>NC_084766.1:4312500-5562500 GCF_028858725.1 Colius striatus | reverse complement strand
TTTGTAGAGTTCTGCAAACTTTTTCCAGCCGTGCCAAAGCAAATTTGAACTCACAGCCTTCTGAGGCTTTCCCATCACTGCTGACACTCTCTTGGTGATCTGCCTGCTATGAAGTTTTTGCTGGGGTTTTCTGACCATTTTTGCACATCTACTGTGTTACAGATAAATGAGCTATGGATGCCAAGCTGGGGGGAGGAGTGAAAAAACCTCTACGTTGCTTTCCTGTGGTTGGTTGCACTGAAGAACTGTTTCAATACAAAAATTACAGAGAAACAGAGAGGGAGAGAAAGGACAGAGAGAAGAGCAGTGTGTGCATGTGTACGTGAGCGAGCAGGGGAACTGTAAATGAAGGTGGTCTCCAGTGAAAAGAAGTACTGTCTCTTTAAAAATAAAGTGAAAAAAACCACCCTCACTGTTTTCTTTAGTCTTTTTCATTCTTTGGCAGGGTCCCAAAGATTTCACTGTCCTTGTCTCCAGCATCTGGAAACCATCAGGGTAAACAATAGAGTGCTAGGAACTGGAACCCCTGCCTCAGCTCCCGTGGGACCTCACTCTGGAGAACATGAGAACACAAACCATTGGACACCATGTGGTCAATTACTTCAAACTAACAAATCTGTGTGCCTTCCTATTTTCTGTTTTCCTTGGCACCACATGACCCTTTCACAATGGAACCCAGCTGTTGAAAAAGCCAGACATTTTCTTTTTTAACCTCTTGCTTACTTTTGTGCTTGCTTTCCACAGCAAGCTTAGGCTTGGCATGTGCCCTAGGTAAAAGTGTCCTGCTTATTAAAATCCTGGCTGGCTGTAATGTTTGCCTGTATTAGTCAGCAGAGAGGCTCCAGAGTATTAACGAGATCATACCGCACTGAGGACTCCACAGGTGGTCCTGTGTTTTCTGGGTTTCCTGCCTCTGCGTGCCAGCAGATACACCAGGACACTTTTATAGCCTGACTGTTCTGTGCAATCAATAACTGCATGTGCAGTTGTGACCTACTTCTTAATATTTGTTCCAGTGCAGGTGCTGTGCTGGCAATTGCAAAGAGCTAAAGTCATCTCAAAACCAAAGACTGCTGAGGGAACCAGCCCCTTTGAGTGCTGTGAAATAATTGTTTTTCCTCTGGGTTAACCATGTTAGCTCCAGGACTGAAGCTGGTGGTCCCAAGGGGGGTGGCAGGCTGACAGCTCCTTGTTCTTTCCAGGCTTATGTTTCAAAAGACAGTCTTTGAATTGTGTGAAACAGCCCAGTGTTACTGACCACACATGCATCATCTTGTTCTGTGTGTTTTACTTTAACCCTCTCCAAAGAGCGAGGAGGCTGAACGGAATGGAACTGCACAAGACGTTTAGGGCTTCTTCTTTAAGTTACCTTTCAAGTTGCTGAATGTTCCTTGCACCCGCTCAAGAAAAGCAGATGACATTTCATGTAGAAATAATCATACATGCTCCCAGATTCACAATTTATTCCTGGGAGAAAAATAAGTACATATGTAATGCTAGAGGGAAGGGATAAAGCAAGGACATGCCATGCTACCGGATCCTTGAAGCTAGCGGTGCACTCAGAGATATGATGTTCCTCGTGTTTTGGCACTCGGCTTCCCCAGCTTTGACCTCAAGCAGGTGATTGCTTATCTGCAGATATATCAGCTATATCAGTTTGTAAGGTCAGGGAGTTGGCACTAGGATGGGTCAGGAGACTTATTCAGGACAACTAGATTCACCGTGCCAATGTGAAAGGGCTATTGCTCTGAGTTGGCCCAGCCTACATCCACAGGTTGATTGGTGAGGCTGACCTTGCCTCTGGCTTCAGGAGGACCTTTCTAGGAGTTCGCTTTTCAAGCCCTGACATCATGCCTAAGCACATTTTATTCATTTCCAAGGTGCTATATTGACCTATACAATTTCTAATTTCGACTAAGACTACAGAAATCAGTAGAAGCTTAGGGCCCTGCCAATTTATTTCCATCTCCTGGAAGTTTTTTCTTTCTCTTTACACTTACATAAAACTTTTGACTGTAATGACCTCACATTCAAACACAACCCAGCTACTGCAAACAAAATAGACCAAAGTAATAATACACAAGCGTCTGTTGTGAGCTGTAGGCACTAACTATTATCACAAAAGCTGACTAGTTTAAACTTAGATGGCCAAGAAACCAGGAGGCTGCTCAAGTAATTCCTTACTGAAAAAGCAGGGAATGCTTTAAAATGTTACCTGCAAGCTTGTTAAAGATATGCTGCTGAGCCTTAGACTAATGAGATGGATGCCTGGAACTGGTGGAATCTTGTTCCTTCCCTTTCAGTGAAGTGCAATGTATATTTTGTGTACAACTTTCTGGTTATATTGTTTTTAAGAGAGATGAAGATGAATCACTAAATGGGCTTGCTGCAGGAACTCCTACTGCAGGATATCTAGGCATGAAGCCATTTTGTGGCCAGTCATAGAAATATTTTTTTGTTTTAATCCCAGATCCAGCCTATAGCTCAGCAGCAATACTGGGGAAGATTTTTCCCCTTTTCTGCCAGTGGTATTTGATCCCAAGTGTTTGCAGAATTGATTGGCGTGATGTTGAAAAGGCAGAGGCAGGTAATGGGAAGGGGAGGGTTAAGACAACACAGTAGCAACTTAAACAGGACAGTGCATGCTTAATCCTTTAATATTTATGAAAGGGTTCGTTAATTGTATGGCATAAATTCAAATCAATCCACTGCTTCCCCATATGAACATCCTGGACAGCTTCTTGTCTGGCTGACAGATATTCACAAAAGTAGAGATAAAAATTCAGTTCTTTGAATGAATGCTGTGCCTGTGGCAAGAGATATGTGTCTTACAAGAGTTAAGAGAGTGTGCCTTAGCTAGCTGAAGCAGTCCTAGCAGAACTTGGATGCAAGCCAGGACACAAATGAAACCAATATAATGGCACTGATGAATGACATCGTTCTGGCAATGAAGAGAGAACACATCCATTCTCTTCATCCTGCACCTCTTTAGTGTTTGACACTGCTGGCCATGAGTTACAGCTGTTGCACCAAGAAGAAGTGGCAGACAGACCGAGTGATGGCTTCAGTCTTTTTCAACAGGAATACACTTCCAATAGTTGTCCCCTTTCCTAGACTCAGTTTTGGAACTCCGTTTTCCCTCTGGTTTCTTACAATATCTGCATGGTTGCATTTACCAAGTAGCATGGTTACACTTGAAAGCCCATGACACATGTAACGTGACACATAGTTTTCACTGCCTGAAACTATATCACTTCTATATGGCAAGCCCATGTTCAGTGGGGTGAACTGAATTCATGGATGAAAAACAGCTGCTTGAAGCTGAACAGAAACAAGAGCTGACGCTGGCATACTGAAGAGAGAACCTTTGGGAACCTTTTAGGACTAGTGTAATCTCAAGATTGGTCAGACTTAGTCAGTCTTTTAGACTTATTATGGTATTGTTCCCTGAGACTAACTTGTCATAATTCTCGAGCAATGTTTTACTTCTCCTCTCCAAATACTGCAGCTTAGGTTCTCTTTGCAGGAAACTATCTAGCCTTCTTTATGTGTATCTTCCTTACTCCTCTGCTCAAGTGTAACATTGTGTACCTGAATATGATGCTTACACCTCTTAGGAAGCCAAGGGTGTTCAAGAATAGTGCAACTCTAGCAGTTCAAGAGTCAGCTTATTTTCCATGGCTTTCCATAAAACAGAAGTACAGGCTGGATCACAAGCTGAAACCCTACAGACACTTTCACCCTCTTCAAGGATATTTTAAATACCTTAGATTATGTACATAAAATCCTCACTTTCAAGTTGTTCAATTGAGCCATATTACCTAAGGGTACCTACAGTTGCCCCGTTAGGATCACTGATGATTTCAGTAGCACTTGTCCCAAAGAGAAGCAACCTTTTTAATGGGCAAGTCTTAACTTCAAGAATAAAGGCCATCAGAAATTAACAATTAACATTAATTTCACCGAGTGTAGGTGTGCATGGTAGTGCTTTGATCTTAATGCTGATTATCTTGGGATAATCAACTTCCTAGGATATTACCTTCAATCTTTATATGCATCTAAAGGATGCACATCTTTTCACTGTTTTTGAATGAGCACAGCATGCAGAACATCTCATCTCCTGTGATCTCTTTACATGTATTAGTAAGATGTTGAATATGAGTTAATATTTGTCTGCAGTTGCTCCCTAAGTGAGAGAACCTCTTTTTCCATCACTCAGGAGCACTTTAGTTTGTTTCCAGTCAAGTCAGAGGAAGTGACTGCAATTCTGACATTGTAAGAGGTTGCAAGAATTGCAAGAGGTAAAAAGGCAATTTTTAAGGTCCCAGCAAGTTGTTAGTATTATAAACAAACCCATCATCTACACTAATTTTTGGCTTGAAATGCAAAAGTGCCCAAAGCCAACGTGCAATATTTTCCCATCTACTTCAGTTTCTACACTCAGCTATGATCTTCTGCTCAATTTTAAATGGAACTGGTAAGCCATTAATTGAAAACTGGTGCAATTCTATGTTTGAAAGTAATTTGCCAGTTGTATACAATCGGATTTCTGGGGCTTCTTTTTCATTAATTGCTGCAGTTTGTGTGTCTGTTTCTACAACATATTTTAATAAGTAGGTCCGTAAGCTGCATTTCCTGCAACTACTTACAGTACAGTCCTACATATCACCACTTCTGACAGATGGCATAGACTATAAAGTTATATTTCTGCCTCATGGGGTTGAGTTATTACTAACCACCGAGCCCCACAGAGAGAAGTCTGTTTGTCATAATGTGACTAAAAGGAGCAAGTAGTCAGGGTGGAGGACAGTGCTGAGGGGGAGAGGTGTAACTGGAAAAAATGCTTCATTTGCAGATGACACAGAGCACTGCTTTTCTGCAGAGAGTGACTTAGAGAAAATTTTACACATACTTCTGGTATTTTAACTACTAATAAGCACAGACTCTCTCCAATGGTCATTTCTCCTCAGTTACTCTTCTGTCTTCTGGAAGAGAACTGATTTCAGGCAATTGATCATCAAGAAGTATGGACTTGTAGGCGAGGCTGAAAGAACTGATTGCATTGCTCACACTGTTTCTGCTGAGGGGAGACAGGAGCACCAAACACTAGTCAGCATTCTGGACAGCTATTTCTCTCTCACAGGGGATACACAGACTTCTTTATTTCCATTTTCAAATGGTAGATCCCCAGCATCTACAACAGCTGTACATTTTGTGTCTGTTTTGTGACATCGGTCTGCAATGCAAGGTTTCAGAATGTTCCCTTCAAAATCCAGTACTGCACAGTGCAATTTCTACCAAGAAAGGACCAAAGAAACAAAGGGGGAATAACGCATTACATATAATATGGGAGAAAACAGTCTTCAGTTCATTGCTTCTGTAGTCAGGTACCAGAATGCAGTGGGATTTAGGGCCTTGGTTCAGAGAGTGCCACCTGAACAACCTCCATTTAACTCAGGTTCAACTAGCATCTGGGCTTGTAAGGTTTTGGAGACATGTTTCCATGACAAAGCACTTGGCTTATAGAAAGCAAATGTGCAAACTGTGGACATGCTGCAAAGGGAAGTTCCTCTTCACACTGGTCAGAATGGTCACAGGCCCTTTCCTCTTATTATATACCTTGCCACGGTAGTACATCATTAGTCCAGGAATTTTGAGGCAGCTGTAGGAAGTCAGTGCTTAATTGGGTGCTTAATGCCTTCTGCAAATTCTACCTTGTCTTCGGTGTAAGGGGCTGTTTGTCTCTCTCCATTTAAAGGAATGAATACATTGAATACATCCTTTGCTCGTGGTGATAATAACCTCTATCTGAATGGCCTAAGGATAATTACCATATTCAAATGAGTCCAAAATTGTGTGCTCTAATACTTTTATTTATTGTAGTAAACAGATCTGTGAATAGTTAAGTTCTAATTCCTGGATTGAAGAAAAATTCTCCATCCTTTATTTACATGCCCTTTTACTGACAAGGTCCAACTCTTTCCTTTTGTCCTTCCTATTCACCAGTGCAAATACTAAAATGACCTACTCCCAGCAGCTGGAAGCCCTGCACTGTCCCCTTCTCCCTGCCAGTCGTGTTCCCAGCCAGGGACCTGCAGCTGTTACTGTGCACGACACGGGCACAGCCAGGATTTGAGCCTGTGGTCTCCATCACTGCTTTCCTAGGGGGAAGTTTTGAACTGAGGTTTGAAAAGCTCTCAGTGCCAGGCAGGAGCTTCATGTGCAATTTTATTTCTGATCTCAGTTAATCCATTACACTGGTTAGCAGAGGAGACATTCTTTTTTTTTTCTCTCTCAGTGAAACATTCATAGTATAACCCACTTTTAGCTGAGCTAATTGTTTGAGAGAAGAGAATGCAAATCCTAAATTGGCCCCACACACTTCAGCAGACTATTGCAATGTTGTAGTTGAAAACGATTTCTTCTGCAAGTTTACAAAAGTGACTTTACTGTAACAGGGCTGCCTTCCATTTCCAGCACAGTTCTCCTCCTTATACAGTGTTGGATGTATCCTTCACTGAAGCCTCAAAACAGTATCCAGTGAATACGTATAGAATGTTTTCCAAAGCAGCATCCTATGCAAAAAGTTGCAAAGCTGTGTATATGTTAGTTGGGACAGACTACCCAGCTGTTCTGAGGGCTCATGGGGGCTGCCATGGCCCACCCCAGTCACCTGAGCAGAAGCTACAACCCTTCTGCACCCTCCCTGCAGAGCAGTGCTGCCCACCGACAGTGGCTGTGCAGAGGCCATAACTGGAAAACCGCAACTAAGACTTTTATATACCTCCTCTCCTTGGCTAACAAAGCCCTGTTAAATGCAGATCCATCCACATACTGAGATGACTGCAAATAGCTTCAACTTTTCTACAAAAGCTATGAATAGTGGCTCTAGAAGTGCACCAGTTGTTTGCAGGAATTGCACAACAAAGCGATTCAGTTTAAAATCAGAGATCAAACAAAGGCAGAAAAGATTTTTGCAGCTGTTCTCCTGCCCTGGAATTTGCTGTGCATATCTCCTTTTTTGGAACACTTCTTTGTTTTGTAGTGCCTTCAAAAATGTCATCACAACCTTCTTGCCAAGTACTACTCCAAGCTGGTTATTCACCAGTGCCCCTTTTCCAAGTCAAACTGTGCATATCTAAAACACTTCTTGTAGTCACTGACTGGGAGCAACACCCTCTTTCAGGCCGACCTGTGAGGTAATCAGCTGATCTTTGTTTCCTCTATATGAAGCAACGAAACATCTGTTTTAGAAGAGAACTGAAAGATAGCCCTTGTGTGCTTACAGTCTTCTGGCATCAAAAGCTTTTTTTAAAAGCAAAACAAAATCCCAGCACCTCTGGTTTGACAAGTTCAGTCATAACAGATCACTCAGCTGGCACTAACTACAGGGCGTCACAGGTATAAACTAATTGGAGAACAATCCCAACTTTAATGAGAGACTCAATTTTAATTAAATGGTTTGGGTAAGTGTTCTTTGGTTTTCCCTATCCCCTACTTATAGAAAAAAATATTTCTATGTTGTAAGATTTACAAGTTTAATATCAAAGAATAACGTGGTAACCTGGACAAAACCTGAGGAAAACAGCACAAAGTCAGGCATGGTAAGAAACGGGCTCCATCCCACCCCATTTCACACACATCGACCCTAACATTGCTGAATAAGGAATTAGATCGTAAACTGGAGTAACCAGAGTTCACTGAGTTTAATGGCCCTGGCATGTTTCCTTCCATAGGAAGGAACAACTGCTGTCTGTAGCATCAATGATGGCAAATGAAATTAATTCTGGAGGCTGTTCTTAAATATTTTCAGAAGTTTTGATGTGTTTAACATTGCTAAGATCAAGAGATTCAGAACAGGGACTTTTTTGTCATTTCACAAATCAAACTGAAGAACAGAAAAAGCAAAGAGAAAAAGATACATACATGTAGACATCACAACTACACTGGACAGTTGTCATCTCCCACCCCCTTCTAGAGAAGAGCACTATTTTAATATGTACCAATTTAAGAACAGAGACCACTGAGGAAAAAAAAGTAAGCAAAATAACCAATGAAGAAGCAGGAAACACTAGGGCGGCCTCTCAAATGGTTTCTTGCATGTTTCCCTGAACACATCCTGGCAATGCAAAGTGTGCTCCCCACAGGTCAGGCTGACAGCTGGAGCATCTTGATGTACAACCAAAGCATTCTCCCCACTGCCATCTGAATAGATTAACAGGGGCATACTTGACATATTTCTTCCCTTTACCTTCAAAAAGGAACAGGAATGGCTTAGAAAATTCCTCCTCCCAAGCTGTCCTGGCGACGCTGGCCTTCAGGAGGGGATCATCTGGGACACCATCCTGTCATCCCAGAGTCCTCTCTGTCAATTTTCATCAGCTTTCAAAATTTAGCATGGAGATATTTAACTAAAGTTTCAACTACAGATGATCCAACTAGCAATAACATCATATTAGACTGAACTGTAACATTCACCATTGTAAGGAATATTCCCTCCGTTTGCTGAGCAAATTGTATACCTCACACTAAATGTATGGTAACACATATTCCTTGGTTTCCATTTATGCGTGGAAGTTAAATACCTAATGAATGCATTCTTACCTTTCTATATCCTTTTCTTGTTGCTGCTGTTTACATCTCAGGACAAAATTGTTTCAGCGTCTCAAAACTGAATCAAATACCACTGTCATTAACACAGCCTTGCATTTGATAGGAAGAGCTTCTCTTCCTGAAAACCATACATACTGAGCATACCCCAGTACTTCACGCAAAAGATTTATTACTGTGAAGAGTTAAGGAAATGCAAAGCACAGATTGGTACTGCTCTCCATCCCAAAGGCAGCATTTCCATACCAGCAGATATATTCAGTGTAATTTGGTGAGTGCTCTGGAATGGGAGAAGGTGGGAAATAGCCCAGGGTATGTTATTAAGGTTATTATATGGCCATATAATATGGCCCACAAAATGAATTTAAACTTTTCACTAAAACACAGCGACCTCTGCAGCGCCACATTAGAGGACAATTTAAAATAGAACAATAAGATGGTATGAAATTAAGCCTTCCTAGAGGTCCATTGCAGTAGTGTCCATTGCACAAATATCCCAAGGTTAACGACCTCTGTGCATCACTCGGATCAGAGACATTTCTAAGTGAGCTCAGTGCTTCTGCTCGGCCAGTAAGTAATGTGGTATTTAGAAAACCACTCTGTTTTCAGTAGAATGGAATATTCTTGGTTATGAGGTGCTATCCTGAGCCATCTACTGTAACTCAACAGTAAGGGCAAGAGATGCCAATGCTGTTTGTGAGAAGGAGCCTGCTGACTCATCAAGCAAGCTGTCAAAAGGGCTTGATCTCTTCTCCAGGTTGTTATTGACATACTTGTTTCCAGTAGCAATGTCAACTGGCCCTCAGCATCCTACAGGGCTTATTGGGATGTCCAAAGAAGAGCAGTCTCTTGCTGCTGGCAAGGACCTTGCCAGCTAAGGGTTGAACAGGAGAGACAAGACTCTCATATTAGAATAAGCACATCTGTGTGTAAAGTAAGCGTGAAGATAAAACCATTTCTTATAGGTTTAGCTTTCCAAGCAAGAATGAACCCAGCTGAGCAGTAGAATTCTCCAATTATTAAACATGGGGCCATCCTGAAAGAAAGGCCATTTGTTGCTAGGTAGCTCTCCTAGAAAATAAACCTGAATTTGCCCTGTGACCCCAGCTGAAGATGTGGTCAACGCAAGGCAGCCCTATGTCTCCAGTCCAGTCAGACCTGAAGACAAAGGGCAGCTCCGGTGGAGTTCAGAGTTGGACAGAAGAACATTTTCTGTCCCCTCAGAGAGCTTTTCCTGAGGCCCTTCGCCTGTCTCCCGCTCAATGAATGCTCTCTTTGTTCCCACCAAATTGACAAATGCCAGCGTTACAGAATAGGGATGACATTTCTGCTGTGGTATTAGAGCTGAGACAGGGGACTATTCTGACCAGCGCCGGCCAAGAGGCAGCGCATGAGGGAGGCTGCGCGACGCCGTTGTTTGTGCCGCGACAAGGAGGCCCTTGAAGGCCGCAGCCAAGAGCGAACACAAGACCTGTGTGTGGGCAGACGTGCATGCACACCCGGGGCAGCGTCCCCGGCCAAGTCCCCGGCCCCGTGGCACACCTGTGTCAGCTTCCTCCCGAGCCTTCCTCATTATGCTCGGGCACACAAAGAGGCAGCTGCGCCAGGGCCAGGGACAAGGAGCCCGCCGTGCTGGCTTGGCTGGGGAGGCCGGAAACCAGGACCGGCCTCCCCTTTTGTCGCTTTTGAAAAATCGAGGGTTTGTGTTGAGCCTGGAGAGGATAATGAGCCTCTCACCAGGCACACACTGAACTGCACATCCCCCTGAAACGCAGAGCGGATAAAGTTAACTGAAAAAAATATATAAATAAATGGAGGGGCCAGAAGACATTTGCTGCTGTGCCAACCTCCACACAAGGGTCTGAATCTCTGGCTCACCACAACAGCACGGCCTTGACAGCACTCCTTGATCTGGGAAAATAACACCCTTAGACTCAAAGATCTTATAGTAAGTCAGGTGGGATACGCTTGTTTCTATTCATCTTCTATTTTATCATTCCATATTGATTTTTTTTCTCTTAAATCAGTAAGACTGCTGAAATGTCACCATGCAGAGAGGAGTGCCTTAAAAACAAGAATCAAGGATTCCTGATAAGCTTTTCTTAATAGTTGGGAATTTTTTCTTCCCCTCAAAGACCAAGGCAAATTCACTCCTACTGTATCTCTGCAAGCAGAACAGGCAGCAATTTACCCTTAGACCAGCATCTCTTGGTAGAAGAATATCAGGGTTAAAACAGGAAAGGTGAAACAGTAGCAAAAAGGATTAAGAACTGCATGCTTCCCTTCCCCAAATCTTCATCCCACCTCTCCAATCATCTCCTCCAGCACAGGATGGCAAGTATTTTATACCAGATGCCTCTTGCACAGTGCCCTTTCACAAATGAATAATTTTTAGCCTTGAGGAAACAGAGACAGCATGTAGTAAAGACATTTTGCAGTGGCCTGTTCACTGTCTGTGTCAGGAAGATTGCCTTAGACTTGAGAAATGTTGAAGATGGCCTTGGTCATAAGCATGTTCCCATAAAACATACTGAACATAACACAAAGACTTTTCATGTGTTCTCTGCTATACAGCCCCTTGGTGGATCCTCTGCTCTCGTGAGATTTCTATCAGAACATGTATTCATCCTTTCTATTGTTTGATAATGAGCTTTTCACTTTACTTGCCTGTGGGTATTGAAAATCTCTGCTAGGACAAAAGTGGAATCAGATATTTTTGAACAGGGTGATGGGTATAACCTCAAAAATAGAACCTGCACCTTAGGAAAACAGTGCTCCTAGAACATGTTCAGTAGTTGAACACTGCAGCTATCCTTCAGATGTGCTTTCTGGTGCAGTATGTTCTTCACTAGCAAAAGAGATCACTAACTTAGTGGTGGCTTTTGGTTCTTTTCTTGAAAAAAAAAAAAACCTTTCTCCCGTTGGGGAGAAAGATTATTTACTTTGTAAAGACTGTCCATGTCCTAGTCTATCTCCTGATGTGGCTTATGGCCAGTGTATGCCAAAGAACATGGAATTACGAGTTGGCCTCAGGCTACTCCCTCATTCTGGGTCAGCTGCTAGGAACACATCTGAGGTACTGCCAACATCACGTGCTCAGAGCAGTCCAGTGTGAGTCTCCTCTGGTGACAATAGACACACAGGAAAGTAGTGACTTTCAGGAAGTGAGATTTTAGGTGTCTGTGATAAGGAAATGCTGTATGTGAGTGTCTTTGACAATAAAATGCTTAAATATAGGAAATGCTGTCTGAGGCCACTGTACAAACATATTGGGAAGGCTGCAAATGATTGAATAGTTTTGCTTTTTAAAGAAGGAATACGCAAAAAGGTCAGAAAAGAAAAAATTTGAATAGAAATGTCATCTACTTGCATTCAAGGAAATTGTGATTACAACTCACTTGTTCAGACAGTTACCACTGTTTCAATTCCATGACTATCTTCTGTCAAAACAGAGTTTCCGATTAAAATTTTTCACAAAGATCCTCGTGTTAATCCCTAAGTTCCTACTGCACAGTTGCACAGAACAAGCCTAAAACATGGGTGTCCAAAAGGCTTAATTTTTTAAGGTACAGGCAGGCAGCCTGATGAGTCAGACATGTGCTTCCCATTTCAAGACATAAGACATTTTATTTTTCCCAAAAGCCACAGCTTTGGACCGAGATGTACAACATCCGTGGCCTGATTCAACCTATGACCTTTCTGTTTCCCAAGAAGTTTCACATAATAGTCCTCCTGACTTGTTTTTTTTAACAACAGATCAGAAGATCAAAATAATAAGTAGGGAAGAGATAGAGCCAGTTAACTAACTGGCAGGATCTGAATCACTGAAAAGGCTATAAATTTCATTCTGTATCTTTCCTGTTCATCAGCCACCTGGATGCTGCTTCTCTCCTTTCAGTCTAGCCAGAACTCTGATGTGAGCCAGTCCTCCACACTCAATGCTTTGACTATGTTGTGCTCTCATCTTTCAGATATCTATTAGCATTCTCACACAGTCCAACCTTTTTCACCTTCAAGACACTTTGTATTTCTGCACGTGGTCAAGAAAGATATTACAGAGGGAATCAGTTTGCTTCGGTTCCTTTTCATAAGGGTTTTAGTAAAATGCTCAAAGTTCTTGTAGTGTTACAAACATCAAACCATGAACATCACAGAATGGTTAACAGAGTTTGGCAGCTGGTGGTGCTGTTTTGGTAGCATGGCAAGTGATTCTTCAGATGATTCAAGATAGCTTGCACATAGTGGGGGAAAAAAACCCAAAACAATGAAGGAGTATAGTGGAAAATGCTAACAGAACTGCAGCAACAGGATGGACTGAGAAGAGAGGGAAGGATGGAGGAGATTAGAGATGTGGATTCATACTGTGTTATCACAAACTTCACCCCAAAGGATGGTTGTATTTGGGTGACCTGAAGTATAAGTGTGACCTGAAGTCTTCTCTAAAAGCCAATGGTTACGTTTAAAATGGTGAGACTTTTCTGATTCCACTTTGATCAAAATATTAAAGATCTGCTCTTTCATAATAGAAAGACTGAGCCTCCAGAAGAAGAAAACTCTAACAAGTAGTTCCTCCCAGGCACCTGCACATGGGTCTAAAGCAAGTAAGCAAGCGTGGAGCTATCAAATGATGTTATGCACATGAACTAAGTCAGGCAGCTTGGGATTTTAGGGCTCTTGAGGTATATGAACTTAGACATGACTGCTGTGGACAGAAGGAGTGAGTTTCTAAGACTTTCTTCTACACATTATGCTCCTGTGTAACCTGGCAGAATATTTCTAGAGGAAAGTATACTGGCACCAGGAAAAAAAAAAAAAGTCCCTTTTACATTATTAAACATAATAAACATTTATGCAGTTTAGATATCAGCAGCTGAAGCCATGTTTCATTTCTGGGCTATGCATAACACGTCTTTTTCCAGGCTCAAAAAGAATGCTGTAATTTAAAGCAGGCTGCCTGACTCAATCGGTGTTTTTCTATGTCATCTTGGAGACAGCGTAGAGGGGGGAAGGTGGAGGGAAGGAGGCTGAGGTGGAGAAAGGGAGGGTGGTTGCTCATCTGGTCTTTATTTCCTTTCCCTGTTTCTTAATAGTTCAAACAAAGGGCCCATTCCAGCTAGAAGCAATGACAGTCTTGCTGTGGTATTTCATCTTGGAGGAGGACAGGCCACAGCCTGCTCTGTGTGCTAGCATCCTGGGAGCCTCCACTGCTGCGCTGCTGTGGGGTGGGGAGGTTAGAGGGGGTGTGGGCAGTCCTTGTGTTGTTTTTATTACAGTTGGAAGATTTCTAAAGAGGGCCCGCGCTTTATCTTTTGCGTAAAGTACTTCCTAGCTAGAAATCCTTGTAACTGTATATGTACTTGCCTTACCTTCTGCTATGTGGTTTTTGTTTACTTTTTTAAATGTTGTAACAGTGGAGGTGTCACAAGCAGTTAATGGAAAATGACACTTGTGACCGTTTTAACCAATCAGGTTGTAAGGAAAACTGAAAATGTATGAAAGAGAAAACATCTGTTGCGCAGAGCCTTTAAAAAAATGACTCAAAAGGTGAGGTCAGGGTCACTGGTGACAGGCCTATAGCAGTCCTCCTTCAAAACCTCTACTCGAGAATTCGGGCGTACTGCTCACTTTCATAGGAACAAACATTAATTATGCTCCCAGAACGTGAGGTACTGTAGTACTGACCATACTCCAGATGAAAAATTGAAGCACAGAGAGATCAAGTGACTTGTCCACAAACCCACAGAAAGAGGCTACAGACAAGCCAGAAATAAAGTCCAGGCTTGTGGAGGCCCAGTCCAGTACCTTAACCACAAGACTACATTATTCTCCTCATGACATGCACTCTCCTGTTGTATTTTTTTCTTGCTGCTGTTATTCATATGCAGTATGCAGGATATGCCATGAACCAGGTCTTGAATTCTTAAGGATTTAGTGGGTATTTGAAAGAGATCCTGTCCCTTTCAAAGCAGAAGGAAGGAAGAAGGCCAAGTAGTTCTAGAAACATCCTTTCCACTGAAATTTGTCCTTATCATCCTAACAGTATTTCCTTTGCTTTCCAAGAGTTGTTTTGAAGAGATAAAACCTGTACAAGAGCAAAAGCATTTCTAATTCAGACCAAGAAAAATCCTTCCTTATGATTCATATATGTGTGAAGGGAACAAAAGAGTGTGTTAATCCAGAGCATGCACCAAGCAGCGTAAAGTCAAATCAGAGCCATTTCCTGAGTGGTAAATATTGATAAAGGTGCATTTCATAGTGCATTGTGAACTTGCATTGAGTTACAATATTCTCTGCTTTGACACCTCCTCCTCTTCTTCCCCTTCACCCCAAGTATTCTCAGCCTCCCAGTGCAATATCTTCTTCTGTATATAACCTTGCCCAGCCTGAGAGAGCAAAGTGCTCATCCTTTGTTCACTATCAGAGCTAAGGAGAGAGACCATTCGGGAAACTGCATAGGAGGTTTCTTAAAGACGTATCTGGTGTATCAGATTGACCTTGCTGTGTGCTGCAAATTGTTAAAAGGAAAACAGTTAATGCTTTGGGATGTCAGTTTCATCTGGAAACTAAGAAAATAAATTTTTTTTTTAGATATATGAATGATGCCAAAGCTTCTAATTAAAATAAAATCATTATTTTCATAAATCATTAAGTTCCTATGCAGCTTGCACAAGCAGATCAAGTGGTAGGAACAACACTGTTATTCTGTGTGTAGTTTGATGTGAAGAAGGCCCAAATTCTCAGATGAAACTCTAGACAGAGTCTTCTCATGCAGTTTCTGTACCTGAACATTTAATAAGGAAAGGGATCATCACAGGGTCTATTGGAGACCTGCAGCTGCATCTCAACATAAAAATTCAGTCCAAAACTTCTCTTCAGGTAGAGACTTTGCATAAGCACATCTCAGAACAGCAAGAAAGGAGAAGGTGACATCCCACATTTTGAATGGGTCTTCAAAAACACCTGTCACTCAGATTTGGAATAAAATGACCTCCAGTGACATCTATCTGCCTTCCTATCTGTTTTGCCTCTGGAAAGGTCCTGTGACCTATGGGGAGGCGAGGAGGCTACTCCGCTGCTTTTAAAAAGACAGAAGATCATCATCTTTAGACCTGTCAGCTCACCACTAGAGCAGTGCCTCAGCTGTGCCACGTTAGCCCTAGGAAACATCTGAAATCCACATGAAGCCATCACAGTTGGATCAATTAAATAGGTCCAAAAATATGAGTCTTGACCTCGGCTTGGAAGAGGCGATGCTTGATTATAGCAAGGGTGTGACCCTCACTGCTCCTAAACTGCTCCCAAACTCTGATTCCAACTACTGAAAAAAAGGCCAACGTGTTTAATATAGTGTGCTACCAGAGGAGAAAGAGAAGGGAGACAGGAGGAGAAGGGTATTGCCATTGTATGTTTTCAAGCAACAAATGAAGAAGGACAAAAGATTCCACACATCAGGAAACTATTAAAATGAATACATTCCTAGTTTCTTCATAATTAATTCAGCATGGCCAATTTTGTATCAGAGAAGGGGAAAGAAAGACTTGAACCACTTCCTTTTATCTCAAGCTGTTTGGAAGAATATGATCTTGTAACACTGAAAAGAAGTGCCTCACTGCATGTCAGCAGAAGAGTGGACTTTAAGTCTTCCACAGGCCTAATTTGATACAAAAACACTGTTTTCTGTATGACATGCAATATTTAGATTACACAGGTTCGTTTAGGCACTACTCATAGTCACTTTCTAGCTCCACCTTCCTTTTTTTTTTTCCACTTCATCTTGCAGTAAACAAAACATTCACTGCACAATTCCCTCAGAGAATTTTTGTCAGCATGCGTGCTTCGTTGTGCGAGTTAACATTTGGTTCACATTTTGACAGTGATCTTCACACACATAAGGACCAGAAACTTATTCTTTCCCTGTTCTTGAAATTTTAGGTTCTGGGTTAGGCTGAGTTATGCAATACTTTGAAAAGAAGAGTCATTAGGCAGCTATTTATATGCTCAAGTAATTCCATTGTTTTCAAGTTCCTACGGGAACAAACATATTAAAGCTGGGATTGGCTGCAAGCATAGAGAGTTGGTTTGGGAGCTCTTTCACGGTCATTCAACAAGCAAAGAGTAGCATGCACAGGTAAAATAAATCTTTAAAGTACAGTTAACCAAGATAATTACTTGCAGCTTTCCTTCATAGCAGATTTAGGAAGGGTTAGTTGAGCTCTTCAACTCTAAGAGTCTACCAAAATACAGTAAGCACTCGATCATTGCCTGTTGCCCTGTATATAACACGTGATATATCTGAATTAATAAGCATGCTGTTGGAAATTCTCAACCCTGGAAAACTCATATGAATATTCAGCAAAAAAGATATCTGAGGTTAGTTAGAATTGTGAATGCAAGAAGAGTTTCACTTTCTATTAAGGCTCCACTAATGAGCTTCATCTAGAGAGAACATGTTTCTGTGCAATACTGTATGCACCTAAATTTGCTTCTAGGAGGACTGACTGATGGTTTTATGAACGTTATTTGCCTGGTGTGTTACCATAGTGCTTAGATAGCACAGATGAACTTCAGGCTTCCATAATTCTACACAAACCACATCATCATATACATAGGCCAAAGTGATTACACAGTGCCACAATAACCACAGAAATGGCAAGGAACAGCAAAAGGACCTCATCTGACTGCAAATGAAGAGCGGAAGTACAGTCTGATTACATGACCTGACCAAGAGCAGGCAGGAAATCTGTTAGGATTGATACATGTTCAATCCAGGTGTTGGAAGTCCAACACCACTCCCATCAGCACATTACCATTCTTCCCAAATACTTTTCAGTTAAACTGCTTGCTTGTGTCAATACCTCTATGTCTTTTTGTATGGAGAGGCCTATGAAAGTGGCACATTCTTTAATACAGTTGCTTTCTCAGACTGTGTGGTACCAAGTTTGTACATGTTTTCTATCTCTGTATTAGCTTCACAAAGAAAGAACCCCACACTATCAACTTCTCAGAGCATTCAGTAAATGGCATATCAGAGAATAACTAATATTTGGCAGTTCTGCAAATATTCTACTGCAAACTGACTTAGCACAGAAATTAGTATTATATATAATACTTTGGGCCAAGGCTGGTTCTAATGATCAGCCCAGTGAGGCATTTTGTAGCCTTTGTTCCAAAAAGCATGGCTAGGATTCTGAAAAATCTGCAAAACCAGATTTTGATTTAAATGTTAGAATGTTTGCCAAGCCAGCTTCTTGGATTTCTAGACTTTGATCAGCATGTCCATGACAATCATGCCTATTGCTTTAATCATCATCAGAAACCATGTGCATGTTATTAGTAACAATACTGCCAAATCTTACTCTTGGTTTACCATTGTGGAAACGAGATCAAAATTGCAGTTAACATACAATATGTTGACAATACAGATTTTCCAAAGCAGCCAAGAGATACAGGCTGATATAGTAAAACAAACATAAAATTAGTCTTCTGCCATTTCCAAATTTACCCATAAAAGTTCATTGACATGGCTTAATTGAAGTAAATGTTTCCCAAAGAGTAAGACTTAGGGAATGAAAATGTTTGTAACAGCAGAAGCAGGGTTTTCATTCAAGAAAAATAAAATGACTAAGGTTATTTTGGACCATGCGCTCAGACTTGCATGTTTTGTTCAGGGCTCTGCTCCTGGAGAACTGTGTTCTGTCTTCAACATCACTTTGCTGGAAAGACACTGACTGCAGGGCAAGGAAGGTAAAGCACTGTATGCTTAGAAAAGGTCACATGTATGAGGATGAAACAAAGGGAGGAAAAATGTGTGTAGGAGCAAATTTCCGTATACACTTGCCTGTGAAATAATTGTCCATCTAAGCTGACAGAATATAAAACTAGGAAGAACACAGTATATGGTGAGCCCTGGAGCAGCAAGCAGAGAGCCTAAGCAGGCTTACCTGCTTCTAATCCTACATTTCTTTGGGAGGTCAGGCATCAGCTCCAGCAACATATTATCCTTTTTTCCCCATGCTGATGGCATGCAGGAAGGCTACAATATACATATTGTCCTACATAAAAGGTGTGAGAAATCCTAACAACCAGCAAATCCCTGATTAATAATTACATTATTGGGGACCTCAGTACAAAGCCACCTCCTACCTTGATCAGGTTTTAAGAGTAGAAGTTGTACAAGGGCAACAGAAGTTTTCAGAAGCTTTCTCTGCCATGAGAAACAAGCCTGTTTCTATGAATGCAGTGGTGTAAATTCCTTGTGTTTTCAGTGACAATAACAGCTAAGCAGTAGACACTGCAGAGTCTGAAGCTTCGAGATGGACAAGACCCCCTAACAAAATCCCAGTCACATACAACACATATGGGCCTCCTCCATTAACTGGCACAAACCAGTTTTCAAGTCTTGCTCAGATATAATTTTGTTTGTCATAAATCTTTAAGCTGGACTATCCAGTACATCTAGAAATTTAATAACTATTGCTCTGTAAACGAAATAGATATTTTCATTTAAATAGTAATGCTGTAATGAAGAGTCTGCTGACAGTTATTCCCCTTCTCCTGTAACTGAACCATATCAAGTAAGAGTTCTCATCATATCACTATTACACAAACTATACTAGACATAAGAAAGCTGTAACAAAGCATTCATTTGGTCTCTGTATCCCCTAGCTGCTTTTCCTATTTTCCATATACTAATTGAAGATACAGCAAGAGTTCATTTAAATACCTCAGAAATCTCCAGTGTCACACACAGCAACACGGACTACACACAGCAAGGAAAAATAGATCAGCTATGTTAGAATTAATTTCCAAAGCATATAACCTCTCTATGTATTCTGTTGATAGTCAGACATGAATAAACACAATAGTCAAGAAGGACAAAGAAAAAAAAAGTTAACCAACCTAAGGATTCTCTTTTATGTGCCATTTTGCATGAGCATGCAAGTGTGTTCTCATTCTCTACACAGCCTACAAAGTGCTGAGAAAGGTCAAAGGACTTCAGTGAATTTCCCAGCACTCTACAACTTGCTGCAGAATTGAGACTAGAATGCCAGGACACCCCCGGTACACACCAAATACTCTTTTTTCCTTTTATAATTGAACATTTTGGGTATGCTTTTTTATCATAATTTCATCTTTCAAAACTGCCACTTTGGAATGACAATTGAGAGTGTCAAAGGGTCACATTTTAAAGTACAGCTTTGTCCCTCCCACTTCTGCTAACCACTTGGGAAATGGTCAGTACATCAGGCTGTTGTATGCTAATATTGCTTATTTGCTTTATTTCATGAAGGTTCCTTATAAGCAAACCCTTAGAGAGTTCTTTTAAGAAAGGGATCCACCTATCAGTGTCATGCTGACTTCATCATCTCCCTGTGCTGTACGCCTTTCAGCTGTGTAACAACAAGCTTGGGGGAAGATGAGGGAAAAAAGAGTGTTAAATAAGTTGTTCCTCTGCATTTCACTTTGAGGGAACTCTCTGCCTCTTATTGTTTATGATTAATCTAGTATTAAGCAGATAGGGGGAGGTGTTTTGGTTTTGCTGACTCTGCAAACTGACACTTTTGAGAGAGTTGTCTAAAAAGAGTCCTTTATTATGTCCATCACTGCCAAGTGTTTTGGCAGATTCCTCCATGAGATGCACAGATAGGTTGAACCAGAGCTTGGCTGGCCAGTTACAAGCAGAAAATCTCAACTTAAACAGCTTTAAAATCTTATGGCCAATTTTTGGTTTAGATTGAAGAGAGGAAGAGGATGAAAAAATAGATGGAGCTGGGTGTCAGTGAAAGATGAAATATTGGTGTCATTCTCAATGCCACACAAAACTTAGTGGCTTTGAACTAGATGCACTGGCTAAGTAAACTTACAAAGATGGCTTCATTTGTCTTAGTGTTTTTGTGGAAGACTGAGGTGATGTATCACTGTCTCGTGAATCAGATAGAAAGGGCTTTTTATTTTGTTAACTGCTAGTTGACAGCGGGGCCCGATAAGAGTTCTTACAGCATCTATGCTGCTTCCTGAATTCAAGGCTACAGGGAGTCCCCTTCAGCCTCAACATCAGTCCAAGATCAGCTTCAGTTTGTGCCTAAGGCCCTCAGTAGCTCTGGGCCACCACAGATCCTACCCCAGGGATACTGTTTCCCTGGCAGATTTCCAAGGTCAAAGCAGCACAAAGAATCTATCATGTAGATTTAGATCCGGACATGGAGACATACTTCAATGGCTCATTTATGGTCCTTCTAGAAAAGTCTCTTTGGTTTTGATCCTGTGATTGTCCCCCAAAGACCTATTTGTCCTGACTGCATTAAATCATCTTTGAAGTGTCTGAATGAAGATACATATTTGTGCCGGAGAACCATACAGCCACATAGCACGAGAAATGCCGTACACTGTCAAATCAGCATTTCAAGCATAAAATTGTCAACTCCCCAGACAAAAAGAAAACTAAAGCCACAAAAGCCTTGTTCACATTACAGTTTGTAACCTGCTTCTAGTATTATTTCAAATATGGCAGGAGGGAGGCTCCACCAAGCTTTTGCAGCCAAGGGTAGAAACTGGGCCACAGACAACCTGGACCTAAAGACATATGTTTGTCCCACCAACAGCAAACTATTTTGCCATTATGAATAGGGGCATAATTTTGCCAGGTTAACTTGGAACTTAAATCCCTCTCTGCAGAAAGAGTAAGAAAAGCTAATGCTGAATGAGGGAATTGCAGGTCCTAAACACCAACTGAGGTTTAGTATTAAATGCCATTTCAGCCAAACCAGGGTGAGGAGGGAATAGGAGGTTAATGGTTTAAATGAGGTAAATCCCACATTTTAGAAAAGTCTTTAGGCTAAATACCAAGAGACAAAAATGTGTCTTCTTGCTCTTTTTTGGCACTTAGTTAAGAAAAACCTTTGGTGAAAACAGTTCTTGCCTTCCAGTTGGATGAGCACTGAGACAGCTCTGTCACAGAGCGCCCGGGTGCTCAAGCACCCTGCCAGGCAGAGCTGGCTGCTTCTGTGCCAAGGAGCAGCCTGGTTCTTGGAAATGTTTATGCAATTCAGCTCTGCTGCTACTAAAGACAAAGACATGCAAAATAATAATAAAGAAGACACCCAGCCTCAGACCTCTCAGGCCATTAGTCTATCTCACTCAGGTTTTGCCTTCCACCTAATACTGTCAAATTTCTGTTTTGTTTGGACCTGAAGGGTGGAGGGAGCTGGACAATTGCCTTCACTGCTGTCAGTGCTTCCTAATGATGTTTCTCACTAACGAAAAAGAGTTTGTTTGTTTGAGAATCCAAATTCCCTGTGGGGCACAGTTAGGGAAACTGAAGATATAGAAGAGGAAATAATATCTGTTAGGGAAAAGTGTAAACACCCATAAAGCAGAAGAGCAAAACACCTACGGAGAATGTTGTAGCTTTGCCAGCAAACTAATTAAAGTCATTGACTGAGGAGGGAGCTGGGACAGTTGAAAAGTTAAAATAAAAATAAATCAGAAGTTTAGTCTAGCAATTGTAACGGGAAATTACCCTCAGACTCGGGGCTTATATGTTCTTTTCCTGGTTCTGCTTCCGATTTACAGAGCAAGTGAAGCCAAATTTTGAAAGCAGCATCTAATTTGGAAATCCTCCATTTCTGATGCCCAACTGTAGGCACGGAGGACTTGGCTGACTAGCATCTTCAGTGCCCTCCTGTGCTTTTGTGAGGGCAGAACACTGCAGGGCATCAGCAGCTCTGAAGTCAGCCTGGAAAAACCTACAGTTCTCAGCCCTCTCAAAGTGTCCATCTCAGAGCTTCCCCTGTCTGTGAATTGTGGCTAGCACAACATATTGCTGTGGGAGTCTGGTGTCTAAATCTTCTTTATGGCTGACATAACATATTGCAGTGGGAGTATGATGTTTAAATGCTGTTTGTAAACATTTACAAGACTTCTCAGATACGCTCCATCTCCAAAGTCAGTGATATTACTTTTGGAAATAACACACTCTGTGACCTGCATGTTTTCTGAAAGGCCTGCTTCTTAGTAGGGGCAATGAACCTGCATTTCCAAGTCTGACCGCAGAAAGAATGTGCCTGACACTGAGAATCAGAAATAACTCATCTTCTGTTCAGTAATGTAGCCCCAATTGCAACTGCAAATGAGGCAAACTGACACACCTCAGGAGGAGGGGGAACATCTCTCAATCATGAAGCTCTTTGTACACAAAGTTCCTGTTTGATTCCATGAAAATTTCTACATGAAGAAAGCACATGGCTCCTTCTTACACTGACTTGAGTTGTGCTACAAATTCCTCAGAGGCAAGGCCAAGTTAATTATCCAGAGTAAGGATGTCTCCATAAATTGGTACTTTCCTGCTCTACATTCAATTACAAGCTCCCATCCTTGTGGAGGGACACCATGAATCAGAGGATTACACTCCAGGTGCCTGCCAGCACCCATTTAGTCATGGAAGTCCAAATGTTTCTCATTATACCAACAAACTTCTCCTTCTGAGCAGTATTTCTGTAAATCTAAGTGTCCCAGTGTCAGCTTCATCACTGCTATGAGCCAGAATATTTGCAGCGGCTTGTCAGATTGAGTGTCATGAAGCAAATCATTATAGGTGTTTGCCTGTTTGTAAGAGAGGTTGCAACTGCATCTGATCTTTTAAAGAATATTGCTATGCTGAGAGATAAGCATGAACACTAGAGTATGTGTTTTACTGACACTACAGGGAAAAAAAAGAGGCTGGAATAGGTTTGGGATCCCTCTGCTCCTCTTCCATCTGCCAAAGTGTGAAGGATATTGCACTCAATGTTCCTTTCTCTCTTGCTCCTGGAGGTAACACAGAGCACACCATCTCCATCAGCCACAGGAGCTCAAATCTCAGAGCTCCTGCCAAGCTCACGTCTTCTGCCAACCACCTGCTTTTTCAACCCGTGCTTTCACACAGAAAGCAATTTGGATCTACACACTGGGAAATCGTACAAGCTCCCGCAACAAAAACAAACCCTTTCCCGGCACCGTGGCCCATTTAACTTTTGTAAGCTTCATCTGGGACTCTTTAAAAAAAAAAAAAAGCCACAGAGGCATGACATAAATAAATGACAAAGTATCCTTGGGTAGGTGAGTGTACCATTCTGCCACTTAACAGGCAAAGCATCTCCCTCTAGGCAACAACAAACAAAATACAGTGAATACATGGGCAGTATTTCAACACCTGCTAGAGACTCTGGGAAAATGGCCCACAGCTACCTTCAGGACAGCTGTATGCAATACTCTCATCTTCACCTTAACATATTAGCATGTTATGTACTTTATTGTTGTTAAGTGCAACACTCAGTTTTATTGTGTGTGTTTAGATAAAATACAAACAGTATTTGTACAAGGTTGCTGTGTCCTCTACTACCTTGCCTGGAGAAATAGGCTTTCTTCAGGAGACATTCAACATTTAGACATCACTAAAGTCTATTATGAGAATCCCTTCCTTTTTCCTTCAAAATGTACAAATCAGTGAAACTGTTTACCAGGAACAAGAAACCAAATTAAGTCCCTTGAAAGTAATGATTTCTACTAATTAAAAACATATGTCTTGCCTTCATACTCAGTCCCAGTTTGTGTACTCCCATATAATAATGCATGTCCACACACTAATGAATTGCCAATATTTCATTGTTTACAGGCTGTGCAAAGTGGAGTTACAAAAAGTTGTCTTGATAGGTTCTAGTGAGGAACAGACAAAGGTCTGGTTAAGAAGTATAGTGCTTTACTAGCAAGCTGCTTCTCCAGGTGCTATATATAATACCAGCAAGATTAACTCAATAGAGGGGGACCTTATAAAGAAATGGATATTAAAACTATTCATTTCAATAAAGTGTGTTTCTAAATACTATGTTCAGTGTCACAAGTGTTCTTGAACTTCTGAATATGCTCTACAGAAATAAGCCTCAGAACTGTTAAACTCTAGCTTCAATATAAGAACTCTTTGTGAAGGGGATATGACCTTCAATGTCTGCCTCTAGTATCTTTTGCCCAAACTTCCCTGATTAAAACCATAAAACTGTTCCTTTTCTACTCGTCTCCCACACCCCTTTTTGGTCATTCACTGCTACTTCCCTTTGTTCTGTAGGCTCGTCCAAAAGGAGAAGGCCTGACTCCATACCAGGGCAAGAAACGCTGCTTCGGGGAATATAAGTGCCCCAAATGCAAGAGAAAATGGATGAGTGGAAACTCCTGGGCTAACATGGGACAAGAATGTATCAAGTGCCACATTAATGTTTATCCTCACAAACAGGTAGGAGAAGTGCAGACGTGCTGGCATAGAGGCTTGGAATTAGGAATGCTCTTGACTGTGTAAAGCATGGGTAAGACTTAAAAGGGACATGACAGGGACTACAACATGTCACAAAAAAATGTTTCCCAGATGAGCTGCTGTTCTCAGTCCTGGAAATGTGCACTGGTATTATCAGTGTTGGGAAATATGAGTGTCCTACTGTTCTGTAAAAATACCTCCAAACCAAAACCTTTACCTGCCTTCATTATAGAAACAGACTGCAGGGCCTTATAACCTGAGATGGGAGTAAAAGCAGCTCAGCAGTAGCATTGAGCCTCCTCATTTTTCTGATTCTCTTCATATTTACACCAATTTAATGCTTTATTCCACTAGCGCCAGTAGAGTTACTTCCCCTACATACTACTTTTTTCACTTGTTGAAATAAGATTGGAATTGATCAAGGGGCTATGTATATTTACAAACATTAGTGATAAACAGAGAACAACAATAAGAGGACTCCTGCCTACAGAATTCCTTTGTTAGTGACAGCAAAGCAAGCCAGCCAGTTAAAGAGAGGTTTCTCAGTTTCCATAATACCAAGTGATGCCCAAGCAAAGAAGCTCAAGAGCAGACCTTTTATTAAGCTGAAAGGATCAGTTCTAAGAAGTAGCTTTGCTGGGAAAGCTCTATCTGCCATCCTGTCATCATAGCTTACATGCTACACAAAGCCTTCTTTCCTACTTCCTGCAGATTGCAGTTCTGTCTATTCCTTGAGGTAATTTCCTGCATTTCCAGCTCATGATGGAAAAACTGACTGTCAGGATCTTACCACAACTGGTCACAAGCAGTCAACCAGTTTAGCAGTCTTCAGTGGCAGACAGACAGACTGACTGACTGCATGAGCTCATAGCCCTTGTTTCCCCGACAAACCAGGCTACGGACTGTCAAAGCTGAATTCTCATGCAAAAAGTCACTTTTGACAACCCCACAGGGAATAAATTTGTCCATCATGGAAAAAACTGATGAGATTTCACAGTAGTGCAGAAAATTGTAGTGGATGGAAAAGGTGAGAATTATTTTAAAAGACTGGGAGGTGTGATTTGCCTCAGGTGTAATTTGTCCTAGCTGAATCTCAGTAACAGAGCTCTGCATGGGTCAAGTTACTCACTGCCCACTCAGAAAGACTGCTCAAACCATAGACAGATCATTTGGATGTACTTGGAATAGGTGCAAAGGAAATTCCATCAGAAGCCTTAGGTGTCTCATTAGTTACCTAAGTGCTTGCAAAATTCCTGTAAAAAGCTCTTTCCATGGGCTCATAAGGAACACCTCATACCATTTAATGAGGTTTTGGAGGGGAGGGTGTCAGGAAAAGAAAATCCTGAAGGATACTGGGTCTTTATTATGATGAAGAGATAGAGGAATATTGAAATCCATTGCAAAAAGCAGAAAGAAGAGATACAAATAAGTTTATTAAATTTTATCCCACACAAGAATATCAGATCAACTGTACTCCCTCTCCTTGCACACATGTGCATATTCATCTAACATTTCTAGTAGGTATCTCCCATTTGTTCTCTAGACTTCGATTACTTTGTTGGCACCTGTTGTAGGAGAGTCCTCATTGCTGTTTGAGTTCCTGTGCACTTTTGGAAGTTTTTAACCAATCACTTCTTTCCTCCCTGCTCAGTACATTAGTTGATGTCCTCAGCTAATTATGTGCTCCTTCTGCCTTTATCATATGGGATCAGAATATTTTCACGCTCATACAAATCTTCCATTAGACGGTTTTTCCAACTTCATCAACTCATCTACGAAGCGATGCTGTCTCTCCCTAGCAGCCATGTTTCTCTTGTGCCATTTTGATTCCATTAAAGGAAAGGAAATCAACATTCCTGTTTTGTAGTGTCTGTTTTTTTCACTGCAAATTCACCACGCTATGTGATATGATCACAGTACAAGTAATCCACAAATAGTTGGGTTTTTTTTCCAATTTAACAAAACCCAGATGAACTGGCCAGACAGGAAAAGTTGTCCTTCATTCAAGCTCAGACAGTATTTACCTCTAATGAAAGAAATTATTTCTACTTCCAAACAACTTGTGGAAGTATTTCTACTTCCTTCTCTGCATGTTGTTGGAATGCTTCATCTCCTTTTTCTTACTGTCCTCCCTACCATTTGGTAAACATATCGTTGTGACCTAACAGATGAAAAGGTATATTGAACATTATCTTAAAACTAATTGTATGTCATAAAATTATTGAACTCTTAAAGTTATGTCATTTTATGTCATATCTAATGTCATTTTATCAGCAGATGAAAATCACTATTGGTTCTTCAACAGGAACTATCCAAATATGAAGGTACAGGAGCCATCAAAAACTACAAAAATTACTTAACTGCAAACAAGTCAGGCCATGTCTAAAACCAATCAGGTGACACACTTCCCTAGTGAGGGCATTTTATAAGAAGTCTCCATTCACAATAGCATGTACTGCATAAAAACTCGTACCAGATCTGATCAACCTCCCCTGCTCCATGCTTGACCCTGGGCAGTAGAGGACACTTAAAAGAAGGTGTGGATATAGATAGGAGACAGCAACCATCCCCAAGGAAGCTTTCCCAAGTGAGTATCTGCATTCCCCTGGTTTCTTGCCAAAGAGATCCACCTCTGCAGTCTGCTCAATAGTTGAGCTATCACCACACGGGCCACCAAGCCTTGCTACATCACCTGCAGTATTGAGGATCAGGATGACTTTGATCAGTTTAGGAGAAGAAAAGAAAGCCTTATTTCAGGATGGCTTGCTATTCATTGCAGTGAATCAAGAGCTCATTCTTCATTGCTAGGCTTGCCCTTTCTTCAGTCTTCATCTCTGTTTCATCTTCCCTCAGGTTGCTTTTCTTAGCCTATGGACTTTTGAGCCTATAGGGCTTGTTCACATTGTCTCACAAAAGACGGTTCATACCCGAGTACTCCCATGAAACTGGCTCAGGCAATAATACCGGAGTACTGAAGATAATCATCTCCACTCTGGATAGCTCTGGGGTAGCCATCCAGACACATATGCTGGGGCTGTGAATAGCTTGTGCAACTACGCTCAAATCTTGATTTCCTATGCATACCTTTCATTAGTGGGTCCCTGGAGAGGAGAGCAGCCACACTTCCCTGCCACCTGCTCTTTGTTCCTAGAGGCTTGTTTCACTCCGGGAAACGATCCGGTGCCAATTCCCCACCAGGAATGTCTCAATTCAGCCCTGTGCTCTTACTCCAATCTGTGAGAATGAGCTTTTAATCTCTCTGAGGCAGGAAAAGTCTTCTCAGCAATTTTACAGCTGTGTATATACTTCAGAGTGCTCTATAAATACAGCTCTAAATCTCTGTGTTTAAGAGAGATGGTGGAGCATGTATTACGAAAAGTACCACAAACACCCTGATAGCAGGACTGCTGCCATGCATTGGCCAACTCAGCCATGGGGCAGGGAATCAGGTGGCTCTCACACTTGAGCTGCGAAACTGTTCCTCATCCCAAGGAAGCTCTGCATGGTTTTTTGTTTTCATGACTAAATTGTGACACTGTGTACCTCCTTTTGCATTCCCACTACACCCCTCAAGTGGTAAACCTCCTTGTGGGGAGTGCTTACAGGAATTCACAGGACATGGGGCAAGAAATTGAAGGCCAGTTGAGCTCAAGCCCTATTGAGGAGCAGGAGAACAAAGAGCTACTCTGACAAAGCTGCTCTATGACTATTGCAAAGCACTTTCCTGGTAGTTACTTTAGCTACTCTAAACATAAACACACGTCTCAGATTGGACTTAAACCTATCTCTTATTCTTCCAAAGAATTTGGATTTGATAGTTGTTTATGCTACATCTTACCCTGCTCCAGCGACAGAGCCAGTCCTCCAAGCTATTCACCAGCGTTCCTGGCTCTGCAGCAGCCCAGATACCAAGCTTTGAATTCTCATTTTCTTCCCCTGCCCGCTACAGAGGCGACATCTGCTCCTGCGGTCGCTTCCTGGCTGGCCTCTTATCAAGGCTCCTTCTCTGACTTTGTGGCTAACTCCAGTGCTGTTTGTGATGACAGCTGTTGCACTGGTGCAGAACCAGCCATCTGGTGACCGACTTGTCCTCTTGGACACTATTTTCTTCCAGCTGTCAGGAATTTATTGTTGGACTGGAAATAATTTTGTATGTAAATACGTTCTTCTTGATATCCAAGCTATTACCTCCAGGGGCAATACAGTGGTCCCATCACAATTCCTGTAACTGGGTACATCCACAGCTGCCTCTCAGTGTGGGGAAGGATGGGTCTGATCACTCAGGCCCAAGCTTTTCAACAGTTGCAGGCCTACAAGTATGATCTTTTGATTCTTCAGCTTTAATAACCCTTCCCCAGCGTGCTCATACTTGTGTGCTCCAGCAGCGGGAATACTGATCACCTCAGACTGCTGCATCTCTGAACTTGAGAAAGAGATTTTCACCATTTAGCTCATGTGGTTATCATTCATTGCTAGCTGGCCCATCCCAGAGGCATGCTGCTGACAGAGGTTGCTTGCTCTCCGAGCATCACGCCTCTAATCTGCAGCTTTCTTATCGCCGCCTCTCAGATTCACACTGACAACTGAGGGCCTCATTAATGTCCCTGTTCCCCCAGGCAGAGAGAAAGCAGAGAGTCTGCTGCTCAAGAACACGCATTGCATTTCATCTCTTTCCCCCAGCATATAGTTTTTTATTGGACTAAAATCTTACCAATTCATGATAACATATGTGTCTTGAGGGAAGCTATGGCTCCTTAAGACTGTTAACCTAACAATTATCCTGCCAGTTACATGGGTAGAACCCATTTCTATTCACATATCTGATCTGTCATTTAATAATCTCATTTGTTCCATTATGACTTGAGGTAATGAGCCCAGAAAATTATTTATAAGTGGGTTTTTTACATTTGAATGTTGATGCCACCCTTGATCCATCAATGGTGCAATCAAATTGTTCCATTCTACAGCCAAAAATATTAGTCTCCTAAATATAAACATCAGCAGACACATTATCTCCTTCTGCTTCTTGGTGGAGACAATTTTCCACAAGGATGTCCGAGTGACATTTTCTGACATCTAACACTTCATAAGGGTGAACTTTTTGTTTTGAGGGTTTGGGGCTTTTAACTGTCTTGTGGGGAATAGAGCTCATAGAATGGTAGGGGTTGGAAGGGACCTTTACAGAGCATCTAGTCCAACCCCCTTCAGTGCAGAAGAGTTCCTCCAGTAAACGTTGACTGGTACAGCAATAGTTCACAATCAAAAGTTAATTTGCAAGGCAGAAATTGCTATATAAATTTAAAGTTATTTCAGCTTCATTCCCCCGAGGCAACAGCTTTAGTCACTACCACCAAATGCTTTCCTGGTGGAGCTGCACAAGGTTATTTCTACCAAGTAACTACCAAGATAAAATTAAAGAAAGATGCACAAAACTGAAGAATGTAAGAGTGCCCATCCCTGCAGTTTTTACTGAAAATATGGACTGCCAAACCCTGGATGCTTATATTTAAAAAAATATTGAAAATTGAAGTATTACATTTAAACTCCCTGTTTAATGGAAAAAAGCATACCCTTCCCAGAGAAACATAGCAGGATTTTCTGTTGTTTTACAAGCTCCATTTAAGCTCTTTCTAAGGAAAGGAAATATTTTTTCAGACAAATAGCCTGTTCCCTTCTCCATACCCTCTCCAAACACAGGAATGCATCACAAAGCTCTTGCAGCCTTCTCAACTCTTCAAATCTCCTGCTCAATTCAGGCAATCCCCAAAACCAAAATACAGTGTGCAACAGCCCAAGCCTGTCACACTCCTCTTGCACCAGCATCTTCTTCTCTGCTTCCACTATGCTGAAGCTGGCGAGAACCATCCAAGCTCAGCCTTGATGGACACAGAGCTCTTGGGCTAACACAGCCTTTTAGCAGGGTGTAAGGAAGGTTGCATAGCTTTAGATTATTACTTTCAAATCCTCCACAATTAGTAACAGACAAATAGCAGTAGGACAAGAAAGTTACTTCTCAGGGTGTTTGAAGAGGTTATTTTTTCCCTTACAGGAAACCATAAAGAAAAAACAGCAAATGGAGATAAGCTGTAACTTCATTTTATGCAGAAGTTGCATTGAAGTGGTTTTGGGACGCAAACCACACAAGCATACTACGAGTTTCAAAGCCTCAATCCTCTACCACCTCACCAGAGCCGCAGCCTGGGCTCTGCTGCTTCCAGCTGGCCCTTGGCAACCTGCTTTCCTGCATTCGTAACCCCTCTCTCCACAGCCCCTGTGTCGTAACACGCTGGTAACAATAACATTTCTGAAATCAAAATGCTTTGCAGGCCAAAAAGCTGAGCTCAATCAACACAGGGGGAAAGCAAACCACGGAGAGCTATTGTTTCTGAAAACCGTCCAAAAAACTCTTGGCGCTTCAAGGCATTCCCAATGTCCTTTGCACTATTTCCAGGAAAAATTATTCCCAAGGCCTTGCATATTAAAAAAAAATCTGGCTTATATCAATAAACATGATAACTGCTGTATTTTTTCTCTTTAATCAGAGCACAGCTAGCATGTAGAAGCAATCAGAGCCGAGTCGAATAGCCTGGTGTAAGTGTAGCGTTTCAAAACTCTCAAATTATCCGTTGAGGAGCACAAATTAACTCCTGGGACTCCTGAACCTGAGCATCATGTCTTTGACTACATTTATGTAGTGCGTATTCTTGAAGAAAATTTAGGAGCAGATGTTGGTGGAATAAGTGGTAGAAAAGACAGGGGGCAGTTTTTCTGACCCTATAAACTTCTTTAACTTGCCTGTGGTGTGGCAAAATCACTGCCTGCATCAGCAGTTGGGTTGCAAAGCTAGAGGTGGGATTGCTGGTTCCCGTCTCAAATCCTGACATCCAACAAGTCATTCAAATCTCAGCAGGGTTGCAGGAGAAGGTAAAAGGATTTAGAGGAGATGAGAGGTCCCATCTGCTCTCCTTATCACCCACTTGACCCAGGGAATCTAAATCTACAGTTGAATTGTAAGTGAAGTTAGACTGAAAGAAATGTAGTATGTAGCCCAGGATAGATGAGACTTCAGGTATTATTATGGGTAAGAACACTGAATCAGTAACAAACCACTGCAATCACCACTGAATTACTCCCATATATTGTTTCTACTCGCTATGTGATATATTAAGAGTGTTGCACTTGCAGCCCAATACAACCAAGCAAGAATTTGCAGACATTGCTTGTTCAGGATATAACATCTCAGTTTATCTCCTCAGAGAGCTGAGAAACCCTTCTGTTCTCTGGATTAGGAACTGTTCTTGCAGTGTTAGATAGCCAAAAATAAGAAAAAAAGCTTTGAATGTCTCTGTTCTTCCTACCCATGGGGTCCCAGGTGGGTGGCTTTGGACGAAGAACTTGTAAATGAAAACTTAGATTATCAGGTGGAGTTTAAGGTTTTACAGATAAAGTCTTCAGGATTTAGGAAAGGTGTGAAAAGATAAGTGGACATAATTTTGTAGCTTATATTTATCCACTCCTGCTCCAAGAATCATATTTTGAAGTGATAAGCAAGAGTCCAGTATCCTTGTGAGAACAGCGAGAACTCTATGGCTTGTTTTCAGATTCCCCACCACACGCTGTCTCTACCACAGTCCCATAGAACTGCTGCTGTCTTCACAGAAAGGCACTGTGCAAGGAAATAGTCTTTGAGGTACAGATCACAAAGCCAGAGAAATTACAAGTTAGGGAACTAAGGTTGTTTTTCAAACAAATGGTGCAATTTATGATTCTACCTCACATCTCTATCACTTCTCCACCCATTAGACTTTCCAAACACTTAATCTTACTGCAATATTTAACGTGGGTATTTTCAGAGTGATTGTGAAACCTTTTGCATCTCACAGAAAATTAAAGAAGAAAGACCTACTAAACCCAAAGCTGTTTCATTCCCCTCTTTAGCCAAATATGCCTCCAGCCCTGTGATTACACAAATATTATTAAAAATACAAAGTCAATTTGTTACTCAGGTTCAGGGAAAAGGGTTGTGCTGTGAGGCTTGGGGGTTTTTGTTTGGTTGCTTTGGTTTTGGTGTGAGGTTTTTTTTTTATTAATAGCTTTGAGGCTGCTTTACTTGAAAAATTTCGACCTGAGAAACACAGGACTGAGTACTGGGAGAATCTGCTTTAGCTATGTAATATCTATGCATGGTTAAGACAGTTTTCTCATCGTAGCAGCTGATCCTAACATTGGTAATCCCTGCTGGCATTGCTGGGTAATGAGATGCCCATGCTTGAGGTGTTAATGCCTTTGGGACATCTCAATTACTGCAGCCAAGAGAATAAACTCTTTGGTGTTTCTGCTTTTATAAATATTGTCCCCAGTTTAGTCTTCAAGTTACCACCACCTTTATGAAGAATGACATAAAGTTGTGAGGTGACTCAGAACCAATGCAGGAAAGAAACATAGTACCTTTATAATCACTAGGAGAAAGTTCACGTGCATCATAAAGAGCAAGAGTGACAACACCTTAAATGTAATCTCATTTCTTTCCCTTCACTGCAGAGACCTCTGGAAAAGCCGGATGGCCTGGATGTTTCAGATCAGAGCAAAGAACATCCCCAGCATCTGTGTGAGAAATGCAAAGTTTTGGGCTACTACTGCCGCCGTGTGCAATAAACCTTCCAAGTGGCCTCTTCCCGTCCCCATCATCCTTAAAGATCCTCTGGCAGCATGCGATCAACAGCAATTCAACAAATCAAGAGAACAGCTCCAATAACTGCCAATATTGCCTATCTAATAATATGCCTTACCATTAACGGAATGTAACATTGCTCCTGGGCACGCACCAGCGTGCCACAGGTATTTACAGGACTACCATTTGTATACATATATATCTCGATTTCCATGCATATGTATGTACACACACATCTACGAAGCGTTACTGACAGCGTTCACAACGGAACCGCCGCCGCAGGTTCTGCTGATTGTTTACACACATCCTATATCGTGGCCAGGCGAAGTGAAGTACTATTCAATAGGCAAGGTAGAACATTCACAGGGATTACATATATATGACTTTTGCAGAGGTTAAGTAACTGTGGGGCCACTAACTGCAAGCACTCGCCCACACACAAGCATTATTCCTATTATATGACAAGATAAAGGAAGATGAAACAAGCCACAGCATAAAAGAAGGAAAATCGTTTTCTCAGTTTTAGAAAGTCTGAGAGGTTTGTGCTGCTGATTTCTTGGACTTTTTCTATTTGTTACCATTGCTTGGGCAGGGCTTAGGCAAAATCATTTTTGCAGGATGTGGCAAAAAAAAAGTGAGTAATTGTTCGAGGGCGTGGGTTGGGCAGAAAGGGGATGCCATAATGGGACCCAGAGCATTGGGAAGGGTTCCAAGAGGTTTTTGGAGGAGACAAAACTGGCTTGCTTATGCGACTAACAGATCCTTCTCTTGTCATATAACCCCACTGAAATGGTCCCTGTATTTGTATGGGTTGTTCATTAGGCCATAAGCACACTAAATTGACTGTGAATAAGAGGGGATAAGAATACTTACAACTGTCCCCAAAACCCTTAATTGAAAGATTAGCCAAACTTACTATTTATAATAGTTTTAAAGCCACTTTCTGGAAAGATTTTTTATGTCCTGGTTTCTACTGTACAAATTTGTTATAATACAAAACTTGTTAGCCATAGGGGTGTTTTGAAGCATGGACAACACTCTATATACCCTTCTCTCTTTATGTCTTCCTGAAGCACCTACATACCTGAGGAGAAACAGAGGAGTTACACTTGGTTGTCTTATTTCAGGTAGAACTTTGTGCAGGGGCATCCTGCTGCAAAGAAGTATCTCATCAGGGATTGGGAAATACCATGAACTGAAAGTACCTCGAGACAGCAGCCTGTTTGTATGTCTACATAAGAGCACATTGTCAAAAGGACACAACAAGCAATTCACTTCTAGCATTCACTGAAAAATTACAGGGATAATGTTTGTTTGGGGTTTTTTTAATCATCAGTATCTGGATTTGTGAAGCTTCCTTTAGAGAGGTTTGTGTGAATGATATTTAGTGGAAATATAAATCCTAAATAATGACTTTAATTAATATTTTTTTGAGGATTAATTCCATTAGGCTAAGACAGAGGAGTTTCCATGCCAAGGGATAGCAGGATGTTACCAGGATGTACAGTTAAGCTCTTGTAAAGCAAACTGAAGATTTTGTGAGTATTCATCTAGGAAATGTGAAACTCAATACAAATTTGCTCTAAGGTGAAACTTTTACTATTTCTGTGCTTTGCTATAAGCAATGCAAAACTGTTCCTGCTTGTTCTGGTGACAGTGTCATGTATGTATCTTGAAAATGTCATTATTTATGGGTAGCCCAAGTGACCCAGCCTATTGGTTGCAGCAATGGATAAACTTTGGGACTTTTGGCTTCTGACCACATCTGTTCCATTAGCTCCCTGATTTTGGGCAAGTCATAAGTTTCTTCTGGACCTCAGTTTCCCCAGCTGCAAAATGGGGATAGTGATGCTTTAGTATACCTCCCTCACAGGAAAGTTGTGAGGCTTACTTAATATCTGTAAATGTTTTGACATCACTGAATGATAAGTGCTATGTAATGCTAAAATAATATTAACTAAATTAATCACTTGGAAACTAGTTTTGCCCAGTTGGCAATTCCATGGACTAAAATAGCTGAAAATAATATTGAAAGTTAACACTAAGAACAGTTCGGTTGCCTCAGTGAAGAGATGCATTTTCAGATGGAAACACATTCTTTTGCACAGACTCAGTAATTACCTTAGAGACAACTTTTCTAAACAAAGATAATAATCTGCCCATACAAGTAAGAATAGAGAATACACAGCCACATCTCAAGGCAGATTCTCAAAGTCTGACTGCTAGTATTAATCTCAAGCACAATTTTGAAAGAGCTGTGTGCTAAACCAGATCTACTTTTTGCTCTTGAGCACTTAATAGTATATGAACAAAAAAGAACACAAACAAAGTCACTGTGATGCTTCACATGCAGCTAAAGGGCACGGAGAGAAACCTCCTTAGATGAAGATAAGGGAAAAGGTTGGTTCATTTTCTCCTGAAACTAAGATGTTGCTATCAACCATTTTGTTCTGTGTTGAAATAATTTCCATCTTATGATAACCACTAGATCAGTAAAACAGCACATCCCTTGATATAGCTACATCAGTATACAGCACACCACCAGGTTCTGAACAAAGGCCATCGAAAAAGATACTGTTAGATGCAATTGTTGCTGTTTTCATGACAGGGCCCTGTTAAAAATTGTTTATCTGGATTCAACACTGCACTGCAATGCCTTTAGGTTATGGATTTTTTTGACTATGCTAAAAAAATACACAACAGACTTTAACACCATTAATATCTATAGGTGTATAATAATAATTCTTAAGAGCATACTCATGAGAGCTGAACATTTCTACTCAGCACTCTGGCGTAGACTTTTTTTTGTCCCTTCTCTTCCCAACAATCTGGTGCCTGGTGAAGGCAGCAGTGTTCCTCTCTCCCTCTCAATATGAGGTTTGCTGATAGGGTTGCAGCACTAGACCCTGGGTATTTGCTCCACGCTCATCTGTATATGGTTTGTGGGGTGCTACACACTTGCATAAGTAACATACAATAGCTTACAACCATGGGCTTGTACTTAATGGTACAGAAGGGAAATGCCTGAATTTCTATTTCAGAAAAGAAAAGAGAAAAAATGATTACAAAATATAGATTTCTTCTCTTTCCTGTCCCCTCCCACAAAAGTAATTCACCTATAGACCTTAACTCTTTGCAAACCTTCTTAAGGAAGAACCTTATGGAAGAACCTTACAGATTTAGGTTTTTTACTAGAAAGAGGATGAGTTTATTTACCTCTTAGATCTTTCTGAGATTCTATTTAATCAGCTCTGCATTTAGCACGTCAGCTAGTAATCCTCAAACACATTTTTAGAGAGTCTTACCAGAAGCAAAGCAAGCAGCATTAAAAGGAGTTGGAAATCAACAGAGGCTTCCCTAAACTGAATAGTCTAGATGGGTGCACCTCAAAGAAATTTGGCTCTGTGCATCTATTTACCAAACTGGATTTTTCACCTGTGAGGCTTGCAGTTGCCTGCCTACCAATCCATTCAGCACAAACTTCCCCCCACCACCACCACCACCCTCTCTCTTTTCCTCCTCTTGGGATTTTTAACCTTTCTTTCCACAGTCAGAATGTCTCACACAGAATTTGTCTTTGGCATTGGCACTGCTCTGGAAAAAAAAAAAAATTATCAGTGATCTGAAAGGTGTGGTGTAGGTTTTTAGCTGCTTTAATTTGATGAGGCTCCAGTGAAGTTGTTACTTCATTGAATGGTGGTGAAGAAAAATGCCTGTAGTTTAAAGGATGGCCCCATTTTAACCAGTTTCTACTGCTGCTACCACAGATACAAAGTGATGCCACATAAGCAAAAGTTTGAGGCCCTTTGGTCTCAAAGTTGCTTTTTCATGTCAAATAAATACACAAGAGTATATATTATTTCTGAAAATAGGTGTATTTTGAAGTTCCCCATTATATGGGACTTAGTTCATAAACTACAAATGTGAAGCTACGTATGTTTGAGAGAAGCCTTATACTGAGAACTGTTCTCTGCATTTCACCTTCTTGTGTAACGTGAAATTTAGATGAGACACGGGTTGCATACCTGTGATGCTCTAGCAGTGATTCCAAAAATAAAACTACTTAAAACATTAAAAGTTAAGGGCTTTGGAAGTGCCAGACTTCATAGATTAGTTCTCCTTGTCCTGCAGTCACACAGAATGGGTTATTTTTTTCCTAGTACGGATCCTAAGAGCTGTCCATTGAGCAGTATGCAATAAATCAGCAACGTGTGCTTTTCAAGTTAAGAGAAATGACACACATATTCCACTTACCTCTGCCAACATAATCTAAAGTGTGATGGAACCATCCCCACAGAGAAATCATTCTTTAAGCTATCACTTCACTCCCAATTGGGCTTCAGCCCCTATCTTTCGCCTATCTACAGAAACCACTGCTGTCCATTCAGCTTGCTATATTGCTGATGTGCTCAGAGGGCTGCTGGAGATCTTAAGATATAGGGACGATGGTTTATGTTTCTAGGATGAATTTCAAAGGGACAATCGTGTGCAGTTACTAGCTATAGATGATTGATATAAATGTTTACCCCCGTATGAAGTATTTTACCGTTTTACTTGCAGATGTGTATTTATCTTGAGTTATACTTGACATAGAGTTTCTTTCAATTTTTTTTTAATACTATGTGTGTATTTTGGAAACCTTTTTAGATGTTAAAATTTTTGAATGGTTACAAATATTTCTTGTAATACTGAATTGTTATCTTATCTGGAAACTCTTTGCAGTAACTTTTTTGTATATATTTGAGGGCCTTTTTAAAAAAAAAAAAGAAAAAGAAGTATTGTTTGTGTTTTGGGGAAAAGTTTTTACAATTTGGAAGCTTTCAGAAGGGCCTTCCTCTCAACTAGGATACTAACAGAGGTAAGAGTTTTCTTAAGTATTTTGCAGAACTAAGGATGTATCCTCAAGAAAATATTTATGGAAGTAATTTACTTTTTTTTTTTACAATGCTTTTGTTTGTATAAAGTATGCAACAGAACTACATTAAGAAGGAAATATTGTCTACATAAAATATTATATGAAAGTTGGTACATAATTCTGACAAAAAAAACCCTTGCAATTCTTTAAGCCATATTGTTTTTGTTATCTTTGGATGAAAATATCAGTATTAAGTAACCAATATATTATTCAAGTGCTTAGACTTATATGAAAATGCTTATACAGTTTATTTATGTGTATTTGGGGAAGGATTACTAGAAAAAGCTATCACTAGACATTTAGCAAGTGAGGAGCAAATAACAGTGTATTGTCACTTTATGGCCTTGTGAGAGATACAGAAGATGCTGAAAGCACCTAAGAATCTTGGCTTTCAGAAACTCCGAAGCACATGCATTGGGTTTCAAATGGTGGTTCTTTCCTTTCCCATAACCACAGGGGAAGAGAGTAGGTTGGGACACTGTTTGACAACTTGACTTTCACAACTCTTTGTAGACTGTGAGCTCAGCTATGCAGTATCAGCTACAGCAATAATATGAATGAAAGGATGTAAGAGAAAATGATTGAAGTAGATTATTGTAGGGGTTTATGTTTATTTTAATTAGAACTCATAGCAATATAGAATATGCATGTGCACGTATTTGAAGCATTTTTACACTTTACATGTAGTTTGATTATATTATGGAGGATTGGGTTTTTAGTTTGATATTTTACCATGCTAAAATGGGAGGTCTGCCCAACCCTGTGCTGGATTCTTGTTTCCTTTAAAAGGTTATATAGTACAGCACTCACTGCGTCGTGTACTAGTGCTAAAACTAACACTGTATCTTATTAATTTCTTCAGCTTTAAACAAAATTAACCTAATTATTATTACATTTGTTTAGCTGTACCCACTGACCTTGTCAGATTCACTTGGCGATTTGTATAATTTCCTTTTCTGTAACTGTTAATAAACTTGTACAGCTAAAACAAACAAACAAAACCTATGGACAAAGGCCTCAGAGGTACCAGTTCTGCTTCAGCAGTCAAGACGACAGCCTGCTCATCTGGTGACTGTGTTGCTAAAGAGACTGTAAAACCTCTGTTGTGGATTGTCCATAAAATGGCATTCCGACATGTGCCTTATTTGCTGGATAGTATACAGCTTTCCTCTAGTATTCTAGCATTTTAATGCTGTATTAAAGTACTGCAAAAAAACACCAAACCTAAACAGCACGAGAGTGGTTTTCTTGAACTTTCCTTTGAAGTTTTACTACCAGCTGTGTTGGGTTCCTGGGTATGGCCTGACCAGCCACAGTCAGGTGTTTGCAGTGGAAACCTGGCCCAACATGTCCATGATCCAGAGCATGTGAAGAGGAGTTTCTCCACTGCAGCTGAGCCCCTAAGCTGCAACAAGCTCAGTCACATCCTGGATGAGAGAGCTTCACCCAAAACTCTTCTCTGCTGGTGGAACAACTTGGGTTAACAGTGCCAGCAATTAGGTTTTACAGCCTGGTATTGTCTAGCATTCTTCTGAAGGAAAAAAGTCCTACAATTGGGCAAAGTACACATCCTTAATAGTTGGGGAGGAAAGCTTAGGTGCCAGAAAGTTGCTATAATGAAAAATAGCATTCATCATTTCTAAAAGTCATTAAGCTATACAACTTAGAATTCTAATTGTAAAAAACCCAATTCATTCTTTGCAACCACTAGAAGTTGGCAAGAACTAGACCTACTGAATGCTCGTTGCTTATGAACAATGCCTTTCCCACATCCCCAAAGTTCAACAGCAAGCAATGTTTCTATTGAGACTGCCAATACTGTTGTGATTTGAAGTTAATGTAAGGATGTCATGAAATTATCTTTGGGCTTCAGGGGATCCTGCCTCTAACACGAGAGCTCCCTTCATTTAAAAACAACACACAAGAAACCTAACAAACCCCAGTACACTGTTCTTCCAGGCCTGATCAACCCCACAAACATGGTGCACATTTGTACTTTACTACAGTGACACTATTTATATTGCACAGCAATCTTTCTGGAAAGATTTGGGTGCTCTTCTCATTCAATCTGCATAAGAGCAAGAACATGTGCACATGCATATGCATGTGTAGCTTGGGGTAGGAGAGAGGAGTTTGGCCAAGGAATCGTGCAATTCTGAAGCCTTGGAAAAAGTGACTGTTGCAGACTATGAAAGACATCCCACTCAGATGAGCCCGGTGGAAAGGAAAAGCACATATTCAGAGATAGTTGGTAAATTATTGTTCAAAAACCAAAATGTACCACTCTTCAATATCAAACTTGCTAATAGCACTGTTCTCTTGGCAAACATGAGCCACAAAACCAACCAAAAAAAAAAAGGAGGATTTCATGAAACATTGATACTTCAACATAAAAAGCTGTTTCATTATTCTTCGTGGAAAAATAAGCAGTACACCAAAGTATTTTTAAAGTTACTCACAGGGTTACTATTTCTTAAGTTTGTCATGTCACATCCAAAGCCACACCTCAGATCCTCCCTAGGTATTAGCAGGCATAAAAACTCAACCTAAAAATCCCACCTAGGAAGGACAAACAGCCTACAAGTTATGTTTTTATAGCCTTGTTCATGCTCCAAATACACAGATCATTCACTGCCATATAACACCCATCAAATCAGTTAAAGAAGCTCACCCTGTCTTCATATTCCTTTTAAAAGGAATACAAGAGACATTGCTGAGAGAGGAACCTGAAACACTGAGGTGCTGAATGCTGACAGTACATTGTACCCAGAGAGTATAACATACAGCTTTGCTTTTCTCTAATATTCACCTCCTGAACATAGAGAAACAGATCATTTACAAACTCCTGTCCCCTTAACACCAGCCTTTGGTCCCACACCTTCTCACGGAGTGTTTCTGGTTTACTGAAAGTAATGCAATTGCTCTTCCACACCATCCTTATCCTAGAAACACTCCAGGCAACACAAAAACTCATAAAACTAGTCTCGATACAACCTACCAAAACCACAAAAGCTCATTCAAACACATAGATAAAGACTTCTCTCAATCTTTTCACAAACTGCAGAAGACATTTTCAGTAAGTCAACATGCTGAGAAGCACCTACCTCAGGCAGCGTTTCTTAGATCTTTTTCCAAAGGGCCAAAACTATAGTCGAAGCAACCACATTCATGAAGAGTTACAGCGTTCCTGATTTGCAATCCCTATGAGCAGCTACCTTGCAAAAAAAGAGAACACCCTCAGCCATCCCTGCTTAAAAGCACTGCCCAGACATATGGCTCCACTGTCAATGAGGCACCAGCAACCCTGGCTATGCACTAATCATTCACAGTTTTTTTCAATAAAAGGTACAAATGAAGCTTACATGCCCAGCTAATCCATCTTAACCTGCTTACAAGGAAAGTAAATCGTAGCCAAAAATTTCAAGAAATGTTTTAAGTGGATTAAGGTGCAAGCTAAAGATTTTTTATTTTTTGTACCCTAGTTTCCTTTTCACCAGCTGAGAAGAGAAACTTGAACGCCACATCATCAGAAAGCTTCTTCTTATACAATTTCTGAACCCATCTAAGCACCAAGTATGGGAAACCTAACTACAGCCAGCTTTTCATAAAGTTTCTTTGCAGTTTTGCAACTTAACAAGAAGGTACAACTCAGTGGACTTGTGAGGAGACAGACACACTTATGGCCCATTTGATTCAAGCCTGCAAAGCTTAGAGAGGTAATAAGGCAGGAAAACACTGTGTGAGACCTCAAACCTGACCATTTGCAAATAGAACAGTGGTAAACAAATACCTTTGGCATAAGAGAAGAAGTATCTTTGTTGGGTACTTTCAAGTAGAAATTCAGAGAGCTGGCACCCACAGCCCCTGATAAAAGGCCCTATTTCCTTCCACCTGTCTTACATTGACTGTTGGCCCAAACAGCCCTTTCCTGCAGCACTACAAGGAAAAAGTGCTACCAGCAGGAATCCTCAGGGGCAGCTAGGAGACAAATGACAGCTCAATTCTCCTCTAGAAGAGATTAATAACTCTCATTTTAACATTCACAAGAGCTGAAATCTCAACACAGTTAAGTCTTCTACAGCTGTAGGAATTTCATGAAGGAAATGGATAAAAGTAGGCTTTGCTGGCCAGAAACTTGAATAACACGTGTTGTGCTGAACCAGCTCAAGCTGCTTTCCCACATACCCTTGCTAGAGCTTCTTCACATCTTGGGCAATCTTTGAAAACATAGTAGTGGCACATATCAATTAATACTGTGCACAGTTCTGAGGTGTGGGTACACTGAGCCTCTATCTCCTGGGAAAGAGATCACTGAGGACAGGTGTGATAGTGGCTTGTAATAACATGGATCGGGGAGAAAATATTCGCTGCTTCCACAATGCTTTCCTTCTAGAAGTAGGGAATTTTGTATACAATTATCCAAGGTAACATCATGAAATCAAAAATTTCGTGCAGCAGACTGCAATTCAGAGGCATGGGATAGTCTAGCTGACAAAAAATAAATCAAAACCATATAAAAAAAGAGTTCTGTGAGCGTTATTACCCATAAAACTGCAACTCTGGCTCAGGAAGTCCCAAAGCACAGAAGTAGCCAGTAGCAAGAGACAATACCAAAAGAAAGCCAGTTGCCTGTGGCTGGTATCCTTTCCCTTGGTAATCTGTTGTAGAAAAGAAGATAGCAGAGTAGGTGCTAATCTGACCATTGGGTTGGACCAAGGGGACTGTTTTGAGTGTAGGAACTGCAATATATGGATGTAAACACACTTTATGTAAGGAAACACTTGTGTGACGCCCAGCAGGAACCTGAGGGCTGTGGGAGCAGGCTTGGGGTATTTTACTGTGAGGGTGAGGGAGCCCTGGCAAAGGCTGCCCAGGGAGGGTGTGGAATTGCCTTCTCTGGAGGTTTTCAAAACCCACCTGGACATGTTCCTGTGTGACTTGCTCTAGGTGGACCTGCTTTGGCAGGGAGGTTGGACTAGATGTTCTCTAAAGGTCCCTTCCAACGCCTACCATTTTAGGAATCTATGATTCTATGTGCCCAGGGAATACCCTACAGCTCCCCAGCATCCCTGCTTTGGAAGCAAACCTTGCGACTCACCTTGCTCGGTTGGATTAATTAGCAGGAAACTAATTGAAACACCACCATAATTTGTAGTGTGCAACTGAATATTGCACTACTGTAGCTAATTTTATTTTTCTTTTAATTCATTGCAGATACTTTTCTTTGGAAAGCTGCTCCTAATTAGCTGTGTTTAAAGTTGCTTTTAATGCATCCACACATTGCATTCCTGCTTGCTGGGCCATGCCACCAGCTCTTGCTCTTCAAGTGGCAGGGTAGGGTTTAGCCCTCAGTTAGCCTCCCCACATGGTCACAAAGGAATTTACTGAGGCATGTAAAATTGCTGAGAGGTGTTTACACACCTCTGAGCATCCTAAAGGTCCAGTAAACAAAGCACATAAGGTTGAGGTCGTAGGTTCTGGCTGAGCCATGTGCTGTGCTGCAGGAGGCAGCCAAGCTGTGATGAGTTTCAGACGTGCTACTCTATGCCCTTCTGCCCAGCATCAAGCCAATGCCAAGGACATCCCAAAATAACACGGAGGTTGGCTATCCTGCACCCATGTTTCCCCATCTACGGGTCTTAAGTAATATCTTTAACTCCAGGGGTATAGCTTCACACCCAGAGACCCCCTCATGCAGCTCCACATGCTGAGGAGCTCCTGCGTGAGTAAAAACACACAGGAGCTCTGGGGAAAGCACTGAGCTGGATTGAGAAATACTTTACAATTTCTCTTTTCTGCCATAAATATCTCTGCCCATCTCTCAATGAGGGGAGGAAACAACAGTCTGAGGCAGACAGAAATATTCAGGCTGAAAGAGTTACATCTGGAGGCTTTTGGGAAATGAATGTAGCCAAGAGAAGAAAGTGAACTTTTTCTTCTCCAATTTCCTTCCTACGTTGAGCCCCATGTAGCTCCTTGCAAGAATTTAGCGCAACGGGAGAACAAATAGAGGCTCAAATCAGGCTTTACAGCCCCAGGAAAGGTGAAGCTCAGTCTAAGGTATGTGGGATTTTGCTCCCTCAAGGACTGTATATGTGAAATATAGCTTAGATTTTTTTTGTGTGTGTGTGAAATGAGAATTTAATACACTTCATAAACCTGATCTTCTCTTCAACACCTTTACCAGCAAACCTGGCAGATTTCAAACAGCTTTCTAAATATGAAAAGTAGGGGAAATTTGTCACCCGTGCTTTTTGTGAAGGTCGACAATACAGCTGGTAGTGTTTAACGTTACAGTAAGGGCCACGTAAACCTCATTTTCACTACTGGCAACTCTTCTGGTTTTCTTAAGAGTTAAGAACTGATTTTCTTTTAACCCAAGTATTGCCTGGTCCCTAGTATGTAACTAATCTCTTTCAGGGATACCTAAGGGAAAAAAATCTGTTATTAATTTGCTCCAAAGCTACACCCTGTTCCCCAGGTCAAACAAACAAACAAACAAATTACAATACATAATCTTCTAACCTCCCCCTCCAGATGGTGAAAATCTTTTCAGTTTCTGGAATGAGACATGTATGTTTAGATTATAAAGTTGATCAACTTCAGAAGAGGCTCCTTCACCTGCAGATTTAGTTTGTAAGTGACTGTATAAAATAACTGGAACCATAAACTTCAAGTCCCTAGATGCCTCCTACCTCCTCAGCTTCTCTTGTCTCAACTCCCCACCATTGCATGCATTTCACAGTTGTTAGTCTTTTGTGACCTCTTTACTTCAAGTCTGAAGTTACGTGACGTGCTTTGCACCACACCAGGTTTTTCAAAAGCAGTATTTTGGATGACAAAAACATGCTGTCCCCTGCCCACATCCTTCACGGTGTTCTCACACATGTCCCAAGCAGCCACTGCCCCACGCTGCCTGTGGTATGGGCAAACACCCCAGTGCTCTCCACTGACAGTACTTTTAAGAAAAAGAACCTTAAAATTGTCAGAAGGACATGGAGAAACAGCTCAGCTGACTAGTCGGGCTTCAACCAGTGCCAAACCCTGTCTACCTGCAGATGAGAAGGAAGCGCGTAAGTGACCACAGGTGCTTCGCTGCCCTTGTGGGAAGCAAAGCGAGGTCTCTAGAACCAATTCAAAGTTGTATTTCTGGTCTTTCTCCCACAGTCCTGGTCAGTGGCTCAGCAGAGAACCAAAAATGTCACGTATGAAGCAGAGAGCACTGCTTTGCAGAGGATGGGAGCTGAGTTCTTGGTTGCCTTGTTAGTCCCTAAACACAGCCACCTGCAGCTGGGTTGCAGCCAAAGAATCCTGACCTTTTCTCCATCCCAGAGCTCCTTCTGTCACTCCTCACATAGCTCAATAGCTCTAGGAGGCCTTCCCATCTGGGATGGATCTGATTTTTCTGGCCTATTTGAAGCCCTCTTCATTTGTTTGGCCAGGTGGAGCCACTAAATAGCTCTTCAGAGAGGAAAGCACATTGTTTTGGGGAGCACGTTGCTCCCCTGAACATTAGAAGAGACAAGTGATGTGGTGTAATGGTTTTGCAGCGCAGCAAAAGAAAACACCCCAAATACAGTAAGCCAGGTGTGAAAATTATCTTCTTGATTTCTCATTTTATCACATTTGGTTGCCTAGTGAGAAGGAGCCCAAGACAGAGTTAGCAGATGGATCTGCAAGATCAGTGCTGGCAAATGTGGAAACTTTTGCAGCCTCTGGCTCTGGCCCCAGCTCGTCCCCACTTTCCATGAATGCCTAATTGAGACTGCCTGGCTTTTTCCACAGAGGTGGGAGCCAGTTTCCAGGAAGGGCATATGGGTGTACTCTGCAAGTCCTTGCCTTGTAAAGTTTTAGTACCCAAAAAAGCCTCCCATCTCCAGTATGATTCAGTGGGCTGGCAAGGGAGTGGCTGACAGGCAGGGGTGATGGTTGTTGCTGTTGGCGGGACAAAGCAGAGAAGAGGAGTGGGGATGGGGCAGCTCTTGAAAGAAATGATGCTGACAGCAATCATGTCGTTTTGTATAGGACATGACACCCTCTCAGGGTACTACACTGACAAGACAGAAAGCTCACACCCACATGGGCCACGCAAAGCTACAGCTCAGAGCAGGACGGGGCTGCCCATGCCATGAGCTTTGTCCCTCACTGGTTCCCTGGGGGTCACTGAATCAGTATTAACTCACACCCAGCTGCAATCAGGTAGCACACAGCCAGGAAGCTGTCCAGATCCCTCATGATAGCACCTTCACACTACTCCTTTCTCAGTGGGCCTGCACCTGCAAACATAATGTGGAGAATGGGGTGGCCTGGCCTATCGTGGGTGTTGGGGTTTTATATTATTCATATGGAAATCATTTTGCACAATTAACCATACAGATGAAAGACCAACTGGCTGCACATGTTGTGTGGGGCACGACCTAAAAGCAGTTCCAGGGACTGAGATGATGTAGTGTGAAAGCTGGATTAAACAGGTCAAGTCAATTTGGAGCAGCTAAAATAAACCAAACTCTCTTCCAAAACATATGTTGTGCTTGCCACATCATATTGCTGTACTGTGGTAGCATGGCCCACACATGCCAAAGCTGTGACACGCTTGTTCCAGGGTGACAGTGCCAAAGGGAGAGACCAAGGAGAGTTACTTTGGAAAGATGCTGTTTAGAAAGTAGTTCTGAAAAAGTCACAAGCTCTCCTGAATGAGCTGCCTGATAAGGCTTTGCATGTCTTTCCTGCAGCCAACCTGCCCAAATACCCCCAGCCCTAGGAAGGGATCCAAGCTCACGCTGAGCAGTCAAACATGAATGAATGTTCTGGGCTTTTGCTCCCCTCTATAAACATTTTCCAGCTAGTGGTAAGCTGTTTTGAAAGCCCCCAGCAGCTTGGCTGGGAGCTGGAGACTTTTTACAACATCTGGGAATGATTCCTGACTCACTTCCTCACATACACCTGTATTGAACTCCTTTTGCAGGCAGTTTGCTGTGGAAAGCCACAGCCTGCATTGCCCACTCAGGGCTGGGGCAAAGGGGCATCAGGGACAAGTGGCAAGCAGAGGTGGTTAATGGGGGGAAATGCTCACCATTCCTCTGTGCTGACTTCACTTTGAGCCATCACTGGTAACCCACACGGTGCTAAACACTTTCTTGGAGCAAGATGGCCATGTAGGAAAATAAAACTGCCCTCAGCCACTCAAGGGCTCATTACTCAGGCTGTGCATTAATCATACTGGGAACACAGGGAGTCCAGAGTGAGTTGCAAAAGGGCTTGGATGAACTGCAGCCCTTTCCCATCACACCATCCTCTGTGGCCACCCCTGCCCAGGTCAGTGCTGTTCAGTCTTCCACAGCGTTCTTATTTTGTTTTCTTATCCTTTAACTTCCATATGCTTTGTATTATCTTTGTTTTCACTTTGTCTTGATCTTCTCAATCCTTCTACTACACCAGATTATCAAGAGTTGTCAGCAACGAGCCATTAGATAGTAAAACACAGAACTTAGAAGACAGGGAATGTTAAGGATTGACGCTTCTTCCTTGTATGGAGCCCTGCAACATGTGAAGAGTTTCACTGCTTGAGTTCACAGATATTCTCTGCAAATAGGGAAGAGAGGGTGTGAGCCTTTGAACCATGGATCCTTGGATACCAAGCTGGAGAAACACTACTTGGGTAAGAGAGGAAAGAAATCTACTGTTGATAATTAAAGTTCTGTGCTTTATTTTCTGTACTTGTCTTCCTCTATACCCATTTCCTAGAAAATGCTGGCCCAAAGGCTTACTAAGTCACCATTTGCTTTGTTCTAGTTCCAGCACCTGGCAGCATAGCATGGAGTAAAACAAGCTCTGCAGGCAAGCTGCTGGCCACAGGGGCATTTGGGCAGTGCCTGGGAATGTGTCCTGGCCATCTGCAGAGGACCAGAGGAGAGTTTTTGGTGGCGTTTGGAGGAGTGCTCCTTGGCTGACACAGGCAGAGTGACTGTAAGGGGTGGAGACAGCAAAGTGCACCACCAGATAAAATTCAAAGCCCTGCAGGGTTTGACATACATGTAATAATGATTTATAAAGCAAGTGTGCGGTTGACTGTAGCATAACAACTCACTGCACTTCTAAAGTTACACAAGTATTTGAAACTGTTCCCTAAAAATAAATGAGATGGCCAGTGCAGCTAAAACCTCAGTGCATCAAGCCTTGCTGGCCATCACCCCTTTCCTCTGGGTGAAGGGCAGGTATAGTCCTTATTTCTGAGTCCTGTGGACTGCTGCTGTGCTGGAAAGGAGGTTGTGCAAGGATGTCAGGGCGAAGCCAGACAGGCTGACAGCTCCTTGGGCATGCCATTGTGCAGCCAGGAAAGAGCAGACTGAAATGCTGATGGCTCCTGACAAACTCTGCCACCTCCATGGCCGATCCAGGGCTTTGCCTTCTGGCTTAGGTGCAGCTGGCTGGTCTGCACCCAGAGGTGCATTTACATCCTGTTTATGTGCTCTCTGAGGTCTCTTTTATTTCTGTCCAGGAGTATTTTCTATAAAACCAAACTCTGGAACTATGTCAGTGCTATGTGCTGTGTGGTTATTTTCTCAAGGCTGCAGCAAATTTTTTCTCAAATATTTTCTCAAGGCTGCTGTTGCGTTTCTCAAGATGCCTTCTGCCTGTACATGGCTAGTGTGTTACTGAGAGCACTAAATGGAGACCTGATGCAGACATCCCCTTACAAATGTTTGTGCACTTCCTTGTCCAGAAATACAACAACCTTCAAGCTGAACAAAGAGTTTTAAAGACAAATCTGAATTTTGGACACACAGAACACGTGTCCAGCTCTGAGTTAAGCTCCCAAGCTCAAGAGAGACAGAGAACCTCTAGAGAGAGTTCAATGCAGGGCTACCAAGATGCTGAGGGGACTGGAGCATCTTTCTTATGAGGAAAGGCTTCAGGACCTGTTCAGCTTGGAGAAGACTGAGGGGGACCTCGTTAACACTTAAAAGTACCTCAAAGGTGATGTCAGAATGGGTCAATGCTTTTTTTCTGTAGCACAAGTTTCCATCCCATCAGCTGTCTGCTGGCCAAGGAAAGAGGTCCAATGGGGAAGTCAAGCTATAAGTTCAAGCTCTTCTGTACTGTAGAGAGGAGGAGAGGGAAATCTGTATGCTGGAGACCAGCAGAGCACTGGGAATCACCTTTGATGGCCATCCCATCACCTTCCCAGTGAGGTTGGTGAGGAGGGACCCTGCTCTGGGCAGTAGTAAGCTGAGGCAAAATGCCCTGGTCCTGCTTCTGCTTTCTGCTTCCTGCTGCCTTTGGTAGGTGATTTTCACTCCCAACAGGCCTTATGGCATAAATAAGGGACCACTGCTGTGTGGCTGAGCATCTACAGCACTGACAAGGTCCAGATTGCCACCAGAGTTATTTTCTCTTGAGAGTGAAAGTGGAAACTGTGGTATCTCACACACCTCTGGCCTGAAAGAAATGACAAATACCAAATTCTTCATGGCAAAGACTATAACTGATGGCATCAGAGCCCCACTTTGAAATGTTAAACTCCTCATTTAAAATGCTGCCCTGGGATGTGAAACATATTTATAGTTGGAGCAATCTGGATGTTTGGGGAAGACTTGCCTTCATAAATAACCCCATGGCCTAGACATTGACATCAGTTTTACAGCTGCCACCCAGCTCCCAGAGCTCGGGGATGAGACCAAAGCAAGGCCCTGCTCACTTGTGCAACACAAACACACACAAATTAACATCTCTGGACATCTCCAGGAGCAATGGAAACTAATAATTCTTTTGGACAGGATGGATTTCCTGCTGAATTTAATAACAACAGTTGGAGACAACCGTCTGGATACTTGCTGCTTTGAGATAACCAGCCAGTAAAATAACTGTGGTGATTTTCCTTGCAGAAAATTCATATGTGACAGCCAGACATGTACTCTTTTATTTCTAGTCATCATTGTGTATATTTATAGAACCTCCATCAGAAAAATGCTGAAGATGAAGGAATAAAACTCAAGACAGCACACTATCAGCAAGCTTGTTTTTTATGAGGTTTTCAAAGCCACACCAAATTTCAGAGCTCTGAGTTGAGGCTTTCACAAGATCTGTGTTTGGCACCCAGTTCCCTTTGAATTCGGATGAAGCTAAGAGTCTAACTCCCTTCAGGACCTTCAAAAAACCCAGGTTTTGTCTGCACTGGCATAATAAAAGCAGAGAAGAAAAGGGGGGCAGAGAGAGAGAGAGTGAGAGTAACTCCTCCAGGAACCGACTGAGAACAAGAGTAGAAAGAAATGATAAGGGGTACTGAGAAGCCAAGATTCACATCAGGAAAGGGGGATTTTAATGCAGTCAAAGGCCAAAAGGGAGCATTAAAGTACCTATTCTGACAGCCTGGACACTACAAGTCATTAAATCCCAGCCAGTTACTCTCATATTTAGCCTAATAATTCTGCTGGCATGTCTTCGAAGAGAGGCATTTCCTCTTGACTGGAAGACCCACATCAATTGATGGCTTGGTCCAAAGTGAATCAGCCTTACTGGTCAAATGTTGATCCTCATTTCCTACACTAATTTGCACACCTCTGATTCCAGGTGCTGTCTTTTTGTACTTTCCTGTGGTTGATTAAGTACGTGGTATTTTTTCCCAAATTCCACTTATATAGGGTTATTAAGTCATTCTCAGTCCTTTCCTTCCCCACTGCCCCTTTTTATTTTCCTTTAAGCTAAAGAGTCTCCTTTTACATGGGATTTTCTTCTAGCTCAAATAGTTTCTGTGGCTCCTTTCGGCAACTTAACCAGTTTTTCAGTGTCTTCTGAAAATGGTCCCTGAACTGCACAGAGCATGTCTTTGTTTAACTCTCCTTTTTAAGGAGAGAGCTTCCCCTCTTTTCTGCTTCCGACCCCCCACAATTGCAGCAGCCCTTTTGCCTCAGCACTATAATGGAAGCTCGTGCTGAGTTTTGCATCTACTGCAGCTCTTAACTCCTTTGAAGATGCAGGTTTTAGGATGTAGTACTCATTGTCTATACATGCTGCCTCTGTGGTCTCAGAGGTATAGCTTTGTAGTTGGCTATATAAACACCACTTTTGCAACCATGAATCCATTAAGTCACTCCCATTGCTGTGCCTGACTTTCCTAGTATCACCAGTACCTGTTTATCATCATTCTGTCCATGAGTTTTTCTAGCAGTGATTCGCTATTGGTGTTGATTAAATGGATTGGTTGGGACTCAGTTTAGAAGTCCTAATCCATGTGAAATGTTGCTGACTACACCCCTATCCCTGCATTTGGTGATTACCTCAGGAGAGCTATCAGGTATGAAATCCCAGCTCACCTCTCAGGTGCTTTATTAACGTTTCTGATTTTTTCTTAATTCAAAAAGCCACACCATCCTAAGTCACACGTGGTACAGAAGGGGAAGCACATTATTACAGAATCACAGAACCTTAAGGGTTGGAAGGGACCTCAAAAGACTATCTAGTCCAATCCCTCTGCCAGAGCAGGACTACCTAGAGTAGGTCACACAGGAACTCATCCAGGTGGGTTTGGAATGTCTCCAGAGAAGGAGACTCCACAGCCCATCCGGGCAGCCCCTTCCAGTGTTCCCTCACCTCAACAGGGAAGAAATTTTTCCTTGTGCTTCTTTGGAACCTCTTCTGTTAAAGATTATACCCATTGGCCCTTGTCCTGTCACTGGATATCACTCAGAACAGTCTGGCTCCATCCTCCTGACACCCACCCTTTACGTATTTGTAAACATTAATGAGGTCACCCTTCAGTCTCCTCCAAGCTAAAGAGCCCCAGCTCCCTCAGCCTTTCATCAGAAGGGAGATGTTCCACTCCATCATCTTTGTGGCCCTCATGCCCTTGGTTTTATCAGCCAAACCTATAATCTCTTCCAAGAGAATAGCCTGGATTCCCTATGTTTCAGATGCTGCAGTGGCAGGATGGCCAGAGGAGCTCAGGGAAGCATTCAGGAACCTATTATACCCATGGAATTATAACCAATTATAACCAGGAAAGGTTCAGTTTTGCCAATTATATCACACTTCTGACATAGAGGAGCATTTCTAATTAATCTCATTTGTTATTTGCATGTGTGTATTAGCTACTGGGAAAAAAACCAATTCCATCTTTGGGATCCTGTCACAAGCTCCTGCTCTGCCTGGGGAGGGAGAGGCAGCTGCCTGCAGTAGCACACTCCCTAAATACTCCCTGGTGCAGCTGCAGTCTCTGAGACCGTAGGATAGGAAAGCTGAGCTGTTTCTGCTGTCCTGTATCTCCTTCTGGCAATGACACATTGGGCAGGGAGGCAGCAGCCGGTGTGTACTTCAGCATGGCCTGTCCTCGTGGGGCCCAGGGTGGAGGACATCTCCCTGGGACACAGCTATAGCTTGGGTGGGTGTGAGGGGCAGACAAGCCCATCTAGTCCTGGATATGTGACAAGTATGAGTTCATCAGGAGCGACTGCAGTTACAGCCCAGCCTTCCTCCTCCACTGAGACAAAGTCCAGCAGCACAATGTGCCGTAAGACAAATGAACTGGCTTCTTCTAGGAAAGCTTCTAAAAAACTAATGGTGTTTGAGGGAAAGCATAGCTTGAAGGAATTAATTCCAACCTGACTGCAATCCAAAGAGAAAATTAACTGCATTTTAAATACTAGATTTTTTTGCTGTTGTTACTGAAGCAGTCTCTCAGCTGGAACATCATCTCTTTTACTGGACCCTCACCCACTACCATCAGAAAGACTGGGTTTAAAGCTGCATTTTTCTGGCAAGAGTTACCTCCCCCTTGAACTTTCCTGTGCTGAACAGCTAGAGCAGATCATGGGGAAGCAAAAAAGAACCGCCTCCAGCAGAGGCCACCAGGGAAGCCCAATAACAAACCAGCACATTTCCCTCAAAACCAAGCACTTCTGCCAGGCCATTTAGAGACAGCTTTGCCAAACTGCAAACCCTGCAGGAAACCTCTGGGTCCATGAACTCTCTTTGGTCCATCTTTGGTACAAACTGGTAACACTAAATGAGGTCAAGAAAAAAACACCCTTCTTGCAAGTCTTGTGTTGTAGGTGTCATTGTAATCACTGCAAACCCCTCCCCTTCATTTCACAAAACCCATGCAGTAATTCAGCTGTGTATGTCAGTAGCTGCCTTCAGTTGAAGCCATTTGTTTCTCCCTAGAGCTTCCCCTCTCTTCCCCAAACTAAGGCTTCAGCAGTAGCCTGCGCAAGTGATGAAGCCAGTGGCAGCTTATTTGCAGTTTCTGAGCCTGAGACTTGCCCAGTGTCTTACCATGGGAAAAAAGGGATAACACATCAACAGTGCGGAGACACATTACCTCTTTTTAAACTAATTCTCTCTTTGGGATTTGTAAACAAAGCAGCCATCACTATGCGCTGTCCTGGATGATCATCTCTATCCTAATGGAAAGGGTAAACTACAGGGAGCTGGTGTGAGCAGTGCTTAGGCGGGGGTAAGGGCTGTCACAGACCCCCTTTCCTAAGTCTTGATGGAAGTGCCACTAAGTGTAGGACCACAGGACAACAACCTGATGGCCCAAAGCTCTTCCTAATCCAGCAGCTCACAGGCAAAAGCCAGCAGCCACCAGCATGGTGTTAGGGCTGACAGGGAGCACAGTGGCTCAGACAGTTCCTGCTTTGGCCATGTCGCAGCCTGGAGGTTTGCAAACCCCTGGCAGCTTCAGCAGGAACACAAAGCACAGAAAAGAGCTTCCCAAAATGCCATGTCAGCACTTTTTTATCAGAGGAGACTGAAAAACAGGGGTCTGAAATATACTGGGAGAGTTTCCCACTAAACATCAACTATCAGGCCTTTATTTATAACTTTTAAAAGTAATCACGTTTCAAATCTGTCCAAGGGAAAGAGGGGCTTTTTGCTAACAAAAAACTGCTGTATTAAGCATGAATGCTGATTATTAAAAAAGCAAAGCCAATAAAAATGATCCACAGGACAACATTCCTTAATGGAGACTATAAAATGCAAGGATAAGGGAAGGACAATTTGGAACAAAGTGATAGGAAATTAATACCTTTTACTGCCAGTTACTCTTAAAAACAGAACAAATCACATCAATGGACTTTAAATAAACCCCAAAAACCTTTCAAACTCATCATTGATCATACACACTTGGGAAGAGTTTCAAGTGGGACTGAGTTTTAATCTTCAGACACTGTTAACCACACTGGGCACTTTGCCTTTAACCTTAGCGGGCAAGGAGTTACCCCATGGACCTAACAGCTTTGTATGTCCAGGTGCAAGCAGTTTTGTTCAGGTAGGGAGGAGAAATGAGAAGGTGTTGGCTGTTGTGTTGGGCTTGGCTTTGTTTTAAACATCAGAGACCAGTTTTCAAAAGCTGCAGGGTTTGGATGCAGCCACTCAGACACAAGCAGGCAGAGGTTTGGTCTAGGTCCATTTCCAGTTTTCATAAACCAATGGCTGTAATAAAGGACAAGGAACTTGAAAATGTGCAGGGCTAAGATATAATATTTTATAGTTCATCCTGCAAGGCAGAAAGCTGATATCTCACTAAAGCATATTAAAGGTTGTTGGAGAGTTTCCAAAAATAAAGGACCTGGCTTGTTTTTTTGGTTTTTATTCCTTCTGCTCGATAGCCTGTGGTTGTGGCTTTTTCCAGCTTTCCATTGCTCTGTGCCAGCTAGTACAAAATATGTGTCAAACACTGTCTGTCCTCATTTATGCTGACAGCCTGCTGGTAGCAACAGAGCCACCTCAACACTGGGACCCTAACACTGAGATGCCCCAGCTATTAGACTGTAGCAAAAAGAAATAACTGGCTCTGAATTGTTTGCTCAGGAGGAGAGAGTCTCGTCCTAATAAATTACACTGGGTTGGAACAGGGTTTAAAATTCACTGATTATTGAAGGCCTGCATCAGCTTGAGGATAGCACCACATGGGCACAAGGCATTTGTCCAGGAGGTTTTTCCCACTTTGGGACCACTACCATTTCCCAGTACATCCCACTTATGACTAAACAGCAAGGACTAAGGCACAGATAGCCCAGGTGTGGGGACAGAATCAGCCAGGAACTGGCTTTGTCGTGGTTTGGCCCAGCTAGCACAACAGCACCACGACAGTTTCTCGCTCGATGCCCCCATTCACCCCCACCCTCGTTAAGATGGCGGAGGACCCAGTGAAATGGGGGTAAAAAGATAAGCAAGATTGTTGTGGATTGAGACAAGGGCAGGGAGGGCTGGCTGCCAATTATGGTTCTGGGCAAAACAGACTCCAGTACTCGACTTAGAGAGGAAAGTAGGAAAGTTTATTCTACAAGAAACAGAACAGAATAAAAGCAAAAAGGGAGTAGGATGATGAGAAAATTACAACCAGCACTTTAAGATCTCCCTCCCCCATCCCTCCTTTCTTCCCGGGCCCAGCTCACTGCTCCCGATATCTCTACCTCCTCCCCCCGCAACAGCTCAGGGGGGTAGGGAGTGGGGGATGTGGTCAGTTTCTCACAGATGGGCTCTGCCGCTTCTGTCTTCTCAGATGAGGATGACTCCTGGCATTCTTCCCCTGCTCCAACACGGGGTTCCTCCCCCGGAACACAGTCCTTAACAAACTTCTCTGGTGTGGGTTGTTCCCAGCAGCTGCGGCTTCTGCCGATACAGGTTCCCTCACACGGGACACAGTCCTTGGTGAATATCTCTGACGTGGATTCTTCACCGCGGTTGCAGTTTCTGCAGTTGCAAGATCCCTCTCTCGGGACAAGGCCTCTTCTGGGCATAAGTTTAATGAGCTGCTTTGTCGTGGGTTCCTCCCCACAGTTGCAGCTGTGGATATTGGGTCCCTTCCTCGGGACAGGGCCTGCTCCGGCCATAGTGATAAAGGGCCCCTCCTTTGGGACAAGGCCTCCTCCGGCCAAAATCACTGTCCCTGGCTCGGGGCCTTTAATGAAGTGAATCGCTGCCCCTGGTGCGGGGTCAGCTTTAGCAAAATGAGTCTCTGCCCCTGATGCGGGCTCATTATCAAAATGAGTCTGTACCGCTGATGCGGGGTCTTTAAAGAAATGAAAATAAATCTCAGCTTCACCAGTTCTCTCCATAGAATGCAGGGGAGTCTCTGCTACAGTACACCTCCTCCCTTTCATCACTGACCTTGGAGTCCGCATGGTTGTTTCTCTCACCGTTCCTACTCCTTGCACCACCACCAGCCAGAAGAAGAGAAGAAGGGGCAGAAGAAGGAAAGAAGATGGAGGAAGACACCTCCCCTTCCGGCTTCTTCTTAAAAAGTGATCGTGGAGGCGTCTAATTGGCTCAGCCCCAGAAGTGAGCCTTTTCTGAGCTGGGGAGAGTTGTGAGCAACTTCTTACAGGAGCCATCTTTGCAGCCCCTTCCCCCATACCAGAAAAGGCTGTCATGTCAAACCATGACAGGCTTACAGGGTAACTGATGTCAAACACAGACGAGATCAGAACAAGTTTATCAGCCAGACTCTTATTTCTGCCAGATTTTGAGGGAGGGACTGAAGAATACATGTTGAAGCTATGACTTTAGAGACAGGAACACTGAAATAACAAAAATAGGGGAAAATTCAGGGTGACAAATTACATCAGTGGAGCGGGAACAATTTGGGGTCTTGTTAAGCCCAGGACCTTAGTCAGCAATGACATGCTGGGACAATATTATTTTAACCCTTTGACTCCTTGATACAGGGTTCAGTCTGCTCTTTGAGGGGCCCTGCTCTTGAAGAACAACAAGGAACAAACCTATGTTATCTGCAGGCTGTTAGCTGCAATTGATAAACTGTCAGCTTCATTCCTGAGGAACTGAGGCAGCTTTTGCCTACACGAAGCTGGCACAGACCTTGCTCCAAATGACCCAAAAGGGGAGGAAAAAAAAGGAACTGAGGTCTCTTAGGCAGGATAATAATGACTGCAGCTGCAAAGTGTCACTGAAAGCAAGGCTGAGCCCTTAGGCTGTATTTTTTTCTCTATTTTTAAAATGAAATACTGTATCAATTCCCATCCTATAGCTATAAAATGTTATTTTCTTCTGGATCTTAATGTACTGCATCCACATTGGGTTGCTTTGGTTTCAGAGTTGTTTGTATTTCCCTGACCTGGGACATCACAACATGTTGCCACAGCTCTTTATTTCTTTGATGCTCCCCAGATGCCCTCTGAAACACCTATGGAAGGAGATGCTATAAATATCATTAACCAAGGCAGTGATTAGATGGGAGTAAAAATATCAGCAGCAGCTGGGAAATGCTGCTGTGCTGTCTGTAGGTGAAGGTAACTATTACCTAGGTACCCCCTCCACCCACTGCCTCCTCCACCTTTCTCAGGAATCAGATCTCAATAGCAAAGAGAATTGTTCGCTGCAGACTTCAAAAGTTACGTTTTTGAGCTTGGCCAAGAAGCAGGCTCGTAAAATCAGGGGCTGACCACAGCTTTTGGGTTTGCGTGCAGCAGGACCTCACAGGAAGGGCATGTCATGCAGCCATCAGGGCAGAGTTTGGTCGCCCTCTCTTGTGAATTGTGGGCTGAACCAGGTGCAATTTTATAACCCTGCTTAATGCAATCTGGGCCAGGATGGTTTCTGGAAAATTATTTCATATTATTGTGAAGAGAAAAAAAAAGCATTTCCTTTCATATGGGCATGAAGGGAACGATGCTGAAAGGTGGAGAAGACCAAGACATCATTCCCACTGTTTTGCACCAATTTCCATGCATTTTGTAACTAACATATTCTTCTAGTCCAGCCTAGAAATGAAGTCACCCTTACAACTCAAAGGAGTATCTAGTTTTCCTTCCTTATGCACTCCTGCATCTGTGTGCATGAGTACTATTTTCCAAAATCCAAGGGCATCAAACCGCTTTTCCAGTGGCTTCAAAACAACTGGAAAAGAAACAGAATAAAAGCACTGGAAAAATTAACTGCTTTTCCTTGACCCAAAGTGACACAGTCAGTTCCAACAACCAGTCTGTAAGAACAGTTACTCCAGGGGTGGCCAGTCCACTGGGTATCTCCCCTTTTCTTTGTGCTTTGAGCCCTCAAGCTCTGCACTGAGCAGTCAAAGGAAAGCATTAAACAGAGAGTAGGGTTTTTCCCCAGATATTACACCCTTGCACCTCTTTGCACACCCCTCTGCTCACACCACACTGCCTGAAGCAGGAAAGCCAGCAATGGCCACAACCTCCATCTCACATCACCCTGCAGGAAGCAACACCTGCAGGGCCACCAGCCAGCAGCCCTGGATCCAGCCCTACCCTCAGAACCTCATGGCTGTTGGTGCCACAGCTGCACATGTGTATGGGGAGAGGGGTGAGAACTGCTGTGCTTCAGAGACTGGGTCTCGCCCCAGGAGCTGAGTCTACTCTCTTCCTCATAGGGTATGGCAAAGCCCTGTCTGTACCCTGCTGACCATGCCACAGTCACAGCCAAATCTTCTGGCAGTAGACTAAACTGCAGCTTCCTTCAAGTTTCCATCGTGGGGAAGTAGGTATCTGAGTGGACTAAGCTGTCTGGCCTCAGATCAGGAGCTGAGGAAGAGTTCTGCCTGCAGCTCCCCTGCTCTAAATTCCTGGTCACTTACCATTGCTGAGTGTGCACACGAGGCAAGGAGGTGATAGCACAGAATCACAGAATGGTAGGGGTTGGAAGGGACCTTTAGAGGTCATCTAGTCCAATCCCCCTGCTGAAGCAGGTCCACCTAGATCAGGCCACACAGGAACGTGATGGCATGAGCAAGAAGAGAGGCGTCCAAGCCAAAGGGCTATCTTTTTTCAAGCAGCTTTGGGCTGGGAGCTGCTTGACCTGGTGCACATACACCTTTGCCCTGTGAGGTCAGCCGCAGCTCTTGATCCGAGGTGCTGCCACAGACCTGACAACAACCTCCATGAGCTCCCTATCAGCCCCGGGTAGCTGCTGCTCTTGGTGCCTGTCAGGGCAGCCATCTGCATTGTTTCCCCTTGCCGCAGGGCCAGCCTACGGTTCACGCACGCTGGCGAGTCGAGGGGCCAAGGGTTAGTGTGTTAACAGCCTGGTAACGTCACGCTGCGCTCAGGCCGGCGGACACGGGCCGTGGCTCTGCGCTTGGGTGTAACTGCACCGGCCCCCAGCTGTAACCCTTCCACCCCTGCCCAGCCCTGCTGCATGCTCCTCCCACGAGCTCTACAACCCCACACCGAAAAAGAATGAGAATGAAATATGTAAGGCTTGAGCTCCTGCAGTTTAAACGAGGAAATGGTCCCTAAAAAAAAAGCAGCAACAGCGTTTATAGGATCCTGGCGGCATAAGTGAAGCATGTGACAGCGGGGCCGGGCCTGCGTGCTGGCATCCCTCACCTTTCAATGCACACAATCACGCAGCTCTCTCCAAGTACACTTTGCACTTTGTTTGGCCTTGGCAACCATTCAAGTTAACAGCAATACTGCTTCCAAAAAAACCGAAAAAATAAAAAAAAAAATCCTAACCAAACGCTGACTTTTGGCAGGGGAAAAAAAAACCCTGAACCCCCTAAGACACTGCATCACTTGGAGCGTGCACTGTTTAGTGCTAAGGCAAAATTTATGGCTCCAGCAAAGCCTAAACATTAGCAGCTGCCGCCTCCACCTCACACTCCTCCGCATCTCCGAGGACCACGTCGTGTCAGCTGTGCCAGTGGTGGGGTCGAACAGCGAGTCCTCCGGGAGCCGGGACAGGGCTGGGGCTGCCGGGGCTGCGGCTGCCACACGGCCCCAGCAGCTCTCCTCCGGCCCGGCCGCACGGCCCCGGCAGCTCGCCTTTCTGCTTCTGAGACAGCAGCGACACGACAGTGGCCGAGGAGGAAACTGCAGCCAGTCGGGGATGAGGTCGAAGCGAAGGGGGAGAGAGTGAGCAGGAAAACCACAAGACGCTCGCGCCTGCTAAAAATGATTTCCACCTAGTAATTTTAGGAGCTGTTGTGTTCCTCTGCCTACCTTCCTGGATGAATTTTAAGTAGGAGGTGAGTGAAAATGAGAACAGTGACAGAGCTTTCCCCCCCCCCCCCCCCAACCTCTGTATCTGCACATTTTTAACTTCTCCTTGACCCCATCTTAAAGACACACTCGGTTATTTTCTCCAGTTACGTGGGGTTTTTTTGGCCTGGCTGGTGAACCAGAAATCCACACCAACTTTTCTCGAAGGCAGTTAAAAATAGTGACGCATCAGAGGGGAATGGAGCTGCACCAGCACCCCTTGTCCAGCCCTGCACCCCAGTCCATGCTGCCAGACCTGCCTGCCTCAGACTTCCAGGTCCAGAATATAGATGCAAAAAGAAATGCAGCTTCCTAAACAAATGTCATGAAGCCCTTATTCCTTCCTGCCTGGTGAGGGACGGGTTCCATCCAGCATGTGCCAAGGTGGGCCTCAGCCATGCTCAGCTTCTGTGGGGAGGTAGCCCTGTGGAGCAGCAGCACAGGGTGATGGCTGTGCCTGTCCCCTCACCCCACACCTGCTCACTCACAGCTGCAGTGGCCACATTTAGACAGGATGGGGGGAGGAGACGCCTGGAGAAACCCTCTCCAAGGCCTGTGGTTAAGCAGGTGCTCTGCAGAACACACAGAACATGCTGAGGCACTCGCAGAAAGGGCTGCTGTTCAGTTAGAGGTACACCAAAACACACATGTGCTGTAACCTGTTTTTTAATTCTCAAACATTGCTATGCATGGTGAGCATTGGCTAGCGTCAAGCAAAACACACGATGTGCTACCAAACCAAGTGAATTTTCCCCTCAGTGTGGGACCAGAGCAGAAGCTTGATGCCTAGTTACCTGCTCATTTGCACCGGTCTTTTCCAGAGCGTTTGGAACCTGAACATTTTGCTGGTGCCTTCCAACCCCTACCATTCCATGATTCTATGAAATTCCTGAGAAATGATGAGGTATGCTGCTGAGTAAGTTTTGAGTCAGCATTAACCTCTTATATGGCTGCACTGAACTCAAGTCTAAACATCAGCAGGTCTCTCAAACCTTTTTCTATTTCGACATGGCATCTGAAGTCAAACAAGCTTGTCCTCATCCAGATCCCCTGTAACTCTCCTGCCACAGTAAGCTCTCCTGCCTTGTGCAATTGACTTCAAATCCCTTCATCTTCCACCATTTATAGCTCCCAGTGAAGGTCCTCTCACATCTTAGCTCTTAAATCATACCCTTGATAGTCTCTGACACCCTAGGCCTCAGCTCTTAAAAAAAATACCCCACCTCTTTGCTCCCATTTGCCTCCCAAAGCTGCTGCCCCAGGTGCAGCCTTTCTGGGGTCCCCCAAACCCAGCTCTGCACCGCGCCAAGGCACGATGGGAGACCTTGTGTGGGAGCAGCAGAAGCTCCTTCTCTTGGAGTTTTGGGAGAGAATAAAAAACCACTGCTAATCTCCAGCTGCCTCTCCATCTGCCCTCATCCAGCTGGGTACTGCTGGGAAAACAGTTGTGCTCACATGAAGCAAAATTCACTTGTGCTCAGCTGGTTCATACAATGCCTTTCAACAGAGTCCCACAGAACACAGAAATCTGCAATTCAAGATCTGAAGGCTTTTCACTTGAAGGTCAATGTGTTTTTCAGCCTGGTTACTTCTAAATTGGGTAGAAACTGTCTGTCCAACTACAAATTCTCAGCTAGCAGCAGGACATCCAGATTGTCCGGGAAATGTCACATAAAATGATTTGTACTCTAAGTAATTCACTTCTTTGAGGTTCTGATTGTTGATACATTGCTACCAGCAGAGCATACACTGCACTACAAAAGAGAACAACAATTTGTACCTCAAATGTCTTGACTTCAAAGCATTTAAGCTTTACAAACAAAGAGACATAGCCTCAGTCTAGCACCAAAGAAAGCAATTTATGTAAGCAGAGAGTCTGGAACAAATAATTAAAACATGAGACTAAACAAAAACATTTGTGAGTTTGTTGAAACAACTTTGAAATATAAACTCTTTTTTTTCTGTGTATATTTATTTGCACTTTACCTAAGGGTGCCCTCCAAGCCTGCCATTTCTTACTTGTGTTGCTTTTGGAAGCAGGTCTGACAGTGGTAGCCCCATGGAGCTCACTCCGCAGGCTCTTCTCCCGGTGTGCCCAGGGCTCTCCCCAGAGGCAGCCTGGATGTGACAACCCCTCTTCCAGGGTGCAAACTTTCACACTAAAGACCCAGATGAAAGCCTGCAGTAGCACATCCACCACACCACAGCCCATCTTAAAAACAACAGCTCCACAGGGAAATACCTTTTTCTTTCTCTTCTGTGTTGTGCAAAGTTTCTAATCAGTAGTCCCTCCCAAAAAGTGTTTCAGATTGTATACTCCATTTCGACTTCCTCTGTCACACCACAGACCATGGCAATGTGTGGTTGGGGCTGGGAAAGACGTTACTTTACAGATTTCCCTTTTCATCGGGTGTCCCGCAGGAGCTGAGGCAGCCCTCAGGGGACCGCAGGGTTTACACCCAGCAAGATTCCTAACGCAGCTCCTCTCATTTCAGTGCAGCTGAAAAGAAGCTGGAAGACAGCTTGTTAGCCACACTACTGTAATTCTACCTGTCCCTCTCCTGATGTGAATTTAGCGCTGCTTCGCGGTCTGTAGCTTCTTCACGGCGGCTCTGCAGGAACGGTGCGGCCCGGGCCCGGCCTGCCATCGGCCATCTTGTGGTGCCATCTCGTGGGGAGTGGGACAACAGCCACCGCCGCCTGCCCGGCCGAGGCACGGGGACTGCCCAGAGCGGACCCGGGGGGAGCGACCTGAGGAAAAGGATCTGCGGGTGTTGATCGACAGCGTCTCAACGTAAGGCAGCAGTGTGCCCAGCTGGCCAAGAAGGCCAATGGCATCCTGGCTTGTATCAGACACAGTGTGGCTAGAAGAACCAGGGCAGTGATTGTCCCTCTGTACTCAGCACCGGTGAGGCTACACCTTGAATACCACGTTCACTGTTGGGCCTCTGTCTGCAGGAAAGACGCTGAGGGGATGGAGCATATCCAGAGACAGGCACCAGAGCTCGGGGTCTGGAGCACAAGTCTCATGAGGAGCAGCTGAGGGAGCTGGGAGTGTTCAGTCTGGAGAAAAGGAGGCCGAGGGAAGAAAATGATCATTTTCTACAACTACCTGAAAGGGAATTGTAGTGAGGTGAGGGTCAGTCTCTTCTCTCAAGTAATGAGTGATAGGACAAGAGGAAATGGCCTCAAGTTGCACCAGGAGAGGTTGAGATTGGAGATTAGGAAGACCGTTTTCCCTGAGGGGGTTGTCAGCCCCTGTGCCAGGCTGCCCAGGGAGGTGGGGGAGTCCCCATGCCTGGTGATATTGCAAAACACATAGCTGAGGGCTATGCATTAGTAATGGGCTTGACAGTGTGAGGTTAGTGGATGGACTGGATGGTCTTTTCCAACCAAACTGATTCTATTAATTCATCAGTTGCTTGAATTGCTAAGGAAGCACTCAGTGTACAGCACCATTTGTGACTAATGGCAGTAGCCAGGGATTAAACTAAACCAGACAATTGCAATCTCACACATCAGGGAAAAAAGAATTTCCACATGGAAATTTCCACATAGTGGGGAGATATATATGTTGTAACAGAAAAGCAAACATCTGATGATTTCATCTTTTGCCATGCCAAAAGCAGGGACACCTCAGCCAGGTGCCTGTTTAGCAGCTCTGCCCCAGAGCTGAGGTGCCAGAAACAGTACTGAAGTAACATATCACCCAGCTAGTGGTAGGCAAAAAAAAAAAAACCATTGTACTTCAACTTGTATATTACCTTGTTTGCATATTTTAATATATACATGAATACATTCATTACTCTGGGATCATTCACCTGCTTTAAAGTGAACCATGTTCTGAATTGCTTTAAGATTGTTCTGGTTTAGCAAGGAGCAGCTTTTGGCTTAGTAACAGGGGGAGCGGGTTGCAGTGAAGACCCGGTAAAGAGTCTGCGGACTCTCCCCCCCCCCCCCCCCCCCCGGCTCCTGGGTTCACACCCACCTCCGGCCCGGCTGGGCCAATCTGGCGCCTCTGCCATCACTATTTAGGGGACAGGAATTCGGAATGCGAGTGGGGAGGTGTATGAGTGATACAAGATGGAGGCGATCACGCGGACCCTTCAGCCAGAGATGGAGGAAGGAAGGAGAAGCAATAGACCAGAGACCCTTCTGCAAGCCATGGCGAGAATACAAGCTGTGCCCCTGAAACCTATGGAGATCCGTGGCAGGACTGAGAGCCACCAGCAGCTCCATGTGAGTGAGCCCGGATGGGCGAGGGACTGTGTGGGGAGACGGCCATGGCTCAGGCCGTGTTGGAGAGCCTGCACGCCACAGAGCAGCCCCACACGAGAGGCAGAGAGGAGCTGCAGCCTTTGGAATAAGTGCGCGTCGGAGCAGCCTGTGCAGGGCTGCCATGCGTGTGAGCTACCCCACGGACTTGCAGGGAGGACTGGCGTGGAGTTCACCCGTCCTGAGGAGGGACAAACGGCAGAAGCTATCGGGAACAGACTAACTGAAACCCTCACTGCCTGTCCCCCCGAACCGTTCAGGAGGGGACAGGGTAAAAACCCCGGGATCAGGGCTCTGAGCCCAGGAAGAGGGGAGATGTGGCAAGAAGGTGTTCTTAAAAAGGCTGGTTGGACTCTTCATTGATGTATTACTCAGTGTTGTTTCGTTTTGGTTATGTTTTGGGTTTTTGGGGGTATGTTTTAGTTGATGTTGCATTAAATTATTTTCTGTTTTCTTCCCCAAACCGAGTAGCCTGGTCTGTTTTGTCCTGAACTTTAAGCGGCAATTAAGCCCTCCCTGCCCTTGAGCAATTCTCAGCCTCTTCGGTACTTGAGGCTAATCGTGGTCTTTGTTCCCTGATGGGCCTAAACCACGACAAAGATCAATGGGGTTTTTTACCAGCAGAAGGCAAGGAAAGCTTATCCATTCAACATCTAAATGTATTTAAAAAATAATTTGGGGCAATTTCCTATCTCAGAGTTCACAGAATGGTGGGGGTTGCAAGGGACCTCGAGAGATCGTCCAGTCCAACCTCCCTGTGAAAGCAGGTCCCCCTAAGATCAAGTCACAGAGGACTATGTCCAGTTAACGTAGATTGACTTTAGAAGTCAAAGTCCTCTGTACACAACTGTGAAGCAGTTTATTGTTGTTATAACATATATAATTTTGCTAGGAAGGGGTACAAAGTCCTGAAGTAAGGAAGTCATAAACAGTCAGATACAGGGAAAGCTTCTGGCAGCTCTTTTTAAGAAACTAACTCTGTAGCCCACTGCTACACAAACCCACTACACCCATTATCTCTTCAAGCTGAGAGACACATTTCAAAGCCTGACCCACTATCCGTGTACCAGATATTTCAGGTTCCCTAAGCAAGGCAAAGCATGGCCCTGTCACCCCAGCTCTCCTCAGCAGTCCCTCTGAACGTGGCTTTTGAGCACTCCATCAGACCCATCACTAACTGGATGGAACACAACAGCCTGAGGCAGCACAACACGTTTCAGTTCCTCACACTCCTGCTTTAAAGAAAGGAACACACTGGGGCTTTTTTGGTGGCAGAACTGTATTTAAATTTTTTTCATATACAAATTAAGAGAGCACAAAACCTCCCTCCTTCATTATTGTATCAAACTGAAATAAGCCAAACTAGCAGAAATCTGTATAAAATACTACAAAGACAAAGCATCTACAGAGGAAAGGATAAAAAGCTTTTCAATTCCCTTTTCTGCAGAATTACACTCCAAAAACTGCCTTGTACACGTGAGAGTGCAGCCCTCGGTGGAAAACATCCAGTGCAAAACAGCTTTAAACCCACATATTAGCAGAATGCAATGGAAGGAAATTCACATTTGAAGAGTCATCAGTTTATTTTCCCTTTCAGGTAAGGTGATTATTGCACAACAACAATCAAGTACTTTTCCCCACAAGCATTAATACTTTACAGCCTTAGTGATTCTTAAGAGCAATTCCAACATTTAGTAGTGCTCAAGCATGCCACAGAAAACAATCTGGTGTGTACAAATGAAATGTGTATATCTGATCAGCTGAATTCTTTCCTTCTCATGCACCAACCTCAACCGTAATGATGGTGCTGCACCAACTAAGACTATGTAGTGACCAATTCTTACTTATGATGATGATGCATGAGAAGAAATCCTAATCCAAGTAGTACCCAAGATGGGATGACTTCACAGGATCAACAGGACAAAAGAAAGCAGTGAAAGCTATTTCTCACTCAGACAAACTCACTATGATTATATTCAAGTGCAAATATAGGCTATTTATTGAGAACTGTGCTGTGCTTCTCACTGAGCCAGACCTCAGAGCAGAACTGCACTTCAAGTAAGTTCATGGTTCCAGAACAAAAAAGTCCCAAAATCTTTTGGCTAATTTGTGGTTTCACTGCACAGAAAGAGCTCTAGTAGCAGGCTCAGTGTATGCTGCCCAACAGTCAGAATGCTCCACTGAAGCAGCTAAGGTAGTTTGGTTTTAAATAGTGGTCTGAGACTACCAAAAAAATGGATTAAAATGGAACTTATTCCAAAAAACCCACAACCACACGTTACTTCTATGGGAGAAACTCAAACTGAGACTCACAAAGAAAATGCCTGACAGCCTTGCTAGCATTAATTAGTATTTTTTTCCAAGATGATGAGACAAACAACGGCATAGGCATTTATCAGCACCAAAGGAAACATGGCACTTCTCAGTTTGGAGCTAACTCTCACGTACAGAACACTTACTTGTCATCTTCACCACCAATTCTAACACCTGAAACATCCAAATCCTAAGAACAGTATCCACACTGCAGTCAGGCATGCTCTGGGTGACCATACTTCTTTCAAAATGCAAGGGGACTCTACCAAATCAGTGTGACTACCAAGGTAGCTCAGTTAAACCACGCTTCAGTTATTGTTTTATGCTTTTAATCATTATTATTCAATGCAAATATAAAAATTAGACCAAGTTAAATAGAAAAGATGGCTCCATAGGTGCTACTCAAGGGATCGGAAATGTTTGGTGCTTTCCATGATTCACTTTTCACAGCATTGAGGTTGTCCTGAAGGGAAGGGCCAAAGGCTAGGACAGCTGGCCACAGTCAGTAATGACAATCTTTTTGGAGGTTTTTCCACTCTTGGAACCAAAGCTCTCAATTTTTTTCACGACATCCATTCCTTCCTTTACATGTCCAAAAACAACATGTTTGCCATCAAGCCTGTAAAACAAATAAACAAAGACAACTTAAACATAAACATACTTAAAACAACATAAAGACTGACAGTGAAGGGACATTAGCAGATCTTCACAGCTCTCACCTGCTGATCAACTCTCGAAAAGGTACAACTGCTCTACAAGTGGCCAAATACTTTAGCTCTGGACCTTAGAAGCATTCTGAGGGATAGCAGCCCTGTTACCCTCACAGCCCTTCCTCCCTCAAGAAGCACAAACCAGTTTATTTTCCAGCATGAGTTAAGTAATTTAGGAATTAAGAAGAAAAACTAACCAACCAATCATCAACCCACAAACGAACAAACATGAGCAAACCATTGACCCACCAGGTGAATATGCTGAGGGCTGAGAACCTACCAATCAGTTTTGGCAGTGCAAATGAAGAACTGAGATCCATTTGTGTTGGGTCCTGCATTGGCCATTGAAAGAACACCTAGAACAGCAGGAATAGATTGTTAGGTTAGTGTGACAGGTATGCAGTGGAAAAGACAATTTTCCTCTGCACATTCAGACTAAAGATGGACAGACAGGAGATGTGATGGTCTCACATCATCTCCAAATGATTTCTAATGCCAGCCTCTTGTCTTTGCCCGTTCCCCCTCCAGCCTCCCTTTTTTCCAGTAATACAGTTTTTTTCAGTAATACAGTTAGTTGTACATGTCCTGAATGTGATGGGTGTCAGGTAACCTCTACTATGGTTCAAGAGGAGCAGCAGTTTCCTGTGAGAATGAAGTAACAATCCTCAAAAGACCTTACAGAATTCAATCTGATGTTCTTATGTATGGTGTTTCCTTCATTTTTTCCTTAACTTAATTTCAGCTTAAAAGGACATGCCTGTGTTATATAGTAAATAAGAAATCCCAAGACTGCTTCATTTAACTTCCACAGTCATCATCTAAGAACAAATTTAAGTCTATGACTTATGAGAGGAAAAAAAAAAAGTGCAATAATCTCACCTCTGTAGAATTTCAGTAAAATACAAAAGTAACTTGCTCTTACTGTAAAATGAACTGTACAAGATGAAGTAAGAGTGGCAATGTCACCCATTAGAGGCTGACTTACTTGTACAGAGCCTACATAAATAAGCACATGCCATGCACAAGGCACTGTTAAAACTTCCTTCTGTAGCTACCAAGTGGCCCACACAACTCAAAAAGCTTATTTCTTTAAAGCACATCGTCAGAAACAATGCTTCATTACAAGGTCATAGTCATCAGAAGGTAGAAAGGATGTATTTACCAGGTCCTACATGCTTCAGTATGAAATTTTCATCTGGAAACCGACTGCCATAAATGGATTTTCCACCAGTTCCGTTGTGATTTGTGAAGTCACCACCCTGAAACAGAAGCAGCCATTAGCTTTACTAGCACACAGCGTTATTTTACACCAGAAGTGATGCTACTGAAAATATACTCACTTGCTCTAATTTACAAGTAATAAAAGCACCAATTTTTGGGGAGTTGAGTAAGATCACACAAGGATTTAAAACTCTGTATCTAGATGAAGATACGACCAAGCTAAAAGTAAATCTCTGCTTCAGATATTGCCGATGTTCTCCAGCTGACATTCGTAACTCTAACTACCTCCTTTCTTGTGTTACCAGCCTTGCTCCCAAATGTGATGCAACAAATAGCAGCAATTCTAAGTAACACCTCAAAATAAAATCACCCAAATTCATTACCATAGGCAAGATCTGAGAACTCTTTTTTTTCCTCCCAACAAGTATAAATATTGGTCAGGATCTCCATTATTACTATCTGGTTTTGCTAGGTTTTGTTGTTTAGGTGTTACACCTGAGCTATTTGATACTTCCCTTGGCTACATGTTGCTTGCTGGGATAGATGTGACCTCCTGTGTCAGGCACACAAAATCCGAAACACAAACCAACCACCCAGCCACAGCAACTCACAGAGGTGACTACTAAACACTGCTTCCAGCAACCTGCCACCTCCTCTCCCAGAAGCCCTGGGAGCCACCACCCCTGCCAGCAAAGCAAGTATTTCATGTCATCACCCTCTTGCCATTCTCACCTTGAGCAATCTGCCACAGGTGATGTTTCAGGTACTCCTACGCAGTCCCAGAACTATGCTGCACACCACCTTGAGGCATCTGAACTGCCACTCCTGGCTCTGACTGACCTCCAATTAGGCTATACCAATTGCTTGAGTCAGGCTAGCACTCCATCTCAAGAAGTTGAAAGGCCTCTGTTTCCTCTCACTCAAAAATATTTGAAGCCTGTGCCAGTATTGCCCCTTTGGCAATGACTACCAAGTCATTCCTAAACATCAATTCATCATCTCACTGTACCAGAGAGTCAACCACCTCGCATCCTAGGATCCAGTTGTGGGGAAAGAATACTGAGGCAAGGAGAGCAGTTTTACACAGAACCTTACCAATTAGTGGTAGTACTGAGAGTATGATTTCTGTTTTTCTTATATTTATGTATTTCAGGCCCCAGCAAGACTGCTAAACTTTCTCCTTTTGCCAGCACCACAAAACCTTAAGTCCATTCATATTTCAAAGGCAAGAAAATCAGTCCTTGACAGCACATGTCCCCTTTCTCCTCTCAGAAATGGGTCTTAAGATATGGGCCTCTCATTCTAACAGCAGTTTCCTATCTTTACAAAAAAGAAAGAAGTGAGGAGGGGCACCACCCCAGTTATCAGTTAATAAACACAGCATTCTTCCTACAACCTTCACCTCACTTAGTTTTTTAACAAAGCAATTCTATGATGCAATGTTGTTGAAATGCAGCTTCTTTAAGGGAAGAAAGGACCACCAGGAATCATACAATCCAGTGTACTACAGCAGCTGAAATCCTGTCATCTGCCAAGAGGCTTTCCCTGTTTGTGTTTGGGGATTTTTTTTTCCTGTTGTTTTTTGCTGCTGTTTATGAAAAAAAAAAAGCTAACACGCACAGACTTTAATTCAGAATTATGAAAGACTCATCCTTCAAATCAAAACAAACTCCATATCAGATGTGTCATCCCCAAGCATCGACCTCCACCAACCCTTTTGGTTCCCTTCCCTCCTCCATATTAGGGAGATGGTCAGATAAAAAAAACCCAGTTATTTTCTTAAAAACACATTCTCTATTGTGAGCAGACCATTCTACTAGGAATAAGGAAGGGACACGTTGTTTCCTTAGCTCACTTAGAACACAAGGCTCATTGTCATTCTACCCACTAAATGCTTGTCCCGAGCAAGTGCCATGTTGCCAAATATGCCCCACACTAAAGTACACTGCTACACAAAAGCAGAGAGCCTCAAGCCACGGGGGCGTTTAAGAGAGTCTACACATAATTTACATTTATTTATGGGAAAGACATGCTAAGCAACAGCAAAAAGACCCCAAATGCAAGTCACACTGTCAGTTCTTTATTCTGCAGCTAGGTAAAGAGCAGAGCCACTTAAAATGCCACTGCTCGTCCAACTGGCTCTGAAAATATAAAAAGAACATCTAGATAAATGTAATAGCAAAAGTAAATTAAGAAAGGGTTGAAAAACTAATAACCTGGCACATAAATGAAGGAATCACTCTGTGAAAGGTGGATCCTTTATAGCCGAATCCTTTTTCACCGGTACAAAGAGCTCTAAAGTTTTCTGTGAAAACAAAGGACGAAGGGTTATGTTGCCATATATGCTGCATAATATAATCAAACACAAACAGACTCAATATATCCCAGGCTTATACACTTTGAAAATTGTACAGTCTTTAAGGCATATTGATTAGTTATTTCCATCCTTTACAGAACCTCTGTTGTAAAGCTAAGGAGGAGATAAAGCTTGTTTAGTCTCAGAACAAACAACCCTTTTCCATCTCATCTCCCTTTTATTTCCTGTTTTACCTTGACTCCAACCCCACCTGCCTGCCCAGACGCACCACTCTGCAGTCAGAGGTTTCATTTTCTGACTGTCATGCCTTTGCTCTCTACAGTAATTGTGAAGATAATACCTTTTTTTTTCTTAAAATAAGGATATTCACCTACTGTAAACCAAAAAGTACAAGCTTTCCAGAACCACTAAATAAGCACACGAGGAAGGAAGCACGTGCTAAAACACAAAAACTTTGTAACATGAGTGCACTCATCAGCTAGCGACCACAAAACCAAATTCCTTTGTGCTGTTTGGAAACTCTAAAAGACACCATCTCTTGGATTTTACTCTTTCCCATTTGCTTTGGGGGTTGGTGTTAATGCAAATGAATATGTTTCTGAACACTTTTATTCAGCACTGATTCACTCAACATACAGAATGTACTGTTGGCACAAATCACAACATGAAATGATTTGGAGTAACAACAAATTGTAACTCTTTGCTAGCTCCATTCTGACAAACTTCATACCATATTTCTCTATTTCACAAAGAGGGATGAAGCATGGAAAGTTTTCAAAATGTAAAAGAATATTCTTGTTCCTGCAAATCACAATCTAAACCTTAAATATTTGAGTAGGGGATTGTGGTGATGCTGCCTTACCTGCTGTCTTAGGAACTACGTCAGCTTTCAGCTGTGAAGGAAAAAGAAAACAAACAAATTAGTAAGTCAGCTTTTCATACATGCATAGAAAAACTTCTGCATGGGAGGCTGCTACAACTGAACTCTCTTCCCAAGTTGATGAGTTACCTGAAATCACAAACCACTCCAAACTCCAAGAACACCTGAAGACTTTCCAAGCATTTGCCTGGTATTTAAAAGCATCCCCTCTCAATGCAACTTTTGGACAGTTAATGAAGTAACTTGAGCAGTGTCTAATGATTTCATTGATCAACACAATCATTTAGAAATAACTAAGAAGAAACTTTATGGTGGACCCAAAGGATCAAAACCAATTTGGATACAACTGGAGACATCAAAGTATTGCCAGCACAGAACCAACTCCTGAAATCTGCAGAAAAGGCAAAAGAGTAGAAACTATGTATCAAAATCGACCCATTATGTTACATACACATTTGCTACCAACAAATACTTCTGATTTTGGTTAGTGTTCCTCTTTCCACTCTTCTTAAAAATGCGGGGTATTATAATTGCCTGGAAAGAGTGACATAGAAGTGGCTGTACCAGGTCAGACCAAAGTTTTCTGTACTTGCACATCCTGACAGTGTTCAGCAGCAAAAACACTATGGCAATGGCAAGAACGTAATGCTCCTTCCCTAGGATGCTCTCCATCTCCTCAGATACCAGAGATTTGCATCTGAACCTAACCACATCTTGGCCAAAGCTTCAAAACAATGCCATAATAATACATTCAGGTTTCCTGTAGTTTGGGTGCACTAAAAATCTCAAAGACAGGAATGAAATGCTGCCATGAGAAACACAGTAACGTTACTGCTATCTTTTATAAACCATCCAGCTGCTTACTTCAGCCCATTGATGAATAAGGAACTTGCACTGTGTTATTTGAAACCTACGGCTCCCTCAAACGCTTCCTCCTGAGAACATGACAGCTGGTAGAATGCAATTAATTTATAAGATGACATTTTCAATGAAAAAAAATGAATTGGGGTCTAGTCTCGAGGGAAGCACTTTTAGAGAGAACCCTTAACAAGTCCAAGATACAGATCCAACGTGGGTGCTGAAAGCCACTCCAAACTCCCTCAGTAGGGAGCAATTTAGCAGAGCACCATTCCCTCTCCGGTGTGCAGCTCTGGACCACAGCCTCGTTCCTTTCCATAGACAACGCGTTCATTCCGAAGCACGTGCCTGGCCCTAAGGGGACGTGGTACACCACAAAGTCTCGAGCGCTTATCGTGCCTTTCCAATTGTACTGCAGTTCTACCATTCCGGCCTTCTTTAAATGTATTTAAATGAGTATGTCGGCGAGATTGAATTTTTAATGCCCGAGCTGGCTGCTAAGCTGCCTGCTGAGCTGCCCGCCAGCTCAAACGGAGCTGTGCAAACCTTGCAGTGCACGTGAAGGAGGAAGCGCAAAGAGGTAGGACCTCACAGAGATGAAAACCAAGAATCAACCAATAAGTACCCAGGAAAAAAAAAAAGGAAAAAAAAAAGCGCTAAAAACATGCTGGAAAAGTGGCTGAAAGATCTCCATGGCAGTGCTGGCTCAGGAGGATGCCAGCCCCTAGGTCTGGCAAGGCACTGACCGCGCAGGGCCCCCCACAACGGACCTTGGGACACGATGTCCCTGTGGGAACCGCGCTGGTCTCTGTCCAGCGAGCCGCACGCTGCAGTAGCGGGGCTGCTCTTGTGCAGTGCTTCAGCTTCCGTGCTCTGGCAAAAAGCCTTTTCCCACCGAGGCTCCTGCTGCAGGACGCCCCAGCCTCCTGCCCAGGGGCCCGGGCCCGCGGGGATGCCTTCGCTGCGGCACCAGCTCCGCTGCTCCAGCTCCGCTGCTCCAGCCCCTTCCGCCCCTCGCTCGCTCCCAACCCGGCCGGGAATGCCTCAGCGGCCCGGCACGGGGAGTGTAGCCCCTCTCACGCCCTTCACCGCCGCCCCGGGAGCCGGCGCCTGCCGCCCCGCCGCCCGCAACCCCGCGGGCCTGCCTGACCTTGCCGCTCACCGGCCGCCATGCCTAGGCGCCCCGCCAACCCCGCGAGCTGCCGCCAGCCCCCGCGGCCCTACCTCCAGCACGACGCGTCCCAGCGGCTGGTTATCGGCGCCCACGTCCAAGTACACCACCGGGTTCGGCGGGTCGGCGGCGGCCGCGCTGCAGCCGCGGGCACCGGCAGCCCACATGCAGGCGAGCCCCGGCGGCGGCAGCGGCAGCAGCAAGTCCCCGGGCGAGCGGAGCAGGCGGCGTGCGGCGCTGAGCGCCAGCATGCCGCGGGCGTGCGGGGCGGCTGTGCAGGTGTGTGTGCAGGACGCGCAGGGACAGGTACCGGTACCTGCGCAGGCCACGCACACGCGGAGACACGCGGAGACGCGCGGCCGCGGCCGCCGCGGCCTTTTATGGGCCCCGACACAGCGCCCCCCAGGGGCGGCGCCGGGCAAGATGGCGGCTGAGGCGGTGGGGCGCCGGGCGGAGCCGGTGCGACCTGACCCCAGGGCTTGTAGCAAGGTGGGGATCGGCCTCTTCTCCCAAGTAACGAGTGACAGGGCAAGAGGAAATGGTCTGAAGTTGCCCCAGGAGAGGCTGAGATTGGAGTTGGCGGCAGAACTCTTTCGGCGCGAGGGTTGTCAGCCCCTGTGCCAGGCTGCCCAGGGAAGTGGGCAGAGGAGTCCCCAGCCCTGCAGCTATTGCAGCAGAGGTGCTGAGGGCCAGGGGTGAGCGCTAGCCGTGGCAGTGTGAGGGCAGCACATGGACGCGATGCTTTTTAAAGGTCTTTTCCAACCAGAAGGACTCTGTGATTGATGCTTTCAGCTGGCAGCGGGGTGTTGGGGCTCCCGCTGCCCTCACAGCTCCGGAGCAAGACCCGTGGCCACCCTCTTCTGCCATTTTGCAGCTATCTCTAGGGCCCATTGGGTTTTTTGTCTGGTTTCTTTTTGCTGTTCAGGGTTTTTTTCACAGCCCCTAACCCCAGGGATCAACAGCAACAGGGAGTTTCTAAAGTTGTAATTCCACACAAGGCCTTTGTGCTTGTCCCCAGGCCCCAAGGGGAACGCCTCAGCCAGACAGGCCACACTGCTGCCATCGCCCACACAGGATAATTGGGTGCAAGACTAAAGAGTCACAGGCTGCCTGTGCAGTGTTACTCACCTGGAGAATTACGCCACGACACATGACAAAGCAGAGCGGTGTGCCTCAGCACGTCCCTGTGCTGTCACCCAGCATCACAGACCCCAGCGGGTGCCCACAGCATCCTTCCACAGCCTGACCTTACCTCTGCCACAAAACCTGCCCGAGGGATTGAATAGTAGTAGTCTAGGTTAAATGGCTTACATAAAAATAATGTTTTACATGACAGTAACAATGTTTATAATTTTAGTTTTCATAGAATCACAGAAATTATGAGGTTGGAGAAGACCTTTAAGATCACTGAGTCTCACCGTTTCCCAACTTAGTAGCTCACATCAAAATACTTAGTGTATAGTCATATTCAGTTACTGTTTTGAAACCCTCTCCAGTTGCCATCTTGATTCTGTATACAAGAACTTTCAAAATGTTGTCAAATTCTCAATGCCACCACCAGCAAGACAACTCTCATAAGCCAGTATAAAAAATGCCTCTAAAAATCTGGCCCTGCTGGGATATTTTACAATCCCCATGCATTTTGTGTCATCCAGATAAATGATGGTGCAGTTCCAGGTAAACCACAGCCTACCATTACTGCATCAGTAGTACTGCAGGCTTCCTTTGTCAAAAATGATAGCCCTTGAATGTGAAAGTGATTTTTAAAAACCAAGAGAACACTGAGGCTGATTCTCCTCGTTCTGCACCTGTCATTTTCATGTTCCTTGTATTACAAATTGACTCTAACAAAGTTATTCTAACACAACTATGTAATATAGTATGACAGAGTCACGCAGAGATGGCCCCTACACAAGGAACAGTAAACTTTCAATCCTACCCAAATTCTTTGTTGCGACTTCAGGGGTGACCTGCACTGAATCACTGGAAAGCTGTCGCTCAAGGCACTGCCCTGACCACAGAGCTTAGGGCAGAACTACAACACACCATTGCAGGCAACTAAGAGATCCCAGAGGGACACCGTTTTTTCAGGCACACGCTCCAGAGAGACCCAGCAAAAGGACATCAGGGATGAATTTAGCAGGTTTTGAGGTGGCAGTACTGCAGGGCTGACTATACAGAACCTTATCAGGCTATACCAAAGGGACCATCTTATCCCAAATCCCATCTCAAAGGAATGCCTAAAGAAGAGTGAAATCAGAGGAGGGGTGTGTTACTGGTGAGGATGCTTTCAGCCTCCTACTAATTCCACTCCAGGCAATTTCCTGCATTGGCTGTCACGTAGGTGTGTGTGTACCTACCTGCTCATTGGACCTTTCTTAGCATCAGCAGCTTTGGCAATGAACTGGAAGCTGCCCTCCCACAGCCCTGCTGCCCAGTGCAGCAAGAATCTGCTTTGAATATTGCTCCCATTATCTTCACCTGGTGTGCCCTGCTTCTTGTGCTGGGGGAGAAACGTTGATTGGGATCCATCTTGGTCATACTCTGCATGGTTTAGACCTACATCTTTTCTCCTCTCAGCCGCTTCTTTAAAGACTGAAATGGCACAGCCAGCTCAATTATTATTTAGATGAAAGCAGTTCCATGTCTTTGGGATCACCTGTATTACCCTGCTCTGCGCTGTTTCCACTTTTATGGATTCTTTTGAGATGAGATCCTTGTACAGTATCCAAGATGGGGGTGAACAACCACCTTTATGCATACAGTGCCATACTGGTGTTTCCATTTCTTTACTAATAATCTCAAGGTGATTGATTTTAAATAGTAGCTAAATCAGTATACATTATTTACCTGGTCATATCCTCTCAGCTTCCAGTCTGTTTCTGGGAAATTATAACTTCACTTAATCATCGAGCTGCTTATTCTCTAAGGACCATAAAACAACCTCTCACTCTATTTAATGTTGTTTAACTGTAGTAGCCACTAGAAGACCAAACTGAAATAGGCACTTGGCTGTTAATACAAGGTCTGTGCATACCTATAACAACAGACAGTTCTGGCCCCGAGGGATTTATTATGTAATAAACAAAAGACAAGCAAAAGAAACCACCATCTTATTCCACACTTGGGAAACACCAGCAGAATAGCTTTGAGCTGCTTTGCAGAGGGTTCACGGGCATCTTTGGTAAAGCAAATTTGCAGGCTTTGGTGAGAAGACAAAACACCTCACTTTCACAGTGGTGGGGTCTTTTTCCTTTGGGAATATGGATTGAATTATTATCTCTGGGCTTATGCAATAAAGCTACTGAATCACTCCCTATGGTCAACTCCTGTGCAGTTCTGATGAACTCCTGCAGACAGTATGACCAGGATCGTGTGAGTTGTTGAGGTCGCTTCCCAAGGACAGAAAATCTGCTCAAGAAACTCAGTCAAAGACCATCTGAGATCACTTCCAAATAAGGCTTAGAGCTAGCTCAGCAAAAGGGAAGGGGTTTAGAGGAGCTTGATCACATCATTATGTGTTCGTTGTTGAAATCCTGCAATGTCTGGCTAGATGAGAACATCTGGCTAGAAAACGAGCTTTCCTGGCATCCCTGTGCTATACAAGATGGGCAAAAGAATGGGGTCGCACAAAGGTCAAGATAGGTGCTTCAGTGAACTGTTAGGGAGGCAGGTACCTGCCCTGCTCATTTCATCCTTCTCTCACTTCCCCCAGTCTCTTTCAAAAGGCAATACAGAAGTACAAGCTGACAAACAAGGAGGGCCCTTTCCATACAAGCTTCTAAATAGGTATTTTTAGAAACACTCCTATTAAAGAATCCTTCTTGTGTCCTAGCAGAGACATTCCTGCATAGGAAAGAGAACCTGAAATGACACAGTGACAGTGTTTCATACTGATACACTGCTTACTAAACCTTCATAAGCAAGTAACTGAGTGAACATTACCACCATTGTGCCAAGATGGACAGGAACAGCAGCAGCAAAGTGACTCTTCTAAAGAAAATGAAGGAATAAAGACTCGAAACATGAGCTACATGTGGGGGTTTTCATCTCAAGGGGCTTGAACTGGTGTTACCTCTCACCAGCCAGAGGCTGCCCAGGTAAGGAGGCAATACGCACTCCTGACTCTGAGTGCAGGCCTGCTTGTTTGTGACAGCAATGTGAGTTACTTGCATTGTGCAATCTTGGATTGCTGATGGTGTATCACATTTTGCAACCTACCAACTGCAAGAATGCAACTGCATGCAGCTTATCATTGCCTGTGGCACACTTTGAGATGCTCTCTGTGGGGCTGGATGCTTAGACCACACCAGTAAAACCCCAAGTACAGACTGCAGCAATCTACTGTGAAGTGGATTTCACATGAGCACATACACTGCAGAACAGGGAATTCCCATGGTATTGATTTTGACATTGATTTTAAGAACCCTTGCCCATCTGGGACCTGGCTGTCTCAAGGACTCTGCTCACCTGGACTGGACTGTTAGTAGAGAGAGAGGTCATACTGGGACTCAGTGGGAAGAGCAGGCATTTGCAGTGGGCATTCCCACCCTCCACCCCTACAGCCTGGAGGTGCTGCACTTCAAAACACTCAGTGTTGTTTTTTCTTCAAGGTTTGGGCTAAGGTGAAAGATGAGCTGAGAGCTGGAATGGATTTCTGTGGTCTGTGCCTGAGAGATGCGTTTATTTATGAACATGGGGGAGACAAGGGAAGATGTTTCCCTTACACTACCTGCAGAGTGAAATTAAATCACACAAGGGCTCAAAGGGCATAGAGTAGTCACACAGGTACATTTACAGATCAAAAAGAGAAAAGGCTAATAAATATTTCCCCTGCTCAAGCTTTCCTTTCAGGAGCAGGCAGCAACCCAGCTCACAAGGTGAACCTTCTCTCCAGCACACATCGTACGTAAAGGAGGAGTTTCCCCACATGACTTCATACTAATTACCTAGGAACAGTCATACAAGAAAAACCTCAATCCACTCATGCTCTTTGCAGCCCTGATTAGCATTTTTGGTTCAGAAGTTCTGAGTGACATTGCTTGCTTGGAATTCATTACCCATCTCCCTGGATGATGCACAGAAACTCACTGCTGGCACCTCGGATGATGCGGCACTCGGGGCACCTTGCAGCTCAGTTGCCTGCAGCTTCCCAGGAGATTGTCCAGACACCACTGCAGCTGCTCCAGGAACCTTTGTGGATAGATCAGCACAGCCTGGTGAGGCAGCCAGGGCATTTAAAATGCATATTTTCAGGCTACAAGAAAAATGCAGCTACTGCTTCCTCCCAGGGGGCTCACAAGCTTCAGAACATGGAGACGGGTGGTTTGTCTGGGGGAGGGAGGCAGGGGGAGATGCTTTGCATAGTTATGAAACAGTATAAAGATAATAATATGATAATTCGAGTTACAGGAGCCCTTCTGTCTTCTAAACCACAGAAATTTCCATTGGAATTTGAAACTTCTAGGGATCAGTTCAGTTTAACTACCTGCAAAGTACCACCTCTGGTCTGAGGAACAAGCAGTAAGGCAGAAATAGTATCAGAAATGCTTTTAGAATTGATTAGTCACACTGCTTCACCTTGTGTGAGTAAGATGAGTGTGAGGCTTGGAATGATCTTACTGAGAATGGAACTGCCCAGGAACTACACATCAGAGGAGACTCTGAGCAGCTCCTTCCAAGGGGGTGGAAGCCAGCCCTGCATTGCTCCTGCCTCCACCCCGACAGGCTGCTCCAACACCCACTTACGTGGAAACCTCCACATGTCCTGTCACCACTGCCAGCTGCTGCTTGCTCCTATGCCTCCTCTGTTCTCTCACCACGTGCCTCCATCAGCCACTCTCATTTCTGTGACAGAGCAAATACAGAAGTGATGAAACCAAAAGCAGAGGAGTCCTGACACTTCCTGGAATCACTGTCAAGTCCTCTAGAAAATGGAGCCAGGTGAAAGAAAGGGGAAGAATATCCCCCATTCAGTACTGCAAGACTGACAGGGTGGTGTTACGTCATTCTAGGTTGAGGTACGTTTTAGAAGTCACTTTTACTTGCAACTCAAGTGGGAAATGGTTGCAGTGTTGAGAGAGGCAGGGGGCCACGTGAGACCCATGCTCCCACACCACGTCACCTGCAGCACCTTAGATTCCCAACTACATGTTTTCCATCCTCTATCCCTGCTGTAGTACTTGGTTTTGTGAATAATTTTCTCATGGGACTTTGGCTCAATTTGGTCCGTTTTCTGTTCTTTCTTCCCCTCCCCCAATGTTTAGCATCTCTCTACACAATTGTTTCCCTTACATTGTCATGTCTTCATGACCTTTCTTCTCTAGACTGTTTCTGAAGAGCTCTGCTTTAATCAGCTGCCTGGTAAAGCCTTGGGTTTTCCTTGAATTTGACTTGGGTGTAAATCTTAACAATGACTCTTGGAGGTAGCAGCTGCCTCTGTACCTTGTACAAGATGAATTCATCCCACCTGCACAACATTAATTCTAACAATAATCACAGTTCTGAGACTTGTTTAACAGTTGTACAACTCCACAACAGGAGTTGAATGTTGAGACCACTCAGCATCAGTTTGAACAAGAATGACCCAGAAATCAAAAGCTTCACAGATGTAACAAGACTGAAAAAATATCCCCCCAGTTTTTCTAATGAAAATTCTGCTGGAGCCAGCCTCACAAGATAGAAACTCTGAGATTCTGCTTCTTTGCAGCTTCCCTACAGAAAGGACTGCTTGCCATCAGCACGCAGCAGCATTCCTGCATTAGCTAAGCATGGAGCATGATGATGTACTTGTATGATGTAACTGCACGTGACAATCATCTGAATACACAGTGTCCCAGCAAGGGAGCTAACAAGCTGTCAGATGCAAATTGACATGTGTGTCACATTTACAACTGAAGAGCATCATTTTTTGGATAAGGAAATGTTTGGTGAAATACTTCCAAAGCTTGGGGTAAGAATTTCTATCAGTATTCAGAGGAGCTGAGAGTCTGCATTTCCTTGACTTCTGATTCTGCTTTGGTGCCATTCCAGCACATTTTGCCATCAGTTTGATAGAAGCAGCACGAAAGTGATGCCTCTTCCCAGAGGGACCATCATTTGTAATTTAGATAGGAAAACTGCCAAATCAGATTCCTTGTGAAACAACCTTTTCTGAGCAGCTCTATGAACTGGGCAGTTTCGCCAGTCCCTCGCCAGGACAGCTAATCGGATGGGTACAAAGGCCACTGCAAAGTCCATTTTACAAGTCTTAAGAAGATACAAAATGTACATTCTGAGAAATACAGAAGTAACAAACAAGGAGAGAGTAAGGACAATTACTTTTAAAGTTTAAACTTAAGAAAATCTGATTCAGTTTAAATCTGCATTAAAACCCCAAGAAGACTTCAACACCAGCATTCCATTACGTAAACGGGGGGTGTTCCAACAGGTTTGGCAAACCAAATCAAGCAAGCAAACAAGCAAAAAGAATACAACCCCAACAACAGTCCTTTAAAGAAATGTCACCTTTTAAAGTGTTGGATTCAAATGGATTTAAATTAACCATGTCTCCATGTTCACAATAATGAAACCACAACTTCTCGAGGAGCTCAACAAGATCTGAAAACCAACATCATGAAAGGACCATGGACAAACAGGGAAATCTAGATGCTAAAGCTCAATTACAAATGTAACTGGTCAAAACTCTGACCTAGGGAAAAAAACCAGAACTGGTAATCCCAAAACTCCTTAGAATGTCTTAATAAAGCCAGAAACCAGTGTTCAGAAGTTGTAGACACTGGTGTTTGTAAAGAAGCCAATTTTACCATGTGTCACTGGATCTAACAAAAGATGGAGGGAGCTGGGTAATTGGAAAGACAGTGGACAAACCAGGCAGCCCTGTTCAATAAATGGGGGAAGGAGATGAATCTCGTCTAGTCCACAGGCTTAAAAAAAAGAAGGCTTGAACAGAAGGATACATACAACTGATGGACAGACTGAAATAGCAGAGAACCAGTTGCTATGATTTAGGGAAGGAGCTTCTGGAAATGCAGCTGAACTAGGTAACCAACAAAGCACCCGGTCCCTGTGTAGCAGGCTGTGTGCTAATGCCCGCAGGAGCCATGAGGTAATTGCTGTCTGCTTGCTTAATAAATTCAATTGTCTAGTTCATTCGGTTCCTTACAGACTATTTTTCTGTTTCCCTGGAAAACTGTGTAGGCTGATGGAAACAAGATACCTCAGCAGATGATTTTGGAGGTGTGTCTGACACAAGAAAAAACTCATGTTCCTTTTAGAGAGAACCAGGGGCTGGTTGAGCAGCAACACAATCGCAGGTGTCGGGAGCAAGGCCTTGCGTGGAGTCAGCAGGATTTCAGCCACTCACAAAACACAAAACTCTGGTAACGGGACATGCTGGCAAGAAATCAACACTTGGAAAGTGAAAGGCTCACGACTTCAAGTTCACAATACAGGAAGATTTGTACAGACTTGGAATTTAAGCAGAGAAGAGGGAAGTGGGCTCTGGTTAAACGTACATACAAATAAATGACTGAGTACGGAAAGGTGAAAATATGTTCATTTGTTCTGAAGGGAAGCAGAGAGGGCCACAAACAAGAGAATTGTATATAGGTACAACTGTTTGTGCACTGTCTACCTTACTTCTTTAAAGGAAAGCAAGCAGCTCTATGTACACACAGGAGTCCCAAGCAGAGAGAGAGTCAGGGGTTCTCCACTCATTCTTTTCAGTCTCTTGCTCCTGGGGAAGGCACAAAGGAGAGCATTGGCAACACATTACCATGAGCACAACAGAAACCCTGTGATTCAGAGACCCATATCGACTGGGGAGGGGGTTCTGAAGCTGTTCAACAACTGATAAGCAGTGCCAGGATGTGAGGTGGGAGATGGCAGGCAGAGCTGAACACACACATCATACCTATCCCGGGGTGCTGCTGGCACGGGGAGGGACCCACCTCTGGGTGTTGCAGCCTCCTCAGACCTTAGTCAGGTTGACAGATGGATGGAGTTAGAGGTGATCGCTCAAGCTCTTCATGCTTCTCTCTCCAGTGGTGAAGGGAGTCTGCACAATGTCTCACTGACACTTCTTGAGAGCTTCCAGGAAAACAGAACACCAAAACATTAGTGTCTGGAATGGAGAAATACTTTTCGTGTCAGTACTGAGTGCACTGCAACTCAGTTTTAGTACATTACCCTAAAAGCCTGGTGTAACAGGTAGTGCCAGCAAGGAAGGCAGAAGCTGAGAATCAGAAACAACTGATTTTTCCCAGTTTTGAGTAAATAAATCTCTAGTCTAGATTCTGATATATTTACATACCTGTATATGTTACTTGTGTGTACCTCAGTCAACAACAAGGACTCATGTCCCTCTGGAGCTCTAGCTCCATTAGATACTTGCATAGATACTCCTATCCTGCAATGGTTAGGTGGCCCCTCTGTATTTCAATGTGATTCAAAGGTGGGCTTAGACTAAACACTTCCACAAATGCCATATACAAAGAGAGAGATAACCTGTGCCTGCTGTGGCTGTCCATGTGACCCCGTGGGCATTCCTTGTGTCACAGGTCAGTCTGCTCACAGCTACACAGGCAGAGGAGTTCAGCACTTTGTAACTCAAAGGCTGCATTTTAGAACCAACTCCTCCAAAATGGGGATGCATCAAAAAACCAAAAATCAGCTCATTTTGGTCATCTTCCAAGGTCACTAAATTCACTTCAATGAAAAGTATCAAACTCATGACAATTTAAAAGCAAGAGAACTATCTACTGTGTTGGATGGCTGACCAGTGCCCACGTGCCCACACCCACAAAGCCCTTCCTTTCCTGCTACTCCTTCCAGGCAAAGATTTCACGTGCCCTGCACGCTGAGCTGCACCTCACTTGTACCCTTCTGGGCCAGGACATGTGCATTCCTCATCTGATGTGTCTCTCCCAGGAGACTTCACACCTTTCCCTTCCTGCCAAGGTCCATCCTGTGCAACCGACCTCCCACTCCGCACAGACCAGGGGATGGCAACGAGTGAGTTGGTTCTTTCCAGAAGAAACTCAGGACTTACAAAGCAGCTGCTAATTAGCCAGACCTCAATTTTGCAAATTTATTTAGGAAAAAAAAAAAAACTTTAACATGAGCAAATGAGAATACTTCAGTGTTACAACAGAGTATATAAATGTCTAGCAATAGTCAAATAATTTGATCTTTAAATACAAAATAACCACATGAACACCTAATATACAGGTTTCATCTGAATACATATTTATTAGATAAATATTAGGTTGTCACATCATCTAACTACATACAGTTTTGCAAGACTAAAAATCACAATTATTTCTTCTGACCAGTTTAAAGTATGAAATGATTGCATTGTACTGTACATACCATGTACAAACAAAGACAATGGCCATTTTTGCGTGTTGCTTCGGATTGTACTTTTTCTCTTTTGGATTCTCCTCTGATCTCCTCTAATATCAAAAATTGTACAAAGGATCAATTTGGTTTCCGTATTTCATCTTTTTTTTTAATTCCTTTTTATTTTTAATCCCCGTTTTTTTTTTTCTTCATTATTTCTGTAGCACCCTAAAAATACACAGGTGATTGACTAGTACACGTAGGCTAAATATTACATGGAGATAAAACAAAACGAAGGATCAGAGTATATTACAGAAGTGAGAGTGAAACAGATGCCGAGACTCCACGAACGCTTAACAAACAGGATTCATTTCCCACATATGATGGAGCTTCAAGCTTGTTTTTTTTTGTGTGTGTGTGTGTTTTTGTTTTGCTTTTGTCTTCTCCTGCGAAATAAAACCCAATGCACATTCCAAGGAAAATGAATGCATTTCTGTTCAACATGTCTCTATTTGTCATTTACATATGTACAGCTGTCCCTTGAGCCTCCGCTGCAGACACCGGTGCGGATCTGTCAGTCCTAGAATGATCATGTCTTGGCAGCAGAACTGTAGATCTCTGTGGGTTCTTTCCCAGATGAACTTCCAGAGGGAAACAGTTAAAAAAGGTAAACAAACAAACAAACAAACAAAAAGAAGAATAAAAAATACTACTGGAATTTCATATCATAATTAAGCTTTAAAAGAAATGCCTGTGATTACCCTATTTGCTAGGTTTGGGGGTTTTCTCTCTACACTTTTAATATGGCAGTGAACAGATAAAAAAATAACTACACTTTCTTTTAGAAGCTTTTTCACACTGACTCCACTATACAGTACCTGATCTTAGGTAAGTTTGAGTTGCAAAACTGTCTCAAATGTCCACCATTTGGGTGATGGGTAAAAATCGTGTTTTCTCTCTCAAGTTCTGCTCAGAAACACAAATGTTTCCATAAGCTGAAAAATGTCCACTTTAGTTCTCCGTTACTGTACAAAGCAGATGCAAACACTGCTCCAAACATATTGCTAAGACCTGGGGGGGTGGGGTGGGAGGGTTCCCTTTATGCTTTCCAACAGGTACTTTGAAATTATACATTTTAAATACTACCAGTTAGCAAAAGGTCAATCCTTAACACACCTGGTTCAAAGTATTTCAACGTGTTTAAGAGGAAAACCTCTTCAGGTGACTGATTTGCTGCTCAGGCATCAGTGGAGGGTGGAACACTCAATAGAATCAATTAAACCAATCTGAGCAACCGGTTCCGACTAACAGTGAGGAATCTTTATTCCCAAACCTATGGCTTAAGAAACTTCTCCCTCCAAACAACACCCCCCCCAACTGTAAGAGCATAAAAGTCCATTTATCATTAGCCACCCCTGCGAAGGGCTCTGATACCTATTATAAACATTGCAGCAAAAATACAGGGGGCAACTAGGACAGAAAAATGGCTGCATGACACGTCTGTAGCTGAAGGGTCTCTCCTGGGAACTGTGTGAGGGCAGCACCATGACCACGTCACCGTGTACCACAGCGCGGCACTGGCAACGTTCTGCAGAGAGCCTCTACAGAGTGTCAAGCCTACTAAGAAAAAAAGACACTTCCAAGCAGAATAAAATAGACTCAACTGTTCCCCCCTCAGCCCCCAAGATCCCTGTCACAGTTGCCCCGGTTTTGGAGGCCAGAGCCCCAGACGTGGCACCTCCACGGTCGCCGCCTGCATTCATGTGCCTTTCCCTGCCCACACCACTGTCCCTCGGGGTCCTGCTCACTTGGGCCAACCAACTACATCTCTGCCGTCACCAGCCCACCATCACCCACAGGTAACAAACACCAGTCAGTCAGTTGGGGGTTTTCTTTGCCCCGGGTAATCACTTGGGGTTATTATGCTTCCAGGACAGAGCTGGGCCCTGATGTATCAGTTCATTCAATCACTCATAAGCAGGGGTATGGAATTTGGGATAATTTATCAAAAGCAAATGGGGGAGGAAAAAAAAATAAACCCAACAAACTCCCTTATTCTGTTAAAGAACCCTCAATTTTCTTGTTTAAAAAAAGGACCTATATTTGTTTGTTTTCTTCAGACAAGGTATTTAAAAACACCAGCAAAAGTATAACCAGATCATGAAAATGTTGAGTATTATCAAAGACGATACTAAAATATTCACAGAGATATTTACAATAGCAGTTCTTAAAATAATTGATTTTGCATAATGAACAGCGCCTTTCTTAAAAAAACTCGAAACAGGAAAAATATAAGTGTGGGACCATCTCTACAGAATATGTTTGACAGATTCCATACTCCTACCGGAAAATAAAACAACTAAACCGTCATTTCCTTTACTATCTACAGCGAGGTGCTGCCGACTCGCACGCGTTAGCTCATGATGCACGTACAGCAGTGGCGGGAAACAGGAACAAAAAAGAGCAAGAGGACCCAGAAACAGCAGAGAATTTACAACCAGGACTTTGGCGAGGAAAGCAAATCCAGTGGTAAGCACAGAGCATGCCATTTACAGCACTGCCAATTGAACACAGCGGGTGGGGGAGCTACTCAAACCAACAGCAACAAACTCAAGTTGGCCTGGCACTTCAGTTTAAAAAGTGTCGTGGCGAGCTGACAAAGGGTGCCTGATGGGATCTGGGGTGAGGAAAAAGGAGCAGGGTCAAGTTCGCTTTAGTAACAAAAAGAAACGGAACCAATAACTGTACAGTGGGCAAAAGCTGAAATGTTGCACCACGAGGGCAAAGTTGGCACACATGCACTTCTTACACAGCTACTGTACATCATTTATAGGAGAGGGAAAGAGAGAGAGAGAGACGAAGAGCACAGAAATGGGCACAGAAGCAATAGGAAGCTCATGCAGGAGCAGCAACCACACGAGAAGCACAGGTCACAGGGGCAAGACAGTGATTGTGGCAGCAGGGTCTCTCGAGGGCAGTAGCAATCTACTGACAAGTTACTTATTCTCCCCATGCCCGGTCCTTCAGGAGAAAGAGCTCATCCCGGCAGCCAAAGCTTAAAGAAAGAAACTGAAGGAGGAGAAAAGGAAAAGGCTGAATTATCCGTAACAGTCAGGGAAACGGAACGCAAAGCAAACCAAAACTGAAGCTGTGAGATGTCTGTCCAACGTCAACGCCCCGCCTCAAGCCAATTCTGACACAGAATGATGAGGGCAGTGATGTGACTCTCCCTCCATCCTGCAACCGCCTCCCTGGCTGCCTTCCATCCAGCTCGTCCCGCCACGTGCTGTGCAGGACAGCGACACACACAAGGCTCAGGGCACCCGAGGCTGTAGGTAACAGCCAGGAACGGTCTGGTTTGCATCCCCCCTCCCTCTCTTTGCCAATCTGCATGGCAAGCACGTCTCCTGCGGGATGGGAACGCAGCCACACACGGTGCTGACTGGAAACCAAAAGCACAAAACAACATCCCCTAAACATTGAAAACTCCTTTTTTTGGGGAGAAAAAATAAAGAAAAAGGTTTTTCCTGGGTGTTTCCAATCTGTGTGTTTGGTCAGAGGAATGCTCTGCTCTGCTGTGCAGAGGTAGGTGACACTCCTGCACTTGCAGCAATCCTGGAGACACTCAGGACTCCACTGCTGCGGCACTGCAGCTCCCTCGGGCAGGCCTGCAGCTCTTCCCTTCCCTACCTTCGCCATTTGACTGGGGGATTTGTGCTTTTTTGCTTTCTTTTTGAGCTTTGTACGTGTGTTTGTTTCTCTATTTTGTGTGTGGCCAGGACAAGAGCTCCAACGCACCGCTGTGGCTGGAGTGGGGGGCGCAGAGGGGAGCAGGGGGCAGAGGGAGATACAGTTTCAAACAATGGAAGAACACGCGTTGGAAGGACACTCTGAGACGGGTCAGTTAAAGACAGTTCCATTTTGTTGCCTTTTCTTCCCTTGCCAAGATTCATTTTTGCCAAGATACTTCACACTATGGTTATCACAGAACTCTCTCTCTAGAGGATGAACAACAAATGGGGTTTCCAACAGCTGCACAACTGTCTGCACTTCTGTCACGTGTAGCGTGGCAGACTGGGAGATCACTGCAGTTCCTCAGTTCTTGTGGGTTGTGGTTTTTTCCTCCCGTCACTTTCGCAGTCTTTGACGCTGACAATAGCAGTTCTGAGATGAAGAAAGCAGGGAGTGCACCATTGGATCAAGTTGTGAGGTTGGTTTTATTTTTTCTTCTCTCGTGGAAAAGGAGTGTTAAGATTCCTCGCTGTGCAGCCACACACGTGTGAACAAGTGAAAGGGGTGGGAGAATACATATGGTTTCAGTTGTTCTCAAAGAGAGACAGAAGGTCGTCATTGCTATTGCTTGGCAAATCAGGAGGATCCAGGTACGAAAGAAGCTCATCTGGATTTGTGAGTTCTGGAAGCAGCTATAAAATACAAAGATAAAACAAAAATTACAGGTAACAGAAACACAATTACGGGGAAAAAAAAAGGGATTAAACACCACACATTCCTGGAAACTGGCTTTCGTGTGTATGTATCCAAACAGAGCAGAAGGCAGCAGCACGGCATCCACTCCTTTGTGACAGTCTGTATTACTCACTTCTCACCTGTGAATTGCATTCCCATCTCGACCCACCTCCCCATCACAACGTTCATCAATAAACAAAGCACATCTCCTGGCTAGTGGTGCTGACAAATGCTCTTGCACAAATGCTCCTTTACGTATGTTCGTTTCATACAAAACACTGAATCAAAACTTGGAACATGCATCTGGAATAAGATGTGTCTGAGCTTCCAGGCAGCTCAACAAAGTCTGACTCACACAGGTCAGTGTGATCATCGCCCAAAGCCTACAGCACCCCTACAGAGAGAGGCAGCCCTGTCCTTTCCTCACCCTCTCAGCCAATCCCAAACTCTCCTGTGCACTGAGGTAAGCTCTGGGGTAGGGAGCTGGGGCAGGGAGCTCACCCAGGGTTAGAACTAGTCCAGAAAGAAAACCAAACAACGTGAGGAAGAGTATGGGGAGCAGGGCGGGGGGCCCTTCCCTTCCCAGTCAGGGCCGCAAGATCCCATCCAATAGAAAGCACACTAACCTCCACAATGTTTTAGTATCCAAAGGAACAGCTGTGGGGCTTGTATTTCCATTGTTATTAATACTATTTCAAATAGAACATTTTGGTTCTCCAGCCATCACTCAGATTCTCTTTGATCTGACAGATAACAAACAAATCCTAACTCCTGGGTTTATTCTGTGTCTTGCCAGATCCCAGTCAAAAATAAGTGTCATGTACCAAAAACCAACAGAGTTTGTAATAAACTCCCTTTATATTCAGTGCTATGTTACAGCAAAGACAGAAAAATACAGACTGCTTAAAAAAACTTCATAGGAATTCGGTTTAAGTTGTTCCATGCTTTCAAACACTATAAAACTAAAAGCTTGACTGCATCACACTTAGCAGGCAAATAGTATATTGATATGCTTCTGTTATTCCTGTGCGAATGCAGCTTCGTTGAGTGTTACATGGATGAACATATTTCTCAACAAGCTAAATGTGAAATGCAGAAAGAAGCTGGTTACTTCCCGAGTGCCACGTCGAGCTGACAGAAGCAGAACCTCCCTGAAGGAATGTTCTTCTTAAAACACCACCTCCTTTCAGCCAGGGTAAAAAGGCTGTTGTCATAGTACCAAGACTAAAGACACCAGGCTTTGACACAGATTTCACCTGCTATCATCATTGGTTATGAATCCTTAGTACAGAAGCCCAAAAGAAAACTAAAGCCTTGCCAAATGTGTAGAAAGTAAAAAAAACAAAAGCTGGATTTGTCTTATGATTTTACAACTCGGTTCTTAAAAATCTAGACACTGTCCCAGACTGCCCAAGGAGGAGTGGAGTCCCCATCCCTGCAGGGATCCCAAAGCCGTGGGGCTGAGGTGCCGAGGGCCATGGGTCAGTGGTGGCCGTGGCAGGGTGAGGGGAGAGCTTGGACTCAATATTAAAGGTCTTTTCCAACTGAAATGATTCTGTGATTCTATCATCACCTGTATCTCTCTCTGGATCTACAGGAGGTATATCCTGTAACTCAGGTTAAACCTTAGACTGCATCACACTGAAGCTCTAAAGAATTCATGTGACAGTCGGGAGCGGGCTGAGCTGCCCATGGAACAGTGCCCTCTTTGGTTTGCTGCTCGGGGCTTCATGCAGCCTGGTTCCACAACACACATGCTGAAAGTGAAACCCACCAAAATAATCCATCTGGTCACGACTGAGCTCACAGAGATTTCAAAGAACCATACTGCCTTCCCACGGAGCTAACCTCAGCCTCCGCTAAGAATCCAGCATGCCCGCATCAGCGATAACCACGGTTCTGGGATAAGTGCACAGGTTCTTCTGCGTTGCTTTTCACCCCAGAATGAGTGCCTGCCCCGTAACAGCACACTTTATGTTTCTTAAATAGTTGAAGAAAAAAAATGATGTTTTCATTTCACCCATTGATACTGCTCATGGGTGTCTTCGAGGGGTCAGACCTCTAACTGCCACACGGCCTATGGTTCCCAAAGGATGTGCACGTAACCGTGTTGTGTGAAACAACTGCAGTCTGGGTCAGAGAGAAGTTACTGCACTGAGCAGCGTTCCTGTAACTGGAGCATCCCTTCCTCCCTCCCTCCCCTAACTCCTTCCCCCTCTCTGTGAGGCTTCCTGACAGCAGGGAAGATGTAACTGCAGCAACACTGAGTACAGATATAAATCCGAGGCACAGAGGTGAACATTTCTCTAAGGAACTTACACTGTGCAGCAGCAGACTTTGGCACAGACAGAAGATACACATATGGGAACGCACACACGAAAATCCAGTCCTAGTGCTACGGAATTTGTCTTCTGGGAGGCAGGTGGTTAACCAGAGATATACCTCAGGTAATTCCCTTCCGTCTCCTCTGAACGGATAGCAAGAGACAGAAGATGACTTTTGGCCTTAAAACTGTGTTTATCTTTGGTTGGGAGTGGCCTCCCATGGTGGCTAAGCAGGCAGAAGACATCCTTGCTGGTTATTGTCCTACGTGGCACACTGGGAGCTGTTTCTCCCAGGAGTAGGAGTAGGTATGGCCGGGCACGGCCTGGAGTCAGCCACGGGCAGCAGCCAGACCAGCAGATCCCCCTCCCGCTGGCCAGGGCGTGATCAGCACAGCTCAGAGCCACACGCAGCTGCGGCCTCCCTCCGGTTGCGGGGGCTGACGAGCACACAGCAGCCCCTGTCCGGCGCTGAGGGGGAGGGAGCCTGGTGCTGGGCCTGCCTTGGTGCTGGGGGAGGCCGTGGCTCACTTGGCCGCCATCCCCTGGCTGCAGCCCCTGTCCCAAAGCGTGAGGGATGGATGTGCTGAGGAAGCGGCGCCCCGTCCCGCACCCCCCCGCCCTCCCGCCGCGATGCGAAGCGCACGCCATGGCAGGCAGATGAGAGTATGACACAGACTTACATCCAGCGAGGGCTCCGGCATGTCGGGTGCTCCCTGTCCACCAGCCTGACCCTCTAAGGCTGAGGAGGGATTAAAGGTCAGGTCACTGTGTGGATGGTTGCTAGAAGCGGCCGGGGGCGGCTGCCGGGACTGCTGGGTAGGAGGCCCGCTGTGATGTAATGGCTGCCCTGACTGGCTGCTGGGGTGAGGGACGTGCAAACCTTGCTGCATGGAAGTATGGGACTGATCAGTGCTGCCGGGATGAGGGATCTGCGGAGGAGGAAAAAAGCAGGAAAAGAAAGTGAGGCCACAAGGTACAGTGCTCGCGGTGCCTGACTCTGTAACCGCATGGGACAAAAAGAAGTAACGTAAATGAACTTTAAGACACACACAGCAAAAAAAAAGAACAACCAACCAACCCAAAACAAACCAACCAACCAAACAAAACAATAAAGGAAATAAAGAAGCGCAATTGGAAAAGAAAACTCCATATCCCAATGCCAGAGGAAATGTCTCGGCTCTTTGAGGGGTATCTGCAGGAGGGGATAGACACATTGGGTTTGTGCTGTTGGTTGGCTTCCTTGTGATGTGGGAAACTGAGCTTGAAGATGCAAAGTAATGAACCCCAAAGAGAAGGGAAGGAGGCTTATGGGTGCTACGCAGCATTAGCAAGGCTAATTTGCTTTTGTCCTGACAAATTCCACCAATGAACGGATAATTTGTGGAATAAGGATCCCTGCACCAGGAAGCTGATTCACCAAGAAAAGGCATCACTTCTGCTGGGTTCCCCTATTGGGCAGCTTCCTGACACTGCTGCCCATTCCTGTTTCAGCTCATTAAAAACATCTTGCAAACGCCAGTCCTTCCCCACTCCTCCTCTCCTTTTCTTCAGGATGCAACACCCCTGTTAAGGGCTGAAGATGTTCCCCGCTGATACTCGTGAGTTCTGACGGTTGACAAAACCCAAAGAAACTCAGCTAGTGAGCTGCCCATCCACTGGCAGAGCTGCTGGTAGGTGCCTGCACACCTGCTGCCAGCTTAAACTAAGCCCATAATCACACCTCTATTTTGTATTCAAAACACAGGGAAGTTCTCCAGCAAAAGTTCAGGATTCTTAATGTTGTTTGTGGGGAGTAAGCTACCAAACCACATGCATCTCCCAAACCTTATTATGGAAGGATGGGGGAAAGGTCTTTCTCACATGACAGAGAAGCAACAAGCACAAGCCCAATTCTTCCTTCTGCTGCATATCACATGTAATGCCAGGATCTCTGGGGTTGGATCTTGGTGCCACGAGAAAGAAGTGTCTGAACACTTCAGAATCGGATGTCTCATGTTAATTGGGTGTATGGAGAAGCAAAAAATGTAAACATTTTTTGAGGAATGCTACACACTGCCACAAAGTGAAGCTGAAATATAAAAAACAGATACATAAAACAACAGCATGAAATTCATCCAGCCAAGCCAACAGAAACGAGCAAAATGCCATGTCAGCATTGACCCTTCCACCGTATCACCGTAAACTGCAAGGTTATTTTAACCTCAGTCTCCAGTTTTGGAAAGCAAAAGGGAGGTTATTACAAAACTGAATTAAAATGTTCCCACAAAATGTAAAAAAGTTACAGAAATAAGCATGAAAAAACCAAAAAGCCATTTCCCCAGTCGCATGAGAACTGAGACCTGGACACCGATCCCTCGGGAAAGGCACGCTCAGCTACAGGCACGCCCTTCCCAACACCCAGCTAAATCCAAGGTTGGTGGAAACGAGCCGGGTTCTACCCACAACACTGCTTTTGGGCCTCTTTCCCACATGAGAGTTCAAAGTAACCATTAAAAAGTTCTGATACAGGCTCTTCTCTCCGTTAGGGTCACACTATTTAGAAAAGTACTCTGTCATGTTATTGCTGTTGGTTAAATTTGGACAAAACCTGCCCATGGGCCACACCTTGATGTCAATGAATCTGCAGCCTAAAAGCTTTGCAAAACTCCAAGTGAAAGCACACATCTATCCAAATAGACTGTTTCCTTCTTTATTCATTGCAACAGAGAGTGCAGAAATTAAGAAGGCTTAGTAATAACAAACAGGTAATTTAAGATAGTGTTGCTGAAGGGGGGGAGCAGCTTCCAGAAACAAAACAAAACAGAATTATCTTGAATAGACTCTTAAATTTATCCCTGAATGCACAAAGCAAGAGTCACACTTGCATGTTTGTATCAGTAGTTACTTAAACCAAGTGACATTCCTATGTTCTCAGACATATTTCACAACACAGTAAGGTTAGAAATAAGCAGGTTAGAAATTCTACATTGTGTTTCTATAGGCAAGCATTCTGTATGGAAAAATATTTAGGTGGCAAGGCAGTATCTTGAGCCCTGAGATAACTATTGGGTAGATAATGAACTATTGTTCATTGTGAGACACAGGGCCACCATAACCTTCAACAGCCACTGCAGGTTCAAAGTCCATCTGATTTAGGCCACAGACTCCACCAGATAGAACGTTTTTCTATTTGCTTTCAGCTAACTAATGGCAAGTTTGCCACAGTGCAAAAGTACTCTAAGCACTAGAGTGTGTGCATGTTCAGCTTGTATCTCCAGCTCACAGCACCTCATTTTAAAAGCACAGCTCCACACTATGAAGGACACTACCTTTCCTTATGTAGCAAGGTAATTCCAGACTTGTTTTCAGAAGTACAAACTTTAGCACTCTTAAAACATTTACAATCTATAAAAGAAAAGCTTACAGCACACTACACTATCTTCAGCTTAATAGCACAAACCCCTTTTGTGCCTTTACGAGCCCAACAGTGACCTCTAGGAGTGCTGAGATGTACAGCTGCAGAACAATCCTCCTTTCATCTCAGGAGAAAATTGATGAGGAATCAAAAGAGCAGCAGGTTAAGTTGATAGTTTTCATCTCTCTCCATTATTGGGGTCATAGTTTTACCAACTCTTTTGCTGGGTTAGCTGGCAGAAGCACCAAAAGATGCCATCCTGCCCTGCAGCTGTCCTCAGCCACCCTTCCCATCCATGCCTCTGTCCTCAGGCATGTCCTTGCAGGTGTGCAGAAAACTCAGTCGGAGAACTGACACAGATCAAAGCTCAACTTCCCACTCCTGTGCCTGAATTAGTTTACCATCACATCAGTACCCAGATCCAGATCACTTCATGGCTGCAATTACCCTTGTGCTAGTGTGAAGGAGAGGAAAAGTGATAACAGGAACAAAATCACTTTTAAGAGCAGCATCAGCTCCTGTCACCTCACCATGTTTATGGAACTATGGCATGAGTATCCATGGCTCAGTCACCTACCGCTCCTCACACAGTCTGCCACAAGCACAAAGCCACAGAGCTAACTCCGAATCCACCTTTGTCTACAGCCCGTTCACCTTTTCTGAACATAAACACGAGGCAACTGTGGCAGCAGCCATTTCTTGCACTGACACAGAAGCATCTGTTTTATCATCCCCCCAACATTTTACACTGGGGAACAGGTTTTACTTCTGGCCACGTTTTCAGGTCTTTTTTTTTCTCTCCTTCCACAGGAGCAGAAACAGCAGTGTCGAGAGAAGGTAGCTCTGGTGATCCAGCCCTGGTTACCCAGCCCTCCTTATGCTGGGCAAACACATCTATCTGCATTTCCTGGAGTGACTTACAGAGTATGTCTGCAGGGATCAGCTTTCTCTGCCTGCATTTTATAAGGGCCTTCAGAATAGCAAAATGAGGAACTTCCTCAGTAGCGTTTCAGCTCCAGTTAGACAGACAGACCTCAGGGCTACAAGGACCAACCATCTGATCCTGACTCACCTTGTAAACATGGAACAGTCCAAGTGAACCATAGGTGAGAAAAAATACACCTTAAATGTGCCAAAAGGAAAGACAAAGCCAGACAAGAGCACAGGCAACATCTTAAAACCTTAGTTTGGTTACGCAGCATTGATTTATGGTTACTTTGAGCAGAGATGTCTGTCTGAGGACATTCAGCTATACAATTTAGGAACATGTTAATGGCATTCATTCCTCTAAAAGCAGTAATTTTGATGCTGCCTTTCCTAAGTGTCTGTTACAGACAAACTTTGATTTTGAGAGAAAAAAATGGAAGGAGAAAAAAAAAAAGAGAAAGAAGGCAGCAGAGATTTCATAATACTGAAAAAGCTGCGTGGGAGCAACAGGCCTCACACCTGCCTGAAGACTAACTACATCAACAGGTCAATCTACTTCCCTTGTGCTGACAGACCTGAAAACTGATCTTCATTAAAGAAAATCACCCATTGGCCTTAAATAGGTGGAACCTGCTTGAGACCCAAGCAGTACAGCTGGTGTATCAGGACAGATGAGGGAGAAGCGAGGCAAAGGTTTCCTTTGATTGCCAGCTATCATCAGCATGTATCAGACTTGCTATAGACTGGCCCACAGAGCCAAAAATCTATTAACATCTGTCCTAATACCCTCTCTTACAGCTCTGGAACGTGCATAGCCTTGAGCAACTTCCACCTCTGGTAGCTTCTGTAAGCAGCCCCATTTTAAGGAAGCCAGAGATTCTTTGCTTTCATCTTCAACCACCTAATATCCTACCACTTCAGAAACTTCACTGGAACAAGTACTAAAGCAAAGGTGATGAAGTCAGGAGGTAGGTGCCATGTAATGGGAGACAAAGAATAATTCCCCGTGGCTTTGATTCAAAGGAAAGCAGCCGTGAGTGGTTTGGGCAGGTACCATTTCCCCTCACGACTACACTCTCATACTGTAGGGTAGTTCTGATGCAGATCATCCAGGCTGCTCCTTAAGCGGAGTATGTGGAATTTGCCAACATAAAATTAAGTTTACAGCATGTTTGTTCTGTCCTTTATTAGCCTGTAAAGTGGTAAAGTTATTATGGTTTCTGGATTCTTCCTTTGCAGACAGTCTTGTTACTTGGGCTCTCTCCAAGCTATACTGAGAACTCTCTCTGCACTCTCCTCTTATTTCTCACCATCCTTGGAAAACCTACTGCCAGCTAGAAGAGACACTGACTGAGTAGGCTTTTGCTGAGCATCTGCTACCACATTTCCTCATTGCATTCTGAAATTGTACTTTCTAGTATTCAACTAAAGACATGGCACAGATGACTTGTCAAGTTAAACATCCTTCCTGAGCAGTAACGGCACACTGTAAAGCCCCTGCCCTGTAACTCAAATGAACATAAGAGGATGTATACACACACACTCTCCACCCCACCCCCCAGTTAAAACAGATGACTAGCCATGTCTAAGAGCTGAAGCTGGTAGCTTTGCTATCACCTAGCTGCTTCAGTACTGCATTTTCTGGAGATATGGCAAGATCTGTATATAAAACTCAGCGCTCTGAGCAAGCTGCTTTCCCAACACACAGTTCTGCCTCTCCATCTGGGACCCGAGGAACCTTCCTTTTTCAGTCTTTTACACTGGTATTCTCTCAGACCAGTGGCAGCAGTCCCTCCTTGAAATCTACAGGCTTGTCCTATTCCCAACAGCTTAAAGGTGCCTTTCATGCTACTTGGGTAGAATTCTCCCTCAAAATACTCCGATGCAAACGTTGCCCTAAGGGACAAAACCAGGGAAGATACCATCCCTGCTTTGAAGTTAGCCAACGTCTTTGTCTAACAAGCTCTCTGCTGAAGATGGATATTCACAGACCCTGCTGGCCTAGGGAATGAAGACTAGTTTCTTTCAGATGTCAGAGCAAAGTACAATGATTAACACAAGTACACTGATCCAGGTTGTCTCTTTCAGATAAACAAGCTTAAATGACAATTCAAACACCCCATAAATGCTTCTCCAAACACTTGAAAAGGCCAGAAACTAATAATGACATTTTTAGCATTTCTCAAGGTTGTTTCACCAACTTCCAAAGTGAAGAATCCACAAAGAGTAAAAGCAGTTCACAAGGCAAGTGTGTTAGCTGGACCAGAGCTCCTTACCCCCACAAAGGAAAAGCTACATCCATGGCACCATTACTTACAGATTCCTGCATGGGGTGACTGAGAGGTTTGTCGAGAGCTGCCATGCTGCTTGGCATGTCTGGGGGGTGTGACAGCTGGGGCCCATGCATGAAGTCATTCATAGACGTGCCACCAGGATTCCCATGCGGGAAGTCAAAATTGCCATGACCTTGGTAACTGTTGCCTGAAACAGAAACAGATGTGACATGAAAGAAATGACTTGTTTCCCAACACTGATCTCTCGGAGTAGCTTGTAAGAGCTGTGCGGCCTGGCATCCTCCCTGCAGAGCACAGGGCAGCTGCGAGGCTGAGCATGACAGCTCTGTGCTCCCCGCTGCTGGAGCGAGCTGAAGGAACAGCGAGGGAAAAGCAGCACTCAGCTTTCAAACACTAATCATCCAGGTACATTTTGTAGATAACTGTAGACTACTGATGTTTTGTCAAGTCACCATGTAAGCTGAACCAAGTCAGGACGTGAAAGAGGTATTTAATCCTGCAGAATGCCTGCAGCTGGAAGCACCACAGTACAACTGAGGCTGACTGCCCAAGTCCAACAGGATTTCTAGGACACCTGTGTTATTTGTGTCTGCATCTCTACACACTCAGTAAGACTGCAGCATTGCTTCAGTTTCTGATGAAGGTCATTGACAGAGTTGCATCAGGAAGATGCCAAAGTACCACTTCATAGCACAGAATCTATTTTAGCTCTTCTTCTGTGGTACAGTAGGCAACTTCCATTAAGAACAGGCCTTCATATCTAATTGTGATGCAATTGTCCTTGCTCCCACAAAACCTAATAAAATTCTCCTGAGTGCCTGCAATTACAACATCAGTTTACCCCTTTTGGGTGTGTTTTTCTAATCTTCAGTTACAAACTGTCTGCCTGCAGCCCAAGTTTCAGCAGCTGGGTATGGACACGCGCTCTCATAATGAAAAACCAGCAGACTGATGAAACCCACCTGACTTTACCCTGAAATGGTGTTCTCCAGAGCACCAAAATCTCACCCCAATAATAATAATAAATGATCTGGATGTGCCTTCTCACATCTACCCTCTAGCAACGAGGCTGTAGTTCCCTGGTGGTCTGCAGGACAGGTACTGCGTGATCGTTGTCAATGTGTTTTGATCCGTCCTGCGTCAGCCTGGTGACTTTCACTTGAATTCTCAAGCAAGCACATACCCCAGTGCAGGGAATTTACTCTCCAAATTTTTTTCTGTCCAGATCCCTCTGTTAATGCTTCCAATGGAGATGCCAACTCTGGTGTCTTGTTTGCTGTGAACAGCAGAAGCCAAACTAAAGCCACTCGGCTGTTTGGTATAGGCAACTGAACTTGATGGAGCTGAGGCTCTGAAATGACTGAATGGCTTTGGAGCTTGCACAGAGAGCCTGTCAGCTGAAGTACAGCAGCTTTAAATTTTCAAGTCAAGAAGGGAGTCTGACAAACTGAAGTAGCTGCATCGTTTGCTCTTTAGCACAGCCTCACAAGCAGAAGTTTAATCTCAGAGGAATAGAACTCATTAGCCATGTAAGAGTATTTCTCAAAGAAGTCAGGACTTTGATCTATCATGTAAATACTGCAGAGCTTTACTAATTCTCATTTTGTTAATCTGCAAACTGGATGAGCCTCTCAGAACGTAGCTGGCCTTGCCTTGCCTCTCAGGGAAGACTCAATAGCAGAGAGCTGGAATAAGGCCTTGTGTTACTGAGCACTTGCTATATTTGCAAATTAAACTTCAGTGTGCTTACTGTCAAACCCAAATAAACACAAACCACAGCAGTAATACTACTACTACTACCTTCTGTTCATCAGAGGACATTACCTAATTTTAAAACCAAGTTTCAGCACATGTATTGGAGGAGAATGCAGATGCAAGGCAGTATGGCCAGGGAGCCACAGCCATGCAGCAGCAAGAGCCATGCCACACGCTGAGGGACAGACCTTTGAAGACATTTGAGATAATCTGGTGCTCTGCAATGACAGGCCTCTTGCAGGGGAAAGAGGAGAGCATGGATTTCACCTGTCATTGATGAGTCAGAAGCAATAACTACCTCTGCTACAGGATCCACAGGGGAAAGCATGGAAATAACAGTCCAGGCAGCAATTGCTACACAAAGCCTAAAAGCCCACTGTGACTACCCTGTCCATTCCCAGCTCTGAGCTGGAGAGATGATGAATAGATGGCTCTGTTCTCATGCTCTGACTGCACTTCACTCCTACTAAATGAGTGAAAAATTTGTGATTCAGTGCTCTTGGCTTTGTTGTAGTAATCATTCATCTGTTTGAAAACCTATAAAGTTTTATCATCTGTTATCAGTTTTGCAGTCATTGGAGCAAATTAACCACATTTTGCATGTAATCTATATTTTTTTCTTCAAATGCTTGCAAAAAGCACATATATCAACCTTGTAATCAATTTAGGGATTCTGATGGTGTGAACAGTTGGTCTTTTCCCAGAGCTGAACTGAGTCATATCATATTACTTGCAAAAGAAACAGTCTCTGCTTTCATATTTGCAGAATTGTCACTATAATTGAGTTATTCACAATGTAACAGTCATTTGAAAAGGCATCTCCACTGCCTGCATTTAATTCCCTGTTTCTCAATCTGGCAGCACAAGGGTGGAGGAACTCAAAGGTAATTTTCTAATGCAAAGGTGTCTGCAAAGCAGTTAAAAGCTCTTTAAAAGCCATCCACTTTCTGAGTAGCCTACCACACACCATCCACCTGGCCACAAGTTAAGCTTAGTGGGGTCAATGGCTCAGGTTTTCTACTTTGTAACTTCTGTAGCACTAGGAACCTTCCTTTGAGAGTGGAACAGAAGGGACATGGACAGAAAAAAAAAGGAAAGCTGTATATTGTGGCACAGTATACATAAATCCACAATCTTTGTTGATTCAGGGAGGGCTGCATGGCAGTAAATATGACAAGCACCAATTTCCTTACTAAAATATAGTTCTCTCTAAACAAGTGGCTCTTAAATGCAAAGTCTGATGCAGAATTGCAGCCATATAACATGCATTCCTTATGCATCCCTCTGAGAAGATGCACTGACACAGCAGAATCACAAAGCTGATCGAACCAGTGACTTCTGGAGCGACTACCTGGGTGCACAGAGCTGTAACACTCACCTTGGTTGCCATACTCAGTGGAGTTGTTGCCTCCTGGAGGAGGGGGTAGGGATGGGTAAGGCGATGGCCCAGGACCCAAAGCTGCAATCATCTCCATCACATTTGGCATGATCATCTGGCTTGGACTCATAGTCTTAAATCTTTTTGAGGGAATGCCATCTGGGTCATCTTTGATGTGAATATCTGACTTGATAGGGACTGGCCTCCAACTGCAAGTTGGATCGATGGTAACTTCCTCAAACTCTGCGCTGTAAAACAACGTCACAATTTGAGCACTTCAAGGGATTTTTTTCAAATCAGTTCTGCTGAAGTTCTCACAAGAATCTGCATGGCAACAAATGTTCTGAAATGCTCCAGTATAATACAGCCTCGAGATCTTTCACTCCTCAAGTGTGTGCCAAAAGCAAGTTTTAAACAAGGCACCTGTGACAGCAAACTTCTGTGTTTACCCACACAATGAAACCCAAAGCTATCTGTGCTGTCTGCCACTTGTGAAAGCATCTTTCATTTGCACTCTTTCCCTTTGCTTCGCAGGTGAGGCTGCCATCAAGAGACAACTCAAAGATCTATTATGTAGATGGCAGTGGATTCACTGAATCACTAGCCCCACTGAGGAGCCTACTTTGGCTTGACTAACTCAGTGCTCATGAACATATCTCTCAGATATCAGAAATGAGTAAATTTACTTACTTCTGTATAGCATTCAGAATACCCCACATATACTGGTCAACCTCCAAGCCCTCCAGCAGAGCAGTTTTACTAGGAAGGAAAAAAAACCCCAAACTTCACTTTAGAATATCACTACACATGTAAAAGAGGGACAGAAGAACAGGTTAGTGATGAAATCAGTAGACTGGGTGCCACCAGCTTATTATCTGTAACACATCATTTAGGAATGATTTGGGGCAAACAGTTTTGGTTCTACACTTGCATTACCAGGAGGACAGTATCTTACATCAAACAGATGAGAGAATGACACATCTACTTGTGTGTGTCCACAAGCTGTTCCTATTCTTTATTTTTTTCTAGGGAAATCCATTGTGAATCTAAAGGCTCTTGAACCATAGCAGATCTTCCCTGAGTAGAGTAGCCAGCATTATTTATTTCTTATCTAAATTGTAACTTTTATTTTGAGCTACACAGTTACAAGGCTTCAAAGTAAATGAGAGCTGTTTTACTTAAGAACAACACAAACAGGGATAGAACAAAACAAAAATGGAAATGATTTAATTATGTACTTAGATCTGAATGCAGGTGCTCAGACTCGGAGAAACAGGACAAACATTTCGGCCTGGATATATGAATGCATAGATGAAGAAGCGAGACAAACAGTTCTTGTGATATTTCTAGCCTAACCCTGAAGATTCAGGTAGTTCAGAGAAAGCACCTGCACTTCAGGATCATCAAAACAAACTCATTGCAAGCCTGCAATGTCCACAGAAGCAAATAGAACAGATAGTTTCCACTCCTGTTTATACCTAACACCAGCTGGAGCTACAGGAATGGAACTGGAGATTTGCAGAGATAAAGCACAAGCTGCTGCACCTACAGCTGCTTGAGCTAAAGAGCCTTGGCTCCTAAGCTGAGGCTGGAACAAACTTGTAACCCCGTGGACTGAGCACAGCAGGTTACAGGCACTGAACTGTCCCTACAGACGTTCTCTGATTCTTTCTGCCCGGTTAAACGTAAGAATGGTCAGTCTGTAACCACTTCAAAGCTTTCTGTTCCACTTCTTCTGCAGTATACTAGCCCTTTGGTCAAAACACAAAGTGGAAAGCATGCCAACTTATCCCTCTTCTCGTTTAAACAATCACTCCTAACCTTTCCTCCTCAGAAACCTTTTAGCTTTTTTACAGTCATCCTTACTCTGGACTAGAACCTTTCCTGCTTTCTGTTCTCACTTTAACTTGCACTTGATGTTGACTTTGGAGGATCCAACTTCATTTCCTACCTAATCATTGGCAAATGTTTCAGCCTTCAAAACACACTCTGTCCTTCACACTGCCGTTAACTGCACAGCTATGGGACCCAAAGCACTGCCCTAGAGATGGTTCTTTGGCGTCCTTACTTAACATTCAGATGGATGTCGAACTCTTCAGTAGCTACATATTTGAAGTTTGGTAATTTGAGCATTACAACATTAAAATTATACAAAACCAATGACCTAAATTCGGTCACATTGTGTACAGTTGTATATCATGTAGTATGGTTGCACTTACTTGCATACCGGACACCTCCAAGTTCCTCTTTCACAGTTCAGTTGCAAGTAAGATTCCAGATCAAAGCACTAGGTATCAGAAAGAAACAAAAGGGGAAAAAAACAATGAGGAAGTCAGGGGAAAAGAGTGTATTAATGGGATCAGTTGAACAAAAGTAAAACTGCTGTGAAGAACAGCTTACTAACATTGAAAACTCAACCAAATAGCTTCCTTTCCCTCTCCACATTAAACCTACATATGCAGTCAATGACTTAGGTTGACAGACCTAAGACACATGATAAGCAAGCCAAAGGTACTGTACCAAGACACAGGTGAGGGAATGGTGCCAGCACAGTGGCATCTACTCACTTGTACATGTTTGCAATCGTGGCCCCTTGCTGGGAGCTGAATCCGCCGGAATGTGATGGGACACTTCAGAGACACTTTAATAGCAGTTTGCTCTACTCCATCTTCCCCATTTAGTGTTGCATTGCCAGAGGAAGCTGCTACACTACTGAAGTTCCTCTTTACTGTTTAGGAAGAGAGCATGAGTATGTACGAGAAAACACAAGTGTACTGTAAATTCTAATGTAGGACTCTGATAGACCAACACTTCAAACTTTAGGGGCTACTTTAATGGATGATTTATCCACATAGGTATATTCTGTGCAATTTACAATACTCTTCTGAACAGACAAACCATCACAAATGTGTATCAGCTATACCCTCAACCAAATAAAGTGTCATACAAGCACTTAAAGCAGCACTTAATACACAAAAAATGATCCTTCTACACTGTGAGATTCTCCTGGAATGGGAGAGTCCTTGCCGGGGACTAAGCTTCTGTCCTCGGTACTTTGTTCCCCCCACCCAAAGAGCCCTCAGCACTTGAGGATACTGAGGAGTTCATCTACACACGTGTCGTTCTGGAAATTCCTGACAAACTTAAGGTTTCCAGTAAGTAAGTAAATCTTGTGTAGAAACAGCTTATCACAACCCAGGCATTCTGGAAAGTCATCACCCACACAGAATGCAAACTCACTCTTAGTGATACAATGTTCTGCTGGGAGGAGGCGTTTCTTTAGTAGACCTTGAAGTACGGAGCGAACTGATGGCCGGTGTACTAACTGCAACACGAACAAGTGTGACTGAAAGAAAACACATTCTGTTACCAAGAGAACCAAACAGACACGGTAAATACACTGCTGCACTCTTCCCTCTGACATGTGGCTGCCCTAAGAGCCTGAAGCTGTGATATGAAAGCTGTCTCTGCTCTGCCGTGCACACGCGCTCCCATGGGGACCTTCCGCACGCTGCGCAGCGCGGTGCTCTGTGCTCCAGGAGCAGAACAGATACAAGGGCTTGAAAACAAAGCAAGGATCTTCTGCACTTTATCCCTCCTTAATATTCAGAACACACAGGGCTGACTTATTCATCTCTGACATCAGAGTTTATTTTTAAAGCCCTGGATTCTCTGACCCAGTCTAGCCTACCTGCCTGCCCCGAGACAGGCTATGTAGGCTGCAAGTTGCAAAAACGATTTGCTACTGATGTATCTGGAACCAGCTGAACTTTCTTCCCCAACACAGAGCTCGCTGTGGATTCACAGGATGCTGCCCCTGCTCTTAGCCATCAAATAAGTGACGTTATGCTGAGAAGCATCAGCGTGAAGTAAAGAAAAATGAGTGGATGGCTTCTCGTCGAAATGCCTCATGCGGCAGACCTTGGGAGAGGTAGCAGCTTGCCCTCTTGTCAGTGACACCAGAACACTTGAAATGCTCAGACTGCAACAGTCTGTGTTAAAAATAGAGTACTTGTCCCTGAGAGCAACTAAACCATGGGAAAGGAGGAAGGGGAAAGTTACGTGCATCTTGACTGCACTACGGAACATGAGATTTTAATCTGAAAGGCTATTTGAAAAATCATCACCACCACCACCACCAGTGCCAGTGATTATGGTGTTGATGTTCTCATGTCAAACCAAACCCAGTTAAACACCCTAAGTAAATGAAATTAGCACTGAACAACAGTCTGCATCACAATAATCTACTTCTGTGCTAATACACTTTAGTCACCTTGTTACATAGGCACACACTAAACAGGAGATCAAACTTCTTCCTCCCCTAGACCACAAGCGAAGCTTTTTCAGAGACACTGGAAGGGCATTACACTCTGCAGCAAAAACTTCCACATTTGCACTCTGCGTCAACATCATCAAACAAGCACCTTCCCAGAAAAATGAATGGAAAACAAATGAGTAAGGCTCGCTCAGCTAAGGCAACATGTGCAAAGTGCATGGAACAGCAAAGTCAGCATCAGCAGCTGCAGCCGTGAGCTCGGTGTACTTACACAACAACACGCTGTGACTGTAATTTGAATCGTGTTTCTTCCTGGCTGGCAGACGTGCTTTAGGTGCAGAGGTTTATGAGATGTCTTGTTGTCACCACGCTCGATGGTAAGTGGGGTTGCATTAACGCTGACCTGGACTGAAGCTGGCCAGTTTGTGTTCATTTGTCTGTCTTCGTGGTGATAGCACTTGAACTGTAATTCCAAGTCAGACCTGTACAACAACCAATAAATCTTCCTTTAACTCTGCTTTCACATTACAGAGGGAGGTCGTTTTGATGCTAGGGATGCTTTTTCTGTATCAATCAGACTATTTTCCTTGGATTATGGCCAGAAAGAGAGGTAACATACTTTCTTCTTAACCACCCTTAACAGCAGCAAGACATCATGAATGAATGACGCAAGCATGCCACAAAGCTGCTGTTAACGGTTTACACTTACAAAGGACTTTCCAAGGGAATATCTCAAACCACTTTACAAAACCAGATCATGGAATGATCCTGCTGAAAGTAAGATGTTAACACTGGGCAGGTCCTTCCTGGGCATTGAGTTAAGAACAAGGAAATGATACCCTGCAGAGGATTGTGATGGAGGACTGTTGATTCTTCGTGACTTCAGAGCATTTAAAGAACAGGTGAATAAATGCTTGCCAGACAAAATACAGGTACAGTCAATCCTGCCTTGGAACAGGTAAATCGACTAAGATAAAACGACCCCTGTAATCTCATCCCGTGTTTCTGTGATTCCAAATTAACATAGCTGTGGGTTAAACCTACCTAATTTAAACTCTCTTTCAAAGCATTCCTTCCTCCCACCTCTCCCATAACAACTTCCACATGCTATTCTGCTCCTCAAAAACTAGTTTTGTAACACTTCCAATGAAGGAAGAGGCTGAGATTAAGTTAATCACAAATTAGGTGGGTAGAGACTATGACTTCAGTTTCATACATGGATGTTAACCTTGTGTTAGGAGTGAGTAATGCGAAGAAGAAATTTAAAACAACACGAAGAACTGAACTGAAATGTCAGGTTTCTGCTGCTCATGACAGCAAAAGACAGCTGAGTGTTTATCTTTTATGCTTGAAAATCTAGGTGCTCATATCTTTGTAAGATCCACGAGGAACAGCTCATTCAGGAGATCATCACCTTAACTGCCATTTCCCTTATCCGAAATCAGAGATTTCCATTCTGACTTAACAGCATCTTTTCTGGATTTCAAAACATCAAGATTTAGCACTGGATAAAACCTTCTTTTTTTATTAAATACAATTTACCTGAGCTTTCAACATAACCCATCTATATTAAGCCTTTCCAGGCTTTTTTCTTTCCCTTCAATATTTTGTTTTTTGAAAGCTCTCTCTCCAAGACCCACTGGAGAGTCTCACCTCACAAGAACACACCACACTCGCAGAGGCTTGGCACTCCTGACCCACAAACCAAGCAGACTGTGCTCCAGAGGCCTGTGAGCAGGCCTGCTGAACGTCACAGAGGGGTGATGGTGCTCAGGAGACCCTCATGTTCCCCGCAGGCAGTGTCTCCGCTGTCAATAAACTGAGCAGTGCTAAGGCTGAACCAGGTTCAAGGCGACATTCTCCCTGCCTTCGACCTTTCTGGTTCTCGTAACCATGAAAAGTTCCCAGCAGGGAGAAAACCAGTTGCATTGCTGCTCATTATGTGTGTACATGTGAGAGGCTCTGCTGAATATTTTAACTGGCAGACAAATATTAAGAATTGGCTCCATTCCACCGTTCTCTATAAAACCAAAATCCATCCACACATGTGACTAATTCATTTTTCTGGAATCCATCCAGCCCTGAGTTAAATGTGAAATGACTTCATTACAGGACCATCCGTTCTCCCCACTATTAACAAGCTTTTCAAAACAGCAGACCTGAGCACAGTTTACCTATGAGTCTTCATTAAAATAAGTTTAAATAAAGGCTGTGTGTTTGGTGAGCTAGGGAAGAATGAAAGAACAGATATTAAGAAACAGCCTCATGCCTCAGTGCAGCACTATAAATCTACTGAATGAGCCAGCACAATCCCCAGTAGTGATTACTTATTAATAAGAAACGGCAAATAACTGCCAAAACTCCCTCTGCTGCGAGTACTCCATGATAATGAAATGCAAGTAAGCAATAACTGACCTCAAAGTTAGGTGTTAATTATTGGATGTGGTCTGCCTGCAACCTCCCCTCCTTCCAAGCCCCAGGCTGCCTCAGGGTAGAGGGGCACAGTGGCAGCAAGGACTCTCGTGTCCCACGTCAAGCCTCAGCTTCAGAGCCTGGCCCCAGGGCAGGGAACTGAGTGCCCCTCTCTGCCCCCACTCAGGCATTCATGCTATGAAAACCAGTCTCAAGTGGGTTCTGGTGATCAGGAAGAAAATCCTTACAAGCTACAACTTATCACTCCCAATAAGGTCAGAGGGTAGGTAGTCCAAGCTCATAAAGAAACTGAAAGTGAGACAGGGTTAATGGGAAATGTGCTTAAGATGCTGCATTTGACCATCTCAGCTGCTACACCTGTGACACAACATCCATGCAAGATCCTCAGCAACTAACTAGCCTCCACACTGCACAGAGATAGGCTCAAGCCATGTAATCAGCAGCCAGGATAAACACCGAAATGTTTTCTGAGAAAAACCTGACTGATGAGATAAAATTAATCCAAGGTATTTGAGGCATCTGATCCAAAGCCCTGCCACGACCAGGTGGAATCAGGGCATAACCTGGAATCCCTTATGCAGAGCTATGTTATGTGCAGGGAAGTATCACCTAGGGAAAGCATTCCTCTGTGTATTTGCTGTAAGTGAAACCCAGAAGCTTTTGTCTGTGGAAAGCTACGCTCCGACACTTCTGACCTTCCCTGTGGGGTCATATGACAAGGGGAATTTAGGACTTTAATTCCTAAGGTTTGGAGGATTTAAGCACTTGCCTTTCCAAGTGATTTTACTGAGATGCTAAATGAGGTCCTTTATTAGTGTGTTATTTCTTCTTTATCAGATACACTGCACTACTTAATTTAAGCACAAACTGTTAACGGCCCTACATAGTTGCTCCTGTGCGAGTAACACTTCACAGGCCACAAGGCACCTGGGACCCCAGACTCAGGAAGCACTTCAGAATGTGTCGTGTCTGGGAAGGGACAGCTGAGAGGATCTGTGAGTTTCAAGAGCATTTTTCCTATCAAGGCCACACTTTTTCCAAGTGACATTCCCGGCAAACCTAAGTGAAGTTGATCCGTGCTGCCACTTGCCCCTCCCTGGGCGCAAGGCTGAGCTCACCCACCTCCACATCAGCGTCTGATGAACGGTCGGCCGCAAGTGAAAGACGTGGTTGCTGACTGCCAGGTTGTGCTCCAGGCGGAAGGGCTCCAGGACAACCCCGTCCCTCACGGGGAAGGTCAGGCGCAGCTCGTCGTTGTGGTTGGCTGGGATCGAAGAGGGAGAGAAAGTGTGAACTTTCCCTTTAGCATCTGCAGTGCAACAATAATGTGGGTATTTATACAGAATAGTAACAAATGGCACAGTGATCTGCTGCTGGCTCCAACTGTCAACTAGCAGGTTCATACACACAGAAAAGGACAGCACAAGTAACTCCATTGTCTGACTCACACAGGTGACAGGGCTCAAACTGACACCGATGCCGAATCAAAGTCTTCTGCTCTCCCACACTTAAGACTTTGACATTCTGTCCACACACAGAAACCAGGCATGGCAAGAATTGCTGGTGTTTAATACCAGACAAGTTCTGTGTCCAGGCTTACTCTGTTCACAGAAGACTGACAACAAAACATGGCAAACTGATAAAACATTTCCCCTGCTTTGACCTGGGATCAACAACATCTCATGAGTTGCAACAGTTTTGTTAGCTGAAACTATGCAATGACCAAAGACACTGGTATTCTATTACTACCTGTTTTTTACAAAACGAGGCTTTGTGGTAACTTACAGCTAATCTATGGAGTCCAAATGTCTTTAAGTGCTGTGGTCTTGCCCAAATAACTCTGCAGGTCATCATCTTCTGCTTCATTTTTCAGCTACCCTGAACTCTAAAACACCAGCTGCAAAGTGCTAATGCAGTAGCAGTTATTTTACAGAAAGCATAAAGGTTCTCCCAGTTCCCTAGTAAATGATATTCCTATTGTTCATCAGTCATTTCAAAACCTCAAACATCTTGTGCTTGTCTACAGCCAGAGAGATCTTGTTATTCCTGCCGTGTTCCCAGCCAAGTGTGGCTGTGACGTTGAGTGGCGATGAAAGGAACATATATCAATTTTCAGTATACTACTGGATACTGTTAAGAAGCCTGTATGGATCACAACAGAGACACTGCTATAAATATTCACGTTTTATGCTATCCTGCAGAGATGTTCAACGAATGGCTTTGCCCTTGAACAAAACAGCTCCCAAGGAAAGTTCACATAATAACCAAGCCTACCGTCACTGATACCGCAACCCAAAATCTAGTGGTTTATCCTCAAGAAGCATATCAAAAGGGATACTTTAGGAGTAAAATCCTTACAAGTTTAACCTGGAGAACTTTTCTGATACTCTGTTTTAGGAGGGCTGAGCAATCTTTCTCTTTCCTGTCTCTAGTGAGCCTGCACTGTGCACACCACCTATCACAGCTTAGCAATCTGTCCCTCCCAGAGCAGCAGAGCTAGTTTCCAGACGCTGAAATGTGTGTCTCAGAGAACACAGGGACAACAAATGACTGTGGGAGGCATTCTGTTTGCTACTCACTTGGTGGTGGTGGTAAAGCATTGATATTTGGTTTAATGTCAGGTGGGAATGGTGGTTTGACATCCTGGTTAGGTGACAGGTATGGAGGAATATTGCTCCCTGGAGTCATAGGTGGCGTGGGGTTTCCTGGAACGGGTGAATGAGGGTAATTTGCCACAGGTACAGGCCTTGATGGCTAGAAAATAAATAACAGCACACTGTTACTGCAGTCTGAAAATAAGAATAGTAAGCTTTGTGAACAGTAGTGCAATCAAACACCAGAGAACACAGACAAGGTAGAGAGGCCCCTCTGTCTCTGGGAGGACAAGAAACTCCCAGGACGCCCCATGAGGCCTTCAGGAAGAGGCAGCCTAGGAGAGCAAAGCAGGAACCAGCAGACCAGCCAGCTTCATTCAGGCAATGACCAGATACAAGACAGGCTGCCAAGAGGCTTATCACACTCCTCTGAATGCCCTCTTTCCAAAACCAACCAGCCGTTCCCTTCAGTTTTTTCACACCATGCCAGCCCTCTCAGCCCTTTGTATCTCTTTGGCTTCCTCCCAAAACAGTCCCAGTGAACAAAAGCCTTCAGGAAAAACAAAATCCAAAGGCATGCAATTAGAATGTCTGTGTCTCTTTGACTTCCATCCATCTTTTTTGTTCCACTCCTGACCAACTCATCTGCTCAGAATGAAAGCTCTAGGGGTCAGGGGATGTCTTTTATTCTGTGTACCTACAATTTGATTCTGTTCTTAAGTTTGCTGCTGAATAAGGCAAACTAAGAGAAAACACATGAGGTGCGTATAAATAGTGTCTATAGGATTAAAACACCATTGGTTTTGTTTCCTGTAATTAAGGAGTTGGTTACTTTTAATGGAACAAACCACTAATGGCCACGAGAAGGAAGCTGACATTAAACAAAAGTGCAGTTGCACGGCACTGTCTGGCAATAGCTCAGGTACCAGAGGCACACATACTTGAGGGTGCCAGAGAAGAAAACCTAAATGCCATGCTGCTAGCCCAGTATACTCTAAAGTACATATGAGAGTCACATTCTGAAAACTTAAGCATTTACATTTCCAACCATCTTTGGTTTTTAGTTTAACATGTACAGTTACTATCCTACTCTACCATCCAAAGGTTCAGGTCATGCCTGTGGCAAGCTGGGATTTTTCCCCTAGCCAGGATAATCCCCCTTCTTAACAAGGTCCTGTATTTTCTGTTTCCAGAACAGTGGATATTTGAACACAAATCAGTGGATGCCTTGGGAACACCACAGATTCCCTCTTAGAACTACCCTGTGAATGAGAAACTTCAACCCCATCTAAAACAAGCACATGCAAAATGTATTTAAAATCTGTCACTTAAAAACTTCACATGGATGTTCTGCTGTTATTTCAACATATGTTACTGCACTGGAATTATAGCAGTTGAGGACCTGTCGCTTCCTGGCCAAAGCTGCCACAATGCCACAGGCACTCCTCTGGGTACCACAGTGGGCAGCTCGGTTGCATGTGGAACAGATGCTCTATAGTAAAGGTTGGGTGGAGGTTTTTTCCCCCTTCTTTTTATTCCGTGGTACTTTCAGTGTGAATCACACTGGAACAATTCCAGTACAAGACAAATGTGCATCTTAGCTTCAGCCCACCGTCAAAATCAGAATACAGTCCAGAGACTTCAACAGCTAATGTTTTAAGAGCTGCTCAGCCCATCCGTGATCCTCCCCAGTTTTATACTCACTGGAGAATCTGGGTGCAAAAGATCACTTTTGTGTGCACTTCAAAGATGTCACACCTCAGCAGGCCCTCAGTACAAACTCAGTGCTCAAGATTTATCCAAAAAACAGGTTCTAGGCCACATTTTAACAGCTCTAGTTCTTGCCTAAAATCAAGCAGCACAAAGGGGGAAGGAAGGAGAAAAGGGAAGGGAGAGGTTGGAGGAAGTCATGCAAACTTCAGTTCAAAGATGAATTCTACAGCTGGAACAGCTTTTAGGTTTGGGCTGGCTTAATCCAACAGTGACCGTTGTAGGTTTGAAGCTGGGATGCTGCAATGTGGAACTTGTTTTTTGCAAATTCCCAAAGCTGCATTCTTGCAGGGTGCCAGGAACAGCTGAAAATATTACACCTGAATCCCATTAGGTACTTCTTTTTACATGCTGTATTTGAAGCAAGCCCAACATTTTCTTGTAAAAGCCCCTAATGAACTCTCTGAAGCCTCTATTAACTGCTCTGAAGTTAGAATGCAACTTGGCTGACTGACCTGAGTCTGTGATATCCAAAGCCCAGTCAATTCTGTCATTTTCAAAAGCAGTATCTATGAAATCATACACGTGAGTTCATTCATACACACCTACGAGAGCACAACGACATGCTCTAAAAATCCTTACCTTGTAATACTGTCCCATGTTGACTGTTGGAGGAGGGTACTGCCCTGTGTTTTGCTGGCTTGGCATCCTCTGTCCAGGATAGTTGGGAGACGTGAGAGGTCTTGGAGGGTTGGGAGTGGGGTACTGACCAGGCTGGTTTGGAAACTGGCTATTTGGTCCATACTGCTGGTTTCCATAGTTCGGCTATTTCATGACAGAGACAAAAGAAGACAAAGATCTGTTTCATGCAAGCAGCTGTCCTGAATTGATTCTTAGCATACACTCAAGACTGGAATCAAAACGAACAGAAAAACCCCCTCCAGGTGAACACTCCTCAACTTAGTGCCACTCACACCTAAATCAGGGCCCAGATAGCTGGAGGTGAAGACTCAAAAGCTTAAAAGTCCTGCAAACCCAAGTGGGATGAGAATAACCATGTACCTTAACACTCACACATACACTCAGCCTTGAAGCACTGTCAAAGGGCACGGTGTTTGAAGTAATCAGAGTTACAACCAGATGCAATGTTCACACAATCACTGTGTTTCTGCAAGTGCTACCAGTCCCATCCCTGGGGCTCCTTTTACACAAGGAGAATGAGAATATAAATAGTAACACTAACAAAAATCCTGCAACGGGCAGACAACAGAGGCTGTGTTGTCCACATCTGTCTTCCGAACACAACTGCTATGCTGGCCCTGTGCTAGAGTGTTCAGCAATACCCCAGCAACTAAATAGAAGCTATCACTAGCCATAAACACCTTGCTAGTGCTAGTCAGTACCGTGCTGCAGCTTTGGAATCAAAAGTAATGAAAACTAGAACTTCAAAGGTAATAAAATGTCAATTTGAAAAATTAATTAACAAGAAATCTCCATAAATGGAAGTCTCAAAAGCCAACAAGCAAATAGCATCGAGGGGTTCTGCAGAATTCCACACCAGCAAATGGGTAACATGCAGGGCACTGCTCAGTACTTACTGCTTGGGAACACAATTATTTTCACTCACAATGAAAAACCTGCTTCTGAAGCAGCAAAAAGGGAAGGAAATGTAGCTCAGTAATAAACATTCGTTGTATTTTCTGCATTTTAGTTGCTCCTGTAGTCTCAGCTAAATATAGAATTTTACCAGGAAATTATCTCTGCAGCTGGTAACTGGTGGTTGGATTTATAAAGACCTCTAGGTGCATACAGCTATGGGGAAGGGGTTGTGGAGGTTCTCAAAAGTATCTACTGTCCAATTCACACTACTTTGCCTAGTAAAATGCATTACTACCTTTTAAAAATCCAAAAGCTCATCTGTCCCCTCCTTTAGTTTCTTTAAAATTTTGACCCCAAGTGTTTTGCCCTGGGTCATAACACAAGTCAACGGCAGCGTAAGTTTGTCTCCAAAGCCACTCAGGTCTCATATAACAGCACGGGAGCTTAGACAGAAATACCACACTCCAAATAAACTTACATTAGATAAATGCTGACACAGAGGGATTTGAGTTCAACATGATTTATATTCACCTCCATGCCTATGAAAATCAAGCCTCAAGAAGTTTGGAAAGCAATTGGTCTTTAAAATAAATGTTATTACTATTGGTGTTTATACAACATATGCCCTGTGTTTCTTCAGAACGATAAAATCCTCCAAGAAAATGCAGATCACTTCTGTGCTGAGCTCAAATTAAGTATTTCACCTTCAGCATCTCTTTAAGTTGTCACATTAAATAAATCCACTCCTGTGAAGAGGTCTGCTTAAGGTCTAGGAATTCACCATCTAGTATAAGAATCAGCAAGTGACATCCTGAGGGCTCAGTCAATTTGGGGCATTACTTGGTTTTAATGACTGTCATCTTGACTAACATAGCAAGGGCCAACATGAATACTTCAGAAACTATAAATGAAGAGTTGCTGCCACTTGTATTTTAATGGCAGTTTCCCCACCAAAGCCAGAACAAAGATGCAGCTGCTGTTCGGGGGTGCACACCACACGTTACCCAACACGGTCCAAGTGACAGCATATGCAAAGCAGATTTCATTGTATTACCTCTCCTGGGTACGGTCTCTTTATGCTCTGTATAGGCAAAGACTGAGGGCGTGGGCCTGGGTAGGCTTGCTGAGGCATCCTCTGCCCATGGGTGCTGAAGGGACTCATCCCAGGAGGTCGAGGCTGATTCATGCCCATGGGCGGCCCGCTCATGCTGGAAGGTGTCATTCCCGCTCCCATGCTCGCTGGGTTCATGTTGCCTGGCATAGAAGCAGGGCCACGTGGACCAGGCTGGTTCATAAACTGGTTGTTGTAAGCCTGAGTTGGACCCATCTGGAAAGAGGAACAAACCTTCAACGGAAGAAGAAGAAGAAAAAAAAAAAGAATAAAATGCGACATGCATTTCAAACGGGAGGAGGGAGCTCAACAGGCTTTGGGGGGAGGGAAGGAGGGCAGCATTTATGTCGCATTTTCCTTCAGTGTTCTCCAACACTTGATGGGCGGTGATGTTATCGACAGTAAAAATTCCCTGGAGTCGTGGAAGGCACAAGAAAGGAGGACAGACATAGGGCCAAGGTGAGCAATCGAATGCTTTGAATTGCCTAATCTATTACTGCAAGGTAACAGGTTAGGCAGCTGGCTGGGAAAGTGCAATTTCTGAGACACTGAGCTTTTCCACATCACCTAGCCTATGGACCCAGGTACTTCAAAACTCAGAGATGGTAAGGTAAATCTAAGGAGGGGGGAAAAATAACCTGGATTGATATAAACCTTATTTATTTTAAGGAAAAAATCTTACAGAGGGTCATGACATGCTGGAGGCTGTGGATCTCCAGAAATGCATGTCTTGCATAGCTGTTCTCAGAGACGACGTTATTAAAAAGCAAATCTCATTTCTATCGCTGTTTCCTTGTTTGAAAGGGGAAAAAGCCCAAACAACAAGCTGTAGTCAGCAAAATAAGCAATTACACAGGTGCTATAAAATGTATTCTAAGATTCTGGAACATTTTACTCAAGTTTAGAGGTTCACAGGGCCAGTTGAAGCAGCAATAATCTATCACATCAGGTACAGCCATAACTTTGGGTAAGCTTCAGGTTTTTTAAAGGAGTAATCTCCAAACTACAAAATGCACTCAGGCAAGACTTGTCAGGGAAAACACGAGAGGCCAGCTCACACCTACACACACACATTCCAGCAGTTTCTCATAAGCATTTATAACCATGCTCATGCACGAGAAAAAACCCCACAGGAATAAATAGCGCAGCCACCCTAATAAACAGGGGAGTGAGGAGGGCTACCCAGGTCCCTGTAATGGTTGGGATCAGGCAGGGATGGAGACAGAAGGGTTATGCTCTTACCGGTCCATATTGGTTCATGTCCTTGTTCTGTGTCTCCTGAAGGGCTGCCACAGTGGCCGTGGCCGTGGCTGTGGCTGTGGCGGCGGCAGCGGCCACGGCAGCGGCGGCGGCAGCCGCAGCAGGCTGGGTGAAATCGGCGGGCGGCCTCGTGTGGGGGGGGATCCCCATTCCCCCCGGGGTGTTGGGGCCTCCGGGGTAACTACGAGGGAAGAAAGGAAGGAAAAGAATTAAGACGTGCCTGGTGGATTTTGTTTTGAACGTTGGTGTGATTCTCATCTGGAACTGTTCCAAAGCTATGTCGCGGTGCCTAATGGAAGCCAGCAGGACGGGGAATCGGGTGTGTACATCAGGTACAAGTGTTGCTCAGGTGCAACAGTCACAGAGCCGCCACCGGCACTGCAAAGCCCCACTGTCAGTTGTTTCAGGGGCAGGGAACTGCTCCACAGCCCAGGAGCTTACTGTGAAGCTGAACTGAAATCCTGAATGTTGATGCATGCCCTGGTGCCCAGCAGCGTAGGAGCAGATCACACAGCAGCACGAGCAGAGCTTCCTGCACCACGGCACATCCGCCTGCCTCAGCCATGAATTATGCCAAGTGATCCCAGCGTCATCAAAGCACTTCTCTCTGAGCCTCAGCACAGGGGCCAGGAGAGCCCCAGTGCCACCAGATCCTACGCAAGGCATTTTGCAGTTCCTACCCAGCTCTCCTGTTCATCACAGGATAAACTTAGCTGAACTGTGCCTTTCCCACTCCCAGACGTAACTATGTTTATAAATATGGACCAGTACACTGTGCCCATTTTAGAGATGTTCATACCAAGCTACAGAAACTTTCTGACTTGTTCAAGGTGACTCAGTAAATCAGTGGCAGAGATCACCGGAGAGGTAAGTTCCCTGTGTCCCAGGCTTATATTCTTCACACTAGACTGACTGTTAACAGCCTTTTCAGCAGGTTCACAGAGGGACCATAAATACTGGCTTCAGTTAAGTGCACTTACCCCCCTTGTTTACAAAGCATAGCCACAGAAAGTCAAAATGTAACAAAACCCAGGCTATTAGTTTTGGCTTCTTTCACTAATGCAGCATTTACTTCACTGAAACAAATACACAGCTTGACCATCTCTCTTCACAAACATCTTCACCACCAATTATTTTCAAATTCCTGCTGTGGAGAAAGTCTTTTGGCAGAAATATCCCTCTGCATGGGAACCTACTTTGCCTCATACTCAAGCTTATTCCTCCACACACACGTAGAAATTATACCATCAATATCTTTCACATCCCGGCCTTATTAAATGTTAATCATTCCTAAGCCTGTGGTCTGTTTGACAATCTCTCTTAATTAAAACTTTATTTTGGGGGTTTGTTAGAGCTAATTGATTGACCTAAGCCATTTCAATTTACTGTGATGAATTTCCCTGCAGTTTGGGTAGCTGATTTCCAAAGCTGTAAAAGCAGTATGCACTTCAGTTAACCACCATTAAACAGCTACTGAGACTTCCTATCATTGAAATAAGCCCAGGACACTTCTGTTGGGTCACTAAAACAAGCTTCATCAACTATTTACATCCATTTTCCGTCTCACACAAGTACATCTTACCTGCCACCAAAGCCTCCACTTCCAGGGTAATTGGGTCTCCCATACATGCCCTGCTGTATGTATGGCTGAGTGGAGCCTGCCTTGGCTGAAAACTGTTGCTGCTGTCCAGCAAACTGAGGGGAATTGATTCCAGGGTTGCTGGTAGTCATCCCAGAAGCCACGGGGTTTCCTGCTGGGTTCATAGGGTTGTTAGCATTTGCCATTGGATTTCCCAGCACCTGTGAAGAGAAACGTGACAATAAGGGGCTGTACCTTGAACTACATCAAGCAAATTGAGCTGATCTGCTGCAATTAAAACATAATCACCCTGTACTCTAAACTCTAACAAGCATACACCTTGTTGATGTATAGGTGCAGATTCCTGGTGGTTTCTCCTTTTGTCATTTCCAAACAAACGAGTTTCTGCTCTCTACTTGTACTTCACAGGACATTTTTAAGTAGATGGAAGCCAAACTAACAGGCTTATGCAAAAAGTTAAGACAAAGATCTGTTAGAATCGTACTCTGTAGGTGATAAATTCATCTGTACATGCTGCTTCTTTTTCATGTAGGGCTTGGAAGTAACTGGCAGATAATTCAGTGTCACTGGCATACTGCAAAGGGTATAAAGATGCAAAAACTGTGGAAGAATATATGCAGTGGCTTAATGTGATCTTGAATTGAACTCTCTTCAAAGTGTATAGAAGTCTGCCTGTTGTTTTCGGTGCTTCTTAGATAAGAGTCCTCTGTTCTGTATTTAAAAGGGCTTGGTTTGCTTGTTTGAAGGATTTTTTCTCTTCAGTTGAACCAAAACTGCCACGATTTCCACTGAGATGTGGCTGTTCACAGACCACCTGCATGGAGATCTGTCTCCTACTTGGAGACAAATTTAGCCATCATGACTTTTTCACAAGATCAAATCATCACCTTTGGGAGTCTGGGAACGGGACTTGGTGAGCCCAGTTCATTCCCTTCCCTTGGGGAGCAAGAAGGCTTAGGGGAAACCCTGCCATTCATTTCAATCTGCTGTGAACAGCTACAACCAAGCGGTTGTAGCTTTTTCACACAGCGGTTTCCCCCTTCCCTTGCAGTCATTCTGAAGGAGTATTTTCTTCTCTTTACTAAGGCTTTTTTGCACATTCCTCTGAAGTACCATGAAGAATTCGAATAACATTAATTATTCTTATGTTAGAGCAAAATTCCGAGTCTTGGGGTTTTTTCTCCTTTCCTTTTGCCTTTTTTAAGTGTGTGAAAGGTTTCCACAACAAACTCTATTTCCATTTTCTGACCTGGGTGTTTACTTGGGTGTTTCTCTCCCAGGTGAGGAGTTTCTTTTAAGATGTTAAAAAGAAATCAAGGATAATAAATCACATCATAGATCCTGTAACCATTTCCTCTCTTTGTTTTTTTCTTTTACCACAGCCAGTGCTTACATATAACAGCCATGTGAGGATCTAAATGCCTTGGCCCCTGAACAATTTCTTTTTCAAATGGCTCGACCCATTAGAATTTTCTTGTTCATTTTCTGAACTAAATTTAAATTATAATTAAAAGAAAAAAAATCTACTGAAAATTTTGGATGGGATCTAATGTCACTTGATTTGAAAAAGGTAGAAAAGACAGGTTAGATTTATGTACCATTTGCTCTCATTAAAGATGGTGATGTGTTTAGAGCACTTTACCTACGGTGTAAGAAAAGGCCAGACTGTCTGAGAGCTTGATTTGTGCCACATCCCTCAGAGAGCACACTTTCACAAATAATTGGCATCTCCTTCATTAAAACTGCTGCTTCCTTTTTTTTCCCAATAGCAAGATTCAATATATGTTGCAGAGGGAAGCAGAGAAGAACGGAGAGAATCAAATCCAGTCAGTATGGCTCTCACCTGGACGCCAGGAGCTCATGCTTTTGCTTCCATGCATATTGAAATGTTTTTGCAAAGTAAGGCCAATATTAATGGGAGAGGCTGGAAAGCCCTCAGCCTCTAGCAGGTAGTTAGCACCTCAGTGTGGGTGTAGACTTGGCACTGGATTTTACCAGCCCACAAGTAGGACATGACCCCAGGTAAAACCAACACTGTCATTTGCTGAATCTAGCTAGAATTTTTGGTTTTAATAAAACAACTCCTCAAATTCCATCTGAACTTCCCAAGATGTTTGTGATTACCCTAAAAGCAGGCTTTTAGTCTTGAGCAAAATACGTGCTAAACCCAAGCCTGCCATTTGCATGAAGCTGGAGGAGTTATTGGCTCAAGTTCTCAGACATCTCCTTTCTGAAGCCACCAAAGGGGACATGACTGGAAACAAAACTGTTGCACTGTGTACAACAAAGAATACAGACACCCTTAGCAATTCCAAGAAGATCTTAGAAAAGGCTTTCCATTTTGCAAACAGTAGTGAAAACCCTGTATCTAGAGGGGAAGGAGCATAAAAACAAAGCTTACCTGGCTTTGAGAGGTGTTAGTCACACCCCATACTGTGGTGACCACTGATAAAGAGCCTGGAGGCTGGTTGGTATTTTGCTGCCAGGGAACAGAATCGTAAGGGAAAGACCCATCACTGTAAAAAGAAATATTTAGGAGGGTGAGATTTTTGGAATTTAAACAGTGGCAAGTCGCTGTCAAACTAAGGGATTAACACCTGACATCAGCTTAACTCTCCGCTCCTCCTTCCATTATTAGCCCAGTACTGAGACCCATAAAAGTTTCTTTAATAGCAACATGATCATACCAAAACCACACAGAACAAATGAATTCCTTAACTATACTGAAGCATGAGCTTTTACCATAGAGGTCTGTTATCAATGAAAGTAATAATAAACTCAGGGGCAGAGTTTCCAACAAGGGCACCGTGCAAGTCGCTCAGAAGCCCTTGTTTTTTTGCAATCCATCTCAAGCTCCTCAACAATCAGCTGCCTCGTATCAACTCAATTAGATTTGGAGACCAGACTGTAGCTCCACTGTCTGCACTGCGTCCCCAAATGGCCAGAAAAGCCTTTAAAGGAATAGCAACTCAACATCATTTTGAAAAGTAATTTGTAATTCAGAGTGTGTTCTCCCACACGATGGATAAGCTGCATGCCAAAAACAGTATTAGCTAATCAGCATTCTAGAAAATCAACTGCAGAGATACAACACATCTTTCAGATAAATATGTGGATGTGAGGACTGGGTTTTTCCATTAGCTTTGTCTGCAGACACAGCGTGTATTTGTCGCAGTACTTTCTGTACGCAGGGTAAGTAGATACACTTTTGGTGTAATTAATGAAATATGTTGGACTTGGTGGAAGTAACTATCCATCCCACAACTGTAAAATATATTCTACTTGAAATCTGCTCATTCTCATACCGTTAACTTATAAATTAGAGTTCTATTTGTATAAATGTACACATACACACATGTGATCTTTCTTCATCTAGATACATGTACCATTTAACACACACAAACATTGCTCTTACAACTCAATGGCATCTGAAAACAACGTTCATATCAACACCTGCATTTTCACTTGGACTACCAGCTGTTGTTGGATTTCTCCACAGGGCTACTTTGCCTAAAAGATCTGTCCAGGCTCTATGAGTGCTTTATCCAAGTGCTCAAAGCCTGAACCACACAATGCCACAGAACTCACTCACACAACACGTGGCGATACAACCAACGAACCAAAGCCCTAAAAAGAGCTCTGTGTCACAGTGAGGAGCTGACCCTCCCATGTCCCCAGACAGTACTCCAGGCTTGGGCCACTTCTCCTTCCTCTTGTGCTGTGAGCCAAAATCAAGGACTACCTATGTGTTCATTCTTTAACCTGTTCATAACACCTGGTGTAAATCATCTAAGAACAGGAATTGCATTGCACAGAGTGCACATGTGTGATAAAACCTGCCCATGTCCCAAGAAGCATATAATCTGGTAACAGTAACTGTGCAAGGGAAAATGGATCAGTGAATACATTTTACCTGCAACTAGGAAATTTCAAACAAATCCCACAATGCTGTGCCAGCACAGCAGCACTGTATTTAGAACATCACCATGAATTTGAACTGACCTATTTGTTTCAAAACACCCAAACTGAATTAAGCACTTAAATCACACACACACACAATTCAATTAATTGAATCAGGGAAAAGAATAATTCTCCCTAATCAATAATTAGGGAAAATTAATGGAATCTAGTAATTCTCTATCAGATGCTTGACATGTTTATGTTGGCAGCATCCATATAAAATGATGTATGAATAAGAGCATACTTCACACCTTGCAATCGGTATGTTCTCCTAGTCTGTTTTTCTTTAAGTATTTCCTCTTAGAAGGCTGGAAATCTTGCCCCTCTCTTTCAGAGGCTCACACAATGACTTCAGTGACTAATATTTGCAAGTGACGCAACGCTTCAGCAAGTCCGCTCCACCAACACGGAGACAAACGATGACTAACCCAGAATTTGTGACAGCAATGAAGCCTTCCTCTGTTTTTCTGCTCTGAATGATGCCTCCTACTTTACTTCCTTCTCTGACTGGTTTTGATGATGTCTGCTCTGTGTTTTGTTTGGATATTTATGGTACATATGAGTGTTTTTATACTTCAATGACTACAAAGAAGCTCTCTCCATGTCATAAGCAGTGAAAGGACTCCCTGCAGCCACTCTTCTCTATTCCCCACCGATGTGCTGTGGACAGGTAATAAAACCTGAGGGACAAGGCAAATATTTTGCAAGTGTTTGAGTAAATAAGAAGGGTAATGACAGGCAGAAATCAAACCATGGAGTCATTGAAGGTTCTTCTAATGCAAATATGCCGTATGGTTTGTACACGTACTTGGACTTCGAGCTAGAGATGCCTTAAGCTGCTGTTTAACAAGTTCTAACCACATCTTCACCTTCTTTGCCCCCAAGGCATGTTTCTTTTACCTATTCCTCCCCTTTACAGTACACATAAGGGATTTCATATGTTATTCATCCACACTTTACAATGGTGTAGTCAGAGCCATTTGTTTAGTGGAAGGCTGCACTGGGTTTTTAAAGACTATACAATCACTTCATCTAATTACAAAGAAGAGTAAATTACCCAATTATTACTGTACTACAGTTAAAACAAGTGACACCTCAAGAAACCATATTGCTGACGTATGATGAAAGCCTCCAGCACAGGACCCAGCATAACAAACAAAAGCCAGAGAAAACAAGCCGGGTACGGATTTGTTGAGAAATAGTCATGGGGCACATTGAATCCAACATCATCCAACACAGGGCCTAGCTTTAAATGCAGATAACAATATCAGAAACCATGGTGGCACCGAATAAGTGATAGACATGCCTTGCACAACACCAACTTACACATCCTAACATACTAGTCACATACTCATTGTGCTAGATGGCACTTCAGTCTTCACCTTAGTTACCCCAATTCCTGCCATGCTGGATACAATACACTCTCCCTCCTTCACGTCACAGCTTCTTTGGTTTCAAGCAGTAGGAGATGCTGAAACACATGCCACTCAACGAGAGGATTACTTGTCCCTCCACTTCAGTCTTTCAACTTGTGTTTCTGTCCTTAAGAGAACCCAAAGGAATACTCCCAGCATCAAAGGAAAATCCATGTAAGTACCATAGTGAAATGTGATCAATCCAATTCTCATTTGCAAAAGAGCAGTGGCTTTCTGCTGTTATTATACAGAACTGTGAATGATCCTGAAATCCCTTTCTTTAAACTTGAAAATGGCAACCAATAGAGAAAGAAGCCTCAACCTCTCCAGCCACAAGGAAATGCTGCCCGTGACATTGTTCCTGTTGAATGGTACAAGGGTAATTAAGTCTCTCACTACACCCTGGAGGGCAGTGAGTCAGTTTGGGCTCAGCTGGAGTCCACTAAAAGAGTATTGACTAAATTTGTAATAGTGTTAATGAACCCATACATACTATTGGTCAGCATTAAAGGCCAAACAGCAGAAGAAGCCATAGAGCAAAGAAGAGGAGACAGAGGGAAATAACTTCTCAAACCATGGTGTAGCGAAGTTGCAATCAAGGAATAAAGAGGAAGGATTTCTTTGCTGCTGGCAAATGTACCGAAACCACCAGTAGCACAATGCTCATGTCAGAGAGGTACATTGGTACTTTAGGTCTAAACAGTTTCTCTTAATCCCAGTCCTAGGAAAACAGAACCAGGCAGATATCCAATCCCTATGGAATAGTTACAGACTTCAACACAGACTGTTAGATAATGCTAATAAAAGTTGCTTAATAAAAAGTGAGCTCTGTACAGTAAATTAAAACTAGTGAGTTACTGGAATTTCTCTATGATTTGTGGTATTATTTGAAACTGCTGCATTGTAAGTATGCTTGTGTTATCGTTAAAGCCATTGTTTGTGCATCTGATACTCTGTTTACGTGTCTTCATTGATTGAGGAAGGAGATGATTTCGTGAAGTATGCATCCCTAGAGCATTGGTACTTTACATGTACTGGAGGGTAAGAACTGGAATTGTACCTTCCCAGTGATTTTCCACATTGCTCGTTGAGAAGGCCAGGTGTCTAAACCACTACTTTTATAAAGCATCTATCTCCATTTTATACACTGAAAAATCTATCAGCTACTGCAGAAAAGCACCAGATGCTGCCCTTCTCAGAAAACCTTTTCACTCCAAGCAGTGGCATCAAGTTTCCCACAGCTGGGCTCTCAGTGGCTAGTTTCCATCTTACCCTCAAGCCAGCTATCCAGGTTTTTTTAACACTTCTGAAGCACAGTCATCCCACCTGACTGGTAGTTGACACATACACATAGTCCACACAGTCTCTTAAATCTACTGACTCTATCGTAACTTCTTCAGCTGGCTCCAAGATGAGCAGGTAATTGCTGGTGTTACAGTGACTGTCATTTCTCTCATGCCATGTCATTTCTTTCTGTCACCCACAGACACCTAGAGGAGAGCATCTGACGAGTGAGGTGTCAGAGACCTTCTCAGGCCAAACACACCTTTGCAAAATCAGAAGGGTCCAAATACAGCCCCAACTTGGCACACCTGATCTGTTCTTGCCCATCAGCACTTCTCTCTGCCTCTGCAATGGCCTCTGGGTGCCTGTGTGCTCAGGGTGCCCAGCACCCTTTGGCTGTATTCTTGGTTGGAACCTCTAGGTGACACTACTTTAATACAAACTAAAACATAACAACTTCCAAACAAGGCTCCTTGCTCCTGCCTCACACCTCTTTTCCCCCTAAGACCTCATATGTCTGCAGTGGAAAAACACCACAAATCCCACAGCCAGAACAGGAAATAAAGCCCTGGGTAGCTGTAGCATCAATACATATTTCATGCCCATATTGACTCACAAGTCAGGCAGCTTAGCCTCTTTCATTCAGGTTTAGTTTGTGCTTTACTGGGATTTCTTGAGTGAACACCATTCACGTAGCTTTAATTATTAACATGGATTCAGTCAGCAATCCTTTTTGATTAGGGCACCACCATAAACTTATTTTAAACATACTCTTATTTAAGAAAAAGAGCGTTTTGCATGGTGCAGTGCAAACACTGAATTTGAACCGCCTTTTTGGTGTGTTCACATGAAAGGACGGGAATGAATTTCACCATTTTAATAATTTTCATATCAGTATCAACACAATCTAACAACTTCTTTAAAAATAAAATCCCAAGAACAGATGGAATACTATTAAGCAGCTTCTTGCAACACTAAAATGCTCCAGGAAGGACTTTTCCCCATAAGACAGGAATCCCTTACAGAATCACACAGAATGGTAGGGGTTGGAAGGGACGTTTAGAGACTACCATCTAGTCCAACCCCCCCAGCCGAAGCAGGTCCACCTAGATCAGGGGGCACAGGAACATGTCCAGGTGGGTTTTGAAAACCTCCAGAGAACAAATAACAGATTGACTGGATTTCTTTTTATTTAGTTCTTTATTTCTGGTCAAATTTTGACTGTAAATATCTTTGGCCTTGACTACTTATCCAGGAGAAAAAAAAAAGTGACACCTGAAAGCCGAAGTTTGGTTCTGCTTACCAGTAATGACAAATATTTCAAAGATCTGCTTTTGTTTTCCTTCTAAAAGCCCTGGACATTTAGAAGGAAACAACTGACTTCCCATCTTTCACTGAGATTTTTTTTCTCCAGGGGAACAAACCCAATTCCTTACCAGCACCATCAACACATGCACTGCCTTCATATGCCGAAAGTCCTTAGCCAAAGCATTTCCATTTCAAGACTTAAAACTAGTTTTCAGTCGAGTTAATAGATATTAAAACACATTACTACTGAAAAAAATCCATAATACAATGTTTAACCAAGTTATCCCTTGACTTTTTGTGCTATTTCTTCCACAGACTGTAGAAAACACTCTACACAACCTGTTCTCTGTTCACAAGGAGGAAGACGGCAGAGCAAGAAGACACTCATGTAGAAAGGACACAAAGCCACTTACAGTCAGCAAAGAAACATGAAGACACATTGTAAAGAAAACAAAGAATAACTGCCTCTGGACCTCACACATGGACATAGAACTGTAACAGCTGGAAAAGACCTGTAAGATCATCAAGCTAACTAAAAGCCCACGTTGTCTACAGGTATCCTAAGGTATTTACACTAAAAAAAGAGGATGGTGTAGTAAGTCTGGATACTATTACTGGCTTTGGATGGCCAGCAGGAATGTACTTTTGACTGATGCTGCCTATGTGATGCACACCCTCCTCAACTGCATTCCTCTATTTAGTAGTATTATTTGAAGAAGTTTCAATTGTATCACCACAAATTAAGGTTCCATCACGTATTTCACTAAACAAACAGTAAGACAGTCCCATCCAAATCACTGGGTGTTTCTGTGTAATGCAGAAGGGGAAAAAAAGTCAATTTGGAAGCATTCTGTAAGACTTTATTTCCCTCTACTTCTTAATGGCGTGACTCCAAACTTTCAGATCTTCAAAGTCTGCTGTTTCCCTCCACTCTTTCCAACTAGATGGAATACATTCTCTAACTCTCTGAAAAGCCTCAATTCTCCTAACCCCAAATGCATAGAGGATCCCTACGTAGCCCTTCTCTATCAAAAAAGAATTACCTCAAGTGGTGTTTCCGTACTGGATGTTGCCTGTACCAGGCTATGAGCAATATAAACTGAAGAGGAAGATTGAAAGTGGTTAGAAATGTCATAATTCACTGCAAACCAAAGGAAGGCTGTTTTCTGGCAAATCATCTGAAAACACAGAAGCATTCTGAACCCGTTCTAGGTGAGCAAATGCGGGTGAAGCAGTCAAAAGGTGAAAGCAGCAAGCCATTTATCAGCTCGGTGGTTTGGACAGCACCTGCAGCTAGCAGGTGGCTATCACCCCCTGCCTCTGCTCTTTTAAATACCAACACACATTTACAATGACCGCTCATGCAGCCCCACACAGATGCAGGGTACAGCCACTGGTGTGGAGACTAGGACAGCAGAACCAAGCTGTCAGTTCAGCAGGTGGTAGGAAGTACCTCTGGAAGCTGAAAGCCTTTAACTTTTTCTTCATAGTCCTGACAAGGCCTGTGAGGCCTGGATGACTTACGACTGCACAAGGTGGGAAAGCTGCCTTCCACCTCACATCGGGCTGCTACAGGTCAGGCTGTGACAAGCTTGCTGCTGCTTCCTGGCACCTCACTCTGCACACAGGCTCATCAGAGAGCCATGCCTGCAAAGTACTACGTTGCTCAGCAAGAGTTAGTGCATCCAAATCTAACCCCTGACATCAGAAAAACGCATCAGGCCAAACAATTAGCTTATTTCAGAACTTTCTGAGGCTGTGAACACTCACACCCCCCCGCACACACACACACACAGAGTCCTACCACGTTACGGATCGCATCTATGTCCCCACACACACGTGTGTGTGTGCGCACGCACGCACGCAAAGATACAGAGATATCACAACTTATTTCTGTCCATGTGGAACAAAACCCACCACAGCTACGCAGGTAAGACACGAAAATGCTACTGAGATCCGCTCCTGCCTCAGAAGAAGCAGAAGGGGTTGCCACCGTCTGACATTATGGGACTACAGCATCCATCTGATCAAAGGCAAAAAAAGATCAAAGCATCACACCCAGTTCTATTGTCACACGAGTAGACCATGCAAAGCGTTATTACAGCCACAAAATCCACCGGTAGCAGCCCTGTTATTAACATGCCACCTGTTACCTTTTTTCAAAATGCTGAAATTATCTTATGATCGTTTTCAGCTTGACAAATGCAGTTTAATCTTTATTGCATCTCACAGCACAGACCTGCTTCATCCATGTCTTATTTATCTCACGTGTGTCGGAATGCAACCCCGAGCCCTCAGTCGTTCCCCCCCCTCCCCGCCACCAGGCATTCCTTCTGCTCTGCTTTATCAATATACCTGGGTTTCCACATCCGACTGCTCCTTTACAATAAAAAACACACCCACCCAGTATTCTACCATTGCCTGTTGCCTTGGTAATCCAAATGCCTGGGTACTCGCTGATTATCGGCGAATGAGACTCTCATTGTTCACACAGCAGCGCGTCTGCTATGTTAATGTGAGATAATGGCAGCCAGAAGACTCCTTTTGTTCCCAGCTTTGCTGTTTATTCATAGTGCCTGGAGGTCAGCGACTGCTACAACAACCGGGGAAGGAACCGCTGAAAGCGTGAGCAGATTCCACTTCTGCTTTTGCCTCTGAGACAGGGGGAAACACGAGCAGCCCCGCACAGCGAGAAGGGCACCGGGAGCTCTGCAGTCTGACTCACGCAAGGTGTAGCAGGCGGCTAGGAGGAAGATTTGATGGACTCGCACTTCCGAGATTTTAGATGAAGCTGATTTACGCTCCCCGACAACAGAAAGAAAGAAAAAAAAACCCACCAAACCCAAACCGCTTTCTTCAAGAGGCGCGGCGGGGAGGGCGGGGGGAGGGAAGGGAGGGGGACAGCACGGCACCACCGCAACTCACGGGGAGCCAGCCGGGCTGGGGGCTCGGGGCACGGGGCTGGCCGGGGCGCCGGGGGCGAGCTCTGCCGCGGGCAGCGGCCGGGGCCAGGGCGGCAGCGGCTCCCGCGGCGCCGGCGGGCTGGAACCGGCGGGACGGGGCACGGCGCGGCGGCCGGCGGCGGGGGCGGCCGCCCTTCAGCCTCCGGACATGCGGCGGGGGCGGCAGCGGCCGGGGCAACCCCCGAGCAACCCCTGGCCGGGCTGGGCCGGGCTGAGCCGGGCCGGGGCAGCCGCCCAGCAGCCTCCGAGCATCCCCCGGCCGTGTGGCGGGGACGGCAGCGGCCGAGCCGGGCTGAGCCGGGGCAGCCCCCGAGCAGCCTCCGGCCATGCGGCGGGGACAGCAGCGGCCGGGGCAATTGACTTGGCCGGTGAGCGACGGCCGCGCTCCGTGGCACACACCCGGCTGATCTCAGAAATGTCTCCCCCAGCTGCCTCGACGCTCTGCCTGTCAAAGTTGTTTGGAAATGCTGTTGCTGACACAGTGACACGGGCAAACAAACCATCACATCCCATCTCCCCTGACGCGGTAAGTGGGAACGGAGAGCATAAACAGATTGTGGTACCTTCCCCGCATTCTCAGCTTGGTGGAGGTGAGGCCATCCAAGAAGATGCCCCGGCTGCCCTGCTGTTCCTCATTCCTGGAACGGCCCTTTCAAGGGAACAAACCACTGATTCCTGCTATAGCACTGCCAGTATCTAATTAGCGTCCCCGACCCATCTGCACAGGTTGTTGTTGATGTGCTCTGTCTACTGAGCAGGCTTTGTTGTCACCTCTAGTGAAAAGCAGTCAGGATTCCTTAACAGGAATTTCTAACCCATTTTGTTTTAGGTAAACCACTAGAAAAGCCCTCCATCACTGCAAATAGTAATGACTGTTTCTGTTTTTTTCACATTTCAATAAAGACTTTGAGAACCCAAGTGTATGGGAATAGGAAGAATAAAGAAAGGACAAATTTGTGTATCAGGAATTCACTCCTTTTGTAATCTATATGCAAAAAAACCCCATCCTGTGGAGGGTCACATTTCTATCTAAGTGAATGAATGACAGCTATGTGTAAAGAAAAGGCATCATGAGAAACATCACCTTTTAAACACAATACACATTTGTGTTCTTGTTACCAAATTATCCCAACCTCCCCAAAATCTTCAAAGAAGATAAGACATTTCCCATCATTCTGCAGTGGTTTGTTCTTTTTTTTTCCCCCCACGCCACTGTAAATTCAAAGCATGACCAGACTGTGAGAGTCTCTCCCTGCTCAGAAGCCATGTCACCTCCCGGCAGGGCTGGCAGCCTGTGGACCCCCCCCCCCACCCCGCACACTGCACCTCACCCCGCCCCCAGCCACTGGCCAACCCTCTCTCAGCCCCTGTGTGCCCCAGCCCTTCCCAAAGGGCTGCTCAACCTCACAAATCTCACAGGTAGGGGATCCCTGACTTGATTCTGACGTTTCCTATCCAGAGGTACTCAATCCAGTTAAAAGACTCCTGAAGACTTAGAACGAGTTAGGTGAAGTACAGCTTTCAGTGTCACCATGCAGTTATCACACTGACAGTCAAATCTGTAAAAACTAGGGGTGTTGCCACTGCTGTATGATTTTTAACTCCAGTGCCATCAGAAATGAGTTGGTTTTATCGAGAATAAGCGACAGAGGGAACCTTTCCAACACACTGGAAGAGGAAAATCACTTAGACTCAGCATGAATCACCTGCTTCTGAGCTGCTGCCCTCGTGTAAAGAGCGTGATACTATCGTGACTGTCACCAAAGAGTGGATTGCAAATGATCAGGCATTTTCAGGAGGTGGATGCTCCATATGGCCCAAGCACGAGAGGGATGGTTGTCTTTTCAAACATGTTAGTTACCATATTTTAAACCCGAGCATTGACAGAGCAAAGCCTGAGAAGGTCAGATTTTGCCTCAGTCAGCAGCCATACCTTAAATACTATTTGCCTAGTGTTTATCAGGATTTTTAAAAATATCAGCTGACACTCTTTGATTTAAAATAAAACTCAAAAAAAGCCCCCACAAAACAAAACCTTAAAACTTTTTACAGGGTATATACAATGCTTAGAGGAAAAAATATAGAGCACATAACACTTACATGTGTTTACCAATAATCACAAGAGTAGTTCCATTGCTATGTATTATTCGTATTGCAACAGCACTCACTTTGACTCTAATCAATACAGAAGCCCTATTTTCACATCTGTGCAAGGTGCTGTACACACAAGGAAAGGTGCTCCTTATCCTATAACCTTTTACCAAGTATGTAAAGAATACATATTTGAAGAGAAGCTAAGATGCCCATTACTGGCTTCAGAGATCATGTCCTGGTCTTTCCTGTTCCCGCATGAACTGACTGCAAACTTATGTCACCTAAAATGAAATGCAGGTTTTTTTCACATGAAAATATTAACACATCATCAATTCTTTACTAGAGGGTACCCATAATTTGCTTTTAGCTGCAATGTTCTTTCAAGCTTTTCTTTCACCTCCTCCCATAACAAGCGCATGTGTTAAAACTAGCATCAGTAGTTTCAGCTACAGAGTAAGATGGGCAAAAAAGTCTTGGGAAAGTACTTCGAAGCAATTAGTTTTTTACAATGCTCAGAGAATCAGGGGCATTACTTAGTACTCTTATGAACAAATCTTGAAGGCATTTTTCTTTAAGAAATGGTACTCCTGTATAAACATTTTGGGATTCTGAACTTTCCTCTTATTTTCTCCTGATGGTGGACTTCAACATTTCTTGACAGAAAGGAAGACAGAAGAAAAAGACAGGCTGCTCCTGCAGAATCAGGAGTAATACAGGTTGCTTTACTGGGTATGTTTTCTTATATTCGGATTTACCATCTGTTCAATCCCTAATTATATTTATTCCACAACTTCACAAGTAGAGAGATTAAAAGGCTATGAAACAATCTTCTCTCTCACGTAAAAAGTTTTGAGTTGTTTTGCAAAGACTGTTCCTGTGTGCCACTGCCACACGCAGTAATGAAGTGATCCCCGCCTTCAAACGGATGTCTTAAAACACACACAACATGCTTGTTTTCCTAAAAGTGTGTATATGCTGCATCTGACCCTTCCCTTTAACCATTTCTCTCATCCAGACATCTTTAAAGTGACTGTCACTGTCGGTCAAAACTGCCTATGACGGCAAAATTGAAAAGGCTGCCTTTGCAGAAACTCTTGACACTGTTTCTACTGGTATATTACAGCCAGATTGCTCCTGATTCTTACGAGATGATGTAAGAGACAATCCTAACCACCCAGTAAAAAATTCAGGCACAGAGCTGTCATTCTTTTCCAAGAATTCCTACCAATGTTGAAAGTTCAGCTCTTAGTAAAGTTTAAATTGGAAGAAAAAAGGGACAAAACAAACACTAAAAATGAGCACCCTTGTAAAGCAAGTCTAACCAGTAAAAGGTATTTATGGCACTTGCCTGAACATAAAACAGTAACGATAATAAATAAAGCACCTACCATAATATTGAATTACTACTTAATTTGATCTACTGTTTAATTTTCTCAAAACCTCTAGCACTAAGTAATTTGTGATTAAAATAATTTTACCTTCATATTTTTCATCAGCCCTGACTGCCACATACAGACATTACTACCCTTTGGTCACTAACTGCAAGACAGCTGGCAATTAATACAGAAGACCAAAATCTGGAGCAGAAGAGAAGATCTAAGAACCCAAGGAAGGCTCATGGCAACATACCAAACTGCAACTCACAGCTGTCTATTTTCAAGTGGTTTTGTTGACATTGTAAGCTCTACTACTACAAAATGGGAAGCCTCCTGGGGCTTGTATAGGTTCAACCGAACTAGGGTGAAATTCCTGCTAGGACTGATGGATACTGTACCCATTTTAACCCAGATTCAATTTGATCTCCATGTAAAGGTCCATCATTTCATGCAATAAAGTGTTAAGGATGAACTTGATCAAAGCAAAGGGAGTTGCATGATGACAACAATTTCTACTTATACAACAGCATTTGCCAAAGTCCTTAAACTCATGTGCTGGTTTTGGCTGGGGTAGAGTTAATTTTCTTCACAGTAGCTCATATGGGGCCGTGTTTTGCATTTGTGTTGGAAACACTGTTGCTAATTCACAGATGTTTTACTTATACAGCACCTGGTGTTCTTTGTTTCTTCCACCACCACACCAACAAGTGGGCTGGGCACAAGAATTTGGGAAGGGACACAGCTGGGACAGCTGCCCCAACTGACCCAGGGGATATCCCAGACCATATGATGTCATATCAACATATCAAGCTGGGGGGAGAAGGAAAAGAAGGATATTCAGAACAGGGATATTTGCCTTCCTAAGTCCCCCTTAGGCTGCTGGAGCCCTGATGTCCTGGGGCTGGCTGAACTCCTGCCTGCCCATTCCTTGTTTTGTTTTGTTTGCCTATGTGGCTTTTGCTTTATCTATGAAACTGCCTTTACTGTAACCCACGAGTTTTCTCCCTTTTACCCTGTGATTCTCTCTCCCATCCCACTATGAGGGGAGTGAGCCAGTGGCTGTGTGGGGCTCAGTTACTGGCTGGGGTTAAACCACCACAATTCATTTAACAGTAAAAGAAACAACCAGCCACCTTGAGTAGTATCTGTTATTATAGACATGATGTCAGACTGCAAAACTACAACATTCAGAAGTTAAATTACTCTTTCCAAGCTAGAAAGCATGAAATTTCACTTCTATGCACAAGGAAAGACTATCTATCCTTAGACAGCCCACAGACTATCTATCCTTAGGTCTCACATATGTCCTTTACATAGGACTTGAATTACAAATTATACTGGATTAAGGAGGTGGATAGGTCTCATACTGGTCCTTCAGTACAGCAGTGAAGTTTACACACATGAATCAGTCAAAAAGTCTCAAAATACAATGTTAAAAAATCCCAATTAAAGAAAAGAAAGCCAATGACTCTCACATTGGAGTTGGACCTGTTACACTGCACTGACTTAAAAAAAGATACAAGGTTGAGGGGCTTTTTTGAGAACCCAGTGTTCACAAAGCACAGGGGTCTGCAGTCCAACCAACTGCCCTACATTAGGAAGCAGGTATTTAGCTGGATTTTTGTTCTATCTGCTACATTTCATCATTCTAATGAAAAAGTAATTCAGAAATCAACACAATACAGCTCCTACTCTGAAAGCATTTCCTGCATGTGTGCGTATCTTTGTGTGGCTTATACTCTGTAAGTGCATTTGACCAACAGTATCATCAAAGCTCTCCTTGATCTGTCTACTTCAGTTGTCTCCTACAACTCAATTATAAAAGGTTGTCCCTAAAAATGGGCCAGACTTGAATTCCCTCCAGCGTATGTGCCCACAGTTTCTTACAAAATGAGAATATGAATCCCTACATTTAGATTCTTGTGATCTATTCTTGAGTCAGAATTTACTTTAAATGTTAAGCCGAGCCCTGTTTCAACTTTGAGACTAAGTAGCTGTGTTTCTGCATTGCCAGGTACCTTGGGATTCTAGTCCCTGACTAGAGTTCTGAGTAATTTTGTTGCTAGTAAAAGCAATGTCAGAAAAAGCTCTGTGCCAAGTATTCAAGATAGTCTGATCACAGAGGAAGGAGAGGGGATTTTTTTGCCTAGTGATATTCAGCAGCTGACATACATCCTATATTCCCTCTGTTAAGCTATGTAAGGTTCTTGCATGTGCTCTTGGTTATTCTCATACAGCATGCAATTCTTTTACAAAACTTGAAGTAGTACCTTAACTTTTTTGTAAGAAACACAAAGTATACTTTTAGTTGTTTTGAATTCACACAAAAACCTTGTGAATTAGAGATAAGATACAGTGAACTTTCATACTAAGCCTTTGACCCAAATGTAATCTAATGCAAATACGAATATTGCTTCATCAACATCTTTGTCGCTGAGATTGTACTCAAGGGCTTTTCATCTTTTAATTCAAACACACAGAAAACTCAGTTGTTCTTCACCCCATACTGTCTTGTAGACTGATCATCAAACATCCATGAAAATAAACAGTTCTAGTTGGAAAAAGAAGTTGGAGAGCCACAAGCCATCTCATTCTAATGTATCAGCTGAGAGATTTTGAGCAGTCATGGCTATGGGTAAATGACAGACAAGACAACAGCACACGCTGCAGAGCACTGCAGGTATTCCACATCCCTGAGAGGCTGCTGTGGCCATTAGAGATAAGACGTGATGCCACAGAAATGATGTTTGAAGAAGGGGCAGAAGTAATTTAGAACTGAGTCCCAGTGTCTTCGTCAGTAAAGCATTTCAAGGGCAATACTCGAGAGAAACTGACAGGGACTGTTTTATATTGGGCAGGACGTTTTACTGTTAGGGAGAATATTGGGTAACCCAGTATTGCCAGAAATGCTGGGATTCAGGTTTAGCACAAGAAAGTATTTCTTTTTTGACATGTGACAGAGTTTCAGTGGAAAACTCCCACGAAAGAGAAGAGTTGTGCCTATCTTATCTAGTAACACAGCGCACGGCCCCTGTGAGATAGAACAGCGCTTTCATCCTTACTTTGTAGACTCTAGGGGAACAGAGGCTAAAAGGCTCAGAATCAGGCTCCTAAAAACTACACCTAAGAGAGCGTATACACTGCACCACACTTTCTCTGCAGTCTGGCCACTAATTTCACCTTGGTTTTTCCAAAGCTTCTCCCAGGTGTAAAAACAAGTTATTTTAGAATGGAAGGCTTTCTGTTTATTTTTTAAAGTGTATTTACAATCAGTCATTTCCTAACCATCTGAAAATAGGGTCAATCCAGGTACTCTGAAAAAACACTGATATATTAGCTGTACTACAAAAACACACTTAATTCTCAAGGGCTATAATAAAAGGTATAGTGTTTGCACGGTTTTCCCATAAATACAATAAAAGTAAGGTAAAAAAACCCAATCCAAAACCAAGAGCAGTTTCCAGACTAAGTCACACCTGCAAATGCACTGGTATGAAAATATCCCTAAGTTCCACTCTAACACAAAACTTCAAGTGACTTATGCTACCACAGAACTCAGGTACAAGGAATTTAGTATCATCTACACTCTTACAATCCTTTAGTAATAAAAGTGTCCTACACTAAAATCAATTTATGCTACTTGTGACTTCTTTAATGTGTCACTGAGGGAAAGGAAGCCTTCCAAAAAACTCCGAGAAGCAAAGCATGAAATGAATGTTTAATCCTGTCTACACGTTCTTCAGCTTTTACCTTGACCTAGGCCCTGCAGCCAAGAAATACAAATACTGCTCCTCCATGTAATCTGGTAATCAGAGGCTTCACTTCTTCAGTTTCTTCTAGGGTCCTTTAATGCTCATATTTTCTCTAACCTAAGTGCTTTGTGATCCTTACCTGATGTAAGGTGGTATAGGACATCCTCCCATATATATGGCTTACACATTATACAATTGCTCTATACCCGATACATTTCTTAGGGCATTTCCAAAACAGAACATCAGTGAAATGGTTTTGACCTCAAGAAAAGCCAGTTGTATTTAAACCAACAGCAGGAAAATGTCTGGTGAGACACACATTGCAGAAGTTAATCTGTAGGGCACGACTGGAAGTTTGAAAGCATGCCCACTTGATCTGAGCACAGATTTGAAGGTGGAACTTCTTCTGCAATAGCAAAGATAAAACCTGAGTTTTACTCCTTTCTCTGGCTACAGACCCCTGGCTGTTTGTAGTGTGTGAAACAGTGTACCTACTTCCATCAACAGTAACAAGCACTTAAATGTATAGATGTCTAATGTGGTACACCTGCACAGACTGCCACTCCTACAGACACGGCCGAGACTCACCTATGAGAGAGGGTGGGTTTCATGGAGCTCATAGAGTTCATGGGGGGTTGCATGGGGAGCTTCCCTGGAGGGTCGTTCTGCCGGCTCTTCTGGTGGCGAAGCAGCAAGAGCCGTCCCAGCTCCTCACACCACGACGAAAGCAGCGCTGTGCAAACAGGAGACAACGACAGTGAGTGCACGACTGAGGCCCCGGCACAGCCCGGCGCAGAGGCGAGCTACTCAAACTGGAGGCACAAGCTCAACAGACAATCCCCAGGAGGAAAAAAAGCTCGCCCACGAACCACCACTCATATTATTATCCTATCAAATAGAGTCTGTAATTGCCCTACACTATCATTATAATGTTTTTACACAAGTTACAAACATTCTGCACAGTCCAGGAGGCACGAGAGAACTTGTCTGAGCTGAGAGGCATAGAGATGAAGAATGGATGAGGCACAAGGACATGGGATAGCTGTTGTGAGCAAAAAACAGACACAGAAGAATTCCTTTCACACTAACAGAAATGTAACAAAAACATACAGAAGAGGGGAGCAAAGAACAACCAGATCTCTCTTCTGTTCAGCTATTTTTGTGCAAAAGACTAATTGGGGAGGCGTGAAGAGAAACCCATGTGCAGGAATTCATTTCCAAAACTGCTATCAGCTACCAGTCTTGAATAGATAAACAGGAGAGGCCACGCTCATGTATGGATACAAAGTTAGACACTTAAATCTATATTTGACCCAGCACAACCCTTAAATGTGTATTTCCATTATGTGCCTAATCTTCTGGTCAATGAGGGTAATTCTGTGCTTACAGGAAAACCATGCTTGTGAACTATGAAGACGCAGAGATTTCCTAGAGGAAGGAAAAGCTTGCAACTGCCTCTGAAGACATGAAAAAGATCATTATGTCTGAAAATATGGCCTCTCCCCTATGCTGCCACACTCAGAGAAGACCAGACCCTTCTAGGGAAGCCACCTAAAAGTGGGGTGGCTTTGCAGTAAGTGAGGCCACGCAAAGTGGCGGGGGTGAAATCTGGTTTCCATGAGCACACCCAACCAAGACACCCCACAAGACAAGCTTCCAGCAACACCTGAATGAGCCTCAAAGATGCCTGTGTAACTCCAGCATCACAAGTGGCTCTGGTATAAAGTCACCAAGGTACAACATGGTGAAGAGTTACCTCGGAACAAAGTACAGACCAACTGCAAAATTCTGTAGCTGAAGAAATGTTCTCATGTGGAAGCGCTTGGGGTTTTACCTTCTTTAAAGTATGCTTTACAGAACAATCAGAACAAGAAAATGCTTAGGTTGTCATTTTTAACTAAGTGCTTTCCTGAGCTGTTATGAACCGAACATGAATAAACAGATTGCACAAGTAGGTGAGAGCCAGGAGACTACTCAAAGCCCAAGCTGCCACAGTGGTTCAGAGCAGGAGAGCTCTACACCTAAGCTCAGGCTTCCTGGTTTGAGAGACAGGTGCAGAATTCTCTAAAACGGAGGATTTTGTTTTCATGGCTTATTTCCCCAGTGGTTGTCTTTTCACCGAAGAGCAATCACTCCGCAGTGACAAAAAGAGGACACCGCTTCTTTATGTAACTAAATATGGTCACTCGGAAATTGTCAGCCTCACATGCAGCCTACAGAAAGCATTCCCCTGAGCTCTGTGAAATCTTCCAGCAATGAGTGTCAGTCTAAGCTGTTTCCCTATTAGCCAAGGAATCTGTCAACAAGCATTTGATCAAATTATACTCACCTTTTATCCCTGGCATATCATTACTAATGTGCCAGTGACAAAGGCCCCCCTCCCCCTTTCCGAGCAGCCTGCAGATGCAAATCCCCACCTCGCAGGGCTTCTCCCTGCACGCCACGGCCACTCCAGCTCTGAGAAATACCAACAAAGTGTTGTGCTGCACGCAGCCATCACAGAGCCAGGCTGGATGCTGAGCACTTCCACAGCCGGCTGTAATTACCACAGCATTAAATGGAAACCATCCATCTTAAAGGAGGCTTTGATGGCAGGAGGGAGATGCTCCTTCTGCACACCTATATGCACTCAATAAATAAGAGAAAAAGCACCAACCCGATGGGTCTGAGGGCATGAATCTGCAAACAAAAGCCAAACCTGCAGAGTAACTCCCAGAAAAGGAATATGCCAATGAGACAGCACTACTCTGGTGAGGTGAAGACAAAGATCTTGATGGGTTACTATTACTACCAATATCCATCTATAAAGGTGAAATGTAAACTGTCAAAGAACAAAGAGGTCCCCAAGATAAGCTAGATGGTTTCGTCCTACAAGTTATCTGGAGAGGACTCATGTTTTTAGAAACTAAGAGACTGCGGGTATAAAACACAGCAAATTTACTCATCCCTATCACAGCACTCATTACGGAGAGGTTTAACCTTTCCTCCCCCGGGACATTCCGACTCATGTACCATGTATAATAATCGCTTTCTTCCCTGCGTCGCTGTTTGTGCACAGAATGAAAACAGAGCTGTTTGTAGCCGCCTTAGGAGTTACCAATCCCCCTCTATCATGTTCAGCAGGAGCAAGGACTCTCTAAAGGAGACTGCTCTCCTCTGCTGGAAATGCTGGGGTGGCCTCCCTACACCTCTGCCCCATCCACCTCCACTGCTCTGCTCTCTGCTTGGCAAGATGAATATATACCCCCCTACACACATCTGGTACAGCTGGCTTCTGGAGAACATCACTTCCTGGGCTATTCAAGCAAGATGAAACAAACTCAAAATGAATTTACAGATTACACTATTCATCTTTAGTGTACTTAGTTACTGCTTTTTATGCTGACAGTATTAGGCACATCTCGACTCATTTACACTCAAAGCACGAGAAATTCAGTATCATACTATAATGAACAGATAAAGCAGCAAGCACAAAGGACAGCTACAGATGGTGCCAACAGTCAGTCTCTCCCTCTCATAGCACAGCCAAGCAGCTGCTTTTTCTCCCCCCTCTGCCCCTCCTCCTTGTACAACAGGAGCACAGATTTTGCAGATGGACCAGCCACACCGTCTCTCGCAGCCTCTTGCTGCGGCAGTTTAATGATCAGATTTAAATCGTGTTCCTGTGCTGCATTGCTACACTGTCCCTTGCATGTAATGATGTGGCTTTTCCTGCTTAAGCTCAAGTCAACTGTTGCAACGGAGGGAAAGGAGAAATCCCATGCCCCCCCATGCCCCCACACGCAGCCCAGGTGTAAAGCACAACCTGGTTAACACAGCAGAATCAACGTTTTCAACCCCTGTTCAGTCACCGAGGGCTCTGCCAGCTCATGCCAAAATACGCATAATAATGGCAATCAAAGGACGTGCTGACAGTTTAAGTGTATTCACACATTTATTTGGCTTAAAGGGACACACTCTGGGATGATTGGTGCAATATTTGACCTACTTTTCCCCATTTGCAAAACGTGTATCATTCTTAATGGCATTGCGTTTCACTTTAAGCGTTGATGTATTTTCACAGGGATAAATCAATACTGATTTGCTAACGACGACTTGTGTTAAAAAACCAACACAGAAACGAGCAGCCTCAGCTTTCACATTTGTGAAACAGAGAAAAACAGAGAGATTTACAAATAAGAGACATTTCTATGAGTAGCTCAAGGGGTTTCCCTAAGGAAGTGAGAGGAAAAAAACCATTCAGAGATATTCAGCTTGCTGCTACTCAGTCACACTTTCGTTTCTCCTTTCTCTGAAGAGGACCAGACGTTGCAAGAGTGTGTCTCAGCAGAGAACGTGACTGACCTCTCCTTAAAATACTCATAAATACTCCCACACACCCAGCGTTGGCCACACTTTATGTCCTTCTGGATGCCCTCAATAGTTTAAACACTTCCATTGAAAAAAAATCGTAAGACACTGCAATGTTTCTACACCGGGAACCTGGGGACAAGGAGAAGGAAGCAGGCTGGAAGGCAAAGGCTTTTTTTTTTTCCCCTTCACATTTCAAGCATTTCTCTGCAACCACAGAGCTAAGCCTTGCTTGAAAGAGAAAGGAAGCAATTGTTATTTAATCCCCCGCCTCTAGGAGCCAGGTCTTTAAGAACATGCCAAATATCACAAGATTTTCGACAACTATTAGGACTGGTCACATCCCCTGGTACTGTTCCTTTGCTGCCAGGGCCCTTTTGTGCTGAGAACTTGCCAGACAGTATGCAAACAAAGGCCTCTCTCTGCTGCCAGGCACCTTCCCTCAGAGCCGGGTGTGCCCATCTCCTTGCAGGAGCACCACAGCCGGTTTGGAAGCACTGGGACCTTCCCTTCTGAATCCCAAGGAGCTCAAGCTAGGGGAAAGCCATGGATCATGCCCAGGCTGCTTCTTACTTCTTGACAACAAATGATGCTGGCAGACTTGCAACAATTACATGACGGATGCCGATGATGCAGCTGGAGGGGTAGTTAACAGTCATGGCACCGACTCTCAGTACTGTCCATTACAATCCCTTTTGGGCCAGGCAACTGAAGGGGGAAGGAAAACAGGCTAAGAGATCAATGCTACCCCATAGATTCACTAATGCATTTCATTAGGTGCATCCACACCAGCACCGATTGCTGCAGCCCCGTAACCGACTGATTTAACTCGGCGTGGTGCAAAGTGCCGTCGTAAGCATCTCCGAGCGAGTGAGCCAGTGGGCTCCCTAGAAAGCAAAATACAGAGAAGCACAGTGCTAATCTATTTACCTATTATGATACCCTAGTATTAGTTACAGCTTATCACCTCAGTAAATCGCTGCCTCTTGTTAGGGAAAGCGCTTAAAGGTGCAGCAAACTGCTATTTACAGGCAGACACTATATTTACAGCCACAAAGACAGGTGAGGAGGGGATAGGACAACAGCTCAGTAATTTCAATGCCTTCTGCTTCCCGGGAGACTGCTGGAGAAGCACAATAGGATTACCGCTTCCTTGCTGCAGTTAAGCTGCAGTAGATAGTTCAATAGGCAGCCTGGCAGACCCGTATTTCTTACCCACTGCAATGAAAACACTGGGAAAAAAGGGAGGAGTTTGATTCGGAGAACTATCTGTTCAGCACCGTCTCGCTACTTTGGTTTTGTGTCTCAGAAGGAAATGCATTTTGGCTGAAGAGATGTTTACAGCTTAAGTATGAAAATTGTTTTATAGCATTGCTTTGCAGATCACATCCATTGATTTTTATACTGCCCTTAGAAACAAATCCAGATCTTTTACATGGACAACTCCAGAGCAGTGGAACACGCAGCTACCGAGGGCTTTCTATCCTCATCTGTATAGGCTGCAATCTAAATACAGGTTTTGTAAATCAGTGAGATAACTGAGTGCGGTGGGAAGAGAAGCACTGAAGAGAACGAGAGGAGTGGAAATAGCTATTGTTTTGGTTTTTAAGAACGTTCTTCTTTTTACACAGAGAAACAGAGACTATATATTGTTGGGAAATACATTAGAATGTTAACTGCCTAGTGTTCAGTGTGTTGTGCTATTAGAAAAATCACTTCAACTGCATTAAAAGGACAGAAGCTTTGTCCACAATTTTAGGAAGCAGTAAATCAGATGCTCTCGTGTTTTAAAAGCCATTTTGCTTTTAAAGGTTTAGGAAATGGAGAGCAAGAAACTGATCATCTCAAACTATTTCAAGGATGCATTTTCCTGCAGCTCTCCCCCTCACACACCCCAGCAGAGCCTTGCAATGGCTGGCTAACCCACTGGAAAGCAAGGCCACAAAGGAAATAGGCTGTAACTATCCATTAGGAGAGATTCAGAATGTGCATGTTTGCCCCTCCCCTTCAGTTCTTTCAAGGTACAGCTACATGTCCCAACCCTGCGACAGATAAGCCCTACCCCTGTCATTACACAAGCTTCTGCTCTGTATCTGCCTCAATGCCAAGAGCACAAAAGGAGCGTATATAATGCCAATTACAAAGCAGAAGCAGTCATTTCTCAGCAGTCTGGCTGTTCAACACGGACTCGCAGTGGTTCCCAGGGAGCCCTCCCCTCCTCCCAGGCCCACCTCTCTCACTGCCAGCAGATGCCCACGGCACGCAGCCATTGCTTGCTCCCAGGTGTTTGTTCCCACCTCCTCCTGGGAGGCTTACACCCCAGCTGGCTGCTTTTTTGGAGCAGCTGAGGACTGTGCTTGCTGCTCTCCATCAGGCAAAATCAGTGATGTTAGCTTAAACAGTCCAAATAAACAACCTGGATTAAACTGCCTGATTTTTCTCTGACCTGCTTCACCGGTAGAGTAGCAAAGAGAACACGTTGTGTCTTTGAGACAACTCCAAATGCACAGAGGTGTAAAAAGTGTGACCACGCAGCACACTGCCTGGCACTGAGTCCCCCTAAAACTGGCTCAAATCGTGCTTTGGGAGGCATGAACTGCCTCACTAATCACTACAGGAACACAACATCAACAGCCACGGTTCAACACTGTGAAACAGGATATGATAGATGTTTCTGCCTCTAATATCCAAGTAACAGCCTTTATCAAAAATGCCTCCTTCATTACTATAGCTACAGCTCTGTCACGCAGAAATACCTTGCTTTGCCCTGGTAGGATCTATAATGAAGTTACTTATTATCATTTTAAAAACCAAACACCATGCAGGTTTGTAGCAAAATAGATAATGCAGGGAATGCCTAATTAAGCTGAATGTAATACCAAATTAATTACCAGAGGGTTTATTAAATAAAACCCTTAGAGCAAACGCGAGAGTCACCTAGCACGTGCTGGGTGAGAGTGACATCGTTTACAAGCCTGATCTTGAATATGGGTCCAGCTCGCCTTGGCATACCTTCAGCTCTTCACCAATACCTCTCAAGACACACACATATATATATAGGCTTCCCCAAAAGCTCTTGCTGGATTACACAGATTTGAATCCTGCCATCTTTATCCTATGGCTTCAGTGGAACCAGGATTCCCCCATTTCCTTCCACTCTTGCCAGAACTTGGCAGAGCATCTTACCAGATTCGCTACATTAACTCTGAAGTAATACATTACAAAACATAGCAACAATGGCTCAATTTGGAAAGCACAAACCACTCTGCACAGATCCAGATAAAATACGTAAGCATCTCATTTAGGTTTAGCTGTACCCACGTTGCTCCATCTGAAAAAAATGCCCCGTTATAAAGAGAAGACAAAGCTGCTGAAAGGCCACCAGCAAGTGCATCTTGGATACGGCTTTCCAAAGGAAATGCACTCCAATAGCATTAGACTGCTTGTTTTCTTACTCATCCAATTGTTGGTTTCACTGCTTAGATTCAAACAACGGAGCCTTTCATTAAGTGCTTTTATTTTGTAATGCCCGTTCTAGTCACCAACAGATTTCACACATAATACAGCCATCTGAAAAATGGAAGGGACTCACTTTAACCCCTCTTTGGCTACATTCAAACTGGTGACCTGCAGGTGAGAGGCTCAGTTTCACTTAATCCATCCTGAGCCCTCCAATTACTACTGTAAACAACTCTAGAGCTAACATTACCACTAAGAGCCAAACTGCTAGAAAAACAAAATACCAGAGGCATTTAATCGGAGTTTGAACCCTGGGAATCCATGCACAATCAGTAAATCAATGAAAGTCTGGAAAAGTGGGAAGTCTAGTGGCTATCTTCAAAAAAGAAAAAGGAGTAACAGCTGAATTGGAGGTCTAGTTTTCTACTGGGGAAAAATAACCCCAACTACTCAAAAGGACCAAGAGCAAAGTAAAAAAAAGTGTAAGAAGCAAAATGGATTTGTCAGGAACAAATCATGACACACTTCTGTACTTTCTTTACACTAGCAGACAAGAGACCTTGAGCATAGGTTAGTGTGATTTCAGTGAGGTTTCAGTGCTGCTCTACATGATATTCTTCCAAATAACCAAGGAAAATAGGGTCTAGCTGAATGCAACGCAAAATGGTGGAGAAACTATCAAACCAACCACCAGTAATAGAAACAAGCATTATTGGATGGGTTTTTGCAGGAGTCTGTCCAGGGTCTGAAATTACTGAATGCTTCATTTATGAGTATCCATGATGCAGATGGATAATAGAACATGTTCTTGGTCAATTTACACATGGCACAAGCTTCAACGATGCACCACTGCACTGCATAAATTTAGTGTTGAAAACATTTTGAAAAGCCAGAGAAGCAGTCTGAAACTATATCCCACAGGGAAAAGTACAAAGTATGACACTGTGCACCTTCCCAACAACAGGGTGAGAACCATCTGGGAAGGTAAGAGTTCTGGGAAGTGGAGCTGAAGGCAGAAGGCTCTGCAGAGGCTGAGCTGTCACCGCAAACTCAATCACCTTCCGTGGCTCCTCAGCCAACTCTGAAAGATGCACAGTTATCCTTTGCACACGATACAACGTTCAGCCACAGAAGAGGCAGAAAAGTAGAATTATTGGGAAAAAAACCCTATCAATATAACCTACAGGAAAAGACTGTATGCAGTAGGGCTTTTGGTGGCTTTGGTTTGCTGGGTTTTTTTTGGAAGAGGGAAGATTGACAGCAGTATTACAAGTTAATGAGTAACAAAGAATTATCCATATCCCGGTAGAAGTACAAAAATATAATAGACAAAACCACACAAGTTACATACTTGGGAGCATCCTAATGCTCCTAAATACCCTAAGGGGTAAGTTGAGGAATTTCCATGACTGGAAAAAGACAAGGAAAGGCCAGACAAACGTCCACTGAGAATGGTATCAGGGATTCTTCAGGCAAGAGGGCATGGCATTGATGACTTTTTGCAGTCTTTTACAATCACATGACTCTGATTTTGAACATGAGAATTTCAATGAAACAGCCTGCATCAGGAAAAAAAAATATTTAGATCTGACTTGTATTTATAATTATTCCAAGAAGACAAGAATTGTGACAAATACTGAACATGTCAGTATCAGAGTGGGGAGTTCCTGCAGAGACTGCCGAAGGAGCCATCCAGTTATATGGCTTGCTGGCTGAGTTTTAAAGATGAAAGAAACTGAGAGCAGGTGATGTGCTAAAGGTCACACCATTTGTGACAGAAAGAGTTCCAGAACAGAGAGCATCATACACTTTTCCTCTCTTTGCAAGGAAAAACCACAACCACCACATCAAGGAGTTACTGCTCTGTGTGCCCACAGCCTCTGTGCCTGCCATGGAACATTTTCAGACGACAACTGTAAAACATCTGGAGAGGCTTTCAAGGAGGGGGAAAAAAAATACAGAAACCACACAACCAAAATTTATAGCAGAAACGTGTTTCCAAAGTTAACATTGTGCAGCCAGACAACTTCTGAGGAGGATCAAAAGCTATTTTAGGAACTTTTGCTTCTTGGTTCTGCAATCTCGCTCTTTGCTTTACTTTGACATTATTTCACATTTTTATGGGAAAAGAATGTTTTATCAGGTGTCCTCAGGTTTGTTATTTTAGTTTTTGTACAATTAGTGTAATACAGCCTTTGCCAGCTTCTCTTTAAGTGTTGAAGGAAAAAAATAGGCTAGTTTTCAAAGTTGGGGGTTGCAGGACCATTTTTCACTCTGTGCAAACTTTGTACTTGAACAGAGCTAAGCTGAAAGCACTCTGACCCTAGCCTTGCATCTTGTTTTTCATCCTGAAAGAAAATGATAACCACGTATAAAATAATCTCTATGTGCTGACCATGAAGGGCATCAGCAAAGACACATTCACCCTACAGTTTTTAACTCAGTGATTTCTGTTCAGACAATGTCGGGCAGACAGATGCGTGCATGCACTGCAATTTCAAGGCAGTGATGTTGCCCAGTTCACTGCCCCGCTTATACATTCCTTTTCTAACAAAGTTGTTACTTCTCATTTTCCCTGTGTCCCACCAACTCTGTCATCTTCCCTTTGCTCTGCTCCTCTGCTACCAATCACTTTTGCTTGCGAACTGCCTAATTAATTAATATTCCATCAACACAGCAAAGTTAAACTCCAAATAAGGGCTATACCCTGAAAGTTTGGGTCTTCTAGCTGTGTCCCTTGGGCTCATAGACACTTCTCACCTCAAATATGGTTGTATTAAAAGAGTAGACTTTGGGAGCTATGGGTGCTCTTGTCAAGGAACCTGGATAACCTTTTAAGACACAGCATGCACTATGTTTATTTTATTTGTTACCAATTAAGCAAAACTAGGAAATTATCTATATTCTGTTACAATTAGGGCTGCATAGAAAATTCAAGCTGGCCTAAAATAAGAATAATCCAAACAACCCTACTCTGATCTGCTGACTATTTTGTTTGGAGATTCATGATACAAAGTGTATCAAGCAGCAATATTGCCTTCAGGTAGCTCTGTCTCCTGCTGTCTTTGCCCATGTCCTGCTATGGTTTGCACTGTGCTGAAGCACGTCTTTGCAACCACGCTGTGCAGGAATCTGATCCAGAATCACCAGGATTCTGATCCAAATGGTTTGGGTTGTTTTTTTTCTTTTGCAGACATGTATTTGGTTTTGCTTGTGTTTCCTCCCCTGCTAGATGAATTCCCTGGCCTGAGCACCAGGCACTGTGCAGAGGTAGCACTCGGGCAGCTGCCTCTGTGCACGGGCAGGCTCTGAGTTGACGCTCCGGCACTCACGCACATGCCCCGGTTCCATGAGCTGAGCTACAAGCAACACAGCGGTTTGAAACAGGAGACTGTTTGATTTAAAAACCTATGTACGAACATTAGTTTTAGACAGGATGGAAACTGCTGTTTCCCTGTCTTCAGGGGAATGTTTATAGTTTTATACAGGTAAAAATAGGTTATCTGTGGAATAGGGAGTGGTAAAAAAATGAATGTGCTTAATTGCTTTTTACATGCATCTAGGGAAGAAGACAGTAGAAATTACAACCCACACTGATTTTTCTGTACCTCTCTTTTCTCTGTCTGAAAATACCAAATGGGGAAGAGGAAAAGGGTTTTTTTGTGACTCTCTCATCCTAGGGACATTTGCAGCGAAGCAGCCTGCCTCCATTCTCACACAGGGCACCTGTCCCCCTCTCCCTGCACACAACTGCTGCAATTTCAGGACCGGAGTGCTCTAGGATAATGCCATCACTGCTCTTGCCATCTATAAATAACAACTGCATTGGGATCCAGCTGAGTCACGTGGAAAAGCTGGCCAGCAATACGTACATGTGTGTGAGCATGCATTTGGAAACCCAAATAATTCTAATAATCTTGCATGAAATAAGCTTTAGCTTTCCAAATTTAGCTCTGGTCCATGCACTCTGGCGGAGGGCTGCTTCCCCCCCCCCCCCCCCCCCGCCCATCCTCAATCCTGTTCTCTCCTCAGAAGCTGCTGACTACGGCATTAGCGAGGTATTGTGCAAAAGCGTATCATGTGCCGCTGCGCAGACAGACTGCTCCGAGAGGCAGACAAGAATCGATTCCTCCGGCAGCTCTGCTAACCCTCCCTCCCCTCTCATTGACATCTTATCTCAGCCACTGAAAAGGCGAATGGGCCCGAGCGAGGCAGCCGTGGGGAGGGGTGGGCGGGTGAGAACGCGAGACAGACAGCACAGCATGGATGCCACACGCCGAACAGGTTTCCGACCGTGTGCCGAGCTGCAGCGTGAGGCTGCCCAGCCTCCGGGAAACGTGTCGGGCGGACGACTGGGATGACAGAGGAAATAATACAATCTTAATGACACACAGAACCAGGTTTTAGGACTAATTTTCTACAGCAAAGCTGTTAGAGCAGTGCGAAAAGAGGATAATGGTTTTGGATGCTTAACCAATCCGGCAGCGTTAGTAACAAACAGGAAACCATCTCAGATGAGTTGTACGCGGCTCCTGAGGGCGTTTGCGGGGAAAATGACTCGAACACAACCTGACATGACCAATAGAGCCTACAAAAAAATGTTGTTTATCCAAAACTATAATACCCACAAGACATTATCAGGGGTAAGATGTTCATCTTTTGAAGCTAAAACTGAAAAGAGCATGTACTGAGGAGGAGAGAAGAGGAGAGAGGGCAGCAAGGGAGGGACTCAGGATTTCCCAAGGCTTCAAGCCCTGTTAATTCTGCAGAGCTTTTCACAGAGACAATATTTCTGTTTCACAGCCTGTAAAAGGCAGCAATTTATACCAGCAGTGAGGCAAACATCCCATCTAAACAACAACCACGTCTACTTTATGCTCCCAGAACATCTGGATAAGAAGGATCAAAATGGACATCAGCACACCAGATATTGCTGTAAAACACACAGTCAGGTGTTATCCAAGCAGATGGGAAAGAAATTCTCCGTTCTTGATCAGAACCATTTTGGATTATCTCCTGCTCCTACACAAGTTGGTGGAAAATACCACAAACAATTTTAGTGACAGGAAGGCTGAATCTCTCAGATGACATTTTCACAATCTCTCCCAAGGTTATCCTTTTTTTCAAAATACCCCATTTTAAGTCTACTGTACAACACATAAGTTCTCCTTTACACATCCAGAAGTACTTTCATATTAGTCTAGCAGATGATCATTTTAACCTCAGCGATGTAAACTAAGAGTATGTGGGAAAGTGGCTAGAACAGTGTCAAAACCAGGAGGAATAAGAGCAAAAGATGAACATGTTATCTTGCTTTAACATACTAAGAAAGATAAGGTTTCTGAAAGGTTAAAGAGATGCATTCATCGCATACAGACTGTGCCTGGCTACTTACTGTCTGGGAACTATCTAAATGGCCTTTCACAAACACATAAGAACTGTCTCCTTCCACAAGGAACTTGAAAGAAATGCAATAAAAGTTCAAAACAAGATGACATGGGAAAAAACTTCTCAGGGAAATTAACACAGGAATGTTTTCTGGAAGGAGTTGGTTACTTAAAAGGCTTGAAAGAAAGAAGGGCTTTGCAGCCAAGTATTAGGAAATGTCCTCTAAGGGGAATACACTGAAGAATTTTGAAAACACAAGGGTGGAGGAAGAGACCAGGAGAACCCTCAAGAGCAACAGAAATCCAGGGAACAGGGACAGAGAGATCAAGGAGCAGATCTGAGGGTGCTGGCTGGCTCTTAATGAGAAGGCAGGTGGGCTAATTATATGGGCTCCAAGGTGTGATTTTTTTCCCCCCCTTCTGAACATTTTTGTTCCTTTTTAACCTTATTTTACTTTGACATCAAGTTTCTACTATATTTTCTCCCTGCTTAGAGCCTGTATATGTACCTCCCTATAGAAAAAAAAAGTCCCCCAAAAGCCAAATTGTCCAAATTCGGTCAAATTAAAATAATATCTTCATGGAATACCCCATTTAATCTTGTCTACAGCAATACAAATCAACCTGCAGCTTGGTGCTATGAAACCCACAAATTACAGTATTTCAAAATGTCATGGTTTGGATCGTTTCTCTGACATTGTAAAGGAGTTGTGAACTAGAGTTGCTTCTCCTCTTACAGTATGCACACACACATCAGTCTTCTACCTCTTTATTAGCACAACTATCTTGAAAGAAAACTAAATGGCTATTGAGAACATTTGGTTTGTTCTCTCTGGGATTTGATATTGATTGTTAAGATCAATTCAGGATACCAGCTCCAGTACCAAAGACTGTCAAGAAGGGTTAAAAAGAAATTAATTAATTAATTAAACTAAAATAGGAAGAAAACAACCATGAAGGCAGGCAGTGCAGGTTGACTGTGCTGGTGGTCAAAAAAATGGTTAAAACTCCGTTTTTTAACTTCCTACACAACATAGTTGTTCTCCCTCTGTCTTCTGAGTCATATCTGTTCATGTTACTAAGAAAGCCCCACAGAGCCAATATTGCCAGGGAAGAACAAGATGTATTTTCAACAAGACTGTTATAGCTGATTCCAGCTCCCGCAGAACCTTTCTTTTTAGAAATGATAAAAGAAGCAGAAAAATAACATTGTGAATTTCAGCTTCCAGATACTTTAATTCATGAAGTAGGGATATTTGGTGTGGAAAGGTAACAGCAGACATTGTCTGTCTGTCTAGTAAGCCAACTCTTGAAGGACGGCATTGTGTTTCCTGCTCCTTTTAGAGAGTACTTACAGCCAATGGTCCAGAAATGTCACTGAGATTTCCAGCATGACCACAAAAATCCTCTGGATTAACAATACAAAAGAAAAATGAAAGGTACTGAAGAACTGGACAGAATACTTCCAAATTGCAAAATGATGCAGTTTTCAGGAAGCACGATTCAGTTCTAAAAATATGCCCATTTTAATAACTGTTTGCAACCGTCCTAAATCAGATGCTTTTCCAAAGCAGAGTTGAGCACTGCCATGTGATCGAGACTATGCCTCTAAGAGATATACATGTAAACAAAGCACCTCTTTTATCTGCAAGTCACTGATAAACACTAGCTAATCCTCACCTAATCCTGTGAAGAGAACATCATCCTAGTTTCACAAAGAGGGAAGCTAAGGTAGTGAACTAATCCTTTGGGGAAAATACTCAGGTTAGAATGCCAGAGAGACTAAAGGTACAGCGAAATCACATCTAGTTGCTGCCAGGGCTGCCAGGGCAAGGGACTCTGAAGCTTCTGACTGGTAGGTCTAAGTGGAAATTTCTGTCTGTTTTGATACATTTCTGCTGCCCAGACTATCCCCACTCCCTGGGGGACCTTTTGGGTAACTGTTGACAAAACAACAGGAAAGAGAGAATAGGCATCAGCATAGAAACAGGATTTTTACTATCTATAGATCAGGGTGGTCTTGAAAGAGGAACTGCTGTGGAGAAGAAGAATGACAGTCATTAAGGACATGCATTCACAGTCATCCATGGCATCCTGAAGAGATCGCTGCATTTAACACCAGATGTGGGATTAGAGCTCAGAAGCTCCTTTCCTAGCCTGGATGCAGACCACTAGACCATGCTAATCTGACAGGAGGAGTTCCTGCAAGGCAGCTGAAAAAAAAAAAGAGATTCATGTTGTGGAAAATAAAATGGGGATTCTAAAACCTCTTTGCATTTTTTTTTGCCCAAGCAAACGTGCTACTGAATGCTAGAGAACAAATAATAACAAAATGGCAAAGGATAAAATTCTTCCCTTTGAGAAGGACTTCCAAGAACGTGCATGTGTAGCCTGGAGCCTGTGTGACAGCTGGAGCAGCAACCGCAGAGAACACCACCACCAGCCCAGCAACTTGAGCCAGAACATTATAGAAGAGTTCAAAGCTGAAGCCTAGGATCAAGCAATCAAAGCTTTAAAGTGAAATAGTATAGTTCACTGCAGTATTTATAAAAGGTAGTATCTCAAAGCTGTCATGGAGTACAGACTAAGTCCCCACGGTTACAGACTGGAGTAAACTAATGGAGAAGTTATGTTTAAGGAAGCCTTGTAAAGCAAAAAGGTATTTCACCCTGGAAAACCTAGGAATCAAAAAGGACAGCAGAACACAGCATGGGCAACCCAACATGAACAGCCTTTTAAGATAAGAGGGATGCATTAAAAAAGTATAAGGACTCAGCAAACATTACTGCAGGTATCATGATGAAACAAATGACAACCTTCTATCACACAGGCTCTTGAGTAACAGGTTTCTACAGATGAAAAAAACAACTAGTAAACCTCACAACCTGGACATCTGCAGTTTAAAGTGAAGAAGAAAGAGTAGATACAAAGCACAGTCACCATACTAAGGAGAGATAACTGAGCAATTGACTAAGATAGTTGCAATCTCTCGGAACTGATGCTGCTGCATTCCAGACATTCTACGACTGAAGTCTCTAAGTGAAGACCTCTTTTAGTAAAGGTGAGAAACTACAGGGGATCGAACCAACAGTCTTTTGAGCTCAAGGAGTATTTTTGTCAGTCCTAGGCAATGGAGAAACTATTTCCAATGTGCTTCCTTTGTTAAATGCACCTTACAGGGGTCAGAGAAGCCCCTTCCAGTGTTTGGACATGCAAAATTAGCTCATAAACTGAAGATGTTCCATACATGCAGAGTGGAAAACACAGCAATCTCAATCCTAACATACATGCCAGCAAGTTATAACTAATCTCCAATTCTAAACAAACCCTTAAAATACAAGAAACATCCATTTTTTCAGAGAGGGCCACCCAGCAGTGTTTCATTGGGCACTGGAGTTTTTCAAAGTCTTTGCCAATTTGATGATAGTTTTTGATTCTTTGGGAACCTGCATTTGATCAAGATAGAGATTGGCTACCTACCACTACTACAACTACAGAGAGGTATGAGTGGCATTAGATCCATTAGATGAGCATAAATAAAGTGCAAAAAAAGCAGAATTAAGTAGTAAGTGAAAGAACTAGAGCATAACTCCGTTCCAGTCTTTGGAGCAGCAATCATCTCTTCAACTGAGTTTGTACACTGCTTAGCACAACAGGCATTCTGATTTAGATATGGGCACTAATCAGATATTAATAACTAATGATGTCAAGTACTTCAACCTCAATAAACCAGCACATCTGGCATTTTTTAATGTTGGAAAGAAACAGACTCATTAGAAAAACAAAACCAACAACAAAAAGTCCATCCAGTGAAATATTTACAGTGACTGTGCCTAAAAGTGGTGAAATCGTGTAGGATTCTAAATTGCCATCAAAGCCATAAAAACCATATTATCGTGTGCTGGCCCACAATTGGCACCACTTGAGAAGACTAATGTATGAAAGCACACGAACACTTTGGATATTTGCCCAAATTCTGATCATACAGGGCTTTCCCCACACCTCATTCTAAGTAGCTACTGTCATTCAGAAAGCAGACAGACCCCATCCAGATTAGAATAAATCACCATTTCAGTAACTGAAAGTCAAGCCAGAACCCAGGTGTATCTGAACTAAAGCTTATTACTTGTGTAACACCAGCCAGAGGTCCAGGCTGTGAGGGAGGGATGCAGGGGGATGCATCCCTTTGAGTGGACAAAGAGTGGACAGGGAACTGTTGAAATAAATGGCATAACAAATATTTGATCCTTACAGGGAAGACTGAGATGTTGCTTCACGTTATTCAAATCAATTCCAACATCTCTACTGCTATCAAAACTGTTTCAGGTTTTACAGCTTGCTTGACTAGAAAAATTAACTATGGAGTATGAAAAAAATCATTCATCTGAACACTTAAACTGGGTATTACTCCACTTCTTGCAAATGAGTGTTCCACTTTGCACAGTGACAGTAAAGTTGCACTCAATTTCTGTCAGTTCAACAGTAACAAATGAAAAATGGTCCAACTCAGCAATCTCCCAGCTTCCACATTGTTCCAGGTGGGAAATACCTCACACTTCAGATAGCAGAACATGCAAACGTCCCAGCAAGCATCAGAGACAAAGCATCTGCTAGTGTAAATGCTGACTCTTTTTTTGAGGGTTATATCATGCATCTGAGATCTGAACTTTTATGACTTTTATGCCTAGACACTGATAATATGACCTATTTCTGGTTTTGGTGTGATTTGAAATGGCTGCCAAAGAGGGTCTGGTTTCTCTGGTTCTGCCTGGCCATGCTTGCTCAGCTGCTAAGTCGGGCCAGTGCCTGAACATGCTGGTTTAGCAGTCAAAGCTGGGAGCAGTTCAATCGTGGTCAGCCACAAGGAGATCTTCTGAGATTTTCTCTTCTAAAGCCAAGGAGATCCCTTGTGGGTACTTGCAAACCAGCTGTGTATCAACTTAGCCAACTCTGGGTACACTGGGCTTTATTAAATGACAAAAAACCCCTGATGACTTTGCTTCTCAAAAACCAGTAACTTGCCAAATAGGAAACAACTATCTAGAAGGAAAAGGTCAATATAATTTTTTTTCTATAACAGGCCTAGCCTGTTCTCTGAAATCCATATATAGTTTTATACATACACACACACATTCCTTCTTTCTTTCCTTTCTCTTTTTTTCCCTTTCCCTCTTTTTTTTCCCCCTCTTCAGATGCAGATGCCTACTTCATTAAATCTCACCCTGAATTGTTAAAACCCAGCAAAAGGATAAGGACCCAAAAAAAGTCTCATGACGGGAACAATGAGCCCTAACAGTCCTGGCTTTGTTAGAAACATACCTAAAATTGAGCTTCAATGTTATCACCTGCCCATGTACGACTAATTAAAAAATGCTCTGACAACCACTTTAAATCCAAAAGACTGAGTGGTGAAATTACCTTTCTAACTGCTGAAATCATTTCAGTGCTACGATACTGCTTAAAGTATATGGCATAAATCCTTGATAAAGACTCCTGTCTGTTGATTTGTTTTGGTCTCTCCTTGATCAGGTCAGCCTCTTCCTGACCACACTTTATTTGAAACAAAACACAGCAACCCCCTCCACACACACACAAACAACAACTTTCCCTGGATACAATTTCCTAAGTAATGAAACTCAGCTACTGTAGGATGGGCATCTTTCAAGGACTTTATTTCAACAGTCTTATTTTCCTCTTCTCTTCACAGGCCTTATGAACCATTATCATTCATCTTGTAATTCCAATTCATACAAAGTCCTGGGAAGCATTTTGTTGGTGGCAGCAGTGATGGGATAAGTTCTGGTTACAAGATATGGTAAGGTTCCCACCAATCCTCACCAGCATGTAGAAAACAACGGTTGCTTAATTTCTCTTTTTTTAAAACAAGTGAAAAAGTAGGAATTCATGATAGTGACAGCAGTGATGTTCTTTGACACGATAACCTTCATTTAACCAGACAAGAGCTCAAAGAGTAAACCAAACCAACCAATCTCCCTGTCACAGGTCATGCACCAGCCTAGTTCACAGCAACCACCAATGCTGAAGATCTTGAGGGTCCTCTTACTTGTGCACCAACCCATATGTTAAAGCACATCAAGCTGAAAGCCATAAATCCCATCTACCACCACTGGGTACAAGGTCAGTATCTTATTTGAAAGGGGATATCAAACAGTAAATAGGCAACTGAATGGGAAGGCTATTTACTGTTAGCCTGATAGTGATCTTCTCTCAGTACTTGACAAGTGACAAGGAGAAGTGAGACCATCTTAAGAATACAGTAAGGATCTTAAACTTACAGCTATTAAGACAAGAATGTACTTTCACAAGCACTTTTAATAGCAGTGCTATCTTGCAACCTTTCAGTACTCTGCCCCTCCTGCCACTAGGTCCCACATCCACGACCAGTGTAACTGCAGAGACATACTGACCAGAGATTTTCTTTTTTACCTGTGCTGGTGACACCTGCCAAGATACTCCTTAAACCACAGTGCAAGAGGGGTCTCTTAATTGCAACGAAAAGCTTTTTCTTTTTCCAAGCTGCCTCAACTTCTTGGACTGCAATTTTCACTTTTAACAAGTTACATTCGTTTTTCATGAGGTATCTTTTAATTTTTACAGCTTGGGAAACTGCACTTTACAAAGCAGATGTCTTGAGAAATGATCAACAAAGCTTGTAAAGACATACTGAAATGGATAAACAGACACTTGTTTTAGTACCTATCAGAACACCCTGTGGTTTGAAACAGATTACATCCCAAGTGTCCTAATAAAGGTCAGTAAATTTTGTCATCTTATCAGATTTTACTGCACACACTTTTTTAAAAGTTAAAAATAATTAATTCTCACAAAACCTGCAACAAAACTGTTTTATTCCCACATGAAAGTTGAGTAGGCTAAACCACAAAGGTATGAATTCATACCTGGAATAAGCAGTAGGATGAAACAGAACTGAAGCCAAGCAAGCTGGTGCCTCCTACCTGATCTCCTCTGACTGCAGAAATTAGAACTTATTTCAAACTGAGGTCACAGAAGGCCACCTACTTAAAGGGGTCGAGCACGTATATTACAGGAATGATCTCAATTTGGGATGAAATGGTACAATTTTAGAGCATTCTTTACAAGATCAAGTAAAAGGTAAAGCCTAGCAGTCTGAAATCAGTTTCTGATTCAGCTTTTGACTTTCTGTGTATGCATGAGGCAGTTCTAGGTAGGAAGATGAGAAGCCAGAGAACAAAATTTCTGCTAAAACAGAGGCTTTCTGCTTGAGAGGCTCAATGAAGCCTCACTTGCCCAAGAAGATGATCTGCAGTACTGCTACAGACAAGACTAACTGGACACCAGCTATTTGACTCAGGCTCTCAGATAACTTTCAGACTATCATTGTATTTTTAAAATGATAAAAGTAAATAGAATAAGGACAGAAAATGTGCTTTGGAGAAAAGCCAGATGTAGCAAAAGTTGCTTTGTTTGCGAGTCCAAAAATACAGCCTCATTCACTCACAAGAGAGACTATTCATGGACAGAAAGAATACTGCATAATTTGTAGGTCTTTGCAGGGTTCCACCCCCAAGACTCCCTTTTCCTAGAAACAGCATGAGCCAGACAAGAGCTTTTTGCCCCCCTACCAGTCTTGAATATTTCAGGTCTTGTATGAGTGAATCGTAAAGAGCTGTGACACAAAGTTCAGTTTAACCAAGTGCCAAACAGGAAAGCACTCATTACTCCTTTAAAAGCATCCTTTGTGCAAATGGCTACAGTAGAGCACGATGAATTAAAAAACAAAAATCCCACACAAGCAACATGAGCAGATTCCATCTATCCAGCATGGTGCCAACAGCAGGCAGACAATACTGCCTCCTTTATCTGCTTTCTCAAACTGACCTTGTTGATCTGCTAGATGGTGAGGCCACGTAGCACATTTATTAAAACAGAGAGCAGGGACAGACAGCTCACTTCCACAAGAATGCCAGCAAAATCCTCTGCCTGCAAGGCTCTTGTCGCAGACGTGAAACCTGAGTCTTATGAACAAGACATTTGAAAAGTTTGTTCAAGGAGAGGTGCACTAATTAATACTTGTTAATATGGATACTTACAGCACCAGACAAGAGCTCCAGGAGTTCAATTTACCACGTGCCTTACAATTAGAGAGGCTATAAATTACTTACACTCTGCAGTGGCAACAGAGCAAGCAAGAGTGACAAAGAGTACTGTCCTTCATAGAGCACAGAGTTTAGCTGGCCATTTAATCCTACCGCTTGCTTTCAGCTGCCCTTTTAAAGAGCCTTGGACAAAGCCCCTGGCAACAGACTCTCAAGAAACTCAGTCACAGGATCAGTGGCAAACAGTGCTGTTATCTGCTTGGAACTGCTTAAGAGAAGGATAAACAGAATCAACAGTTCTCAATATGACACACGAAAAACATGTGAGGGGGGGTCAAAATCATTTCAAAAGTTAAAGGTGTTTAACGTATTCACCTAGTGTCTGGAAAAAGTTTGAAAGTAAGTTGAAAGAATTTGTGGATGGCATATTTCTGAGTTAAAAAGAGATAAGATGGGTTAAAAAAACCCAGTATTGTCAATTGGATGCCACACTCAATTTTGTTTTGATGAATATGACCATTTGTACCAGTTTAAAACATAGGTGGGCTCTAAACCTGTAAAACCTTTCAGGATAAGGGCATGGCCCTGTGAAAAATTAGATGAAATCATCAATTTATGGTAAGAAATAAGATGGGACATAAGAAGGAAATGGCAATATAATTCTTTCTAGTCCAGTCAAAGGCTCACTGTTCAATGGAATGCAATAGATAGTTCTGATTTCCCTGCCTTAAAAAGCTAAGCCAATTATGACAAGATTTGGAAATCAGCAAACATGACATAAAAAACACAAAGACACTGGAATGAGTAAGCAGTAAAAACCTCTATTATTGATAAAAAGAGGAATATAGAAACGTCAAGCTTCACAGAAAAGATACACTTGACATAAAAGGTTTCCAAATTATGTTACTAGTGTTCAGAAATCAAGACGTGGTTTTTACTACTGCTAGTTTTCTCCTTCACAGCTCAGTCAAGTTCATTGAAATTCCCATTACAAAGTATTCATGAAGCCAAGAACAGAGTGGAACTCAAACTAAAATGAAGCATTTATACGTACATATGCTCACTGACTTCAGAAAAGATGAATGACATAAATGGACATTAAACATTAGCTCTCGTTCTTAGAAGCACTAAAAGTTTCATAACATTTGTCACATGCGACATCTAAGATCAAAAGTGGGAGAAAAAGGAGAGTAATTTTCTGAAATGTAGGATACTAACTTCAAAAAGGGCCCAGCAGTTATTCTCACCTAATGATTCTATTCAACATTTACCTCCACAATGAAAGCAACACATGTAAACTTGTGTTGGTTAAAAAGGCAACAGCTCAAAAAAACCAACCTGACAAGCTGCAAAATCGGGATTAGCAAACTGAAGGCCAGAAAAAAAGAACTGATTCATACGAGCCTGCTGCCTATACAAAGCACTGGAGCAGTGCATTTTAAATCAATCTGTTCAATCCATGCAATATGTATACTGGGACAATTATTTGTTTTCCTTTCTCCAATGTTTAGTCACCATAAAAACCATCTACATGAAAACAGCTTGTGCTTTACAGTTCTGAAGAAGCTCATAAAAAATTAATAGAATGTGAAGAAGGAAACACGATGATGCATAGACATTAAACATCCAAAAGACAAGAAGCATGTGCAGGTCTCACTGCTTGGTTCATTTTCACATCTGAAGCAGCATTTTAAACCTAAAGGTTGAATTATAAAACGTGTATCAAGAGTTGTTAGTTATCATGTCAAAACTGAAATGCACATGAAGAGATGGAATTTATTCAATAGATTTTCTTTTGTTTATGAGGAATGGGAGAAAGGATTACAGAAAAATGGACTTCTCTGGTAAAGTCTTGAGCGTGTTCAGGAGAACAGCAAAGCCTACATCAACTGTTGCAACGATGTTTTTTTTATCTGCTGGGTAGGATTCCAACTGCTTTTCTAGGGTCAAGGATGTTGATATCAACTTTTCCATCACAAAGCAATCCTTTGGGGTCTGGGCAGAGCAGAGGCACAGACCTTTGTGTACCAGACTTTCAGTCACCCTCTGCACCCTCAATTTTACACATATGTGCTTCCTGTGGTGGGCATGAGGACCTGACTGGCCACTTCACTGCTGCTCATTGAGCATTATATACCGAGGTGCAGAGCTCATCTTTGTGCTTCACCCTGGAAAGTCAAGTGGGTTATTAAGGAGAGCATCCCATAGTAAATTTGCTCAAAAGTTTCTTGAGTGAAAAATCTGCGATTTCCCTACCTTCTTTCAGCAAACTTATGCAGCAGTGCTCCTTCAAAAATGCATTGAATCGGGATAGTGGAACTATTTTTCTATATTCCTAGCAACAGATGCTAAGGCATATACTAAGTTGCCCCCTCATGTCTAATGAGCAGCAACAACACAGGTCAAAACCAGTCCTTAGGAATATAGACTAGAACCCTGTTTGTATCATAAATCCTTACCTCATGTTATCAATGTGGGAATCAAACTCTGATAAGCAACTATAAAAAGGTCTTTTTAAGGTTCTTCATTTATTCACCTTAAGACTGCCTGCTCTGAAACACATTATGAGAATAGGAAACTATTGTGAACTCACGCTTGTTAACATCAAGAGTTGGAAAGGAAAGAGAAGCCAAGTACAGGTAGCAAATAATTAGATGCCCATGTCTATTTTGGAGCTATACTTGTTCACAACTAGATGTAGGAAAAGCAGCAGACAAGGAAAAGGGAGAACAAGATCAGATTCATAGTAGTAGACACTGTTTTCAAAGATGCTTTTCTCTAAACAAACAAAATAAACCTTCTAGTCTTCAGAATTGAGGAGAAAACAGAAATCAAAGAACTCCTCCCTGAGAGGGTAAACTGCACCTTCTCTACTGCATCCATGAAGGGGGATGTCCTACCCTTCCCAGTCTTCTGGCACACTCCTGTTATCTTTTTGGAATAAAATCTGTGTAACTCAACAACTTATCGTGCAACTGCTTTTGGATTTCCTGCTATAAAGTAGCTCTCTACACGATTACATTTCCAGCTGCTCTTTCACTGTAATTTAATGCTAATGCCTTCATGTTTATATTTGATGCTTTTAATACCATTGTTTTCTAAGGCATTTCAAAAAAGTATTTACCTCAATGAGCTTGTACTGGTGAAATTAAATGAAACAAAACAAAAACAGTTGCATGAGCCTCTCTGCTGTGGAGACTGACTAGACCTTCTACAAAACTAATCTGTGACACTCCTGAAGCATACTAGTAAGCAATACACAAGCCACTAAGCTCTAAAAGGATGGAACTGCAAACATTAATGAGTCAGAAGCAGACAGACAGAAACTAAAACTACAAGTTGATTACAGATACCCTTGCATTGACAAGGACAGTGAAAGGAACTGTACAGCACATACTAATTCAGTTCTATGATAAACAGGTTAAGACTACTGGTGTCAGGATTAATCACTTCAGTCTTGTTCCAAATCACTCCTCTGCGTACGCCATTTTGCTGTTCACATCTGTCCTAACTATTATATACCTGTTTATTTAAAGAAAAAGAACATATGGCACTAGAGATACCGAGAGAGCAAATGCAGACTAATGGGTACAGCTGTCATGCAGGGAAGTCAAGCAGGTACATTCACTCATCTGCCTACACACACAGACCTACCATAACGTTGGCCAGGCCCTTCCCCAAGCAAGAGAGAAATCTTGAAAATCTATTCTCAAACTCAATATATCACTTCATACTTCAATCCTTCAGAGGTTTAGTTAGCTGAACAAAGTCCTAAATATTCCTGCCAAGAGTAAGTTTGTAAAGCAAAAAGCACATCTGAAGTTCAATGCTGCTAGTAGACATTTGATTTCCCCCCTCATCTGTACTTGCTATCTTTGTTAACATATGAAGTGCTTCCTCCCCCTGACTGACACCAGATTCAGGTGTGTTGCCTACCAAGGTTGGTGTATTGGCATTGTGTTAGTCCCATGTTCATGGACTTCAGCTATCCTGCTAAGTTTGTGGTGTTATAACTGTTTATTAAGCTGTCTTTATCCCAGAATTGGATTACTAATAGCACCTTCAGTCACACAGCCCAAAGAGATCACACAACTTCCTGCTGACAGACCCAATCTTTCCACAGAGGAAAAACACATTAAAAGGGAGAGTCATTTCAGTGAAGCTGTGTGTGGGGATTAGGACCACTATGCCGGTTACTCACACACAGCATGCACAGTCCTGAGTGCATGTCACCTAACCTGAGCTTTTCGTAGGGACTGCAGCTGTAAGGTTTTGCCTTTGCATTCTGACACTTTTTCTGTTGCAATGAAAACAGAAACTCAGGAATTCCATTTATGAGAAACAGAGGAATTCTCCAAAACAAAATAAACTCCTGATTTTACTCTCAACTGTTACTTCATCTAACCAGCATGCAGTTGGAAACATTCATTTTCAAACGGCAAGACTACCTACAGCAAAACAAAGTCACTTGTATTGTGGCTCTCTGCCTGCACACACAGGCCACAGGAACAGGTCAGAACTGACAGATGTTGCATTTCTGAGTTCAGCACAGGCTTTCCCAGGTAGGGAAGATACACTGCTCCACAAACTGGCTCCACACGAGGATGAATTCTAGCCCTGCCTTGGCTAACAGGTTGGTCAGTCACTGGATTATCATTTTATGGGTGGGATTCACTGAATACTAATGTCAACAACACATTCCTGTTGGACTAACAAGATATTTGAATAGGCTAAACATGGTATTTCAGACAAGTAATTATCAAATGCTAGAAATAATTATCACACTTAAATTGCCAGAATATGGGGAGAGGTTGTCCCGTTTTATTACCACTTGATCCAAATATTGATTTGTTTGTCAAAACCTAAAAGATAAATAAAAATATCACATTTCTACAAATAAATAAAAAAAATCACATTTCTACAGAACCAGATGACCACTAAAAAAAAGACCAGCAGTGATATTTATCTTTGAACAGATCTTCCAAATAGAGTTAAAGACCATTTAGCTGGAAAAAATGGACCACATCAATTTTGGTGTAAAAGGCATAACTGCATTTTAATCCATTTACAAAAAGCTCTCAGATGTGGCTTAGTCAGGAGTTGTTCTGGTTGCAAATATGCCTTCCTCTGGCAAGTCCCAGTTTCTTTCCAAAGGGTAGGTCGCTGCATGGAAAAACAAAAAGCTAAACAAAACAAAAGCCCAAGTAGCTTTGGGAATATATGAAAAACAGTTTTGACTCAGAGTTAGAGTTGAATATTTTTATACTGAAGCTGAAGTGCTTCTTCAGGAACTCAGCAAAGTAGGCACATCTGAGGCTGCTGAAAGAGCAAGAGGGTCTGGGATGCGATTTGGTCAATGGTTTCAGACAACTGCAAACTCAGTAAATATGGAAGATGTTGCTGTTCATGAAGTCAGGCTCACTTAAATTGAGATCATAATTTCTTTGGTAATTCCTTGAACCTGAAACTCAAAATGAAACTCAGGGTGGGATCAAGTTCTTCCAGACTGAAACCTCTGAATTACGTACAGGTCTGCATTAGACTGATCCCAAAAAGAAGGCCTCTCAAGGAGTAAAGCATTATTTATGCATTTCCGTACTGCTGAGAAGAACTAATGTCTAACATTTTGGTGTAGTTCTACTGCTTAGCAATCTTTAAAAGCCAGCTTTTTTTCCCCTCTACACAATCTGTAGACTAGCTGGGTTTGCTGTCATTGATGCATGATCTGTGACACAAAGAGAAATAACGCTGTGGGGAAGAAGACTGTTTCAGAGGGAGGTACTGAAGAATATCCAGGAGCCTTCAGAAACAAATTTGCTAGAATACTCACCTCAACTAACCTCATAAGCTACCAATACATTTTCATACTAACTACACCGACTAACTAAAGGCAAAATCTGAGTTTGAATGTGCAGAATGAGATAGCAACACAAGAAAAGGTTGGAAACTTCATATAAGCAGTAAGAGATGTAAGCTACTTCCAGAAGTACGTTTCTTGCCTCTTCCATTCCTTGTAACCAGTAGGTATTCTGACAGCACAACCACACTCAAAAAGTTTGATATATGTACCTATTGCAAATACAGTTTGTATCAGCAAAGAAAAGTGATCTTGCAAGTTTACAGCTTATACTAATTCCTTGAGTGAAACAAGCTGCATCAGCAAGAGGCCATTTCTGTTGCAGAGCTATATCTACCCTAGCACTTTTGCCTGTACTGAGAGTTGTAAATAAGCACAGTTCCTAATGACATTTTCATGCTCACACAAGTTTTATGTGTAGATCTCACTTTAGGTGATCTCAGCTTCACTTCACAGAACTTAAGGGAGTTTAATGCCTCCCTTCCAGGGTTCTGAGAAATTACCGCAACCAAGAAACAAACTGTCTTCCCAAAGTGTGTGCCTTTCATGCCACGTAGAACTGAAGTTCAGTGGAGGGAAGGTACATTTTCAGAGCTTGGATTACAAGAAGGGAAGCATATGCAGCTCTGTGGGAAAATGTTGTATGAGGTAGGCAGAAGTTGCCATTCTGATGGATAATTTTTAGTAGATTATGTTTAATTTACATTTAAAATGTTAACAATTCCATAACTACCAAAGAATTGTTGGCTTGGTAATCTTTTCTTCCCCTCTCTCTCTTTTCTCTTTTCCCCACTTTACTGACAGTATTGCCAAATCAGAACACAGGTCCTTCTACTTCCTACATGGATACAGCTATCTTCCAGCTTTAAAGAGAGAAATTATCATCATTGAAGAAAATCTGATTATGGACTATTTTGCTGCTTGAGTCAATACTGGTATATGTAGATATTACTACTCATGCAGTATGGAACACAATCTTCAATCTCTAGTGTGATTAGGAAGAAAAAGGGGAGTTAAGGACAGGCTAGAAATATCTTAATCATCAATGAAATCTGCAGCAGAAGCTTCTGGAGAGACACTGAAGATTTTTTTTCGCTCCCCTAGGGTCCTTGCTTCACACCAAACTGACCTCCAAACAGATTAGGCAAACAATGAAAATACGTATGGGAAAACTCAGGCGTAGACTCCAGTTCAGATGGTGACAACTGGTAACAAAATTTTTAAATGTCTTAGTCTGTTCACAATCTAGACAATCAGTCCTCCAAAGAAGACTTTGAACAATTTGCCAAATAGCTTGAGTGAAACTGTACAGCAGCTTGAAAAGGTATCAATTAGAAGGGTGGCTTACGGTGAGTCCATTGACCATAATGGCCGAGCGCCACAATTAGCCTTCAGCTTAAGGTCATAAGCACTGAAAGGGAGATTTTGGAAAAATTATCAGCTGTTTTTAAATACTTTCTGAAGATCAATAAATACAGAGACATTCCAGTGGAAAGAATGAATAACAAACTTGACTTTCACACTAAGACATTAACTTCCATACTGCAGACATACATTTTGACAGCCGGGGTCCTGCACAAATGCAGCCACAGAAGCAAAAGGTGAAGTTATGTTAGGGGAAAGTGCTATTATATATTAAACACAGAACTGAATGCAGGAAGAATTGAGCTGCAGAGGAAATACTCAGGACTCCACTAAAGTAAGACATATTTAACTTGCATACAGTATTTTATGATCAGACTTTGCCTCGTTCAAATAAATTCCCTCATTTCAATCTGCTTTGACAGATTGAAATTTGACAAATTTTGCAATTTGTACATCCTTAAGCTGATTACATGGCTGGAAAGCCAAATGCATATTTCAACTAAAGTATGTGTCACCCAGTGTTTTGGATGACTTGGGCAAACTGTGAGTGTTCATATTGGTAAGGCACATGTGCTCCAGCTACAGGAGAGATACAGTTGAGAAGTAGGAAGCTCAATGTGAACACCACATTGGAAACGGAAACCATCACAACTAGGAATCAACACTGAGGATTAAATGAGCTACTGTCAGAGGTCCTATTTTGACACTATGAAGAACACAGAAAAGAATCAGGACCAATGAATCTGCCTGTTGTAGACTTAAGAGGACTCTCCAACCTTTAAATTAACATCCATTTCCCAGGAGCCAGAAAGAATCCCAAGTTTTCACCCATGGGAAACTCACTCACCACTGCCTGGGAGTGGGCCTCTCTTCTCCCCTCACCAAGCAATTAATTCTGATCTACTTTGAACCCTTCCAAAATGCTGTGGACAATTTTATTCGGAAAGAAAACTGTCAATGACATGTCTGTCACTCATATCCCAAGACATGCACAGAAAACAGCGTAATGTCTGTCTTGCTACCACAAGCTCATCATTTTTGCATCTGCTAGCAACAGCTGATGAGATCATACGCTAGACTGTCAGGAAGTAAAAATATTAGCTGTCAATATACTCAAGCTCTTGGATGGGAAGGGACAGCTCATCTCATGATACTCTCCAGTGCTGCCTGATGACTGATTTCATTCGTCTCCATTTCCTCTTGCTTAGAGCAGTGGGGACCCTGGTTGATTCTAGAGATTTGTACACCAAAGAAAAGAGGAGCACACCTGTAACCAAAGGATGGGCAGGGTTTAGTATTGAGTGCAATTGCTCTAAAAAATGAATCAGGAGTTAACTTTTCCTGGAGGATGGGGTTTTTGGTCCATATGTCTTCCTTGCTCAGAGGCCAATTTGTTTCAGTGTCTATCTCAGTAACGTCACCTCAGACAACACAAACTCTTTTTTTTTAAATGAATTTTATTTATGGGACTAGTGCCTACACACAGTTTAGTAGCAGGGGCCACACATTTTCTTTTACCTTGCTTGACTGTGCTATATGAGAACAATGGAGAGGTTAAAAAAAAATCTCTGCAACAGAAGGTCTTTTCCTTGTAAATGAAATGGCTGCAGTGTATTTCCCTTATCGCTTATGTATAAGGTCTCAAACAAGGCTTACTTTCAAAAAGCTGCATTTTATTAGCTTTATTCTCTTTCCTCACCTTGCATCACCCTGCTGGGGGTAAGAAACTGAGTCGGCATGACACTACTTCAGTTTTAACTTAAAAAAAAAGCAGTATTCACAACTTGCAATAATTTGAAGCAAACAGCTCAAATGCAACAACCTCACAAAGACAGGAAACTGCTCTGAAGTGGGGCTCAGAAAACAGGCTCAGATAACGTGACTCGCCAAACTCGGCTACCGGCTGTGTGTGACATGGTCACATCACCTCCTCTACTGCGTGTTTGAATTTCTATTGGATATGACACATCTAAGATCTCTCAGTTCAGAAACACTACAAAATCTCTCCTGGTGTTAATGAACATCAGGCACTGTGTTACAATCACAGGAAGACCACCAATGTGATACAGAATTACTTCCGTCATTTCCCAAGACAACTAACTAGCAAAAGTTACACCACCTTGCATCTACAGTGCTACCCTCTGCTCAGGGTAAAGCATAAGCGTGGTAAATAAGAGTAACTACAATGTTACTGTCCTTCCCACACTTGCCCTACAAAGAGTATTTGTTTCCAGAGGTGACAGTTCAGCACCTTCTGTGAACACTGCGCGCAGTCCAACCCCCTACAAGCAAGTCTGATGTTCCATTCTGACCTGTATCAGCCCTTAGTGCACACTGACTCATAACAAAATGTCCTTATTCCCTTACTTAAGGGAACATCTTTCCATTAAAATAGCCGCAGAACTTCATCTACAAGTGCAAGAGAGAGAAAAGAAGTCAAAAAAAGTCACCTGTGACAGAACTGAGGAGACTCCTCATCAAGATGCCAAGGAAACAAATCCCCATTCCACACTCCTTTCAGTTTTGAAAGTATTATTAGGAAGTAAAAACAAAACCACTTCAACCAGGTCAAAAGTGTGTTCAAGTAGAGGTAAGAAACCACTTTAAGTGCTCACAGATTATAAACCCCTTTGACAGGTCTGATAATTTTAAAGGCCTGATTCCATTACAGTATCTGGCAGCCTGCAAGGGCACATTCTACTAACCATAGGCCACCAGGTCGTGATAGATGTTGACAGAAAACATTAAAGGTTAAGTAGATGTAAGACCATAAAACATTTCAAGCTGCACAGTGCCAACAATGTTAACTAGCAACGATGGTGCTGTTTCAGAGGAGATAAAAACCAAAGCAAGCCAGGTCTTGCCATGAACTGCAGTCGTAGGGAGCCCTGGCAGAGTCGGGTGCCCAGCACTGGGCACAGTGACACGACATGAAAATCCTCTTTGTTGTATCAACACCCAAATTTCATGTTACTTAAAATTCACAAAGTGCAATATTGGATTAATTAAGTTCAAGAAAACACACCCACACAAAATATTTTCCTTGTCTTCTTTATCTGGAAAACACTGGCAGCTGCTGTGCCACAGAGAGCAGCGAGCAGCAAGGCAGGAGACATCCTGGCAGCTAAGGTCAGGCAGCCTGCAATTGTCTCTGCCTAACAGCACACTCAGATCCCAGCTCCGATGAGGATCAGTCAATGGTGAAAACAATTTAGCAAGACACAATAATTTTGCCTTCAAAACCCTGCAAAACTTATCCAAGAACAGCAGTGTAATCACTGCAGGTGGCACTGCACACTTCAACTCTGCCTGAGAGTATTGATGCAACACACTCACACAGTTGCAACTCCAACATGTAATTTCTGTTGCTTGTTCCTTAAAGGTATCTAGATACAATGACAATGTCTCTAATCACAGAGTTAACCTCATTCCAGTCATTAAATATAAACCCTAACATTTCACATTCCAAACTATATAACAGAAAGATCACTGCCTCTGTGTGTGCAAAAGACTTGAAAGCTGCTCTGCATTACTCTCTTCTATAAGGTACTACAAAGGCTGCTCTGCATTACTGTCTTCTATAAGGTACTACGAGATTAGGATAGCCATACATAAATCTTGAGGTTTTTCTTTTCTTTTTTAAATAAGAGCTCCTCTGAGTGACATGTATCTGGATAATAAATTGCCAACACCACAAACAATTAAATTAAAAGCTGTTCAATACGTAAGGAGGAGGGAGTTGACTACTGACCAAATCTGACATACAAATAGCTTGCTAATTTGTCAGCAAGCCAAAATAAATGGAATGGGCTGGCTACAGGTGAAGGTAAATGCCTCAGAAATAGACATCAATAAATCATTTAGCTCTCTAAAACATTTTCGATTACAGTCATTTAACGAGAAGGACATTTTTGCCTTTCCAAAATGATTCGTGAGTGCTTCAAGTGAGTCATTTTAAGTCAATGCTTAAGACGAGACTTCTAAACTTCCTTCCTCTGATCTCTTATAACCTACTCAACTCAGCAGAAATTACAAACTTCTGCGTATTGCAAAATACATAATCCAAGATTATGGGATATTACATACTCATGATCAACTCACTCTCCAAATCCCAAACTGTCTCTATGAGGGAATAAATTCCCCCTGATATTTTTTTGTAGATGTAAAGCAGCAGCTTGCTGAATGTCAGGCAGGCCAGAGAGACACATCCTCACCTCACTAAATGTAAAAGTGTCTATACCAAAGGGTGAAAACAGTTGGTAATTAAATATGGTCCTCACAAGTAAAATCACTTTGTCCTCATAACTCTCCATTTCAAATACTGGCTGTCTCCTCTTTCTGCTCAAGCACCATTTTCTGGGCTGCTTTTCTATGAAAATAATACAAGAAGCCACAAATAATAACAGAGAGAAGCTTAATTGTATGTTCAAACAAAGGTCACCCTCATATTAAATCCAGAAACACAAATACACATGGACCATCTATGCTTCTGTTTTTCCAAGTTAAAAGTATATTCTCAAACCATAAAGTCATTTGGAAAAAACAGACTTAAGTCCCTGGTTTATAATGGACTACTAAGACCATAATAAAAGCTTATAGAAATTTTTCTGGTTTTAACCTGATTCTAATTCAAGTTTTGCCTAACAAGACATATTTTTTGACAGCCACAAATTGCTTTAGTCACTTGAAGGACCTTCCAGGTAAATCAGTCAACTAAGGAATTACAGTATTTCCACCCTGAGGAACAGTTAGCAATAGCAAACATGTATAACCATTTGGAAAGCTGACTGGAACAGAACAATTTAACAGTGCTTGTCTACATGCAAGAAGAGAATCTGGTTTAGAAGTTTCTTCCAGACCAACCTCTCAAGTGCCTTACTGCTAGAAAAACTATAGGAATGCACATGGATTAAAAGGTTCACCAGGAACACAAAGGACTGGTGCTTACTTTCAAAAAAAAGGTGCTTCATTACACCTAGGATAGGATAGGAGAAGTTTTTACACACTTACAACCAAATATGACAGCCAGGCATGCTGCCAACCATGCATTATAAATCAGAGCTAACAGATAAATCTAGACAGAACCACTTCACTAAGGTTTTACCAAGCTCATCGAAAAACACAACCCTGTAGCACATCTGTCTGTGTGGGAAGAGTGGAGGCAAAAGCATCAACAGCAACAAAACGGGAATGCTGACAAGTGTCCAGAGCAGACCCCATTAACAGAACCAGGGAGAGCTACAAGCTGCTCAAGGCAGTCAAGTAACAGCCTGTGATCAATAGAAGCAAATACTGCTGGCAGATCAAGCAGGATCAAGGCTACATAAACCACTGCAATCTGTATGAATAAGTAAACCATGACAGGCTCCTCTGAAAGTCGTGGTGTTAGGGCGATGCTTGAAACACTCAACTTTCTTAAACAGTTGGATAATGTCAATAGATAAGACAGTAAAAGTACAAGTACTATTAACACCCTTCTTTGAAGCCTGGCTAGAATATGGACAAGGAAATGGTAAAAAAGCCTCCTAGGGTTTTCTTTCTTTTCCTATTACTTACTAATGCAGAAGTAAGGTTGTTAATAAAATGTTAAATATATTAAACCACTAAAACAAACTATAGGTCACTAAAGCTGGCCAGTAGAGCTAATTAAGAACTGAGAAGAGCCATATGACAATCTCCTATTAGCTCTGTTACCTTCTTGGGCTTGAATAAGAAAAGATACACAAGAGTAAGCAAAAGCATGATTTTTATGAGCATCCCAAGTTGTCCTAGTTCTGCTTCTGATGAAGCTCTACTCATTTCACTTGTAACTAAGTTAGGTCAGAATGATTCTGAAAATCCAGTACACGCAGTTTTAATGATAAACATGGCAAAAGAAGAAACCCACAGAGGTACTGTAATGTTATATTCAAATAAAGTTCTGAGGAGTTGGTAGTTACTAACAATTGTGAGGTTTTGTCTGATTCTAGGATGACAACATAGACAAGAGTCCAGCTTGCCTACCTCCTGAAATGTACGGGATTTAAGAGATGTAAGGGGCATTGAACAGGCATAAAGAATAACAACTACTAACAAGATTAAATGCAGTTAGAGGATTAGAAGTTGATAAACAAATGTTAAAGGTTATTCATCAAACTGGTAAGAGCTATACTTACAATAAACATCAGGAATTAGGAGCTTAGCTGTGTGTCTTAACATTTTATCTCTACTAATAAAGACAACTGAGAACAACTTAACATTTTTTTCTGGAATAGGTAACACTGCCAGTGGTCACACTGGATTACTGTCAACAGAATGAGCCGCAATGAGCTAGGAATCAGGATTAGTAACACACTCCAGAGAATGCAAGCCATTTGAGAATGATCCAGATCAAGAACTGGAGGAATCCATAATGGTTATCATAGGTAGGTTAAGTGGCAGCCTTCCACACTGCTGAAGTAATTGCTGTTCCAATGTCACTCCTTTTATTTTATAACTATATCTGGTTTTGATTTTAAGGAGAAAATTCTTCAGGGAACTTCAAATTTTAAATGGGTAAAATAACCTGTGTTCTTTCTGGGCTTCTCTTGTCTCCTTACTGAATTCTCAGTGAAAGAGCCTGCATATGTGCCAGACTGGCTGGCTGCTTTCTCATTGATGATGAACAGATACACACTCTTCACTATGTCTTAAAAGCTCTTACTGCGTTGCTTTATTGTGCACTGGTGTACCTCTGATAATCACTGAAACATCTATTTCATTTGAAGGATGGCTCATCCTTTTACGTTCTGGTTTAAAAGGTTTTGTTCAGTAACTACAAATTGTTCCAAAATTGAAGAAGTTGATTTTTATTTTCTTCTTGAACAACTGTTTCATACATCTAAACATTTTTTTTTTGCTATATTTGCAGGTATACCTGCTGGAATTTTTGGCCCTACCCTGCTGTTAAAACAGTCACGAGATATAAAGATAATATATTTTTTCCAGTGTATTAACTTTTAGTTATTTTAGCTATTTTTAAAAGTATCTATTTCTTTTGGTCCCTCCAAAGAAATGGTTGGTAACTTCACACTCCAGTGAAGCACATGTCATGTCTAGTGTTTCCTCACAGAACCTTCTGATTTCTTCTGGGAAGGTCACCACGAGGAAAACCACCACAGCAAACTCTAGGGAATTCAAAGGACAGGAAGTGGGGTCATTTGTTACAGCAACTTTTAAACTCCCAGGATACATCTATGCTGTACTCTGCAAGGTATTGGTGTTAGTAAACCATCCACTGGGTCTGCACAGCTATGCACGTGCCCCAGGAAGGCTTCTGATCCTCAGATTAGGTCACACAGCTCTAGCTTGAATAGCTCTGAGCTACAATGCAGTAACAGCTGAGTGGTGCTGGGAGCAAGACACTTTTTTCTTTTACCTTGAGCAATAGCTTTGCTGTCCAGCTGCTTGCAAGCAATTTCATGGCTGCCTGTGAACAGCAACTCTTCTGCTTGTCCCACCCAACACAAAACAGAAGCTCCACTTGCAAGGGCAGCCTCAGAGGAAGGTATTTCCTGTGGCAGTCTCTGTTCTCAAACAGAGAGGAACAAAACCACAGAGCATCTTCACTGAGATCTCTGGAACACCATTTTAGCAATGTTCCACACAGTAAGGTTTTGGGTTTGTTTTCCCCTGGTTAGCTGTTTGCTGCTTGGTTGCTGTTTTAATACAATGTTCTGTCTTTTGTTAAGAGGAAAAATAAAAAAAGCAATTGTAAAATCCCACAGAGTGACAGTTTCCTGTTGGCTGCACTCTAACAAGATTGTTTGTTGCTGTTGATCAGTAATATCCCTTTTGCTGGTGTACTGGTCATGAGAAAACAGCCTTGTGCTGTCACTGCTCCAGAGACAACTGAGGATAACATGGGAACTTCTGTGTCCTCAGCTTACCTTGTGACAAACACTATTCTCTTGTCTCAGTCTCGTAACTGGGGGGAGGTTGGATTCAGAAACTCAATCTAATTGCTATACTAACATTTATGGCAACAGAAGGTCTGTTTTGCCATGCCACTCTCTGTAAATTATCACACTGTAATTAATACAGTACCTATTACTGCAATAACAGATTATTGAGTCTAAAGTACCTTCTGCCATTCTCTCTTTGTCAGTTTGCACGCTCATCTTCGATAACATCAGTAAGAACAAACGTGTTTCACTGAAGTATGAACACAGCAACCTTTCTGCCAGGACCACTGAGACACTGACACACAGAGATTTGACATTTGCACCCATTTTGCTACAGAGTACACAGGATGAGAGGCTTAAGAGTAAGTTTCAAATCTCTCTTATGATCAGTATTTTCAATTGCTGCCACGCAACTTCACCTTGCACATAGATTACTTATTTACTAGTGAAATTTGACTGCATTTTCAGTCATGTTTCCCCGGAGATTTTGTGATGGCTTTCCCAGAAAGGAGCAAAGGGAGGGTGGGTGGGAATCAACTCACTGTTAAGTGTTTTTTAAAATAACAATTTTAATCATAAATTCAAAACTGAGCCTTTGGTGACACGCTTCTGATGGCTTAAACTCAAACTGAAGTGTTACTGAGTTCTTCTGAAGTAAATTTACATAAACTCCAACTTGTTCTCCAGTTCTACTGGACTTAAACTGCCATCTTCATTTAAGTACTAAGCAAAAAGAGGAACAAAATCCTGCAAAGCAGATAGGTGACAGAATGAAGGAGATGTGCTTTTGCTCGACTGAGAGGAGCTTCTACTTTTTTGCATAATTAGTAGCTAATAATTACTTTCTTTACCACTATAACTGCAATAAAGTTCTTACTTGAGGAGAAAAAATAAGGAACTATTACGTAACTTAGAGCAATTTTAGTTGGATCTTCATGTACTTCCATTCCCAGGTAGCGTTTAGACCATGCTAATTGTTTCTCTTAGATCATCCCAGCCTAATGAACTGGTCAGCTAGACTTGATTGAGACACAACTTCCTGAAAGAACCGTCTCCACAGTAACTTTTCTCTCCAAAATCTACAGATTTGCAGAACAAACATCATCTTCTGTAGTTTTATAAGCCAAGAAAAGCTGCTGTCATAAATGGGAGTCCAAATTGGCCAGCTCAGCCCATGAGGTCTGCAGGGAGCATTTACTTCATCAAAAGCTGACAGATACGAGGGGATTTTCAGGTGGATCTTACTATAGGTTCGCTTGAACTTAGAGGAAGCAGTTTGTATGAGTGAAGTCAACCCTGTTTTGACAGTGACTTCAGTGGACGCAGGATCACTGACATTAGTTTAGGCAAAGCCTATCTCACACTGCGATTTCACTGATGAGAGCTGCTGTCTCCAATCACAAACCATGCTGTCAATGAGTTGCAAACACTGAGGCTGTAGAGATTCCCTGCATTTCATTTTTGCTGTACACTAATACTTGTCATCTTATTCAGCTTTATCATTTGGTTTAATCCAAGTTGCTAAACCAAAAAATTAACCAACATACCAAATGCCAACGTGACATCACTAGTTTGAAACTTTCTGAAGAAAGACTATAAATCATATACAAATTAAATCATCTTTTTAGTTTTTACAGAGGCCGAGATAAAAAAAGACATGAATCAACACGACGGGCAAAAAACTTGTCAACTTGAACACCTGAGACTGCCATTGACACGAATGCTTCTCTGGGATCTTCTTGGAAACCACTTGCCACAGATGTGAGTTCTGCAGGGCAAGGTCTTTATAACGACAGCAAAATATGAAATGGTGGCAGCAGGATTGTCACTGCTGCTCATGGTACCGCTCATCGCCTTTAGACAGCGTCAGAGAGGCTAAAGTTGGAGAAAATGCCACCGACCATCGCTGCCGCCTTTTGGTTTTACGGTTGCGGATGCAATAAACAAGATTCTTGTCCGGTTTAAAGGGTTCGCCCCCTAAACTCGAACCCCGGGGCAGCCGGCCGGGCTGGCGAGCGGCGGGGCGCGCAGGAGGAGGGGCGGCTGCGGGCAGCGTCCCGGCCCCGCGCTGACAGCGCACCGCTGCCTTACCCACAATGCACCCTCGCGCTGCGCACACGCACACACCCGCACACACCGCGCGCCCGCCCGCGGCCCCCTCCCCCGGCGGAACAACTTACCCCCAACTTAGGTCTCATTCGGGTGCCTAGTCCTCCGCGGCTCCCCCGGCTTCGCCCGCCCGCCCGCCTCTGCTGCAGGAGCGGGCCACAGCCGCCTGCGAACGCTGCTAGGCAGAAACCCGGCAGTGCAGAACAAAGACAGCCGGGGTTGCCTTCATCTCGGCACAAGGCAGCCAGCAGCTATTTTCAAGCTCGGTCGCTCTCCACCCCCCCACCCTCTGAGGGCACCCTGCTCTGTTTCTCCCTCTCTCCCTGTCTCCTCTTTGCCTGTCCAGCTACTGCACAACACACATCAATTATTCATTGCTTGTCTCCCGGTTTCCAGGCAAAACCAATCACAGATGGAGTCTCGCTAATGGGCTCATGCCGTACTTGCCAACAGGCTATTTGTGCTCAAGCTACAACCCTCCAGAGACAATAAAGAGAATCAGGTTAAGCTTTAAAACTTCACACGTACGCGAGCAGACCTAAAACGGCAATATACATGTAAGTATCCCTATGACATTGCTTAGGAGTACGTCTTCAGCATCCAGCATGGCAGAAGGCTGCTTTAAATCTTCTGAAAGGGTTTTAAGAAAATCAAACACTCAGAAAAATCTCACCTCAGCTGCATGTTACTGATATTGATGGTTCTCTTTTCTGTCTCTAGTGATCCATCTCTCGCTTTCCCATTACACCTCTCCCTCCTGCTCTCATACTCATGCACGCACGCACACGCGCACACACACACACATACACACACACGCAGCCACAGCCACTTTGCCAGAAGGAAGAGAGAGAGAGAGAAAGAGAGAGGAGGGAAAAAAAAACCACCCAGGCAGCTCACATTTCAAACTTGCAAGGAGGGGTGGTGCTTCAAACGCTAGGACAAAGCCTCTGTCTCTGGCATCCAGCCAAAATACTAAAATAAATCCCCTCGATCAATTAATTGGAAGCAACACTTGTGCGAGTCCGCATAACAAACCATTAGGGGCAGCGGGGCTGAAAAGTCTTTGGATTCGGGAAATCTTATACACTTGTTTCCCCCCTACCCTGTTTGCTGAATGCTGTTGACTAAATCCATCAAACTAGTCATGCTAATTAGCGTCCAGAGCAGCGTCGGCGGCGGAGCAGCGCCCGGGGCGGGCGGCCCGCTCCCCCCTCACCCCCGCCGCTGGCACTTTCCTTCCGGACCGGCCACCGCCCGCGCCGGGCAGGGGTCCGGCGGGCCCGGGCAGGGCGGCCGGAGCCCCGCGGGCGGCCAGCGCCGCGCTCCCGCTCGGCCAAGGGCCAGGCGTCATCCCCGCGCCGCGGGGGAAACTGAGGCACGCAGGCGGGGGTGCGGGGCCTCGCCTGGGCTGCTGGCTTGCGGGATTTGGGTATTTGGTACGAGTTCAGACCTTCACCTCTGCCGGCTGCCCGTTGCTGCCAAGAGCATCGCCCTTTCCCACGCCGCTCCCAATTCGGCGCTGCCCATGAAAGAGTTTTAGATAAGTTTCACCTATCAAACTGTGCCTCAACGCAGCCTTTGGTGGACAGCGTTTGAGCTCACAGTGTCAATGGGGTGGGGGTGGGGGACAGAAAAAAACAAACAGGAAACTAATGTGACAAGGGGTTTTTTTTTCTCTGCTCCCTCTCCGAGGGAAAACTGGCAGTTTAAGTTGTGGCCGGCGAGCACCAGCCTTTTCCTGCCAGCCTCCTGCGGTGCAGAGCCGCATCCTTCCCCGACACAACCTGCACAAAGGCACCTCCAACCTCTTAAAGGCGCACTCGGCTCCTCTGCAGGGAGGCCAGCCTGCAGGTTCCAGCCGAAACCCAAACGAAACAGAAACAGCAAAAAAGAAGGACTTGAAACAAAAAAAAATAATAACCCTCCAGCAAGATTCCGTTCAGTGAAGAGAAAAAAATGGCCTCAGTTCTGCTTGCCGTGCTCACAGTCACTTAAGCGTGCTTCATAAACACCTTAGCAGAGTCTGCAACATGACAGGTCGGAGCAGCAAACTATCACAGATATCAAAGAGCAGCTCTTCTCTGAAAAATGATGCCACAAAAAAGCATTGTCAGATTTCATGTTCCTTTTTTATTTTTTTCCCAGGGAATCCACTTCAAACAAGGAAAAGGCCTGTGTGTGCTTTTCGGCTAACTTCCACTCCTGAGGCACGGGCTCAAGGTCAGCCTGTCAGGCAGGGTTATCGCTTTCTGTCCTCAGCCATCACACTAAAGAGGTGCTGCAAACCAAACCCTCCATAATACTTCTGCAATCTCAGAGCTGCACAAGCCCAACCAAAGAAAGATTTCTCAACACCATAGCAGCTAAGGGTGGTCCAAAACACAGCGTGGGCTGATAACCGCAGCTGATAGTCTGCACGGGGTGGACGAGCTTTCAGCTTGGTTCTTAGAGATCCAGATGGACCCACGGGGCTGCTGGAACAAACTCTTAGACAAAATGCAGATTTCCAGTGTAGTTGATCAAATGTGAGATTCAATCACAGAAAAGTGAAGTATAGAATCTCGTACAACTCTTTTTCCCGCCTTTCAGAGTGGACAGTGCTTTAAGGAGTTGTAAGTTACACAGCTAGGCTGGCAGAATAGATAACAGCAAGCAGGAGGTTTAGAGGACTGGCAAAGCAATAAAACAGTACACTGATAATCCCAAACAAGGCCCGAATTCCCTGCTAACGTACCTGCAACCGAGTTCAGACTTGGTGGATGTGAATGAAATGTATAATTGACTCTACATAACTTCTAGACAGATGCAGAATGCACTTTTTTGGTTTAGACTTTACAGAATTTCCACACAGTTTGTACGCTATCACGGTGTCATTTCACATCTCAAACAAACACACACAAAGCAATAACAAAAAGAAGAGATCACACAGTTGTGAAGTCCTGAGTATTGAGACTGGCTCCTTCCCCATACAAGCCTCAATGAGATCTTTTCTTCTGAGGGAAAAAATGATTTTATTCTTTCTTTATTGAAAACCCATATTCCCCAGTATCCTATGTTTTTCTACCTACCATCAAGAGTAAGAGGATTGCCTTTTTCTCCCCTCTGCAATTAAATGCTCTTTCTAGTGTAACTGTGTAAGTTTCTCTTTTAAGCTGCCTGTCTTTGCAGCGGAAGTGGTTTAGAGTAGACAAATCACTTATCTAAAAATTATGTACTTACTTCTCCTTTGACAAATCTTCAGCAGGTTTCTAATCCCACCCTGCCACTTGAAATATCACTTTCTGTGATGACATTTGAGTCACAGTTGTCAGAAGCGTCAAGCTCTGTAGTTAAATGGATTAAATCACACTTCATAGCATGCAGTGTTTTGAAGAAGGAGTGGTTTATCATTTGTAGAAATTAATCATAACAGTTTTTTCTCTAGGGCAAATTCCCAATGATTTTTAAAGATTACTATGTTTAAGCCCCACTGACAGCAGTATGTCAAATTACATCACAGGGAAGGTTATCTCAGGCAGCGATAACTATTAACAAGACTCGCTGAAGACATTTACTACTGGGAGATGCAGGTCCATACTGGGAAGCACCTTTAATGTGCAAGGGTGGGAGCACAGACTCTGTGGCCTTGGGCACTATGAGGCCCCAGAGATCCATGGGGCCATGGAGACACTCAAACCCACAGGGGAGAAGAGATTTCGGATCAGGGCATCATTCAGTCCCACAGCAGGGAAGGAGACACTTGTGCCACTTCTAACTGATTAAGAAGAGCTGAAACATTTTCCAAGGAGTTCTATTTACCTAAAAGCAAGAGACAGCATTTGTCCGTTTAACATATGCTGTCAATGCCATATTCCTGATCAGAACCCTCCCAAATCTCAGTGCTGTCAGTCACCGTTTGGCACAGACACGAGTCCCCAGCACATCCCTACGGTACTGCTCTTTGCTTTCCCTGCTAAGACACTTCTCTCTCAAGAAATGCATTTTTTAAAAGTCAGCAGGCCGTCCTTCAGTCCTGATGGTGCAACAGACCTGCATGCCCACGGAACACCAACTTTTATGGCAATCAAGATAATGATGCGGACAGGTTTGTATGTTCAGCTGCCTTTGATTGCTCAACACAAACGGCATGATGCTTATCAACTGCTTCAAGTGAGGTGGCCTCTCCGTGCAATTCTTGCTTCTCTTGCTCTTTGCTCCTCTTTGGTGATATTGAAAAAGAATGAAAAAGGGAACCAAATAGATGAAGACCTGTAACAAAGACACAGATCACCAAGAGGAGAAGAAGGAAAGGCTGCAGAGGGGCAGAGATCAAATCCCCCATTTGGATGCTTCAGTATCAAGTAAATTGTACAAGGGAGGGCATCGTCATCTTCTACTGCGATTTCATTATGCAAGGTGTGCAGAGGAAAGATCAGAAAAGTTGTTTAGAGAAAGAAAAGGTAAGGGGAAAGGAAATTCTCTTCAAGTAGCTGTAATACCAGTTATTGCCCACTGAGTCATAATATAATCCCTTAGCAATGCAAATTTCTATGACCAAAGATTTAAAGGTTTATCTTGGAGACCAATCTTTATTCATCAGAGTTTTGCTGCACTGCTGAACACAGCAGGGTAGTTCCTTACAACATTTGTCTAGAGCAGGTTATTTGCCCAAGAATTAGCTCCCTGGATATGTATATATTTTACTATTGATTCAAAGGATTCAACAAACTCTTGAGAAGGCTTACAATTACACAGTTGAAATACACAGAATACATGGATCAGTGGTCTTGTGGATTTTCCCTAATGTTTCATAGTAGGTTGAGTCAGTTGAAGCTGTTTTAAATCACAGAGCTGCATCCCAGTCAGCAGCCATGTACTTAGGGGGAACAAAAAATAAAAATCCTTTGACTTTGCATCAAGTGTCCTTCATGCATTACTCATTTTTCCAGAATCAAACCAACTCCATCCAGAGAAAGGTGTGAAAGGAAAACCCAGGATAAAGAGCAAACTAAAAAAGACTCTTTTATGTGGTTTAGTCCTAAGTCAAAGATTACTACGTTGCCACTACAATCCCCTTCCTCATCAAGCTTTATAAAACAAAGGCAGGAAAGTTACAAAATGTACCAGCACAGCATTTCCTTTTCTCCTGATGCCCACCACTGCTGTGTGTATGTGCCCTTGGTAGCTCGATGTTTTGACAGCCTCTCTCAACTGGACTACACACCTGGGAGCACTGAATGCTGTTTTAGATGCACACAATAATTGGACCAAAATACTCAAAACTTTTTGGAAAAGACTTCTGCCCTCTTTACCTTCCTAGACCACAAAATTGTCCTTATTACTCCGTTATGAAAAACTGTTCCTTGATAGCTATGCAGAAGCTCAAGGTAGGCCTGCAGGCATGCAATGAAAAACACCTCTGTTAATTGCCATCATGATGGGAAAGGGGAGTCTACCTTAAATCCCTCTAATAAGATACAATGTGGCAATTTTCTAATCTCTATTTCCTTCCTTCTGATTAAATATCTTTACCATATGCATGGAAACAAAAAGATCTGTAAGACTACCATGAAACGTGGGGGAAAGCCTCCCAGAATTCCAGAGTAAGGCCACCTTCATAATGTTTGTATCTTTGGTTCTCTTCAGTGCTACACTTCTACAGAAAACTGAGAAGCAAAAGGAACCAAAGCACGCAGAAATACAGTGAAGCAGGCTAAGGACAACAATCAGATTTGTAATGTTGGATGACAGTCAGAAGAGAGGCTTTATAGAACGAAAACCCAAACCACTGTACAATGACGGCATCAGTTCAGAGTTGTCTCCAGCACTATTTCACACGCAGCAGAGCTACTGTAGCTTCCCCCTCCCACCTCACCTTGTTCATTTACAGTCCTAAGGACAGACCTAACACACCCCACCTGGGATGCTCTACCCTTCATTACTGGATCTATTCTGTTATAAATACTGATGACCATTTTAAAAACTGCTTTGTGACACAGGAGTTTTCTGTTTTTCCAAATTTCAAGAGCCATCTTAACCTTTAGGTACTTCCTTTCAAATTCCTTGGTAAGCTGAAGCATGGCACAAATGTCTCCAGTGCTCATCTCCACTTTCATTCTGTACCTCTTTTGGCACCTGGCCTAGAGTTCATGGCATCTCTTCCAGCAAATCAGAAATCAACTGAAGCCCTTTCCATACTAAATTCAAATTTTCAGCACCATCAGGTGGATCTCTAAAACTTTTGTATTTTTCACTAACATTTAATTAAGTATTTTTATATCCCATCTTACAAACCACCCGATTTTCCTCATGTAGTTTAGATGGTTTTAGCTTGTTACCACTTTGGAGGACTATCTGATCAACTGTTTCTTTAGATTACCAGCTAATATTTCAGCATTCCTATGTTCTGCAAATGACTAAAAACTTTGTTACTAAGACTGTCAAATGCAATAAGGGTTGCTGCCTTTCCTTCTAAGGAAGTTTTACTATGCACTTTAATAAACCATTTTTTTCTGCTGCTTTTTGAGATGCTCAAGATTACATTCTCAGTGAAAATATTTGTTTTTATTGAGATTGTTACTATTTGTAGCTGAAGCCTCACCTCTGGCAAGCTGTGGGTTAATTGCAGCTAAGCTTCCTTTCCCTGTTTAACTGTTTAAGGGGATAAGGAGGCAGCTCTCTGAAGACAGCAACCTAATCAGATCTTCCTGAAAGAACACCGAGAACTACCAGAGCAGCAGCTTGTGAAGCTCTGTAGGACTGGAAGGACAGAGGAGAGTACATGAAACTGAAGCTTGGAAAGTAGAAGCCCTGCTAGAGCTCCTGGACTTTTCTTGGCATTGTAAATCCTGTTTGTGCCTTTTTGACTATTAGCAGCATTTTTCCTAAATACAAATTGTCTGAATATTTCTTATTAAGATCTCAGAAGAGCAAGTCCTCCATGAAAATAATCTCTGTGACTATTTTCCTCTAACTTATCCTTCTAGGTTATTCATGCATTCATCTCCAGTTGACACTTCCTATTCCAGCCCATCCTCCAAGCAGTGCTGTAAGCAGGGCTACTCGGGTTTTCTGGGGAGTCCCTCAATTGGAGTCATCCTCCCTTCTGCAGGATCCAGTTGGACTGCCCCTAACCCAAAAATGGGTTTGAGAAGAAACCTAGCCTATTTGATTGTATCCTTTTTTTATTACTATGTTTCAAATCCAATCCCCCAGAATAAGGAAGGCATTGGTGGCAAGGAGGAGTATGTGACACAAACACCGAGTGGGACATTAATGGAATAAGCAAAGATGTAAAGAGAAGATATGTTCTTCATTAGCCACAGTATTTACACTTGTTATGTAGGCAACTTAACGACAGAGCTCTTTTTTTTCCTGTGCTGAGTGAACTGAGAGAACATCCAAATGAGAAAGTTGAGATGCAGTGTATTTTTTAATTAAAAAAAAATTCAATCTATGAAAACAACACTGAATGTCACTTTCTCCAAGACAACTGCAGAGTCCAGCAAGCCACCAAAAGTGCATACAGATGTTTCATGATGCCCTGTCTAATATGTGAGAGGTTACATGAAGAAAAAAGTAGATAAAAGTTCAAAGCTACAAATTAAAAGTCACAAATTGCTGGCTGTGTATTGCTGTCTGTCTTGGAAAGCTTCCATTCCTCCATTCCATTTGGAATCCAGCTCATGCTTCTAGCTTTGTATTTAAACAAATCCATGTACCATCATCATACACTTTTTCTATCAATCTGCCAGAAAGCTATACAGAGTTATTTTTAGCGGATTGTGAGATAAAGTACAGTTTAGCTTGCAAAGTAGCCTTATTAGGCAAAATGTTCTTGGTGAAGACCAAATGCAGTCACTGTCATACTTCTTCCCCATACACCAATCAATCTCTAAGAGCACCCCTTAATTTTTCCCACTTACAGTGGAGGATTACTGCATTAGCAACAAGAGGACAGAACTAGTGGGATCTTTATTGTTTTGTCTGGTTTGATCATCAAATAAACAGTGCTTGCAGAAGAAAGGAAATGGCTTGAAAAGAAAGTGGGTTTGCTCAGATTCCTCAAGGAAATATTTTGGTAGACAATCATTTTAAGAGAAACAAGGGCTTAGTATCAGTTTTTGCTCTCAGAAACTGTCAAACTCTGGTCTCAATCAAGTCCAAATACTTGGAGCCTCATGCTTTTTAAATACCATGTTCCCTTCCTCCCTGTTGTTAGAGGAACAAAGCTTTAAAGTGGATACCAAGAACTCTCAGGGAGTACATGTATGCTTAAATATTGACATGAATCTTCTTAAAACTAAAAAAAAATCCACTAGATTACTTTGAGGAAAAAACCCTTCATTTTGATGTGTTGTTGCTGGGAGGGGAATAATTCTGTAAAAATTTATGAGAATAAGATTAAAACCAGCAATTAATCCAGGCTCCTATCTTTAGTAATTATTCATATACCTGTTTAGCTGATTATAAGTCACAGCTCCAGGCTGTCTGCCTGCATTGCTAGGACACAGACAGCAACCTTTGCTAAATTGACTCCACTGGCTACACTCATGCTGCAAGGGCTGTTTTCAAGGACAGATGTACAATGTTATATGGGTAAAGAGACAGCAAATTAAAGATGGGTGTTCTGTCAGGAAAAGGACTGAAGAACTTGTGTCAGCATTTCCCTACATTAATAGGACCTTGGAATTTTAACCCTTCACCACCTATTACTTAGATTTAAGAAGCACTTTCCTTATACTGATAGCATCAGCATACAATGCATCTTATCAAATAAAATCATGACAATACAATAGCTCAGAACAAAATACCAGGGCATGCACTATAGATAACCATATAGCTATATATAGCTACAGAGGGACTCATGAAGAGCTTTTAATCCTTCTTAAACTCCGATTCATTTTAAAGCATCACAGCTTGTGGGTCAAAGAAGCTGATAGAAGCAGAACACGAAGTTACCAAAACCTATTATTGCTACCCAATATGAAGGTAACCCTCAATTTGAGATCATCAATAAATGTCCAGCACATTCCTACCAAAAAGCTACCCTCACATGTTGTATTTTTCTTGTCACCATCTGAATTCTGCATATTTCACTTTAAAGCAGTGTATGGACTTCTTTAAAGGAAGCTGAAAGCCTTTTGGACCTATTCTGCTCTGAGAAATGTTTAGCACTACAATCATAGAAGAAAGCTCTACTGGCAGCTCCTACCAAATGTAGACACAGTTCATAATGGCAAGAGGCTATGTCTTATATTGCCTTTATTGGCTCCCCATTGAAATTCAGTTCACAATCAAGGGATTATGTGATCTCACTAGAAAAGGACTTCTGGCATGTATATAAACACTTACTTCACTAGAGGATTTCTAGCATACATCTAGTCTACTTTGAGATTAAGAGCAAGTCTACACCTTACAGTGACATGAACAACAAAAACCCAGGAGCTGTTGACCTGCTCCCACGCAGCAAGGCTGTCCTGTACTGTGACAATGACTTCAGTCCCAAAAGCCACAGAGTAATTAGCTTGGGCACCTCACTATTGACTACCCCATTTCCAAATCCAGAGCTAGGTTTGCTGCTGCAGTCCCAGGTTCTACCGCATCGTGCTGTAATGAGCCACTTCCCTTCAGAAACTCCTCTCAGTAAAAGTTTCTATTTGATTGAGAAGAATCATCTGTTGTCACATGGGACTTGCTCCCTTTCATATCAATGCAAAATTAAAGAGGCTTTTCAGAACTTCACTATGGACAATGTCTTTCCAGAAAACTGACTATAATCTAAAATAGCCCTTAATTCTCAGGGCAGTGATCAAATATAAGAAGGATGTATTTCCAACAGTTATAGCTATTGCAAAGCTTCCAACAACTAAGCAATGGAGACAAAGTTAGAAGATAACATATTAGCAATGTTTTCTCCGAAATGAAATAATGTTTATTGTGACTACTGAAAGTTACACCCACTGCCTGATGTGATTAAAAATATGCCCTGGACAGCCATAGGAAATCTAACATAAGGAACAATCTACGCAGGGAATTTGACAAAAGACCTAAGAAGTTTCTGTTCTTTAATGCAGAAAATTTCTGCACTCGTGAAACGGCAGAGTAGCTTATTAGGGGGCTTTAACCTCCACTCCCTCCCCCAAAACACACTTTTTCCTGTATCTGGATACAGAGGAATGCTAAAGTTCACACTTCCAGATCTTTAAATAACTTCATCCATCTGTTAAATAATTTACATTCTGTTAGAATATGTAGCAATAGTATTGCTATGAAAATATACATTTCCATAACCTGGAAACTCTCCATCAGTGTTTAACACTATTTCTTACTTCTCTCCTGCAACACTGCATGGAGAGTTTCACCAAAGTAGTGCTTTAATGATGTGCAGGCACCAGAAAAGGATCTTGTCCATACGAGATGCTTTGAAATAGCTTCATCTAGTCAAGAATCCTTCCCCTTTCCCTGTGAATGACAGGAATGGCCCTCTTTTGAATTGATATGCATCAGATCAGTCAGTCTTTCTGTCCACTGTATACAAGATATTACTTTGGTGAGCTCATTGTCCACAGCAAAAAGATTGAACATTGAAAATCAGATAGCTCGAGACAAGAACTTTGGGATGGCAGATCTGATGGTAATCTATTTTTAATGAAGCTTTCAAAAAGAAAACAGAAGAATTTTACATGTTCATTTAAGCCGCAAATGCGGGTTTGGTTTTGTTTCATATTTAAATCCACTGCTAAGTAAACATTAGAGCTGAACATATTCCTTGGAAACTTATTCAGACAACTAGTTTTTAATTGCTTAATTTCTTCTCATTTCTTAAAGCAGTACGAGAATGCACAATGAAACTTCTCCCATTGAACTACAAAAAGGTTGAAGTGAAAGTTCAGCTGTAGTGAGACTGACTTTATCATTTAAGTACAATCTGGAGAAGAAAGTCAAATTCTCCAAAGAAATTCAAATTTTGCATACTTCAACATGAGAAAGCATGATTAGGTCTGCTTTCTTGAAATCTCTTGCAGCTAAGACTCAAGTAGCTTTAACTTCTTTTCAGTTGAGCATCCAAGAACCAAGGAACCACAGATGATTAGTCTGCTTTGGGAATTGTGGGCTGTATCACCACAGCTCTTAACTTTTGACCAAACCGTCACTGTCAGCTGTCCAAACTGTTTACTCACTACTGCACTTTTATCATCCACATTTTAAATTAAAAGGTGTTGGCAGGTTATTTAAATGAGCACGTTAGTGCTACTCTGCAGGCAACTTATCTTGGCCTGGAAGACTCTTGCCTGGAAAATGCTGCACAGTCTTTAAAATGACCCATGTCAAAATCTTTCTTAAAAACACACAATGCACTTTCATATCTGCAAAGAATAAACAGCAGAATCAAGGCAAATTGTTTTTACCAAAGGTGAGAGAAAGTTTAAAAGTAACCTTTTTTTTACTTTGGGAATGAGAGCAGCAGACACATTTACACAAATACGTGTTGCTGGAAACAAGAATCTGCTTTCCTCTTAAGGAAAATGTCTGCCATGAGGAAACAGAGATACTAAACCTTCAGGAGACAGTACTTGCTAGAAGGAAAGACAAAGATCCTACAGTGCCTCAGATCACATGAAAACCATTTCTGTTTACTTATGCATAGGTTGTCCTCTCCAAATGGCTTCTCTCCTGCTTTCAATCTCCATTATCTTCTTTCAGATATTCTTCTGGGTGAAAGTCTATAATTTTAATATTTATAGCCCTGACAAAATTAGGGTTTGTATTCCAGTACCATCTTTACTCTAATCCACTATCTCTTTCTGGGATTTAATGGTAGCTCTTATCTCTGCTGAAGGAGCAGAGTTCAGTGAACTAAGTCTCCTCACTTCAATCAGATCAGAGTCTGAAGGGTCTGCCATAAACTCCTGTATCCAAATCAGAGAGGAGGAAATGGAACAAAAAATCTGGAACAGCAAAGTTAGCAAGTTGCCCCTCCATACTGCTCCTCAACAGCTTCAGCATTTAGGGGAGAGAAGTGACTGCTTCAGCAAACTAAGGCTTACATGGCATCCAAAGCTCTTGCAAAGCTTTTCAAGCTCCCACGAGTATGAGGGACAAAGATGGAGGCAAATGCAAAGATGGTTCCTCACTTACGTTTTACAGTGGTGGAAAGGGAAGGATGGGAGAAAGAGAATTCTAGCTTCTCAATAACCCAACTTCTCTGGTTCCTAGTCCTGTGCTAGACAGATGTCACTGACCATCTCCTGGTACACTACAAACAAACAACTTCAAGTCCACAGCACGATCTTCTTTTTCAGCGTGAGGAGAACGGGTTTTTTCTTGGATTCTCCATGAACGGAACCAAGATTTACTTCAGTTCTTCCTCATTTTCTGGTGTCAATCCCTCTATGGGAAAGATCTTAGGAAGGATAAAAGTAAGTGATGACTTTTGCTCCTTTTTTTTTTTTTATTGTCTTCCAGAGGAAACCGTACATGACAACACTCCTAACCTTGTTCACTTCTATTGACCTGTGCTCTCCCCACCTGCCTCAGTGTGAAAAAAACCCCTGACACATACACAAACACCTTCTTGGGCTTTCTATTGCAATTTAATTAACATTAACTGAATGTGGTTTCCAAAACAAAGCAACAGATGAATCAGAGAAAAAGTTAAATGCCTTTAAATTTGGAGTTGACATTGTCTCATATAACAGCAAGAACGATTTATGAGCATTCAGTAAGAAAAAAAAACCCAAAAAGGCATGAATCCCTAGAAAACACCACAGGAAGGCAAGTAACAACCCCAAACCTACTAAAATATGCAGCACAATTTACATGATTCTTATAAAACATTTATGTTACTTTCAGACAAAGTATTGACTGAGATATCTGATTTTGTCAAAACACTCTGTAAATAAATACATCAGATTAAGGAGCTGATACTTAAGTAACAATGCTCTTTGAGGGTAATCATCCTGCAGGCAGAGGAATGCAACGGTAAGGAAAAAAATGGTATGGGAAAACAACATTTCTGTGCTGTGGTTAACATCACTGAGGATGACTGTGTCAATCAACTGTAATCCAAGCCACCAAGTCAGCTCAAACGTGGTCTGCCACTCTGAAGGAAAATCCATACGTTCTTTTAACCCTTGTATTTAACTGCCAAGGCAGCAAGTGTTGCAACCAAGAGAGCAGCCACCACTGCTGCTGCCTTCTGGGAGGGCAGAGGAAAAGCTGAAGACTGAGGTATGCTTTGAGGAAACAGCCACACTGTGAATTCCTGCATATCAGACTAGATTCTCCCAAATAACCTGTCACGCTTTCCATTCTGTGTTTGTAAATGAAAAAAAACCAGAGAGATGGAAGAAAAGGCACTTCTGCCCAGAAACTTAGGGAACAGAAACAGTATCCAACTCCAAGTACAACTGGTTTTATTTACAAAGACAGTAAACTGAGTAGAGACGAGAAAAAAGAAAGAAGTTACTGCATCAACATTTGAGCCCTGTTTGGAGGGAATTCAACACATCAACGCAGTCAATTTCACTAGTGCATAACAGCAAATCCACTGCTTGTCTGTGTCCTCGCTTCAGGGAACAAACAAGTGACAAGGGCTGTTGGTATATCCCATTGGCAGGAGGTGAGGAGGTCACCTTGCTCTGAGGGGTGCAGTGTTGAGTACTGATAGAGAGTCCTCAGTTCCCTGCAGCCAGACTGGCCCAGGTCTCATCAGAACATGATCCTTAAACTGAGATGTTTGGTTCAGTCAGGTTTCTGACTGTTTTCAGACAAGAACAAGTGGTAAATTGCTATTAGTCCAAAAGCTCTTGCAATTGAGTTAACACCATTAATTTCCACAGGAGGTTCATCACTTCTAAGAAGATGATGTAAAATCCAGGAGGAATTCTTTATGCTCTCTCTCCAGTAGCAGAAAAACAACTGCGTGATCAAGGCAGCTGCGAGACTCAAGACTGCAGTTCCTATTTCATTGACAGTTCCCACCTCTTCCTCTCCAAACCTTGCCTTCCTTTACTCTCTTTCCCATCTAGCTTGGCTATAAGTACTTCAAAGAAAGGACTTTTAGACTGTGTGCAGAGTTTCTTAGTGGTATTGATCTCATATGGGACCACTGAAAGCACCAGTGAGTAACACCAACACCACAACCCAGCAGCACTGTGTGAGGGCACCAGAAACACCAGACATTAGGTCCTTGGAGAAGTTCCGCACTTTCTTCTTCGGTGACTGTGGCAGAGGAGGTTTCCTTCCTAGGACAGAGAGTACTTTGACTGCAGCCAGTACTTCATATAAGCAAATATCTAGCTATCTCATAAACAGATAAAGGTAAGAATGAAGCTTTTTAACAACTTGCTTAAAAAGACGAAATTACACATTTAAGAAGGACAGGAGTGATACTTTTTTTTCCTTTTAAAAAGATGTATCAAGGATGTGACTGAAACAACTGAGTTCCACATATTGTTAACTTGGTTCAGTGACCTTTGGCTGTGGTTTGGGTTGCAATTTGGTCTGAGTTACTTCGTTATCATCAATAGCTGTTGAGCAGCATATACCAAACAAGCCCACTGGTCACAGCTCAGCTCACTTGCCAGCATCACCAAACTTGTTATCTTGAATTCAGCCTCTCTGAAACCTACTTTCATCAAGAAGTAAAGGACTTTAAATAGATACTGCCTGGTTAATTTCTTTAGACTTAAATTAGTTTTGAAAGTTTGCTAATCTTTTGCTCATGTTGCAACTGTCCACAGTTCAAGAGAATTCCAGACTTAGGGAGATTCTGCTTTGCAAATTGAGACGTTTTAGAAAAAAACAATGTCACTTTACATCTGTCATTTAATCCTTAATAAGCTCTTAATCAGTAGGCTGCATCCCTAAAACATTATCCCCTACCTGTAATTTGAAATGCTCCTGCCCCTTCCTCCTAAAATCCTTAAAACAGCAGGACTGATGCTGCCAAGCCCATCAATGCTCTCACAACCTGTTTGCACTTCCGCAGACTAAGATGTAACGAAAGACATAACACGCTGTGGAACACTGTCATCTAACACCGCAGAGCGTCAACTATACACAGACTAACTCTCCCCATACATGTTTTAATTCCGGTTAATTTGCCATACATGTTTTAAGTCTAACTTCAAGTGCTGGATTTCCATCAGCAAGGTTTTTCTTTGCCACTCTTTGCTTTTTGCTGGTTTCTCCCCCATGGAATAAACCCAAAGTCTTTCTCTGACATACTAAGAAACTCATTTCTTTTAATCTGTAACTAATTTATTTTAATCTGTTGTTAACTCTACCTCATATTCAATATTCTACCTCTTTCTACCAAAAAAAATCTTGCATTTTCTCCATTCTTCTCCCAGATGTAGTATTGTAACTGTCAGTTAGTCATTGTGAATTCTTCCTCTAAAACCACTAGGCACTGAGTGTTCAAAGCCTGAGACTGGCTACACGAATCCACAACAGCCACGCTGCACCAACTTTTTAAAAACATTACCATTTCTCCACATTTCTTACAACTAAATAGTAAAGTTACCAGATCAGCTCATGTCATTACTTTTAATCTAAAAAGATGCCAAGTGGGACAGCAAGTAATCCTGTTAGAGCAAGGGATATCCTTGAATGAGAGACATCAAGAACATGTACACTGAAAATCAACAAGCAGCAGCGTGTGTTTAAACATGTACTTTAAACTGGCACCCAGCCTCCCTCATAGGATTACAGAATGGTAGGGTTGGAAGAGACCTTTAGAGATCATCTAGTTCAACCCCCTTCCAAAGCAGGTCCCACCTAGATCAGGTCACACAGGAATGTGTCCCGGTGGGTTTTGAAAACCTCCCAAGAAGGAGCCTCCACACCCTCCCTGGGCAGCCTGTGCCAGGGCTCCCTCACCTCAACAGGGAAAGTGTTTTTTCTTATGTTTAAATGGAACTTTTTGTGTTCCAGCTTCATCCTACCATTTAGATATTTGTAAATATTAATGAGATTACACCCCCCTCCCCCAAGTCTCCTCTTCTCCAGACTAAACAGCCCCAGTTCAGAACTCCTGTGAAATTCACATTGGCCTTTCAGACATATGTGATCTTACACTTTGTCACTTCAGAGCAGATGTTTAATTGGGAGGAAGCGATTTTAAACATCTGGAGCCAACATCTGAGAAGCTGGATGAAGACCACACAGAGCCTTTAGGAAATTAAAAGTGTATGCAATTATGTCACTACCTAGACTGTGTATTGAGGAAAATTGGAAAAATAAACAACACCAGAATTTTCAACAGAGAACCTTCAAAATCCTTCCTTTTCCTTCATTTGCCTTCCTCTGCCTTAGGAGGAAAAAAAAAACACTTTAGGAGATGTAAAGTCCATTAACTGAGTAACCAACATTTGACCAACAAGAGACAATGCATCCCCCAAAGGAAAAAAACAGAGAAAGCCAATTTACTATCAAGCCTTTAATCCCTTAGGGAAACAAAGCAAATCAGTAAATATTTAGAAGATGAAACATTACTCAGTCCTAGTGGGTCTCAGGTGTATTGCAGTAAGTCAGGTTTAGTGAACACACCTGCAGCACATATAGCGGCAAAAGACTTCCAGGGAGAAAAGTCAGGGGATAAACTCTGCAGAATCCAAGTCTCTAATTTGGAACAGCACTGCTGGTGGTACTCCCCAGACTTGAGCAACTAGCCTGCCTCCTTATTTCTAATTACATCTTTCAGAAGCCAGAACCTGGGTTCTTCACAGAACAGCCTAGATAAGAAAGAACACTCAGCTAAGCTTTTTCTACCTGAGTAGCTGCTATGGTGAGAGAGGAAAACAGAAGGTGTGGTGGCTAAGCAGATCAGTTCCCAGGAAGGTGAGAGGAGATGCCATGAGATTCAGCTCCAGTGATTGTTCAGTGAGACTTGCATGTTTCTCAAAACTGCTTTGCTTAAACAGAGCATCATCTACAGAAACAAGAGAGTTAATAAATTCCTAGTTTAAAACTGCAAACCTTAACAAAATAAAGAGTATGTTTAAATGAAAATACAAATGCAGCTTGGCTTTGCATCCCTCCTTTTTAGAAGTCACGTATTAGTGTGCCATACACAGATAGCATTCTACTTCCCTGCTTGAATGTTCAAGTCAGGACTTTTTGTTTGAAGACCTGCAAATCAATTAGGATCAAGGCAACAGAACGGTGCTGGCTCAGCTCACAAAAGGTTTATATAACAAGAGAAAAATCACGAGGTTTTACAAAAATGATAAGTGACCAATAAATATTTTTCTAAGTACACAAAATCAATCTCCAAAAATGTTCCTCAAAGGGATGATAAGCCTTTAGACCTACTCTCTGAGAGCAGAGAACTGCTATGTAAAATACACTGTAAGTAGCACTAGTAAACTTTTGGTACTTAGGAAGAGCAACAAAACAAGGTCAGAATTTGTAACCTACAAAACTGCCACATGGCTCCATGGGAGGAATGAAAGTCTAGAGGCCAGTATGGTGTGTGCTGCTGACACAGTCACCTGCATCGCTGACATGCTTTGTCTTGAGAGTAAAGATCGTTCTTCCATCTGAACTACAGATCATAGCTTTTAAAAAGGTAGTTCAAATGAGGGAGATGCTGTTTGACAACATGCACTGGGGAGGATAAGACTCCATACTGTTTCTAAGTCTTCTGGTCTTTAGCCTTCTACAGAAGGCATCTGTTCCTCTGGAGTAGGAGGAAGAGCACGTCTGATACTGACAGCTTTGAGATGTCTATGGGCCATGGGATTGTTGAGAAACTTCTCCATACAAATCAAGATGCAGAGATTGCCAAACTCATACACTCTGAGCATCAACACCATTTCAAAGCACTGGGGAATCTTTATTCGCTAAGTACTATAACTGGAACATGATTTTCCTCTCCAGTGCGTAAACCCAAACATTGTTTTACCTCAATTTACTGAACATAGAGATCTTTTAAAGAACCAAACAACCCAAAACTTAAATGAATTAAATGCTCTTAATGAGCAGCTAAAGACAGCGAAACAAGCACGCTCTCTTGTCTCCAATGAGTTATGATGGCCCACTCAAAGCTGACTCAGGAACTAATGTTTCAAGAAACAGAATAGCAAAAGATCCAGTCTTTGGCAGCTTTTAAACCATCTGTTCCACACTATTTTAATCACTTCTGCTCAGTACAGAGATTCTGGGTTTCAGTTCGTTTGTGGTGGAAAAACAAAGAATGCTGCATTTTTGGAGCATGGAGGGGGGGAATCCAGAGTCCTCCCAACTACTCTGAAACTGGGGTGTTTGAAGAGAGCAAAAGGCTTACTGCTTGTGTGCTCAAGCGTGATAAAAAAGCCCTCCCCCTCCATGAGGGATTCCTCCTGTGTCTTGAAGCAAACACAAATTGGAATGTGCCACACTGACCTGGAAAAAGGGGGATGTGGGGAAGAAGCTCCTGTTAGCCACTTTATTATGGCACAACAATTAGTATCGCTCTTTCCAACAGAAGAACCCAAAAGTTCCCATTGCTATTTCTTGGGGGAAATTGCTTTACATTAATAAGAATGTTTCCTCTGCCCAAAAGTTACAGACTTTCCATGACTTTCTTTTAGTACTGAAAGATCAGTAGGGTAGAAGCAGTAGGTGGGTTTGAAGTGATGAGTGTATCTTTTCTGTAACACAATGATTTCTCCTCCCTTCTCTCCATCCCCAAACAAAGAGCAAACTGTTCTCTGAGGTGACAAGCAAATAGAAAAGGTTAGTCCCACAGTTAATTCAAATATATCTTTGACTAAAAAAAAGGTGTTCTCTGTGAAGGTGTGATTTGTGGATCAACACAACTGCTTGTGTTTGTCTGCCTGAGCTATATGAATGATGATTCCCCTATACCATTTTAATCTTCCCCAAGGAACTGTGCTGTTACGGTTTCTGCTTCCCACTATGTCTTGTTAGCGCTTCCGACGGGATCTGACAGAGCTCTTTGTGCTGCTCTGAGCTGAAATGGTGTGCCAGCTCTTTCCCAAGGCACTGAAGGGAAATATGTCCTCCCCAACATCAAAAGCCTCACAACCTCAAAATGATTGAGCCTGTGATGTGACTAAGATGAGAGGGAATTTGTTCTAGATCTAACCATGTCAGCTTGCCCAAGCTCAGTGTCCCACTGTAAAAGAGTTTCTTCTGCTCTAAAGCTTAATTCTTGGTATTCCCATGATCAATAACTCCCATATGTTACCACTTAATAGTGATATCAAAGGAGCAACTCAACCACATGAAAGTTAGTCTGGATTTGGCTAAACAGCACTGGTACATTTGTTTGCACGGCCTCGGATGACTAATAGTGTTGGCTGGAAAATAAATTAAGATGCATTATGAAATGTTTTCATTTTCATTAACATTTTTCAAACAGTCCAGTGTAGATTTGCATTTAGGGCCTTTTATAGTCTTCAAAACTAGCAGGAAATAGAATGTATTCATACAAATACTTGACTTTTGCACATCAACAAAGCACGTGCAAAAGAAAAATCTAAATATAATCCCAGTTCTTCTAGAGTAGAAAAGGCATCCAAAGAATATAAGTAGTATAAGTAAATCCCTATATGATTAAAATACTGATGGCAAGTGTGATCAAGCTAAGACATTTGTTATTGTGGAGAATAAACCCATATGCTTGTAGCTAAGATCATGATAACTCTTTACTATGTAAATGGAGCAGATAGAAAAGATCCCCTGGTTTGCGTAGATTTGTACAGCCACTTTCCATTGCTGAAGGATCCACTAAGTGGACTAATCATCTCCTGTCTCAGCACACTCAGATTAAGCTAAAGATTCCAAAGGAAATATTTTCAATACTACAGTAAATAAAAACAACAGTGAGGTACTTTTCTTCCTCTTTTGGCCCAATTTGAAGGCTTTAGCATTCTTTCTACCACATCCAACTACTCAAACTCCCCAAAAACCAGGACTTGAGTGAATACTACGTACCCATGGAGGGTGCTGGTCTAAACCAGAATGGGATTGTAGTGATCTATTTTTAGGACAGAAATGTCACAGTCAATAGTGAAGCACATATCCTGCTTCACTCTGCCCTGGAGGCAACAGCTTTAAAGGTCAGAAAGCAACGCTTACTAGAGATACTCCAGCTTCTTCAGCAAGAATGTGTGATTAGCCTTCTGAATGAAGAAGTTATTTATCAGGAGCAGGGTGACTTCAAACCACACAGACCCTGCATACATGTAGACTTTGGATGGCTGGTTGCCACAAGCACTTAAAAGATTTGCCCTGTTTCTTAAGAATCCCTGGGATACCTCATGCTCTTGCTCTCTGCATCCTGAGTGTGAAAACCAGATCATACCACTCGTTCTTAACTGTCCCTTAAAAGAAACTTCAGAAAAATAAAGATGGAAAAAGGAAACGAATTAAGTGGGAAATGGATTTGCTTCTCAAAGAACCCTCTCTGGTGGTCAGCAAAAAAAGGAGGCTGAAAAGATTACTGTGTAGAGCCATCCTTCATAGCATACTGCATGGAGGAAAGGTGTCTTAAAAACATCAACTGTCATCTCTGAGGTATTGTTAGCAAACACTCCAAGAAACGTTAACATATTGACACATCTTCACCATTGTAACTCAGAGGAAACGCCAGCAAGCAGACCTCAGAAGAACTAATGGAGAAAAGGGGGAGTTTAAACCCTTTCCCATCCACAAAACCATGCTTTGGACCAGCAACACTGTCCTATTCTTCATTGGCTCAAAAATACTGATTCAGCAAAGAATTTAAGCATGTGCCTAAATTTAAGCAGTTTAATTAACTTTGACGTCAGTGAGCCTACTTGTATGCTTATAATTAGATATGTGCTTGCTGAAGCAGAGCCCATTTGAATAGAATCTCATTGATTTTAATTTGGCCCTTTGTCTTTGCCCCTCATTTATTCTTTGCAGTGACTGAAGGATTAGTGCTAAGGTTCTGATTCAGGAATGCACTTAAACAACTCATCTTCACTCACAACATGCAAAGGGAGGTTAAGCATGTCTCAAAAAATAAGCATAGACCTAAGTGCTTTACTGCATAAAGACAATTTCATGACTGAAGAATAGCGAGAGGAGAGTTACTTCACTCATATTGTAGATTAGGTGGGTCCAGTCTTTTTAAGTCAGATTTTTAAGACAGAAAATCTTTTCCATTTATGTAAATAGAGAGCAAAAACTTGTGCTCCACATACTATAAATGAAAATGCATGTGTAAGCAGCTACTTTGTGAAGAAATTCATTTTATACAGGAATCCTTTTTCCACTGTTGTTTATTCTTGCAGTGTGGAGGAGCCAGATGTAAATACCTTATTTGTTCATTTTGAATGATGGCTTTCGGGTCCCAATATCTTGGATATTTCAAAGCCAAGTAAAAACAAACACAAAATAATCAAGCATTAAATAAAACCAAAACAAAACTGCATGAAGAATGCTAAGAACACGAACACCACTCATCCAGACAACAGAAATAACAGTTCAAGTCCCAGAGGTCAAAAGACAGCTAGATGCCTCCAAAGCACACACACCAGAGTGAAGCAGCAAGATCAAAGCTCCAGCTCCTGCCAGGCTGCTCATCTGAACACCTCTAGAGGAAAACATGATGTCTTTTAACATGCCAACGCAATTGTATTCAGTACACAGATAGCATCTTGAACAAGCCTTTAAAATGAGATACTTCAGCCCATTCTTCTGTGTTTATGGCCTTTTAAAACCTAGAATCCATGACAGCCATTATTAACTGCAAGCAGCTACAATTAAAGGTGGATTGGAAGGATATAGCAGCAGAGGGCTAAGAGGAAAACAGAAGCAAAACCAAGAGGTGAGTTCACTTTGGAAAATACTACAGAAAGAGTTACTCAAAATAAACAAGGAAGCCCAGAGAGGAGTACTTGTAAAGACTCTCAGCAGTTCATGCCAATCCTCATCTACAAAGCTCCCTGCAGGGTTCCCTGATCCTCTGTAGAAGATGCTGCCACCCAGGGTGGGCTGACTGCCTGCACCCCGCTGCTTACCCAGCCACTGCCAGGTGCCTGAGCTGCACTGAGACACTGCTGCAGCAAAGGATTTGTGATGCAATTTGCATTAATTGGACTGCTAAATACACAGCTAAAACACCAACAGGTCTTTGAAAAAATCCATCAGAAATCCCATTGATTTTGTGATTTTTTAGCTACCTCCCTTGGAACCGAGATGGCTGGTCCTTCATTTACTCACAAACTCTTGGCACACACCTAACATTCTGCTTTCAAAAGAACATTGGAAAAAGTTTAAAAAGCTCCAGACTCAAATTACACTGAAGAGAAAGCTAATGATACGGAGGAACCAACTATCCATCTACTCGATGAGTGCACTTGGAGGCACAAGAACAGAGTAAGGACATACCAGTTGAATTATTAAAGCAATATAGTTAAGTAAAGGAAATTAAAATATTTTAAAGCCATTTAGTTAATGTGCTGGTTTTGGCTGAGAAAATGTTAATTTTCTCCCCAGTAGCCAGTACAGGGCTGTGTTTTGGACTGGTGATGAGAACAGTGCTGGTAACACAGGGGTGTTCTGGTCACTGCTGAACAGCATTTGCACAGTGTCAAGGCTTTTCTGCCTCTCCCCCTGCCCTGCCAGTGAGGAGGCTGGGGGGGGCACAAGAGGTTGGGAAGGGACACAGTCAGGACAGTCCATCCCAACTGACCCAGGGGATATCCCAGACCATATGATGTATCCAGCTGGGGGAAGCCAGGGGAAGGGACAGTCAAGTTTCAACATTTGCCTTCCCAAGTCCCTGTTAGCCTGCTGGAGCCCTGCTTTCCTGGGGCTGGCTGAACTCCTGCCTGCCCATGGAAAGCGGGGAAGCAATTCCTTGCTTTGCTTTGTTTGCCTGCATGGCTTTTGCTTTACTTATGAAACCGTCTTTATTGTAACTCATGTGTTTTCTCCCTTTTACCCTGTGATTCACTCTCCCATCCCACTGTGAGGGGAGTGAGCCAGTGGCTGTGTGGGGCTCAGTAGCAGTTAGGGCAACACATCTAGTCTTCCACTGCCTTAAAAACTTACAAACTCAGAGGAGAATGGACAGTGTTTAATGTGCTGGATGTGACATTTAGTCTGGGCATATTGAAAACATGGAATCTGTCACTTGTCACCATTCTGTGTAGCCAGCAATCAAGGCTTTCCCTCCAGAGCCAGGGAGAGGCAGAACTCAGAAAAGGCTTCACTAACAATCAACGCTTCTAGATATGGAACCTTAGAAAGTAATTCCAACACTGCTATAGAAGAGAGCTATTTCTGCATACATGAGTTTCAGACAGAGAGATGAAAGGCAGATAAAAACATCACAAATGCAAATAAACACAACAATAGAACAATGATCTTTTACAGGCTCTTTTTCCACCTTTGTAGACAAAATGGCACCTGTAGAATAAACGGTCTGCTTTCATAGGGACAGGTATGTTATCAACATCTGACTATTCCAAGTTTGTAGCATGTTTTCTAATCATAATCCAAACATATTTACTTCACAATAGAAGCATATTTATGCTGACATTCCTTCCAAAACCTCCCTTTATTTTCTTGTCTAGTGTGTCAGAGATATCTTATAATCAATAATCAAAGGATTCCATCGAGCCTCCAGTGGTAGTTTGATGATCCACCAGCTTTGTGTCCTGGACTCAAGGACTTGGCTCTCAAACACTATTCCTGTTTCTCATCACAGCTTTCTGTCCCTTTAGAGGCACTGAATGATTCTGCATGGGAGCTGAACCTGCGTACACAGAACAGGCAACACAATACTTCTATTCACCCCTCCTTCAAGATACTCAAAAAGGCAGCTCAGCTCCCAGATAACTAAGAGCAACACAGAGGCAAGAACTCCTTGAGAGGCAGCCACCAGACTGTACTGCCACTGCCTTGGCTGAGCACCTTCTGCCTTCTTTCTCTGTCACTGCAAGTTGGAAAGCAATAATTGGCTGCAAACAATCAAATGAACAGAGAATTTCCTCCCAACATAGACTTTACATAATAATTTTTTTCACATACTGAAAGAAGGAAAAATAATCTCTTTTGAAAGAACAATTTTTCCTTTCTTCCATTCTGTGAGTTACCAGATCACAAGAGCAGCCTGGCCCTTCTCCATGCTCGCCCTAGTGATCAGATGTGGATTTAGCTATATTGAGCAAAATTTTAGATCAGAATGTAAAACCACTTTATTGTCCTGTAAAGCATGCTAGATGGAACAGAACAGAGAAAGGAGGTTTACACAATTGTGGTTCTAACAAAGATCTACCCGAGGTTTCTGCTTTTGCTCTCAAGACAGCATAACAGCGACACAACTCCAGTACCTTGTTGCTTTTCCTGTGGTCAAATCTATAGGTACTTGTTAATTATTTGAAACACACACATTCAGATGTCTTCTAGTATTACAGCCAAAGCAAAACTCCCTTACTGTTTGCAATGGTGTCTGTTTTTTCAAGGACCACTAGGACTATTCCAACATTCCCAGTGGGAGACAGCAACTGCTACAAATTTCCAACAATTTACATCTCCCAATCTGATTTTAGACCAGCAGTGAGTCATTTTTCACACTGAGAACCTAGAGGTCTCCCTGGTTCTTACCTTAATTGAAATTGCTTCTGTAGTAAATACACTAAATAATTTCATTTGTTTTTTCCTATGATGGAAAGACAATATCTTCCAGAGTGAGCAAGATTAATGTCATTTGGGTCTGACCAGACAATCATAGGGGAGACACAAGAAGCACAATACCCTGCTTTGTATGCAGATGTTCAGTGTTCAATTTATCTCCTCAGGAGCAGCCCTTGTTGAGCCTTCTGTTATTGAGTTCAAAGCTGAGTCAGTAATATTTGCCTTTAAAAATGTTTATATTTACATTTCCTGTGAGAGTTTGCTTGGGAAGATGCACATTTTAACCCGGTCTGTGAACCTGAAAGCAGAGAGCGGTCTCTGTGGCTGCAGGTTCAGTTCTACAGAGGCCTGAACAGGGCTTTGGGAAACAACACCACGGGCAGGCAGGTTTAAAACACCTGTGACAACTTCTGCTCACTAAAATTAATAACCCCTGCACACTTCAAACACAGGCATTTATCAAAGAAACAAGCAATGTATCGAAGGGGGTTGCACTTAACCATTAGTTTGACTGGGTACTTCATAGAAACTTTCTGTATGAAATGCTGCTACTTGAAATTTTGCTGAGAGAATCTCCAAAGTCAAGCAGATACTCAGTTCATATAAAACACAAGAAACACTGGCTCTTTTCAACAGTGCACAGAAGAAATACATATTTCACAGCAACAATGGATGGATTCAACAGGGATGCTTACTATACAAAGAGATTTGCTTAGACCTGCACAATATCCAGGCATCTTGTGCTTGATAATTTTTTTCCCTCCAGCACATTAGAAATTCCTAAGAGCCCTGGCCCCAACACCAACTACATCTATGGAGACATCTTCTAGGAACAGAGACACATTGACAGTCACAGACTTGTTTCTTGGATCTCAGATGCAGACTTTCCTAAAAGTCTGGTTTAAATGATAGAAATAAGATTCAAAAGAAGTAACTTCAAAGTTTCTAGTTTCAGATTCACACCTTTTGGGTTTTACTATTGTAAAGCTACTAAATGTCATGACTTTATTTTTTTTGAGTGAAATCTCATTTCTCCCATTTATTCCTCAAGTCAGGTGTCACTGATAACTGCTACAAAGCATGATTTAGCATATATGGATGTGTCAGGGATAAATAGTAAAGTATGGATTTATTAGGTTATTCATAGAAAGTTCACAATGAGACACAAATATCCTTGCAGTTTTAATCAAACTACCAATAAATAAGAAGTATTTACCTCAGCATCCAAAAAATCTGCAGAGGAAAACTAATTTGATGGTTTTCCTTACGTGTGTTACTGAAACTGAAATAACTTGACACAAGAAGAATCCATGAAATAACAGAATCACAGAATGGTAGGGGTTGGAAGGGACTTTTAGAGACCATCTAGTCCATCCCCACTGCAGAAGCAGGTTCACCCAGATCAGGTCACACAGGAACGTGTCCAGGTGGGTTTTTAAAACCTCCATAGAAGGAGCCTCCACATCCTCCCTGGGCAGCCTGGGCCAGTCACCTCAGCACTGAAAGTTTTTCCTTATGTTTAAATGGAACTTTTTGTGTTCCAGCTTCTTTTCATTACCCCTTGTCCTGTCACTGGATACACAAGAGAAAAAAGGGATGCCCCAACCTCCTGACACCCATCATTTAGATATTTGTAAATATTAATTAGATCTGATCTAGGTGACCCTGCTTCTGCAGGGAGTTGGACTAGATGAGATCTAACGGTCCCTTCCAACCCCTACCATTCTATGATTCTCCTGCAGTCTCCTCTTATCTAGACTGAACAGCCCCAGTTCCTGCAGCCTTTCCTCATAAGGAAGATGCTCCAGCCCCCTTAGCATCTTAAATGGAGATGATCCAGAAGCCTTAGCAAACGTGAACATACCAACCTCCACTGAACTTTGCTCAGAGAAATAGCACACATTGTAAGGAACAATAGTGCATTTGTTCTGGGTATATATTCCTTAACAGATCTCTTCAAAACCATTTTCAGTTATTCTGTGGTCTTCTTCAATTCCCTGTCATGAAAATGCACAAGGACTAATACAAATTAGAACAATCTACTATGATGAACCCTTATGGTTCTTTGATTAGGCTTTAACTGACATTTCAATGAATGTATTTTATCATATAGCAGCAATGTAAACACCTTGGTGTTGGCACACTTAAACAGATGTACTTGAACATGAGCATTAGAAAAGATGAAACAAACATTTTTTTCAGGAAGACTTCTCAGTACGGAAATCTCTCTTTTAAAAAGAGAAACACTACATAGAACATCTTGTCTACTAAGCAGTGTTTCTTTTCTTAACAGGCTACAGACTACATGCTGCAGATGGACCTACAGGAATTAGGAACAACTCTGCAATTTTGACCAGTGGAATCTCAATTGTATTTAGAAAGTGAACTTGGTGTCCTGGAGCTTGATGATCTGATCTGTTTGCACAGTTCATGCTTTCGGTCGTTCAGCCCTCCAGCAGCAAAAAGCTACCAATTCCCGTGGAAGTTGCTAAGTTACTGCTCTCATGACTGGACTCCTCACCAACTTCTTTGAATGCCTCCAAGATACACAGGCTGATAAAAGAGCACTGGCAGTGAGGTACATTCAGACACATAGCAGCTCAAAAGGGAACACATTCAGGACTGAATGCTGTAAGCTGAGAAAAGGTAACTTGTAAAGAGCAAATGCCTTTCTGAAGAGTTTGCTTTCTTCTCTCCCATGAATATATGTGTGCTTTCACAGCTGCCTCCCTTCTTACTTTCCATTTCTGACTAACCTCACCTTCAGAGGGTCAGATATGTTATTCAAAACAATAACAGAAAATAAAACACTGTCACACTGAGACCAAGCTCTAGTCTGTCTCCCTCACCAAATTTTCACTTGCTTTCAGCACACATGGGATGCCTGAAGCAGAAGACAAAAAACGGTCACAGAAATCAACAGAAATCTTCTCTGGAGAATGTCAGTTCCAGTCCAAGTGAGAAAGGGTGACACACACACTAGGAAAAGATACTGCCTAGGAATTACATGATGAGCTGATTCACTGTATACTTCAAATCCACAGCCATGTGAATATCCAGGTAAGTATCACGCTCATGAAAATCCAAGGCACTGAGTAAGAAAAACAGCAGAGCTAGCTTGCTGCTATTGTTGAGTTTCTGCAATTTTCCTAAGGGATACAGTAAAGGCATTAGTGCAAAAATGTTCCAACCTGACAGCAGAGTTTTAGTGCTACACCTCTCAAAGTCAGTTGGTACCATGGTAACAAGGACCTGTCAAATGTCAAAAAGAACCACCTGATATTTTGGCTAGATAGAATAAAGCAGCAGCAGCCTCCTGTAAAAACATAGGTGTTCAAGTACACAACAGAGCAGTGAATGCCAAAAAGGAGGCAAATTTCCATCCCAGCAAAATAATGTCTATCTACGTAATTATGGTACGAGGCCCTAAAACTTGAGGTGAAAAAGAATTGTAAACCCAAGGATAATGAAAGCCTGAGAAGAAACATGATTGTACTTGTGTAAGAGTTGAAGTCAGACTAAATGCATCAGCAGCAGACATCTCAGAGGAAGGGAACAGGAACAGTTCAAACAAGTAAGGCTCTGCGGGGAAGAGCATCTCTCATTCTGCAGGTTCTTCAGATGCTCCATCTCAAGATGTTTGAGAGCTGACTCCTAAGTCTGCCACGTGCCAAGCCAACCTGAGAGAGGCTCAAGATACAGGATATAATATTCCAAACTGCAGGTCTTTTAGAGCTTTATTCTGAGTAAACTCATGAGCAAGTCAAATAGGCAAAGTCCGCTGTGCCTTCCCTGGGATCCCTTTTCCTGCAGTCAGTGCAATGGTGGCTGTCGCAGACTACAGACAGGAATTAATGCTCCTCCACCACTAAACAACAGTACTGACTGTGCTTGTCTGTGGTCAAGGGGATGTGCCAACTTCATTAACAGAAACTAATGAAACTAACCCTACAATCTGCATGAATTAAGAAGGAATAACTCATCCTTCTCTTTATGAGAGAAAGTCTTAGTTGCAACAAAGGTCCATCTTGCCAATACATGTTCCAGAACAGAATTATTCTAGTTGATAACAAAGCCTGAGTGTCCCAGCTGAAACTATGGCTCTACTGCACTGGATACATACCTATAAGGGAAGTAGTTCCTGTCCTGCATAATATTGAATTTAATTAGACCAGAGGAATAAAGGTGAGATGGAAGGTGTAGTATTATCCTTGCTTCAGAGATATACAGCTACAAAACAGAGAGCAAAGCGGCCAAGGGCACAGTGAGAATCTGTGCTAAGAGCTGGGAAGTGAATCTACAGATCATCTGAAATGCAGTCAGCCTTCTGTAACAAAAGCTGTTTCGGGAGGTAACAGCTAAAATAAAACAATGCCTTTATTTTAATGAAGAGTGTCAAGTGGACAGTTTTAGGACACTAACTAAATGTAGCAAGAATTTAGGGCTGCACAGCTAAAAGGTTCTTAACCGGCTTCCAACTACATCAAGAATCACATCAAACAGTCAGTTTCATGTGTTTATTGAGTTTTATCTTCATGAAGGCAGTTTGATTTTCCATTTTACTTTGCTCCCTACCTCTCTGCTGTCATTCTGACTGAAAACTTTTTCCAAATGCAACTGCCCTAATAGATCAGAATTTCCCTCTTACTTCAGGAATTTATTCCATTTACACCAATATGTTTTTGTGCTGATGCTGTCCTGTAGCTTCATGGCTCTTCTTGCTCTAAGTTGTTTATTTGTTAGTATTTCCATGCATTTCATGAACAACCCAAGCCAAGCTCTTCTACTCTGCTCTCAAAGCTGCCTACTCATTATTCTCATCAGACACTTCCCTAAATGCAGGTACAGCACTTGTATTTCCTCTCTGGTCATATGAGACCCTTTTGACTTGATGGATCTGCTGAAAATCTTCAGTGTGAGACACCAGGCTGACAACTCATACGCTAGTTCTTTCCAAATGCGGGCACGTCCATCATCCAGCCCCTTCAGCTGGAGGGATGCCATCAGCCCTGGCTGTACTCATTTCCATTCTATACTTTAATCCTTTTAGCCACCTCTCTTTGCCTTGTCTCCACAGATAATGTGAGCATTATTACTGGAAACTTAGGCAAAGTACTCATCTAGCCTTACAGCATCCTATAATCTAGAGGTTATCCTTACTTCTAACCTTTCCCTCATCCATGTTGCAGTCTCATTCCTTCTTTCCCTTTCTCCCATTTCTCTAAGTTTGATTTGATAATATACCAAAACACACTGTGCCTGATCTATACCATCACTTTGAAACAAGGAAGTAAAACATGTTAGATGACATACTCTGATCAGGACATACCTCATCTCAGAATCTTGTCCAGTGATGCCATAACACCACCATTTGCCAGTACTCTCACTGCAAATGCCTTTGTCAACCCAGGGTCCAATTTATTCACAGCTTTGGTATGGTATCCACCAAGAACAGCCCTACTGTTTCATAGGTACATCACAATTATTAAAGCTAAATAAATAAAATAATTTAAATTCTCAAATACCAGAAAGCTTTTAGTTGATGCTTTGGATAAAATTAAGATTATTAAGAAATACTGGTCTTGAAAAGTAAAATCAAAAGTTGAGTCTAAGGGACTGAAAACAAAGCAAAAAGGGGTTGCTTTGTCTGCTATCAAACACCTAACAGCTGCCCATCCATGCTATCACAGCATTTGTTTGCTGTAGCTTCTCAGTGGTTGCTAAAGTACCTTTCCTGCACAGTTCTGCCCTCAGGCTCCTTCCTCCCTCTCTCTCTTAACAGAGATACTGAACACTGCCCTTTTCTGACAAAGCTCTCTCTATGATCTCATCCTGTCGTCCCCTTGTCTGGCCTCATCTTGGCCTCCTGACAAAAGCAAAAGTAGCTACAATAGCAATGAAGTTCAGTAGCTCACTAAAATGGTTTTCTAAAAAAGTAATTTCAGAACAGAAAATTATCCCTTCTTTTGATTATTTTTTTAAAAGGCTGATTGGTGAACTCTGTTGAACAGCAGACCTTGAAATAAAGCTACTTAAATCACTTCAAATCTTCTTACAGGAAGGACAAAAGCAGCAGACACCGTGCTCAGACAAGGTCTAAGCAAGCACTGTTCAGAAAGAAGGTCTTCAGGCTGAAAAAACAGAATGCACAAACACCCATGCACTCACACACTAAGGGCAACTGAGGTTGCTGCAGTTGGAAAGCAAATGAGCAGGCAGCTAACCTGCTGGGCCATTCCCTACAGATGTCACAACAAGGCAAAGGAATTTGCTGTGGAGGGTTTGGGAAGCAGCTGTCACTGAGGCATATATATTTTTAAAAGCTTTGTCATTTGTCTTCAGGATGGGAAAAGCTTTACTTGACCTCCTGCTGAGGCAGCAACCTAGATGCAGCAGCATGGGCTAGAAGAATAAAAGGAGGCACAGCTATTATTTCAGGTACAAACACCAGAAGGTGGAGAAAAAAAGGCCCAGTCATTAAATCAGCACTATTATTTAAAAGGACACAAGACAATTTTTAAAATACTTTTCATGCCACTCAGGTGTCCCCTCAAGGCATTCTCCAAAACAATTTGTATTAGCTAATTGTTAACTATCTCAATGGCCAAGTAAAGCACTACAAAAAAAGCAAATCAAACACTGTCTCAAGCAACATTAAACGGTCCTCGATGGGAAATGCCAAGGAGCTGCCAGTTCTCGGTCTGTGCCCTGCCTTCCCCCAGCTGAGGCTGTGCCACCTGAGACTGTGGCTGTCCCACCTGGCTCCAGCCTCTCTCTCTCTCCCTGCTTCCTCTCATGCTTGTCTGTGCTCTCATCTGCCACCTGTAGCTCCTGTAATCACCTCCCAGCCTCTTCAGCTTAGCAGGGAGCTACCACAAAACGGTTGAAAACGACTGGGGTGAAACAGCACTGAGCCAATCACATGAGCCAATTCCATGTGCTCTGCAAAGCAGAGCTGCAATGTCTGCCAGTCACCACTGCCAGGCCTCTCTGGGCACAGGGCCTGCAGGACAGCAACCAACACACCTTGTCTTAAGCTGTACAGAAGCACTAATAGTGGATGGCCCTTGAAAGGATTTGGTGCAAATACTTTCCTCAGTGTTCATCTGCTCAAATGTGTTTTAATTAGAAAAGGGTTTTTCTCCTTACACTTGAGACTGTCAGACACTAAGCAATATGGGTTAAAAATGCTTCCATAGCAATCTCTGTGGTAACATTAAAATCATACCTGGAGGAATGAATTCAAACCTTTGTAAATTCCCCTTAAGCATGGAGGAAGGGAAAAACAAATGCTTAGTCATTAAAAGTAATGCCATTTGATATCTGCATCAGGGAGCTTCTGTAGGAAAGGGACTAGAAGGAGTGTTGAAGATGTCTTTCAATAGATGCAACAGGAAACAATGGGTTACTCAAAACAACATGCAAACATCCTCAACAATAACTTAAGCAAATCACGGAAGGCAGCTTCCAACCATGCACATTGTTTACAAAAAAATCAAAGAGCCACCTGAACGTTGTTACAAAACCCGAGTGAGAGAGCAGAGCCACTTCTGCTTTAGAAATCAGAAAACCTTAATGCACTCAGTTTCAAAAGAGTCAGGATGGTCTGAAACAACCTCACATTCATAATCCAGCTTGTCAGTTTTTCAAGTTGCCCATTCAATGATGTTGCTCTCACCCATCATACCTGCATATAACATCCTTAGAGGAGTGGTGATATGTGACACTGCACAAAATACGCTACAATATGCCCTCAAATAGGGTTATTTAATACAGACAATAAAAGCACTAAAACCCACAGTGTAGATGGGCATGATGAAACCCCTGGTGTAATTGGTGAAACAACTATGTACATGGTAAAACTAAAACAGTTGTGAAACCAAATAGTTAATACCATTGGAAAGAAATTGGTCATATATGCAACTGGGAGACAGGAAGCAAAGCAAAGGACTGAGAAGGTTTTGAGAATACATCAAGAGAAGAGCACATGATTTCATGACCAGCTTTCCCAGTACTGTATCAAGTAACAATGGAAAGACTGAATGTGTACAGATTGCTAGGGTAATGAGTTGGAAAAGCAGGAGATAGTCCCAAAAAGTAATTACTTGTCGAAATCAAACACTGACACTGGGCTTTCCTAGGACGTGATGACTGACCAGTGGTTTTTGAGCCTGTCCCTTCATCCAAGCCCTAAAGGAAAAGGGCTATCCACATGAAAACATCCAAAGGCTCACAATCTGATCTTCACTAACATACTGATGCAGCCATGAGTAAATTAGTTTAGGGCTGACAAAAACTGAAAAGGAACATGAAAAGAAATGTTAATACCCAATCACTTAACTACAAGTTTGTGTTTTGGAAGCAAGTAACCTTTTGTGATGTTCTAAAATGGGGACTAAGCATCAGTTTAGTACCAAGCAGAAAAGTTATCCATGCTCAGTCTGGAATGGGATAGTTATCTGCCTGTTTTCCAAGCCAGTGCACGTTATGTGGACATTCATCAGCTAAGAAAAGGAGAACCAGAATTAAATGCTCCAGTTAAATCAAACATGTGAGAAGCAGAAAGACCCTGAAGTGCATTTTCTACTTTTACTATATGGAGAAGCAAGGACAATACATCATAATCAAATATTGCTACTTAATTAGAGCCCTAGAATAGATTATTGCCATAAAAGACTGGAAAAAATGGCTGCTTAATACTATACCAATAGCATTGCCACCTACTCTTGGCCCCCAATTCTAAAGCTAACAACTAGATGTATGAGAAACCCTGGTACTTGTTTGCACAGACATATGCAGTCAAGGAATGAAAGTTCAGAATGAATGTGAAAGATTTTGAGGTTGACACATGACAGAAAATCGATGGTTTACCAAGATGGAGGGGCCTGAGAGTGTTCATTCCCAACATGAAATTAGTGAACATCTGTGCCTCTGGAAGTAACATTTCATCTATAAGATCAAACAGGGTAACTAACAGCACTACTTGGGGAAAATATGAATTTCCAAAGTCATGTGCTCTCAGAACAGCACGCCACAGAAATGCTAAAAGCAGCAGCACTGATACCACCAAATACATATTTGATGTAGGTTTTTAAACAATGCAAGACAGTTGCAGGTAGCATTTACTCTGAATACAACCATCCAAGAATCATAGTATACCAAAAAAAAAAAGCCTTTTCCTACCAGCTGATTTTGGAGTGAATTTGTCCCTGTTGGCTGCACATACTGCCAGTAGTCTGTATCCAAGATCCAAGTCAAACCCTTGCTGAGCTGCCACTCGACTAACCACCTGAAAAGGGAAAGAGAAAAAGCTTCATTAGGAGTTACATGAGCTCTTTGCAAAGTTACAATACCTGCTTATTAGCACTGATGTTAAGCAACTGAATCTGCTGGGATAGCCCTAGTACAAACAGGGTGGGAAGCATTGCTTTCCAGTAGTTCCCATTGCAAGCACAGATAACTCAACACAGGAGTTTTCTGGGGATTTGACCACTCGTCAGAAGAAAGACCTGGTAGTTTCCTTAAAGTTGGAGAGACAAAGCTTTTCCACAAGAAATAATGCAAGAATAACATACACAAATATTGTACAGAACACATTTTACTGTCCCCGAGTCTCTGTGTCTGTGTCACAAGCAGTTCCTGGCCCTGTGCTCAAGGGCAGTGCCCAGGTCTTTCAGGTTAAAGTGCCCTCCTCCACACTGATGGGCAGCGCTCTCCTATGCTGTTATCAGTGTCACAGTTGCTGCATTTCAACAATACCATATTGAGAAGCACACTTAGAGTAGTTTAGAGTAAATAGGCCTGTGCAAGCAGTACTTACCAAACACGTTAAACAGGGAAAGCAGAGAGGTTTGGTTTTTTTGGATCTAGAAGGATTAGGAAAACTAGGCAAATCAAGGACCGGGGTTAAGGATAAAAAGCAGTCACCCATTTCTCCAGGCCAGCAACTCAGCTATCAGCCAAGAACGTATCCTTGTGAAAATCTGCACAGTGTAAACACAATACTGCGGTCATTCTGGCAAACTGTGCTGAAGTTACACATAGCAGAGCTTTTATATTGCCTTCTAGTGGCACAGGATGATTTCAGATGCAGAGGCACAGGCAAAACAGATCACTAACGTTGCCATTACTGCTTTGCATTGAAATACTGGTCAAAGAACACCACAAAGAACAGACCATCATATCCTTGTGTGAAGCAAAAGAAAGTCCCTATCCTAAATAGTTTACAACACAAGAAATTCTCCTTTTCCCGCTCCTGTCTCCACCTGAAGGCTTCTGTCTAAATTAATGACACTGCAGTTATCTGTGTCCAAGACTGGTTCTCCCCAAAAAGCAGCAGTATAGAACAAAGCGAAGAATCAACATCTGGGATGACCAACAAATGGTAAATAAATGCCCTATGTTGAGTCTTACTATTCTGAGCTTCTTTCAATATCCATTTTTCCTAATCAACAATTCAGAACCAAATTTCTTTCATGAGAAAGAATCAGAATAGATAAAGTTCCCAGGAAAACTTTCTGTTGTTTCTGCTGTTCCTATTAATTTAGAAATCACAGACTGACGTGACTTTTTCAGCTGGGAGTGTCCCCACTCTACTTTTTTTTTTCCTAACCCTCTCAAACTTGAGCAGAGAGCTTCAGAGAAATGAAGTAAGAATTTGAGATAACCAGTACAACACTGTTTCATCTCCTGCTTCTAAATTTTAGATAGGAAATAAAAAATAAATTGAGACAAAGAAGGTAATTATTTTTGATAAGTCAAAAAACATTTCCAGCTTGGTAATTGGAAAGATCAGCTTTTAATCCCTCACATAAAAATCTGATTGTTGTTAATATCCCAGCTAAGAATCTGGGTCCAAACTTGTGAAAATAAGATAGGAGAAAAAAACCACACAAGAAAAAGAACACCAGCAGAACAACGTGATAGCTTGTATTTCACACCAAGCTGGCAATAGCAGTAAGACTGGTGGGCTGCTGTGGGAGCTGGAAGACACACGCCTGGAAATCTAACTGTTCCCCTTTCCTAATTCAAGTTGCAGCTCAGCCATTAACAGGTACACATTAGGGAAGGGATGAGTAACAAGTACACACAGTTACTCTAAAAAACATCACCTTGTTAAAGGCTCCTGCAGGCAATGTCTCATTAATGTGTAAACATTATTTAAACCCCTTTAGGCATCATCTACTGTACCATCACAGAGGAATGCATTTCAGAGTGCTAATCAGGTCAGTAAAATACATGAGAAAAGGCCCTCATTTTTTGTACTGGAAAAGCACCTTATAATTGAACTCTTTCTTTTGAACCTGGGCAGGAATCAAGGTCTATACACTCGCTCATCAGCGAGCACGTGGTAACTTAGAAATTCATCGCCTGCTTATACGCTTGGTTCATTTTAGAACATGAAGCTACAAATACTGAGAGGTCCTGCTGGCCAGAGGCCAAATCACTACTCTCAACTGACACCTTGCTAATTACGGAAAAATTGTACAAGGTAACTCAGAAATTACAGAGAACTGTAAAACCCTGAGACCATGGAAGCCAGTCTATGAGTTCAATGTCTTCACCGAATAGATTGCGAAGTCTAAGGCAGCCCGAGTCCTAACACCAGGCGAAGGCCTAAGCTGTTACACTCTCATTTGGCATCAGTTTCCTTTTCTTAACGTTCTCTGCCAGAGAAAGCACTGCTCTGTAACCTTGCTGTGGCCAAAAGCAGAGCTCCCAGACGTCAGAGCACTCAGCCCTGACATTGACTGCATCGTGATGGCCACGGCATCATCCTGCTAAAGCCTACCTTGAAGCTCCACCTTAGCAAGCACTGCAAGCAGAACACTAACCATGAGAAGGCTGAATCTAAATCTGCAAGTCCAGAGAATTCAGCCAGTCAAATTAGTACTTATAGCCCAAGTTTTTAATGAAAAGTGGAAGGGAAAATAAATAGCAATTAGCTAAAAGAAAAAAATAAACCAACAAAACAATCTCAGTTTGAAAGTCCTTCCACTGACAAATGACACAAAACTCCCTTCTTCCTCCCAAAGACAAAAACAAACCCTTCAGCTACTTAAAGGAAAACAGACTTTTCTAATCAAATTTCCATTTTCCCAAGATTTATTTTCCACCTCAATTTCTCTTTTATGCACTCTGCTAACTGCAGAAAGAGGCTCTGTAAAACAAACTGGTTGAAACTGTGCTCAGGAAGGCTTCCTCTGGGTCCTTCTGCCCCAGCCCTTGGCTTTTGTACACCACTCCTCAGTGATCTCCCTGGTCAACATGAATAGGGCACTTCACTTCTTATTTCCAGTTCCTTCACAGGCTTAGGAATTTTTGCATTAACTCCATTTAAAGTTTAATTTCAATTTAACTTTCAATTGTGACAGCTAAAGGCTTACTTTTATTTCTAATTGCAACTCAAACAGAACAGATCATATGTCCTCCAAAGACCCTGCTTCAGGTTGCCTACAACTGAAGTCAGACATTGCTGATTCAATACTTGGAAGGCTTTTCTCTGTTGAACCTGTATGCAAGGGACCTCCTAGCCTTTGAAACAAACACTGAGATTGTTCAGAAACAAGATGACAAAGGCATCATAGGAATATGATCCAGAAAAGTCCCTTCCAACCCCTATCATTCTATGAAAACGCACAGGAAAATTCTTTTGGTAAGAACAAGACATTTGGCAAGTTTAATCTATTGAAGTCAGCAGACCCTGCTGAAATTTACCTTAGAGTGCCTCAAAGGAACTAGCCCTGGCAAACCTTGTAACTGCTAATGATCATCTTCAGGAGAATTCATTCAAGACAGAGACCTTGGAGGCACATAAAATCTCTGGGTTTAAGATGGTAAAAGGTGAATCTCAGAAATTACAGATATCCAGACAAATTACTAAACAAAGTTTATGTGAGCATGCTTCTATGATTCTATGAGTTATACACAACATCATCATGAATCTGTCAGCACAGTGCAATTTTCTTCTTTGACAAGTTCCAGTAAGATAGTGGGTGCCATGTATCTTAACTCCAATACACCTTTTGACATTGTCCTGTATGTCACTGTCATAGCAGAAGAACATAGCCCAGATGACAGTAGGAATGTTTTTACTCTTGACTATTAATTAATAATCCTCTGTCAAATTATAACTGGTCTTAGATACAGGTCTTATCTATGTATTCAGTTGTGACTTAGACAAGGAAACAGAATAAATTGCACAACATCTAGATGATAACAGGTAGAAGAGCCTGCAAACACTTATGAGGACAAGATAAGAGTTTAAAAGAGTCTTTATAAACTGGTAAAATATTCCAAAAACCAGACCAAAGACACATACAAAATACTGTAAATGGGAAAGAAAAAAACAAATGCATAATAGAAGATTAGGAACAGACAACAGAATTCATCTTCTGAGTGTACAAGTGATCAAAGATAAATACCAGCAAAATGTTTTGAGTAATCAAAGCACTGGATCAGGCTACTTATCAATCCCTGGAGCCTGAGAGGATCATACAATATCTATACAACATCCCAGCCTGGGGAAAAAAAGATGTCATGCTCCCTTACGTCCATCCCAAGTCAACTCTCAGCAATTCCAGACACTTGCTGCTGGCTGGAGCTACCCAGCTCAAACTGAGCCCTGTCCCAGGAACTCTCCCAAGTTTGAGACCTCCAGTGATTTTAACCTTACTTAGGTAACAGTGCTGATGAGATGGGATCAAGCCAGCAGAGTTTTTATTATCCATTCAATGTTACATCTAAGTGATATGATACCACTTGCAAACACGCCCTGGCTTTCTAAGGCTGCTAATTCAAGTTGAGCACGTTGGCAAAAATTGAGACAACATGCAGGTGACACCATGTGTTCACGACTTCATTCTGCAATGCTGTAAGCATGTGTCTCAACTGAACTAAGCAGATATGCCAGAAAATTCCGTTGAAAAGTAGTGCCTTTAAAAAAAACCCAGGCATAGTTGCAAGCGATACTACAAACCTAAATTGAGATCACCATCCTCTACCACGGTAGAGAGAGGTGCTTGGCCAGCCCAAGGTTCAACACTTCATATTTCTTTATGTTATTTTACAGTAACAGTTGAGCCAGACCTTATAAAAGCTAACCTATTTCCTATCTATGCCTGTAACACCTACTTTTTATTTTAACTTACATATGGTGCTGACAGCTATTTCAATCTGTGTCTTTAAAGGAACACATACCTTGTTTGCAAGCAAACTTTTTTTGCAGTATTGACTGCCAATAAGAAAAATCTCATCACTCCAAACCTTTGAAATCTTTAACCTGAATAATATTGCTTTCATAATGGAGACATTGCAGTCAGAGCCCATGACATAGATTTGTAGAGTTCCAGATGCTTAGGCTCTCAGGGTCATTGACAGTGAGGGGAAAATGATGAGAGTGAGGTTTTAACAACACAAAAAGCAGAGGAATTTGCCAACCAACTTCTTTTATCTTTGCTAATTTAACTGCAATACTTCTCCCCCCTCTTTTCTCCTTTCGCCTTTTGCAAAGCTAAGAAGCTACACTATGGCAAGCTCCACTCCCTGCCCTTCTTGTCATCACACCACAAAGTACTGGAACAATGTACCTCTTAACCTAACAGGCCTGTTAATCAAGAGAGCTGTATGACTGCTTATTACAAAACTCCCTTCCCATTATGTTGCACTTTCAATGAATCTCTTAACTAGCAGCAGTCAAGAGCACCCCCCCCTGCTGGCATCAGAATGAATTTTACCAATTCAATTTGCTGGCTGCTCAAAACTAAAAATGCCAGCTGATTGCTAGTTCAGACAGCTCTGTGTTCAGCCACTTGTGCATACTTGAAATTATCTGAATGCAGTTTGAAGACTACAGCAGAAATTTTGTAATTAGAATTCTGCAATGTAGATGGTAATTTTTCCCCCTCAGTAACACACAAAGATCAGATAAACAGGAAGCAAATTGAGGAATTTTGCAACATGAATAGTGATCTGCCTCAAACAGGAAAAAAAAGGGGGAGAGGAGGGAGGAAGAAACGTTTGTGAACTGAACTCCTAGTCTGATGAGACTCTTACATTACAGTTGCAGAAGGGCTACCTCACAATACAGATAATCAAAGCAGGTGAGTAAAGTTATATATCATTAACTCATTTCTTGACTTCGATGCTTGAACACAGACATTAATCAGGTTCAGCAAATGTAAGAGAATCCAGAGAGCCCTTACATCCAAACTAGGGTTTTCTTAAAATGTATTTCCCACCCTATTAGGTGGTTTAGGACCACATTTGCAAAATAAACTAAACTCATGTTTCTGCCATCTACTACTGTTCTTGATATTTCCTGCAACAGTGAAGCAAACCACATGGCATAAGGATCCTTTTCCTGTCCTCTGCACGCCTCTAATAACCATAAAGACAGAGAAGAAGGTCACTATGCACAACTCTCTCCATCTGAAATTTCCTCCCAGAGGGAAAGATGCAGGGATTTTGCTTTAATTGAGCCATCTGACCACTGAGCCAGTGCAATACTGATGCCATCTGAGTCCTGGCAGACTCCAAACAATGATATTGATGAAACATAAAGCCATCATGTGAAGAAAGTGATAACGGAATTCCTAAAGCATTATGCCCTTGGTGAGGCCTCATCTGGAGTACTGTGTCCAGTTTTCGGCTCCCCAGCTCAAGAGGGACCGGGAAGAGAGGCCAGTGCAGGGCTATCAAGATGATAAGGGGACTGGAGCATTTTCCTTATGAGGAAAGGCTGAGGGAACTGGGGCTGTTTTGTCTGGAGGAAACTGAGGGGGGAATCTCATTAATATTTACAAATATCTAAATGGTGGGTGTCAGGAGGTTGGGGCATCACTTTTTTCTGTTGTATCCAGTGACAGGACAAGGGGTAATGAAAAGAAGCTGGAACACAAAAAGTTCCATTTAAACATAAGGAAAATCACTTTCCCTGTTGAGGTGAGGGAGCCCTGGCCCAGGCTGCTCAGGGACAGTGTGGAGGCTCCTTCTTGGGAGGTTCCTGTGTGAACTGATGCACATTCCTGTGTGAACTGATCTAGGTGGGACCTGCTTTGGCTGGAGGTTGGACTAGATGATCTCTAAAGGTTCCTTCCAACCCCTACCATTCTGTGATTCTATGATTCTAATTCAGACATCAACACTGCTCAAACAAATATCTTAGAGTTGTAAAATAACCCATCCCCTGACTAACAAAAGTAAGTTAAAGAAAGGGCTTTATGACACCATGAGGTCATATGACAGGCAGTAACATTGAGTTATTTGGTAGCATTATGAGCTGTTCTGAAGCAGAGTGTTCTGTGCCTGCTGGCTGTATGCTGATAGTACAGCACGTACACAGCCCTGAGTGCTGGGATGCACTGCTAACACACACAACTGTGTACTGAATGAATGCGTGCAGAGGACGACAGAAGCAGAATCTTTTCCACATTAACTTTTTGCTCTGAAAGTCCTGGACACAAAAACTAAACACAACCTTTCTAGGGCTCCAATAGGCAGCTGCATCCTGTCGTTTTTGGGTATAGATATGCTGAGCCAACTCTTCTCTAACCATCTCTAACTGTTCACATTCAGATCCTAACCTGCTTTGAAATTTGATTTTTGGGATGGCACATGTTGATTTTTATTACCTGCTTTTCTGCATTAACCAGAATGAACCCAGCCAGGCATGAAGCCAACGTAGCAGCAGATACTTTGTGAACACATTAGTTTAAGCTTGACTTTGTTGGGTTTTGGTGTCTGAGGCATCCTGCTGTGGAAACTTGACATAATTCAAAGATACCATTCTTGGTTTGTTTGTTTTTTCTCCTTTTCTTTTTTAAACAATTCTGTTTAGCATTATATATCAAATGAGCTAAACCAGATTTATATATCATGAAACAGAGAGCAGCTATATTTTTTTTTTTCTTAAAATGACCTAAAAACATCTCAATGGTCTCAATGCCAGGATTTTCCAAAGAGGAATGCAAGTCAAAAGGTTCTTGTACTGCCTATCAGTAGCACTAAAACACTGAAACCATAGCAGGTACTTCCATCAGTTTAACACAGATGCTAGTTATTTCAGCAACTTTCTTCAGCAATACAGAGGTCTTGTAAGAGCTACAAACAGCACAAAAGATTGTAATGAAATCCATAATCTTCAGATACAGTACAGCTAGGACTACTGCTTTGAGTGCTGTCATTTTCTGAATTTAAAGAGAAAAGTTTCTTAAACACGAGTGAGTTTCCCACATCTGGTGACTGAGGTGGACCAAACATGGGGAGTGGAAATCTAAAGCATTAGGACAATGGGGAGAAAAAGGTTATTAAAACATAGCTTTTTGTAGACTAACTGGTGTAGGATGGGTCATCTTCGACATGGAAAGAGAGATCTAGGTCCTAACCACGGTGGTCAGAGACCCCAGTTTTCAGTAGAGCAGCTTTGTTATGTTCAGTGTTTTGTCCAAGAGTCAGCACATCTTGCTGCCTCCATTCCCATTACTGTCCACACCATTGTGTTGGATTTTAATTTCTTAGACTAAGCCTCTAGGTAGAGAGTAACAGCACATAGATGTGCTCTTACCCTTTTATTTCTTTGTCAAACACATTGGAGAGCCCTCAAGAATGATGAACAAAGCAGTGCCTTTATGGTCCTTTGCTGAAGACAAGTCTGTAAATCTGTCTATTTTGCTCTCAGCTGTCCCCTCATTTCCATTTTTGCTGCAGCACAGACACCAAAGATAGTCAATGCCCTCAGGAAGATTCTTTACACATTAAACTGCTTGGTAAGAGCAGAGCTATGAGATGAAACTAGAGTGAACCTGAGAAAAGGCAGAAAGAGAGATGACCTTGTTCAACCAAACTAGGGTTATTTTTCTACCTGATATGTAGTAGCTGAAGCTCCTTCTTTCAGAAGACAGTAAGGTAATGCCATGCATAGTATATTTTAAGAGAATGTAATCCTTAAATGTATCAAGAATATCAGCCTTATCATAATATAATCTCATCCTGATGTGTTTGATAAACTATGAAACCTAGAATCAGAAGCTGATTCAATCATAACAGTAATATAGCTACCTCTGGTTTGTGGAAAGGGGAGGTTACTTTCAGCAGCTCCTCTTAACACTACACAAGAAGTAATGTTACCTACTGAAGAGCATCCTATCCATTGCAATTTTAATAATATACGGAATCAATGATTTCAATTATAATTCAGTTTCTGGCCTACAGACAGTTCTATTTGATTTGAAAATAACTACTGTTGAAAAATAACATCCAGCTTTCCTTGGCAAGTTAAAAGAGAGTTTACTGTCTCTCAGAAAGATGATAATTTGTATGCATTAATTCCATCAAAGTTGTTTAAGGGAACCTTTCTGTATCTTGCAAGGAAGAAAACAGATTCAAAGCTTACCCCTCCTCTCCTTGAGTTTTTAGTTCTCTTTCCATATAAACTTACTTTACCCACTGGTCATTTTCTGTAAGATGACATGTAGGATAAATACAACTACCTTTTAAGAACCACTTCTTAAATTAAAGCCCAATTTCAAGATTTTGAGTAGTTTTTTCTTTTTACCAATAGGATTAAATCTAATTGCTTAATTTTTGCAATATTATAGGTAAGACTTAATTGATGCAAAGACTCTGTTATGCCAAAGGTATCAGTAAATTGGCTCTTCTGTTTAGATGCATATTACATGTGCTGTGTTCAAACCTTGCAGAGTAGGAATGGTTTGCTCATTCCTGGGAGAGCTTGCCCTTCTGCAGTAATGACATATTAAGAGGTTTCAATTTGGATTAGTCTATATGGTGTTATCCACTACTAGGATATAATGATTTCATATCCCTTGATGCTTCCAGAATAGTTTAGTATATCACTTTTTCCCTGGTCAGACAGTTAACAGAACAGAATGCCACGAAGGAAAAAATCCTTCTGTACACTACAGAGGAAAAGTCTTACAAGCAAGCAAGAATTTTCAGTATTTGTAGTATTTCTGGTTCAAATGCACTTGCCTTTAGGAACTCACACTGCTCAAATGTTGTAATGGGGGTCAAGACTACTTGCTTTAAAAGCATATCCAAAAATATGCAAGTTTGATAGGAATCTATTTTGAAGGTCATTTTAAAGACTGGCAACATAAAACAATAATCCCTTTTGAGGGGTTGAGTAAGCTCTTGCTCTGGTTTTTCATTTTTCTTTTAGCATAATCCTCACAAAGGAAAACACTGATAAACTTTGTCAGCACTAAGAAAAAGTGATGGTACAGAACATGCAGCTAAACAATCTAATGCTGAATTCACTCATGCCATTCCAGCATTTCAACTGCCTTTCACCTATTTGCAACTTTCTGAATAATTTCCCTGGGAACAGACTGAAGTTCTATCCTGTTTGTTACATAAAGGTAGATAAACATGTTTTCCTGTAAGAGGATAAAGAAGCCTCAGCATCCACCTTTGAAGAAAATGTTGTTTAGAAAGAAGTTATGTATGAGCAAGCTGAGATAGAAAGAATGTTTGTAAGGAGTGAAAAAAACATCCCAAACCAAAAAGGAGACCTTATATTGCTACATATTAGGATGATACAGGAAGTATCAACCTCTTGGATACAACCTTGTAGTTAAGCCTGTGTCACGGGAAGCAGGAGGAGGGATGCACACAGTAAGAAATTAAACAGTACCTTCCTTAGGGGGAGTTTAAAATTAGGAACAAGAAACACTTGTGCATTGTAGTTTATTTGCATTCTGCAAATGCTGTGTACTTATTTATAGAATCACAGAATCGTTTCAGCTAGAAGAGAACTTTCATTGAGTGCAGCCTTTGTCCCAGCTCTATCAACCACTAGAGCATTTCTCTCAGTGCACTATCCAGCCATCTCTTAACAGCTCCAGGGATGGTGACCCCAGTACTTCCTTGGGCAGGCTGTTTCAATGAGAGATCTCTAGACCTCTTTTTAACATCAAATAAGCTAACTGATCAAGTTCCTGTGTTTTTCCTGGTTAGGGATATAATGAGATTCCAATCTGTGATAGAGATGCTGCTGCCAATCAGTCGTACCCTGAAGATAGTGCCCTCCCATAACATGCCTGGGAAAGGGAGATTTCATGACACCCTGCTCAGATTTCAGGGAGGAGTATGAAGCAAAGCAAAATACACTGTTCAAATCTTAACAGTCTTTTGATAATAAGGATTTTTTTTTCTTTCTTTCTTTCTTTCTTTCTTATCAGAAGAAAGACAGTGTTTTCAGTTCAAGGAAATGTCATAACCAAGCACTGCATGGAGCATTTCCTTCTCTCCCTATGCTCTGTGAAGACAGCGAATCACCAGCAGTCAGACCTTATTTTGACCCTGCACTTGGTCAGGGCTGCAGATCTGCTTATGTAGAAAGAAAAGATTTAAACAGCAAGGAAGTCGCAGGTCAGATGTACAACACTCTAGCAGAGGTCTGCAGAGAAACACTGTGCACAGGCAGCCTGAGTATACTTGAGCTGAACATCTCCTTTACTGAACACTGACCTGAAAATGCTAGCAAAGTTTTGAAAAAGGAGAAATAAAATATATTTATGGTCACATCAGATGCTATGTACATTTGCTCATGATTGAGGTTATCATAGAATCACAGAATGGTAGGGGTTGGAAGGGACCTTTAGAGATCATCTGGTCCAACCACCCTGCAGAAGCAGGTCCACCTAGATCAGGTTATATATAACTTTTAATTCAAACAGAATTGTTACGTGTCTTATCTTTGGACTCTCCTGACATTTCTGACTTCATTTTTCTTCCCAGTTGGAAGAACGATATGCTCCTCCTTTATGGAATTTGATTTATTGTAACTTTTTGGACATAGAAATCTGAGGGTTGCTATACACTTGAGTACATTAAGATGGAGCCATTCCTTAACATTTGGATTTCTGACAACTGGGTCTCACTTATCTGTTTTCTATCCATCAGCTACATAGTGCATGAAAATAATCCATGCACTTCTGCTCCCCCAAAAAATCCAATAACATTTTCTTCATTACTCATTTTAAAATTTCTCCTTTGTGTCTATTTATTTACATCAACTTGTTCTGCAAATTGCAGTGAAGCTTTTGAATATTCCCACTCCAGTCAGAATTTAATTCTTCTGAAGTCTTGACTCCACGTAACAATTTAGGATTGGACCCTGCTTCATGGGAAAAGAAAGCTTTCAAAACAAAAGCCGCTGTTAGGTACACACTAAAATACATTTTCAATGCGTTGTAACGATGATGCTTTAGGAACTATAGTGGCCTTGATAAAGAGTGAATGGAAAGAAAACACTTAAGTCAATGAAACTGTTGGAATTAGTATGTCAGGATTAGCACTGCAGTCAATATATGCAACACAGTAAGCCAAACAGGCATGTCAGAAATCGTGCTTAGATGCAAGTACAGCACACTCCAGCAGAGAAGACAAGTAGTCCTCCAGTCCCACCAAAAGTGAGCAAACAAAAATAAATGTTCGAAAAGTTTGCTAACTCCATAAGAACACAGCTCAAAACTCATTCATTTCAAACCACAAAAATCATAGAATGGTAGGGGTTGGAAGGGACCTTTAGAGATCATCTAGTCCAACCCCCCTGCAGAAGCAGGGTCACCTAGATCAGGTCGCATAGGAACATGTCCAGGCAGGTCTTGAAGACCTCCAAGGAAGGAGCCTCCACAACCCCTCTGGGCAGCCTGTGCCAGGGCTCCATCACCCTCACAGTAAAGTAGCTTTTTCTTACATTTAAGTGGAACTTTTTGTGTTCCAGCTTCATCCCATTACCTCTTGTCCTGTTGCTAGCTACTATAGAAAAAAGGGATGTCCCAACCTCCTGACACCCATATCAAGTAACCTAGGCTGTGCAGATCACCTCACTAGAAATGGTTTTCCCTTGTGATTCAACTCTTTCATTGCTGCATTTTGCTTCCTCTTAAGTAATGGGGTTAAATAAACGGTTGTTTGGATCTGTCCTCATATGTTTAATAACCTGACAAAACCTCCCCCCAAAATGCAGAATCTGAAAATCAAGTTCCCTTGGCCACAACAGACTGCCCAGGGTATAAAACAGGGGATGGGAAGTGCTGCCACGCAGGGAGCAGACATACCGTCAAACAACCCATCAGGCTCTGCTCAAAAGGTCTCTGGAAAGCTCTGGGGTCTCCGCACCAGTCCAGGAGCTCTGTTGCTGCATTATGGAAGTTTGCAGGGTTCTGTAAGTGCTGGAAAGGGAAGACAAAGCACATGGTAAATAACATACTACAAGAGCTGACACAGTCCTTTCTATATCACATGAATGCAAAGTTTGGAAACTAGGAATAGCATATCAATTGGAAGCAAGACCTTAAATTGTACAGCAAATGCAGAAAACCGTTCTTCCTTCTTATTAATGCAGATTTCCCAATGTTCTGATATGAACTCACTAGTTAGATGAGCTGTGGCTGAAAAAACAGAGCTCCCTTGAATTCCTTCCTGCATAACATGACCTCTCCCACCTGCAAATCCTAAGCAATTCTACTCAGAAATCAGAACTGTCCAAGACCCAAGTGAGGGAAAATTCAATCTTGCATTCAAAAATCTTTGTGCTTATGCCCCGTTGTCAGGACAAGCCAGCACAGCCATGCCTTCCAACAATCAAGATTTTCATCTTTGCCTGCCAGCCAGGAGGCAAACATGACAGTCTCAGAAAATGCCAGCAACAGAGCAAAGACACTTACTACAGACTGATCCTTTCTAGGAGTTCAGGTTCCTGTTTGTCATCATGTATCATCACGAGCAACTTGAATGATCTGCTTTGCGATGGTTAAAAATGGAGGACTATTTCTTGACTCAAGTGTGGTGGGATCCTACCATGGCTGGAAACGTTTTCCCATGCATGGAAAGCATGTTGAGGTTTCAGAGTGGAATCCTACCTCTGCTGAAGAGGCTGGCACAGTTTCGAGAGAAAAATCTGGGTTTGTTTTGAAATTTGCATGGGCAATAGAGTTTAACTGTTACATCCATCTCTGCCTTTGCACTCAACCTGTAGTTCTCCTTTGAGAGGCATTTAGTAAACTTACCTCATACTGTTATTCCCACTGCCATGCCTCACTGTGCTATGTTGCCAAGGTACTTCAACATTGCAGCAGGAGGAGGAGAGCACAGGAAAGGAGGAGTTCCATTTGCATGAATAACATTGCTACTAAATTGTCCAGTTGTGGTGATGCTAGCTACAAGTTTCACTGAAAACCCCAGAAATAAGAAGATTGTACTCAGGAACTGTTGGATCTTTTTAAACAGTAGTTTTCTAATGCCTGGGATTGCTGAACAAAACATGAAAATGAGGTGTGTTTTATCTGGAAAGCACAAAATGAAGGAAAACCAGAAATTCCTCCCATGCCAGGTTTTGAGGAGTTCTCTCAGTCTATGAGCTTTTGGATCATGTCATTGTAATTCTTATTCAAGGAAGGCTCTTGCTCAGAGGTCTTGTTTTAACAAGAGATGCCTGACATGTGGGCATGCATTCTTAAAACAATAGCAGAATTTGAAAGAGCAGACAGGCATTGTGCAATGCAGCTTTCACACCCCGCTACAATAGCCCATCTAAGCTCTGCTACTATCAAATACACCATTTCCAGAAGGCAAGAAAGGTAAACAAATTACACCATACCGAACACTGAATACATGCTGAATCAGTAGGACACAAGTCACAGAAGGGAAAAGACCCCAAACCAAAAATCCCTTCCACACAAAAACAACATAAGGAAAAATGCACTGAAAGCTGCTGAATTCTGTACTTGAAATAGTCTTTAATAAACCTTCCCTCCTTGTGAAATGCATTGAGATCCACTGACAAAAAGCCCTAAATAAGAATTACACAGAATGGTGCGGGTTGGAAGGGACCTCTAGAGCTGATCCAGCCCAATCCCTTGCTAAAGCAGATTTCCCTCAATCAGAGGGCACAGGAACATGTCCAGGTGGAAACCTCCAAAGGAGACTCCACACCCTCCTTGGGCAGCCTGTGCCAGGGCTTCCTCTTCCTGTATTCCAACTTGTGCCTGTTTCCCCTTGTCCTGTCATTGGGTGCTACAGAAAAAAAGACTGGTTTCATCCTCTCAACGCCTGTCCTTTAGGTATTTGTAAGTAATTCATTACATCCCCTCTCAGACTTCTCTTCTGCAGGCTAAACAGACCCAGGTCTCACGGCCTTTCCTAAGAGAGTTACTCCAATCTCCTCATCACCTTCACAGCCCTCTGCTGGGCTTTCCAGAAGTTTTCTGCCACTCTTGAACTGGGGGACCCAGAAGTGGCTGCAGTACTACAGATGTGGCCTTATCAAGGCAGAGTAAGCAGGGGGAGAACCTCTCTATTGAAGAAAAGGCTCCTTCTACTTTGCTGTATGGAAGCAGAGGTGACCTCAATGAGCCGACTTAATTGTTTGTTCTGCAACTCTCCATCGAGTTATTTCACTGCAGTGGGACTGAGCACATGCATTATCGTAACTCACTCCTTCAATACACAGGGGGTACTGAAGTCAGGATTTGCAACTTGCAACTGAAAGTGAAGAAGAAGTTGCCAGAATACCAGTGGTTTCCATCTCTGTGGAGTGCATTTGAGTAGTTTCTGGGACGAGAGGAAAGCTGGTCCTGCAGGGACACTTCTTGCAATGTCACACGCAGCTCTGTCAGTTCTCACGGCTTTCTGACTCAATATTTTAAAGTTGAGGTTTTCCTCTGATTTTCCCTTTTCAGATTACAGAGGGCAAGATCACTTTTGTGGAAAACAAAGAGAAGATCCAGTGTGAACCAAAGCATGAAGGCAGGTGCGATTCCTCTGATCAGTTATGCAAGATGACATTCCAAATGCCTACTGTGATTCTTTTTATTTATTGCCAGCTTAAGCACTGCACCAAGGGCAAAAAGCCCCAACGTCATTCACATCCTCAGAACAAGAAGAATGTTACATCTACTATACTCATCAAACAAGAAATTGAAAGAGATTTCCTTAGCACCCAATCCAAGAACAGAAGTACAAAACAAAGCTTGTGCCAGATCCATCCATCAGCTATGTTGTCAAGTGTTTCCCATTCATGGCTCCCTCGTCTTCAACTGAAATTATTGGCAGCGTTTTGACAGAAGCAAGGCATGTGCCTGAGGAGTCTAGTCAGAGACTGTGCTTCATGTAAACAAGGGGGGAAAAAATCATCTCATTAAGTCGATGGTTTAGAAAAAAGTGACAATGAACCAGATCTGGCTACAACACACCTTGGTGTTTCATCAAAATTACCAGGGAAGGGCCACCTAACACCATCACGCTTGCAAGCAATGCTGTTTTCAACAAGTGGAGAGGGTTTGTATGAATAAAATCTGAAGGAGAGATGAACAAAGCCAGTGAGCTGAATGAATGGGTTATTTACCAGATTGCTCTCAGTATCATCGGCTTTTCAGAAGGCTATTGGTGAAAGAGGTCAATTTGTGTTATTTCGAAGCCTGAGAAATTTTTCTATGTAATAATTTGTTAACTCCGATCCTCTAGTATTTCTTTAGCCTGAGCAGAACAGAAATCACAGAAACACTTGATTCATGTAAGTGTATCATTATTGCAGGGATCACCAGGTGGTATTTTGAAGAGACAGCCTCTCAGAGTCATTTAATTTTGGTCTTGGAAAGAATCTTGTGTTCTTTGTAGCACTTTAATTAACAGTCTGGTGAAGGGGGATGGAGAAAACAGCAATGGACTTCTCTCTCCACTATGTGCAATAAGAGTGAACTGTACCAGCAAAGCCCCTTTCTGAGAACTGGGCTGACCGCTGGGCAGGATTCCAGGGGAAAACTGGAACATCTACCTGCTGCTCCTGACCAACTCCGGCTCAAATGCTTTCTTTACATAAAACCAGACTGTCTTTGTAAATTAGAGTGGACGTGTGGGCAGAGGATGCAGCTACACTAGGACCCAAGCTCACCAGCAACAGTAACTGTGTGCCTGTCCCACGGTTTGGCTGTTATGCAGCAGCCCTGAGGAGGGGCTGGGAGGCAGACCCAATATTCACATGGGGAGTTAAACACGACAGCTGCTCATGGCAATTTTCTTTTGATGCAAACATTGCAAAATACAGACACTTCTTCAAACTCTTACTCTCTCCTGATCACACAATGATGAAAAAGTCTTGATACACAATGCAGCTATGGGCTCAAAAGTATAAGCTTCATCCCACGTATGAATTCAGGTCCCTGTGAGTGAAATAGGCATATGCAATAAAGATCTCTTTTTAAAGGATACTAAAGCACCATCAAGTACTTTCAGTCTACATACCCACACAAAAGTGGGTGCAAACCATTTCCTGCAACCAAAGACTAAATACCATTTTAGAGACAGAAACAAATTACTCACATTGAGATATGGCAAGGACAACAGCCTTGTCTCTACTAAATATAGAAGACTGGAACCCAGATGTACACTTGTGTATCTTAGACAGAACAGTCTAGTAAGTAATGGAAGAATAACAGTCAAAATTGAGAGCAATTACAGAGGGTTAACTTTATCTCACACACATATTAAAAATGCTAACATGACAGCAATGGTATGGAAAGTGAACCATTTAAACATGGAATCCATATGTTCCAGTTTGTTGCTATAGAAAACAAATGTAGAATTTCAATTTACAAATGCCATTTCTCTGCTGGAGGATTTCTTTCCCCCTTGTTTTTCTGCAGAACGCATCAAACTGAAAGCACAGACCTAATTTGCCACAACTTAACCTATTCAAAATGAGATGTCATGCAAATAAGTTTTTGAGCAGCAAACTGCTTAACTATGCTAAACAAGTTATTGCATTTATTTACGTGATGTCGCACCAAATTATGAAGGCTGACTCAAGTTGTCTGTTTGTTTTGCCGAGTTACGTCTGCTCTGTGTCTCACTCCTTGATTTAATTGAGCTGCTGAAGATAATATAACTTATCACACAGACACTATGCCATGTTGCTAGATTCTAGGTTAATTAACAGTAGCCTACAGTCACTGAATTTCTCACATGGTTAGCCACTTGGACCCTGCCTACTGTCTAGCTTCACTAATCAAGAGTCTGGGAATTTTACATTAGAATACACTAGAAAACAGGGAGGTTTTGGCTGCACAGCAGAAGGAAACACAGCTAGATGGTAGGTAGCCTTTCCTTCACTCTGACATTAACCCATTCCTACAACATGTGGCCTGGCAAAACTCCCGGTATGCCAATTGGGGAAATTAAGTCCAGGAGGCAGCTGCTGTCCCTCAGGACAGAGCTCCAGCTGCTGTTCCGCAGGCACTGCCAGCTAACGCTGGCGGCTGCCAGCCTGGGAAGGCTCCTGCCTCCCAGTGCCCAGCCTGCTCCTGCCGGCCCCCCTGCACAGCGCCACAGGGCACACGGCTGCAGGGCCAACCAGCCTCAGTCTCCACTGACCATTTCAGCTGCACTACCTCTCCAAAACGGCAGGCAGGGCAGGTCCTTGAACCTTAGCACTAGCAGAGGAGAGAATAGCAGCCTGTGTCACTCCAGCAGCAGGCCTCTCAGCACCTCATGGGAATGGTCATGTCACCTTCTCATGCCAATACTGGACCCAAGTTGACCTACAACTAAGGCTGCATTTCTTGATCTGCTTACTCTCATGGCAGGCTGCCCCTGAGAGCCGCTTCTCCCTTTCAGCACATCAGACCACCCTTTGCTGTTCTGACCGTGAATTAACCTCCCAAATACCGATTTCCAGTCATCTCTTGCAGTGACATTCCCCATGTGACCACACAATCATTAGACCCAACTCAAAGGTGGCAGCAAACAAAAGGCTGGGCTGGGAACTCTGCTCTCGGCAGCTCACACTCGCATTAAAGGCATCACGAAGCTTCTCCCGAAGGTGGAGCTATACCATCAATATAAGAGGAAGACCAAGTTAAGTTCACAATAGAAATATCCCTCCTGCCTCAAAACAACCCCCGTTTATGAAGTGATGGCACTTTCGTCTATTTCAACCTAGAGAAACATTTTTGTTACTAATATCCCTTGTTATTCTGCACACAAAGCAATGCACATATGGAGAGAGGCACCGACAGGAAAGAATGAGTGTTCTGCTGCTGTACATATGAGGATCTGGGGTTGATCCTCATTCAGCCAAGTTATTCCTAGGTTAGACGACAGGTTTATCTGTGAGTTCTGCAAAACCTTGCAATAGGTCCCGAATTTCAAGTGATATAAAACCTAGTACCAAGGCCATCTTTTGCAAATGATGAGCCAGATACTCAGCATGCCATGAATTTTGCATAGAGCTCATGGCGTTTGAAATGCCCATATACAATTGTGAAGTTCACACGATCTGCTTGCTATTTTCAGCTGCTGCCATGCAGGTTTTCAAGCCTTTCCCCACAACAATGGAAGCTAAAAGCTCACATGGTTTGAAAAGTTAGGAATTTAAAAGCAAAACAAAACATTCAGCAGTTATCAAACTTCACATATTAATGCTATTAATGCAGAAACAGTAGTTCCTCTGGAACTAAACTGATTGATATTGGTTGAGGAAAGAGCTGACTTGCTCTTTTCCAGGCCTACAAGACTTTTCTAACTCTGGTGCATAAAACACTCTGGCCCCAGCTGCTTTGGTAGATCCTGCCTGGCAATTCAGACTTTTTTTCCCCCCATCTTAATATTCATCCATTCATGTCTGCCATCAAATGCAATGCAAATGTACTGTTATACTGAAGGAGAGCAAAGAGGGGAGTAGGAAAGAAAGGGACCTGGAAAGGGAGGAACAGAGATTATGTGCCTTTCAGCCGAAATAACCCAGAAGCAGAATTACTATGGTCTTGTATGTTGGGCAAAGGGCATTCAGGTCCCAAACAAAAACTAATTACCTATCTAAAGAATGTAAACAGGAATCTAGTCAGACACCCTTGGCACAGCTAAGCAAGGCTGGCCTCTCTATTACTCAGCCCACAAGTATGTTCCCACTAGACCTAAATGTGACAGCTTGCTCAGCACCACAAGCAAGCAGGAGAGGACCTGCAAATAAGCAAGGGCCATTTGCTGTAATGCATTCATAGAGCCTTTATTACTTCAGAACCTGAGCAGGGTCTGTGAGTGAGCCCAACCACAAGCCCCTCTTCCCCTCCTACACACACATCTCCACTTCAGGTCGCCATCCACCAAGAATTCCCTCTCCCTTGCACACCCTCCCCTGGCTGCAACACAGCTCAGGGGGTGGCACATAAACACAGGGCATTACCCCAGCACACACTTCGAATGCAGAAAATGCCATCACCTCAGACACCTCGTTTCTCAGTTACTGTTGTTTTTACAGTCAAGTGTGATTACACAGAGGCCTTACCCACGAGCAGCAACACTCAGTATATTAAAAACTCATCTGCAATGAAGATGCAAAACAATTGATCTTTTTCTTTTTCAAGAGGATAGAGGGAAGTATTGAGCTATTTTCTGTCTTCTGGGAGCATGATTTTTATTTATCTGGATATGGTTATATATAGTTCAATTCTCTACAGTCCCCTTCAATATCAAAGATTGTTTTATTTATCAAAAAATTAAAAGGCTCAAGCTGTGCATTTTGTATTCAGATAATCCCCCCCCACTCCCAGTTTAGTGTTTGTGAGATTGAGAGATCCCTAATTAATAGAATTATCTTGCACTTACATGGCTCATTCCATCGGAGGCTTTATAAATATTTTATTAAGCTTGCATTTTGAGAAGCACCAGATATACTGGGAGAGAGATTAAAACCACGTTAGCCATACCTACTTCTAAAAAACAGAATGAAAGGGAGTCACCTTTGCTCCACTTGTGCACTGCAGCTTCTTTTTCAAAGGAAAACAGTAAATAGTGAGCAAAGACCAGCACCTCTTTATCAACTGTTTTAACTACATGAAAATATTGGGTAAGACAAGCAGGGGAGTCAACAGTAAAGGCCACATGTTAAACACATCAGAAATAAGAACAAATAAAAGCCAGGAGCGTCACTGAACCACAAAGAACTAAGTTGTCCAGTTGTGTGAGCTGTAAGGGAACAAACCCTGTACTAATGCACATTCCCATAGGTGCTTCTCACATGCTTCTTGTATAGTGTGTACAAATCAGGAGGGGCTTCAAAAAAGGCGAATGCCTGGGAATTAATGGAATAGCCTCATTGTGCCATCTGGATCTAACACATTAGACATGGATTCAACATCCTGATCCTCAAGCATCATACACAGAAGCTAGAAGAGCTAAAGCAAGAACCATCTCCTAGCCCTGCTGATCTGAATTACATCACATCTTCCTGCTCTGTGCCTTCATATCTATGTAACTGCATATCTATGAACTGCATTGACGATATACTTTGATATAACTTTGTCCTTTATAAGAAAATATACAGCACAATAAACCTTTTTTGTCATAAACTCATCTAGTGCTGTTCCATCTCATTCTTCTCCATGCAAGAGGGAACTGTGACTCAGACCTGAAGGCTGGGATCCAGATGCAACTGAAGGAGGAAACAGGGCACACAGTGGCAATATGTCTTTTTGTTTAAGAGGGAAGATCGGTGCCCAGTCCAATCTTTGTACCCTTCTTACCACCAGCACCTGGACTGCTGTTATGCCAGCTGAGTGCACTGAGAACACTGGGGTTTACAAAAGACTCAAAATAATCAGAGGGCTCTGAATGATACTTCCTTAATCACTCACAAAGAGTGATCTTATGGGAGAAAGGTCAAGAAACAAAGGCCCAACTATGTGTTCTTTCTCTAAGGCCATGCTCAGTGACGCAAGGCTCCAATCTATCTTTAAATTTGCAATAACAGCTCCGGTGAATTATGAAATCAGTTTGCCTAACCAGTTCACTCACTCTTCTTGGCAACTGAAACAAGTCATTTTCCATTAGTATCTCCCTGTCTTAACATGCTAGTGTAAGATGTCTCTATATTTGACTACAGCAACGATGCTGAGGCTTCGTTACCTTTATCATTCCAACAGACAATGTAACAATGCAGTAGAATTTCTCTCTAATGTCCTTGTGATTTTCATTCCTAAATATCTCTACATCTTGGGGAGTTAATTCTCAAAGCAGTGGCCATGTTCTTTCCCTTAGAGTACTACTGCACTGTCAGAATAATATCTCAATATCTGCTTAAATTGTTGATGTTTTTTATTAATGAATAGAGGCTTATTTGGCCCAGACTTGGAACAATGCCTGCCTTCTTTAAAAAAGTAAATATCTAGCTTCACCACCTCTCTTAGTAGAAGATGAAGTGAAGGATACAGGCAAAGTGGGTCATCTACATAAATAATTCTGCATGAGGAACCATTTAATACTTTGTGGTGTGTACCACAGCATTTCGAAAAGTTTGGGTTGGTGGCTTTTCTTCACGCAGTTCTTACTATAGCAAGGTTTTCATAAGACACGCATGAAGTATTACAGTATGCCTTTACTGGAACATTATTGGCAATAGTGCAGCTTTTAAAAAGAAAAAAGGGCTACCCGAGAGTATGAAGTGAGTTGATGGCAAGTGGGAAACAAACAAAGCAAAGAGCCCTTTGACTCACCTACTGAACTGACTTAAACAAAGGCATTTAAAATAAATGCATTCCTTTTCTTTATTTTCTAAACCTCAGGAGAATAAATGCACTTGAGTGTTGTTTTGATAAATAGCCGATAGTCTTCACTACACCTGGTCCAACAGCAGCACATATGTTGGGCATATTTTGTTTTCCAATTGATTTTTTTTGACTCATTCGAGTAATTTACTTACTGATTGAGCTTTTTATAGCACTTCTGATAATCTGACTTAATCTTTATTATTTTAATCTCTTAATCTATGCAGAGATAAAATGTCAAGGTGATTATTTAAAATGACCACTACGTGAACTGACACCGCTGTGGGAGATGTAAAATTCCCATAACCTATTCTCATGGGTCCTACCAGCCAGATAGATGTTGCTGAGATATTTCAAAGTCAAAAGGAAAAATGCTTCCCCATCCATCTTTTTCATTTGCATGTGCTTACAGAACCGCCTGCAGCACGGGCTTTGTGACCTATGTACGGTATAATGGCTCTTCTTGTGTAGAGCACAGAAGCAATGAGGAGCAAACACTAGCAGTGAGGAGACTTTTCCATCAGTAGATGATAATGGAGATCTGCACAGCTGAAGGCTCTTGGTGTTATTAACAGTCCCACCACCCTTTCAAATATCTTTTTAAAAACACCACCTGCTTTTACAAACAGGTACAACAGTCCTTAGGTGCAAATGCTGTGTAAGTCATACCTGCCAGGGATTTGCTGTTGCACTAATGCTCACAACGAAAGGAATTCAAGTCATAAGCACAGATGTACGGGGGAAGAGACAGAAATGGCATGGCAGGAGCTATAGACATGTTGCCAGCTCTGTTCCTACAAAGTCTGACCCAGCAGCTCTTGAGAAGAATTTCCTACATTCATCTGACATCGAGGTGACACCATGGAGCCAACTTACACATTTCTAGACTTTTCAAATGTCCACCTGATTCACCAATGAGCAATTTTAAGCAATAGACCAGATTAGTCAATCAGCAAAGAATGAAATTCTTCTAAACACTATGGGTGCTGGAAGTTCTCAGTCTAAGCTCTAATGTGTATGTTTTCCTTTTCAAAAACAGTTAAAACCAACGTCTCAGCCCTTGGGGACAGATGCTGCAGTGAAACAAGCAGCAGAGTTGGGAAGCAGGGAAGTGTACTCACGCCAACTTTACCAGCTACCTCAAAAGATGATGGGCTATATTCCACCCACCAGAAGCTCATCAGATAAACAAACCAGCCAAATACTGCAAACACGGAGAAGGTGTTTTCCTCCCCCTTCTCTCCAGAAGTGCTTCCAGCTCTTTGCCTCTTTGCTCTCTCCTCTCTTAGGCTTTGCTGCCTGAGCCAGAACAGTCCCTACCAGGACATAGACTGGAATGTTGATTGACAAGTCTCTAAATGGACTAGAGGAGCCAGGAAAGCTGGTCTGCTGTCAATTTTTCCTAAATCTAGCAGAGGAATATTCCAACAGTCTGAAAGCAGGCAAAGAACTTGCAGCTAGGGGTCTCAGGAAAAGAAAAAAGACAAAAAACCAGCTACTAAGATGGCATCGATGGACCATTCAACCAAGAAGCAGTAACACTTGAAGCCCAGAGAATGTCATTTTATGGAAAAGAAGGGTCTTTTCCCCCATTAGCCTTACTGCTATATGTTTTTTCATATTTAGCTCCTAAAAACCCCCAGTAAAACTTATATGGGCTACAGCCAAAGTACATGTATTCTAAATGAGTGCATCCCTTCATAAGAACACTTCTCATTTTCAAAGTTCTTCAAGAATGACATTTTCATGAAGCTTTATTAAAATCTTTCCAGCTGTAATTTCATCCCAGTCTGTATTAACCAATCCAACTTATATTAAAAATGACATGTTTAGGACTGCTGAGCATTTTACATGAGTCTGCAACAATAACACCGAAGAGCAGAAGAATTCAAAGGTTTCAGGGTGTAAATGCCAACAGTTACGTGAACATACAAATAATTCTCTTTTCCTCTGAATTGCAAGGAACTGAAACCCAGCTGCTGAAGGATGAAGGAAACAGGCTAGTTTATTTCCAGTTCGAGCAAGAAAGTATCAAGAAAAATGCACAGCAATTACATCTTCCAGCAGAGCTCTCTGGATGGCTGGGTAGGCATTGTAAAGCATCGCAACTGCAAGAATTCAGCAAGCTTTCTGCAAGGAAGGAGGAGAGACATGCTAAGCAGTGTCTAGCAATCAGCTCTGTGGTGATGTGTACCTCCAACTAAGTGGGGTTCCCCGAGTGATCCAGCATCATCTGATGATCTTGCTCAATGTGTCCTGATGTATCGTTGGCAGAGGAATCTTTCTTCTCTGTTCCCACCATGACCAAATACTTTTGTCACCAGGAAGCTTTTTCCTACTTCCCTTTAACCTGTTGCTAAAATTCCAGCATGCACCCTGGCAACTGCCCTCAGCACAGCAGGAAGACATCACACACCTGTTCTGAGAGGGCTGGCTTCCTTCTAACTCAAACACGGGAATATTTTTCTCCATCTTTCTCTTTTCAAGAATTTCATAAGAGATGTACAAAAACCTTGTAAACTGACTGACAGCAGAGACAACAAAAGACAGAAGTCCCTAGATTTAAAATAGCTGAGAGTTTTTTAAGTGGACTCATCAAGGTGAGAGTAGAGAGATGTCATGCAGCTCCCCAATTTTGCCTGGTATTCGCCTATATTCCATAAGGAAAATAAGAGATGGTGTTTAATTAAAGCCACATCTCTGGTCTATTATGAAGAATGGTTTAAGAAAACCAGTCAGTTCTGTCAGGACTTGCTGGGTCTGGGCACCATGGAAGCCCCCTTGTTCCTGCTGCCCCAGAGCTCTGTGGTAGTGCATCAGAGTCCCCTGAGCTGTGAGAGCTCTGTACATAAACAGATCAGGCTGCAGGCTTGAGCTGGCCAGTCCCAGGGCTATCAGACCTTCACTGAGCACAAAATCATCTTGTGATTTTGTTTGTATGGACAAAGAATTAAAGAAAAAAAGTCTGTAGCCTGAAGATCCAGCCTCCTTCAATGTACCCCAAAGAGTCTCCTGTGTCATGACTAATTGCCTGTGTTAAGGGAAGCCTGTTACTTTGGCTTTTTCCACACTGTACATCAAAAAATGTAAGTTTTAAAGCACATACACTTACAAATACTGAAGGAATCAAGCCACAAAGAGACCACACAAACTGTGCCAGCATTGCACAGAAGTCTGGGGTTTTTAAAAGCCTAAATACACAGCCACCTCTTCAGTTTGCCCTTTCATCAGTTCTAAAACACTTCTTAACACATACAAACACACCTCTCATTGCCTAAGTAGCTGATCCTACACAAGTTTTGGGGTTTAGCTTTAAAGCACAAAAAAGATGAAGGTAAAACACAACCTTGATCCTTGAACAGAAGTCAGCAAGGATATTGTGGGTGTCTCACAAGTCACAGAGCTGGGAAGAAAGAAGCCTGTCCTGACCCTGTGTTGAAACCTGATCTAGTTAAAGAGGCACATGGATCACCATTTATGGCATTTCTCAGGGGCTGGGGTGAGGGGCAAGGAGTGCAGCAGACAGCTCTGGGTCTGGCTGCAGGAGCCACTAGCTGCCAGCAAGGTTATAAAACATGTAGATGCTGGGTGCCAAGGAAGGATGTTTTTCCTCCCCCTCACTGCCGTGCATCTTCCTTGCCACTGCTAGGTTACCCAACCTGAAAGCACACACCTCCTCAGCAGAACAGCAGCACTGTTTGTTCACAAGCTGGGAAGAAAGGATAAAAGACTGGAGACCAGGGAGGAAAAGACAAGCAGATTTTTGCCTGACCCTGCAGTTAATCCCCCAAATAGGTGAAGATACATTGATATGGCCATGCAAGGCACTGCTTTGCTCCCACAACCATTGTGCACACAACAGTGTGAGGTCCAGTTATCTATGGGTGAACTAGAAATTACTCTTTGTGGTAGCACATTCATTTTGCCAGCTAATGACCTGTCTCAAAGAACAGGGCAAATGTCTCCAAGCTGAAAATTTATAACCCTGTGACAGAGAGGTAAGCCTCCTCCAAAAAGTGAGTCAGTCAGCTTCTTTCTCTTTCTCCACTACGGCAAAGGTAACAGCACAAATCTGGAACTATGAAACAGTAAAGAGCAGTCTCTGTGCTAAATTCTTCAACAACAATAACAACAAATAATAAAATCAGCCAATCAATAGAATTACAAGTATTGCATCTTTCACAAATTAAGCTTTCTGCTATGTAGTTTTTGGTATTCAGCCACTGTTTTGGTTAACCACACTTTTTCACGAGCTGAAAACAAAAGTATCCCTGTTCTCTTATTCAGGCAGAATGACTTACTTATTCAGGCACCATGACTTCACGAGGAGGATACCTCATCAGGCATCCTTTGCTGTCTGACAGAACAGAGCAGCTACACAAGCGTGCTCCTGCCCACCAGGACATCCCAAGCTTTCTTCCAGACTGGAAGAAACAAAACGAATGCTGGCAAGTCTGACGTTCCTCCCTTCCCCTTGGCCTTCATCACCAAAGACATCTCCTAGCTGCATATGTAAACCAGCACTAGGTATAAATGAAGGCAGCAGTTTAACTGACAAAGTATCCATTACACAGGCAAAAATATCTCTTTAATACCGTAAGAAGTATAATTTGATATTCTTTTATCTAATTAAAATAATACAAACTCTCTCTGACAGAAACCCACAGCTCTAAAAAAAGGACCTGAGCCTTGTCCTCCATTTGTCTCTACCTCATCTAAAGGTCTGTTCTTACAGCCAGAAGGTTAAATTGTTCTGCAAGTCACTCCATTCTTCATCCTGTGGGCCAGGATGGCTAAAAAGGACACCAATTTATGCCAGTCAATGGCATGTTTTTTTCTGAATCAGATAGTTTCTCATAAGAAACTGAGATACAATTCCAAAATTCATGTTTCCCTCGGTCTTTTAAAGGGCCATGAGATGCATTAACTTTCACCACAGAGTGATGGAAGAGAGAGCACACTACCACAGACCCAGGCTGGATTACAACCAACAATTCTGCAGGGACAGATTCCCATTTCAGCCCCTTGACCTACAAACTCTCTTTGTTTGATTTATTCTGAAATCCCTTCTTATAAAGGGAACATGGACAGAGGAAACAGCTGGTGTAGGTATAAACTCTGCTCTTTTTCTGTATCCTCCCCCAAAGCATCTGCATGGCCAGACCTGCAAATGAACACACATTTTCTGTCCCTTGCACTAGAATACATTCTAGAAAATATAAACTTCTACTTATTAGTAGAAGTATTAGGATATTTCCAGGCAAATGTAAAAAACCACTATGATGGAGATTGCTGAAATGACGAGAACAGAAACAGAATCATAGTCTCAAGCTGTAAGGGACCCAAAAGGATCATCAAGTCCAACTCCTTGCTCCTCACAAGACTAAATCATATGAGTGGCACTGAGACACTTGGTGCTGTAACCACTTCTCTGAGGAGCCTGTTCCCAGGACTGAACACCCTCTCACTGAAGAACCTTTTCCTAATGTCCAGTCTGAACTTGTCGCAGATTCATTCGGTTTCCTTGTGTCCTAACGCTGGTCAGCAGATAGAGATCAGCACCTCCCCCACCCATTACCCCTTTTGAGGAAGTTGTAGACAAAAGAAAAATAAGCTTAAAAATCTAGTCCCCCATGCTTATTTTTTGTCACTTCCTTTGATTTAAGGTACTCGTGTCTATAACACAAAGAAATCTATAGAAAAATGTTCCCTCAAGAAGCAATATGCATATGTCCCTCAGCACATAGGCAAGTAGGTTCTCAACTCTATCAATCACAGTATGTTAAGAGTTGGAAGGGACCTTGAAAGGTCATCTAGTCCAAACCCCCAAGACCACCTAGGTCCTTCTAGTAGCACTGGAACACGTCCAGGCAGGTTTTGAATGTCTCCAGAGAAAGAGACTCCACAACCCCTTTGGTTTAGAGGCAAGAACAGGAAACATCAACATGAGAAACCATGTTCTTGCTCACCATCTCTACATAAAGGACCATCACTATGAATTTTCTGTATGGATTACTGCACATGGAGAAGAAGGTATGTGAGGGGAGAATACATGCTGCCTGCAGTGCCAGAGAGAAAAGCTCACTGAGAAGGGTAAAGCAGGGAAAGACAGCATCTGCTCATTCCATTCTTGCTTTTGTAGTTTCATTTGATTATAAAAGCATTTGCAAGCACAGTTACAGTGGGGAAATCTAAGAATGAGACTCAGATCCCACTGCCTTTCAGTGAATTATAAACAAACAGATGCTTATGAAAGTTTTACCTATGTCTCCATACAAACAGCTTAACCTGAGCACTTGGACGGATGCCAGCCATCCAAGTTGGAGTCTCCAGGCAGTGCAGGTCTCAGGTCAGATACTGGCTTAGAATCCAAAGTGACCTGTCAACATTTTTTATTCCTGTGCTCAGAGCACAATGGCTGCCCGCTGTGACACCTTCAGGGCACAGCTGGCAAGGACTAGCACCAATCTGCTTTCAGCTGAGACAGACTTGTTCAGTCTCCAGGCTGAAGATTTCTTAGAAAGGTGAAAGTTTGACTTTTGAGGTTTATACAACAGCTCTTGCAGCAGATGTTTTCCTCTTCAGTGACTTTAGGATGTCTCATTCATACCACTATCCTTCACTCTTAAAAGCAAGGACATTCGTTAGGCAACAGGTAACCACAATGCACAACACACCCTGCTACAAAACACAGGGCTCAGTAGGAGCAACATCTCCACCTTGGCTTACCTGTTTTATGCACTGCAGCCGGTCATTGGTCTGCTGTATGTGCCTGTCCATAGAATTCATTTTGATTGTCTCCACTTTCTTCTACCTGAAAGCCATTAAAATCCCTCAATCTGCAAGACAAAAAATTACAAGATCATTTAGTACATTCTAGCACCTAACCAATCCAGCAGAGCTGCTTGCAAGAAACCCCCGAGCACTCTGTGAAATAAAACAATAATAATCCTAGTAACGACAATGGTCTGGCTTTTGGAAGGATAAGGGCATAGGGATTCTTCCTAATCTTCCTCTAAGCAAAAATACCTCCCTTAAATATGAAATGAATCAGATATGGCAGAGTATTATACGGCCAAAAAGGACACAAAATGTGTGTTAGGAATACTCTGGATTTCTGTGTGAAAATAAAAGCAGCAGGTATACTTTGGAGTCTCCTCCAGCTAGTGGATCTATTTAACAAGCCTTTGAAATGGCTGAGATGACAGTGAGTGAAAGACTGTGATTCACAACTCAACCAAGACTTTCAGAATGACTAATGGTTCCAGATGTGCAACCTTGCATATGTGGGAAAGGCTTGATGCTCAGACCAAAGGGTCGAGCAGTTCCTCCTTTCTAGAAAAACTGGGCTCTTCAAGGTCCTGCGCTCATCTCTAACAAACTGTGTAACTGAAGGCAAATTAAAACTTCCCTGAGACTTAAAAAAAACCCTGGAAAATGGAAATGAAGGCTCAGAGCTGTGTTAGGAGTTCTAATTCACGTTACTATAGCTATATAAAATCATCAAAAAACCCAACAATAGGTTATGAGGCTCTAAAGAGTCAACCCGCAGTCCCCTAAGCCCATCAGAGTGCTGGTCATGCTCTGTTATGTTTGTGGATACAGTTTGGTCCGCATTGGTGTCATCAAGATGAGCCCTGCTCTGTCTGTCCATTAAGTTTTTTTCAGAGCCATGCTTTACATCACATTCCATGATCACACAAAGTGGGTCTTTTTCATAACAGTACGTGTTGGAATCAAGGGCAACACCTGCAAGAGGGGGAAATGGTAGATGCTAAATCAACGTGCACACATCATGCTGAATTCACCCTTTAGCTCTCCCCCTCAGCCCCATGTTCAGACTGGGGTGAGGGGTCTGATCTGCTGATCTGAGAGGCAGGAATGGCGAAAATGCCAGTCAAACTTGGAACAAGAGCAAGACAATAAAAGTACACGGAAGCCTAAGCAAACCTCCTGGTATGAGCAGGGTCTGCATTTCACTGAGCCTCTTCCACCTACTCCCCTTCTCTGGCTTTGCCTCACACTTTTCCTATAGTGGCAGAACAGTAGATCACAAAGACAAAAGTCAAGAACTAATCAGCAGTTTCAGTCCATAATTCATATTATCAAAAGGTTTATAGTGTGACTTGTACTTATTTGTTTAAAGTAGAACTGCACGAGAGACTCCAGCCTGTACTTAATAAGCTGAGCAGATTTAAGTGCTTTTTTACAGAATTTACTTCTCAGGGGCAGAGAAACATTTCACACATATATATTCTCTTCTGTTTCAATCACTTCCATGACATCTGAAAAGGAAATGAAACCACAGATATTGTGCATTGATAAGAAGACTCTTTGCCTACAAATTCCCATAATCTTTTTTTTCTGCAGTAGAGCACTACAGCCTACAAAGTTGTATCCTGCCCATCACCAACAGGCAGCAGACATAGATTCAGAAACACATACCCAAATGCTGTATTGACAGAAAACTTTATACCAGCACAACCAAGGTCCTAGACTCACACAGAAGTCTCTCCCCTGCCCATGAAGCTCTTCAGTGGCAGAGAGCAGTCTGTTATTCGGAGAGCTGTCCATGACAAACCTCTTTTCCACTCCCTACATACACAAGACAGCAAATTTTTGGGATAGTTGTTCAGTTCAGAGAAGTTGGTCACTCACCACTCCTACCACACGACTCAACTTCTCTTCAGCTAAAGCACCTCTACAAGTCCAACACTGTCCATACCCAATCCCCAGAAGGAGAAGAGTGTTTCCTGTAGTGGGAAACCTGTCATGGTGAGGCAGACACGTGTGTCCTGTCCAGCACACCCAGGCCTGCTGCCATTGCTGTACCCAGCTGATAATGCTCTTCCACGGCTCCGGACGGATTAAGACTCAGGGAAAGAAATCTTTTCTGTTAGACAGCTAAATGAGGTCTTATAACAGCAGCTAAAGCGCCTCATCTCCACACTCTAGACACAAGAGGGTTCAATAAAGCACTCCTGTCAATAAATTATAATACTTATGAAATGGAAAAGCCAGTTTCACGTACAAGTATTATAATTTGAGTACACCGCTGCCATCTTCTCAATAGCAAATGCCACCAAAGGTCTCTTAGCAAATGTAAATTGATGTGTTTTATTAAAAGCCAGTAACACAGTCTTATCTGCCTGTAAGACCCCCAAACAGACCTCAGCAGTAGTGAAGTTTAATCTCTCAGTGGACAGCAGAGGTATTTATCAAGAGATAAGCTAGCCCAGACATGACACTGCTTCAGCAGTGATCCATCTTACAAGCTGGGACACATTATCTGCATTTTAATTGGACATCAGGACAGACAGAGAAGGGCGCACTGGAAACAAACACAAATGTGTAAGTGTACACGGATTTTTGTTGAAATACTTGAAGAAATGTAAATGGACACTTTAAAAAAAAGAAAGAAAGAAAGAAAAAAGGGAAAAAGTGAGACTGTTTTTCCTCAATGACCCAGAAGGCAAAATACCCTATTTCTGGTCAACCTTATAACACAATTTTGGTCTGTGTTAGCATTACCTATTTAACCTCCTCAGTGTCATACAGTCACATAGGGAAACTGGGAGCCAAGTTGAGAAGAATACTTATCCCAAGAACAGATACAGACATACTCTGCACTGCCAGAAAGCACAGTTCTCAAGTAAAGCCAATAACCCCAACACTAGGACTCATGCCTAATGGCATCAAGAGCTGCCTCTGGTGTTACTGGCAGTATACTTCAGAGTTGCGAGACTGCATTCTAGAGACAGTGATGATGATTTGCATTCATGCACCACCACTCATGCCAACTAACTATCCTGGACATTGATTTATGAACTGTACATATAATGCCACCCCAATTCTCTGCTTTCCAGTTAACTGTAAACAAAACTGAAAGTTGCTATCAGCTACCTGGATCACAGCTTACTATTGTACTTGTCCCAACTGTCATTTCTCCCACATGGCACAGCTTCTCAAAGCCCATGTGGAAAAGCAGAGGGCAGAGTGCACAGAACTTACTTGCACAACTAAACAGGAACCTGACAGGTCTCTTGGAGGCAGGACTGGGAGCACAGTCCCCCTGCTCTCCTACACAGACATGCCCTGTTGTTTCTGTCATAAACTGATCAAATTCAGGCTAAAAAATAGTTTTGCTTTTAACACCCAATAGCTCCCCTTGAGCTCTCTGACTTTCAATCCTTCCCTGAGTGATATTTTCACTTCCATCCTCAACTTCACTTGTTCTCTCATCACTAGCAGGCTCTGGCTAAAACAGAACAGCCTCTGCTCTGCCAGGCTCCCTCCATCTCTTCCTCCTCCCTGCATGGACTCACCAGCCCTTTAATGCCACCAGTTTGCTGCTTTCACCAGCCCGAGTTCACTTATTGTTTTCTGGTCAAGAGAAGCTCTTCAGCCCACTAACTCCCACAGGCAGTAAACATTTTTTGCATGAACCAAACAGCCAAAATTGTCCATATGAAGCTTCACCACATATAATGACACTAACACTTTGTACTTGAAACATCCCGTCTCACCCCCACAAGACTCATTTTTACCTTTCTCTCAGCTACATCATATGGGCATCAGAGTAATTTTTTGAGTGAGCATACTGGCTCTAAGTCATTTCTGCCATAAAAAACACAGAGCTCATTAGTGGGAAACCATTGTTATCTAGAAATTACACTTTCACATGCCTCAGCAAGAATTAAAAGATTAAATGTGGAAAGTGAAAAGTATCATATAGATCTGAAGTTTTACGGAGGCAGAACGAGCATCCTGACACCAGACTCTTTCGTCTGGAAAACATCCCACCAGAATTAAATTGCCAATAACCATACCTACTACACAGGTACTGCTGCACATTGGCATGTCCCCACGTGCACATCCACATCCTGGAATGTGGGGAAAAAAGCCCTTTCTGACTACTTCACGCTGTTTTAAGAGTAGGAGCAAGATCACCTTACTCAAAGATAATGATGCTTAAGATCCAGAAAGGCCAGCAAGGCCGAATAACAGCAGACTCCCATTCGGTTAAGTGCCAAGTGCTTATCAGGTCACAAGTGAACATGCCTTTGCAGGATGCCTGGCTAGGCACTGCTGTGCCTGCATTAGAAACCATGCTAAGATTCAGACACTGACAGCAGCTCGAGAGGCAGCAGGGGATGTTGCTGATAAGGATTAAGGGGACTGTCAGTGTGGGACAGGGAAGGGACTTTTACCCGGTGCTTCATCACAAATCCCCTCTGTTTGGTGCAGATGTTAGCCAGAAAGGTTCTATGCTACTGTGCAAACTCAATCCAAAAGGATAAACAAAGAAATAAGTCTTCCCAGCACCTTCTGGTAATTCAGTAACAAAAAGCTCCATTTGTCTGCTGCTTTTTCGGAGGTAAAGACTCAATCTCTCTCAACTCACCATCCAAACCAACAAAAAATGGGGGGGCGGGGGGAGTGAATTATTCTTTGCCTTCCTTCTTCCCTCCCCTCTAGCATGTGGATTTATACCCCTAGGCAATAATTAAAGAGTCCTCACTTACATATTTATGCCTCAAAAATGGAGAATGTGTTTTTTTACAGGAACAGATGTATCTACGTGTTAGACTTTTTTTAACCCTAAACATACTGTATCTTTTTCTTTAACTGTTACCACAAACCCTCTTCAATAGTGAAAAAAGAATGCAATTATGTAATGGGTGTAGAGAGAATTTCACAAGCATTTTCAGGCTGTCTTGGTTGAAAGTTCAAGCTATGAGCTTGCAACTGTTGTGTCAGAAGCTGGAACTCCAGTGATGCATTTAAAGAACAACCATTTAGTAAAACATGGTCTCTCCCATGGTCTACAGAGAATTTGACGTTTCAATACTGCTTCAAAACACCAAGATACCAAAAAAAAGTACTGGGGTTTGCAAGTAGTTGTGGTTTGGGTTCTGCTTTTGGAAGAGCTCTCCTCATGGCCAGGACTGCCAGCCACAGCAAGAGCTCTGCCACCCCGGGAACAATGAACTGCAGAAACCTGTGAGCCTGTGGCCAAGGGAGACCTGAATCACCAACTGAAACAGGCACAACCTTGTCCTAAATTTAGAGACACTCCTCACACAGTGGGTTTTGCTCTTCCTCCTGCCTCAAACACCTTTTTCCCTCACTGCTGGGCAGAAACAGAAGCAGAGCTCGCTGGAAAGACGTCACTGGCTGCAAGGGTGAAGGCAGCACTGGCACCTTGGCCTGACCAAGTGTAAGAACTGCCACCCCTCACCTGAGGAAGAGAGGGGCATTTCTTGAGAAATGAAGTTGTTAGCAAACCATTTTTCCACCAGAAAGCCCTTTTAAGAGCAGAGGAGGAAAAGCAGACCTTCCAAGGAGGCAGGTGAAGCAGGTAAGGAATTCTATTTTTAACATTATTGAGCAGGTGGGTGGTAGAAGACAAGTGCTGCCAGTGCAGGAATTCCATGCAGCACTTTCAAACCTCCCTCCCCCAGGACCATCCCACCACAGAACAGAAGTTGGTTAATGCTGTTTATTCAATCACCTGATACTAACAACTGACTGCAGCATGTCGAGGGCCACCTGAGACGGTAGACCATTTTTACCCTGTGAGCGACTTTGACAAGCCAAGCTACGGCAAGGGCTGGACAGGATTGCGGCGGGTAACGGCTGCGGGACAGGATTGCGGCGGGTAACGGCTGCGGGAGAGGACTGCGGCGGGTAACGGCTGCGGGAGAGCGCGGGGCACGGAGCGGGCCGGGCCGGGCCGTGAGAGAAGCCGAGGAGCCCGCTCCCCGCCGCGCCGGCAGAGGGCGCCGCAGCGCCGCGCCGCAGCCGCCCGCAGGGAGCGCGGGCCGCGCCGCGCCGGGCCCGGCTGAGCCCAGGCCGAGCGCTCGGCTGCCGCGGCCGTGCGGAGGCCGTCGGGCGGAAAAGCCGCGTTCGGTCGCCTGAAAGAACCCTGCGGTCAGAAAGACCCGGCTGATCCCCTCCAACGATACGTTTAAGTATCAGTCCTCTCGGCGCCCGGTCCCGGCGGTAAAACGGGCCAGTCCAGAGACAAAAACCATCTAATTTCACTTGACGCTTTCCTTACCATCTTTTAAAGTTGTTTCTTGAACTCTCAGAACGTACCTCAGTGTGCACACGCGGATTAATACTCTTAATTGCGTACAACTGCATTAATTTTCCATCGCGGTGTTCGAGTGGTGCCCTCCTGCAGCACGCCAAAAAGCCCCTGAACGCACAGACCCACAGGCAGACCTCAAACCGCAAAGGTACGATGCAGCTCTGCACGTATGCACTTCCACAGGCACGGGCTATGTCCTCACACGGCAGGCAAAGGCCTTTCAGTCCGCTTTGCAGTCACAGATTTTTCCAAGATAGTCCTAAAGATTGTTTTATGAAAAAGTTCGATATCCATCCATAACAACTATTTTATTTCCCCTGCTACATACGGGACTAAACGTCTAAAACGTCAGGTGAAAGGCCATTTTAATCATTAAACACTTGAAAAAGGAAGTTGCTTTAATAAAGCTTTGTTTACCATAAGCTGCTAAAAGAGCTACTGCTGTTGCCTTTGAGCTAGTAAAAAGGGCCAGATGTGAGACAAAGCAGCGTTTGTTATGCTCGGTGAGGAAGAATAGATATTTGTGCAGAGCTGCTTTCCATTGTTGCTCTACAAATGTGCAGTAATCCCCAGAAGACTTTCTATCATCTTTGACTGGGAGAGGGGGAAAGCGAGTGTGTGTGTGCGTGCTGCCAGCAGGCACAGCTCCGCCGAGGTGGGAGCACCCGGGTTCCTGTAATTTATGGTGGCTTGAGCTGCAAGAGCTGGAAGTTTTGTCTGGTTTAAGGAAGCCGTTTCTGCAGCCGTGTGCTTGCGAACGTTTTTTATATATACAGAACCTATTATATGCGGGCATGGACTGCCAGCCAGATACACACAAAAGCAAAGCCATACATGCTTTTGAAAAAAAAAACCCCAACAAGACAGCATGACAGCTTGCATAAGCAAGTCCGCTGGGCTCCTCTGGGAGGAGGAGCAGTGGTGCGCAGAAGTTGTTCAATCATGAAGCACATCTGCAGCCTGATTACAAAAGCAAAGGTGGTAGGGCTAGCTGGAAGCACACACACACAGAGCACTGGGATATGACCTATGCTTACAGTACAGATGTAAAAATAATAAAAAACCCACTGTGTAAGAGTGGTATTGCACAGACATAAAAATATCACATCTCTAACTAAGGAGAGTGCTCCTTCAAGCCTGGACAAGTTGGTCACTAGCCAGCACTAACCGTAAAGCACGTGAACTGCCTCCTGTGCTGGCAGCCCTCACCTCCAGCCCGCTGGCTCAAATGACTGGTTTCCTCAGACTGAGACCAGCATCTGCAGATCCCAGTTTTGAGTAATTGCCCTGCTGCATGCTTATATTACAAGGTTGGTAAGGTAGAAGCCAGCTCCTAGTGTCATCAGCTCTGTCAGGTTGTTATCTTTAGGGAGAGCGAGGAGGGAAAAGGACACTGCAGTTTAAAACAGCAAGAGGTAATAACACAAAATTAAAGGCAAAAGTGCATGCAAGCATGCTCCTGGGGAGCCAGGGCTGACAGACCTGCTGTAGTGCTCTCAGAGGCTTTGCACACTCCAATATAGACAGATCTGCTAGAACAAACATTGACAGTTCCACAGCAGAATCCACTGATCCAGTGGTTTATTAAATGTACTGTAGCTCGCAGGTAAGAAACGTTAATCCTCACTGGGACAGCTACAAGCAAATGAGCCATCCCTAAAAGCTTGCAGGGTTGCACTCAAATAATTTCACAACCAGTGTCCCTGATCACTCATACAACAATGCTGTAAAAACCCCTGCCTGATAAATTGCAAACTCCTAAACCGAAACAGACTCCAGCATCTCTTTCCCACCTTTCGGGCTCAGTGGGAGGATTGTAGAGGAAATCAGGTGAGCATAAGAACTCATAAGAACTGAAAAGGATTTGCATTCTGGCATGTGACGCCGGCTTATTTACCTAATGAAAGCTGTTCTTTCAGAGGTTCTGTGGTAAGATGTAAAGTATATGTTGAAAGTTCTTTGTGTTTGCCAGCTGAATCCTGTGATACCTGTGAAGTGTTGACAACATCATCTGGCTTAGCTGCCTTCTGGGGGCTGAGCCTACAGAGGCGCTACAAAGAAAAGGTATGAACTGTAAACTTTCCCCTGCTCTTGCTAGACATTTATCAGCTACTAAAGAAAGCCAACTGGTTTGGACAAATGCATCCAAGTTATTTACTTAAAATCTAAAGATAAGCTACGGAAGATAACCTCATGTAAGCATTTTCTGAAGGTCCAGAGGAAAGAGTGACAACCCAATCCATCTGCACAAAGGTGGTCACAGAAGCAGAAGAGAAAGGAAGGAGGAGGAGAGATGGCACCGAGCAGTAAATGTTTTTAACAATGTAACAGTAACTTTTCAAGGGGTGAAGATGGTATTGTGCATTAGCTATGCTTCTGTAACATCTCTCTTGAACCAGACAGCCTGCTAAATCACACACAGAGGTCAAAACCTCTTGGTGGAGTCCACAGAAACACTCCTAGGCAAGAAATATCATAAAGCCCACCATGAATTAGAAATAAGAAAGATTTGCATAAACACTTATCAGATGAAACCAGTTATGTTTTGGAATTGGAGCTGTAGCATTTGAAGGAAACTGCCAATTTATTCTCATGTTACTGTATCATCACAACTTCTATTCCTCACTACTGAGTGGCAACAGAAAGAAACTTAATAATCCCCTATCCCCAAACTATATTGCACCCAAAAAAGGAACCATGCTAGATTTGGACATCCCCCTCCCCTTTTTTTTTCCTATTAAGTTTAGCATTGTGAAGATGGCATATAGTTAAACAGTAGTTTCCTTTATGGCCTCTAAATATAAGATTTATTCACCTTTTCTTTCATCCTATGAGAACTAAGGAACTGCTCCAAAGACCTGGTAAACCACCAGGGAACACATCACTCCTTCAGAGAAAATCACTCAGGGAGAGGGAAGGAGAAGAGGAAGAAAAGCAGCATTACCTCAATCAACAAAGCCTCTAGGGAACAGAGCAACTGAATAGCTGCTTTGGGACACAGACTCTAATAACTCTGGTATCTGCCATTATCTTGATCTGTTCTTAGGAAATTTAAGTAAAGATTTACCAAACTTCCCAGAACAAAAGCAAAATAAATTCCAGCAGGACCAGCAAAATGTGGAAAGGTTAAATATAGCTCAAGGAATAAGGCAGAAAGCAATGGCTGTGATTTTTTTTGTAGCTAGAAAAACAGAGTAGCCTCTGGCAGTCAAACTGTATTTTCTGCACTCCATTCAGTGGCCGCCCAAATGTGGCTTCTCTCAAACTCTCTGCTGACTTTGAATTATGGCAATTTAGAGCTGGGGGTGCCACTTCTTTAAAGTAATTTGAACTATGGGTACTGGACATCTAGACACAACAACACTACAGTTGTGGTACACTTTATAGCCTATTTCATCACCTTCATCTCACAGCAGCTCACTGGAGATCTATCCATATTAATCCTCTGGACCTGCAGAATATACATCCAAGGTATTAATTGAATTGTTCTGCAGGCAAACATCCAATATTTCAAGTTACCACCTGTGGTGGGTAGACCCTGGCTGGATGCCGGGTACCCAAAGCTGCTCTGTCACTCCCCCTCCTCAACTGGACAGGAGAGAGAAAATACAACGAAAGACTCATGAGTCAAGATACGGATGGAGAGATCACTCGGTGACCAGCATCATGGGCAAAGCAGACTCAACTTGGGGAAATTATTACCAAGTACAGCAGACTGAGATAATGAGAGATTAAATAATATCTTAAAAAACATCTTTCTCCCCCATCCCTCTCTTCTTCCTGAGCTTAACTTTACTCCTGAGTTCTCTACCCTACCAGTGGTTCAGAGGGATGTGCAATGGGGGTTACAGTCAGTCCATCACAGATTGTCTCTGCTGCTCCTTCCTCCTTAGAGGGAAGACTCCTTCAAACTCTTTCCCTGCTCCATTGTGGGGTCCCTCCCATGGGAGACAATCCTCCATGAACTTCTCCAATGTGAGTCTTTCCACAGGCTAGAGTTCTTCATGAACTGCTCCATCCTGGGTCCCTTCCATTGCGTCAGTCCTTCAGAACGACAGCTCCTGTGTGGGTGCCCCATGGTGGGGTCACAAGTCCTGACAGCAAACCTGCTGTTTTATCACTTGAAAGGACCTTTAGATCTAGAAACTGGTCTTTGAGAATTGCCAGTGTCCTGGACCTACTTTACAAACAGAATTTTACCATTTAACAAGTTTCATTTTACCATGAATCTTAACAGACAAATCAGTTTTCAAAGGTTTGATGGATTCTATGGTTAAGGATCTGTCACCTGTCCAGTTCACAAACCTCTTGGGATAATCAGGAACAGATTTCAGTAGCATGTCTTCTGAGAGCACAGATGTCTGTTAGCTGTACCTCCACTAGGCCTCTACCCCCTCAGGTGAGACAGTGCAAGCAAAGCTGAAAGGGATTTGGCAGAATACACCACCGATATCGAACAGGTGTTTTAAAATCCTCTCAAGTATCTGAAAGCAGCAATTATACAAATGCTAAATCGGGCCCAAACAAAAGCTCTCGTGATAGGAAGAACTAGGAATCAATATTGTATCCCCTGCTAAGGACAGGAGGGAACAGTTCTCATCATCATCAATGCCGTTTTGACTGAACAGGCCAGGAGCCAGCCTGACAACTTACGAGTGACAACTGTCTCACAAACCAAAGCAGGCAGACTTCCTCTTTTTATTACAGACAATGTAAGCAGAAATGCCATTCCTAATGAATTATTTACAGTGCACTCCATAAATTAAGACACCTAGACTGTCTTGGGTTTTTCATATCACCCTCATTATTACAACTATCTGCCCAGAAGCTTTTTTGCCGTAATCACAGGGCAAAGTAGGCCCTGTGAACTGAGACCTGAGCTCTTCTCCTGACTAACCACCACCAAACATCTCACTGCTCCTTTGGCTTTCCAGTTACACTGAGAGCTCCTCTGGGTAGATGCTATCTCCACCAAATACACACAAAGTGTCTAACACAAATCACAATTCAGACTGGGGCTACTACATGCCAGTTTAATATAAAGAATGAAAACTGATATAATAAAATCTTTCATGTATGTACTACTGTAAGTTAAGGATAAAACATCTAATCTTACCCTTCCTGCAACTTCAAGACAAAATTTCCAACATTCAGCCAGACTTCCAAATACACATTTAAATTAATCTGAGAAACTTAAGGCTGTATATCCAGATGTCATCAGCATAAAAGCAGTTAAATCCAGATGGCATTTTCTTTTCCTCCACTCATATTCTGTCTTTCTTGTTTTTTAAATGGTTATTATGACACAGTGTAACAGACCTCAAAAGCTACAGGCTTTTCTTCCTTCCCAACAGCAACACTACAGACTCCAGAAGTTGGCTTTATAGCCTTGGAGTCCTTCTGAAGCCCTGCCTGATTGGACACACTCTGGAGTGACTTCTGATCCAAGGTGATGTGCTGGCAAAGGGCACACAGAGCTGGCAGAGCTGCGGTGCCGCAAAGCCTTCAGCAGGCGGGAGGAGGTGGAAGGGCCCATTGGAAACAACGCTCGGCTCCCTGGAAAAGGCAACAAGTGTCGGCTTTTAAAAGGTTCTGATGAACTCAAGGACTTCAGACATGTTGTGGTGACAATTTCAAACCTTGCAGAGAATAAAATTGCTTCTATCCAACTTGGCCTCGTCCTCTCCTCTTGATTTTTGCCATCCTTGAATGGCTGCATTTTGGCACCTTTTTTCGCCTAAGTAACTGTGGTTCACTAAATCTGAAATTTGGAGGGATAACTTTGGCAAGATGGCTAATTTAAAAAGAATTCTACCCGCCTGCTATGCCACACTACAGGATTAAAAAGGTTCCTGCCTATTGCACAGCTGACCTGAACAGTGATGTAAAAGGGAAGGCCAGGCTGGCACAAAACAGACTGTGCTGTAGGATCTGCCTGTTTACTCTTGTCCCATCTGGGACAAGGAGCTGATTCAGGAAGTTAATACCAGATGTAAGAGTTGGTTTGGTTCTTTTTTCTAATTTTACTTCTCTTGACATAATCTAGGAAGAAGGAGTTATGTAGTAAACAGCAGCTCTTCATTCCCAACAAAAATTCATCTCAGTAACTTGCACTACTGCAAATTAAGGCCTTTGGGCCATCCTTTCCTACCTTTTCCACAGGCCAAAAATTGAACCTGGCTCCACTGTCCTTTATAATATATTCAGAAACTCATCAGTCCTGGATAAGGAAATTTCTACTCTCTTACTTTTCTATGGCTATCAGCTGGCTAAGAGTTAAGGAGCTGTAGTTCTTCCTCCTAAGGTGATCATGGCATTCAAAAAAAAGCTGTCAGTGAAGTACTAAATAATGCAGGGCTCTATCTTCTATCTCTCTCCAATTCTCAACTTATAATTTCACCTTCCTGACTCTACAAAGTAGAAGCAGCAGGCAAACTCCCGGGTCAACGTCTCCTACCAATAGCTGACTCCTTGGCTATAGGCAAAGAGCAAAGCAGCAACAATGAAATAGGTTCTTAAGTTAGCTGCAGACAAATAAGAATGATTTTAAAAGTAAAGTCTAAGAGAACGAAACTCACCAACCTGCTAACATGTTTGCACAAATACTGCAGACATAGTGGCAAATGGGATATCTATAAGTTGTGGTAAAATACAATCTCCTCCTGCCTCTACAAAACACCATGGGAGTAAACAAGACAAAAAGATGTGGATCAGAATTAATTTGTATCAGCAAGCAATGAAAAATTAAAAGAGGAAATAAAGCTAAAAGAGAAAACCAAGCAAGACTTTGCCTGAAAGTTTGTAGACCAAAAGTTAAGCAATATTAATCACTTCATAATGCTTTAATGATTGCAAAGGAAAGATCTCTCTCTGTAAGAGTTTTAGTAAGACGATCAATGTTTATTAATCACCTACCGTAATTCAATCTTAAGCTCATTAACAATAAACAAACACATGGAAACCCTAAAATACTAGTTCTGTATGCATTAGTTCCTTGTAAGATTGATTCAGCTGCTGAAAACATCCCATGATGCTATAAGATAATGGTCAAAAGTCTGTGGGTTCCTGGCTTTGAAGAACGATAACCTGCTACCACCTGCAAGGGCCATAAATCCACTGCACAAGTGAACTATGTTCAAGCTTCCTCTCACTTTGCTTTCCATGAGAAAGGACTCAGTTTGCACATAAATTTCTTTTTTACTGCCTTCAGTAGGCTCGAAAAAATTTAGGGGGATGCATATGACATCATACAGCAACCTTGTGACTTATTTCTGCTACTGAGCCACGAAATCATACACTTCTCAAAGACATTACATGAGAAGGTATTTCATTCCAAAGCTGACTTAAGTCTAGGCAGCCAAACTTGCTCTTTCCTACAGTTTGGACAGTCCAGTAACTTCTAGAGTAGAGATGCATTGCAGAGTCCTGCTTGCGTTCTCTGGACTTGTCCAAGGTGACAACACAGACAATTTTGAACCTTTGGCGTAAGAAGAACAGTGTCCCAACACCTCAGTCTCCGTTCCTGCTATCCTAAGAACAGTGGCATGTTAAAAAAACACAGCAAGTTGTTCTATTTCTAGATGATGTTAGGAATAAAGATTCATTCTCTGACCTGTTCTGCATTTGAGATTTACTAACGGACTGTATAGCAACTGCAACGCTGCCATACAGCTATGGGAAGAAAAATCTCTGATGCTTCAAAGAAACAAAGCTCCCAAGAGCTTTTGGTCTGTGAACAATAATTCATCAACACAACATCTTTTGAATAACCCTCTTTTCTTGTGAAAATCAACCGAGCTGCAATATTTATAAGGCTTTGATTAAATTAACATACACCAATACATACACAAGCACACATAAGCAGATGTAACAGATGAAATGCTAGAGAAGAAACAATTTGTACACACGAATATGTGTAAACTCTTTCTTGCAAGACTTAACAACAGATCCTAAGTGTTAGGGAACACAGGAGAGAAGTTCACACAAGTGATGCTTAGCAGATTTGTTCCAGAAACAGGGATTATATTCTGCAGTTTAGTTCATCTACCATGCAGAGCATGCCTAGCTTTGGCCTAGGTTTTTATGAATCACTCCATGTACTAAATGATAAAGGGAAAATAATGGGGAGAGATGATATATTTTATATCATGTTGCCATGTCTCTACTTGCAAGCAACTGAAGTTTAAAATTAGCTCAAAACATTCATTTAACAAAACACATTCAAGAACTGAACAAGAAATGTAACAACAGAATAAAGCAGCATTTAACACCAATGATGACCCAGTGGGCCTCCTTGCACGTTCAGCGAAGCATGGGCTGTCTTGTCAGTCTCTTAAGAATGAAGTGCTGGGACATAGAAGGGAGCCATTTAGGACACGCACTGGCAAGGAAAATATCAGAGTTGGAAGGTCATATAAATTGCTAGACATGAAGATAAGACCTGTCAAAAAGACAAACTACCTAACAATTCTAACCTATTGGCTAGAGCTGTCCGTGTCAGCATAACGTTAACATATATTACAACCTCATTGCAAAAACATCCCTGTACATGGAAGAGAACTGCAGCAAAACTCCCTCCCTTATCTTCTGTTTAGATAGCAACTCATTCTAACAGAGGCTTCAGGGAATATTTTCCCTGGTGTGGTGGGTTTTCTTCATTTGACTCCCACATATTATATACAAGTGAAAGAAAAATTGTTACTAAGTTAAAAACATGGCTGTGGATTCCTCTGTGGTGACAGAGTTTATTGAAGCACCCTGCACAGCACCTCTATTTTTTGTCAACATGAATTTTTAAACTATTATTGTTAGGATGATTTTTATTTCTTTTCAAATACAGGTTTTTCTGAATAGTGACTGAAACTTTTAAAATGGAAAGGTGGGCATTTGCTAGGCAGGAAATAAGCTTTTTATATTGTTTTTTCAATCATCTGCATTTCTCCCAATTACTACAAGATAGTGGCAATTCTGAAGCTGTGACTGTTCAGACCCCGGGATTTCACTTCTGTTGAGATTACTGCAATTTTCTGAGGCCACGTGACTTTTAGTTGCTATCTCAGAGCTCCGCTGCTTTGCATTTTATTGCTTTTGTCATCTCTTCCCCTGGTCTTATTTGGATCAGCATTAGAGAGAAGGCCATTGGGATGGCCTCGAAGCATTCGTCAAGTTAGTAGGTGGGACACTTCCCTGGAAGAGAGTATCAAGCTGCACCTCCAGGAATACTTTCAGGGGATTCTGATATGGTTCATCCCCCAGGGTTTATGCACGAAATGTGACATTTGAGATTAGTTCAGAAGCATCTGTTCTTATGCCTAGAACTGAACCTCCAAGAATGCACTGCACATCATTTTCAGAAAAACACCTCCCTAAGGCTTCATTTGCCTATTCAGTGCCTGAGGCAAAACTCCAATGATTATAAAACTGACCTGTTTCTTATTTTATGACCCACTAAGTGACAGAGGGAACTCAAATGACAAAACTCCATTAGATTAGACTCCACTTATGGTACATACCCTAAGTTCCAGTAAATTTTTTTACTCAGGATACTTCTTCTTACATGTACATTTTCACAGCGATCAATTAGCCTGTTGAGCAGCTGAACAATGAAGAAAACCCAAATCAACAAATGGAAAACAAAACTTTCTGGATTTCTGATTTTGTTTTGCTTGGCCATTTTTCTGTTTCTTTTCTTGTTGTTTCTTTCATTCTATTTTATTTTCTTTTCTAATCCCAATACAAGCAGAAGCCAACCCTGCAGGATGTGTGTAAGGGCAGTGTATATTCCCTCCCAGCTATTCAAGCAGGCAGTAGGTATTTATGAGTACTGAGAGATGCACATAATTATGCCTGGATGATTACTTATCCAGAATTAAGAGCAACTATGAAGCATCTATCACTCTTTGTTCCAGGTCAGAAGTTTCAGCTAGTCACTTAAAAAGTGAAATAAAAAAATAGTATGGTGTGGATGAAGCATTCAACAATATATTGAGCACCATGAATACTGAATACACACTTCAAAGTGTTTCAGAAACACTGAAGCGCTGGAGTTAGAAGAGTTTGTCATGTATTGCTGATCAAATACACACAAAAACCAGTTTGGTTTGCAAGAGACACATTAACAAAACATAACAATTTGTTTAAAAGCTCCACTGTATGCTTAAGGTAGCCATTTCCTACAGATTGTGATTTTAACCAGATACTAAGCAGGATATACTCAACAGTAGATCAAGTCAACCAAGGAGACTACCCTGAAGTACTGAATAGCATGTAACAGCATCTGCTACACTTGCAGGGTGTAGTCCCTGTACTCCATAACCTTCAGATAGTCAGAAAGGTGTTTAAGAATTGTAACTATTAGTTTCTTGTGGCCTCTGGTCACAGAGCTCTCCAAGGTGTGTCCACTCCTACGTCAAGGCTGGCATAGCACAGAAAAGACTGACCTCGAGGTAAGACAATATCTAAAACCCTGTGAATGCCACCTGGAGAAGACAGGCAACAAGTTTCATCTGGCATTACACTAGTGTTCTTAACACATACTTATCAGGGCTGTTACAAGTATTAACGTTGCATGATATTTCATGAAAACACATAGTGAAGATGCTTAAAAATTCCAACCACTTGTAAAAAAACTACCATACCAAACCTTTGGCATACTACTAAATACTAAATGGTGCTTTCCATCGATCCAGCACAGTCTGAACCAAGTCACTATGGTCACACCTACATCGGGGATTTTAATTGCCTGCCATGGTCAACAGCATTTCACACAGAGATAGATGGAAAGGAAAAAGGCAAAATTCTCCTACTCTGCAAACCTACAGCACAACACACGGTTTTCCTGACATGTCACTCTGGATGTCAGTGGAAGCATCAGGGCCTCTACCCTCAGCTCTGCTCCTGGAAACACCAGCAACTGCAGGCAGCTGCTGGACAAATAATTTGTCTGAGGTAATCGAACTCATGCCTCATTCTTCATTCATTCTGATAGCACAGCACAAATTCTCATCTTCCTTAAAAACAAATCATTGGGACAAAGCATGGAGTTGGTTTGGATAACTGTTTCACTGACTTGATGTGGGAAAAAGATCACGGTGGAATTCATTCCAAGTAAAAAGCAGTTGGTTTTCTCCTACCCTTCCATAGAGCAAGACAAGGAAGGAACACTAACCGATTCCTAATCACAGCCAGCACAATTTAAAGCTAAACAACCGCTCATTTTTAAACATGTCATCTAAGAAAACAATACCTGAGTTAGGCTTTAAACTTGTTCTTTCTTTAGGGAAAAGAAGTAGCAAAGGTATTTAAAATTAAACAGGACATTCACAATTAATCTGCTTCTTAATTAACTTGCTCTGCTCCTGTAAGTGATTCTGCATTTACTCCCATTCTTTGGAAAATTCCAAAGTGCTACTTCTGACCCGTGATTTACTGTTGCCGTACATCTTTATAAGCAGTACTTTAGTTTAAGTGGCAGTTGCATATTAATTACAAAGTTAATTATGTGCTATGTAATCATGCTGTAATTCATTAGTTTACTCCGCAGTGTGAAAGGATAATGCTAAATGGAAGACCTGATGCAGCGTATTGTAGTAATTTACATTTGTGCATCAAATATTCTAAATATTAACCACAAAACATTGTCTGCACTTAAGGGAGCCTTCAAAAATGCTCATTGTGCTTCTACTAACAATTATGACTAAACTTTTTCTCCTTAAAAAAAAGTTGCAGCAATTTTAGCAGGGTGTTTTCTCTAAAGCCAAGTACACATCTAACTGCTGCTCAGACCAGAACAGAACATCACAAATATTGAACGAGTTCAAGTATCCAACTTTGGTACTTCTTGACATGACTCATCCTCCAAAGACACATGGTCTCTGCTTTCTGAAATCAGGTTTCTTTAAGATGTTTCAGCTTGGAAACCTCAACATTGAGACACCCAGTAGTATAAGCTACAAAGACACAAGCTACAGGCTTTTATGACTCCTAATTACTGAGACGTTGCACAAAGTACCTATTGCCAGATAAATTACTGCTGATCTCTGTCCGAAACTCGCAGGGAAATGCAATTCAAGTCTGTTACTGCAGATCTATGTTTCCCAACAGAAGTATTGAACACAAATGTTAATATTTATTTTTTAGATAATAATTTTTGGTAAAAAATGAACTAGGCACAATATCATAAAGCTGCCTCTCTGTCCTAGGTTTAATTATCCCTGGAACTATCCAGCTTCCTCTGATCAATAGAAATACAAACCCTAATTTTTACAAAGATGCTCGTAGTCATGAAGAATTCATTTTCAGCTTTCAAGCAGCCGCTCTCCCTGGAATTATTCAACATTTACTGCTCCTTATCAAGAATTGCTGCTTTTCAACACCTATTCTTCACAAGTTGTAATCTGTTTTCCTTCCACTAGCTATCACTGTGATGCAAAATGATGCTCTTGGTGTGATATTTACAAGTCAACAGAGGTAGGAATATCTCCTCCTAAAACTAACACCATAAAACCCACGACAAAGAGCACTTTAAAACTCACGATAAAAAGAAGCTCCAGCACTTCAAATAAAATTACAGACAGAAAAATTACTATGCAAGGGGTCCATATTTTTTCAGCACATACTTCAACTCTGTATATTGGGGCTATTTTCACTTTACAAGAACAGAAATGAAGCTACTTCAGCTATTGGTAAGTCTGCAAAAAATGAAGACATATCATGAACAGAGTTGTCAACTGTCATGCAGTATTTTGACTGCATAATCTTTATTATCAGGCAGACTGCATCAACAAAAAGAAGCTCTAGCTCTCCAAACAAGCATCAACAAATTACCAAAACCATGCCTGAGTTTGCAGCATCCCTAGAGTTGTGTCTCATGGGCTGAGCAAGTTTCTGTTCAAAGTCATTTGGGAAAAATAAAGACTCCATATCTTTACAGGAGAATTATAACAGTCAAACTACTAAGAGCTTCTTACACCTTAAAACATAAATAAAATGCTCACAGAGCAATCAAAGTTCCAGTGGAAAAAAAAATGGAATTAATGATATGGTAGAACTGCAAATTTAAAATCGAGCAAAGCAGCACATTGTTTCATGCTACTGCAATTTGAGCACTATGTATATAATTATGTAAGGTTTGAGCTGGTTATGTAAACATTTTTAAATGGCAATTAAAGAAAATGCACATGCACCAGTGGCTTTTTAAAAAACAAACCTGAAAACTATGTGAAAACCTTTATTTGATCCGTGGCATCAGCTAAAAAGAAATGCTCCTCTTCCTTTGAGCACTGTGGTCATGGATTTTGCACTAAGAAATGTAGTTAAAAAATTAATTTCAAGCTCTACTAGAAAAAGGAAACAATAAATATTTTGTCCAATATAAAAGGAAAAAGACAAATCAGTGGGAAAAGTAATTTTACTTTCAAGCTTACACACAAGAATCACGACAGACAAGAAAGTCAGTGTTTTCCCCCCCCTCCTCCTTCAGAAACAGCCACAAGACATTTAACTTTGTATGTAAAGTTAGTATGTGTGTTAGTAGGTCTGTAGGGACTCGGTAACTGATTGTACATATCTATCACCTTTGGCTTCTATTTTGGAGCAAGTATCTAACATATGCATTGTTAGAGAGTGTGATATGGAACAGAGTCCTACATTTTGGTTTTTATAGAATCCAAAAAGCTTTTTTTTTTTTAGAAAAATAAAAATGCATCTAAAATGCAACAGCAACTTAAAACCAAAACACAGCTCAAATTCTCCTCCATCTCCTCAACATTTTAGCCCACGGTAGAAAGTACCAGTCTTCCATTTCTATATGGTGGTATAAACAAAATCCGTTTTAAGAGCAAGTAAAGCTTTCAAACTAATAAAGACAAATTAATTTCATTTCAACAGAATATACGGTTGACTCATTGTTTTAGGTTCTTTAGAGATTTCTGTAGAGAAAACAAGATACAGTTTTTCACTTGGTTAGTGACTTTCCCCCTACCTCAGCAAAAGGACCAGCAACTCTACTGCCACATTTTCAGAGATTACTTGGGTATGGATTGTTACCATTGGCCATCTCCTAGAGAGGCTTTAGCCTAAGCTGATCACCCAGGTTCTATCCATAGTCAACAGAGAGCTGAATGCTTGGAGGGCAATTTGGCCCTTGCCGAGACCAATGTCAAAAAATGAGTGGCATAAACTGCTCTCTGGAGATATCTGTTTCTGTCCATTGATTACAGAGCAGGTCGAGATAATGTCTTAAGAAATCAGAGTTTTCACTGACTTGGAAGATGATTCACATTCTTTAGTCCCTGCCTCATTTTTGAAAACAAAAACTTCTCTCCTTGACACTTCTGAAACAGTACACTGATGCTATGAAGTGCATTAATTTTAATGTGGGTAGAATTAAAAGTATCTGAAAAGAGAGTCCTTCATTATTACATGAACCCCGGTTTCTCACTACAAAAATATTAGAAGTATTTCTTACATAAATATAACCCACCTTTTCTATTTTACTGGAAATTGTATGTAAATGTTACTGTATATTCTACTCACCAATTAGTGTAAAATGTAAATACATTCGCTTTCAAAAATCACTGAAAAGAAATATGGTGAAGAGACCTTTCCAGAGGCTTGAGCTTCTTTATAAGCATCTCATTCTCTACACTAACATGTGCAAATATACATATTTTTTGTATGTAATAAAACGAGAGGAATTTACCCATTGAGCCCTTGCCAAGGGATCTGGGAAGCTGCACTCAACTCCTCTGTCATTCCTCCCACGGAAGCCTGGGCAAGAAATAAGGTCTTCCTGTGCAGTTGTTCAACAGTAGTAGAACAGGGATCATACACTTTCCCAGGATGTTATAGGAACAGATACACACAGATTACGAACTACTCAATTAGCCCCATCGCACAGGTGACAAACATGAAGTATACTGCAATACAAGTCTTTTCTTTACATTAAATACATCTCTCAGCTATACAAAGTCAAATCACAAAAGCACACTTAGAGGAAGATCCTGGAAGAAAACAAGGGTAAGGTACTACCAAACTTCAATTAAGTAAAGAAAAAATTACCAGGCTCTGAGATTACTTAAACTCTTTGTCCTTATCACAGAGTTTATTCTAGCACAAATTTTTAAGAAGAGCACAAAGATCAAGATAATTTGGGCAAGACCATTAGCACATTCTTGTTTGCCCTGGTATAGCCTTAATAAAGGAGAGTGCTACTGATTTACAACTTTGAAAGTAAACAATTGCAAATCTCTTGCACATATCTTCCTTATCACCCTTCTCGGGACATGTTGGTATGTAATGAATTCCCAGGAACAGACAGACCGCCACCTTCTCTCACCTTTGCTACCAGAATGCTTGTGCTTCTCATTTTCAGCCTGGTTAGCTGTCCTTGGGCATCGTTTCTCTTCACGTGGCTCACAGCTCCTGCAAAGGCAGGCTTCACCTCTGCACTGATTATCAGCCACTGGGCAACCAAGGTGATACACTGTTCTTACCTTGTTATTGACATCTGGATGAGCCGTGTTACTAAACAGAGAAGGGCTCCACTGTTTAGCAGTTCCTGCTAACTCTGGAAGCTCAATTTTTTTTTCCCAAAAAACAAATATATCCACTAATGGCACTCTAAAGCCCCTGCTTAAGGGAACTCAGTCATGATTGAAGAACTGCAAGCTCACATCTGCTCCATTCGAAGTTTAGCAGCTTGGTCTTGTTCTTACATTAAATTCCTCATTTAATGTAATTTCTGTCCACTAAGTCCAAGGGCTTGTTACTCCTGTTATCATTCCATTGTGTGAAATAATTATTAAGGAAGTAGGAAGGCTGAGTCCTTGCTCAGTGCAAACACAACGGTTCAGACAGCACGTTCAGTGTGAAAAGCCAGCAAAAGTTTCCTTAGCACTTCCCTTACAGGCATCTGTATCACAAATACAGTTGGCATCTCCAGATCTCTCTTTTTTTTGTAAAACAACTAATCACAAAATGTCACATCCAAATCCTGCTGCTGGGAATGTCTCCACCTATTTACTCTTACAATAAGGTTTGAATCTCTTCTTCCTGTGAAAGCATCTCCCAAGATTTTCTCCTTTGTGATACAACTTGGGTTTTTTTTGTCCAAAGGCTTATCAGTCTTCATAGCCATGGTGGAGTCTTCAAAGCCCCTCAAGTTGCTTGCTCCAGTACTAGCAAGGAAAATAAAGTTGGCAGGAGCATATTTTAAATGTTAAAACCAGGAGTGCCCTCTAGTGAGATTCCACAGGGAGCATGTACAACTAACATTTGTCAGCTAGCACTTTATCTTCATAGGTGGTCTGATCTGTTGAGAGTATAATTACTATAACGTGCTTCCCACAATGCAACATCAGGTATGGGAAAGCAAGAGCAGACTGCGTGGGTTTATGCAACGCTGACGGGCCAGAAAACTGGCACTGCCTGGCTGGTTGGGGAAACCCCAGACCCAAGGCACAGTCACAGGACGTCCCATCACGTACACACTGCAGAGCTACAGAAGGGCTATTTGCTCAGTAGCGGAGAATGCCTAGGCTCAGACACAGTTTTAGTTAACATAAGTAAGAGTTTAACAGGCAGACATCAAACACAAACTCCTCTAACAACATTTGCCCTCTTATTATACGCTTTGAAATGCTGGCCTCTAATCTTTCAACCTGCTTTATTCTGCTGCTCATATTTATAAGCCTAAAACTACTAAAACTGGAAATGATCCCTAAATGAACTGATCCAGACACCACCTAAGCAGATAAAATGCAGTGCACATGATCAAACAGACAGATTGAGAAACTCTGCACCCTGTTGTTTCATGCTATGAAACTGCTGAACCACCAGCAACTTAAAGCAACTGTGGATCTTGTGGCAGTCCTTGCAGCATAAGCCTCAAGGTGTCTTCTGACTTATGAGAGACTTTTCTTTGTCAGCCCATGATGGCAGTTCTTTGTAGGGCTAAGCAACTTGCATATCCATCTTTGTTACATCTAAATGAAAACATATTCATACTTTTCTAGAGGTCATGAATTAGTAACTCTTCTTCCCACTCAATCTGTCTGACTGAAGTTTTCAAACAACTACATGGAAAGCCATAATCTTTTGGCATTAAAAAAATATCAAGAGTTTTATAAATAAAGAGGTAAGGGACTGAGTAAATTATGTATTAGAGGTCACAGAATAATGAAGGTAGTGGCACAGTACTGGATATTGACAGTTAGGCACACACTAAAAGTGGAGACCAACAGGTATAACAACACTGCAGAAAAAAATCATGTGCTGTAGGTGGGCAAAGCAGTGCATGTCGAGGGAATGGCAGGGGTCACTATTTAATAGGAAAAACCATCTGTCAAGAACACTGTTTACTAATTATACAAGAACAAAATGACAGCAACAGTATGAAGAGTACAGAAAAGAGAAATAGAGAATGAAAAATACTGTGTTTTACAATGGGAAAATGAATAACTGTTCCTGAGATGGGACCTCGCAGCGTGTTTTTGTTGATAGTTAATTTTCACAAACACGAGACACTTTAAGCAAGAGGCTGCTAACATCAAGTCTTGACAGTTAACTACAACAATAAAAGAAAGAACAGATGCAGGAGAAATGTCTTCCTTTCCTTCACGTATCTGTGAAGTGTTTGACTTCACACAGATCCCAGGCTAGGTATCACAGCTAAAACTAAATTTGATGGCTCATATTCCTAATAGGATATAGTGGCCTTCACCTTCAGGTCAAGAGTTCAAATGCAAGCCCAATCAGTGGTGACCAAATGTTGTCACCATCTGCCTGTTCAGTGGCCTAGATGAGAAGAGAAAGGTTGTTCAGCTCAGTCCCATTGTTCGTGGGCAGGTGTTTCCATCACAGAAACAACCATCACAAGTGTCACTAACTGCAACTTGAGTCAGAGAGGTCAAGAACTGAATGGGCATAAAAACTGAATTAATAGATTAAAGAGTCCCTTCAGATAAGGGTCAAGGCAGTTGTGGGCTTGCTGTCTAGATAAAGAGCATTTCACTCTTCAGGGCTTGCAGTCATATGCCTATCACTGAACCAAATTAATTTTTTAATGGAAACAAAATTGAATAAAAACGATTTCTAATTTGATTTAAATGTAGCTATTAGGCTGGTTCCCATTTTCTTTAGCACGAGCTGGAGGTATACAGAAGCGTATGCACATCTGGGGGTTACATGACTGCACAGTTAAATATCAGGAGCCCTCTGAATGTTCACAGGTGTTCAGGTCCTCCAGCTTGACACTTAACAGACGTGGCGACAGCTACATCATGGCTATTTCACACAGCACCAGCGTGTTTCATCAAACAGGCTTGAAAAACATTTAGGTTTGTAAGTGTGGAGACTGGCAGTGACAGGACTGAAAAGGTGCATTGGTTTTTACTGATACAAACAAAAGGGAATCCACACATCTTTCTTTTTTTCCCCCAGAATTTGAGAGTTGCAAATAAAAGGTGTTAGTAGAGCTACCTTAACTAAGCTCTTTACAGTGATGCCAGTAAGAAACTGCATAGCTTTTATGCTGTTGTCTGGTTTTAATTCCCTTATGTACACTTATATTTCTAACAGTTATCTCAAAATGTGAAGACTTTATAGACTTAATCCAAAATGTTTTTCTTTCCACTACACAGACATATACTTTTTTACTTCTGCTTAGATCCACTGGAATCAGATGATAATTACCTTGTTTGGATTCTCACACTAAGTGTTGTGCTGGAGAAAACAACGAAGCAAGATGTCAGATGCCCAGAGAAAACAGCTTGAAGCATCAGCTTTGAAAAAGTCTGGACAGAGAGCAACTTGGCTCTCCTCCCTGCCAGAAGAGGTAATCTGAGCTCTATGCAATTTAGAGCATGCATGTACATAGGTATCTTTGGGAACATTAACATGAGCATGAGGTTCATCCAAGGAGGAGAAGGTTACTCAGGATTGCCCAGCAATTCCCATGTTACAACTGTCATGAAGCTGTGCTTTTTGCAAATCAGGTATTTCTCCTTGTTGTTGTATATGATAACAGCTTTCAATACCACTTTGGGAAACATGAGAGTGCTCTCTTCTACCCTGCAAGTCTCATCATTTCTCGCTCTTATCTATTTGGAGCATGCTTTTGGATGCTTTCCATAATTCATAAATATCAATATTATTTAGTATAAATATTTAAAACAAAAGGCAAAAATTCTTACAACGTTAAGAAAAAAACAACCCAACAGGAAAAAGACATAGGAACTTCTTGTTAGTCTCTTTACAAAGTCACAGTACATCTCAGCTTATGTAATTTTTACCCAACACTGACACACACCCAACCATCTTTTCTTAAGGTAGAAAGAAAAGAAATTCTACTCCAATTATTTCCTTCTATCACCCTTGAAGGCACTACTGTAATTCCTGGGAAATAACTGTCTTTCATAGATTCCACCTGTGTTTGGCAAGGCACACACATGCTCAAGAGCATCAGGGGGTGAAGGTGGGAGTCAATGTAAGTTCAAAGAGGTCTCAGTAAATAAGAAATTATTTTGGACAAGCAAAATATTGCTGAGAAGTAGCAGCAATGGGCAATGTCTTCATTCTGATAGTGCCAAAGAGTCTCCAGGATTAAATGGGTAATTTCAAGAAAATGGACAACTCCTCTCTTCACTGTTTGTCCAGATAACCACCAATAAACCACCTGTGGAATAACAGCATATTATCATTTATGCCCAGGTCGTTCTTCGGATTGAACCACAATACTGTATGCACTCCCTTACGTATCTTGCATCTAGAATCCATGAGTGACACACTCCTGTTTAAAACCAGCTTTTTCAGAATCATTGTTAGTTCCTTGGAAGAGAGAAACACACTGTTAATCACAATCTGAATAAGACATATCAATGTCTGCTTTCCATCTATGGTTTTTGATAAACACATCAAATCCACTCAGACTTCTCAGAAAATACAGCTGGAAGTATATGTCCAAACTGCCCACTGTCAGTCCCTAAAATGGCCACAAGACATGATGCTCATCAGACTGCTAATTGATAACACTGCAATGAAAGATCAAATCCTGGTCTGTTTATAACACTGCACAGAGAGCTGTGGATCACTCTGTGCCATTAGATAAAACAAGAAGACAGCCAAAGCCTTAGAACACACTGTGCCTCCACATAATAATAATAGTATCACCAATGAGAAAATCAACCCCTTCCTTTACGTGTGCCTCTTAGCAACTTTCATAAACAAAAGCAGAAAGCAGGATCATGTCTTCAGAGCAATCAGAGCTACACCTATGGAACAGCCAGCAATAGCCTCCATTGTAGAAGTGAGAAGTTTTTGCCATTTCCAGTTTAGACACAACTTCATTAATTCCTGTGTTTTACAAAGAAGGAGACAAATCCAATTAATTATCCTTTGAATAGTTCCTCAATCCAAATTTACACAAGTTCTAGGTGAAACAACCTTGTACTTTACATTTCCCCTTCTGACAAAATCCTGACCAAACCAAACCAGCCCATTATACCAACAGAAACTTTATTGGTGAGAAGTCCACATTGTTGCACCATTTCCATTTCGTAAGAATGACTAACACAGCAACATGCTGTGAACATGCACAGTGAACAGCCTGCAAAATACACTGTATTATCAGCAATACATATTGGCAGTATTACATCCCTGTTAAAGACTTTTGTTGACTTTTTCAACTGATTACTAATTGTTATAAACCTTCCTTCACTGTATAAACTGTATAAAGGCTGTATAAACTATAGTTGTGAAAACAGGTGAAGTTTGACAGACTCTGACTTTAAGACTGGCTCTCCATGATAAGTATTTCCCATTATCAGAGAGGGGTTTGATCTCTCTCTCAAAAGGGCATCTTGGCTCCAACTCCCCAGCTGGTACAGCACACAGTTTATATTATCACACTGACTAATGTGCCTAGACAGTAGCAAGTTGTGTGTCTGTTGTATTGTTGCAGCTTTCATTATCTTGAGCTACCTAAAACACAAAAATAAACACATAGAAGAATCACAGGACATCACAGAAAGGGATTCAGTGACCCAGCTGATCACGTGAGGTAGCCTCCAACCCAGAGTGCTCACTTTGGTAAAAGATAACATAGCTTCCCATAAGCAATCCCATTCCTGAACCTGTTCTTGCCCTTTTCCTCTCGTTGCCGCGCTGGCTGTTTGCAATGCAGCCTCTGCACGTCATGGCTATTGTCCAACCCAACGCAGGGGCCAGGAGAATGCCTTTCATTGCCCCACCACTCTCAAAAGAAACCTTATAAGCACACTGTCAACACAATATGCGACCTGTGTATGCTCATTTTCTTGCCTCTGCATCTTTGTGTCTCTACACATCAGACAACACTGAGATCAAAACCTGTATTTGAGTCATAAAGTGGTTATTTAAATGTTTGTGTAGGACTAAGGAGAATGAAAACACAGTTACACAAACTGGACACATATGTGTGCCCCATGTCTGACTGAAGGCAAACACTTCACAGCCAGTTTCTTGGCATTTTATGTGAATATATGTTAAGTCTAACTGGGTTTTCTGTTGAATGTGTCAACCACGTCATACACAAAGCTGCACATCACAGTCTTTCAGGAGCAACAAAATGGTCAAACAAACAAATCGGAGCTCCTGACTGCCTTCAAGCACCCTTAAGTAATCTGTGGAGGCTCATGGCCGAAGTCACATCATTTAGCTCTTTGCTAATTACCTCAGCCACGCAAGCAGCTCCTTCCCCCCAGAGTGAGAGCTGCTGCAGCAGAGCCTGCCTAGCCAGGGGAACACGGCCACCCTGCCACGGGCAGTCCCGCCATCCCGGCCCCGGCCCGGCCTTGTCCTTCGGGTGCCCATCAGCAGCGCTGCCTGGGCTGCACACTCTGCACATCCACTCCCAGCACTCAGACTGCTACGACAGGTTGTGGGCAAATTGTGGTTTGTCTCTTCATTTCTCTCTAAATTCTTTTTCACCTTAAGAATCATCTTTCAAGCTACACCACCAGGCAGAAAAGTTTAAGATTATGATAATTTTCTGTTATTCTTCTCTGGCCATGTCTGATACTTCCTTATCTGCATTTCTTTTGCTAAAGACATTTGCTGATCTTAAACCTGGCTTGAATGAATAGCAATTGTTCCCTTCTGGTTTTGAAGGTACTTTGTTTGTCTACCCCATTCACTGGCCTGAAATCAGCAAGGCCTCAGATGGCTGTTGCTATGGCAACTCTGTTCATTCAATACTGGCATATAATGAAGACAATGTGTTTTCCATTTAGATGAGTTTTAGAGCAAAAGAGAGAAGACTCCTGCTTAACAGTCCCTGAGAATGCCAGGGTAATATAATCAGGGTTTCTGTAGTACCAGTAAAACCATGATGTGCAACTAAAAAGAGGGAGAGAAAGTTACATTGATATTTCACAATAATTACGGTGTTGGGCAAATTAATCAACAGTGTGACTGCATTTCTTTACTCTTTAGGACCTTATCCACTGAGAGTAATTCAGAAATAAATCTTTTGCTTGTACTTTTTCTTGGTGAAGTGTCATTTTGGTCACTACTGACCTGCTAATAAGATACTTAAGAGCCTCTCTCTCTTCTTTAAGCAAAGGGGCACTCTGAAAACACAATTCAGATGTGTGGGTACGTTTTCATTTTTAAAACAAGTCTTCATGGCCACTGACAGGAAGAATGACCAATACAGCAACTTCTTCTGCCTCTTCTCATCTGCTGGGTACTGGCCACACAGGCTACATCTGCAAGGCAAAGAGGATTCCCTCTACAGCAGTACTGCATATCCACACAACTCACAGGAACAAGGATCAGAGTAATTAAAGGGTTCTTTGAACACAGATTGGATTAACTTTTCATGTCTAAGTTTTTCTACCTGTCTCAGTGACATTAGAAAGAAGCGTAACTAAGCGTGCACCAGGAGAGAGGAAGCAGAGAGGGCTCTGCTCGCCGGGAAGAAGGTGGATGGGAAAAGGCTGATCCTCTCAGTCGCTGGAGTTTGCTGATTACTGCTGTGTATTCTTACTGAAGGCCACACTGAACAGGGTATTTTAAACACACTCTCACAAATATATACTGGTTTTTTTTAAAATAAAAATATATCCAAAAGAAACTTGTTTACTCCTTTGATCCACACAGTTCAGATGTTTCCTCTCTCTCCCCCTCTTCTTCCTTCTCTTGCTCTCCCACAAGCCTTTTTCCAACTTTTTATCTGGCTAACTTGTGGGCTTCAATCAGGGGAAAAAAGGAAAACAAAACAAAAAAAAAAAGGGTCTTCAAGATCCCCAATAATAACAACAACAGAGAGGAAAACAGAAAAGTTCTTCTATTTCCAGTGGAAACAGTGACTTAACCAGATTTCTCTTTTCCACTGTTGTTGCAGAGCAGCACGGAGCAAACACTTCCTGAAGGGAAAGCCAGTTTTCCAAACTCAAATGAAGTCCAACATTTGAAAAGTCTCCAGATCGGAAGCATCGTGGTTTCAGTTGACATGTCCTTCATTTAATCAGGTTATCGCCTCCTTATTTCACTCCAAGGAGATGAGTGGATTTGGAACTCAGATTTTTCTTTTAGGAATCATATTTAAAGTTAAAAAACCAACATCAAGCTGGACTGAAGTTACAGGACCTACATTTATCTACCTTGAAGCTTTTTTTCCATTGCTGAAGTTAAGATTTCCAACACTAAGGACATGCTTGTTTTAATACACAGGAGGCTCTCTTTGCACATGGAAGGACTGTGGAATCCAAGTCGAGCAATCCTGGGTGTTCTCATTGATTTCACTTTGCATAACAGCAATTTGTGATTCCATGCACATTCGCTGTGGTACGCAAACCGTCCCAGGATTTCAAATAGCTGAAAACAACCCATAATATCCTCCACATAGATGCTCACAGTAAGGCATCTGATATTTCTAATTATGTCCCAAATATAAGGTTTACACAGGTGGTGCCAACTAATATGTCTCTGTTATCCCAGCGAGCTAGGCTTTAATGGGTTATAAAACTTGGTGACTACCCATATATTTTGTAACACTATCTAAAGAGGAGGAAGACGTACGTCAAGATCTGTGTTTGTTCCTTTGCACTTCCACAGCTGAAGAAAGCAGTCATGTTTACATCTGTCAGATCTTTTCTGGCTCTTCACTTGTGCTGACAGCCTACAGCCTTGCTTCAGTTCCTACAAAGCTCAAAACCTGCAGCTGCACTAGCTGGCATGCCTGTCCCCGTTCCTCCCCTCCACCCCTTATCTCCCCCCGCTCCACTCCACTCCTCTCCTCTTTATTTCTAACTTTTCTCTCTTTTTTTTTTTTTTTTTTTTTTTTTTTGTCTAGATCAAAAGCATATAGCCACCAAACCTGACTAGGCTCCAAGAAGAGACAAAGACCGAATTTTAAGGCAGGACTACAAATATGTTGTACATGCACTCATGCAAGCACGCACGCTTTTCCTCATCTAATTTCCAACAACCAGCCCCTATTCTGAAGGCTGCCTATTGCACTGATCTCACATTGTCAGAACACAAAAAAAACACCAGCCATCATTTAGGCAAGGAAGACAGCAATATAAATCAAGACAAGCCCTGAGCACTTGAATGTAGATTCATTGTCACTTCAGACCTTGGGATGTAACTCCTTGGCTCCTGCCAGCTAAGTGAAGATTCAAGGATACGATTCCCCAGATAAAAGGACAGGCAAACCCATCTTGTAGTGTCAGCCCAACCAAATGGACAAAGTTTTGTTTAAATCTGGGAACACAAGTTTCTTTTAAGTACTGCAAAAATTGACCCTGGTTCTTACAGAAATCTCTGTATTCCCTGCAAGCAACAAAACCTCAACCAGCTTTTTAATTTCAGGGTTTGCACCGAGAGCTGTATTGCAGAGTGACTGTAGTGACAAATGAAGTTGAAGCTTTTGAAGCGCTAAGAGGAAACTTCACAGTAATATTCCAGTCAAACTATTCACTAAAGAATTAATTTGTTTTCTTTCCTTCTCTCCTCTCTGGAGACAAAACTACTGTAGAAACAGTAGGGAGTGGGGCAGAGCTGTAAAAGAGCAGGACACAACCCAAAGGAGCAGAGCATGCAACGGCAGAGAGTTCAGAAGGGAAAATTTGCTGTTTTCCCTTGATCCACAATGTCCTGGTTAATCCACACAGACAAGACAGCAGTAGTAAGCACTATTCCCTCAGAAACAAAGGCAATTTCAACAAGATTCAACAACGAATCTGCAGTGTACTTCAGTATCGCTTGTCAGTGTTTGTACCACGCTGGCATCTCAAGGCTCCGGGCACAGACCAGCACACCAACAGAGGAGGTGCTGCAGGGGCCTCACTGTAAATGTGGATAATCCCACAAACATCAGGGGATTATTCTCTATGGTTCAACCTTCTCGGGCTTTGCACGCAAGAGAGTGGGGAGGATAAAGTGGCTCTGCAGCCTGTAATGCAACCTGGGCACATCCAGCTGTTTGACACAGGGACGGCACCAGACTTCAGCTAGGGCCATGTCCCCTAATGGGGTTAGTTTCAGCGTAAACAAGCCTTAATTAATTCATGCCTCCTTCTCTGAGGAGCACCCTTCCCCCCTCAGGCAGCCAAGGACCCTGTGGTGTGCAGGTTGGGCTTCTGTGCCAGCAAGAGCTTCCTATGCCATACTGCCAGCAGGTGAGGAAAAAGGAAACAAATCCCAGTAAGATCTTCTGGGCTTATTATCTTATGCCCTGCACAGGAAGAGGAATCACTGGAGGATAAGGCACAGTAGGGTTGCTGTTCTTTGAGAGGTTTCAGCTTCCTAACTCTTTTTACCTCTCTCAATTCAGAAGCCTCTGCCTGCCTCAGCAGCAACACTGCTTCTGTAGGAGGTCCAGTAGAGCGCATTGCCTTTGCCGAGGGCAGTGGGGAGGGGAAGGCCCTGCTCAGTCCCCGGCTGGCAGTGTGAGACTAGAGATGGAAACATTGCATCTGAACAGGCCAAAGACCCCGTCCTGTGCAGCAGAGGCAGGCAGAGAGCAAAACATGGAAAGATGGAGAGCTGTTTAGAAGGAAAAGTGAGAGTGAACTCCTCAGACATATACTAGGAATTGCTGATGTAGATGATACTACAAATGAAAAGCTTTTATTTATACAAACAAAAGGAAATAATTTGTCAGGTGATGTTTACTGCCTTCATTCCATCTAGTAATGTGACACCGTGATCAAGTATATTGGCTTATGATCTATCCCAAAGTAACACTAGTGAGTTTTTAAGCTGTGCTGAAACACTGCAGGTTCCTGAAAATATATTCTCTTCATACTGTAAAAATTGTTTTTCCTTTTATGATCTATGCATGTATAGTGGCTGCTGAACTGCAGCCAGGTCACAGATGGGGTGCCTTCTAGCAATATCCTAAGTAACTGAAAGAATTGTTTCAGCACAAACAGTTTGAACAGTGAAAATGAATTTGTTCTTTTCACTAATGCACTAATAAATGGCAACTACACAACAACCACCACTATATAGCAATATACATTTGATGATCCAATGCTTATAAAATTATGATGTTTCCAAAATCATCCAGGGAGTGTTTGAATTCAGATCAAAAATAAAAATGTGTTAGTTTAATGTGCTTCAGCTGTCTCTAAACAAGTCGATTAGCTTCTACATGACTGGACTGCAAATTGGAAGAGGAGATTTTCAACCAAACAACAAACGCTTTCATTAAAATCATATAGATACACACACAAGTCAAGGAGAGCTAAGTCTTCATGAGGTCATTAAGTAACTTAAATATTAAGCACAAAGTTCTAAACAGGCTACACTGTGGTTAACTATAATGTGAGGATCACCACTATATGATGAGAGTTTCTAGCCCCAGATAACTTTTTTTTGTAGGGAATAGGATGTACTCAGGTAGATGTTGAGTAGCTCTGTGTCATTCCTCATGTGCTATGATACAGTGCACCAGCTCAAGAGTGCTGTCTAATAAAGACAACACTAGCAAACATCATGGCTAAAGTAAATCCTAATGTAAACTACTGTTAGAGGGGTATTACACTGTTTTCATTTGCTCTGTGAGTTGCAGGGTTTAGGATAATAATATTGCTCAGTAATAGCGATAGCTTAATTTCATGTTGTAACACCCTAATGACTTTATTGTTTCACTCCCATTCCAATTCCAATAGCTATTACCATTTAAACACCTGTATTATCAAAGTGTTGTGGTTGAGTACCTTCTGGATAATTTACTTATGTTACAAAAGACTAATTCAAAGGAAAGCTATACGTTTCTCTAACCATTCCACCATTCCATCTTTTTAGCATAAGCAGAATCCATCAGAAAAGTATGTGTTGATTAAAACTACCAGCCTACAGTCATACTTCAGTTCATGCACAGGATATATTTCCTTCAGCACAATGATGGGGCAGAGGGAGAAGAGGAGAAGGAGGAGAAGAGAGAGAGAAAAAAAATACGATCAATTTTTATTTGCAATTGCTTTAACTGCACGTTATGCAAAAATACTCCTCAAGACCTACAAGGTACCCCAGGAAAGCTATACATTGAGATTTAACAGTAAAAGTAACTTAAAAAATCTCTTTTCCAATCCAAAATATTTCAGGCAAGTCTGACAGAATACTGCTCTCTCTGCTGAGGTTCTGAAAAATTTTCCATATTGATATTTACCAACAAATATATGCTCCAACTATAAGCTTTTACAGTTGGTATGGAATGCAGAAAAGCATTTTTAGACAGAAAGTTCTCCCTGTTGAGATTTCCATTAAGGATATTTACACATCTCCTGTATAACATTTTTTGCAGGTAACTAAATGAGGGTTGTTTTAAAATATAAGCAGAAAATGTGTTTGTGTTTCATGAAAAGTCTAACTCTTTCTGGTTAAGAGGTGTCTGAGCTATGTCTACGTGTCTCCAAATATTTGAGCAAGCATGTAAATAAAGATCTCAACTGCCAACGTTCAAGTTCATGTTCTCTTTTTGCCAGTTCCAGTAGGATTCAGTAGGACTTTGTCAATCCATTCAGCCAAAATTGGTTCTGAAGCAAAGCACCTCCAATAAAAAGACTAAGGTCAGTGTTTGTGTACATATCAGTGACATACTCCTCCACTCCACGGATGCTCATCCTCATTCAACCAATATGGCAAGATTCAACAAAAGTTTGTGCAATTTCTATTTAGTATGTTTCCTGTATTTAAAGAACACACAGCTTTAAAAGACAAAGTACATTTTGAGGTTTATCACAAAAAGCTGATCCCACTGACAGCTTTGTGTGGAAAAAAGGATGACTCTGAGATTTATAATTTACTATTTTTATATATTACTATTTATTAACTTCAACACCTGTTGGTGGCACTGACTCGTGACATGCCCTTAGCTAAATGCCCTAATTACTCTGTGCTTTATTTTTTCATGGGTGAAAAATTTTCCTGTTACAAATGTTGGAAAGACATTTTTAGGATCCTTAGACCAAAATCCCTTCTGAAAGCATTGAACAACAGGCTTGCAGTATCTGAACATGAAAGTGGAAAGCGAATTACCAGTTAGCTATGATTAAATGCTTTCTAGCACAAAAGGGAAGAGATTTATGTATTTCACTGAAGTATGTGCTCAAGAGTTTCACTTTTGTTTTTATTCTTTCACGTGTGCTATCACTCATGTAATTTTCTTTGCTATCACCCTCCAATATTTTGGGAAAGGACATAAAGAGGTTAGACAGATGAAGGGAAGGAAAAGAAAAGAAAAACGTAAGAAATTATTCTTCCTAGGCTATACTAAAACCTTGACATTGATTAGTAAGTCAGAATCAATAGTAATTTCTCCCATATATATTATTATTGCCATAGCACAAAGTATATTCATTATTTCCATAGTCCAATAGCCAGGCTTATTCTCAAAACAGAAAGATGCTTGCAAAACATTTAAGAGAGACAAAAGATTATTTCAGCCTCTTCTAATTAATAATATTGACCAAATTATGGTGATCCATTTTTTCTCCTACACAGAAAATAACTGCCCTCTGGTTAAAAAAAAATGATCTTCTATTAAGAATCCAACACTGAATTTCTTTGCTTGTCCTAAAAAATGCACGAACTTTGGACCACATGAAAGGGTCAGGATGTGGGATGCAGCCCAAAGCTCTAATTGGAGAAATGGCTTTTTAAAACATTACCTCTACTATTACAGTCTAAAAAAAATAACATTGTGTTTCTTAGGAAGAGAAGTTGCTTAATAAGGACTCTGTATTTCATTGGAACATTACAAATGTTCTTGAAGAAATGTGTATGTGCTTAATTAATGACTTGAAGTGCCCAGCACTGAAGCAGGAAACTTCCTAAGAATGCAACAGCAAAGTATTCCACCTTGTTTTGTGTGACATGGAGTTAAGCTCAAGAACTACACACTAGAGCCTCCACAGGCTGGAATAATTCACATCTCGATGAATTTTGGAAGGGGGAGGGGGGAGAAAGGAGCATTGCTTCAGCTAAAAACCACTTCTAAAGGCAAGACATATGGATATCAGTAAACAGCCGCAACAGGAAACTCAAAATGTTTCTATTGAAAATAACATCTTGGTGCAGAGGAAATCTACAAAACTCTGCATCAGTTGAGTCTGGTAAACAAATTTAGCTCTTTCTCTGTCTGAAATTCTTAACTTGTACTCCACTGTAAAACCCCTTTATCTCAGCATCCCAAGATTCCCACCAGTTGTAACTCTCAATCCAGAAGTAACCTGCTTAACATTAAGCTTTGCCAACAAGTGTGCGAGAAGATAACTGCCTTAAAAAAAGTCACATTAAAAAAAAAGGAAACCACTAATTTAGTTCATTAGTGTTTTCCTGAGGTGAGTTCTAATTATTTCCTAGCATGGTAACTTTAGGGGAAACTATCACTTACTGAACAGTCCCCTGCAAAGAAAAAACAGAAACAAGGCATTGCATTCAATTTTGCAGCTTCTCAGTTCTCTTTGAGCCAACTCAAACTCTGAATATCAAAGAGCATTTGGTAGCTGGTTGGCATCACAGACAGTGGGCACAACCAAGGGCTCAGCAGGCTTCTCTAGGGCAGGATAGTGGAATGATACATGTCAGCACAGTCATCTCATCCACCTAAGATCTCACCCACCTAAGAGGAAGCCCTTGGACTCACCACCTGAGTGTGTGCAGCAGCTTTGGCCATCTGGAACACAGTTGTGATTCAAAAGTTGCAAGTGCATAGAAACATCTTTGATAGAAATCTAATCCTGAGACTAAAATGCACAGCAAAAACCTAACCTGAGCTTGTAAAAATACTTGGTGAAAGTACACACAATATTTTCCATTTCTTGCTCTTTGCAATAAACAGCAACACTACAGCAGGAAGAAAGCTTTGATTTTTTGTGACTCTCAGAAATACTCGTACAGCACTTCAACTCTCACATGGCTTTCTTCCCGGCTAGAGCCAGTTATTGCTGGCAGGAAGCTGATAATTTCTTGTGCATCTCTAAGCAAGGCAAGTCACCCGAGCTCTCACTAGCAGCCAGTCTGACAGAAAGGCAATTCTGAGGTAAATGATGTTCATGTTCAAAGCAGCAAGACAGAAAATTTACCACGTGTATACTGGCCAGAGAAGGTCTTGGTATTCATATTAGCAATACCCAAAGAATAGTTTAGTGTAAAATTAAGTCAAGTCTGGCCAGAGATGACAGATCCTTCCAATGCAACAGATGAATATGATTACTAGAAGCTCAGCATAACCCCTACAAATGGATAGGTTATGAACCATGTGGCAGCTTACCATGATGCAAAACCAGGTTGGCAGTGAAGGTTAGCAGCCTTTCAGGCTGTCTGTGTGGCTGGGCTGTGAGGTGAGGGAGCGTCTGTGCTGCAGTCAGAGCTCCCACCGGCATTGCAGCGCAGCTGGGGCCTGCACCAGGCTGTACCTCCTTATCTCCCACTAACACACTCCTTCTCTGGGGGCCCCTGGCCCCAACACAACTCAAAGCTCACTCATCAAGTACTCCATCATTTCTCACAGAGAGAAAACAATATTTAGGAGATTCATTTCATCCTCAGTGTGCTCAGACCGAAACACTGATTAGTACCTTCAACAAGATGCTGCAGTGAAACACTTTCCAGCCCTGCTCAGTTTCTTCCAACCTGGTTCTCTGAAACCACAGGGAGAGTTTTTAGATGTAAGAACCATTTACTGCACTGTATCATTTTATTACTTTAAAGGACCCAGTCATAGACCTGATAAAGCACTGCAGTCTCTAATTCTCTTGACTTGTATCTGACCTTCCAAGTGAAAAGATAAAGAAAGGAATCATTCCCTGTGGTACTTTCCATGATGTTAACTGTATTCCACAACTTGAGGAAGAAAAACACAATTTTGCACAACAACATGCAGCCAGCAACATAATTCACTCATTACTGATTTATACTCAGACTGATTTTACCAAGTGAATCATGTAATGATGAAAAAGTCTAAGAGCTTCTATTTGGCTGAGACAAGTTAAGGTCTGGCAGCTCACCTAACTAAATGATAACATTTATTTTATTTTCCTGTTAGATACAGTGTCTGTTTACCAGGAATCACAAAATGTAACAAAAAAGGCACTAAACTTCATTAACACTCCAAGTTTTCACTTCCCCCTGGGCAGAAAGGCAATTTAATTTCTCAATGTCTGATAGTATTTCTGCAAGATACCCAATCTTAACTTTACAAATAGCTCAAATCCTTTATTAATATGGCTAGAAATTGGGGGTGGGGAGTTGGGGTGTGTCAACTTTCTCTTATTCATTTCTGCTTCCCTAAGAAGAAGAGGTGGAGATAAACTGCATAGCTGTTACAACAACATGATTTAAAACTCTACAAGAGAATGAAGCTCCTGTTGTACCATTTAGTTAATAAGTTGTCAGTTCATTTATTAAGAACCATAGAGATCTGATGGAATTTGGGAAGCGGCTGACAGCCCATCATATTTCTCATTCTAAGGTACATCCTGTCTTTCAATAAAGTTTGAATAAAACAATTCCACAGCCAGGTTTGCAAATGAGCTATACAAAGGGGAAAAAAAAGCATTTGGGAGGAAGTTTGCAAATATCTAAAGTTTTGTAGAGTACTTAAAGTAATGTATCTATAACCAGGCACCAAATCAGTCTCATTTCCCCTGTTACACTCCCCAGTGCATTTTCTCCCATCCCTCCTTCACCTCATTCTTCAGCACAGGGGTTTGGGAGCAGGATTACAGAAGGCAAGTTCTCTTGGAAGGAGGGAGGGAGGGAGGGTAGGACTTTTTCATCTCATTTCCAAGGCTAAATGGATGAAGTTGATCTCAATTATTAGCATTTGCAACTGTTCTCATGTTGAAGGGTGGGTTTGGACTAGTTGAGGAACAACAAGAAGTCTTAACCCAAAGAAAAAAACGGTGAAGACAGAGGGAAAGAGAAAACCTTAAGAGTTGTGATGCTCAGCTGTCCAAAGTATTATTTGGAAAAACGAGTTCTTACCTTACAGGAGCTGAAAGTGACAAAAACATACCTTTTAGCATACTTATTGGATGTTTTACTACATCCTTACCAAGATCTTCATTAAAATCCTACTTGAGTCAGTGGCTGGTTGCAATGGTAAAGTGGCACCCTTGGGAAGTTGCCCAGTGTGATTAAAAAGCACAGAGCAGAGCCACATATTGTAGCCTTTTGAACTTGGATATCACTGTGCTTCTGTTTTCATTTTTTGAGGAGACTGAAACAAATCTTTTGATTGAAAATAGACCAACTGTTAGGAGATATCTTCTGGAAGAAGAGGTGTGCAGCAGTAACCTGTGGGACAGGCACTAACACAAGCAGCTTCTGCTTTGACACAACAGTAGCACTACCAACAATGTGATGATCAGAATCAGGAGAACCATCTCCATTTCTGAATGCTTCAAGTACAACTGAACTTTTGAAAAACTGAAACCTACGTATCCTGGTCAGAATAGGCCAATCAATCTACAAAAGTACCTTCTACTTCTAACTCTCATCACAAAAGAGAGTTCTGCCAAGATACTTTGACTTCAAAGTCTCCAACACTTGGAGTTCCTGAAGCTGGCTCCATGGCACAACTAGTTATTTTATAATTATTTGATTGACATTATAGCACTTCGAGTCATGACTGCACTACCATAGGTAATTAGGTTCACACTAAGTACCCCAACAAAATAACACCAAAGCTCGAGTAAAACATATGTTCATTTGCTTTTCTAAACTCTGATCTTAAGTGTGACACATGAATCAATATTTTTATAGCTCAAAAAATCTCAAACCCCTTACTAGCTCTTTTAGTCCCTACTGTTTTAGGCACTAATATTTAAATGCATAAAATCTAGTTATTTCATATAAAACAGAGCATACTGGTTTCTTCACTGTCATAAAGACACGAGTACGTTTGCCTTTTCACGACTGTAGGCAATGCACAAGGGAGCAGAACTTGCAGACATTTTATCACGGAGCATTATACACAGCACTTTCTGAAACTGCAGTTTATTCTCTCCCTTAAAACCAGCACAAACAGCAATGGAACAAAAAGGAAGATACACCCGCTCCATAATGTTTTGGAAGTCAGTTTGTTTTCTAACACAAACTAAGCTAATTTATAGAAACATGCTACCTCTCAATGCTCTGAGCTTAAAAACAAACAAACAAAAAGTGGCTGTAAATAATGCCATGAGGCAGAACACATCTTTTCTAAGTTATTAGTAAAACTTCTCTTAAAAATTGCCTATCAATTAGAAATCTTGCCCAACAGCCAAAAACCCAGGAGAGGAAAAAATACAGTAAGGAGTGACTTTCTTGGGAGCTCCTGTTTTCCTCCTACCTACTGGGATTTGCAGGATCTCTGTATGGAGAGTCCTTTCACAGCAAGGTCAGGGCACGCAAATCTCTCGTTTCCAGAACAGTTTAAAAAGTCCTATGGGAACCTAAACTGAATGGCTTTAACTCTAAACTTCTGAAGACACCTTTTAGAGATTCTGAGGCACTGAACCTTCATGAAAATTCCATACAGGCAGGTTTCTGCTTGCATGTAGCTCTTTGTTGGATCAAGACCCAGGATTAATGATTTGCAAGGGCCTTCCTGATGAAATAAAGTTCCCTCAGAAAACACTGGTTGAATATGAAATACTTTTAAAATACTTTTAAATACTGAAAGCTTCACAGGTCCAATAACTAGCCATAGGAAGGCTTGTTCTTGAGTCAATGACTAAGGATCTTGGCCAGGACTGCCCTACTACTGCAGCTCCTCAGAGCTCAAGCCACAAGGCGGGTACAACAATATTTTTGTTACAGAATGCTGCTCTAGGCAAAGCTACCCAGAACATGGAGGATGACAGAATTCTGCTTCATGTAAGAGACACTCGTTTGAAAGCAATTTTTTTCCAAGTCATTTTTGTTCACAGGAAATTTGAAAGACTTTGGATTTCCAGTTCATTTGAGATGCAAAACTGCATGAAAAACTCTATTTCTCAAATACAAACCAAGGAATTGTCAAGGTTTTGAACTCGCTGTGTGTTCTATTATAAACATAAGATGCGAACATCTAGGAGAATAATCTAAACAACCAGACTATTTTAAACATGTTACCATCATCTTTTACAATGGTGAGGTGCTAACGGGGTCAAATATTAAAAGAAATGCTTCTTCAAGAAAGAGAGCAGAATGCTGTTCAGAATCTCATGTTTAACGTGTCTGCTATTCACACGGAGGCATGTCACCCAGTCTTCTCTTCTTAAATCACTTCCATAATGTCAATGTTGCAGATTGATTGTGATTAGAAACAGAGACGGCAGCAAGACAGGGTAAAACAAACAAAAATATTTATTTAGCTCTCAAAATGCTTTAAGATATGTTTTCTATATCACAGCAAGTTTTCTTTTTTTGAAACCCCACATGTGCATCTTTTTCAGGTATCATTAATTGCAACTAGCACTGTGCAAACCTCCAGACTCTCAGAGGTTTGAGCTGAATTCCAGAAGCTGACTGACTTACCAATATCTCTTTGGTCTAGAAATCCTGGGAGAGTTTCAGTTCTTCCTAGTTCCTCAATGGCCACAAATATTTTAAGAATAGCTTTTTCTGTGCCATTTTTCTTTTCTCTTCCAAACAAACCCATCAGTTCAGAGGAATGTGAAAAATGCTGTTAAATGCCCCTTGTACCTTCCTCAACAGCCTAAAAAGGATCAGAGTGTTGGATAAAGGTTTGCTTTTTGAAGCAGGATACACAACAGCAACCTATGATAAGCATTATGAACGCTCTTTGCAAAAGTTCGCCTCCCATTACAGCCCAAACTGGAACATCTAAATCTTTTCCTGGAGCCACAAAATCTTGTTGCACTTGCACCTCCTTACAGCAAAGGTCAGAATCTAGCAAGAGTCACCCACCCTGCTATCTCATTTACAAAGAGAGAGATCTTTTTCCATATTTCTGTCATAAGAGTTATTGGAGCCAATAGCCCATTTGTACCTTCAACCTTCTGATAACCTTGCAACAATACCGCTGCCCTGCCAGCAACTGGGCTTTGCTGTTCATTGATTGCAGCACGAAGCCCGTTTGCACAAGGATTCATTATCTTCCCAAGACTGAAAAAGATTTATATAAGGAAACTTTGATAAAAATCAGCTCTTGAGAGCAGTTACAGGATAAACTCAAAGGTCTGAAAAACTCTAAGTGAGGCAAGAAACAGGTTTAAAATTGTATTTAGTATGATACCTACACCGAGGCTAAAAAGCTTCACTGAGTCACAACTAGTTTCATGGGGTGCACGTTCCTATGCTTGGCCTCAGCTAAATTAAACCTAAACTTTCTCTGACCTCATAACAAAATAGCAATAATACAAGAATTTTATCTCATGAAGAGAGGAAATTTCAACAAAAACAGGTTACTTCAAAAAAAGAACAGAGAGGCCTTTGCTGCCCATGACTCACAATGATTTTTTCCTAAACTGTCCACACGTACTTCATAGAAGACTGTAATGATTTCAGCCTTTGCTCCCTCTGAAAACCAACACTGCATCATCATCCTTCTGTAGAAGGCTCAGCTCAAGGCTCAATATGTAAGGCATCAGAGACCACTACTACAAAATCCATTCTGTCAGCAGCATCGCTCCTTGGTTTACCTTCAGATGCCAGCCTGTCATTCACAGCAGGTCAGCAGCTGCTCGGGGAGCAGCTCTGCCAACTCTGCTGCAGCAGAGCAAGCTTCTGAGAAAGGGACCAGACAGCTCGAGGTGCAACCAGCTCAGCCATCCCAAGACAAGCCACGCTTCCTCATGAATCACTGCCATTTGTCACGCTCACACAACACAAACGCTGCTCACTGGAAGAGCAGCGAGCTTTGCTGGGGACCAGCTGCATGCTCACTTTTACAAAGGTGCTCATTAAAGCCTCCTTTTCCTTTTGTCTGTTGCATCTCTTGGTGCTCCCATGCCAGTCTGCTTTGGAAATTACACTTACTGCTTCCATGAAAGCTTTGGCTTTTGAAAGAAAAAGGTGGGTTGTCTAAGCAACGTTCGGGGCCCTTCCAAACAGCTGGTCATAGCTGCAAGTCAGTATAGCTGCAATATGGCATCTCGCCACTAGTACAGACAACCCACAAGGGTTTTGTTGCATGATGGCAAACACACTACTGAACGTGCCTGTATTACAGCAACATTGACAGCTAACAACCAGCTTTTTCTTTATAAATGTACCCAAAATAACCCACCTACGCTTACAATCTAAAGGAACAAGAAGCAAAGGCAGTGTTGTTATCTTCCTTTTAGACAACAGGACTGAGTGACTTTCCTAAGGCCCCACAGCTATTGAAGGAGCATTTTACTAGTGCCTTAGGCACAAATCCCCCTTGTCTACCATGACACCACAGAAGATCCTGTTTGCTGGCTTTGGAAATCTGACTGGTGATCTCCACTGTTGAAAAACTGCTGTGCCAAGTTCTCCAGCTTAGTCATTCTGGGAAACTGAAAAGGCCCAAATTTGTTAGTAAGCCAATTGCCATCTTGCTAGCACCACCTTCATTTTAATTGTATTTATCTTCCTAGCATCACTTTCATATTTAATTGTATTTAGGAAGTAATTATCAACAAAGACCTTAGTCAATACCCTCACTGGTATTAGCAAAGTCATGCCCAGGGAACAGGGACAGCACAGGAATATTATTCAAAGCAATTTGAACCACACAAACATCTCATTGTATTCATGTCAGGTACATTCCCTTTCTCCTGTCTTACTTTTTTCACTTTTTAAATTAATGCATCACATGACACATTATAAAAGCTTCAACAAATTAAACAGCTTGACAGAAATATTATTGGAAAGGAGACTTTCAGCTCTACGCAGGAGCATAGATTAGACTGACATATTTATCCTTGCTGACATTATAAAACAATTAAAAAGTAATCTTTCTGATGTTATTCTGAATTAAAAGTGTTGTTTTGTAATCAAAGAGTCAAGTCCCTGAATTAAGTGGCTATCACCTGGAAATCTCATTTTGAAAGCTTGGTAGTTAAGATCTTGAAAAAATGTAATTCCAGGGTCCTGAAAGACAAGTAAAACCTCCAAAATCCGAAGTCATCCTACCCAAATGCACTCTTTAAATTAAAAAAATGAAACACAAGAATACTCTAAAACTTCTTAAATAGAAAAAAATTTGCTCCACCACATTTGTAAACCTTTCCAGAGAAAAGCTGAGAGAGTTGCAGTCAGAGGCAAGTCAGGTTTTCCTCCCAATGACACGCAAACCCATCATGTTTAGTCTGGAGAAGAGGAGACTGAGGGGAGATCTTATGAACACTTACAAATATCTAAAGGGTGGGTGTCAGGAGGTTGGGGCATCCCTTTTTTCTATAGTAGCTAGCAACAGGACAAGGGGTAATGGGATGAAGCTGGAACACAAAAAGTTCCACTTAAATAGAAGAAAAAGCTATTTCACTGTTGAGGTGAGGGAGCCCTGGCACAGGCTGCCCAGAGGGTTTGTGGTGTCTCCTTCCTTGGAGGTCTTCAAGACCTGCCTGGACATGTTCCTATGCGACCTGATCTAGGTGACCCTGCTTCTGCAGGGGGGTTGGACTAGATGATCTCTAAAGGTCCCTTCCAATCAATGCTGTGATTCTATGATTCTATATACTAAACTCTGCAAAGGACAGAGCTGAATTCCCACAGATCAGCCATGCTGCTGATCCAAGTCAGTGTCAGGTGGCCCCCGTCATGCCGTGTCACACAGTCAGCTCTGCTCTCCTGCCACCCGCACCAGCAGCTTCTCCGCACCACGGCTGCAGCGACTGCCTGGGATACAAGTCACTGAACTAGAAGGGAGAGTCTACCATGTGAAGTTCCTTTCCAGTGTCAACACAAGCATGAAGGGTATCAGTTCAAAGCGAGAGGTGAACTGGAACAAGAGTTCCATCCCATGGAATAAGGCAGTTACTCCCCTGAAGCGGCAGGGGCTGTGCTTGTTAGCATGTACGTGGCTAACAGTTACCACATTGATCGGCTGCTTCTGAATGACAAGCCTTCCCCTGAGGAAGCATATATTGTGACCATAGCTTAAATACACAATTCATACACTGACACCACAGAAAAATCTCAAGGTTTAATCTAGGAGAAAAGATTGCAAATAATCATACATTGGTTTTTGTACTTCAGCAAAACTTTTCAAGGGCTATAGTCACTCACATTTATTTACCTGAGGAAACAGCAAATTTCTATTTAGGAGGTTTTCTGCTGGTCAAGAATTCTAGTGACAGAGTGAAGGAACATTTTTACAGTTGAGTTAGGTACCAGGGCAGGACAGCAATGTTGAAAAGAAATACCTATCTCCATCAAAAGCCAGCGTTCCAGGAAAAAAAGCCCAACCTGCTACCCTTATTTCTACTATTTGTTTTACAGTAATATCTCTAAGACCCTTTGCCAGACAGAAAAACAAACTGAGACAAGCATTCTCCCAGAAGAGATTTATAATCTAATAACAGGATATGGCACAGGTGAAGAGACTTGTTCAAGGTCACATAGTAGATACACAGCACAAATAAGGACGTCAATACTTCCTGACACTCCCTCTAGTCCCTTGCCATCTAATTCACGTTGCCTCCCTACACCTTAGATGACAAACAAGCCGAGAACCTATTTAGGGTGGCAGGAGGGGAGGGGGTGGAGATCCTACAGATGACTACAAGCCTCTTTTGCTGATGAAATAAGAGGTCTCCATTTATCTTCAAAGGGAATAGATGCAAGTACATTCTTTGTTTGTATTACCATAAAATCAGGACAAACTATATTAATACATTTAATGTTATAACAGAAATTCAATGTCACAAACATGTAAAAATCTTTTGATTTAAAGACTGATACTTAAAATAGCAAAATCCACACCCAGCTTCCTTTTGTGATATTTGTTGCTGCTAATTTTGTAACACATTTTAGGGACATCCAATGCATTAAGAAACATAAGCTTAACTATCTTCCTTCCCTGCCTGTCTTTGTTTACCATGTAAATTGCCACCCACACACTTTCCCATATAGAGCACAGTGGGGTACTATTCACCAACACTGAGCTTCGGCAAATGCAGCTCCTGTCCTCAGCAGGACTAAGGTTATGCCTGGAGTTCACTCTTTAAATCACATAAATTTGTCAGGAGGTAACAGGAAAAAGAGGTCCGATAAGAGTCACTGAGCTAATCTGACTTATGGCTAATGGACTTGAGGGTGGGAGAACAGAGGGACATGCAGAAAAGAAAACAGGTCATTTCAGGGAAAGTCATTTCAACCCCATGAATTTCTATTTTACTTGGGTTCCTTAATGACACATACAACCTACGTTCTGTACCGTGCAACCAAAAGTGCTTTAAATCAAGAGTCAACAAATAACCCCCAAATCCAGAGCTATACAGGTTTAAACTCCTCAAAGCAACAGGACGTGACAATTATTTGAGGGGGTTTTTGCATTTTAGAATATTTTCTTGCTTACAAAAGCCTTAACAAATGCAATGCAACCTCAAAATCTGTTTATGAAGTGCTGTCCTACCACTGTACAGACACTCTGAAGGCACTCGGCATTTGCTTACTTCCTCAGATACGTGTCAACATTGCTGTTTTCGTGCACTCAACACCCACCTATGTGCCTGCAAGCCGGGGCTTTAGGAATGCTGGGAAAAGAGCTCCACAAGCAGCTCACTGCTCTCCACTTCCTGTGGGAGCTGCGGGAGGGAGAGGGGGTAGGGATACCTTCACATGCCTCAGTTTTCCTTTGGTTAAAGTATTACTGACCTCAGGGGAATAAAAGCTTTAAGACCTCTACGTTGCTGTGTACCGCAGTCTGTGGAGGAAAACATGCACACACACACACACTCACAAACACACACATTCCCCCAGCCAAGTTTTGCACAGGAAGGAATATTTTACTCCAAGACCTCAATACAAGGTTACAGCAGAAAACAGGCACTGAAAAAAAAAAAAACCAAGGAAAGCGCAGAGAGAAACAGAACCAAAACATTCTACAGCCTCTGTGATTCATCTCCTTTTCCAGGTCCCCGTGAGCACATATGCCCAACCAAAGCCTCTGCTTTCCATCACAAATGTACAAACACAAACATGCACACACAGTGACACGTGTGCTAAAGCTATGCTCTTATGTTTCTAGGGGAAAAAAAAAACCCTAATTGAATTAAATCATACAGAAAAACTCAATCCAAAGTGTCCGTGTGAGGGTTTTCAGGTGATCGCAACACTAACTTCTGTGATTTGGGATTTCCACGGTGGGGTATCCCTGGCAGGTTTCAATTAGTAGCCTTTGCTGTCTAAATGTCTTTAATCTAATTTTTTTTTCCTCCAGTGAAATGTTTTGCCATTAAGCAAAATGGAGGATTAGGAATAATCACAATTAATGGAGTAAATGTTTGTATAATGTAATCATGCTTGTATCAGCAGGCAAAGTGAGAGACTCAGGATAGCCTTCTCCACTCTTGATTTTATACTGTGCAGCCTCAGATATTACAGGAAAACAATTTAGAGTGAAATACTATCCTCTGGCTCCTGATCTGGCATTGTGTTTACTAAGGACAAACAGAACTGATGTTATCCAAAGTGACACGTTAGGCAGGCTTCAAACTTACATTTTGTTCTGCCTCTTTCTCCCTCCCTCTCTTGAAAAGGTTTGGGGAAATGCTGGTTTTTAAGAGGTCTCATTACCAAGGAGTTTTGTAGCCGAGGAACTGAAAAATTAAGAAATTTAGTCTCCTCACTATCTAAACACTCTATTCTTTCAGGGAGACTGCAGTGAGCTTTTAGGTCCCTTTTCTGCACCATCTTCTTTTAATATCAATTTTCTATGATGGGCTTATGCACAGGCAAAGTTTCACAGGCAGGATACAAAGGTAAGAGGCCACCTTCTAACTTCCATGTGAACAGCTACATGGTAGATATGGAATGAGACAGTAGCCGATGGAAAATTTCAGAGTATTCCCTCAAAGCCACTCCTTTAATTACTCCTAGGTTAGCTTTGCCCCCAAAGGGGAATCCCCCGTGTACAGTGCCTATCTAAGCAGGAAGCTGAGGAGACTGATCAAATCCTTATGGGGAAGAAATGAGAGACTGTTGATTATCACCGAGGATTTAATGCTGTTCTTTTCATCAGAAAAATCAGTCCTTGCAGAATGGACGTAAAACATCCTGTGCTATAAGTATGGATATCTAGTAAGGGCTTCGTTTGTGGTGCCCAGATAGCTGTCTCTGTGTGGAAGAAGTTGTGCTTTGGAGTTTAACTGGTCAAATGTTAAAGATATTCAGTTTGAAGGGAAGGAAAAGTCAAGAAAAAACTAATTCAACAATCTTCCAAAGAATTCGGCGCATGGCTCAGAAAACATTGGTGGAAGGCAGACCCCTTTATGGCAACACAAAGACAAATGAAAACACAGATTGGAAAGGAGAGCTTGCTCTCTTACCAACTTTCCTGGGAGTCCTAAATGTCTTGGTTGCCACTCAGTCAGGAGGCAGACAGCTTCAACCCAGTTTGCTACCACTGGAGTTTTAACACTTACACCACTCCAGCAGTATTCCTTCGAGGCTCAGATTGTTTACAAGAGTTAATTTCTGATATTTTGAGAGACTAGTAACATACAATCTTGTAAATTTTGGCTGAAGTAATATTTCCAAGAAATTTGCTGGTTCACCTGTTAACAGCCTCTGTTATGTCATTTCTGCTCTCTTCTGCCAAGTGGAAGGGTAGCACTGCATTCAGACAACACAGTGTGAGCCCTACGCAAAATGTGACTCCTGTACCCAGTTAAGCAAGACCACTGAACACCACTTCTAAAGAAATATTTGAGCACACCATGTCCATTCTAAAATAAAAACCAAGAAAAACTTCAAGGCAAAACACCCCTCTTCCTTTCTCTTACCCCTCCCCCAGGTGCCTGAATAATGGATCACTATATAATTTCTTCTTTCTGTACTTGCCCTGGAGCTGGAAGGCCTGGTGTTCACTCAGGGCTGTATGTTTGCATGCTAAAACATTGCAGTAGATTTAAGATAATATGTGGCTATAGATGCATGCAGTGTGCTTTGTTGCATTTTCTGTTTTTCTCTGGAATCCCAAAGACATGTCTAGATACAAGTTTAGTTCTGCCAGCATGCCTGTACAATGTAGTATGACCTAGGAGATTAGGGTTTGCTGATGCTTTCACTTAGGATTGCTGACATCAGCAATACAGAAATGAGGACTGGTGATTCTGGGGATGGGTACTAGATTACATTGTGCCTTTGCTGGCAAAGTTAGCTTGTTCCACAAAGGTAAGGCCTAGATTTGCTCTTTCTCAACTGCAGACAAATTTGCATCTGAAGCTTCAGTTTAGACACAATGTATCCTACTTATTAGCAGAGAAGTACCACTTGCACCCTTAGCATGCTCACAGATGTTCATTAGAATGTAGACACATTGGCAAGATGAGCCCTGTGATTGCTCTGCAGGTGGATTCACTCTGAAGCACATGCTGTAGGACAGCAGTCCACAGCTGACACCATCACTAGTGTCCCTCGTGTACAACCCCTAGCAGCCATGCTAACATGGCAGCTGGCTTCTCTGAATTCCTTGCCCAGATGCAACTGAGGAAAGGAGACAGTCAGCTGCCACAAGCTCTTCCACCAGCAAGGAGGCACAGATAAAACCATCTCGTGATCCTCAGAACAACCTGGTGTACAAGTTTCTGTGCAGCCTTCATGCACTACCCATGCAACTTCCATGACAAAGGACTTCAGAGAGTTTAAAGAAAAACAGAGGGCAACAGGGTCTCGGGATATCAGCTGCAAAATTGACTTGTGATAAAACAAGTTCTCTCAGCTATACACACAACAGTCTTTCTTTAGCCAACAACATGTACCACAGCCACATGAATTATTTTTATGGATGGTGTTTTATAGTCCAAGCATTTGGAATCACCCACTGAGTCAAGCTATTCAGTGCAAACAAGTTCCTTCACAAATTCTGCCTAGTTCTTCTTGAATGGTCCCGTGAAAAGATTCATCATTCATAAATACACACTGAAGAGGTTACAAATCCATTTCTAATGGCCATTTGGAGATTGCTTATCTTTTTAATGTGCTATTTCCTTACTCGAGGTATATGACTGGACACAAAGAGTACTGTTCCTGCACTAACTTCATAGTCCACAGAGGAAGAACAAGTAACTGTGCTACCTATTCTCCTCCATCATCCCTTCTCTTTCCCTCAAAAAAAGCACCTCATCATGAAACAATACATTTCAATACACATTTTCAGGGAAACTACTTATGCTAGAATCTGTGGAATCATTCACTGACCCCGTACAAAGAAACCCTGCTTATCCACATACTTCAGAAAGCATTATGAACCTAAGCCTATTTCTATACTTTAATTTACTCGAATATTTCTGTGCTACTCAACAGCTTTCACCTAGAGCATATTCTCAAGCACACACACGCATCATTGTGTTGTTAATTACTCCATTGGTGTGAAAGTCTGTTAGGATTCTTACCTTTTATTTTTAGCCACTTCCAAGTACTTTCTGTCCGAGTCTGAACCGGGGAGAAGGGAGCATAAATTTCTATTAATCAGTCAGTGATGGCAGTGGTGGTGCACTCTAGTTTTTCATTCTGACTGCAAAGCAAAATTAAAAGCTGTATTTTGCAAATTTACACATTGTAGATGGTAGCAGCAGCTGGTGGACTGCTGCTGAGACAGACCCGCTTTTCCCTTCCAGTCCCCTGTGACCGAGATGGAAGAATTACAGGACAGCACGAGCAGCTGCTGCTGCTGCCCCAGAAGCAGCAAGCCAAGGTCTCTGGAAAAATAATTGGGGAGGCGGGGGAAGGGAAGAAGGGGGACAAAGAAGTTGGGGAGGGGAAGGCATTGCCAAGGCTGGCTGCACAAACAACACGCTGCACCTTGCCCTCGAAAGAAACAATTGAGCTGGTTTGGGCTTCCTTCAGTAGACACAAGACTCTTAAACCATTATGAGACTTTGAAACGCTAACAATTTTTGATAAGGTCTTTTAGAGATTAAACAAACTGTGAGCTAAGGCAATATTCCTTCCAGTCTGGTGACTGCAGCAGTTTGCTCTTGGATCCTCTGAAAATAAAAGCGCAGCCTAATGAGAAACACCCTTCCTTGCAGCTTTTGAAAAGCTTTAAGACAGAGTCATTCTCCAGAGCATCTATGATAGCGCAGGCACAGTCTACAAGTCAATTCATGCTCGTCTGTCTCCTGTAAAACAGGGATAACCAAATCCCTTCTCACACACACGCAGTCATGAAGATAAATAATTAATGACTCCGAGACATCATGTGCAAACACTAAAGATCACTGGTTTTATTAGACAGATATGAAAGTGGAGCTAGCGGGAATTATGCCAGTTTGTGAAAAAATCAGCTTGCTCACAGATTTCACCACCCCAGCAGTGGCTCAGTGCAGGCAAGCAACGCCCATTTATAGAATCATTGAATGGTTTAGAACCGTTTAGGCTGCTACTCATCGCACTAAATATAACGAGTGGCCTACAAGGCCAGAAAATACAAAGACACTCACAGACCAAGCAACATCTACCCACATCTCCAAACCTGAACTTCACTCCGAAGCTTTCGAGTTTCCCAGTGCATCACACAGAATCACAGAATCTCAAGGGCTGGAAGGGACCTCAAAAGATCATCTAGTCCAGAGCAGGCCCACCCAGCGCAGGTCGCACAGGAACTTGTCCTGGGTTGAGCAGCTCTGTGCCCTCTGCTGATCCCTGGGGCTCCAGTGCCCCACAGAATGGGACAGCAGTGGGTCTCTTCCACAGCTGTCCTGTTAACAAAGGCCACTCTTTGTAACAGCAAGCAACCTTCTGTTTATCAGAAGGAACCTATGAATGCTCAAAGACATACAAACTATTACACAGAAAACCATAAATTGGTTGTGTTTCTTGCTGCTCCTTCTAATAACAGATTTAAATGCAAGATACCAGTTTGTCCGGTGGACACTGCTTCATTTCCACCATGGAGGCAAAGACTTCCAGATTATCCACAAACCAAATCAACCAAGAAAAATATGTTCAGAAAAAGCATTGCCACCACCACCACAGATGTAGCCCTCCATGTCACGTACACAAAGGGTTACTAGAATGATTTCATTCCTGTGTGGGAGAACATGCTTCAGTTTAAATATATATCTTATCTTTTAATTGCAGAATCTGTTTTCATCCATGTTTGGTTATTTGGGGAAAAAAAAAGACATAAAGAAGAAAGCAAACATCAAATTGTCTTTGAATTAATCTCATGCACATAAACCAAGAAAAGCTTAAGGTCAGAAGAAAGTACTGCTGGCTGAAACAGGTTCCATTGGTTTTGTTGTGTGTCAGAATCCCTTTCAAAATAAGCCCAGAACTCTGTACACAAAACCAGCACCATTATAAGCAGACACAGCTTTCTCTCAGTGCTCAAATTTCACATTCATTTTGCAAAGCTAAGCCAGTGATTGCTATCTGAAGAAACAGCTTTTGATAGATCATCAATTTCCTGAAGAACATATCAGTTTATTGAGCAGGAGTTTTCAGACTCCTGTGCCTCATTTGATAGCATTAAACCTCACTCACAACTGTTATTTCTTTGAAAACTATAGTTAAAATATTGAGACACCTCCAGAAGACACTTACTTCCTCAAAACCTAACTGCAGGGATCTGCTGCTAAGCTCATCAGGGAAGAAACCTGTTAAAAAGTTCTCTGAAAAAGTTTTTACCCTTCCTTCTTGGCTTATTACCTTGCTTCTAAATCCAGAGAGTATCTGATCAAACCACTTGTACATGTGTCTGAGACTAAGACTAAGACCACCACGTTCATTTTTAACGTGTATAGGACAGGGAACTCAGCGACATCAAATCATTTCTGCTCCTATAAATGCTTTAGAACTTACCACCCAATCCTCCCCTCTTCTGGCCATACTACCTACAAGGCTCCTTTACCTCGCAGCAAAGGTATTTGCCTCATGATGCTTGCTACGTAGTTTCCCTCAGATTTCATTCTGTTTGAATTTCATCTTTTTAATTACCAAAGTCAACTTCACTAAAAACCATACCTAGCTAACACAAAAAACAGTTGTTTACCTCAGTCTAGGTCCTGGCACATATGAAACCACCTCATTGAAAACATGGCCAGAGTTAGGGACTGCAAAACATTTGAGGTTTGTGTGCACTGCCTCTTGTCTTGTCTGTGGGCACCACTGAACGGAGCCTGGCGTCACCATTTTTGCACTCTCCCTTCAAGCATTTATACACATCACTGAGATGTGTATAACTACCTGAGCCCTCTCATTTTCCAGTCTGAACAGTCCCAGATTTCTCATCTTTTCCTCATATATGAGATACTCTGGTCTGTTAATGATCTCTGTGGCCTTTGTTGGATTCTCTCCAGTATGTCCACACCTCACCTGTACCAACACTGGACATAACACTCAGGCGTGGCCTCACCAGTGCTGAACAGAGGACCACCAGAGTTGCCTGATGCAGTCCAGGATATCATTAGCCCTCTCTGCAGCATAGGCACATTGTTGATCCATGTTTAACTTGGTGTCCACCAGGACCTCAAAGTTTTTGCCAAGCTCTTTTCAGCTGGATGGTCCCCAGCAAATAATGGTGCTGGGGACTGTGCCTCTCCCAGGAGAAAGGCTTTGCTTTTACCATTGTTAAACTTCCTCAGGTTCCTGTTAGCCCATTTCTCCAGTCTGTCAAGATCCTTCTGGGTACTATCAGTCACTCCTCCTCATTTTCTGTCATCTGGAAGTTTGCTGGGGGAACACTCTGCTCTATCATCCAGGTCACTAATGGAGATGCTGAAGAGCATTCGAGTCAGAATAGAACCCCGGGGTACGCTGTGAGTTACTGGCCTCCAACTAGAGTTGGTGCCACTGCAGTAGCACTTGTTCTGTCAGACAGAGCTGAGGGAGCCAACAATAATAGCATAGAAATCAAATTACTCTCTCCCACTAGGAGCTTTGCAGATCAGAGTTGAACAGTAGAACAGTAAGGCACAGCTGGAAATGAGATACAAACAGCTAGGAAACATTTTCAAACAAAAAACCAAAATCCTTACATGACATCAAGTCCCAAGAGCTGTCACACTGACATTCACCTCTAGGATATGCATTTCTTACGAGTTACCCAGGCTGTTACTCAGTCTTAATTCCTAGGGCAAGAAAACTGTTAGGTTCAAAGACACAGTGTAAGTAGTTGCAGTAATACTGATGTAGCCATATATCCAAACCAAAAGTCTCAGGCAAAACAACTTCTTCTATTAGAAAAATTTGTTTTGAGTTCAGTTTTCTGTACAGTTTGACTTGACACTTCTTGTACCTATCCATTACAAAAGAAAGTTCAGTCATGAGTTCAACATGAGACAGTGGTGATAACGGTTAGAGTATAGGTTCAGCATTCACCCCAATTTATAGCTTTGGGCATGAGGACACAGCTGAGGACAATTACAAGAGTTTAATTAAACAAGAGCTTTCACTGTCCTAAAAGTCCTAACTGGTTAACCAACAGGACAGGTTTTTTTACTCCATAATTCATTAGGAAGGATTTATAAAATGGCTTGGCTTATTGCCACAAGATAACAGAGGCATGTGGCCTCTGAAGTCACAGCATCATACACACATGGAAAAAGAGAATCAATAGAGACCAGTAAATAGGGTATAATGACAACGTGCACCCAGAGCAGCCTATTTCAGGTATTGATTTCATGTGGCTCTACACTGAAAATATAAGCTAAGGCTGCTGCCTCTTGCTAAGCAGCAGCTCTCTCAATGGCATCTCAGGCCCTCAAACATATCTGAAGCTACTCACCTCAGTGACTAAACTATGTCCCTCTCCTCCCTACTTTTTGACATAAAGCTATTTTTGAACTCCACCTTCTTTCAGCTTCTCTGGTAAGAATAAAGCCTTGGATTCTCCTAGCGGTTTGGAACCAGGATGAGAGGTAGGCACCACCCACTGTTGTATGAGTTGTACGAGTGCTTTTTGCTCTCCCTCTATTATCTCTTCATCACTCTTGCTTATTTACCCACTATTTATGTGTGTCATTTATTTGACAGATCACTGTACCTGTATGTTTCTTCCCCTCTTGGCTGGGAAGCCGCAGCTTCACAACACAGAAACTTCAGAGAATCATCTACTTTACGACAACTAATTCAGCAGAGGCTTTTCCTTTGCAGTAAGTTAGTTCAGTGAAAGTCATTTTATACCTGCTAAATACAAAAACATACAGTGGTATTTAGGTATTCTAACATCACTCCAATTTTAAAGACTGAGAAGTCTAAAGTTCAAGAACATGAAAGGTTTGTTTCAAAGAGAGCTTGGCCTTACCACACACACACACTTTCATAAGACACTTGAAGTCCCAGACTGTGCCTGTACTTCACGTCTCGTGACAACACATACAGTTTCTAGACTTGAACAATTATTTCACATTTCATGCAAAGGGTTTGAGAAATATGACACTTGAGCTCACACATTTAGCCTGAAGCTTTGGGCTGATAATGTGCTTTGTGTGTGCACGCACGTTGCCAAAACAAATCCCCTGCAAGCTTGCAAAAGTAAGAAAGCAGGCATGCTGCAAAGTAAAGCATCTCCATCAGAGAACGTGACATCTGTAAGTATTACAGTTGAAGTAGCTTGTAGTCGGTAGCAGTCAATGGATTTTGTGAGTATTTACATACAAAGAAGTAAATTTATCAGATACAGACAATAAAGTCACAGTCTTCCCCAAAATGCTAGATGTTTCAGAGGTATATTCTTGACCAATATCTGCAAACTGTTTAATTTAAGACTAATATCTACAATCCTGCACCAGTCCTGTGGAGGAAGGGAATAAACATTGAAATGAAACTCCACAGCAGACTATTTCTAAAATACTTCCAATACACGGTTAAGGTTAACTCTGAGCAAAGAACTTTCATTCTACAAAGAACTGGAAAGTGAACTTGATAGCAGCTCAACTGCAGGTGAAAATTGCTAATACTTAAAGCCCTTTGACAATGGCTATTAAAAGTTCTCTTTGTGCCAGACCTATTATTGAGGTTCCCTACTGAGGAACATCATAATTTGCTGGATGATTAGTTTATTGTGTAATTATTCAGAGCTTATTATATACATAGCATCTCATGAAGTAATCTGGATTGTCCTACAATCTTTGTATCTCCCTGACCAGCCCTTACAAGAAGCTAGAGGCACAAGTTGGTTTGACAAGTTTCTGGACCAAGACCATAGCTGGCCACGGTTCAAACTGATCGCACCCCAAAAAGTCACGATAGGTGGAATGCCCAAGAGTAGTAAAGCCTGTACTCCAGCTGTTTGCCTTTAGTGAGCTGGAAGGAAAACAGGCTCTAGCTTTGGGAGCAGTATGAATCCTCTGGTTGAGAAAGGCAGATGTTGAATTCTCTAAACCTTAGCACAGAAAAAGTGTTGCAGTGTCAGCAAATACGTTGAAGAGGCAGTACAAGTGGCACAGTAACACTAAGTGCTAGTCCGTTATTTGTTCCTCCTGTGTACAGATGACAGGAAAATGCCTGGATTACAGTATGCATATGATAAACCAACAAAGATCTATTATGAACTTCATGGCATTACTCTCTGCTGTGCCATCATAACAACCACATGTCCCTTATTTAGGAAAAGGAGTCCCAGAAGATTTCCAGTATTACTTTGTTTAACGGTAGAGCTGGAATAAAGCTCTCTCCACAAGCTCATAGCCTTATGGGTTCATACATACTTCCTCGAGATCAACACCATTACTTCTTGTGCCACATTAGCAGGAAAATCTGATTAAAATCTATTTTTATCTACAAGCATTTGGAGAGCTAGTACACAGATGTACATTTCATGTACTTGCATTTGTAATCAATATTTCTAAGGTAAAAATAGGAAATTTAGATGACAGCTCATTGAAGTAACTGCTAACTGCGCAGATCAGTAGAGACCCAACTTTGTAGAGTTGTCTACAGACATTTTTCAAGAAAGCTCCCTGGCCTTTAACTTGAAAAACACTCAACAGAAATGGTGGGGCAGAACTGGCTTCCTGCTGTGCATTTCAAACCAAAAGTTAGTGGTAACCAAAGCAACATCGAGATGTCCTGTTGGCATGACAGCTGCTCCGCTGGTTAACAGTATATCAGCCCCTGACCAACCAGCATGTGTCCACTGCCATTCTCACCACCAAGAGGTAAAAACCACTTCACTTTCCTTAACTGAGTATCTTTTTTTAATCATTACTGTTTTAATTTTCTCCAAGTGCTCACATATGGTTCACACAGTGAAGGAAAGACAAGGGAAGACTCACAAGGTGAAATTACCTGCCTATCAGCTACTTCTGCAATGTTTAGCTGTTTCTTGCAGAAAAAAAATGATCCAAAGCTACTATTTACGTGTCTAAACTAACCCTGTTCAGTTTGTCTCTAACAGTGCACAGAATAATCATGTGAACTATATCTCACTAGCAGATCTGAAAGGCAGTAACTTCTGCCAGAGGCAGCAATAAGCTGCAGAGAACACGTGCTTTTCACAGCCTAATATCTCTCTTCAAGTTCAACCACAGCTGTCTGAATGATGAGTACATTTGAAAAGAGGTATCAAAATTGTCATGGTGGGCCACACACATGACTTTAGAAGGAATTTCTATGGCACAAAAGGGAGAGAGGTGTTCATCTCCCTTGGTGCATTCAGAAGGTTTGTGTTAAGGGTTTGCTCTGGAAAATACATTGGGGGTGAGTATTTTCCATCATTCTGGACACCTGCTGGCACCTGCCACAAAAGCCAGATGATTGGGTTGATCCTCATCTATCAATTGCTCTGATTTATACAGAGAAAAATAATAGTCAAACCAACCCTCTGTACACTGTTTTCTGCACTCCCATCATCAGCCATTTGAGCCATCTCTTATCTACTACTCCCCTTTCCTTTGGTTACACTCTCAGTGGTTGCTGACACTGCAAATGGTGCACAGGTGATATAGTGAGCTGAGACAGAGAAGGAACACTGGTGAGTTAGGTGTAATTGGTTTTTTTTAAACCCCTAATCTACATATTTGGAGAGGCAAAGAAATAGAGATTATATGATTCACCCTTGACATTCTGCCAGATAACTTCAATCCTATGAAAATGCCCCCTAATGACCTGAATATAAAACCATGGTGTTACAGTGTCATTTCAATACTGCAGGGTTCTTCCACTGGCAGTGCAGTCTGCAGACTTAATATGTAATGTACAGGATTATACTGCCATTAAAACATTACTTAGTGCTGCTGAAATCTCAAATTAATTCTGGGAGCTAAAGCATTATTCATTTCTGCCTTTGCAGAGATACATTCCCTTGGTTGGTTTATTAACAGTGATTTTACAACTAAAAGTTGGTACTGTCTCTTGGAGTCTTGCACCAACAGAGAAGTGCCCTCTAAACTACCAAGCACATTAATGTAATGATGTGCACATGTTTGTGAACAAGACAATGATTTGAGAAAATATTGAGAGCTCACAGTGATGTGGCTGAAACAAAAAGAAGACAACAAAAGAAGAGACTAGTCCTACAAAACTCTCTGCATTTATACACACGCACACTTACATGTTCCTGTCCACCATCACACTCCTCCACAGACAGATTTCTTAATATTTGGAGGGATAAATTCTTGTTGAAGAAAATAAAATCAAGTGCTGGTAACGGATGAAGCTGACCTGTGCCAGCTGAGGATGTGACTTTTGTTCCGAGTTCCAGTCTTCCAAACCTAAATAAACAAACTTTAGCTTTTTACAGCTCTGGAGGTTTTTTCTTCCTATGTAAATCCTGTTACTAGTGAGTATTTTGTGCTTTAGGTAACTACAGCACTTCAACACTAAGACAGGCAGATACTTGACATGATATTGTAATCAACATTCAAACTGGTTTGATGATATATGAAATAAAGGAAGACAAAACCAGAGGATGGGCTAATTGTAAAGGCAAAGTTCTCCCCTTTGAAATTTTGCCCATTTTTAGCCTTGTGTTTAGATTAGTTTCTGTTTCCCAGTTGAAATACCAGGCTGCTCACTTCTACAGTGAGGTTTCATAAATCTGAGAAGTATTCCCAAGAAATCCTGTTACAAGCAAAAGAACAAACAAAACGACCCTCAAAACCACTTGTAAATGAGGAACAAGACAGGGCCAAATATAGAGGCTGAAAACAACTTGTCATAGTGAGTCTACATCTGGAATAATCAATCCTCCTTATTAAAACTGTTACCTACTTCCTCATTCATTAATATTGTCCTTGTTTATGCTTGCAGCCAGGCCAAAGATTTTCCCCTCCCTCAGAATATAATTTCCTGCTATTGACAGACACGTTCAAGTGCTGGATGTGTGTATGTCTACATGGCACACTGCAGGCAGTGGCGAGCCTTCTTGGCTACCATCCAAGCCAGCTGTAAATGAGCCAGCTCCAAACTGGAAGCTGTGTAAGCACAATTAGCACAGCAGTAAGCCTGATCTAACACATTCTGCCAAGAGACCGAGCTTATTAGCTCGAGCTCAACACAATGCTAACGATAGATATGGGGCTTCTGGTTTGGCTCCACACAGAATGTGGCCAGCTGAAGATGAGCAGATCAAGCTTATGTCTGCCCACGAGATATGGTTCAGGCACTTGTTCTCTCAGGGTACACCCCTCTACTGTGAGGTCTATTTATTTCCCTCTACATGAACTCCCAAAACGCTCTGACTGCGTAAGAACAGGATCTGAGGGCTGCAAGCAGGTGGGAGGCGAACAGGGGACTCCAGGTAAGAACTTCAGAGGCAGTATGAGAAAAAAAGGCACCATGCAGCTATTTAGGCACCAGGTAGCATACAGGCACCAGAAATGCCAAAAGTGTGAGGGAAGGACAAGGCAACATACTGCAAGACTCTATGAACTGATGAAGAGCACTCCAGCTCCAGAGTCTCAGCTTCTATCAGGTACAATAATAAGCAATAATCAGCTTCTATCAGGGCAATAATGACTGGAAAAACCCACATTACCATACAGTAGATGTTAAATTGACTCTCTGCAGGGGCAGGCATCCTTCCCATCAAGCAAGGAAGATTCCACTTCATTTGGTGGATGTTTGAACAGTCCAAGAAAGGACTGCTCAGAGAATGAAATCTGTTACCAAACTGTGACCTGAGAAAACAGTGTTCCTCTGATACCATAGTTTATATTCAAGAAGCAGTGACAATCTGGTTGTTGGCAATAGTTTGCAAGAAAAACTTGTGGATTCAGAGCAAAGTGAGAAAAAAAAAAATCGAAGGGTAGCCATAAAAATCGTTAGGGGGAAAAAAACGTGTTGTAAGGAAAGCTCCTGAAGAGACTGGGAATGTTTACATTTAAAAGGACAGTAATAAAACAGTCACTCCTAAACTATATTAAACAGAAACAAGCCTACAGAAATTGGTGAGCTGCTGCCCACCCAGTAAGACAGCAGAGAGCAAGAGGAAATTGCATTAAGTGCCCCATTCAAAGACAACAAAGCAAACACCTTCTTATTCGAGGTGTAATTACTGAGCTGAGTTCTGTGCCACCAGACAGTTGCCTGTTGCGGTGGCAAACACTCTGCATCTTTGAAAGGTGGTGTTCATGCCTGTTTTCTTTCTCCCATTCTATCTGTACGCTGTATTTTCAGTTTTCAGTTGTTTGGAACAGGTATAAGCAAGCGAGAGAAGGGACTGCGTGTGGTGTTGCAGTCACGCTCCTCCACACAGTGACATTCTGCAGCTCGGTGATGTTTACATTTTCACTTGTGAGGCTTGAGATTACATTGTGCATATGGAGGTTTTCCACGATTTGTTAGCTCCACATCTTTTCTTCCAAAAGCCTTAGTTTGATCCATGGTGCAGACTACGTATTCTCAACAGAGCACAACTAGTTTAAACACTTGGCCCTGATCATCAGCTGGAGCTACACACCTGCTAGCACTTCATGCAGTAATTCCCACACTCTGGTAACACAGATCTCAGTTACACCTATCTTCATGATTAAGGCAACATTTGAATCACTGGTAGGTGTTTCAAAGGAATTATTTTTCCTCCTTTTTCCCCTGTCCTTTAATAAACTTCTAAAAACATGATCAAAACAGGTTAATCGTACCAGGTTAAGAGATGGATTTAGCCATAGACAAAGGAAAAACTGAGAGCTGAGATTACACTTGCATTGTTCCTTTGTCTTGAGAAGGAAATAAATCTCTTTCTTTTCCCACTTGAAGGCCTGAAAAAGAAAGCTATGCTATCAGAAATATCAAGGCCTAATAAAATGTGTAAAAAAACCCAGTTGTACCTTGAATTTTCTAACTTCATTAAGATTAAATAGAGGAATTTAGTTCAATACTGTTCAATAAGATATATATTTTTAAATCCACAACAGTTTTATTATTGCAGGTTAATCTACCCTTTTAAAATTCAGTCATTTAAAGATACATATATAATATATAATGGTCTACCTTTAACAGACGCTGTTCTGACACAACATTTCAGCTTACACACACATCTCTAATATCTAAAAGATGCCTAAAGTATACAGTATACTTATGGTACACTAGCCAAATAAACCATTTGGTCATGGGTCCTTACATAGGCTTTTGGTGAAAAGATTCAAGTTCTTGGCTGGTAAAGCCCCTACTCTAAGATATCATAGAAGAACACATTTCTAGTAATTGCAAGAAAGCACTGAGGAGATAAACAAGATTATGGAGAAAAGGGAGAGTAGAGAAGTAAAATGTTTTCCACTTAGCTACACATACTTTTGTATTGAAAGAAATTAATATTCCAGCAGTGTATTATTTGTTTTGGAAAGATTCCCTTGCACAGTGGAATGCAAGCTAGCATCCTTTATAAGGCTGGAAGGATCTTGTCCACGTCACAATAGATTAGGTTGAGTACGGGATGCAGCCACCTCCCATGCAGTCACATAATAAAGAGAATACTTGAGTGCTGAATTCTATTTGGTCTCCTTTCAAAATAATACTCACTTAAAAGAAATGAAATATTAAAAAACCAAATTAGAAGCCATCTGCCAAATGAAGTACCTCGGACTAAAAGGCCTTTCTACACTGCTCTGTGTACATTGCTTTTTGTTTAGACAAAATAAAAACAGGATAAATGGCACCATTTCTGCAGAAAGTCCTCTGTTTTTAACCAATACTGCCTTGCCAGCATCGATTCATCCAGCTAGAGAATCATTCATTAAAAGTATAATCTGTTTTGGTTGCTTTTCACTATGCTGAAGTGACATCTTTCCCAACCATTGTCAAAGGCAATTAAGAACACAGCTTTTGAAAACAGGTTTCAACCACAATTCCTGTTGGACTGTCTAAACAAAGGCTTGGGAAGACTTAAAAGTAAAGGGGGAAAGCCAAAAGTCACGAAAAACATTACTCAAATACACATATCATTGCAAAATTAACTGTAAAAAGTGTTTGCACACTCTTATAAAGACACAGAAGCTACAAACCAGTGAGGTATACTAAAGAACAAGGTAAAACACTGGCACATCTGTAAAAACAAGGAAGCTCTTGTACGCTGTTTCTGCCATGTGAAGAAGTAGATTTATGCACAGCACTGGAGACAGCTCAAGGAAGCAGTTACCAACATTTTTCTCAGTTATACTGTACAAGATTTCTTGGTTATTTCTACCACATTTCTATGTGTTCACTTGGAAAAAAAACAAGCACATATGCAAGCAGATAATGCTCAACTTAAAACACAGTTTGCCTTTGAATCTTGGCTTAACTTCTACAAAAGGTAACTTACAAATACTAGAGCACTTATATTTAACATGACAATTCAAAGAGTATGTTTCCCATCCTATACAGCAGTCCAATAGCTTCAGGACTTCTTCTTAGCTCCATACCATTCCCTCTCAGTTGACCGCTCTAGCTATAGACCAGTAGGTACCACCATTCTAGACTAGATCAATCCAGAAGACTTTGGCCAAACATCATAGTATGTATTTTATGTCACAATAATAAAGAGTTTTCTACCAATAAACACTAAGGTAAGCAGGAGGGGAAAAGGACTCTCCCTTTGCCATCTCACTGCCCTTGACAAGACAAGCACTGAGAAAGCAGTGGGAACATCACCATTTCAGCTGGCTACCTTGACACTCAAAACATGCTTCAACTCAGCTTTACAGATCTAAAATAGCAGAAATGCAAATAGAAGTGACTCAAACACCAGTGGCCCAGGCAGCAGCTGCTCATCTGCCCACCTCTACTGCCTGGGAGCATGTCCAAAATTATCACCACAGCCACCTCAAACATTTCTTGCTGTCTTCTTTGAGACAGGAAAATGCCTATATTTTCTTGCCTCTCTCTCTGCATAACGAAGGTGGTTTGCAGAGGGACAGCTTCCAGGGTTTGCTTCCTCAAACTTCCAACTTTCTTTTCCTGCTGTGTCTTTGCTTTATTCTTTCTACTCTAAGACCAACCCAGCTATTTCATTAATGATTTTCTCCTCTTCCTTCTTTCCCTTCTGTTGGCCAACATTTGTGTTGCTGTGTCCACATAGGTGTGCAGGAGTACCTGCAGGAGGTCACACCATACACTACCTATGGCAATCAGACATTACATATTTTACTGAAACAAAGCATTACTCTTACTGTAACAAAGCAAATGATGCTACACTTTCATGCCAGGAAGGTATCATTAAATAATTAGTCATACTAAGGCATAGGCTTCAAAAAGTTTGATAGAGGAGAGAAGCCCTATCAGCATGCAGAACCCAAGCCCTGCTAATTCCACATCTGCCAAGGCTCCTCCTACTTGCTATGCCAGTCAGGGGAAAACGAAAATCTGCTGTTTGATATTTTAAAGGAAAGCTCAAAGACAAACTATGCTATCTTTTTGTAACTTGTGATGTAATTAATAACCTGACTCAGCAAGGAGCCCTTCCACTGACCATGCCCTGAGAAGCCTCATGCAATACAGAGCCAGCATGCTGGGGTGATTTTTCACAGTGGCAAAGCCAGAAGCAGCAATTCCTACCTCTTGTTACTAGCACCCTTTCACAGTTACCAGTGTTGCCTCTTGTTACCAGTATCCTTTTCACTGCCCTCTCCCTACCCCTCTGGTAGGGTTACGGCAGCTTTACGGTACCGTGTAGCCAGTAGAGCGGGTTATGACAAAAATAGTCCATTCATCCTCCCCCTCCCTCCCCGTTTTTGCCAGGTTATTTTTAAAAGGGATCAGTTCTCTGCCCTTGTTCAACAGGCAGCTCGATTTGGCTGGAATGGGAAGGGAGGAGGAGGAGGTGCATCTCTGCCAACCCAAGGGTGTAAGAGGTCTCCTTCAGCCCACCTTGCCACTAAGACATGATGTATCTATGACATTACAGACTAGACAGAGGTACTCACAATCCCAGTTTGAGCTGGTGTTTGCACAGTCTCACAAGGAGCACGTGCTATTCCCACAGTTAGAACAAAGAGGTTTGTATAATCTTAACCCTCATATCCCAGGAGACAGAACTAATTCCATGCTTTCCTGATTGGACTTGGGGATTCTTCGCCGCCGCAGCAGGACTTAGGAAATGGCTCTTCACTGTAACCTTGTTTGAGCGTTCATCTTCTGTTTGCATTACTCTAGCTTGCAAGATGACAGCCATCAAGTCAGATTACTGAATGCCACTCACAGTGACACATGCCAAAAGTAAACCATTAAGATCGTCTAAACAGTGGAGCTGGGCTGAGTGTAGGCTGTCAGGTATTACGTTAAGTCAGAAATCATTCCAGGCAAAATCAACCATTTAAAATGTGCTAAACACATTTTAACCTTTTACTTTAAAACACAGATGTTGCACTGATCAGAAAAAACACTCCTCTGAATTCCTAGAAAAGCCCCCACCTAAAGGGTAATGAATTTAGGCTGCCAAAAGAAAAAAAGGGGGCTGGGGGAGGATGCAGGCGGGTGGAATATAGGGATTTGTTTCCATCTCCTCCCAGCTCCCCTGTTCTCCCGGCATGTTTATGAAGCCTCCGGAAATACCATGGCAAACATTCCAGCTCTACAGCAGTGAGGCCACGTGACCCGAAGGCACAGCACACAACTTCTTTCCCAAGTTTCTTCAAGGAACAGAAAAGTGATTTTGAGTTGTTTTGTTTTTTTTTAAAACCAGGACACAAGTCTGGGCGAATCTCCAGCGAAGTTTCAATAACACAGTTTTAAAACAGAGTGGGTTTGGTGGGGGGGTTTTGTTGTTGTTTTGACAGGTTTTCTGTTTGGGGGTTCATTTTTTTACTTACTATTTGCTGCATTCCTATGCTTGCACACATTATAATAAAAGAGGCCATAAAATACAGTATATTCTTTAAGATACACCTAAAAACTATCTGCAACATCCTCTCAATCTCCTATTTGAGTTACAAATAGTATTACTGTATCACTTAATACAGCCAAGATCTTTTTCCCTGTGAAAATTAGAGCACAGTTTAAACCTCTCCTCCCTTCAGGATGACTTCAGTTAGAACTACTAATGAAAGGATTGATGTACACAAGCTTTGCTAAATGTCATGAAAAAGGTCTCAAAATATGAACTGGAAGAACCACCTTCCATTGATACAAACGGTCGTGTGCAAGTACCTGGAAGTAACAGTTTCAAATGTAAGTACGATTCATGATGTAATAATTGAGGATCAGGTGAAATCTGAGTTTTGTCTTAAAATAAAACAGAAGAAAGCATCCCCACACAAAAAGGAAAAGAGTCCTTCAGTACAATGGCACAGCAAATGGCACACACGCACCACTAGCTTTTTTAGCCATGTCAGAAATGCTTCTAATTATCAGAGGTAAAAGGAGGATGGCATTTCTGCTGGAAGCAAGTTTTACACTTTAGTCTTTCCTCTCCCTTCTCTTTCAGCCTATAAATATTAGTCTTACACATTTTTCTCCCATACAGCTCTTGAAAAGGTTGAGTTTTTCAAGGCTGAGAGCAGACAGAAATGTTCATCAAGAAATGCCTTCAGGTCAACTGTCTGTAGCCCGTCGAAGTGCAGCACTGAAAATGTGGATGAGGAGGGGGAGGGTTTTATGAGCCTGGTAGGGCAGACTTTAAGAAAATAAAGTGTTCTGACGTTCGTTAACTTTTCTCCTTTTGGAAACGGGTTGAGTTATCACCCGTGCAACCCCAGTGGTGATGGGCACGAGGGTACTGACTCCTCCCCTCCCAGTTCCAGCTGCATTCAGAACAACCGCAAACACACGACAACATCTTTAACGGTATTTCTCAGCACAAGGAAAATGCCACAGGGCTATGACAAGGAGTGAAAGTGGAGATGACCCACATTAAGTGTAAGGAAAGGCAGCTGGTCCACCAGAAAAATTAAGACGTAGACCAAATTCTTGAGACGCTCTGAACTACTGGAAATAAGGCAAAGATAAGATACTCACTGTTTTATAAAACACTTAAAATGTCTAAAAAACCCCAAACAGGCTAAAACCAGCAACAGAACAAGTCTGCAATGATTAGTTTTCTTAAACTTGGGAAGGCAACAGGAACCTTGGAGTGCTCACTCTGTGGATTGTTTAATTCTACCCAACAGCTGGGCATGAGCTATTGAACACATTATTGAAACTACTGTTCATTTCTACGTGGGGATTTCTACTTTGTTTATTATAAATGCACATTTATTGGCAGCCAGTAGAACATATTATCACTCTGTTTTATAGCTTGAACAGCTCATGGAAAGAGTAATTTGTTTGTATTCTGTATCAGGATCGATATTATACCAAGGATAGCTCGAGGAATGTTTATGCTGAGGGCTTTGCCTGCAGTGTTTTGTTGTTGCAATCAATTGACCAAACAGGGCTGCTTCTTAAAACAACAAATAAACTTTGATAGTGACCAGATCAGCCATTAAAGCATAAAAACAGTGTCTGGAAAAAGACTGAAAGCCCAGCACAACTATTTTTACCACCTGATAGTCCATAAAGCTTTCCTACCTGAGTATTTCCCACCGGCCTTTCTTCCTCTCGGTACCTGGGGACTGTTTCCTCGATGCCTTCACATAACAACATCCATTTTCCTGCAATAAAAACACAGACACATCACACCTCTGTTCTCCTGCATAACACAGCAGCATTTCAAGAAGCTTGCTGAAAAGACTTGAAATTAAAAGGAGAGCATTTAGGAGTCTCAGGACCAAGCCTGGAGGACCAGATCTGAGGCTGGGTCGAGGTTCCGGCCCAGCTCTGTCACCTCCAAGCTCGAGAGCTTAAGCCTTAGAGGTTTTCTTGCCCGTAACAATGAGACAAGGAAAAGATAACAAGAATTCTGTTGAGGTTTCTATCAAAATTTCCTGAGCTAAATGGTAATTTTATGTGTTTTTTTCAGCTAAAGGTCACGCTGAAGTCTCTTTTGTTCTCTTCATAAAGGGTACTTGCTGACTGTTGTAAACTAAGTACCATTAAAAAAATAAACCAACCCCCAAACTCTGCTCAAATATGCCAAAATACCTCAAAACCACCATCTTGTCTGTAGCAAAACAAAGCAAGTTTATTATGGATTACGTTGGCACAGCACTGCAACTTCTAGGAAATGCTTTTTAATTATAAAGAAAGACTGCAAAGGGAGACAGGGGAATGTTTACAGGCAGTATGTATTTTGTTACACGCTGTTTCAGCAGGCAGACAAGGTGTCCTTACAGCCTTATACTACTAGGATCTAAAACTCAGCAAGTATTGACCAAAGGAACACGACGGCTGCGTTTTGCGTCTCTTTTGACTAACTTCTAATTAGCTTTCATACAAAAGAATTTTCTACCAAACAAGAAAAAGCAAGTATTATGGAAAAAAACCAAGGCACACAATTCACAGCTGGTCCAGGGTCCTCCCCAAAGCCCAGCTGTGGGAGCAGAGACTTCCATACCCACTCAGATGATGCAGAAGTAACAGGTGGCTTAAAAAACATAGAAAAAACCCTCAAATTATGACAAACAACTTGTTAGTCACATTCTGTCTTTCTTCTGCAGCCGTATTTGTTTTATTCACTGATGACAATGCACAAAGAATAAAAACATGTCTGAAAATCATGTTAGAAACAGCCATCCCACCCCAACACATCCAGTGCCGCTGAGGGACTGGCTGCTTCAGACAGGAACTCTGATGGTTTTCTTGTCTCACAACAAAGAGCAATTTTAGAGAAGTTACATATTGACAGGCAGCCTGGGTGAATGATTGGCTTTTAAGGCCTCATTGAACTGTGAATGTTTTCCCCCAGAACATATTTATTCTCATCCAGAAGTTTTCCCCAGTGCTTTTGTTCTGCTTATACAAGCCAGGAAAAACATGTTAATTGATTCAGATTTAGTATGTGTTAACATTACTCTCTCAGCTGACGCAGACCGGGTCTTTAATGAAGATGGAATTAGTTATTTATCCAGCTTCTAAGTTTGTTCCTCCAAAGGATAAACTTTTGTTCTGTCTGGGTACCATTCCAGGTGCAACGGGATGGGACTTTGGCAAATCAGGCCCTATATCAGTTATTTGGCAGTTTCAACTTCACCTCTCGCTTCTCTTCTCCTCGACATTTGCTTCCAACCCTGAATTTGTGCAGCTGCATGGCTAGTTGCATTGGGGAAACTCATTTCCTTCAGTGTGTTGTCTTATAAACAGCTGTGCCAACAGAACACAGGGAGTGGGCACAGGGCAGGAGTGACCAGCCATGATGGCAGAGAGTAAGGAATAGAGGTTGCCTAAACCAGCTTAAACTGCACTGCTGCAACACACCCAAGCCAAGGCTTCGCTCTCCTTCTCTGTGCTTTCATTCTGCCCATTTGGAAAACTGGCACCACAATCCCTACTTTGTTTTATAAAGCACCTCTTAAATGGGCTATCCCATTAACATTTCTGTGAATTCATATTACAGACCACCCACCCTTTTCACAAATCTGGTCCAAGCTTCTTCTAAGGACACTGGCACTGTCCCCATCAGCATCTGCTCCCTGGTTTTGCCACACAACCTGCTCAAGGGCTGCACCATCACCCCGCCGCCGCAGCCTGTGTCAGTGCCATCGCCTCAGCCCCGGCACTTCACGGGGTTTAGTTCTGAACTGGAATCAATTTCTAAAACTAAAATTAGCTTTTTAATTAAAGCCTGATGCATTCTCTCACCCTGTTTCTAGGAAGATCACCAAACCAGCCCCACTGGCACAGTCTGGCAGCTTCCCAGAGGGGAAGAGGCAGGTGCCTCTCTCCTGCTCGCCCAGATCCAGCAAAGAACGAAAACGCGCAATTCTTTGGCCAAATTCTTTCTTTGGCTACAAACTGCTCAGTGTTTGAAACACCAGGCACTTGGTATGAGATTACTTCTACAGTAACACATATGTGGTGCATTACAAGCTCATAATAGACAAAATCTTTTCTCTGAGTAGATCACACTGTAAAAAAATCAATGCGGTGAAGGAGACTATCAAGGCAAGCAGGGAAGGCTGCACAAGTTGTGGGGAGGAAGGAGAGGTAACACAGCAGAGCTACCAGGCTCTGGGGACATTTTTTCCTCATGCCTCCTGCAATATTGGGACTTTTTCCTGAAGTCGGCTCTCCAAAGTCACATTATCACATAACAATTTCAGATTTCAGATCTTTCTTTGTTTTGAAGGATGTATCTCTAGGCTTCCCAAGTTCAAATGCAAAGGTGTAGAGGTGATTATGGTAACACACAAAGGCTCAAGAACTGGAAAATAAATGCAACACGTTTTGGAGATGCTTCTGTGTCATGGGCAAAATGATCTCAACTCAGTGAATTACACTTAATTGTATTTATTGTCAATTAACACACTTCTAATTACTCTTTCAGGAGTTGAAAGAGGGGAAAAAAAGGAGCCTAAGCAGTTCAGCAACCACTGAGGGAAACTCTCTTCCAGTGTACTAGGCAGCTTCAACTTTTCTCTTTTAATACGGTGCTCTTGTTCTTAATGATTTTGCCAAGAATCATCTATGGAAAAGGTTAATATTCAGAAGGAAAACACTCAGACCAAACTCTGTACCACAGTAAGTCTTCAAGCATACAAGATACACTGAAGGAGGGAATTGAATGAAATCCAACAGGGAAGCAACATCCTAAAGAGCTCATCTTTAGGCCTAAGTCTCAGCTCTCTCATGATTTGAGTCAAGCACAAGCACCTCTCCCTGCTTTCTCATTACATCCTGGTCCCATCTGATGGCTGCCTGCCCTTAAGAGACAGGTTTATCAGACTGTCCTGGACTATCACACATCTTGCAGGAGCCTCCGTCTCTTCCTCACCTTTGTCCTCTGAGGAAAGCAAAAGGGGCACCTTGGTATCTCACTGTTTAGATCTCAGCACTCAGCATATGCTGGACTTAAATAGCTGTAAATAAATAAAATTCTAAGGGTAACCAAAAGCAAAACATTCGGTTTCCATATACAAAATACAACTTGGCCTCTAAATACCCAAACAAAAATGAAGAGACAGCAAAACACTCAGAGGAAATCTTGGGAAATGGAAATGCTACAAAGATAAGTAAGTATGTGCTACAATCTTCTTATGGAAATACACGAGGCAGGTGCATTTCAGGGTATTTTTCTACTTTCACAAGTCATTTCCAAGTTCTGGCATTAGTCTCCTTGACCTGCAGAGTATGTTAAAACTCAAAATTCCTGTAAAACCACAGCGTGTCAGCAATCCTGACTTCTCACTTATCCAGGGCTGTAACTGGGTCATAAGTGAAGAACACAAAGTGCTTTGCTTCCTAAATAAGCTTACCGGTCAACAATTGTACTTCTGCCGTGGAGGAAAACTTATAAACTTCTCCAGAGTGTTTAAATCTTACATGCAGCCCTTGTTAGGTGTTATAGCCCTCTATCATTTCAGGAGGTTTTAGAATCTTGGGCATTTTTGAAGTTCTAAAGCTACACAAAATCAACACTGTGTGTATGTCTGATGAGCACTGGATGCTGTCGTCTGAGGGAAAACGAGTAGGCTGCTAGTTTTATAGGAAAGTGAAGCATAAAATGTTGCTAAAGTTAACAATGCAAAACAAGTGGAAGTTTCAGATGGGAGAAAAGACAGACTAGTCTCAAAGCAGGTTGGTGTGCTTCTTTTGCTGGATAAGAAAGGAGGATAAAGTTAGGAAGAAAAAAATCTGAGAGGAAGAAAGTAGAAGGAAGAAGGGCAGATGTGTTGCCACTTCAGACTGACAGACTTTCAACTTTGCCTACACCTAGACTTGGGTTTTGTTAATCCTTAGTTAAAGCAAACCAAAAATCACACAAACACATCACACTAAAATGCAGCCACATGGCTGTAAGATGCCAGCATTCATACCCCATGATGAGGGACGTAGGTGGGCTTGGCAGTGTGAGGTTAGTGGTTGGACTTGATCTTCAAAGTCTTTTCCAACCAAAATGATTCTACGATTCAATTGATGGAACAGAAAGGATGAACACCCCTTATAAACACAGGAAGCACAGAGCCACAGAAAGCAGCCATGCTGCTCTGAAATCTCCCATATTCCTTGCCTGGCACCACCCAATGCATCCTCCTCCCTGCCCTGGTGAACCTTGGCATAAGCCTTGGCATCAGACCCCTGCCTGCGTCCCAGCAAGACTCCCCACATGCCCACTTTCCCAGGCACAGCCTAGGCCAGCACTCCTGTGCTACAGTTTTGAACAGAAATGCTGTATTTCACATTATTTCAACGAAATAAAATACAAGTGGAGTACATTTTTTCTCAGAGGCAGGAAGCCCTGAAGTTGTAACTTCCTCTCTTGGAACGGGAAGGGAACATTAGGGTTGTGTCACACTCTCCACAAGTAAGACCTAACAGCAGCAATAAGCGTATCGTGACCTTCACTTGGCAACAACAAAATCCTTTGCTTCTCCTAACATGTTCCACAAAAATGTCATTACTTGAAGAACTACTTTTTCAATCCAGCTCTCATTTCCATGCTGCATGGGAACTTAAGATGGGCCCAGTACATCTATAAGCCATCAGGCCAACATCACTGTTACCCACATCTCTGCCCTTCTGCCATAACCCCAGAAACCTTCAAGTTCCTGGGTCAGCACTGCATCCCCTGCCCTTTCCAGCCTCACACCCCAGATTCAAGGGGCTGCACACTAGTCAAGAGGCTGGATGAGAAGCACCAGAAGGGAGGAAGAGGTGTGAGCCGGGACAGGGAAATAGGACTGGGAGGATGAGCACTTCAGTGCATCTTTGTGAAGACACAAGCCACAGCTTTGCTGTGAAACAACAACTTGATGGAGGTGCCTTTGGCCTGAGCTGAAGTAAGAAAGATTTTATGTACCTACTCCAAGCAAGGGAGTGAGCCCAGCAGAACTCTGCACTCCTCCAGGCAGGCAGCTCCTCCTCCAGCTCTTGCCTCAGTCTAACAGCACCGCAGGCAGCAAGAGCAAAAATCAGCCCAGCAGCAGCAGAATTCAAAACAATGAAAGTTTTCAAGGCCTTATCATTCCACAAGTGACCATCCCAGTACCAGCTCCCACCCAGGCTGCAGCAGACAGTAGCATATTGGACTACATGTGTTTGTAGCAGAGGACTGAGTTGCCAACTCACAGGCAAAGGATAATGAGCACTATTAACCTTGGCTTAAACTGAGCCATTGTTCTGGAGACTGGACATCTCTTGTAAAATCTCATTATTAGAGACCATTTGCCATCTATTTCCACAGCAACTTTTTTCATTTGTTTAGTTCTATTTCAGATTTTTTTTTCCCCTCTTCCCTTTCCCTTATATCCTATTGTACTTACACAGCCTTAAACAATAACTCACCCAAGCCCAGTCATGGAAGCGGTTTGAAGGAACAAAGGCCGCTTCTGGCATAGCCAGTGCATCTGACTCTCCCTATGTACAGCTGCCTGCATATCCTCCACAGATTTGCAGAGCACCAGAAGCTACAGATTTCCCTTCTGCCTCTCCTGTGTGTTGAATAAAAAAATAAACTGTAGGCAGGAGGAGTCTAATAAAATTATACTTGAAGCATCAACTAAAGGCACAGGTGAGTCACAAGCAAGTTCTGCCACTAACCTTCCTCAAGGAATAAGTAGGAGAAGGCTGACCTGGAAAGCAAGTAGTTTGCATGAATGAAGAATTTGGGGTTGATAAAAAAAGGAAAAAGCAAGAAGTCTTCCTCCAGGGAGACAGTGCAGTGAAAGCAGAGCTCTCAGGCTCTGCTGAAGGAGATTATTGCCACATCTAGCAGTTAGCACCCGCCCAAGCAGTGTGCCATCAACTTAATTCTCAAACCAGACTAGCAGAAAGCGAGACAGGATTAGACATGCTTGTTTTTAACCATTAATTTCTCTCTCTGGTGGAATGCTATCAGCACAGCATTGGCATCAAAATTACTACCCTTCAAAACGTGCAGACCGAGGGTTTAATTTTACATGTAGCAGTTATGTCATATGGGCTTATTTATTTTTTAATTTAATGTGGTAAAAACATATTTAATCTGTTTGAAGAAATGAACAAATTGATTTAGCAAGCAGTTCAAGGCTCTCCCTGGAGACACTCAACCACATTCGGCAATCCGGACATAAGTTGAGACTTCACTAGAGTCATTTTAATTGTAGGTCATAAGAAATGTCAAGATATAAACCACCAAGGAATACTAAAAATTAAGCCATCATCCTCAAGACTAACAAATATCTGACATTCGGCAGTATTTTTTACATCTTTATGGCATTACTACTTAAGCACAGTAAGAGAGCAAATGGCTTAAGGCTGCATTATTTTTGATGGAGGGGTGGGGACAGAGACCAAAACCAAAACCTACACGAAGGGGAAAAATATTATTAGGGTGAAAGAAACTTCAAACATTACACTTTTGATGGTTGTGGTGTATATTTTCCCCTTCATTTCATTACACCGAACACCTTCTGTTGTAAACAACAATAAAAATTGTTTCATCTTGGTGAGAAAACGGTTTGTCCCTAATGCAGCACCAAACTGGGTTGTGTACACAGCAACACACAGGTGCAGAAAGGGAGCACAAAGGTGAGGAGTGATGTTTTTCCTTAAAGCTTTAAAACCAAACAAACAGAACCCTAAAAAGCCTTAAACACTCGCAGAGCTTTGTGCCTAGGTTTCAGAAGGAAAAACTATTTCTTCTTAGCTAAAAACCACTTGAAAAAAAGTTTTTCCATGTGGAAAATGCCCCCTCAATTCCTGTCCTGTAGTTTTGAGCTGGATCCTTCACTTTCTAAAACCCTTTTACAGAACTTAGCTGACATCTCACAAACTCTCCTTTGTCCACTTGCCTTGAACAGCCATGACAAAAGAGGGCTCTTGCTTAGCAGCAGAAAGAAAAAACATCCTTCACTGTTTACCTTCTTAAAACAGTGAAAGGTAAAAATTAGGTGCCTTCATTTATAAGAAGCAAAGAACAGTATCTAAAAGCTCTTACTAAAGCATCTAAAAGAAACACATATAATCCATCCTCTTCACCATCACTCTTCTATCTGAAAATAAAGGTCAAAGTGAAATCAAGGGCAGATCTTTCTACCATCTCAGGCTAATAAGCTTTTAAACTTAATCAATATACACATTTCAATTCCCACTATTATGTTCCACTCGTGGGAGTGGAGACAAGGAGGAGTTTCCCCCCACTCTTTTAATTAAATTAGAATGGAACTCACTAGTAAACAGGTATCTGAACACAGAGAACAGTTCAAGTCAGGCACTGAAGAACCACATTAAGGCAAGCAAGTTAATGTGTGTGGAAGGGAAAGAATAAAAAAAGACATTTGACATCCTATATTGCTGCCTGTCAACTCACTAATTAAAAATTACTAACACTAACTCCACTGGGTTTGGCCACTGTCCCCAGCAGGCGTGCCAAAACCTATGGATGAATGCGAAGATAGGCACTGCATGCAAGTTCAAGCTATCCACTGCCCTTGGTATCAGCTCACTGAATACTACCCTACAATAACCATCCCCTTCTATGTGATTCCACGCCATGTGTAAGCCTAAGTGGGCACAGGCTGGAGTGTGGGGCTGTGGCTTGCTTTGCCTGCGTGAGCGGTGCTGCTGTACCTGGGGAGCTGCAACGCCACAGCCCCAGTGAGATGCAGGCAAACACAAGCCTTTTATGCAAATCACTGTCATAGAAAGAAAAGTACCGCAGGAATAATTGCACAGTTGCCTCAGAGGAAGAGTCATATCTTGGAATTCACTAGCTAGAAGCAGATTCCCCCCACTCCTTCTTCCCTTTAAGTCATTTGGTCACAAAAGAGGCTGTCCATCATATAAGCAGTTACATAAGTACTCTCAAACTGGTAGCCCTGGATCCTGGTTTTATGGTCCCCTGGAGGGCTACAGGGCAGGGTCCAGGGCCTCCCCCTCACGCCAAGCCCTGCCAGGCTGCCCATGCTGAAACTCGAGGTCATCGGCAGCTCAGAGAGGCAGCCAAAAGCAGGCAACGTTGCACAATTTGTGCTCTGTGTGGACATCTGAGCTGGAAAGACATTCATTTCAAAATAAGCTGAAGTTTGCCTGGGGATCTTCAAAGTTTTACTGCAGGCTCTTCTTAAACTCTTCCACTGATAGCATTTGTAAAACTCAGATTAATTTTCTGTGACACTGAAAGAGGGAGGGAGAGACCCTAAACAAAACCCCAGCCCTGCCTCACCAACTCCGCTCTTTACACTCGCATAAACATCCACTTGCTTCTCTCCTGTCCTCAAAAGCCCTCTCTCTCCAACACGCCAGCAGCTTTTAACCCACATTAAAGCAACGAGCATCCAGCCCCAGCTCCAAACAGGCACTGCTGTGGCAAAGCCACTGCTCTGCAATAGCTGAGCCCTTGGAAAATCCTGCTCAGACACTTAAAGATGTGGCTGTACTGATCGTCTGTCATGTGCCTCTGAGCAGGGGGATTGTATCCACACTTCCACTTTACATGTGCACAAGCTGGTTTGGTCAAGGAAAAGTGCATTTTGCTTAAGAAAGTGGATGGAAAGCTTCAACAACTGAGGCAGAGGCAAACATTGCCTTCTGGCAGCTCCTCTCCGGGGGTGGGATGGACATCTGAGGAGGGGTGAATTAGAGGGAGAACAGCTGTTTGCTGAGTGAATGAGTCACAGGACTCAGCTATTAATTCTTCCTCCCAAGAGAATATGCCCCATGCCAGCCCACCCACCATCCTATAAAACAAACAAACACATAATGGAGGTCAGGGAGAGGGAGCTCAGTAAGAGGAAAGGAAAAACAGGGGGAAAAATACCCAAGCATTTGATATTTACATGAGAATGAAATGTTTCATTAATTACATACAGAATCAATTTGCAGCTATTTTCCTTAAATTTCTGAGTCAAACCCACAGATTTGAAGCACTTTGAACTGTGCTGCACCAGTAATTGTGGATGAATATTTTAGATCAGTCTCGAATCACTGTACTGCACACACCAAATGAACTAATAAGCTGTTCATGTGTGGACTACTAATGTATTTTCTTTCTTCCCTAGACAGATGGGAGTGCAGTCTAAAAACAGTTGAATTAGCTACTGGGAACCTTCAGAAAGGCTTAGAAAAATCTTTACTTTTCCTGTTCTATTAAAAGAAAACCCCAGTCAGTAGTCTGCAGGCATTAAAGTTTACTAAGACACAAAGGAAGAGTTGGGCATTTCACATGACTATAGCAAGCTCCAGAGAGTGCCAATGAGTAGTGCACTGTGAAGTGTTATTACAGGTTTATGGAAAAGATGGACATCTATGTCATCTATACGATACTTATCACGATACGACGGGCAGCCGTTTAAAATCACATACCAGTTCTGTAATGACAGATGTGTTGAAGTTTACAGAAGCATCTGTTGAGTCATCAGGACACCAGAATGGTTAATTGCACTTTGGGGATGCTTTCAAAGATTAAAAGTTGCCTTATTTCAAGCAAACTTTAAGTACCCTCATAGATTAAACTCTGTTTTCATATACAAAATTAACATATACATCCACACTCCAGAGAAATTAATGGCAGAAATGTAAAGGCTAACTTCCCTGAGGGGTTATCTGTTTTCTTCTGCTCTCTGTACACTCTGTCTCACACTGTGCTCAGCAATATGGAACAGAAAACAAAGATACGGCTTGAATCAGGCATAATTCTGAGATATAAACTGAGATAATCATGGCCTACGCTGGCTGGGCAAATACCAGCGAAGAAGCTGCCTTCGGTCAAAAACTTTTTAATAGCTGAAAATTGATAGATGATGTCTGCCATCTCTCCTTGGCCAAATGCTTATAATTGTATTTCAGAAGCTTTTATTATTGTTTATTCTAAAAGAAACACTGTACAGGCTGCATCTTTCACCACCACAAGATTACAAGACAAGCCAGGAGAATCACCCAGAAGATACAACATGGGCTGAACGACATTAAGCCATGTCCCCATCTCAAGTTGTACCAATTGCTTCTTACATGCAGCTAGAGACTGAAAGCAAGAAATCTCCATTCATAAACCCAATTTGCCAAATATTTGAATTACAGAGATGAAAAAACCCTGTGGAAGACTCAAATGAGTTTTCAACCTGTGTGAGCAGGTGACATCCTTCCCATGCTTCCAACCTAAATTTCCTTGCAACCTCCTGGTCTCCAGAGCAATAGGAGAATTAAGAGAATGTGTTTCTTTAGCAGAAGCCTCCAACATATAAAGTTTGATTTTGCTTGATTGGTATTTTGAAAAACAAACAAACCAACCAACCCAAAACACCCCAAGAGAATAAAATGAACCAATCAAAACAAGGTATAATCGACTGTTTGTCAGATGTGACTGAATCTGTCTGGTCTGTAGCTCACACACCACAGGGATCCCATGATGAATTCAATGAACTATTTGATTTCACTCAAGCAGTGATCACAAAGCTGAAGTGTGAGTGCATAACCAAGTGCACCGTACAAGACTTCAGGTACCAACACTGCAGCTGGGCTTTGCTTCCCATAAATCCTAAAGCGACAGCACACCTCAGTCTAACTACACTGTTACTCTTTAGTGCAGAGGAAATCAAATCTGAAGTGAGAGTGTAAAAGTTGAGACAAGCACTACAGTCATGACCGTGCTTTAAAGAGGTCCCATACTTACGAAGTTTCAGCATATTCTCTTGCTGCTAAACTGAACTGAGCCTGCTGTCTCAGTTGCATTAAATTATTAGCTAATTAGCCCCGAGTAAGGACAACAGTGTGTTGATGCTGGCAAGCTGTGAAAAGAACACTTCAGCAAGGAAGATCAATAGCATTTTTGTCTGGCTTACAATAAGAAAACTGCTGGCCCAGGTTATGAGTTTAAGCCATTCTTCATTTGGCAGACAAGACAGCACTAGTGACAGATCAATATAGTAACTTTACGATAGGCTGCTGCTCCTGCAGATGGCAGGACCATGAACAGGCATAATTTTTAAAGCTTGGAGCAATTCATTACTTAGACAGAAACCACCTGACCTTTTATAATATTTAGACATCCCTACACAAAAAGGAAAATCGGAAAACAAAACATAGAGGGAAACTCAGGAGCATCAGCTGTCCTTTAACAGAGAGGTAATATCAGCTCTTTGAAAGTCAGTATTTAAGGCAGCAAGCTTCTGTTTTATTTGGGAGATCACACTAAAGGCACAAAGCTGGCACCAGGTAACTACTTATTCCTTCCAAGAGAAAATGTTATTGGGGATCAGTTCTTATTTGAGGCAATTTTCTTATCTCTAGGTTACTGGCATAACAAAAGAACCTATTTATTAATCTTAAAAATAAGAAAAACAAACACCAAACCAAAACAAACCACAAGCCAACCACTTTAATGTGTCCTTAAAACACCAGATGAGTCACTTCAACACCTGCAATTAGTAAGCATTTCAGAGAATGCAGTTACAAATGGGTTGTTGTTTTTCCCATATGAAAATACCCACGCTGTAGAATTTGCATACGTGGTTTGTTATTCCGGAGCAGTGCTAGGATTGCCTATAACATTGCACTATTTTAGCACAGGGAAGGGAAAACAAGAGGAATTCTAATTCTGGTGCTTTCAGGGTAAGACCTCTAGTTGAAGAGGATGTAAAGGATAGCACCTTAATAAATTATTCAGGCCAGATCTTCAGCTGAGGACACAGGTGGAGCATCTGGCCCTACATTTACAGTGTTCTTTTTACTATAAACATGAAATAACCACAGAACATGGTGAATTAATCATGTAACCAGCTTGCCTCTGCCTCCTCGGCTGAGGCTGGTTTTTGTCAATTACCAGAGAAATATCTGCTTAAGCAGGAAACTAATTTTGCAAAAGCACATTGGGTTCATGGGCTTTCATCAATACTTTTTGGTTGCTGCAAGTAACTAATTAACGTTAATGTCAACATAAAGGATAGAGGGAGGAGGAAAATATTAACGAGTGTAATATAAAAACTGAGCTGGCTCCTTCTTCCCCATCCAGTATTGCCATGCTACTGGCTTCCAGTCCATGCTTGAAAAATGACTTGTTATTAATTTGGTCACTAATTTTACCTTGCATGATGTAAGCAAACAGCATTCCATTTCCTCCCTAACTGATGTCAATTATGCACAGCATTGGTTTAAAAAGCAGCAGAATAGCACACAAACCAGAAGCCTTTTTGATTGAGCTCCACTCATGCTAAGAATAACTTGGCACACGTGTACATGATGCTAAATCTGCCAGTGATCTGCTTTGCTCCAAAACTATCCCCCCCTGTGCCTTCTACAAGATCCTATATACATCAAGCTGTGTTAAAGCAGGAAAACTAGGTATTGAATCTATTTTTAAAACAAATTGAATTTCTTTCAACTCAAAGGTGAAGGATGGTTTCAACAGTTTCACATTTATAAGCTCACCTCTTTTCAGCATGCACAAGGGCTCTTTATACCCAGCTGAGCTTAGACAAGCTGGCTGCCACGCCTGCCAGTCACCAACACTTGGTTTCAACCCAGAGCCTGCCAGCCTACTGAAAAAAATCACTGGTGCAAATACACAAAGCAGCAGCCCACAGTTCTGATTCACAGGATAAAATATCTATAGAGATGATGTCCCCGTGATCAGGCTAAACAACACGCTAAATAAAACTCAATGGCAGGGTTTTTAGTGGTTTCCCTTTAATAAGCTTAATAGGTTTTTGGTTACAAAACTCTCTTATATTTGTAAAATACATGTCACTTTTGAGTGTGACAACTCCCTGGTATGTATCTTCTTCAGCACTTTAGCCACTTTTATCCCATTCCTCCACTGAGTATCTGCCTGTATTTTCATTTCCTACATCTTTTTGTTCCCTACATCTAAGATCCAATACATTATTTCCTTTTCAGCAAGGTCCCAACCATAACTTTGACTTTCTCTTATTTTTCCTGTGTCACTGGTAAGTTCTAAGCTACACTCTTGATTCCAGACCTGTCTGCGGTTTCCTGTTCTATCCCTCCCTACATCAATTTCCCTGGACTTTCTGTACTAACAGTTTTTGTCAGTAGGGACACTGACTTTCCTTATTGCTATTGTACTGTTAAATTTACATGATCTTTGTCTGAAGATAAAACCACGTGAACAGCTTTACAGACTTCAACACTACCACCACAGAAGTGAGACTCCCATTGAGGGCCTTCACAATTTCTTGAAGAAGACATTGTACACACATGACAAATCCACAAATACCATGAAGCAACTTTGTTACTGTTCAATAGGTTAATTAAATTGAAGAGAAAGGAAACCAAAGACAGCTTCCAACACTACTCTGAACTTCCTTGTTGATACGCTTCCAGACTCCAGATTAGCTACAGACACCATATAAAACACTCTTATTTATTTTTCTTCCCTAGCAAAACCTTGCTTTAAAAGCTATGGCTTAACACATGCTTCACATCCACCCAAGAAAGAAAATCAGTTGTAGAGTTTGTGCTTTGGATATTACATTCAATGAAAACTTTGCCACTGTAAAAAAACCACCCAAACTATAACCTATTAGTTGGATAATACAGCATGTGTGAAAGGCACCATCTCTTCATTTCATAGAGCTCCAATCATACTGAACTCCACGATGGCAAGATCACAACGCATGCATTGATAACACAAATAAGGAGACTATAATAACATGTTCACATTACACATTGTTTATAGTACTATCCACCAGAGCCAAACCTTTTGAATGTAATAAAGTGAAGGTATTACAATTAGAGAGTTCATAATGCCATTTAATCAAGCAGGGAACTGGAGAACAGTGGGTTGTATACCAAAGACAAAACCACATGAAGCAGTACAATGTTGAGTGCAAGAAAGGGCACATGTACTCTTCAGGGAAAATAACAAGTTACTACAAAGCCATGTTTGTTTTCAAGTACTCAGTCAAGAGTTTACATACTAGGTAATTTTATATCATGAAAATAAGTTATTTCATAAACTGCAAATGAAATATAACCACAAAAATGTCTTTGGATTCTTTCAGACAGAAAACCCGAGATCTGAGCTCTCAAATTGCAAAGTAATTCTTAATAGTTTTATTGGAAGAATTAATTATACTTCAATAATATTATAATTAATTTTCTACTACTGCTTATTATTTACAAAGTGCTTTACAATAACTAACAACTTCCCATGATGCCTCTAGAAGTCTCCTTGTAGTGAGGCTGAGAGAGAAGTAACCTGAGCTATCAGTGACAGGATAGGAACTGAAATCAGGAGTAAAACTGAGGACTCCTCCACAGTCAGGCCATTTTCCCAGAGGTCATGGTACATCTAGCATGAGATACTTCTCACAGTTAAGATCAATGTTACAATAGTTCCATCCCATATGTCAAAAACTGACTGGGAACTACTTTGACTCTCCTCTGTGAAAGATATATGTGTAAACAAAGATAAGTCAGAAATCACCCTTGCAAATGAGAGGGATCAGACAAATTAGCCTCCTGATCAATATGAAACATCTTGCGCATCTACCTGTCCAGGACTCACATTGTTGGCAGGAGTGAACATACCACACAAAGAAGGACCCTAATGACAATAGTTACAGCTACTACTCGCCCTCCTTCTGACACACCATAGATGTCCAGCATTATGCTCCATAAAAACAAAGACCCTGTTTTAATCTTATCATAACATTTTGAGGAAAACATGAAAAGTGATTTCTATTTTACATATGGAGAAATTAAGTGGGCAAACACAGTAAAGCCAGGAGCACAACCACTGAATGTTCCCAGAGAAACATGGGATTTGGGCACAAAGTGTTGTGGTACAACTGTTACTTATGGCACGGATGCAGCTAGGAAGCGTCCAGATCTTAATTTAACCTTGATTTGAGACCTTCAGAGCCCAAATATGAATTCTTATAACACATAAATAACAATAAATACATCTAAGGTGTATATCCAAGTTACCAAGTAAGTGTAACTCAACACACACAAGTAACATCAGCAAAATCAAAGCAGAAAAAGGATGCAGGAGCACATCGCTTCAAACACTGCTCTCGGGCAGGCACGTGTCTGCAGACTCAAGTGGTATTTAAAGATTCTTACACATATAACAGCATATACTCTCAAACTGCTGCAGATGAAGAAACAAAAAGGTCTGAATTAAAATTGGGTCTGATTTAAGAGGCATTAAGGTTGCAAAAAAGCTTCCCATTGGCTGTGGGCAGCTTTGGGTCGTACCCTGTTCACACTACTGTGGGAGTCTCCTGTGCCTTTCAGCTTATTTGTGTGACAGTTAGAGACAGCCATTCCCAAAATAGCAAGATATGACCTTCCTTCTGCCTGGATATTCTTTATGGACAACAGCTCTATGCTCCTAATGGTTAAGAAGGACTTTGTAAACTAGCAGTCGATGTTACCATCATCTGTAGAGTCCCACTCAACCTTTGCCATCTCCAGAGCAACACTATCATCAGGAGCCATTTATCTCACCTTAATCTCTTTCACAGACTGCTTTCTTCTTTCCCTGCCCATCGGGCTCAAGTCCTTTGCATGTCAAAAGCAAGAAAGTTGCAGAGATCACATGCTTTTATCACTTACTCCCATGTAATTCATTAATTGAAGAATGTGTATGGATTTTGTTGGGTTATTTACATATGTGATACACTTGGATGCTTAAGTTCTGCAGGAATGAGCATCCCAAAATTTACTCTGTTACCATGCATGGGAAATTAGAGGCTTGCTTTATTTCTTCCTTTAAAGCATTAATTTACATAAGATTGAAGAAATGCTTCCCCTCATCTGCACTCTGAAAATATTCCTTAAAAGTGGAAGAAAGCTCAATACACACAAGACAAAGAGAAGTTAAAGTGCACCAAGCAAATGGCAGGACAAATAGTTTAATCCTCACTCAACAGATAAACACCATAATTCACAGGTCTGAAATGGATGAACTACGAGTCTATTCTATATTACTGGAGATGAATGTTTGTCACCTTAATCTCCAATATGCTATTCTTCTGTAACTATGGGGTATATTCCCAGGTCAGTCCGTGGGAGATTTAGGCAGACAACGTTAATCCTAGCACAGAACTTCAGTAACATGAATCAAGTCGAAGTGTCACAGAACATTTTAGCCACAAGCAGTAGCTCCCATCAAACAGGACACAGTCAAGATAAAAATCATGCAGTGTTCATCTCCTTAGGACCTTATCCTGCCTCTGCCAACTGATGTCGGCATAACAAAGAAACAAGTACAGACAAAAATGTATCTGAAATACGTGAAAATTACCTGCTTCAGTAAAGAACACTTAATCTCTACTACTTTTAACTGAAATTAATGCTGTGATATTAAACCATTCAGGTTCCCACCCATTCTACTCTGCTCACACAGCGCTGATTCTACAAACATCCCACAGACTCTTTCCAGCAAAGGGTATGTTTACCACACTGACTATAGACTTTCAGTGCCACTAATATCTGTCAGAAGGGCTGCAGCACTTTGGTTTTGAAAAACAGCTTTTTAAGAGATACAAACTGGAAAATTCAAAAATCAGCACGCAAATCTAAACCTGGAGTTCCCATTTCCTGTACTTTTAATAGAAAAAAATCAATTTATTAGTTTCTATTATTCTATTAATTTCTATTTAATATATTAACCTTTCTTTGCACCATTAACTGCTTGTTACTGCTTTGGTTGAAATGAAAACCAGGTCTAGTTGTTTGACAAACTAAAACTGTTTAACGGGTGTTACACACCTAAATATATTGCATCATACCCCATTTTTTTCACCCACCAAGTTATTCTCATTTTCCCTAGAATAATCACTTTATTGTTACATTTACTGACAATGTCTCACAGAAGGTGATCTTATTTGATCACGCTAGTCTAAACAGATCATAATGGAAACACAAGTAAATCCTCTTCCTTATCACTCATTGATTTCAGTAGTCACTTTAACTTCACTGCTCAAAGAGCTTTAAAACATATAGAGTACAAATGAAAGAACTTGTGCTGCCTTTCACTTATATCTTTAATCTTGTTCACTGAACGAATTTCGGGTAACTCTAAAGAGTCTCGAGCATCAGTGTCAGTAGGGGTTAACACTGCTAGGACATGGATGCAGCTGCAGCAGCCCAAGGGAGACAAGACCTAGGAAGCTGCTCACCCAAGAGCTCCCAGACAAAGCAAAATCAAATAGACAGGGTGTACCTGGAAACCCATTAAAAAATAAACATGACTATTATTATTGCCTGACTTCTTGCTGCCACTGCACAGGTATTGAGTTGTTAGGTGGGATTTGAACAGAGCAAGCAAGGAAAGTGACATCTTATAAGGAAGCGTGTTCCACGTAGAGAAGGTGATCCAGTAAAGGTGTCAAGACTGTCATGGGCAAAGCAGGTGGCCAGAGCATCAAGCCTCACGCTGCTGAAAGAGCAGCCTTCTCACAAGGATGGTCACTACAGATCTTCACATCCACTATGCCCAAGATTGCTCTGGCAAAGGAAAGAAGTGCACGGCTCCAGCAAGTAGCGGTCATCTGCATTTCCCTATCTGACGCCACCTTTAGAAAACAGAGGTCCTGATGTGAGAAATCAGAGTAGCCCACAAATGAGCCAACTGTGCTGAAATCTGGTTTGACTGCAGAGGTCAGGACAGCTCATCAGCCAGCTGCTCTGCTATGTAAGTGTAACGAGACACCCGCAGCTTGCTGCCCCTCCAGTGTAATTGCACATCTTGTTCTTTGTAATCATGCTTACCACTTATACGCTGCTGCAGAGACATAACTAATCCTCACAGATCCCACTGAGAGGCAGGCAGGAAAGTATTACCATCCTCATTTTACAGATTGAGAGAAATATATATTACCTACAGGAGTCAGTTAATGACTGGAATAACCTGATGCACTTCCGCAGGCCTGGGAAGGTTCAACCTCACACATGCCGGCAAACAACTTGGCCAGTGGAGGTCAAGTCATTTGTCAAAAGCCATGGGCTGTTACTGTGAAATACAGGATGAACCAGCACACCTTTGTACTCAGGTCACCCTACAAACCATAGTGAGTAAACAGCTGTGATGGGTTGGTTTGGAGGTCTTTTTTGCTGTAGTGGGTGTGAGTGTCTTTTTGGTTTTGTTTTGGCGTTGGTTTGTTTGGTTTTAAGCCAACTCATAAGGGCTTCTCATAAAAAAAAGGGCCAAATAAAACTAAAACTTTTTCTACAGTTCCCCAAGTGGAAACACTGAAACTCTCCATTATTTGATTCATACTGAAAACAATTGCAATTATTACTTGTTTGCTGCAGCATTCAGAAAATACCATGGTAGCTGCTGCCCAAAGAGAGACAGTCACAAATGAATTGTGTGATTCATGAAGAACAGAGGACAACATACAAACTACATGAAGTATAGACAGTAATTAATATAAGAAGGCAGCATGATATGCTTTTCTCTCATGTTACTAGGGTACATACATTATTCTTGAGTGCCATGGTAGGTGCTAAAAAGTTGCACTAGTAAATTTTAAATGGTTTTATAAGGTCTCAAAGTTAAAACCATGCAAACTTAACCCACTGTTTCTGTATTTAAAACCACAAACTATCAGTAATAACCAATCAACCATCCAAACTTCCAAGACAATCATGAAATGTTTCTTTAAAGTCTTCCAATATACTTAAATTACTTTTTCCATCTTTCTTACAGATTTAACATAGTTACGAAGTTTAGGAATGGAAAATGATCTTATCAGTTTGGTTTAAACAATCACCTGACACCAGGAGGCAAGGTTTTAAGTAAAAACATCAGCCTGAGGCCAAGAGCCAGGTTGGGGAATTGATCCCACTATTATTTTCAGATCCATTGCTACTGTACAGCCCCTCTTCAATGTACATTACCCATCAAAACCGGAATTATATAGCTCACAACCCTGCACTGACTTGGCTTCTCATTAGCAGGAAACATTCACACAGTCATTTTAAATAACAGATTGATATTTTAGCCAGGTCCACAGAGAGAAATATTGATACAGTAGGTAACTAGATAAACTTTCCCTCCACACCATCTTTACGCTGCTGTGAACTTGCCCTTTCTCTGGTTATGTTCACTACTTAAACTCTCTAACAAGAGGTAGCAATGTTATTTTTCATCGGTCTAAAAGGAATCCTCTCTAAACAATTTAGACATGGGCAGGAGGTGAAAAGAGGAGAGGTTTTACACAGTGGCAGCATGATGCTTGCTTGTTGGTTGCTTATTTTTAGGATCTCTGCTGAAGGACACACTAAGGTTTCATGGAAGGCGTGACACCTTGACTTATTTTCTGCTTGAAGATGCCAGTAGGATTCATTACTGTTAACTACATTTGCTCTACCTATACGTCAAGGAAATACAATTTTCTTTGGCTTTAGAGTGGATACAGGATTAAATATACCTCACATGACTGAACTTATAAGACATGAAGGTGAATTATGTGACACTATGTATCCCAAATCCAACATTAACATAAAAAAATAACTGGTTTAGATAATCAATCCGGCTTGTTTGCTAAACTACCTGGCTAACAGCCAAAAGGCAGCAATTTCAAGGGGTTTTATAGATGCACTCGGGAAAACAAAAATCCATTTCCTAGAAGGGGACTCAGAACTCACCAATTCCTTAAATCAAAAGAAATGTGGAGGAATTCTGCCTTTTGCCAACCTTCTCTTACGCAGCTTTACAGTCAAAACGCACATCTCAGGACAAATCAGTTTGCCTGTTTACACTACCTTTCATGTTTCCACCTGCACTATTTGCCTACCAGTTTTTAGGGAATATGTAAATAGTTATTAATACCTTGTGTTTCAACTAGTAGGAGAAAATCCCAGATATAATTGCTCACCAAATGACCTTTTTAGCTTTCCTTTAGTATGCAAAATTAAGCAAGAAAGTGTTGTAATGATTGTATGGGCTTTTTAAGTAAGGTTACTTCAAAAGGAAGGATGACCTATGAAAATTGTCTCTTTGAAGAAAACCACAAAGACACTGAAAAGACAAACTGGAGGACAAGAGTCTCCAAACAATCTATTATCAAAGTGCATAAACATAAAATACTTTACACATTTTAAGGCCCCAAAAGATTACAACAGCAGTCCTCTAAACTGATCTCTCCACTGTCACTAATCATCGCTCAGTTCTTCTGGGATCTGAGCCATAGTGCAGTGTGCTCCCACTCTGGGATAATATAGCACATAACATATTTGATAAGCTTGTTACAGATATACTGTACAGATATACTATAGGTAATTAGAAGCCTACTAAGATGAAGTAAGAAAAAGAGTCAGAAAATACAGTGGTGTTATTCTCTTCTACACCACGAAAGCAGTGACCAAAATCTTGTTATTGTGAGATTGTAATTCAAATGTATCTTTTTAATTCTTTATTTTTCCAGCAAGTAGAACTATTTGTGGCCAAAACTTTGGAGGGGAGGATGTATTGGGGTGCACAAATGAGAGAAAATCCAAACCCACATGGGTAACTTGAGACCGTGAACGCACAACTGAACATTTTCCATCTCCAGCTACCACTAACAACACTGGAAGCTTTATGCTAACAAGATCTCAGACCCAGCAGTACAGAGGCAAAAGGCCCAAACTTTTTGTGTGACTTCAGGTCACTTGTGAGCTATGCTGTGAGCCAAAGGAGGGCAGCAAGGTAGAGTAAAGCCTGTGAGTTGACACCTAGCCACAGCCATGCAGAGGAGAACAGGACACACTAGCCTCCTGCCTCAGCTTCCCCACCTGAAGCAACAACATTCACCTGCCTCACACTAGAGCCCTGAAAAAGTCAACTCATGTATGCAAAGTGCTTTTAAAATGAAAGCACACTTCATTTCTCTCCTTTCCATGATTGTAGTCATCCTCAGAGAAGTCTCAGTAGCCAGCAGCTTCCTATTCAGGCAGTTACAGAAGTGACAGTTCTCTCAGCAGCTCTGCGTGACCCACTTGCCCACCTTGAGCCTCCTGCAGCAGTATTTAAATGCCGAGGAGTTTATCAGCATATAACTGAAATGTTAAGGGGGGAAGTGTATTAGTGGGGACAGGAAAAGGCAAGATTTATGGCACATGAAAGGCACTGCTTATGCAGGGTGAAATTCATTATAGCCCATTTGAGTTAAAATATCACACCTGTATGAGACCTTAATGAAATAGTCATCCAGATGGGAGCAGGGAGAAGATCAAGCAAGCTGCACGCTTGTGCAGAAAGAATTTGCTCCTGAAGCCTGGCAGGTAGAGACGTAAACAGAAGCATGTTTGCTTGTGTGTTCCAGGCCAGCATCAGTAGCATAAAAACAAAGATCCCTACGGCCCTGGAAATTAATGGGAGGAAGCGAGTTGTGGAAGCAAACCGACAAAGGAAGACATATCAAAGGTTTCAATTCTATTCAATATTAGACATTGTGGGGTAAAGGCAAAATGAATCACAGCTGATTAGCGCTTAGGCTAGCTAAGACTGTGTGCACAGCAAACGAGAAGATGGAAACCCAGTCCCTGCAGGAAGCTTCAAGGGTTTCTAAGACAAAAAAAAAAAGTGAAAACAACCATTAACATAGAAAGGGCTCTTCCACAAATTGCTTCAATACAGTGGTTTCAGTCCATTCTGTCTCTTACACAGCACTGCTACAGAGGTTTCTGCTTATCCTTCCTGCAACTGAGGCACAGCTGCTCCAGCTGCTTGTTGGCAGATGGAAGAAGACAGCAACTGGATTCCTGTTTAGTGCTGTTAACTGTGTAGTGGTATAAGCAGAATGCAGGGAGTCTGGCCACTGGCTCTTTCTACTGAGACTGCCAGTGACTTGCTAGCCAAGACACACATACACACACAGAGCCCTGCAAAAGATGCACTGAACACACACTTTTGTGTCTTCTTTTCAGAGACTTCTTCCTGCACTGTTGCTTCCATTCCCTCTCACCCATCTCTGACCAGCACAGCACCGTGCAAGAGGAGTTTGCATTCAGAGCCTGCTGCTGGCACCACAGTTTCAGAGGTAAAGGTGGCAACATCAAAAGACACCAGCCTACCCTGTTTCACAAATTTTTAATTCCTTCAAACCCTACTCCTGTAGTTCACTTTGTAAATACAACAGATGCTATATGCAGCTTTGGTTCAGTTCACTAGTACTATTACCATGCGAAAAATCTCCAATAGTGAATTAAGGAAGCCATGGTTCAAAGTGCCTGCTATCAGTTTGCTAAGTCAGCAAGAAATATTGTATCTGTATCTCCATCTCCTAGGTTAAATAGCAATCAAATCTCTGGAGAGCAAAATAGACACCTTTTACAAGTTAACTAGGAAGCCTAAAGGCAGTGTGATAATAGATCTAGAAGCCACTGTTGGGTCAACAATTCATGCACAGAGCTACAGACAGCTGAAGCTCAAAGACCAGCATTGCCAACTGTCTGTGATGAGTACATTGACTACTGTAAGGCTTCTCCTAGAACTCAATGGCATGCTCCACCTAATCTCAGCCAAAAAAGATCTTCCTCTAGTTCTTACTTTTATCGAGAAAATGATTAAACCACAAAAAGTAACACGGATGCTAAAAGCTGAGACATAAATAAATCAGGACACGTGCTGCTGCAGAACACAAGATAGGTGGCCAGGGACAGAAACTGCCATAAAAAATTCCTAGGGACGTATTTCTGGGCATCCGACATGAACTCTCACTTCAGAAAGACTAACTTCTCCACACACATGATCACAGGTATAGTTAGAGCTGTGTCTATCACACAGGACAGCATCAGCAACAACAAGCAGAATTCAGGAACTCTTGAAATGAATATGCCACACAAAGAACAGAGTGTTGGCAGCTGAGCAGGTAATAAGCCTTATTAAAATGAAAGTTAACAACAGCTAAATTGTATTTGTACTTGAACATATTATTTCATGAAATATAGCATGCATCTCCTGTACTGTAAACATTAACTTTTTAGGAAAATAAAGGAAATTCAGTGGAGTGCCAGTGAATACAGTCCAAGGACAAGAAAGGAGATGGCTTAACATGGATAAATATTAAATAGCAACCACCAAACAAACAAACAAACAAAATCCAGCACTATCTTGTTTTTATGCTCCTTGATGTTCCTTAATTCAGCATAATACCAGTTATAGTTATTTGGTATTATCACATAAATGTACAATTTCACCATAAGTTTCATTGCAAGCAAAACCTATATATCCTGGAGTTTGGTTGTTACCTGAAACCTGCTCATTTTGCTCTGTTTCAGTTTTAAGGCACATTTTTATCCTTTCAGACAGTATCTAGAACCTGTGCCCACTAACACTGCAATTGCCAGGAGACAGATGATTTTCCTCTAGACATCTTTCTTGAAAACTTTCAATAGCTTGACTTGCTCTGTGCAAACATCTTACATTGCTAATAATGTTTGGTAAGCAACGCTGCCTCTCTGAGCCTAGTCCAGCACTACAGTACCATTTCACAACATCTACAAAGGGACAAGGTGTCCAATTCCTGGCCAACTGTGGGCTTGGTGGCACTGTCTTGAGCTCAGCAGTAAAACAAAGAGATCCATTGGATTTCCAACTTTTAGCATCCTTTTTAAATGCTCTCTCAAACAAGGAGGCACCCCTAGATAAGCAAAGGAGCACACACACACTTGCAAAAAGTAGATGCTGTGATTTGTGCTAACGAGACAGAAATAGCAGTATGACCGAGACCCAAGTACACGATATGACACGTGCAGCTGTCTAAATAGCTCTGCTGTTGGTGTCACTGCGTGTTAATAGCATTCCCTTCTGCTTGGCCTCATCTCTCCACTTTACAGAAGAGATTAAAAAATATCAGGAGCTACCAGTTCCACCTAGACTGAACTACTCACTGAAACAAACAAGAAAAATAGCCACACAACTAATTAAGATTTCACTTTGGAAAAGATTCAAGAGAGCTTGGATGGCAGGAACCCAAGCATCTCATATTTCTGAACCATTAGAAAAACAGTGGTATGCTTTTGTTTCCTTTCCATCTTCATGAAAGCCTTTTTCAAACGAAAGAAGTAGTAAATAAAAAGCATTTACATCTCCTGTACAGCAACAACTAACGTTCCTGTTGTGAAAATACCAACACAGGAGCCTCTTAACTCTTTACCTGTCATCTCCACAAGAAGATACTTTATTGGAGAAAGTACTTTCTGGTGATGTACTGCATGCATTTTGTGCACTTGCTTTACATTTAAAATGCCCTGGAATAATTTCAAGCTAATGAACATGAATTAGAGATATCCCCAGTGATTTACCAGTCCAGCAGAGGTATGACATGGCACTGTGATGTGTTCCAATTTTACAAACCTCACCTTAATTTCAAGGGAAAATTAGTTCCCTTTATTTTGATATTTATACTCTAATTATGTGGCAATCTCAGCATAACATAGTGGCTCCAGCACCCTGAAGACACTTTGGTTCTTTCCTCACAGCATCCACGCAACAAGATATCAAGAGCTAAAAATATGAGCCAAAGGACCTTTCTTTAAGCAATTATGTATCCCTGCAACAGATATAATGCCACAAAAATCCACAATGAGGGAGTTTTTGGGAGCATGTTTTGTAAATTCTGATGCCATCACATGAGCTTGAACTCAGACTTCAGTTTCTAAACTGGACTAAAATTTTGGCCAGCCCCAGACAAGAAAAAAAAGAGCAGCTCACTTGTGATTTAACTGTGGCACCAGAGTATATTAGAAGCTAGCTAAACACAGCAAAATATACACAGCTTCTTTACTAAGAAGGCAGCTAAAACAGAGGAGTACTTATCTACCTTGTTAGCCTAAGACATTTTTAGAGGAATACAGGTCTTTTCCGCGTCCGTTGCCAGGCAGATGGAAGTCTGCTGTGCACAAAGAACAGAAGAGCTCACACCACAGGCATCAGTGATCAGACACTCAGAGCAACAAGACACTGAAGAGCACACCAGACACTGCAGCACCTTTTCCTAAAAGGTTCAGGCACCCAACAGAAACCACCTTCTGACAACAAGCACCATTTTGGGTGTAGTGAGGACTCCTGTTCTTCCGTTGGCTTTTGCAGACACAAAGATTAAAAAACTACAGATGGCCATTCCTGGACACCAAGGCTTTTCACCAGCTCTAAGCTCTTTTGTGAAAATATTACTTCAAATGAAATTAAACGTAGATATCAAAAGCAACACTGAGAAATCACTTCTAAAAAACAAGTATCTCTTTGCCAACACATGGAGAAAGCACCATGAAGTGCATCCAGAGCCCAGAAAGCTCGTACAGTGAGGGTTTACAGATGCTTGTTTAAAAAACCAAACCAAATTACCCCTCATGTGGCTTGAAAGAGAACTACCACATACAGGTATGCCACTACAGATTGAGCCATTCCAGGCAATCAGAAACAACAAAAAAAAGTCATCATTATGCCTGTCAGCTTAAGACAATGGTCAGAGCCCAAGATTTCTGCTTCTACTCGGCCACAGGAAGAGTTTATATCCCATGCAAGGAGATCCATCACCTGCGTGTGACCCCATTGGGGCTGCTGGCAGTGCCATGCACCTGGGCAGGAAGGCCAGGTGAGGGTGGAGAAAGGCAGGTTTGATGGAAACACTAAGCATCTGTGTCAGTTAATGAGTTCAATTTAATTACCTCCCAACAGAAAGATTAACCAGGGTGCAACTAGTGATATGAAATAGTCCTAATGGGTTCCACTGCCTGAATCCACTGCACATCAAGTTGAATTGATTTTTAAACAGTGAAAATTCAAACAACTCCCATGAGAAACTAACACAATTCCCATCTCAATCAAATGCTTTGTAATAGTTACATATAAAATGCATTTTTTGAGGAGGGAGAGTCGATTATTTCTTCCCCTTTCATTCCTATAGGAGACTTGGCAAATTGATAATACTAAGACACTGAAATACCAGCACAAACTGAGGATAAAAAGTGCACAAGCATACTGTGAATAGTATTTTGCAAATAACTTAGATTTTTTTAAAATAAAAGAAGTAGGTAAGTATCTTGAGTGCTTGAAATAGCAGGACAGTTAGGCTATTGTTAAATTCTTTATAATCCCAACCTTCCAGAAATAAATTTGCAAGTAACCAAATACCCTGAAAGTAATTTAAGATAGCAATCAATTTATATTTTATAGCATGTTCCCAAAGCAAAGATTTCAGACTTGGCTGCTAATTTGGAGTATCCAACTGAGTTACTCTGATTGTATCTGAATTCAGAATGTGCCACAAACCATATAGAATGGTAGAGGTTGGAAGGGACCTTTAGAGATCATCTAGTCCAACCTCCTTGCAGAAGCAGGTTCACCTAGGTCAAGTCTACTTGGGCACCAACAATTTTTGAGCACAAATCACTAACTGGGATCAAGGAAGTCCCGATTTCAGAAAGAATAAAAAAAGACTATGTATTTTAATTTAACACTCCCCCAAACCACTGTTGTACAAACCCAACCTCAATCTTTTCCCAAGTATATAAGAACATTTCTACATAAATACACAAAATATCACACAACTGTTTGGAAAAGGCTTTTTGCCATGACCTCAGAAAACAGATTCAACTTCAACTATTTCCACTTCACTTAATCAGAAAAAGATTTGAAAAGTATATATATCTAGAGCTGAAAATATCTATCTAGAGCTGAGATACTGACAAGTCCTATCTCACAAGAGATAAACGTGCTGACAATTTGCCAAATAAAGGGTCCGTTATCCACTCAATGGGCAAGCAAACACTTACAAGGACAATTGGCATCTATGCAAGGCAGCCACAGACTGAGTGGTCATCAGGTGTTTAATAGCAACTGACATTTTAAACGAAATCCAAGGGCTGCCAGCATCAAAGGTTCACTGAACTAGAGCAAATGAAAGAAAGGTGAAGGGAAGGGAGCAAACAAAATAGCTGGATGTCTTCTCAGCAGCAGTTCTGTCTGGTTAATTTTATTTTTGCTGATCGATACCAGAACAATAAAGCATTTCCAATATTGGTTTTGTGTAATTTTTCTTCATTAAATCAGACTTGCATGAAAGGAAATCAAACTCACCCAGCTTCAGAGTGAGGCTTTATTCCAGGTGACATCAAAGACTGGAACGGGAATGGGGAAATGAAAAAAAGGAGGAGGAAGAAAAAAACCAAACCCACCTTGTGCAATGTTAAATACCTAACAGGAGATGACAAATCAAATGGGAATTACCGTGGTAAAAACATAATTAAAAACTTGATTGAAGTTAAACAGAATTTACATAACACTGCAAATTAACTTTATGCTGAAAGTATTAACTGGGAAAGCAATAAAAAGGCATTTCATTAGTAATCTATATTTAAACAATATGTACAATAGAGTTGCTCTAATGAGAAACTTAGGGGGTTTAATAAAAGCAGTTTCCAATGGCTGCCAAGAGACACGGCTATCACTGAGATTTCTGTACATAAACAAACCATCTTTGGCAACACCACATGCGGACTGGAGCCATGATATCCAGTAGAGGTTGAGGCTCTACAGCTCCTTGGTACAAATTAACTGCATTGAAAACTAGCACACAGCCCTGGGCTACCCATTTAGCACCAGCCTTCTGGCTTCGCGTCAAGGAATAGCACAATTTCAGTGGAACCAGGATTCCTGGCTTTCTGGATGTTTTCTAAAGGAATGTATTATTCATAAAAGTTTTCAGGAACACGCATCTGTCACTATGACCTTTCATTCCTGTCTCTTCAGGGACATGGATTGTCTGTGATAGCGATGCAGAATCACATTACAATCATTAACCGAGTCACAAAACAGAGCATCACTGGTAACAACAGTGGTAACAACAAAAATGGTAGTAACAGCACATTACATCTAAACTACTTGGATACATACCATTCACCTTCAAATGCTGAAGTCAAGACACATACATAAGAAATGCACTATTACAAATTCAAGATGAAAACTTCCTACAACACATGATGGAGAACGTAAATTCAGTTTACCCCAGATTTCAGGGTGAACCCAGAAAGAATCCAGTCACACTTAATTTCTCACTTCTTCCTTATACCATGCAAATAAGTTTTCTTCTTTTCCCAGCCACATATTCTTCATAAATTCTGTTTGAAAGCTTAATGGGCCCACAGCAACAATCCTGCTTGGTCACCTTTCATCAATAACCCAGCTGTTTCCTCACGTCACCCAACCACCACCTTAAACCCATGTCACAAAACCAATGAGGTAGTTTACATTGGTATTGTTTCCATGTTTTATATTTTTCAAACCAAGTGGCAAAGTCTGTAATTTCAAGTAAAAATTAAGTTGCCTTCAGGTACAGCCATTCATTGCAATTTCTGACTAGGAGCAGGTTTTCAACACTTATATGGCAGCTTGGTGCTTTCTCTACCTTTTGCTACTGAAAACACTTTAAGAAAGTCCATCCCAGGCAACAGTGACCTTCAAAAAAATAACTAATCAAGACCAAAAAAATGAGTAAAAATCTCTGTTAACAAAATTAAACACAAGAGATTCCTGTGATGGAGCTTTTTGGCCTAACACAAGTTTATACCTTTCCCGTAGATATCCACTGTGTATGTTTTGGGTACTATAAAGCAGTATCTAGTAAAACAAAGTAAAATCGACAAAAGTAGAATTTGTTCTGTGTCTTGGAATGACAAACATGAGAGCACTGCACAGGAAAAGGGCCACTGGATACTAGGAAACTATGATGTTGAAATCGATGCTACTTAATTATCACAATGTAGGATGCTCTGAGTAAAAGACTTGATTTCTCTGGTTGATGTGTTTTCAGCTTATGTGAAAGGATTGAACTGAAATGGCTATAAGCCAGGTAAATTACTTCCCAAAGTACCCCAGACACAAGCCCCAAGAGTAGGAATCAAGGGAGATGCTTTGTAGGCTATCCTGAAGTCTAGAGTATAAGGAGCTCCTCTAAGCCACGGGAAAGAAGATTTGCAGGCTTTCTACGTACTGTGGGTCTACGCCATTCCCTGAGCGATGGTTTACATGCATACTCCCCAGTTCTGTGGAGTTGTATTTTAGGAATCAATATTTTTATTTTTCTATGCCATTAAAAATACAAATCTTTAAACAATGTAAGTGCCTGGGACATGTTTTCGTATCAAGTTGAGTTTGTTTGGGTTTTTATGTCAGTAAGAAAGAAAACAAGCAAATGGTGTTTCATTCTGCTTTGGCTGATGAAACACATTAAAAAATATATACATAGAGATTAATTTCCTTGTGTTTGTTGAAAATTCAGTAGATAACATTTGTTGAATGCTCATAAATCACATCAGTTTTACTTTTGCTGTCCAAACCCCCATACTTTCTAGAATATTTTTTTCTCTTACACACATATTTCTGTTTTGCTAAAAAGAACACAAACAAACCTGGTCTTGCCTAAGCACACGAACACCCAATGCCATCTCCACACACAGGGGCTGTTTGGAGTAGAAAGGAGACAGTCAGCTTATAAAGCTGATGACACTTGCTAGCCATTGCTAACTATGATGAAAGGCAACCTCAAATAAAATGGCATAAAGACAAGAGAACTAGCTGGAAGGAAATCCCATTGCGTTTACCCTAGCAGCCACTGGGCAAAAAGCATGCATGACCCAATTCCAACAACTGCACTACAGACCTAATTTGTCAAGTTACATGTTGCTCCTCTGCTAAAGGTTGCACACACCTTCCAAAGTTTTTGACACAAATTGTCACATTCCCAAAACATCTGACATTATGTGTGTGAGATGTGGTTATCCCACAGGTGTCTACGGCACTCAACAAGTTATGGTCACCTTCTGCCCCATCTCCTTGGAGCTGCACCCATTCTGCTGTGACATGAAATCACAGAATTTATCACAAAGTTACTTTACAGGTGAGAGAGAGAGAGGGAGGCTTAAATCTCTCAAAGTACATGCTAAGTCTGGTAAGATGTACAGTGAGTAACACGACAAACCTCACCAGAATCTCTCTTTTCTGGCAAAACAGATCCTCTCATGGGGTCAGCTTCTTGTGCCAAGGCCACATTTCTCCAACTGGCAGAGAAGGGGACAGAGGAGGCACATTGTCCTCAGGCTCACCCAGGAGTGATGAGCTCAGGAGAAAGGAATTGCCCCATCAGTTCCGAGAAGAGCATCGACACACCAGAAAGCAAGCTGTGCTCAGGGCTTTTCTTTTTTTATCACAGTGTATTTATACTCAAGAGAATGCAGCTCACATGCAGTATCGACCCAGGTTGGAGAGACTATGCTTTTGCCACAGAGGGCAGAGAGAAGGGACATGTTTTTAAAAGCATTTTCTATGCCAGCCTTATTCTGACCCCTGAGGACAACACACAGTCTAAAGGGGACGATGGATAGTGTTAAAATAGTGTTGTAGAGAAACTACAGGCCTAGTCAAGACTGCAAATCCTTTGTGCTACACACTGTGCAAACATATGAACGTGAAATGACCTTTACTTCAAAAAGCTTGTAACTCAGTGAATAAAGTGAAAAGATCCACAGCATTTTTTTAAGGCTACTTATAAAAATATGAATGCCCAGAAATATGCCTACAGATGGATTTTGGTAAGGTTGCTGGAAGTTTGTATTTTAATTTATACAGGAGCTACCAATTAATTACTCTTAGGCTGTCTGAAGAAATCCATGACTCTGTTTACAGATGTTTGGAAAGGGCATGTTGCAGGAAAAGAGAGCCAGTGATGGGCAGGAAACTGCATATTCCAATATACTCACTGACACAACAGAAAAAGCTTCCCAAAACCTTTAAGCCTGTACCATCTCTGTCTGCAACCAAAGTCCATCCGCTTCTTCCTCTCAGGACTTTGCACGTTGCTGGAGATGCTCACTGTTTTGAGCTGAACAGCATCAGTGCTTTGACTCAGTGAGAGCAGAAGACTTGTATGATGTACTTCGTATTCTGGGTTCTTTGCAGTTCACTGGATTACACCTTTATACATTTAACCTTCTTTGCATTTCTGTTACCTTCCCTACTCGGGGTTCTCAGTAGTGGCTGTTGCTGTGTTGCTGCAGGTCTAGCTACACTGGGGCCTCCTGTAGAAGTTGTGCTGCTACCCCGTCCTCATTTCAGACAGGATGGCTTTAAGACAACAACAAAAAAATGTGTATGCTAAGAGTCTTCTTGGAAGTCACACATTTCCTAGTTTACCCAGATCTCTCCACTTCTGCCATGTGGCCTCTTCAGGTATGATGGGGGTTGCAGACAGTTTCAGGTTGTCAAGTGCCCAGGTAGATGTTTATGGCAGAAGGTTTTCTAGATCACCTCTTGTTTTCTCTCAATACAGAGAGGAAAGAGGTTAGAAAGCCAGTGTTTGGTAACACTTGTGCTGATAGGAAGTTTGGGGCACACTTAGCGTCTGTTAGATATTTGCATTTGCTGGTCTCATTTGGAAAACAGAATTTCTAGTGCAAAAAAGGGAAAAAGCTATTGCCTTCCAGTCTCAAGTGTGTTTCAAACTCTGACCCTCTGAGCTTACAAAGTCATATCCAGATCCATTCACTTTGGTATTTTCATCAGCAGGCTGAATAAAGTATGTCCTTTCTCCCCCATTAGACCTAGCATTTAAATTTTTAAAAGACCTGAAAAATGCATCCAACATCCACAAAATGATGCAACACTGATCTTAACCTTCTAGAAGTGGAGAAGAGAGTCCCCTAGCTGGTATACAAATAGCAGCTGAAACAGCATCCCACTGGCATGTCTGCAGTATTTGCCTTGCTCCTTAGGAAGCAGTCATGGAATTGAATTTTAAAATAAACATGATACACCAAGCATCTGCCAGCAATGCTTTAATTTTCAAGCAGAAAACAAACAATAACAACAAATCCTGATTTCTTTTTTTCCAGTTGCACAATAGTGGGATGGAAGAAAGCCTGGGCCCCAGCAGAAGATGCACTTTCATGCTGATCTCCCCAGGGCAATGGAGGGTGCAGGTGCCCATGGGCCGAGGAGATGGGGCAGGCTGGGTTGTGAGGGAGCCTTTCTCTACCAGATGGGTTTACCATGCTGAGTTCAGGCCTGGATGCACAGCTTTAAGTTAAAAATGCTGGGACAGACCAAGGCAAGTGGCATCCCCTCCTGGCTGCCACATTCCAGGCAATTAGAGGCAGCAGGGCCTCGGCTCCCTGGTGGGTGCGTGGACGGAGGCGCAGCAGCAGGGGAGAGCGCAGGGAGGGGAGGAGTGCTGCTTTATGGCAGCATGGTAAATCAATTGCATTTTTTATTTCCACTGCTGAATATCATTACACTCTCTCCACGGCTTTTATGAATGTTTGCCTTACACCATAATGTATTTGCCAGAAATCAATAGTCTCTTACCCTTGCAAACTAGTAGCCAATGTCACCACCTTCCCAGCTTGCAGATCAACTAGCGCTGTCCACTGCCACCACAACAGGAAAACTGGTTTCTTACTTGTCGCCTCGCATACAAATCTTCAGCTTGGAAAGCAGAGATAAATACACCTATTTCAAGGCAGCTGTCAACAGCTTTTAAATCAAAGCCTGTGTCCTAAAATATGCTTTTCCATTGAGCAAGTATGGAGGTACCATTACAGGCCTTCATTAAAAAAAAACCAGCTTGTACCAAGAATAGGAGCATTTTGAATTGCTTCATCACAATGTGCTACGGATTGTTTACCCTCAAGAGAATTGGAAGGCTAGGAAAAATGCTCTTATACAATTCAAAGGACAGTAGCAAAACTTACTGAGGACCAATTGTGAAAGATGCTGCATATTTACATAATGGTTTTAAATTTCACTCACAGGACAAAAACCACAAAGGGCTGAAGAGGCATCATGTCTGTAATTAAGACATAGAAAAAAAAGACATGATACTTTACATATAGTATAGGTTTCTCTACAAACTCCTTTTCTTCCTCTATCAGTCTTCTCCTGAATCATCCAAATTTGAGTCTCAAGCCTTTGCTCCATAGCTGAAGCCCTAGAAATTCCTGGTCTGAATTTGGGAAGAAGAAAAAAAAGCTTAGAATTGTCTCCTCCTTTGCTACAGAACCTCCAAAAGCAGAAATAAGCTTTCTAGGGTAACATCTGTATATCCCTTTAGTCTTCACACTCTTTGAATTTTGTATTTGCTTGGTTTAAAAAAATTTCTCTGCTGTGAAGGGATTAACAGCTATTTTTTCACCTTTGTTATCTTACCTCAATTTACTGCTTATTTTACTCTTCTCCCAGTGGGACTACACAGAAAACTGGTCTTCTGCCCCACCGAGCCCCATCTCAACTTGTCTGCAACCATGGGAGCTGCAAGAAGGATCTCCACTGTGGCTGGCTTTCAGAGCTTCTAACTGCTCCCTCTGACCCTTACCAAAAGAATAATTTAGTGTCCAGGTGATGTTGCCTTGGGGGCTGCCAGGAAAGCTTTAGCAGGAGGGGCTTGCACATCAACCAGAATAGAGGGTATTTGCTGAGGAAAACCTCAGCCCTTAGCCTTTGAAACGGTTTCTGGGTGCTGCATTAAAACTCATAGACAAACTTGGCTGAACAACTGTAAGAGGTTCCAAAGAAACATAAAGGAAAATTTCTTCACTGTTCAGGTGAGGTAGCACTGGAAGGGGCTGCCCACATAAGTTGTGGAGTCTCCTTCTCTGGAGATATTCAAACCCACCTGGATGAGTTCCTGTGCCCTACTCTAGGTAGTCCTGCTCTGGCAGGGGGGTTGGACTGGATGAGCTTTCCAGGTCCCTTCCAATCCTCAAGATTCTGTGAGATTCTGTGACTACCCTACACATGCAAATAAACCCTTTTTTCTTCCCCTTTGCACAGACTGCATGAACTCCTATGACTGCATCAATAGGTGCCATAAAAAACCCCAAACTTAAGCCAACCAAGCAGTCCATACATACAGGGTAGAGGCTTCTGCAGCCCTGAACAAACAAGCCGAGTGTGGATTTTACATACAATGTCAGTAGTGCAGCAACTGAACTTTACTAGAGAGGAGCTATAGCTCCTGCAGACATGGCTGTGTGTGCCCTCAGCTGCTGTGCTGGAGGACACCTGCCATGGACCCTGTACAGAGGGGCTTGGGCTCACCACCCACCGCCACGCTCGCTGAGCACATCCTCCTGGGAGCCTCGCTGAGCTCGGGCAGGAACCGTCACCTCCTGCTCCTGCCCAGCTCTGCGGTAGGTTGGAAGTCCATCTGTTTACAGGACAGCCTTTTCCTGCCACTCATCTCCGAGCACAAAGAGGGGATTGTAACCTTGTTACTGCACCGGGCGGACAAGGGAGCGGAAGCACCCGCTTGCTGTTCTCGAGAGCAGCCCCCACGCTTCCCCCCAAAGGGACTCTCTATTGCTGTCTAATACTCTTCTGCAAACGGGCAAGTGCCAATTTCCACTCTGTTAGGACTGGTAAATTTTATGTTTGTAATGCCTGGTTGGTGAAAAGAAAATAACAGGCTTGTTCATGAAAAGCCCAGGGTTGGTAGTGCAAAACGGCTGACTGGGAAGCTGCTTAGAGCAGAACTGGATTCATCAGCCCAGGCTCAGATTATACCTCTGCAAAGCCATAAAACTGCTTCTGTGGGGGAGAGCCATCATTCAAGTGACAGCCTGAGATAAACCACAATCTGATGACTGTCACAGTCCCTTTGACACCAACACTTACCATCTCCCACTGTTTACAGACTAATCAGTTTACCCTCACCAACTGGCTGCATAGAAGGCAGCTGCTCGTCATGACTTGCATTTTCTTACAGCCTCCCAGAGCAGACAACCAGGACTCTGTAATTTCCTCCACTCCTCTGGCTCAGACTGCCCGAAAGGAGGGAGAAAAAAAAGACATTCTGCTTTACAATTCCTGTGTTTTGGAGAACCTTTACTCATTTCCAGTGAATGCTCAGGATTTCATTATCTATTTCTAAAGAACAGCCTTTCATATAAAGCTAAAAGTTAACAGTTCCTACAGTAACAATTCTCTCAGGGTATTTTTTACTATTATTTTTTAAACTATATTAAAGCATTTTAAAAATATCTGTATTACCAAACTTTAGACAAGATTTCTCAGGCACAGAAGCTGATGTAGTAGACACTGTCTTATTTGATTTCAAACTTTCAAAAATAAATAAATTATATAAATAGGCTTCTTTACTCTGAACATTCATCATTAAGTACTGGGGCATAGCTTTAGGCATAATTGTACTACTGAATTCATCAGCTGCCTAATCATCATTCACTCTGCATCTATTCCTGCTAATTAAAAAGATAAAAACTCCTAACAACTTTTACATAAATACTGTATTTGTTCTCCACAAAGACACGAGGCTAATTTACCAGTGATTAACTGATTATCTAATTTTATAGCTGTCACTCTGCAAGGGCTAGCACCCAGAGCCACCAAGGAAAGAAACTAAAAAGGCCAAGTGAAGTCTGTCGACCCTTCCCTACGATCATCCATGCTTGCCTGACTTGGGATAGCAAAGATAACGGCCTTGGCCCAGGGCTACACACACAGGCTCTGCTGGCCCCGCAGCTGGTAAAGGGAAAGGACAGGTCCTCTGTGCAAAACCTCTCAGTCAGGTACTAAATGACCCAGTGGGACAGCAGAAACCTGCTGGCCACAAAAAATATCTGGCAAGGACATTACACAGAGCAAGAGCTCAAGATGATTATGCAGCCTCACAAGACCCTCTGGCAAAAGCTGGAAATTAGCTTCAGCGTGTTCCCTCCGCCCTCATCCCCTCACCTGACGGCCAGCATAATGCAGACTCTGCAGCAGCATACCTCCTGCTTAGGCCCCCCTGCTAACACAGAAATCTTTTGCTTTCAAAGAAGAGCTGTCAGCATTTAAAGACCTATCATCTTCCAAGGGAGAAACCTGGCCAGCCCTCAGAAGCGGAGGGAAGAACCAGCTAGTTCCTCCAGGCACACGTGCCACTGAGAGCAGAACCCAGCCATGGACGCATCCCCATCAATGGTGCAAGCATCGGTGTAAGCTGAGCTCATCTCAACTGTGGCACACAAGAAGTGATGCAGAGCTTTCCTACAAGGAGCAGCTGTCTCTTTTTCCTCATAACCCAATTATACTTACTTGAGACATAAAACAACTTGAGGAAGATAACTTAAACCTGTGCACTTTTCATGAATTGTCACCAATTGCAATGCATAGCTGTCGTTACCTTTGTGCTTGTTCCAGAGGTACATGCAGAAAAAGCCACTGTTAAAGCAAGAAAGAACAAGGGTGACACCAACAACGTCAGTTTTGTAGGCAAGTGATGTTTAGCTCTCCATAAATTTTCTATTAGAGCATTACTTGGAGACATTACCACTCCCAAACTCTCTGCTTCCTGCAGGTGATAGCAGGATAGGCAAATGAGTTCCACAGAGGCAGAGATAGGCACTTAAGGTCACTATGGCAGCTTAGATGCTTGCCTCTAAGTATTTCAAAACCAAAAGAGCAAAAAAATAGTATAGTCACGCTCACTTTTGATGAACAGAGGAATCACTTTCCCCTCAAATGGGGAAGGAGGTAGGAAAGAGAATGTGTTTCAGCTGTGCAGACACATGACGTGTGTGCAGAAAGAGATAACAGTATTCAGTGAGGTGCAAGAGACACTCATTTCACTCTCAAGCCTGATTCCTGGACTGAAAACTACACTCTGTACACAAAATAGTATGTTGTAGCACCAAAGCTTTAGCTGTCTATTTGTTGAGAACCTTTTTGTTTCCCCGGTTATCTAGCTCTTCCTTTTGAGAAACTCCAGGGTAAGAATCTACACTTGACCTATCAGAATAAACCGATTCAGCTTTCACATCATCTACTACTTCCTGTCATGGTTGCAATAGACTCTGCCACAGGATGTGCAAATTCTATTGGACCTCCTCTTTTCTCTCCCAAAGCTCCAAAACCTTTCCCTTGTTATTTGACTGAAGCGATTCCCATCCCATGAAGAGCATGTGTGACCTGCTCCCAGTGCTCAACCAGGACAGCACGCCCTGGGATGCAGCACATAAGCATTGTGCCTGAGGCTATCACAAGATCCATTATGGTCATATAATAATCACATTGTGTTTCCTAACCAGTATCAAGTCATAACCTATAACCTCCTGCTACTTTTGACGGCCTTAGAGTCTGCCCAATTGAAATTGTCATTACCGTGTGCTAAATTATCCCCTTAGAAATACAACAGACAAAATAAATCATTTACCTTGGTAGGGTTCTTTCTAAGCAGATAACAGAGCTGAGAGGATATTATTTGAGGAGTGGGAAAAGAGGTATTTAACATAAAAAGAAAATCCTAGGAAGAACTGCATGTGTAGACAACACAAACTTGATGCAGGAGAAAAGGTGCAGCTCAGCATAACTGAGGAATATTTGCCTAACAGTGCATACAGTTAAGTGTAAGCATGGATGCATCCTTAGAGGACTAAGGAGAAAATACTATTTACAACAATAATTTATTGTTCCATAGTTAATACAATTACTGAAAACAGTTTCACCCTGATAGAGGGAATAAAATTCACTCACACTTCTCCTGTCTGCAAATACCGAGAACATCGAACAACGCGGCACTAACTATGAACTCAGTTAAAACCTGGAATAAAGCAGTATGCTGTTTACAAAAAGCCAACTTCTTTGCCTCCACTTGATACAGAAAGCACTTCAATCGATCTCAACTATGCAGAATTAACTGCAAAGATTTTGGCAGCTATCATTTAACATCACACTGAAATGTGTTCAAATGCAGAATTAAGTACAGGTTTCCATTAATATTTACAGAAGAGACACGCACAAACACTTTAGACAACATGTATTTACCAAACAGAGTGCATTTAGCTGACTGATGAAGGAATAACGACAATTCTCATCAAGTGAAAGCAGACTGCTTATACATTTCAAAACAGATTGTCTCTATATAATTCAGTGCATTTTTGAAACTTTAATCTAGAGACCTAAGACCTAAACCAACAGTGGGCATGTTATTTCATAAGCCTCAGCCATGTGCTGCATTCAAAAGACGCTGATTTATCTGATGAGAGTGGGATATAGATGTTTGCTCAGGCAGTTAAATCACTTCATGCCAATTTGTGGGTTGCAGAGCCATGTAGAAGTGCTGGGCTGAGGCAGTGCAAGAACAATTTTGGTACATGGATCAACAGAACTGAAATGTTCAGGGTTCAGTGATTTCTTTCTAAACTTTAAAGTTAAGTCAATGAATGCTCTGGATGCAGGAAACAGGGACGTCAGGCTCTAGCTCTGCCACACAATGTTACATAAATTACAGCCTACTTTTGCACCTGTGGATTTCACCTGCAAAAGAAAAAGTGATTAAACCAGTGGATAATCTTCCCAACTTATTTTGATAGCAAACACTGCAGGTAGAGCCAGCCTCTTCCTGAGTACTAACAGGGCCCCCTAGAAGAACAAGGACATCTTGAAGCTGCTTGAATATAAACCCCAGTGGTAAAGCTAGGATTGCTTACATCACAAAATGCCTGAGCGAATGGCTTTATTGCCTTCTGGATTAGCTAAAATTTCTAACTGGAAGCAATTTGAAAAGGAATGAAGTAAATATGTTTTATCATTAAGCATCAGTTCAGGCCCTAATTTCCAATCATACTATTAAATAGTGTCAATGACCTGAAGCAGAGAAACAGGAATTTCTGATAACAGAATAATACACATTCTAAGTTTTTGCTGTTCCTCTTTCCCACGAATGTTGTAATAATGGCTCCTTTAAAAAAAAAAACCTGTCAGTAAAAAGATACACACTTGCTGATGGTGTTAAAACTGGGGTTCAGAATCATAATGTGAGACGTCAGAACACACACGTAGCTGATCGGAAGGAATAATATTCATGAGCATTTCATTATGATATTTCTTAATGGATATCATTTCTATTTAATACCATTGTAGGACTACAAATCGTATCATAGTATTGTCAGAGATTACAATAGAGTGAAAAGAACAATTTAAACTTCAAGAATTTTTTGCAGTAACATTTCATGTCACAGCGTATTTCTTAATATCCTCATTTCATTACAGCGGCAGTGTTAGAACTACAGGGTTCCTCAACAGTCACGTGGAATCTAAGAACTGAGAAAGGACTAAAGCACATACTGACTATCGACAAAGTTTTCTTCTTGCTACAGGGAAGTGAAATATGTACACAAGTGGAGTATCCACCTCCTCTCATTTACTAAGCAATCTTTTACACCTCTCCCGTCAAGGCGCTGACTCGCGATCTTTTGGATGGTAAATTTGTCAGTGAAATCACCGGCGGACTCAAGCCAGTGGCAAATTTCCTACAGCAACTTAATGAGGCCAGAAATTTGATTCTTAACATGCGTAATCTCCTCTCTTAACTTTTTAAGTGGCAAAGTCATTCCCAAGTACGAACTTCTTTTCAAAAGCGGTTGACATCCTCCCACCCCAGCAGCAACACAGCTCACCACAAGCAATCCCATATGGTGTTCAAACCTCCCTGCCATCTGAAATCCAACAATTAATAGTTACCATGGGACTGGGGGCGGTTTTGACAAGGCAACATTGCCGAAATGCATTATCGACTGGGATTCTATAATCCTTTGAAATGCAGACTTGGATTGCAAAAGAAAGAGAGCCATCACAGACACATACGTTTTCATGTCTCCAGAAGCTGTACCTCACGGTATGTTTCAAATCCTTTGTATTTAGTGGGAGAGAGCAATTAAAGAGATGTGGGGAATAACAGGGATTAACATGTACGCTCTTTATTTAAATGGACTGAGGCCCTGCGAGGGGTTTTTCTCAGCAATTAGTTCCAGCCTACAAAAGGCACAGACATCGATACCACATCTTCACATTCTCCTTGCCAAACCAGACACCGTATTCTGATCTCTTCGTTTCTAAATCAAGTTCACTTCCAAATATATCCCCCACCATGCATGCACACAGAGGGCACACACATGTAGTCCTGGCTAGCCCTACTCCCGTACCAGAGCAGGTTGGGGATGGGCAGCTGCCAGTCTAAGACCTGACTGCACACAAATACTTCCAGTGATGGAGGCTCATTCCCAAATGTAGCCTGTGAAGAGTATGGTTTGTAGCAGATGGACAGAAAGTCCCTGTATGGGGCTGCTTTTCAATCTGCCTGCTGGCCTCAGCAAGAAGCTGATCGGTGCTCCTTCCAGCTGATCACACAAAGCTACGTGAGGCAGGAATAAATCCCTCCTGCAGATCCTCTCGTCCATCCTTTCATACAGACACCACTGCTACATTGCAGGGGATCCCTGTGGCAGCTGCCAACATGCAGGGAAGTCTCCTTCACACTGTGAGGAGGAGTTAGATGGGACCACATACAACTTGGCTTCTTCTTTAAACTGTGCGAGGGGGAAACTGAGAAGCCCTTGGATGCATTTGGACCGAGCAATCCTGCTCCTGGAGGCTCTCTGTGCCTCAGTCAGATGGCAAAGCCAGTTTCCAGCCTGCAGGTGCAGAAGCAGCAAGCCAGGGTTCTCCATGAACTCAGCAAACATCTACAATCCCTGAGTGGACTTGAGGCTCTGACTGACTGCGTGCGCTGATAACCCTGTGCGTGCCTCCCGCGGGCCTTGCACTGCCATCCTAAGCAGTGTTTGGCTCACTTGGTTGGAAATACTGCTGCCCCCAGTTAGTACAAGTCATTAGCTGGAGATCACTGACTCCCCACTCTTCTGTGGGATGAGAAAATGCAAGTACTGAGCCAGACATGCAGAATCAGAGAAATCAGCTGAACTCCACTGGCAGCTTAAAATAACCTGCCTGCCTCTGGAAGGGATTTGGGAACATTTGGAGGACTCCTGCCACAGGCAGACTGTGGGGAAGGCGATATGCAGGAAGAAGAGTACTATGCAAAGTGAGTTTCTCCATGTCCTCATCTGTGCTTCAACCTCCTGCGGTCTTCACTTTGTGGTGGAGCCAACTGTGCCTCCGAGGGCCATACACACATACGGGAAAACATGGAGAATGCATACTGTGAAGCTCCTGTTCTTAACACTGCATGTAAAATCAAGCTGAAAGAGTGAGGCTTTTGCAAATGAGACAATCAAATGGCTCACTGCTGTCCTAAAAGCTGGTCCCACTCCTGGCCACTTTCTTCTGCTGCCAACCTTGTGTTGGCTCTGACACTCGACAGACTATAGAAACTTAATCACTTCAATCCAGCACAGAACTAATTCAGCAAGCTGGGGTTTTCTGACAGGACAGTGAGCCAATTCAGCTACATACATACCCACTAAGAGTTAAGGGTAGATAGCTAAATATTCACCCAAGACAGCTGAATGTACTCTAGGGATGCAGTGGAAACGCAGGGGCAGGAGTTCAATCTTCCCTTTAGTTGGTGGCAAAATTAGTTCTAGTACTTTAGTTATCTTATAAAATTTCACTCTAAAGTGCTATGAGATCACAGTCCCACAACTCTTTCCTTTGCCCAAAGTTGAAGTACTTCCACTACTCAAGCCATAAATCAGAACTGAAATGACATAGATTCACTGCCCTTGGCTGGTCCATCTAACATCTCAAAGCACAGATCTACAGTAGAACATCAACTAAGCTGTTTATATACCACCTTGCACAACAGAGCCCTATTTTCAGTCAGACCAAATGATTAAGACAGGCAATACTTTTCCCACCATTAATATGTTCTTTTGCAGTTATTTTCATCTCTTAACTCTTTTCCAGTAGACCAACACACTTAGAATACCTAAAGCTTTTTTGTACCTGGTATTTCCTATCCAGAGTTCTTCAACTCCATCAGATTCTGCCCATTTCCTTTGCTGTAATGGCTGACATCTCAGCTGTTACCTTCTACATATTTTGGGGTTTTTTTTCAAACAACAGGCTAACCAAACTAGTCAGAGAAACTTGCTCTTTACACCACATAATCTTTGCTGGGTGTTTAAACTGCAAAAGGGGACTGAACAAAGGTCTGACAGATCCTCACATTCATTCTTACAGGATCCTGATTTCTCTGGGTACATTGAAGCTCCTGCTCTCAGGAACTCCATTTATACAATGATGGCAGGAGGAAACGAAAAAAACCCAAACAATCAGATCAAAATTCACACCTTCTGTGAACTTCACTATGCTTTCAGGTGCTTGCATTTGCATTTTATGATGTTGAATGACGTCAGGAGAACATTTTTCATCTTGTAGGAATATAATCCTTTATGTTTAATCTCAGTAGAAAAGCAAAGTTTTAAAAAGCAAATACTTGAAATAATAAAAGGTGTCATTCTTCTAACAGGCACTCCAATGGGGGGTTTTTTTAATTCTGTGGTATTACAACAAATATTTAGTTGAGAACAGCTACCAGCTTCACCAATCCACTGTTAATCTTCCTCTTCTTCCCCAATTATAGCTTTTCTTTGTACTACACACAATATTGCACGTCTTATTGCCAGTGACAGATTGTCTGTACCTAGATTTTCCAGTATGAGTACACCAGGATTCAAAAATACAGTCAGGCTCAGAAAATGTAGCACATAGAAAACTCAGAGCATATAAAAGTTTGACATACGTGGATAATCAATAGTAGACAGAAAGCAATGGCCAAAAAGCAGCACAGGCAGTTGCCAGAAGGCACACAGCAGCCCCACTACTGCTGCAGCAACTCTCCACATTGGCTAAACAAGAATAGTAGTATCAAGGGGAATGGCAGGCGAGGTGGGAAGTTTTCCAGAACCAGATTTACAATCCAGCTATTTAAATACACCTTGCATAAGAGTAGACGAAAAGGGGTCACTACAGGGACAGTACTCTGCCAGAATCTGAAGGTAAAAATAAAGCAGACAACTTGAACATGAAGTACAACTCACACACTATTATGGGAGAATCCTTGCTTTGCCAATACAGTGTGGTTTTTTTGTTTCTTCTAGAAACCTATAGCTCATTTCCCCTCTCTGCCCCTGGAAAGAGCTACAGAAATCTGTAACGGGGGAGGAACACGGCAAAAAAAGAAGGAAAAAGAAAAGGGGGAGAAGGCAGTCTGTGATGCAGCAATTATTCTGACCCTGAGTTTACAAAAGGCAAGCAGGGGAGTCAGCCTGTGAGCAGAAGTGCAGACAGTCCTTTCTCACCAGCCCCACCACTCAGCATAGGGCTCTCTGGCAGCTCTGGTGATGACCATGCCCTGCTGATGAGGCACCACTGACTCCAGCGAGATTAATCTCTCCATTATCACGAGTGCTGCTCTTCCTCTATCTTGTCAAGAGCTCACAATCTTTCACAGGTACCATCAAATTTCCAGGCTTCTGCTAACTAAAGGCCAGGCTTAATGGAAAAGGCTTGAAGAAGCCAGCAAGAAAGGTGGGGAACAGCCGCAGCTACTCTCACCAGCCACAAAATTAGTGTCTACTGAATCTCTCCCTGTCCTATTCATCAACCATGGGTTGTTTTTTTTCCCCACAGAGCTGTGAAAAATCAATGAGAATTGTGCTGCAAACTGATCATTATGACAGGGAAAGCTCTGCAATGTAATTGATTTAAGTCCAACATTGTTACTTATATTCCCCCACAACTTTTAGAAGGTAGACCCTCAAGATCGCAGACAAAAAAGCGTGAGGGCTAAACCTCTTTGCTATGCTAACTGAGTATTTTTCATTAGGCAAAATTGGCTTCAGACCAGTAAAAATGAAAGGAAAGCAGCAGAGACACAGAGTGCAAAATGGTTCAGTAAATGAATGAAGCCAGATTAATACATTTTATAAATTACATGCAGCAGCAAAGATTAAAGATTCTGATCTGTCCCCTGTGTTTTGTCCTCATTTCACCTTCTTGCAAGTGTAGCACTTGACTAGCAATATTTCCATAAAATCTCAAACACTAAATATGGAAAGAATGTAACATGAATATGGAGGAGAGAGAACCATAATGAGATACAGAAAAAGCTGGTTGCCATTTTAACTCACAACTATTAGTTAAGTAGCTCATCCCAAAAGAAAACCACACTGATAAATACCTAAAGGGTGGGTGTTGAAAGAATAGGGACAGTCTTTTGTTCTGCAACACCCAGTGACAGGACAAGGAGTAACTGGTACAAGCTGGAACACAGGAAGTTCCACTTGAAAATGAGGAAAAACCTCTTTCCTGAGAGGGAGCCCTGGCCCAGGCTGCCCAGGGAGGGTGTGGAGGCTCCTTCTCCGGAGGTTTCCAAACTTGCTTGGATGTGTTCCTGTGCCCCCTGATCGAGGCAGAACCTGCTTCAGCAGGGGAATCTGGATGAGCTCTAGAGGTCCCTTCCAGCCCCCTGAGATTCTGGGATTCTAGATTAAGTGCCTTGGCAGGTTCTGCAGATGCATCAGGCAGTCAGAGCACTGGAGCAGGACTCAAGGGCTGTTTTCTGTCCTTGACACTCTTGTTCGTAGCATGACTTGAGACAAATCACATCTGAGTTCCTGTTTCTCATTCCACAACTGTTGACTCTCAACTATGAAGTTTTGGGGCAAGGACTAACTGTTGCTTTGAATGTGCAGAGTGATTTACCACAGCTCAGGTCCACCCTCAGGTGAAGATTAAGCGTCTTTGAACACTACTAGTAATGAACGAACTACAAAGGGTTCTTAATATCTAAAGCACTAGAGCTGTGATCTGTCATACAACACAGCAATCAGGTTCTTTGAGGGAAAAAAATACATAGGTACCAGAACTCCATGGCTTTTAGTACCTGTATTTCTGGGGCATCAAAGAGCACACACCAACTAAGACCACAGACCTGTTGCAACATTTAGAAGCAGGACAGTACACACGTCGAAGTGTTGCACGTGATTAAGAGGTACAGCACAGCACACATCTGAACAGCACCCACCTGACTCACAGGAACAACCAAGAACAAGTCCAGGCACAGGTGTGATTATAGGTTCAAAAATCCTCAAAATATCACACAAGAATCAGACATACAAGTGGTAGAGGAGGGTAAAGTGTATTACCTACATCTCCCCAAATCCTAACCTGAAGCAGTAGAAATTTTACTACACAGTAAGATTATTGTATTACAGTTAAATAACAGTAGCTACCAGTTACACAAGTTTCACAAACCAACGCACTTCCACCAGGTTGATCTTATCACACAAACTTTGCCTCCACTACCATTAAGTAGAAGTTTGACATTTCAGTAACAAGGTAACCAAGCCCACCATAACGGTTTGCTTTGCTCCCAACCTGTTTAGCTGCCCTTCATTCTAGGTCAGTTTGCAGTCATTCTTGAACAGAAAGCACAAAATAGAACCAGAAGAGTGGATATTATCACATGCCACAAATGTCTTTAACCATCATTTTTTTCAGCCTACTGCCATACTGGCGGAACTCAAAGATCGTGCCCACCACTCCTCAAACATCAGGAACATATTGTGCAAATGTCATCCAGTGAAGAAGAGAGCTCAATTTCCCCAAGAGATACTTCCACAAGAGAAAATTATAGACTTCATAACAAGTTTGCAATGCAAATAAGCAAGTTAAAAGCATTAATGGTATGACTCAACACCATTTTAAGTGGGCAAAACTGTTCTGTTACATCCCATTGCTAATTTCTTTCAGAACATTAATTAGACTCTAGTGAGAATATTTCTGTATCTGCATGCAGGTATCAGTGGCCTGTTGACAAAATCATGCTGCAGTACATTTTATCATAAAACCAGGAATTCCTGTTCTGTAAAGACCATATTCACCGGTACACATCATCATAAATACACAGAACACATCGTATGGCCTCTTTGGTCAAGAAATTCAGGAACAAAAGAAGTTACAGACATGGAAGACTATTTAATTTCTGAGTTATACATTACGTTTCTTTTACAGGTGACTAGATTAGTCTGTGCAAGATCACTGTTCATTTCCAAGGAGAGCTTTTAAGCACACTTAAGAAAGAGAAGGTTTCAATACAGTGTTTGCAGCAGGTAGGAGTCACAGCAAGCAGCTCGGTGTCTACAGCTCAAGAATAGACTCTAATGAGGAACAGAGTGCAAACACAGCTAAGCCTCAAAGGAAATGGATGGAATTTCTTAGGGACAGCCAGGACTGCAGAGAATGCAACTCAGAAATTCACTAAGTTGGATAAAATCTGCTCTAGGGTTAAGACTCACTTGCAGAAAACAGCAAGATGCTCATAAAATTTTCATTTCTATTTTTCTTATCTGGCTGTTTTGCTTCCCCCCCCCCCTTCCCATTGAAAGAGTTAATTATTACAGTACTTATTAAAATAAAATCTCACTTTCATAAGACTAAAAACCTTTGGGCCCTTTTGGAGGAGTTCACTATAGGAGAAGGTGTAAGCACAGCCAACTCTGGGAAATTCAAGGTCCTGTTGAATCTGTACCAAAAAAAAACCCCAAACAAACAGGGAACGAGCTTGGTCCCAGAATCACATTCCCAAATACACAGCAGCTGACAGTTTTCTTGGATGTTGTACTTGCTGCACATAACAAGTCCAAAATATTAACTCAAATGAATGCTTGAAATCATTGCCTTGTCCTTTTTCCTTTTCAGAAATTAAACTATCATCTGACTGGATTTTGGAGGATTAAGGAAAGAGAAAACCTGGAGCAGGATCTCCAATCAGAGAAGAGTACATGGCAAATTCTATGCAATTCCACAGTTGAAACTAATATTTCAGTATGCCCCAATTCCAAAGGCTCAGGACAAATGTGCCAACATTTTGCTGCTTGTTCTTATATCATTCTTAAAACATTTGAACAAGGAGCAAGCTGTCCAGGTCTATGAGATGTACATGCAACCTTGTTAGGGAAGCACATTCACCTGTGCCCTGAGAGCTGAAGTAGCAGTACCAAACGCTGGCAGAAGCCAAGAGCAAGCTGTGCTGCTGTACACCTCATGTATATGGCTACACTGCTGTGATATGCCCATCTTACTCCCAGACAATACTAATATTTTTGCAAAAGGTTGTGCTATGTGAATGTACCAGAGGAGGGTAGTATTTGCTTGGGCATCTCTCTGTGGCACTCCATTGTGTTGCTTAGGAATGCCCTAAAATAGCACCTCAACTGTTGAACAATTTCACTAATCTGCATGTCAATGATTTACTGGGAAGTGTTTTGGTGCCATGAGTCTGGTATCACTTTTTAACCTCTTTTTTATCTCCAGGTATCAAGCAGTTTTGGAAGAGCACGGTGGGCAGTGAGCCTTCCTCCTTTCCCCAACTCCAAAAGTTCTGATGGGAAGTTGATCTTTAAGGTACTGTAGGGTGTTTGGACTGTCGTTTTAATTTCAGGATATTTGAAGGCATCCTTAACATACTAACTCCTCCCAGTTGTGGGATTTATTATTTTCCCTCTGATACTCCCTTGAAAGTCTGTCACTTCTCATGGAAAGATTAGGAGGCAAACACATCCTTTGTACCTCTGTAGAATTCCCGTTTCCTTACTCTGAAAGGACACTTCTCTGCTCCTTATTCTCCTGTTTCCTCATTAAGATCAAAGACCTTTTTTTTTTGAATCTCAACAACTGAGAAAGCAATCATAACTTACAATCAAAATTAAATAAAAACTGGTTAAGCTAATTCACCACACTATTTTCCTCAAACAGGCAAAAGCTGGTGGCATGCCTAAATGCAGCATTCTCAACTCAGGAGCGAATTCTCTTTGCTTTATGCTGCTCCAGCAGCTGCAGCCCATCTATTTGTTTTATTTGGCCTTTTGAACATCTGCATAACTTGCATTCTTCAGATACTAGGTTACTTCTTTCTCTGGATGTGGGAGTGGAGACAAGGGGAGGGGGGTGGACCAGAGCCGTACAGTTTACCTCATTTTGAAATCCACCTTACCTGAAGCCAGACACACAGATTCATGTGCTTTAGATAGTTTGTCTCCATAGGAAAAGAAAACAAATAGTAGAACTTTTAACTATTCACTTGAAGGTATGTATTAGGAAACTATTAGCAAGAAAAGCACCCCAACAGCCACATATCCACACAGCTTCAAAAGTTTTCATTCAGACAACTCCTATGGCTTAATGAAAGTTATGTGAAGAAGAATAATTAGCAGATCATCTCTGACCTGAAGTCTGCTAAGTGCTACAACTAAGACCCTTAGCACAGTGAAAGCATAGTAAATGGGCATAGGGCATGCAGGTCTTGCCACAGATACTGTTTACAACTATTGCAACTACTTTGTTAGAAGCACAGCGGGTCAAACACCACCACCTAGAAAGACTTGCTTTGGGGTTTGTTTTTTTAATTCAGCCAGTACTCCATTATAGGCTTCACTGCTCACTCAAATGTTTTGTGACAAGTAAAGGAAATGAGAGAATTAGTAACACCAGGAACAGAGGAAGCCAGGCAATAAGAAGTTTGCAAGATAAAAATTTGCTACCACAATTTGCCTTGATCTCTAAACTAATACGGCATCAAATGGCACTTGTTTCTACATGGAGAAAAACCAATAGAAAGATGCTCTAACCTGAAAGTCGGTATAATCTATTAAAGAAAAGCTCAAATGGATAAACTACAGGTCAGGTTTGGAGCCATTATTAAAAATATACATATTAGAAAATAATCATCAAAGTTCCAGTTGATTCACATCACCTTATATAATTACGCTTACAAATTCCAAGCCCCTAACACAGACTAGTCAAGAGACTGGCAGTAAAGCCTGAGTTAGGGCTGGCAGTGCCAACTCTCCAGGAAAGGATAAGTTTACTGCAGAAAGAAAGAAAGACAGCTACAGCAACAGCCGACATTTTCAGAAGCAGCCATGATTAAATAATACATCCAGTTAAAACACATGTAAAAGAAGTCATCCTGCTCATTATGATGCAATCACATTCATTTACTCAAAAATGGGCTTTTTTAATAAGCTTCAACTTCTTTCGAAGTTACACCTCCTTCCTCAGTTAGTCACTAAGATCGGATTTACAAACTCTCTGGCTTTTTTACACATTGCAACACTCATTAAGAACCAATGACTCCTGACCTTGGATTAAGTAACTGAAGCAGGTTGGACTGTCAGCCTGAAATGAACGACACTTGGTTGCTCCATCAAAACATTTAATGTAAATCTGAAGAAAATGTTCAGGGCCACAAAAGTTGGGGTTTTGCTTGGGTTTTTTTTAACTACACCAGCTGACCCAACTAAAAACCCTGCATCTTGTCCTGGCAATTACACAGAACTCTCTCTGCCCATTCAGTTTTGCACTAAGTACTAGTTTGAAATTTCTAAAGCTGAGAAACATCAAACTGAAATTATTTCTTAAGGTAACTGATTTATTTCTAATTTTTTCTAGCATTACTTTAATGAACAAATAGAGTGCCTGGAAGAAGACAGTGAGTGGATGGAGGCATTACAATTGCTTCTGTCTCTTTTCATCTGGAAAGAAGGTAATGCTTCAAACATCTTTAATTTCCTATAGCCACAGGGGAGGTTGAGGAATCCAAGAGAAATTTGTAGATACTACTGAAAATCCCCAATAATTGCAACAGCCTTCTGGTTTCATCCATATTTACTATAAGCATATTCTGTTATATCGGGGCATTTCAAACACCATTTCACATACCTTCTCTTTCCCTCCAAATAGCTGGTCTCCAATGCATGTAAGAGTTTGATAAAGCTGGAGGAGCTCTTAAGTAAATGAAAGGATATAGAAACAAGCCAAATTGTGATTCACTGTGTCAAAGACATTTTGCTAGGGGACTGGGGAAGTAAAAGCTATTACAACAGTCTACAAAAGACTCTAAGACTAGTGTCTAGCAAATTTCTTGACATTTCTTGTGTTTAAAGAATTCTCTCTCTGGGAGAGATTATATAAGGAAGGGAAAAGAAAAACAAGAGAAAGCAGATGGACACCTGACTACTAAAGCAATTGATTTGGTCCATTTACAGAACAAATCCAAACCCTGCAAGTAGGCTGCTGCCTTTGTAACTGAAATGCTGGTCAAGCTCCTCATCCACAAAAAAAAGGGGCACCAAAATACAGCCAGGGTGTATTGCAGTATTAGCACTAATACTTTTGCACTACTCTGCAATACATTACACTCTCCTCTTTCTGAAGAAACTCTTTTTTAACCAACTGCAATCTACCCTAGTTGCAATGTCTTGATACACAAAAGGTACAAAGGATTTTGATTCAATTAGTTTCATTTTCTGACTCTTTGAGCCTGATTGTTTACATGTAAAATATTGCCCAACTCAATTAACCAGTCCTTTGCCACTCCATTGGGGAACATATTAGCTACACTTCTGTTATGAACAGACACAAACCAGTTTGATGAGCAGCAGAGTGCTACAGCCATTGATGTTATGAACGCTGTTTTATCATCATGGCAGCGAGTCCCGCTACGAATGGCAATAAAATCTATTAACATTTTATTCAAATTCATGGTCATATTAGGTCAAGTGCCTGTGAATAAACTCTAGAAGATGGAGGGCTGGCTTTAAGACTGCTGTTACCAATCGGTTACACTTTAATAGATTTATTATTCAGCTTAAATTGTAGAGCTGTGACTTAATTTCATCAGGGACAAATTGTTTGTAAGACAAGTTTGAAAAGAGCAAGAGGGAGAAAAATAAATACATGTCTATGTAAAGTGTCCTTAGAGTCATCAACACCACATTAGATGAGGATGTCGTTCTGGTAACAGCGATGCCATACTGTATGCATGCCTTAAGTTACTTCATTAATAACTACATTTTGCCACACAAAATTCAGACCAGTTACTGATATTAGCATTTACAGTCTTCAAATGTAACAACCAAGAGCAGATACATTTGTTCTAGCGAAAATTATTGTAAGCGCTGGTTTTCCTCAACTATGTGGTACAAACACAGTGGCTGTATTGCTTGGATACTGAATTTTAAATGATTGCCAACTTCTTGCAGGATCACCAGTCCTCTGTTTCTCCTATCTTAATGTTAGTCAGTTTAACAAAAGTATTATTTAATCTAATTATGGAATACATCTCACAACATAAATATTCCAAGCTCTACATCAGGATTCCATTTGTAACTCAAAGTAGTGTAAAAACAAGAGTTAATTGCCTGTACAAATATTTCAGGGTAGCATTTACGTAATCTACAGTACATTAAGTACCAGAGTTGTGCTCTACTGATAGGTGAAAGAACAACTTTGAAAGGCAACTGCGTTGCCAATTAGCTTTCAACAAATATGTACACAAGCTGTGCTCGCAGGCTTGTGCTCAGCTTCCTCATTCTCCCCAGATTGCCTGCTTTTAGAATGGCGAGCTCCTTTCTACTCAAATACCCAGCTCACTTTGCAGTGCTGGAACAAGAGAAGGTGGCATGCTCTATTCAGATGGAGTTGTAACCCGCCTACATTTCAGTTTAAGATCATTACCTTTGACCAAAGCCACACTCCAGTCACAAGGATTGAACACAAATCCTTTAGTTAGGTCTGAGCGGGGAGGAGGTGGGGAATAATAACAAAATAATCTACTATTGCATTTAGCCCAAAGAGGATGAGGGCTGGTCTGGAGCACTCAGTCACATACAAACATCCCCCAAGCCCCAGCTCCTGTGTGTCAGTCCTCCTCAAGGAGGCTGAGCCAAGAACATGTACGCCCACGTGCATGCTCTCTGCGGCAAAACCATGTTTTTGCCAAAGAGAGCTGTACACAAATTAAGAAACAAACCCAAGTTCACAAAACCACATGAAGAGATTAATGTTTGCAGTCTTGGGGTATATCTGCATGGTGCTCCACCCAGAAAACAGACTTGTTTTTTTTTAAACTCACGAAAGCTGATTATCTGGGGCTGAGCCCTGTGCCTACGACAGTGCTGCTCTGCTTTGGGTACCCAGATTCTGTCACTTGATGCTAGTTTGTCACTGGACAACACCGTGCAAAATCCTTTGTTTTCACTTCCTAATTTGCTTTGTAGATTACTGCTATCAGCGTTCTAAGAGACTGAGTCTAAAAGAAATATCTCACAATTAGCTTTCCAGCAAATGTTAAAACACTGCTTTCTGCAATGCTTCCAAGCTTCAGCCCTTTTCATAAATTATTTTGTTTTACAATCGCTCCTCCCCAAAAAAGGAGTTATCATTGCAGTTACTAAGATGGAAACGCTCTGTAAAAACAGGAGAGTTAAAACAATTCTGGAATTCTGCTTCATAAATTCCTCTAACTTGCATAGTTTGCGTTACATAAATTGTAATTTTGATAATAAGGCAGCTGAAAATAAGTCTAGTCTTGTAAGTTGTGTGGGTGTATGGTTATGCTTATGTAAGTTTAGGTGTCCACATAACTTTCTAAGTGTATGTTTAAGTATGCTTTTGTGGATATCTGTACTCTCTGTATGCATGTTTTGTTTTGGTATTTCAGAAAAATATCAGTATGCCATATTGTGTAAAGCTTGTGAAATCTTTCTGGTAGGTAAATGTGAACAAAGCCAGTTTTTCAGCTAGTACTCTCATGCCATCACGTTGGCTGAAGAGAGAGGAAGGAGACATGGTGAGGCATGAAAGTACAGCTGAGATCTGTGTGGCTTTGCTACTGGTGATTTAGAAAAGTAACTTTTCTTGCATTTTCTGTGAAGTGGTTCACATCTGGACTCTGTTACAAGAGGAAGGATTGCCTGACAATCAGTCACAGACAGTCTAAAGATCCCAAAGAATAAACAACTGTTCCTTTGATTCATTTATGTGTGACAGACAGCTTAACATACTGAAAATCTGTGGGTCTTTTGTTTGCTAATACAGCGTATGGCACAAATAAGCCACCCTGCTTTTTTAATTGTTCATTTGGAAATGAGCTGATCTGAGATACAGTATGTAACCAAGCTTGGATGTCTAGTTCCTAGAGTGGCTTATTTGCCCAACAACATTCACCTTCCCCCAAACGGGTGTTTGAACTCCTGTTGAGGGGCAGAGGACACGACATACAATAAAAGTAAGCTTAAATTTACATTCAAAGGCAACAGTACTGAAAAACAACTCAGACCACGCTCATACAGCTCAGCATACACAGCCTGAGCAAACAAATGCCTCCTTGCTCCTGGGTGTGACTGGCCGCTGCCTCCAATTAGGGAGGATGAGCAACAGCAGCGTGAGCACCGCTCTGCTCCCACGGCACAAAAGCTTTCGGCACCTCGCTGCTTGAGGAGAGCCACACAACCATTTCCTCCAGCAACACTATACCTGTGTATGTGCCTTTATGGGGATCTTTAACAATGGGCTCCAAAGCCTCAGTTCAACCAAAAGTAAGAAAGAGATTGGAAAACTTAGCTGTGCTTCTCCCAGGTTATAGAGGCCTTGGTATCAGTAACATATCCATACACATGGTGAGTTAAAGAAAGAAAGAAAAAAGCTAAATACTGCTCAGAATACCAATTACTTGGAATGCATCACTATAGAATCAAAACAAAGGATTGGGAATATAGATATGGTGACTATACTAAATTAGTCACTAAAGGAGGGCCATATAGAGAAACATTGTAGGAATAACACAAGCCTGGTAAGAAGCTGTATTATCTTTACGGCATTTATTAAGTTTCAAACTATGTGTGCATACACATATATAAACATACATCTGCACATCTACTGCTGTATCTCTTTAGTTTAATTTTCTTCTTATCTCCAATTATTCACACAGTAAAACACGTTGCTCTGTTTTCGTTCACATTTACGTGCACATAATCATTGTTTTCCACTATAGCACTTGAAAACTCTCCTGTCCTTTTCTACACACTTTATACATTAGACCTTCCCAATTTTACCAACCGCAGTTTTATTCCTATGTAACGATGGTACAACCTGCAAATGATACCTAGAAGTAGCCATGCACCAAACTGCATCTCCTCCTCCTAGAAAAGGGTCTGAAGGTGAACAAAAGGTTTAAGCTGCTGCTTTTAAATAAAACATGCTGATAAGCTTCAGTTTGTATTTAGAATTACAAATACCTGCTTTAAGAAATGTGTGCTTTCACACTTTCTTAAAATTTCATTTCCCTTTATGTTTGTGTACCTGTCATGTCGTGATCTTTATCATTATTGTACAGGGAAAACAAAAAGGGGGAGGGAAAAAAAATAGACTTAAGAAATACGTCAACATCTCTAGTTTCTTGTCATTCCCTCTAATCAGAGTGATAGAGAAGGCAGTGCTTAGCCCTACCCATAAATCTTAACATTACGTGTTGCCAAATTTCTCTTCTTGCTACCACTGCTAAAGAGAATCCTCATAGTAAAAAAACCCAACCAAAACAAGCATGCAAAACTGATTTCACAAAAGGCCAGACTAGTTACTTGTTTGCAGACCTGCACCTCCATCTGCAATCTACCTCTACCTGGGAAAGGTCCAAGCGCATACAAAATGTCAACCCTGCTCATCCCTGAATGTTTTCCTTTGTTATTCAACACATATTTATTACATGGAGACCACTGCCAGAAGAGATGAGTGGGATAACTGTGGATAATGAATGGGACCTTCCTTACTTTGTATTTCAACTGTTCAGGATTTCACAGAGAAATAACTATCCCTCATTTTCCCACTGAGAACAAAGTATTCCCATCATGATGCAGAGGCAAGGGATGGTGCAGGAGGAACACCTTTGTAAAATGTAAATCCAACAGCAAGAGAAAAACACTGGAAAATTTGACTGTATACCAAGTATGCTCCAACACATTAGGGTCTCTCAACTCTTCAGAGTTAAGCTGAGTCACTTTACAGGCAGCACAACACCCTCCTGAACCCTTACCAGCCAGAAATGGTGCCAGACACCAAAGCTTTTTCCTGGTAGTTCATTACCTGCTCAACCACTCACCAACACAAGCCCTTACGACCCCATGTCACTGTCCCTCAGCAGAGACACAAGCAACTTTTTAGGCAGCATCCCTGGCATTCTACTGCTTCCACATTGATGACAAGGTGAATACGGGTAGCACGACCTCAAAAATCACTTCAAAAAGGAAAACCACCCAAAACCACATAACCATGTGTCTCATCATTCTGATAGCCAGCTCCAGATCAGAAGCAAGCTTACATATATTTAAATATATTTAAGATGGCTGCTCACAGATTAAAGCCAGGGTTGCTTTGATTTAGCTTCCTGCTTCCCCACCCCACAACTATGAAAGATGGAATTACCTCACTGTAAAAATAACGGCAGAAGCTATCTGCACCAAAACAAAGGCTGCCCAGGCTCACGCTGCTTCCCCTCTGATGCTGATGTGCATGCAGAATATCTGGCATGATTTCTTCTTGCAAACCAAGTCTTCCTCTTGATCCTGCACTAGCAGGATCTGAAGAGGACCTCCCATGTCATCACACATACCAAAACCCTGAAATGGGTCATCAGCTCTAACCCCAGAAGCTGCAATCCACTGCCCAGGTGCTCCTGCTTCAAGGCAGAAGCTTGGCTGCCAGAGCTGGGCTGGAACCAGAACTGGACGGGACGGCCTCAGGGCTCTCTGCTTCTTGTGGAGTGACCCCAGTGGCTTCTTTGGCAGCATGCAGAGGGCAAATCCCAAGGGAAGTAGAGCAAATGGCAAGAATAGTTGGTCACAAAGATCCTGTGTTCCTTCTATATGCTACTAGTGTGTAGGGGGAATAGCATGATTTAGCACCCTCAGTCTTCCACGTTTAGGTGCATTCCTTCTCTGACATTTAACTACTCCTATCTTAAAACAAACAAACAAGCAAAAAACCACAGAAAAAACAAGAATCCCAAATACTTGCCTTGATTCGTAAGCCAGGGAAACTGCTCTGCTTGAGTTCTAAGGCCCAGAGGTACAGTAAGTTTGATGAATTTTACCTGAATTTGATGCATCACATCATTTTCAGACTGTTAACATCTATATCTCCGTAACACCAATCTCTAGTTGTGCTAATTTTGGCACAGTCTGAGCCAACTCCGAAAACAGAACAAAACTACTCAAGCACCATAGATAAAGCTCAGTTAAAATCCTGTGTTGGCTTTTCTAAACTGGTACTTGAAGCCATACACCTCATCAATATTATAGATTAATATTGACTTTTACTCTCTTCAGCTCACAGTATTTCTCCAGCTGCATTTAATGGTTATTACTACAATTATCTGCATTTTAGTTTTTCAGCATTCACATTTTTCTACAACTCTCTCCAACAGATTTCTTTTCTTCTTTTTTTTTTAAGGTTTTTTGGCCCACCGCCCTTCCTCACAGTGTCCATAATCCATGGAGAAGAGATTGCTGATGGCGTTATCACAGGCAAACAGAATGAAGCTAATGGTAACAGGCACTCCTTGCTAGGTAATTATTATAGGAGAAAGAATGCAAATGAGCCCTAATCTGTCTCACACAATGGCAGAGGTCTCGGATTTGCATTAAACCTTTTGCAGCACTCCCCCAGATCGGAGACTCTGCAGATAACAATGCATCTGCAGCACAGGCTGCTCCTTCCACTTGGCGCGGTTATTAAATTGGGCCCCCAGCAGGTACAGTTGTCCCTGGATGACTTTCCCCTCCCCCTTCATTGCTCTGGTCCCCTCCTCCTTCCTCTTCCCCCCTCAGCTTTGCTATAGGAAAAAAAAAGAAAAGCTAATTGTGCATGCCATTTGGCTTGATTCATGTTTACAATGAAAAAGAAGAAAGTGCTGTTTGGTAATTATAAGAGGGGAATGGACATCAGGAAATCTCCATTCTATTCCCAGCTATGTCATTTACTTGCCAGGGGACTGCAGGGAAATAACTTTGCTTTTTTGTGCATCCATGTGTTCAGCTAGAAATATAGGGTTGACATTTGTAGTGGCCCAACAGACTCTTTCATTTTACAGTGGCATCTGCTGAACACTTTCAGGAAGCAAATGCTAGACTTCACTTGAATCTAGGCTGAGCTCACGATAAGCCACTGTCCTGCAGAAGAACCGCTGCTTAGGTCTCAATTCCCCATCTGATAACAGGCTGTAAAGAATGATACTCTTCTTCCAGAACTGTGTCCTGCTATAAAAGGACCTAAACCAACACCTGCCAGCTGGGGCTACGCTCAGTGGTCACAAAGGTGTCTGCCCACCAGTACATCTTATAAGAAGAGAGTGTGGGAATTACGTTTGAGGTGCTCACGTAGCATCAGGACAAAACATCATTTTCTCAAACCTCATCATCTCTAGTGGCTTCCATTGGGGCTTGTTTGGACTAGGAGCATGGCAGTGAACTGTACTGAACCCTTCCCCAGAGAATGTCTAGTTTGAAAGCAAACCTCCCTACTAGGGTAAGAAGTAGAGGAGACTTTTTCCAACACAAATGCCTTCTTGAACACTCTTTTTCTCCCAAAATATTTTTGTCAAATGAGATAAAAGACAATACTGTTTTATTTTCAGATTTAATCTTCAGGAATCAGAGAGGATCTGCCACAGAAACGGGTTTTCGCCTCTTTACAAGAAAATGCAGACTACCAAACTCCCTATAATTGGATTTATAAAGCAAATTCTCATCATGTAAAAAAACCCACACAACCCAAAACCATACACATTTGTGAGGAACGGTTTCAAAATCAAGATGAATCACCAAATTGAGCTGCACATCATCACTACCATTCCAGTAGCACTTAATTTAGTTTTGAATTTACCTCTGAAGTAACAACCATACACAAAGACTTAGTTCTTGGAAATCTGTCTTTGGGCAGGTGGTACCTTAACTCAAATGAAAATAATTTCACAAATAATTAACAGATACTTGCTACCAAGTTATTGACTTAAAGTATAAAGCAGCTACAGCTAATTAAAGGTGCACTACGTGTGTGGATACCAACGATGTCAAAGAAAAAATCCTTTTTCAGATTCTTTATAGGAAGAGGCAGAGAGGAATAATAATCAAAACTGGATTCTGCAAGCACCATATGCAACTATTTTCATTTCTTTTCAACCAGGAATTTAGGGACTTGGGCAAGACTGTATCAAACAACTTAAATTTGAGTCCTAACCACAGATACATAGAGTTTTCCATGTCAGGCCTGGAGTGAGACACTGAGGAACACCAAGAGCCAAAAACATTCGAGCAGTCACCAAAAAAACAGCACAATGCCACATGAGTAGATACCGTCACTCTCGATTACACCATTCAGATACATTAATCATCCACTGTATTTGCTCTGGAGACAGCTACATGCTTTGTTCTTTCATCTATGAGGTTTTTTTCTTCCTTTCTGAATTTACCAATGCCAATACTGGCAAGCAGTTCCTCTGGAAATTGGCTGTGGGTATTTTTAAAGCCTCCGTAGCTGTCTAAATTGGGTAAATACTCCAAGTATAGTCCCCACTAAACTACTGCCAGAAATTAACAAATGGATTTTAAAAAAATCAAACACCAAAACACAAGGTTAAAACACCCATAGCCTTAGAAAAGGCTCCATTTTTTTAATGCCATGTAACAAGTTAAGTTTTCAATAATCAACGTTTTCATCTTTTCCATTTCATGGAGCAGTAGGTGGGGCAGTGCTGCTTCTCTGTGCAATTCCTGGATTATGCTGTGCTTGTCTCTAAGTCAGACTAACAGATTGCTGAGATCCTTAACCAACAGCAGTATTGGGCACAAGTGCTATATGGTACAGTCATATCAACCTAAACAATCAGTAGCTAGTTACAAAAAAAGGACTGATTTTTAAAGGATGCTTCGACTCTACTATAACACTGAGGCTCTCTGCAAGGATCTTCTCCCATTTGCAACTGACACTTAAGGCTCTTGCCACTTGGAAGAACTGAGGTGGTACAGCATTATGAATGAGGAATCTTTACAACAGAAAAGCAAAAGCTGTCTTGCAGCAATTAGTTCATATAAAACAAAGGAGATTTTCATTCAATTCGTTCATAAAGCTGCAAATGTTTTCCCGTGTAATCTTTGTGCTAACTTTCTAACGCTAGAAAACATTTCACAATACAAGAACAGCGTATTTTAAATGATCCTGGTATGATAGGTAACAGAACCCACAGTTTCTTACATTTCTAATGTGTTCAGGTCCATATTTGTCACTGATCTCTGGGCTGCTCCTCCCCAGTGATCAGTTACTAACAACTGTCTACTGGTGCCGTCTTTATACATGCATAAAAACCTTCTTCCAAATCCAGATGTAGTTGTAGACAGCCTCAGATTGGAGCTTCAGATGCTCATTCCCTCTCGATAGTCAGAGATTAACAGAGATTACTGTTGCTAGACCAGGGCTGAGCAAGTCAGGTGAGACAGCCCAAACCAATTCCACTTCACCTGAACAGACCCATCTAACTCCATTTACAGCAGCCACAGCTATCTCAAGCCTCCTCTTGCCTGTAGGTCTAAGGAGGGTGGCTGGTCTGGAGGACGGGGAGCACAGATGTATTGACAAGAGAACTACTGCTCACCCTGTGACCCTCAGCCCATCACCTAAGCCAGGCACTTCAGGCCCACTCTCACATTAAGCATTAACTCAACCAGTTCTGCTGTGTTGCCAAGTAGCCAGTCAAATATTTACAAGCTTTTTTAGAAGGTGCTGGTTTAACCTCCTCCCTTCAGTACAAAGACAAGGTCCAAGATTCCATAGTGTTTTGCATACCCAGAAGTTACAATTCTGAAGCTTTGAGGCTCGTAAAAAAAAAAAAAAAAAAGAGAGAGAAGTTGTTACAAAGAAAAATGCAAACAGGAAAACGAAGGAGGACTCGAGGCACACTGTAGACAAAATATTGGCACCACATACGGTGCTGGCAAGTAGAGCAGCATGCTGTGCTCCCAAGGAGGGCAGCAAGTAAAATCCAGCTCCTAGAGCTGCTGATTGCAACCTCACCTGAACAGCAGCTTTCCCTTTGTCCAGCTGGTCTCTAGGTCATTTTATGGTAAAGACAAAAATTGCCAGCATGCTTTCAAGGATCTCAACAGCTTTCCTCCCGCCCCCACCCGCCATTCTCACTAGCCTTTTGAGAGTTTCCCTCTATAGCAGCATTCTCTGTTTCGGGGATTCAACCTTTCAACTGAAGCATGCAGATCACTTATACTCTTGAACCGGTGGAGCTGCCAACCTCCCCCTTTTGTTGCAAAAGGATTTACACTTGAATGGCAGTGGGAAGCCAATCTTTTAAGGAAAGGCTGGGGGGCGAAGGGAGGGGGGAGGTGCGGGAAGACAATTTACTTGCCAGCATCCTATTCTAAGAACACCAGCTCGACTTCTCCAGTTCACAGAACTACAGTAACCTTATCACATCGCTAGTTTGCAAGGAGTTCTCCATGAGGTGACTTTTATGAACAAATTGCTAATTTGAGTTTACTTCAAAAAGGATCTTTATACATAGTCATAAGGAAGTTAATTTCAAGCCTAAATGTGGACATTTACATTAATTTAATTTAGCCCAGAGTAAATGACTTCATAATTCTACAAAGCTTCCCTCTTTATACATGCACGTTCTTTTTTGTCATTCACTTAATCTATGACTTCTTAAGTATTTCCACTTATAGCCATGCATTGCCATGCACAAAGCAGCACAAGGAGCTTCTACAGCTTTTCAAGAGACACTGGGGAACACCACAATGGCAGGGATGCACTGCAAGGCCAGAAGATCATTTCAACAACAGTAAGCAAGTCTGCTCTCCGCTTTAATAGCCAGTGACATGCTGGCTTTGGCCCTCCACCTAAACATACACACAAGAAGCACACAGGGTTTTTGTTTGCTTGCTTGCTGTGTAAGCATAAAGCCTGTCATCTCCAAGGAAAAATAACAGCATCCTAAGTATGAGAGTTGGCAAATGATAGTCTCTGGCATAGAGAAGATCTGTAAGAAATATTTCTTCTACTGGTTTTAAAACGTTATACCTGCCTCTGACTCAAGTCGATCTCCTGCATTCTTAATTGGCCACATGCTGAAACAGACAGAGAGCGTGGCCTGCAGAGTGCAGCAAGAAAAAGGCTTGTGCACTCCAAAGCTGGTGGCAAACCACAGTCCCCGTGAAAACCACATGTACCAGACACCAATATTTTGCATTTTACTTACCGATAATAATGCTGCTTCACTTCATTAAAAGCGGCTTATCATTTTATCTGCTCGCTCTGATTAATTAACCTCTGGTTAAAATGAATAAGCACTTGATTTGAGGATTCTATTCAAGTGACACTGGTGAACCACAGCTTGCATACTTCCCTTCTCTTCCTTTTATTCTCCCTTCTCCTTATACCAACAGTGTCTTATTAGGCCATTCAGATTGACATTCTCAGTACCCTTTGAGCACACCATAAACGCTTTCCTATAGAGATGTGAGGTCCCACAGTCCAAAACTCATCCAAGTCTCAATTTCCCTGCTGGAATATGCAGATGAAGATCATCTACTTCTCACTGTAATTACAATCACAAGCTTGGAAAGAAATCACATGGAAAGAAGAGCCAGGGAAATAAGACTGGGTTGCTGAGAACAGGTGAAATAAACAGCACCATTAATACATACAGCTCATCTGTCTTTCCAGAATAAAATAATCTTAAACACGAAGCACAAACAGCAGTCAGTTCCATCAAAAACCTGGTGTTCTTAGAGAGCAAAGAACTTTGTCCCAAGCCAAAAACTATGTGCTGTATATGAATAAAGACAGCTTCTGCTACAGTATATGCCTACAGATTTCACAGTTGCATATTACCGCCAAAATCTCAGTTTCTAGCAGCAAAAAACGTATGTTACTGTTCTTTAGCCAAGCATCTGAAGATTGAACTGTATCATAGCTGCTCATTTTGCTGGCAAACAGCGCTTCGTTTCATAGACTCAATTCTCACCTCTATTCAATTGATTTTATCAATGTCACAAATACCCAAAGGTGTTTGGGAAGGTAAAAAACCCAAAAAACCCAAAACCAAAAAACACCCCAAAACTAAGTATCCATTCTTTTGCAACAATGCCCACAGAGGGGACCAAAAAAAGAGAAAAAGGTGTGGGGAAGGGGAAATAAAAGTCCCTGGATCACCCTAACATTTAGGTCTCTTGTTCAACCAAGGTAATCCATTGGTAGAATATTACCAAGGTGGCTATATAGTTTCTATTTATTTTTTAACAAGTCTCTTTCATGAGAAAAACATGTTTAGGTTATGCATTGTATACTACAAGCACAAAGTCACGGTCCAGCCTGTCAAGGCTGTAGGTGGGAGAGGACCAAAGGCAGCTCTGGTTTACATCACACTGCAGGGCAATAAGTGACCATGACGCACTGATGCACTTCATCTGGCTTTTATGGCCATCAGCATCAGATCAAAACTGTTTGAGATGACATGTAACAAAGCATTTCCGAGTGTAAATTTACTCAGACAGTTCAAATCTGGACAGAATTTTCTAGACAAAGTTTCTTTTTAACACAAGGCTTCCTACAGGATTAAATATGTTCTGCCCTGCAGCTGACAAGATGTTAGTGCAGCTCTCTAATGCCTGGCCTAATTGAACAGGAGCCTTCCCATGGGGTAAGCCCAAAAGGGATGAGACAAGGAAGACTGATTCCTACCACCACCATGTGAGTTATAAGTAGCACCCAGTCCTCCCAGCACCCCAGGCAGCACCACATTTTCTCGACCTTAAAACCATGAATACAGCAGACACGGCAGAAAAGACACACAAGACTGGGAATCGTGGTTTTGAAACATCAACTTGTGATTTCAGGTTCATACTCAAAAATACTTGTTTTAGGGAAGAAAAAACCTAGTTTGGGGTTTTTTTTTGAATGGGCAAATTGATGAAACATTTAAGGAATTCATGGACACCTTTACATAGCTGAAGGATGGAACACTATGCACCCAGGTGGGTCATTTGCAAGCAGAAGAGAACAGTCATCACTTCTAAGGAAGTCAGGCAACAAACTAGGCCTTTTTCCATTGCATTGACATTCCAATCTGATCCGGGCTTTCCACATTTCTTTTTGAGGGACTAACAGATAATGTAACCAAAAGCAAAATACCAAAGTCTGCCACCTACATAAATACCCATGTGTTACACTTTCTTCCTCTCAGCCGCTGATTACAGATGAGCACCATGGGTTCTTTCCAAGAGCTTCAGCAGACTGCTGGTTTGTACTCCCACCACGCTGCAGCAGCCACTGCAAGTCATTCAAGCCAAAGCTCCTCCTCACAGGCTTGCAAAGCTCCAGAGAGCATACAAAGCCAACTCAGCAGCCAAGGCAAATACCAGGGGTGATGGTGGGCAGACATATGGCCTCTAGAAGCATGGCTTCAGTCCCTGGGAGTGGATGCAAAGAATGGACCAATGACCCAACTACAGTTTATCTGGGTGATAGAGCAGTGCAGGAGAGGAGGCCTCAGCACAAGGGAACACCTCACTCCACATAGGACTTATTGCTAAGTAAACTCAGTTTTATACTCAGAAGTAGGTCTGTATAACTATGAACAACTATGAGGAGCACCAAAAACTCCACCGCATTAAGGACAACTTAGGCAGGCAGACCATAACTGCTGAAATTGGTAGCGCTGCTAACACTTAAGAACTGAAGAATTTTGACAACAAATAGTCATTGCCATAGCTACACTACAGGAGGATGCCAGTACCTTCTAGACCTCCATACAGATAGATGCCCTGAGGCAAGCAACCATCCCTCTCCACAACCCTATTCACTTATTCACTTCCTGGGACCTGTGAAATCTGCCCTCAGAAAAGGCCTGACCCAGACAACTGAAAGGATAAGAAAATTCAGAATCACAGCTCTTAGAACCATTTTCACCTAGCTGCCTGTGCCTACCTATGCCAGATTTTTACTTAGCTTCTTAATATTTCTTAGGCATTGTACATGAAAGAAGTGATTTAGGAACAACTGAATTTTCAGCTCTGAACTCTCCACTTTCTTTTTCCAAATACAAAATAAGCATTCAGCTTTCTGACTTCCCCCCCCCACCCCCCCAATACATAGTAAACAGATTCTAAACATACAAATCACCTGAAAAATGCATTGCTGGGATGGAGAACTGTTTTGCTTCTCCAGTAAGTTTGAGATGTAAATCTTCTCCATATCAGAATTAAAAATTAAAGCCTCTAACCTTTATGAAATGAAAATCAAAAAAATATCAAAGGTTTCATTAAAAAACAAGAGAGCACAGGCTCATTGTTAACATAAAGTTAATTAAGTACTTGAAGGCCTTAAGCAGTGGTAAAGTCCTGATTTAAACTGGGAGATGGCTAAAGCTTTGCAAACTGAGGACTCTGGAAGAACCTGTCATCCTCTCATAAGGTGCAATATAGCTTTGACAGACACTTCATTTTACTGAATCAGTCAGTGAAGAAGAAATCCTAACCCCAAATTTATCTCAAAGGATTAGAGAGTGAAAAAACACATCCAAGACTTGAAACAAATGCCATGTTGAAATGCTCCACAAATGATCAGGAGCTGTGAACTTGATTTATATATATGAAAAGAGAAATATAAACAAACAAGGTAAGCTTCTCATTGACAGATATGTTATTACAGGTATCCTGCTTAACACACACACAGTGTCACCCACCTGAAATGTTAGCTAGCAGCAGTATCACCTTTCCTTTGGAGATGGTTCAGGTTGATACAAATAAGAGAGAAGAGAGGAAAATAGGAGGAAATAATGAGGGGAAATAAAAGTTCTTTCAAAAAACAGTGCAAAATCATCCTGGGTTCATTGATAAGGAACACAGCTTCTGAAACAATCTGAACCGAGGTATAGTTGCTCTTTCAAGGAACAACAAAAAAATACAAATTATCAAAATGTAGAGGGAATAGGGGAGGAAAGCACAGTGTTAAAGGCAGCAAACAATACACAGAAACTGTGGGCCACCAGCCAGCCTGATCCTTTTCTTGCCTTGTCCTTGCCCTGCCTCTCCCCTCCTTTTTGTCTTCCTTCAACATTTCCAATCTGGGAAGGGGCATATGCTTCCCCATCCTCCACTTTTCCTGAACCTGCTCTAGTGCAACTCATGGGCAAGAATTTCCTTTAGCTTTGGTTCTCAAATTTCACTATCACATCCAGCCTCTCCTCCCAAAGCTTTTTTGCCCTGAGGAATACAGTCTGCATGATTGCATTTGGTAATACAGACTCTGCTGCTTAAATACCATACATTTGCAGACAGTTAAAGCATCTTTTACAAAGGTACCATCAAGGGGTTTAGCCACATACCCTTCCTGGGTGCACAAGTCCCTGCCACAGCTGGAAAGGAACCATGTCCACAGGGACAGTTTCCTTTTCCTAGTGAGGACTAAAAGAAGTGCACAGAGACAAAGGTGTTTGTGCTGGAGCTGTTCCCAAACTGTGGCTCCAGAGGTACAGTCCGTCTGACATGTTGCAACTCAAGAAGCACGTGCAGGGCAAGGAGGAGGTGAGCAGCAGGCAGGGAATCCCCTCCGAATTACCAGCGTCGTGTGAGAGGGACAAACAGATGCATCCAGCCAGAGGGAAATGGCAGCAGGCTGTGCACAGCCCCTCAGCTGACCCTTTGAATTGAGCAGAGGCACTTGTCCCTGCTGCTCATCACTGCCTAAGATGCATGCTGGGAGGGAGACAATGACAGCAGCCAATGCCCACAACCCTGCAAAACAGTTTGCAAAGCTTGTGCTTCTCTCAGCCCCCAAGCCCAGCGAGTTTGAAGGCATTCAAAAACTCTACAAAAACTCGGCTGGAGCTACAAACCTTAATAGCAACTTTCCTCCACACCTGCAGCTCAGCCAAGCCTCCCACGTCTCAGTGTGCCCCAAAATTCCATGTTTCAAAGGAGTTTTACAAAGCCTTCGCTTGTCTGGGAGAAAACAGGTTCAGAGGCCACAAGGCAGCTTCTGTGGGCTCCTCTCAGCACGCGGCAGCATCAGTGTCGGAGGCAATGCCTGCCTGCAGCAGCACAGGCAGCTGCATTATTTAGTCTGGCACCAAGGAGAGAAGCTATCATCCATTTTTAAGTTAAATTCAGGGAACCAGCTGGGGAGCAGCGATTGCCATTTCTGAAGTGCAAGAGGAGTGTAACCAGCCTTTCCATAGTAACAAAGATTAGCGGCCTGGAGTCTGACACTCCTCCTGCATTACAAGATAGGAGACAAAGAGATAGACAGGTAATTACACAGAAGGAGCCCTGTGGAAATTGCAAACTCCTTCAGAACCCTTTAGCTGGTCTGTACGTTTCTCCTTGTCTCTGCTTCAGCTGAAGGTCTCCAAGAAACATTTGCCCATTAGGTCATTAGCTTTATTGCAGAAGGTAGCCAGGCAGCCAGCCGGTAGCAGCCGTTCAATAAAGGCTTAGTTTGCCTCTGCACCGTCAAGAATGAGATGGAGAATGAGAAAAAGAACATCCCAAGGCACATTACCTGTCTGCAGCTTATCCTTGATAAGTTGGTGTACTTAGTCAGTCTGAGGGGTCTGACAAATGAACGCTGACAAATCTCACAGGGGCAATTTAAGACATTATTGCATTGCAGTGTCTTCTCAAACCCTTCGCGAGGGTTCGCACCACAGAGCAGATCTGGCAGAAAAATTCATATCGCACGTCGGCTTTCCCAACTCGTAGCCTAGCAAGTTAGCATCAAGCCCTTTTCAGAGCTGGCTTCAGTTAAGATATCAACTGTGAACTGGAACGGCTCAGGGTCCAGACAGAAGATACTGCCTCAACTTCAAGGAGCATTAACATCTGTCACAAAGATGGAATGGGAAATGCCAACTCACAGCGTGCCAGGCAGTTCTTAAGCAAATACAAATCTAAACATTCAGTTTCACTACTAAAATATTTTTCTGTACTTTGTCTAGCAACTGACTCGAGCCTGTTCATTCAGCTCAGGGTGCTCTATGAATCACAGCACTAATTTTTTTTGTCTTTTATGTATCCTAACACATAAATAACACGTCTTGAAGTGGAAAGTCAGACATGGATTACACGTGGATCAGATCACCAGATAGCTACAAAACCTCATTGCTTAGAAGTACTCCAAAAAAAAAAAGAAAAAAGGTGCTGCTTTTGAACTCTCACCCACCACATTTTGCATCAACATGAAAAATAGTCTGGAGAGGTGAAGAATTGCCATCTGTTTCCAGCTTTTCACAAAACACACTATTCGGAGCTAGAGCTGGAGTTCTAGCTGGTTCCCACTCTATCTGCCAGTGGTACAACCAGCCATGAATCCATGAAGGACCTCGGAGCTGCCAAGCAGGTTTAAAAACAAAACCCAAAATAACTAAAAATCTATATTTATCTGATTAGATGTATGTGTATTATAATAACAGAAAAAAGCACTTTGGGACAGCATTCTTTGACTTGGCTTCTCCAGACCTAACTCACTGTCTTTCTAAACAAAGATTTTGTTTAATCAGTCTGCAATACAATGGTTAGGTTTTTTTTTCCTCTGCAAGCATTTAAAATGTATCTCATGTTCCAGTTTTTCCCAAGGAACCATATCCTGCACACAGAATTCGAGCAAGAAGCACGGGAAGCTTCTGTTTGCACCACGCTGTTAGAAGGGCAATCCGCGTTAACCAGAAGACTTGTCTAAACTCTATGTAGGCAAGTTTCTTCTAACATAACCCTTCTTTGCAGAAGGAGCTGAGCAAGCAAGACACCTCGAAAAAAGCAGATAACAATTACCTCTTACCTTTCTGAAGAGGCCGCCGCCAATTAGCACATTCCTGGAGCTTCTAATTCAGGCAAGAAGAAAGGAGGGGGGGAAGAAAAAAGAAAAGGGGAAAAAAAAAGAAGGAGCAGGGAGTCGTTTTCTTCCTCAGCACAACAGTATTTCCTAAGGGGTGGGAAAAAAGAAGAGAAAAAAAGAAACAAGTATTAGCATTCATGTTTTTTGAAAAGGCTACAGATTTCAACAATCCCTTGGAAGAGCTGCTGTGCCTCTCCTTCTCCAGCTCCAAAACACCAACTTGAGCTGTCCCGTGTTTTCTTCTCCTATTGTCTGTCACCTTATCAAAATATGGAATATGAAGGGCAAGTATCCTACTACAAAGAAAAACAAAGATGGATCCCTGTTAGTATGGGATAAAGTTCCATACTAAAATGGGATAAAGTCCCATTCAAAGATATTCTTGAGCACTCATTCTACTAAGTAAATATGCTTCTGCCGAGCTCACACCCACTTCTGTAGAAATTCAAATGAGCCACATTTACTATCAAAATAGTTGGCAAAAGGCAAATTCCAACATGCATACTGAACATACAGGTATAAACTGACATTCAAGTGCTGAGGTACTCTTCCCTGCAAGGATCATACCTAGAATTAAGAGATATGCAACTAATCATAACTTGGTTTCAAGACAACTCTTTTTCTTAAGACAATCTATTTTCTTAAGATAACCTGTTCCAGTGATATTGAATCTTTCAGTAACAACAACAGAAAAAATGGTAAGCATCTGAATGAATGGAAAAGGAATTAAAAAAAAAAAAGCCTTTTTATGACTAAAGATACCATTTGGAAACCCAGTTCCACTCCCAGAAAACCACAAACCCTCACCTCAGACCATATCTCTCTCTGCCCTACTCCTAACACATTTAAAGAGACTTACAGACACCCAGATTTAATGGGCCCCTCCCTATCTCCAGTACCTGCCTCTGATGAAAGGCAGGAAAATCAAGTGGAAAATTATTTTAAAGGGTGCATGCATGACATTAACATATTTGAGGAAATGGCAATCAAGGTTTTCCACGGGGAATGAGCAAAGGGAAACACATCCAGTCTGTTCTCCATCACATTTTGTTGGCTTATATTCACAGAAAAAATTCTACCCTTTTCTGTCCCATGGAAAATCTGAATGCTAGTTCTCAGAGTAAGGAAAAAAGTCTGTGCCACCTTACATTTCCTCACACACCTCTGTCATCTCTCAAAAAGGTATTTATCCCATCTGCTAAGAGTGTGCAATTGCATACAGATCCTAGTCTTCCAAAGCCTATTTTATACAAGAGGCTCCAACATATAGGAAACAACACAAAAGGCAGCACTCCCACCACAGCATCTCCCTCAAAGCCAGTCATGTCTGTCCAATTGTAAATGGCCACAGTTCCTGCATTTCTCTAGGGGGCAAAAGCTCTCTTCTTCTCTCCTCCTGTCAGCAAGACTTAAAGCTGCAAGAATAACTCTGTCCAGATTCCCCTCTAGATAGGCAATGATTTAAAGAATTCATGAAGTAACAGTGGCAGTGTAAATAAGCAATGAAAAACTAAATAAAGATCACAGAAGAAGACACACAAAAAATGTGCACCAGGAGAGAAAGAACAGGATCAATGATTCCAAATCTCTTGTGCTTTGTTATGTTCACCCATATTGCCTAGCAATCATCTGGCAACGCAAAAGAATGGATCCTGCCACAAAAAAAAGTACCTTGTCCAAAAGCTGCCTCCCCAGCCTCCTCCCTAAAGGCAAAGCTTCCCACACTGCTTAATTCCACTTTCTAGATGTGTTTACACTCCTCGGTTGCATTTCTGCTTTCTGACAGATTTCAGTCCTCTTGTACCAATTGATGCAAAGCAACTTAAGCCAAAACCTGGAGTATTCAAATTGTTAAACCTGTTAAAAAGAGGTAAACACGGAACAGCCCTCACTGCGGGGAGGGGAGAAGAAATGACCCTCGGTGAATTGCTTCTGACATGTGTACATCCTGAGGCTATGTGCTAATCAATACTTACTGAGCAGCTCTGCACAGACCAGGTTGCAAAACAGAAGGGGGGAAAAAAAAGATCTCCCCAGCTCAAGCACCCTAGTTTTGTATCCCTAAATCACATGCATCATTTGCTTTTCTTTCTCAACATTAAATCAAAACGATGCTTTAGACAGCAGTTTTCTCCCTGCTAAAAGAAACCCTCCACAAAGGTCAGGTAAAGTCTATGAAGAATTGATACAATGTTCCATTTCAAGCCCTTGCAAATTTTATACTTTCATCTTCTTTCTGTTAGAACAAATAATTTAAAGCAGACTCAGAGGAAGCGTGTTTTTAATCAAACATGAAATCAAGAGGTAGCAAAACGCAGGGATAAGTGCAAAAAAACTAGATTTTTTCACCACATTCTCAGGGAGACAGAAATGTGTCATAAGTACTGCTTGGCATGCAGCTTTGTCTCAAGATCACTTGCCCCAAAGAAGGTAAAATTGCTCTGTTCTTAAAACCTCAGGCACAGGGAAAAAATCAACTGAAGGGAAATAATGTATTACCCGAAAGTCAGATTCTAAGTGGAGAAACCTAGCAGAATGACTTACGATACCAAAAGACTCGACTACATTTCTGGCAGGGCCAGAGATAATTTGTTTAAGAAAAATGTCAAAATGTTTTGGGTATACAGTCACTACAGGAAGGAAACAAACAGAAAACTGGGAAACACTGTATCGAAACCCAACAAATCGTTGACATCAACATTAGATAAATGAAGAGGCATATGTTAAGACAAACACCCTCAGATGGTGTGTGAGTCAACTTCTGCAGCCGAGTTGCTTTCCTATATCAAGCTTAATAAAAATAATCCTGTGTTCCACCAGCTAGAGCTGGGTTTTCATCAAACCTCACACTATGCATGCTGATTCTAGACAGGACCTGAGCTGAAAATTGATATCTTGACCAGGGATTCTGAAATGTGATCTTGGCTAGAAGTTAACCTGGTCTTTCCGAATGACCAGTTCCAGATTTATTCCTCCTGCCACACAATGAAAACATAGCAGTCGTTCTAGGTGTTACCCAAATTTAACCCACTTCCCATAGATAAAGATCCTGCATTACATTTCCCAGGGTCTAGTTCCTAATGTAACTGATCCAGAGACTTTTGCCCTTTGGGGAGCTTCTCTGTTGAAGAGAGCCTCCATTATACACAACCAGCCTGGGAGACTTTCTAGATTGTTGGCTTCCATCTCTATGATGTTTACAACTTCCATTACATGAAGAACTAGAGAAACAAATTACATCAGAGTGCTGCTGTATGCAACAGCTCCCTCCCCAAACCATGTTCATCACATAAAGCAAAGCAAGGTTTAAAAGTGGGAGGAGTACATCATCACCCCAACACACAATTTACAGGAGCAAAAAAAACTGTTGTCAGGGTTCTTCAATCTACATTTACCAATGGCTGCTGTTCTTCAGGTGAACTATAGGCACACAGATCTCCTAAATAAATTTTCCTTTGATTTGCCCAGGTCTTAGTGTACTCATGGGATCTAACCATCAGTAGATGTCTAAATACAAGACTCTGTACTTAAATTAAATACAGTTTCCAAACAATAAGCATATTTTCCCTTCATTTAAACTGCCAAACGTATTCTATTTCTGTATCTTTATTTAGAGGAATTTATAACAATTATTTTCTGCAGCTTATATGACCTACCTATTTGCATTTCCCCATCTGCTTTCTTTAGATCCCAAAACAAAGCTCTTCCCAAGATGCCATTTGTCCATGTGGAAAATCTGAGTTTCCAGAAGCGCTATTCATAAGCATGCACTCAGACAGCAAGCAGCATGCTTATTGAAACATGCCAACCTATGTGTGACATTTACTTAACAGTCTAACTACAATGACCACCAACAATGCAAGAAACACCTAATTTTTTCTTCACCACCATAAAAGGCACATGCCTAGCACAAGGATACCCCGTATTTTGTATGCAAAGCCTTGAGGAGCAAAACCAGTGCACCCAAGCAAAATGGAAGATGCTTGTAATTTTAAAACTCTGGTCCCTTACCAAGAAACAGGAGGGAGTAATTTTGCAAAACATTTATTTCTCCCTTACAAGGTAGTTGTGAAGGAAGCAACCCTTTCCCTAAAAGCCATGCTCTCCAACCTTCCCTAAGTCACTTAGGGGATGGGTTGCTCATAAACCAGCTAAAATAAGTGTTGTTGTTGGACTCAGGACCTAGGACATAAGGGACAGGAAAGTCAGGCAGGTAGCCACATCTTGGAAAGCAGCATCCTCCCAGGGCTCCCTGCTGGGGTGGTACCTTGGGCTCCTGTGTGCCACTGTCAGTGGGCTACATGCTGATGTGACAACAGCTCAAAGGATAAGGGGAGGAGGGAGGGTGGATGTAGAAACATTTGTTTCACAAGAACTGTCTCCATCTTACAAGCCTCATTTCGTATTTTTGTCTTATTCTTAATTAAAAAAAAAGGATACACTTCATGTTGGAAATCTGTATTTTTTTGAAGCTTGAATCATTTAGCCTATTAAACCCAGGCCTGTAATATGGGTGTTATTTCTTAAAAACACACAGTAAATGCATTAAATTATTGATAGTCATTAAACAGGAAAAAAATTTAAACAGCTCTCAGCTTTTATCAATCATTAATGCAGTTTCCACTTGCGCATCTCACTGGGTTGCTATCATATAGCACAGAGCAAAGAGTACAAATCCTGAAGGCATGAATTCATTTTCTCTTGACGCAGAGTAAAAATATTCTTGGCAGCAGGAGAGAGGCTAAAACATGAAGCATAATGGTTGAAAGGAAGCTTCTGTCTTTAGCAGTAAACAGGTAGCAATACGAGGGAGAGGCAATCTCAGGGACTGAGGCTCATCCACCTTCCCTCATCTCCTGCAAGGACCAGTAACAACCTCGTCAATCACCTCCAGTGCCTGTCGGTGTAAAGCACTTACAGCCACCCCAACAGTGTTTACAAATTCGATGCCTATCTGAAATATATGTTAATTCAATGGCATATGGGAGGAGAAAAGGAGCACTGAGGTCAATAGTAAAGCATCCAGCCAGTTGAGCGAGATGAAGATTTCACCCCAAGCTGCTGGCCAGCTAGCGAGCCAGTAAAACAGATAATGTGCAGAAAACCCCAACTGTCAAACTGACAGCGGCAGCTCAGAAAATGATGGAGACTCAGACAGTCTCTTGAAGCTATTGTGAACCTTTACTGGGGCAAGTTGTGACTGGACCTAATGTTTTTATCAGCTCTCAATGAGTCATGTTAGTATGGGGAATCTGGAGACAGATGCCAAGCGGTGGCACCTTGCCTGGCTGTGATACTCTGGCTACTATTGAAGTTAAGATCCCATTTTTTGTCCTTTTTATGCTCTGAGTGAAGACCTGTCTTAAAAAGTTGCTCCCTCAACTTTCACCCCCTGCAATTTTATTGAAATTCACTAGTTTAAAATGCAGCAAAAGGGAACACAATCTTCAGCAACAAGCCAGATATGACTGCAGCATGCAAGCACCTTACCTACTGCAGCTACTGTAGCTGAGCCATAGCCATAAAATCAACCAACACGAAACACACAGAAACACCAGCTCTGGATAGGTATTCAGCCAGTGAAACTGTAACCCTGTAGCAGTCCTGTTACTGGAACCTAAATTAATTTGGTTTAAACTGTCTTGTGTCTGTTTAAATGAGCTGTAATGATGGCTCTGGAGCAGAGTGCAGACACATCCAAAGCTAAACACAATGCCGAGGAACGCTCCAGAGGCGTGTGCCCACACCCAGAGCCCACTTTGAAACTACGAGCAGGAACAAGTCATAACCAAAGGGTTCCACTCCCCACGATGGCATAAATTCCTTCAAAAGAACATTTCTGCTCATGCAGGTAAAAAAAAAAAAAGAAGTACAGAAAGAATCTTTGTCTGCTCCCAAAAATCTAAGTTCTATGGAAGGGTTTTTTCCTGAAAATGATTCAAGAATGCACTGAGCCGAGCAACTAGATAATGCCAAATGTTGATATGAAAGTAGCCAGGAAAAGCTGCTGTCACTGGAAAACAGCTTCTAGCCTGATTGTTTACAGACAGCTATGTTATAAAATACAAAGATATTTATGTCACACCATCATTAGTGAAAATCTACATCATGTAAAAAAAATATTCAAGAGGTGTTTATGTCTCATTATAATGAACCTCAAGGAGGGTAATAGAGTATTTAAGGTAATAATACAAAAGCTATCAGACCACTGAATTGATTTCATGATATATAAACAAACTAATTCACAATCAATTTCAGTGTAATATTAATCCTTACCTATATAGAGAAGCCTAACAGCCTGTATTACTACTGTCATGCACAAACACTACCAGCTTTCACACTGCTCCAGCAATCAGCATCACGCTCGCCTGTCCTTCAGGCCATAAGCAGTGTACCACTGCACTAACTGCAAAGATAAGGGGAATGGAAATCAGAGCACTGACACGAGGTGCTTGGACCAGCTCCATGGCTGTCTGCATGAAGCTGCTGCCACAGCTGCACAAACCACAGGCTGAGCCTCCAACTACACCAGGGCTGACATCCCCTCCCCATGGCCACCCACCTCTGGAGTGACACAAGGAAAAAGGGCTGCTTTCCCCTGTGCTCTTATTCCCCAGGATACCTTTATGGAAAGCTCATGGAGTTCCCACACTGGTTTTAAGCACCTCTCTGTAGAATGTGTCAATCTTTCTTTCAAAACTTTTTTTTTAGTACTTAATATTTTTTCTTTTCCTCTTTTAGAATTCACATCTCTTCCTCACCACCAAGAACGTGCATTTCAAGAAGCCACAGTTGCTATTCTATTTTGCCTAGTCTGTAAAGTAAATTACCCTTCCAATAAATTATATGGAATTTTTACTTTGACAATACAATCTGGATCTCTAGCTAAAATATAGAGTGGGAGTGTACAAGTGTCCAGCATTTCCCCTTCCTAACCAAAAGCAAGGCTTGTATAATAAGACACAAGCAAAGACTGCAAAACAAACTCTCTCAGATCCTCAGGTATAAGCCTCACGATGACTGCAGCAAAATTTAATGGAAAGCAACTCTGAACTCAAAGCCTTTCAAATTCTTGTCAATGTTTGCAAGGGATATGTGATCAGAGAAGAGAGATGCATCTTCTAGTACGGCATTGCACATTTACTAAACTATCACAGATCCACACTTGAGGCTTAACCATTTGACTTGTGTTAGTTTTGGAGACGGGACCTTTCTGTACTTGATCCTTGGGTCTTACATGGCAGTATCTGTGCACACACACCACCCGCCTCCCCTTTACTTCTATAAACTGATTCCACGATAAAAGTCGCTTAAAATAACAAAGTCAAACAACTGTCAAACCACCACTAATATGAGCTTTCAAACAGGTTTCCATTTCATAAATCATTTCAGTGATCTAGTTTCACACCACCCCAGGGAAAGTTACATGCATAACAGAGAAAATTCATTATCAATATGCACGGATCATTTGGCAACGGTATCACTACTAGTAAAGACTTGTGCAGAGGCACTACGATTTCAATGCATTGCTTATGTAGGACAGAAGTATTGTTTAAAACCAATGGATTAGCTCTAGGTTTGCAAAATCAGCAAAGGACAGCCAGTTTTACTTCAGACGCTTGGCCATCCACTTTCCCTGAAGTAGCACGCGGTGGACATGAGGAAGAGAATACAGCATAAGCAGCGGGTACTAACTTGCTTCTTTTGCTTGGAAAGTAATTTCAATCCATTTCAGAAGATTTGCTAATGATCCCAAGGGTCTAGCAAGCCCAGAGACCTCAAAAAAGGAAGACGTACATCTGTTAGCTGAAACTTGTTTCTGTGCCACGTTGGAAGACTGCGCTAGGAACATCACTATTTTCTACACTACATGTGTGTTTTCAGCTATTTAATAGATTAATGCCAATTATTTTGTAATAATAAACTAAATTGTAACTATTACTGTTTTTTTTTGTGGGTTTTTTTTTACATTAAAAAAAAAGAGTTCTCTTGTGCTGTTCACCAGCCCTAATGCTTTTTTCCTTTATGACAGGCTTCTGATAGCAACAGTCAATGGTTGAGACTCTGAACATTAGTCTCCCAGAAGAGGAAGAAAAATCAGTGAACCATGATCTGGGTGAGCATACATACTTGGCTGTATTTCCACCTCTGGCACATTTGCTTGTCCTGAAGCTCAGATGGTCACAAATAGCTCTTAATCAATACTTTTCCTCTGGAAATTCATCCAAGAGCTAATTTCTCATTACAAGAAATTCAGCCTCAGGAATTTAATCAAAAACCAAAGCAGAGGGCAAACTGACTGTCTCCAAAGGATCCTTGACAAAGATCATCTCCTGAAGGAAACCCTTATTCCTGACAATTCTGCTATTCCTAACACAAAAGTACAGCTGTACTATGTGGTCATCTGATACTATATGATGCAACGTGACTTAAAGTATGTACTCCCAAGTTCAGAGACTTTTCCACAGCTCCTGTTTCCGATGTCAATTATTCTCTCCTCTAATCGACTAATTGGAAATACTTCACAATGCCCTAAGTTGAGTGAGAAATATTTAGCAACTGGTTATCTGAAGTTATCGACTAAAACAAGTACTTTCACAATAATTACAGCTACAGCTAATTAGAAATGCACAACTAGGATTCCAGCAAGGCAGCTTCAGCTGAGCTTTTTCTGTGAACAACCACTAAAAATATGGTATCCAAGAGAGGAAATCCAGGATCAAGGGCAGAAACAGGTAAGCAACAGAGCAATCAGACCCGAAAGCACCTAACAGGTAACCAACTGCCTTTCAGCCAGAGGCTCCGAGTCTGTAAATAGCACCACGGTAGGAATCACTTGACTTCCCTGGGCTTTGTACAAGGCGGCGAGCAGAAACAAGGCTTACGTGGCTGATCCTGCATCTCCCATTTGGTTCCTCCTTACTTTCACACACTGGGAGTAATCTCTCAGAAACATAAGCTGAAGTCCATACTTCAGGAGTTCTAAGTAACACTGACCAGGACCACTGCATTTCTCTAAAGCTTGCATATAAATTCCCTGTCTATTTTCTATGGTATCACCTGCTCCTCCAGCTAACATCCCAATCTACCTGCCATGACTCCCACAGTCTTACAAAGGTCTTGTGCAGGTGGGGCAGGGACAGTTCATTTTTTTATCACCAACATCAGAGAGAGCAGTTTAGAATACAAAACCTAAAAGCAGCATTAGCTACAGGTGCTCCATTTATGCTGTCTGTATGTCAGGAGTTGAATAAGCAGCAGAGAGTTTTTTTGATAGAAAGACATGGGAAAATTTTTCAACGCTACTTATGTGACTTAGAAGGCTAAATCTCACTGTGTCTAAATCATTTTGATATATCAAAAAGCTACTCCTGGCCTTTTGTTGTTATTCTATTAGATGTAACTACAAACTATTATACTAAAATTTATGCACAAATATCACTTGTCAACAGTACTTTAAGAAGAAGAAAAAAGGTGCAATTTTTACCAGTCGGACGGTGAGAGAATTTCCCACCACGCTGTGGCACGTATGCAAAGCTTCTCAGCAGCTTGTTCCTTGACAATGGATTTGCAAAGCAAGAACTGAGGGGATTATTTGATTCAGCATCTACTCAAGTGGCCAATTCCTTCAGCAATCAATACTAATCAGCAAGCTAAAGCCTTGTAAGAAAAATCGGACAGCATTTGAATCCTTCCTGCTGCAGCATGCAGGGCTCTGAGGCCTTACGGTCCAACACAGACACCCCAGATGCTGCAATTCTGGAAAATCAATTTTACCTGCTATTTAAAACACACTCTATGCTTCTTTCCAAATGCCAAAACACAAGTTCACCTTTTCAACTAAATTCTTAGAGGAAAAACACATACATACAAACAACTTAGGTCTGACGTTGTCTATTTGTTACTTTACACTTCAGCTGTGCAGAAAGGACAATAACATGAGCATGGGGGACAAGGATTAAAATAAAAGCCATGCATTTCTCAGCAAAACACAGGCCACTCTCACATACACAACTTTTGCATTAACAACATCAGTAATTTCACTTTTCCTTATAATTCTTCACTTTGAGGGTGAGCTCAGGGATTCCTAAGAGTTATAAATTACATCCCTATGACAGTATACATGGGAAAGCTGAGTGCCAAAACATTAACAAGAACTTAGGAAAAAAGCCCAACACAAAAAAAACCTTTGAGGTCTTTAGGAAGAAGAAAACAACCCAAACCAAACACAAAATAATATCCCTTCCAAAAAGAAATATTTAGGTTAGGCTTTTAAACGCTGCTTTTGTTCAAAGCCTGTGTCTCATGTAGTTGTGTTTCCTCCGTATCACATTCAAACAGAAGCCTTCAAGCAGACCAGAGGGCCTTTGGCATCCATTAAAACCCAGCATTTGAGCTGTGCTTTAACAATCCTGGGAGCCCTCGCTCATCTGTCTTTAAGAAGCAGACACTACACAAATCTGTTTTCCCCTCCGTTATACGGTCACTCCAAATCCCACTGCAATTACTAAGTAATTCTTGGCATGGCTGTACGAGAATGACCAAATCCACATTCAAAGAGAACAAATTGGCAGGCAAGCCATGTTGACTAGGTGGAGAGGGAGAGCTGGGAACACAGTGTTTCCAGGAGTGCCACACACTTTGATGATAGGGCAGAAACGGGAGATGCAATGATCTGGTAGAACAGAAAGGCTTCTCTGTGTTTATCAGGGGATAGCTTGTTTGGATAACATGAAGCATAATGACTTCAGGCTGTATAAGTAGCCAGATTCAGAAGTTAGAACACTAGAGTTTGAGATTCCTAGAAAATAGCAGAAGGAAACGGGTGATCTGTAGCTGTGGGCTGTTCTGCAGTGGTTAAGTCTGGCAATGAGGAACAGTTGGGCAAATCTGCAAGAAAAATACAAGCTTTCACAGAAGTTTACCTTCAGACCCAGCAAAAATTGACACATGGAAAAAACCAGATCTTTGTATTTTAAATGAAACTTAAGAACAATTCAGATATACATTTACCTTACTGTGAAAAATACACAACCAAACATTAAATCCTCTATGCTGAGCCACTGCTAATCTGCTAGCACACTCAATGCTCAGTTCTGTGCCCTGCTCCTCATCCGCCAAAACACACAGAAATCATTCCCAGCAGACAGGTCATTTCTTCCACAGCCCTTTTAAGTCTGCAGACAAGCGAATATAAATGTGTATACGTTTTAGATAGAGCCAGGGTTTTTAAAGTTTAATATATAGCTGTACTTTGTACCTATTTACATACACTTTCCGTATACATTCATGCTTGTTTATACAGAACAAAAGCTCAACATTTTCGAAACGACCAAGTTACCATTTTTGCAGTAGGCAGTAACGATTAAAACCTGAATATTTCATAGTGGTGAATCACACTGCCAAGTCTCTGGGGACCAGAGCAATTTGAATTGGCATAAATGAACGTTTCCCAATCTTCTGCTGCTTCTGTAATGAGTTATGCTTCAGCCCTGCCAATCATTTCTCGGAAGGCAGACCCACTCTCCAGCTTTTTAGCTATATTCACCACACATGAGTGCTGGGAAGGCTGTGCTTGCTTTCCACATGCACAACTGCTACTGTCTCACAACAGCAGCCCATCTGTGCTTTGGACCTTTCGCCAAAGCCATCCCTGTGCTTCCTCAGCGCTTTCCTGACCCAGGTCTGCACGGAGCTGAGGGAGGGACAGGCCTCGATTTGACACAGCCCATTTTCCCATCAGCTTTTATCTTCTCAAATCATCAAATAAAAATAATTTCTAGATCAGCAAAGATGGAAAAAGAATGCATACAAAGCAGTTTCAATCCCTGTACCCACACTTAAACTGGCTGCCCTCTAGACCCAGGCTGCGAGCCTCTTCACGGCAGCAGCTCTGCCGAGCGAGTCTCTGGAAGCCTTCTGATCTCAAATGTTAACACATTCCCCTGCTGATACAAGTTTAACCTCAAGAGAAGACAGGAAACAAGCTGCTCCGCACAGATTAGAGCTGATGAGCAGTAGGTAATGACTGGAGCTGTGTCAAATCGCGGTTACAACTTCCCTCCCCGCTTTTTTTTTTGAAGGTACATATGGGTTCACACACTGAAGTTTCTTTTCGAGCTTACTGTGCAAATACCTGAACTTCAACCAAAACTCTGCCAAAAAAGCACTTGTAGGGACTTGTCTGAACAGCACAAGAACCTTCTGGCAAACGTGGGCATAGTTTTGCTTGAGGGGTTTAAACAAGTACACTTGCAGATAACAACAAGCAATAGGAGAGTTTAGTAGTTTACAGTTTCACTCAGACAGTTTTTTCTTCACAAAATTGACATGACATTGCCAACCAGCTGTACAGTGATGTACTAATGTGTTAATGAAGATGTTAAAAATATTGCTTTGACATGAGCTAACAGAGTTACAGGAACAAATTTTGCTGATACCTAACTTTGACTACTTTTTTATTCTCCCACAAGTCCTCAGCCTCTAGTTCTAGCAGAACACTTTCACCTCTACCTTAAATAACCTTATTTAGAAGAGTACTACAATTGCTGACAACTCAACAATACTTCTAGCTGGCATCCTCACTGATTTATACTATACTACACAATACACTTCTTAAGGACCCCTTTAAAAAAACCCAAGGTCCAAAGATTCTAGGCCAAAGATCCAAAGGGTGATGAAAAGCACAGAAGTGCACTGATTTATTAAGACGTAACAAGTGTCCAACACCACCAGTGTCACTGTGTAAAATCTTTGTATGGAGTAGAAGAGTTGTCAGCAATTTAAGTTTTGTCTGTGTACACAGAAACAAGAGAAGGGGGAACTTGCAATGGAAATTGCTAGAGCTAATAACCTAGTAATAGTAAGTCAACAGCATTTTTCGTTTATGGCAGTTCCCAGTACCTCAAATACTAACAGCCATCTATTAACCCATTAGTCTAAGGTCCTGTAAGCTATTTCTACTCCTTCTGACTAGCAATCCAAAGAGTAATTAGTGGTTCTCTCTCTGAAGCATCCATGTTTCTAAAACTGTTTTCATACCCCTAGGAGTGGTGGTCTTGCTCCAGCCTTTTTTATTACTAATATTGTTTTGAAGTCAGATACAGGACAGACTATTTCCTTGATGAAATTTTCAGAACTTGAAACTTAAACAACATGCTGGGAGAAAGCCTGGAACACCTAAATAAATCAAAACCACACAAAAGTTGTATCCAACAGAGTTCTGTTGTCCATTTCCCAACAGCTTCTATCTATCCAACAAATTACAACTAATTAATTCTTTTGCAAGGAAAACGTTTGTTTACAGAGATGCTGAAGAAAACAAGAAAAAAAAAAGAGCTAAAAGGCATTATTCCAAATGTATTAAAATAATTAGTCCATCCACAAACACCACTGGAAATCGCCTTGGGTTTCTCCAAAGCCCTTTAGTTTTGTTATTGTATGTAATTATAGCAATCAAGAGTTCCTAACCAGGTTCTGCAAACATTGAGTTGGTTAAAATAGAGAAGATTTAAGGAATTGTATTCTTTCTTGTAACTCCTACATTCTTCCTTTCCATTTCACACTCAAAATCAAAAAATTGATTCTGTAGTTGTACTTTTAAAAAGAAATTTTAAAAAATTAGTAGATCAGCTGTTTATTCTAAGACATTTCCAGCCTAAAATCTTCACCTATGCAAAAGAAGAGCGAAGCTCACAACTCTATCGGCATCTCACTGCAAGAATGCTACAGACAAAGCACAGCTCCTATAAGGAACTTCAAATTCAAAGCCACACATCCAGAAAGATGAGCAAAGTAAGCTTTGCTCACCAGCCAGAAGGTAACTGCACTAGCAATCCTAAAAAATTCATTTCAGTATTGATAATTAAGTACTTGGAACCTCTCAATTCGAAGATGTCCTCACCATTCATCTAAAGCCTTCTGCTTCCAAAGGACTGTGCTCCTGAGAAAACTTTAATTACAAAAACAGTTTAACAACTGATGACGCAAACAAGCTTTCTTTTCCTCACAAGGAAACTCTGTTGACATAGTTGAATACACAGGCACTTAAATTAACACAAGCAAAACCCCTGCTGTACCAGAGTCAATCACATTTTTGGCATTGTCCTCTCTAGAACCCAGATTGCAAGTGCTGGCTGCATCAGACCAATGGTTTTCAGAGCCTCTAGGTTTGTTTCTTATGCCATTCTTTCAAAGCACAAGTAAGATGTGCTGACGTTCATGACTTTAAGAGAAAAGACAAACTGTTTATTTTAACACAGTGAAAGTGTTGACCTAATAGTCAAATCAGAAAATACTTTCTGTAAGTCTCATCATGGTTACATGTGAATTACCATTGGTGAAAGCAGGTCACATTCTAATTTTAGAAAGGCCTTAATTCATGGTATTCTACTATCTTTCAAGTGATTGCATCTTCTTGAAGAGATTTCAGTTGAAAGAGAGGCACAGAAAAGAAGCAGGGACCTAATCACCACAGCTTGCAATAGCCACCCCAGAAGTCAGTAGCAGGAGGCAGCACATACCCGATTGTCCTGCCTACACTGCCTCCCTTCATATTGCACTCCTCTGTCCAACGCTGATAGCACAATACATACTCAAGGCTCTGTCAGAACCCAGTGCTACATTTTATACTCTCACAGACAGTGGAATCATCTCTTGGATGCAAATATGACATTTTGATGCACATAACCTGTGACTCCAGTCACCTCCACTGATGTTCCGACTTTGCTGAAAGCAGATTCTTAGACAACTGAATCAGGGCTAGGGAGAAGGGCAGAAAACGGTAGCAGTAAATCTTGCAGACCGAAGGAGGGTACTCCAGGGTAGAACTCCTTTTGTCTTACCTGCATGTTTCCCACACTGTTTAATATGGTCATTCATCCTTAGCCTACATTCAAGAAAGAACATACCTTCCAAAGACTTATTAAGGCCTCTTAGAAAGTTCAATGAATGTTGTGTTACAGCACTTTAGCACCAGCAAACTCGTTGTGGGTCCCAAAGAAGAGCTAGCTTCTTTAAATAGAAGGACTACATATGATCTCAGGTAACTGGCTCAAAAATCTTGTCCTGTGTGTTCCCTGAAATGAAGAGACTGCTCCAGAATTAAGCATTCACTGAAATGCTTTGTTGGGTAAAAAAACCTCAGTATATATTAACTTTTTTTTAAAAAGGAAACAAACAAAGAAAAATAACCCCCACACTGTCAGTCGTTTTCACAAGTGGGATTCCTAAGTAAGTGCACCAGACTCCCATTCTTGACTTTCTGCCAGATAGCTTTTGCAGTATGTTTCTCTCCGGAAAAGTTATCTCTGAAGGTTAAAACAAGCTTGACAATACTAGTCAGATGGCGGTTATCTGCACAACAAACTTAGTTACAAACCATCAATATTTATTAGATATAAATCTCAAGCCCTCTTGCAAGTTATAACAAGTGATATAAATTAATCTTGCTCAAAATACTCAGCAACATGTTTTCCAACTTTAACATCATTAAAACAGCATTTACCAAGTACCCCTTGTCACAGTCAGCAGCTGTCTGCACTTAGCTTTCTGCACCTTCATCTTATATTTGGCTAAGTTAACAAAATTAATATTCTAGCTTCCTTTCTCTCCTCACACTTAAGCTCCAAGGCAAAATTGTGTCAAGTTAAAAAATGTAAACAATAATTTATCACTAACATGTAGAACTTGCACACATCAGAGGAAAATTGATTTGCAGAAAAACCCATTTGCAGTGTAAAACCCACTGGAGGTTTTTAAAAAGGACAACAAATTTGGAAAGGGCTTTAATTTACAATTTAAACCTTTGTATCTTCCCAAGAACAGCTGAGTGAAAATGTGAGAAAAACTATAGCAAGTGGCACCTTTAGAAAGCAAGGGTAGATTATCATAGTGCTCCTTAAAACTTCAATATTGAACCGTACTGTGATCTGATCTTTTCATCAGTAATTAAGTCACTACATGAAGAATGTAGAGCTGAAGACCAAGTTATCTGGCTTCCCTTAAGCCCAAAACAAGACAGGATGATATACTTACAAATTTCTTCTCTGCTCCTAAAGTTCTTATGCCACCAACGATAGTCCTATACTAACCTCCTGTTAGGAGGTACAGAGGCTGCAATAAAAGCAAAGCCAGCAGAACACCTGAGGGATTTCAGAGTTTCAGTTCAGCAGCTGATGATATTTAAGCATATGGTCAATGTAAGCACTTTACTGAATAAGGACAAAATTAACATGTGCTTGACTGAACTTGAGCTCAAACAGACTTTACATATTTAGCTCTTAGAGTAAGCAAAACACTCCGTCCTCTCTTTTTGTAGGTAACCATCAACATTCATCATTGCCCCTCCTGATCTAATGGAAAAATGTTTTTGAAGAGAACCCAATCCCCCTCCCCCTGACGATCCAATACTGAGGGATTTATCTCCAAGCAAATGCCTCAAAGGCAACAATACTTACTTCATTCTTCCCACCCAACACAAAGGCTACAATCTGTGAGAAGTTTCTTCCACAGGAAACAAATCTAATCAGCCAATTATTCTAAGCAGTGTTAAGAGAAGTTAGGTAAGCTTTACTGGTTTAGTATCACAGTAAGCCTTATTAAAGAAATGAATTCTAAACTTCTGCCCAATATATCTTCTGATGCCTGTAACTGACATCCCTTTAATGCACACCTCAAAGACTTCTTGGAAATACAGTATGGACATACTCGCATGTATGTTCTTTTTAAAATACAATGTAGGGGAGCTCACAGTGGCTGGAGGGCAACAGCATCATTGTGCAGTGCCAGTAAGCTCAGTGAAACAATTTAGACATGTCAGCATTATATCCCACTTAGCAAGAACGATCATTTACCAGTGTTTCTCCTTCCTGAAACACCTAAAGAAAATGAAAGCTAAGTTGCAAGAACAATGATTAAATGATGCATTTTCAAAAGAGAAACAAGACAAACGCAACTTCATCCCATTCCAGCCATTCTCCTTTTTGAAGAAACTGAAAGTTTTAAAAGCTCCATCTCTTCATTTGTTACTAGTTTGTCTTTCTATCTCAAAAGGACAAGAAAATCGGTTGTAATTCAAGGCTAATTCAATCGCTAATTAGTTTGGAATCTTAATGACTCTGATCCTATGTGTTAAAACTAATTTTTATCATGTCTGATACTTCACGGATGTGGCATGTCCCTGCTAATCTGGATCACCACTTTGGCAAAATTATGAGTAGTATGGATACAAGAAATTTGAACTACCAGATCATTTTGTGACAATGCACCAGAGAGCAGACAGGAGGAAAGTGAAGCAGCTGGGTTTATTCAAGGGATGTAAACCTTCTTCCTAAAAGACAATTTGGGAGGATAACCTCCAGTCATTTTAGAATTCTGCATATAGGTTGCCTTTTCACCTTAGACTGGGCAAGGAATGCATATCAATATGAAACTGTTCACTCTAACATTGCACTTGAGAACTACACAGATCAAGACAGAACAGAGATCCTCTACTCTTTTATCTGGTTTCTCCTTAATTGAAGTTTACAAAATAGTGCAAGTAGATTAAAAGAGCATGAAATAAATGTTCCATTGGGGCAAATTTGGTTTTCTTGACATGATGGACCTATTTGTTGTGAGCGCCTGTCTTTGTTTGAGATAGCCCAGTTAATTTTCCTTTCTAGCAGCTGGTACAGTGCTGAGTTTTGGATTTAGAGTGAGAACAAAGTTGATAACACACTGAGGTTTTAGTTGTTGCTGAGCAGTACTCATTCTAAGCAAAGGATTTTACAGTTTCCCATGCTTTCCCAGGGAGGAGGTGCACAAGAAGCTGGGTGGGAGCACGGCCAGGACAGCTGACCTCAGGTAGGCCAAGGGCTAGTAGAACAAAGTGCCCAGTATATGAACTGGGAGAGTTGGTGGGGAGGCACAGATCCCTGTTTAGGGACTGGTTGGGCACAGGTCAGTGGATAGTGAGCAATTGCACTGTGAATCACTTGTCTTGCTTGGGTTTTATTTCTCCATCTTTTCCTTCTCTTCCTTTTCATTACAATTATTATTGCTTTTATTTTATTTGAATTATTGACCTGTTCTTACCTCAACCCAAAAGTTTTACTTCTTTTAATTCCCCTCCCCATCCCTCTGGGACAGAGTGCTGGGGGTGAATGAGCGGCTGTGTGGTGCTTAGTTGACATCTGAGGTTAAACCAAAACCATGACACCGTCTCACTGGTGGAGAATGCACTCAACCAAATGAGATGCAAAGTTTTGTATTCACTTATATACTCTCATTTTCTGTCAGCAGCAGTGACATGAAAAGCAGCTTTGAATTTTTGAGCAATTTGACTTTGATACATTTTAAGATGTGAGGATGTCCTCAACTGATTGGCATTATCTCTGTGTAGCAGTGGGTCGGCGTGGTGGCAAACTGCTTCGTCTCTAAAGAAGTTTCATTCCAAAGTGCAACTGGTGGAAGCCAGCTAATACCTCATGTTCATCGGTCCCATACGAAACCACCACAAGGACTGGCATCACGGGCAATATTTCCAGGAAGGAAGCCAGATGTATATTGAGTGGAGGTAACTAGATGAAGGAATAGAGGCCACAACAGTAGACATACGTGCTCTGCATCACCCCACATTAGACCTACCTCAAAAGGATGCTGTTCATCCCATCCTCCATATCACACACTGAGAAACTGAAACCTGGATATAACCATTACAATTGAAGGTTGAAATCTGGTCTCCTGTTTGCTGCTCTCCCCTGGCATGCTTCGAACCCCATGAAAACACCCTCTTGAAGTACTGTACAGACTAGAGATTTGACTGACAGATTTTATCTCCACTGAAATCATCATGCATTATACCAAGGCATAACTTCACATGGCCTGGATCTACAGCTCTGCAACAGCCTGCATGCAATAACATTCTGCCTATCTTCTAACCAAATCATCCATTTAAAAAAAAGAATAGTTCCACAAACTTCTACGAAATTAAAGCAAGAGGACAGGCACATACATCCAGTCTAAGCTGAATTTGTTATTAGGAAGTGGACCATGCTTTCTTTCATGTAACACTCAGCCAGCTGTACGGTTTTATAAGGTGCTGAAGGAATGTATTTCCTGTTATCTGAAACACATCACTTCTGGAGCACATGAACGACAGTTTGTGTCGGGTTTCTACAATAAACTAAGAGGGCTGTCAAGTTTGATGGCATATTAGTTTGTCACTTGTAACAGGCAAAGCTGTGTGAGCAGATTAGACAATGCTGCATAATTTAATAATTTTATCATCTATTCTACTTGACATTACCAGCTACTCCTCATGATTTCATCTGCCTACGAGACTATGTGCCAGATGCAGAGCTTTTTTTGCTAAAATTAATATTGTCTGCCCATATACAAACACCACTGTTTAACCCATAAAAGGCAAGCTTGGCTTTCAACATCAAAAAAGCCCACACATACATCTATACATGTGTCCAGTTATGCTAAATCAAGGAGATACACAGTTATCAGTGAGTGGAACAACGGGAGGCATCTATGTTTAAAGCAGCAATGATGTCTAAAAACCAAGCAGCAAATCAGCCACACATGTATCTGCAATTGCAGTTGTCTTTATAAACCCAGTTTCCAGTTCTAGGGCTCCAAGGAAAACGGAAACAAATGAGAGGTGAACAATAGGTTTAGGATGACAAGAGGAGCAAAATACACACTTAATAAACTAGTTAAAACCGGAATGAAAATCTTCCAAGGAAATGCTGTTTCCAGCATCCTTGAGTCTGCATATTACTCATTTCTAACTGCAGAAGGGATAAAAATTAAAAAACCCTTTTGCTCTGACTCTTGTGTACTTGGCCTACAAGCTAGGAAACAAAACCATTTATTAGTCAAATACGACTGCGTTCATAAGACAGCTGGAGACAAGCATAAAGCGGGGGTGGGGGCAAAGCTGGTTTTTATCCATGGACCACAATCCTTCATGTTACATGGTTGTGGGATGTACACTGCAAATTCCTGGGACAGAATAAATACAAGATCATTTCAGTCCACGGCTTACAGATGGAGCAACCCCAGTCAGGGCTCCAAACCAAATCCTCTGTTCACGCTGTTCGAAATTGCTACAGTGTGAAGTATCCACAACCTACAGGAACACACCAAGCTACACTGGGCGTTATGTGGCCTTCTCTGTAGACGTTCATAACTGAACTGCTTTTGCATTGGTACAAGCAATTCCAAAGGGGTGGCATGGGCTCAAGACCTTTGTGCAAACTTTGCCAGTTGACCACGGCTCAAAGAATCATTTTTAGCTAAAAATGGCAGCAAATCCAGGAATGTAGATAAGGCATTAGCCATCTCCGAACTACTGAAAAAGATTTGGGCTACGTTGAAGAAAAATCCTCTTTAAGTCTGCTATCTGCCCACAGAGAATCAGCCTATCAATTTTTTAAAGGGCATTTCTTTTAACTAAACTCCTGTAATATATTTTATGCAGGATTACATTACTAATAATTTCCATGGGATTTCAGGCATGAGAAGTACCAGTTACATCCTCCCTGGAACACTGTGTGGAGGTAGGAGCAGGGAGAAATCATTATGCTTTAGAAGTTTATGTATAAAGCACCTGTACACTCACTTTTCTTCATGTCAAAAAATCCAAACAAGGGAAACATATCCTCCCTAAGTTTGCTGAGATCACAACTCTGTGCAAAGGGGCATGCCCTCCCCTGTAGCTGTGCAGCTCAAAGGGCACATGCTTGTCCTACGTCGCTTGCAAGGAGTTGCAACTGGGCAACTATTTCAGCTGACTTTGGCCCAGAGCCACCCAAAGCTACTGCTAATGCGATGCAAAGTCACACGCGTATCCCTGTAATGGGCAAGGGCGTGTTTTGTGCTTCTGGAGACCTCATTTTGTTGTATGACTGCAAAGGGAGAAAAACTCACTCACCCTCCAACTTAGTAAATCAGTGTAGCCCATGAAGAAAGCTTGTGTCCCTCACAACACAGAAGCAGATGGTGTTCAAATTCAAATGTCCTTATCAGTATTTACTCTTAGCAAACTAGTTTGTTTATTTTTCCTTTATGTTGCAGATACTTGTGCCACTTTCCAGCTGTTTATGTAATTCTAACCTAAATCAACGTTGACAGGGGTTTGCAACATACCCATCTGATTTTTTTCAAGCAACAGCTCTAGATCTAGGAAGTCTTTCAAATGGGCTAATCTAAAGATATGGAGAAACCCTGATTTACTAGGCAGATTAAAATACAAACATGAAAAAACAGGAGACAGAAGGACTGGAAAAGCCACAGAACTGGTTCTCCCGATGCCTCCTCAGTGCAGGTTGGTAATTAGGACAGTGAACAACTGTCTTGCTGTTGTATTCCTGCAAGTTCCTTGATGACTAGTTTTGCTTGCAGTTTCCATCAGAGGTATTATCATTGCTAATAGATCACTAACTGTGTAACAGTTGATCACAGCATTACATTTCTGATGTGATGCCACCACGTACAGAACAATGTGTTTAAAAGTGAAGTTGGCTCGTCTTTTAACCTCTAGCTCTATTACCAAACATTAAAAAGGTGCCGTTATCGTTTCAGCCACCAGCAGAAACTGCAAGGAAGACCACATATGTAGTGAGCATAAGAGACAGAAGTGACAGAAATTGATAAAAACTTCATCACATGGCTGACACCCCATATATCAAAGCCCTAAATCTCATTCTCTGCTTGCCTCCAATTTCCATCAAAGCCTGCCAGCTGCACATTTATTGAGAAGTTTGTGATCTGACAGCCACTGTATTACCAACATTAATGATGCATCAGTCTCTAGAATTACTGGGGAAACAGTCCAATTGATTTTATTATTATACAGAGTTCCTCACATTTCATTTCAGGCAGCTTCCTACCACAAATTTTAGCAATAACTAAAAATGCTACACAGCTGATGCACAAAACACTAGGGCGAAATATGGTTACCACAGCTTCATGCCACTCCCATTCTCCCTCCAGGAGAGCTCCAAATCACTCACACACCACCGTGTAACCCATGAGTTATTGGTCCATAACTAAAAGGGCTTACACATTATAGTGTGATCAACAGTGCACCACTAATATTCACTAATTTAGCCAAGAAAACTACAGACACGTGATGTCTTCAGCTCTCCAAAAAAGCAGCTTTCCCAAAGTCTTTTAGATACTGGCTATTGACACTAGATAAAAATCACCCGCGGGGGGGGGGGGGGGGGGGGGGGGGGTAGGAGGGTCAACGTAAAAATAGTGCCATATGGACTGAAATTGTTTCCACAGGTACCATGAAGAAAGAGCACACCTTTCCTTTGCAGAAAAGCCCATTGCAGCCTGTCCTTTTCATCCTAGATGGCTTTTTTTCACTTTAAAAATTACTATTACAGCTACTAAAGAAGATGCAATAATGCCGTATCACAAATCAAGCTTGCAGGCATGTAACCAAGTATTTCAAACACATACTTAAGTTGAAATGTCCATTATCAGTTGGGAAAGGATCTGCATTAAATATCTGGTGTCCCCAGAAAGTTACTGTGTCTTTTTTTTCTTTCAGTGAGCCTGGCAATGAGACCTAACAGAGAACTATTCCTGCCACTTTTGGGGGTTGAAAAGAAGGAATAAATGCTGTCACAGTTTTAAGAAAAGTCATTTTAATGCTCCGTATCGTCCCCCTAAAAAAAACACAAGAGAAAAATACAGTTCTCCTCTATTTTTAACTACTCAACTTCAACTTTTCCAAAGGTCAGAAACAAAATATTTTCAAGGACCTGTATTAACAGTGGTTTATACGCTAATATTGATAGACAAGGCCTACAACATAGTGACAAGAGGAATACATCAGATGGAACAAACAAGAACTGCTGCAGAAGTAGAATGCGATCCTTTCCCATTTACCTTTTTTCTTTTTCTACTTGACAAGAGCAATTTAGTGATTTTGAGTTTTACAAAAAATGAATCTGAGTTATTAGAGGAGAAAGATTTTCAAACCGATCAATATGACTGCTTTACCAAACCTGCCACAGAGAAAGAACTCTATCTGCTTCTACAGAAACTCCTCCTCAACTCCATAGCAAGATCTCAAATTACAAGCACTACAGGAAAAAAAAGCTAATCGCTAGGGCACCGTAGCAAGCTGTTTCCAGATGTGTAATGCAGCCCAGACCTTAGACAAGTAAGTGGCAAGAAATGCTTCTCCATTTTTCTTTCTTGTTTTCTTGCAGTCATCTATGTTAAAGTCATGACACAAATTCACCTTAGAGGAACGTACACATGAAGTGGGCACAGCATTCATCCTACTCCAAGCCCTGATCCCCAAGCAAAGAGCAATCACATCTGGACAGGAGATTTACCTGTACTAATTACAAAATCGTCTAAACCAGATCCCAGTCTTAACCGTGCTCTGGTTCACACGTTTAGAGGCAGAGCCCAGCTCCAGACTGCCCACTTGATGCATACGGGAGGCACGGCTGGGCCGCTATTAATCCGTTACAGATTACTGCCCGGAAATGCACAGAACAAATGAAACGGGTCCTGGTTCACTTCAGTACAGGCAAACAGTTCAGCAGCTCCCGAACAGAAGCAGAAATGTTGGAGGAAGGGGCAGAGCAGACCAGCCCTTCTGAGCAGGAAATTGAACAGACAAGCCCAAAGCAGGAGGTTTACTGTGGGTTGGGTGTGTTGTTGTTCTGCATTTTGTTCTTAAACACTGTCTCGTTATCCACTTTCACATGTATAAAACTTTCATCCAAACTTAAGACCTGGCATCAAATTGAACAGGTACTCCATTGGCACTCCCTTTTAGGGTAATCAAAAGTACACCCAAAGCAGACAGGAAAACACAATTGGTTTGCGGAAGCAGAACTTGCCAAGTATCTGCCTGATGACAATGAGCATAAATTTAAATATCCAGAGACGGTACAGAAGATAGTCACAACCAAACCTTTTTTACTTTCCTAGCACAGCTCACATTTACAATACACACACTAAAAGAAAATCCAAAACATCACAATCATTATTTCTCAATACATGCAACACACTGGAATCGGGCAACTCTAATAGGGAATACATTAACTTGGGAACAAACAGTTCCTATAATTAGTTACCAGAAAATATTCAACATGCATTTACAGGTTTATTCTTGAATCACTAAGTACAACTCTAGGCACTAAGGCTAAATACCTTGGCAGAGGGAGGGAGGAGAATAAAAAAACCCCTAAGTATTTAAACTACCATTAGTTACTTCATGGTTCCCTAGATCAAGAACCAAGTGACACTTAGAATATTTATTTGTGCATACAGCCGGCCCTGTTTGTTAGAAAGCTGTTTTCCAACACGCCAATTGACTTCTGTAGGTCCAACACGACCATAAGCAAGCTGATAAAAATCACGTTAGACTGGGACTTCTATCTCTGTTACATAGCTAGTGGAGATGCAAGCAGTTGTACCGCTATTAATGTTTCAGATTATTAAAAAGACTGCTTAAGTGGAAAGTACTTAATATTCATGAAGTCTCTTTATCATCTGATTAGGTTCTTCCCCTTCCTCTGCCTCATGCTTCATTTATTACATTTTTTACCTAGGCCAGAAATACAACCATGAAACCACCTTTATTTTACATTTAGCAGGCATGAAACATTGTTAAACAGAAAGGGATTTCTGTCTCTTTTGAAGCTGGAAAGGAACATTTATTCAGCAGCGAAACTTACCAAGCTTTCAACTTAAACCAACAAACACTTTTAAGGTACATTGACTTATGGTAAAAGCAAGTTTCACTAACGTAATCAGGTCCGATAAGCCGTTATTACATATTATTATATTAATAATTAGGCTCCTGGGAACAGGCAGGAAGTACATACTAATGGAAGATGGGCCCTGGGAGACTGCACTGACCAACGGCAGCCCTAGACCCTGCGTCCTCAAAGCAAGAGTTCATGACTACCACACACAGATTACGTGATGCCAAATAAATCATACCTTATGCCAAATAAAACCCTGGGGGGGAGAATGACGACAGGAAAAACCCATGCCTAACAATGAAGGCCATGATTTGACCAGCATGTAACAGCATGGTGAATTTTATTATCACAGTTCACACAGCTTTCTGAGAGCTTGGTGAGCGCATACATGTCGTTAAAGTATTAAACTTCATTTCCTAAAAAAAGACTTGCTCCACTGAAACTACTCCTTAAGTTGTACCTCTAGTAGGTCCCTGGATGAAAATTGGCTTATTTTAGAGAACCTGAGTTGCAATCCCTGTCGCTCATCCTTCTCCTGACAAAGATTCAAGGTTTCTGCTGTTTCACTTCATGAGGTGAATGTAGGGCTGTTAGTTCCCGCATGGCTGAGGCACCCTGAGCCACAAACACCCCACAAACGTCACCTGCCCAGTTCACCACAGTGCAGTGAGCAAGATAAAGGCAAGACTGTGGGGACAGTCCTGAAACCCTGCTGCAGGCAGCCCCTGCCTCAGGAGGGCACAGTTCTCCTTAGTTTTGAGATTCACAGGCCTAATTTTGACCTCTGCCGACACTATCTGATCTTTCCAGACAACTTCTTTAATTACCTCCATTACTCTCACTCCAGGGGTGCCGTGAGGAGCCTCATGCCCTTACCAGATGGCTCGCAGGGATGTGGGGTACCCTCAGGCACCTGCTACCATGACACAGCCCCAGCCATCCTCAAGAGATGGTCATCTTCATCACCTCTCCATCAAAAACTAAGCAAACTTTAATGTCGTTTTAAAAAAGATATCTCAATTTTAAGAGTTAACACACACATACACACAAAAAATATGAGGTGAAGTAGCTTTAAGTTCATCTCCTCAGTGGTAATAAATAAGGCCCAAGCGTGGAGGCAAAGTTAACCACAATCCTGGGACTCGATCCAAGTCTCCCATGACAATAGGAAAACACTAGAACTATAACGTTCAAAATATTATTTAACTTTTAAAGTCTTAGCACAGTTCAAAGTCTCCTTTGTGGAACAGCACTTCTGAAAATGTCGGTTGCCTTCCAGAGACCATTTCCTCCTAATCAGGCCCAGCGTTACTTAAATAGCGAGGAATACCAGCAAGAATAGGAATCGCTTGACTGAGCCAGGGAAGGGGAAAGTCCTTAAAATGACTGCAGAATTCTTAAATGCTGGTAAAAGGCTTAATCCTATATAATGATTTACAAAGTGACAAGGAAAATAGATTTACCGTGACAGTTTGAAAGGAGACCAACATAAATAAAATTACAGCTCACGTGGTCACAGCCTCCCCACCATCCCCTTCGGCAGACAGCAGCACCGACAACAGGAGCCCTCCACCAACCCGCCTGATGATTTTTTTCCACCTATCCAGGCCTCCCTCACAGCCAACACTGAGGAAAAAACAACAAAGCGAGTGGAAAAGCAAATTACTTGTTCCAAATTCAGAAATTCTTTCCAATTCCCCAGCTTATTGATTACTAGCGCAGTAATTCACACATAACACCTTTTGTACGGTAATCCCAGAGTTTTTCTAAAAAAGGGTCAACTCGTTACCTCTCCCTCCTCCCACAAAAAGACCAACAAAACCTTATCCCCAAGAGTTCTGAGCTTCAGTTTTATTCATTAAGTTCCCGACTGCAGCACCGCAGCTGCAGTAGGCAGAGCACGGCGCCAAGTATTTGCAGACCAAGCACGCTAAACATTTCTCTGGCCAGTAAGTGTGATGTGGGTCAGGAAGGCCTGGTACTACTTATTTATGGAGTTTTTTGATATATAGAAGACACAGAGCCACATTTAACCTCTTCCTTGCTGAAGGGCAGCTGAGGCAGCAGCAGGGCAGTTGGCCCATGTCTCTCCCCACACACACATACACACACATACACCCACACCTCAGGCCTCCCTTTGCTGTGCGGTGGTCTGCACAGCGTGGTTACATGGCTGCCAAGGGGCAAGCTTTCCTCCGCTGAAGCAGGGCCATTCAGCTTCCAGCTGCATAGCAAAAAGCACCGGAGCACACTGGCGAGGGACCAGCTGCTCTTCCCTGCCACAGCTCCAGGCAGCTGCATTGCGACCCACCCCAAATCAGCCCACACCATGTTCTCCAGCTCCCTCCCCCCTCCCCTTAGGCTTCCTAATCGTGTGAACCGAGGGGGGAACCCCCCCTGACACCGAGGCACCCTCCTCCTCCTGGATGCAAGGTCTTTCTAACGCTTCACTGCATCTCCTTCCATAATGTGAAATTACTGAATAAACATGACGAATGCCCCCTCCCCACCAGAGCCATGCCAAAGACTGTAAGCAGGTCATTAGCTGCCAAGGTCATCTTGTTTGTGAAAAAGAAAGGAAAACATTACCATTAAGACTCTAATATGGTAAAACAGCAGTGACAGCAACACATAAGCTTAATGTTTCCTTTAACCCTCACTTAAAAACACATTTGAAGTCACCTGATTCAACCATATGACTCTGCAAATTACCATTCATTGAGAAGGTTTTGGGTAGATTCAGCCTGATTTCACACTTGCTTGACAAACATACACCAGGCATTTTGTGCAGGATCTGTTGTTAAACCTCATCTCTAAGCAGAGAAAAAGAAATTAATCTAGCATTTCAAAATTTGTCCTCAGCTGAGGCACCCACCCCCCTTCCCTACCCATGAGCTTTTAGGGCACACTACTGTATCTTTGAACGTATGTGTGGGACCTGCCTGGGTGCAGCAGCAACACTCCTACCCTATGCCTAGCACACTCCTCAGCTCCCCCTTTACTGCAGGGAGCATATAAATTTTTCTCCATCTGAGCCTTAACTACTGTTTGTCCGCAGACTTGTAAAATACACTAAAGAAATGCCTAATGAGACACTGATCTGGCATCCAAATGTTCTCCCCCATCCATTTCCCCAGCGGGTCGTTGCCTGAGCAGCACACACGTTGAGGCTGCGATTTGTTTGCCAGCTCTCCAAGGAAGGAAGGAAGGAAGGAAAGTGGGCGGGTGGGTGAGAGCTGGAGTCGGCACAACATCAGCACATGGCTGGCTTGCACATGTTTTCAGTTGCTCACTACTAAGAAAACATATACATATACACACACAAAAACACTCTGAAAGCCCAAATGAAGACAGCAGCAGGTTGCTAGGATAACAGTGCTTCCTCTGCCCCAGGAGCTGATAAAATAAGTAAAAACCACAGCTCTCCAGACAAGACGCTGATACGTGCTGAGCTTTTGACACCCGACAAAAATGGAGTCCTTCTGAATCTCGGGTAGTCCAAGCACCAGGGACCTCACAAATTATTTATCTAACAGTAGCACTGTGAAACTTGCTTCTGCACAAAAAGCTGGGGAAGTCCAAGAGAGACATGGAAGATTGCATAATTAACCCCGTTTTATTACTGGGACGCACGGGCTCTCGGAGTCTAAGCAATCTGTTCTGAGTTAGTTGAGAAGGTCTGGAAGGGAAGAATTAGCTGAATCAGACAACCACAGCTCCGAGTTCAGTGACCCAAAGACAAACCTCCTGCCCTCCAACTGAACAGTTAACTCTTGCTGGAGAGAGCCCTGAACATACAGACAAAGGCCTCCCGCAGGCCGGAAAGCCAGCTGTTACCTTGCCTGCTGCTGCAGGAGTTACCCATGTGGCCAGCTTTGCATTCTCTGAATGCATCTTGTTGTGGGCACAGGGCCTTGCAGATTTTTAAAAAAATATATTTTTGAAAGTACTTTAAATATTTGGAAAACCTGAAATAGCTTCCAGACTGCAAATATTTACACACATTCTTAACTCTATGTGCAAGGAGTTCAACTAGGTTTAAAAAACCATTTTTATGTCTAAACTTAACTATGTACATAAACATTTACAGGCTTGTGACTTTGATTTTCCTCCTTTGTCCTCAAGTACATCACCTGGCTCCTGAGTGACTGGGGTCAACCAAGCAGGCTGCTTTCTCAGTTTCATGTGTTATCCCTATCCTGTATTGCCTGGCTTGCACACAGGAGGAGGAGCAACGTGGAAATCCAAAACCCAAAACCTCAAGCTGCTTTTAAGTGGTTAGCCTTCTGCAAAAACATTGTCAAAGAACGAGACTGAAACTTGAAAAACTGCACTTATTTTGAAATCTCACACAGATTAGTGTGAGCAGCGTACTAAACCGATGCTGTAAACCCCTTTTTACCCTCTTCTTACAAAGACTTACATAGGAGTTACTTACACAGGAGCAGGAAACAAGGAAGCTCATGTGCCTCAATGGTGATTTCCCTGGCGTGCACACAGATAAACCCTTCACATCTACAAGCAGGGGGGTTTCAATTAGTTTTGTGATTTTAATAAGGAAAAAAACCCAAACCAAAAAACCAAAATAAACAAAAAAACCCCATCCACCTAAAACTTTTGAATAGTCTAAGTTTTATTCACAATAACTAAAAACTGGAAAGATACAAAAAGATGCTTTGGGATCATGAGCAGCAGCGCTCCTTTACCAAATCCCCAAAGCAGAGCACAGCATTTTGCTCCTAGGAAGCAGGGCTGAGCCTGCTCTTTGCCTTCCCCACCTTGCAGAACACAGAGGGGTAAAAAGGATTTTTTTTTTCTCAATTGTTGTATTCGGCTCAACTTTCCAGTGTTGAAACAAGGCTCAATCAGTTTAAACATCATTATTTCCCAGCCTCTTCCTTCTTCAGCATCAGTTTTAAGAAACATTTAAAAATAGTAAGTTAGTGATCCTAGTATGAACATTATTTTTAGAGGTTTGTTTATGCATTTGATAGCACTTGTGCTTAGCTACTTTAACTGTTTCCTCCCATAGTGAAGCTCATCTGCCAGTTTCCTCCGTTTGTGTAGAGCCTTTGATAGTGAAACAGGACAGAAAAAAAATTGAAGGCTTTAAAAGTGTGCATTCTGCCTTCAAAACCACAAAGCCTAGCAGAATGATTCACCAACAGTCAGAACCCCCCCAAACAATTGTCTGTTTCAAAGATAATTGTGTATTTGTTTTGTGCTTTAATATAAATAATGTCTTCTAAAGCTTCTTTATTAATTTGTAAATACACTCAAGTCTCACCATTAATTTCTAAAATCTGTCCAGTTCTTGTAACTACCAGAATACAGCATCCTGTTAAATTCTAGCCCAAATTTCCCTAAGATGGCATTAATGGATGTAAACAATCTCTTGCTTTGGATAAGGCTGAAGGAGGAAAATCAAGTGGCTGTGTACAAATTGATTTTGATAATATGCTGTGAGAGTTTAATATATTAATGAAAAGGATTTTAAACAATACAATTCCACTAAATTCAATCAGTGCTGCTCAACAGATACATTTATGAAATATCACAATGAATATTAATAGAAGAGGCTTATGCTATGTTACTCTTAATATCTTGACACGCAAAGATTTCAGGATGGCGATTTGCTGGGAGTATAATTAAGAGTACTAATCACAAAAGCAAAACCTCTGCAAAAATGACTCTGTGCCCTTGATTTTCAGAAATGGTCTATAAACTTGAAAAATTTCAAAACATTTAGAGATGTCTGGATGCCTCACTTCGTCTTACTGGAAAATGTCAAGTTTTCAGGAACAGCATGCATTGCACTTAATGGAATAGGGCATTTTCAAGAATCACTTGCTTCAGGAAAATAAGCATTTTAAAAGAATTATCTTTAAATACAAACCCAACATTTTGAAAGGAAACAAAGGCAAGACACGAGGATACTCACAATTTCTGTTTTCAACCATAAGTAATCTTATTTTTTGCTGAGGTCTGCAAAAAAAAAATGATTTAAAAAACCATTCCAAGTAGTAATTTGAGATATTGGAAGCTATTTTACAACAGAGGTTGGCAGTACAGAACATCTGCATACAAAGTTATCAGCTTTATTCCCATTTGAACATGATTTTCTTCATCAAAGTCTTTAAGCTGTGTTGTACTCTAAACAGCAATCTACTCCAAATCTGTTCACAACACATGGGGACACAGCCTTCACCCAGGTCACCTGCATATGTATGTACTTGTTAACTTCAGGTATTATGGATGTTTCAGGAGAATACTTCACTGAGACTGCTTATGGAGTATCCACAGTTAAATGAATGCCAGTACTAGCCTGTTTAATGTCCTCACTTCCTTTTTTAAAGGGAAATTTTCTCCTTTTGGTGAAGATGACTGTTTTGCGTGTTACTGTTCAACAGGTCTGCAGCACCTCACTTGCATAAGGCATCGAGAGAGAGAACATCCTTTAATAACTAACATGTGCCAAGCAAGCAAGGAGAACATTTAATTCCACAGGACCATCAGGCACCCCACAGATATAACTCATCTACACCCACGAGCCAGCCAGAGCGACTTTACTCCACCGTCCCCAAGGCAATAGGGCTGCTTGCAGGCTGATCTGTTAGCTCAAGCCCCCGCACTCAGAGCAACAGAACAACACTAAGAGCCAAAAAACCATAGCATGTCATGCTCCCTAGGGAACACAGGGAAAAATACTTTTAAAGTCACAACTGGTGTTTAGACAACATGCTTTGTTTAATCAAAAGGGTTATTTGTGTTATCATAGTGCCCAGGAACTCCAGCCACCAACCAGGGCTCCCATCACAGCAGGTACAGCCTGGCACGATGGGCAAAAGACACCATTTCAGCACAGCTTCTTCTGTGGCACTTCAGCCCCCAAAGGAGGCTCTAAAGCTGCAAAAATTGAGCAGGGAGTGGGAGAGGCACAGAGCCAGGGGCTGCTGCCAGCTGGCCTCGGCGGAGGCCACAGCTCCCGGAAAGGAGCCGCCTGCGCTGGAGCGCCTGTCCTCCGCGGGCACCGAGAGGAGGTCGCCCACCAGCCGCCGGCTCCCCACAGGAAGGGTGGGAAGAGCAGATGCTGGTGGGAATACTTCAGCGCTGCAAATGCGGGGCTTGGTTCCTCCTTTCAGAGATTGCAGCTTTCGATCTCACCCTGAACTATATGACAAGACACGGTGGCTTTTTCCACCACAGATGGGTGTGCTAGAGGTAGCCTCTCACCACACCAACTCTAGGGGAGGAGGGGTACCAAGCTTAGTGCTACCTCCTGCCAGATTGTAGTGTGTAACGTTCCCATCCCCTCACTTGACAGAAAAGGAAATAATCTGTTTTGGTTGAAACAGTTTGTCAAGAAAAACAAACAAACAAATACACACAACAGGGGAAAACCCCAACATAACCCCTAAGAGCCACATTACAGCTTCCTGTCAGTGAAAACTAGAATTACCTTCTACAAACATTTCTAAGAGCCACACAGCAGGGTGGACTTTGTCTGAACCGGAGGAACTAACCAGCGGAATATATGACAGCTGGTTTCAGTGCCAGCTCACACCCTACCTCCCACCTTGCAGGAGATACGAGGGAGTTTTGGAAGGCTCAGGTTCTTCAGCAATCCCAAACTACCCATCCCAACCCCTGGAGAGTACTGGGCAGCACTGGAGCCAGGCATCATGGGGAGGCACAAGGCTGCTGGGGGACTATTGGGTAGCCCTGGCCCTGACGTGCTTCCCCAGTGCCCTGAATTACAGTCCAATGATACAGCTGGAGACTGAGCACTTCCAGCATCAGTGCTCTTCTCCAGGTCACATCATGGGAGATGGCAGAGGCTTCCCCACTCCCCAGCTCATATGCTTGGTGAAGGGCTTTAGGCAGGAACCAGCTGGAGTCAGGCACTGGCACAGTCCTCCAGAGCTAAGCTCTCTTTGGTTCTTGTTTTCAGGACTCCTGACCAGTTCCAGAGGCTTTAACAGATGACCAATGTAGGGAAGGTTACACGCAATTTCTGGTTTAATTTAATGAGAATCTACCTGCCCCCAGCAACAGATGCTCTGGTACTAATAGGAAAACAAGTTTATGCAAATCAAAATATTGTGGTTTTAATCACTTGATCCAATCTACTAATGAACTAGGTTTAATATTTTCTGCTAATTGTGAGGCTATAGAACCATCTGACTTTCCTAGGCAAGAGTGCCAGCTAAAGCACTCTTTCCCACTCCCATGCCTGCCATGCAGCTCGGCTTCCCAGAACTCTGCTGCTGCCTACGAGGTGCTCACACGGTGGATGTGTGCAGCCACACAGGAAAGCAGACTGGGGAGCTGATACAAGAGGCTGAGGGTGAGAAGGAACAACCCATACAGAAACAACAAAAAGGTTTCTTGTTTTCATCTCCATCAGTTCACCAGTCTGATTCATCATGCACCTGCATAAATATTGATGCTAACATAGCGTAAGGGTGCGAGTAACATGCAGCAGGGAACCGGGAGGCTTAAGTAGTCCCGACAGTGCAAAACCACAGCATGAGAATGGAAACTAGGATTGTCCATCTTTCTCACAGACTAGCATGTTTATACTGGGCATCGTGGCGCAGCTCTCACAGCGTTTACAGTATTAGTTCATTCTTGGCCAGGAGAAGTTAATGAGGAAAAAAACTATAAAAGATGCTGCCTCATACTCAAGTCACCCACCCTGGTGTAGTGATGGCCCCTCGCTCTTGTGTTGGCCTACCCCATGCTGGCAGTGTGGCCAAGCCCCCAGACACAAAACTTCTCATTGTCTTACACAGAAAGAGACAAGTGGCACAGATGGGACCTGGCACACCCACGCACCTTCCCTCTGCAGCTCCTGTTGGCAGAGCGGATGGGGGAAAGGGCAGGACTATGGCTATGCCAGGGACACCACAGTCAAAGCTCTTTGCTGCTAGCAGCGAAGCTTTAGCAGTTGCATGAACTCCAGCTTCTTTTCCAAAGATCACCGTGCCACTAGCATGAATGGTACCCTTCAGCAATTTTGATATTAAATCAAGTGAGGCTGGAAAGAGCTATTTGATACAACGGATCTTAGACCAAAATGCACGTGAACATGTGTTTGAACACATTAAGTATGTTACATAAACATAATTAAACCACAGAAAAATAACTTCTCTCAGACACTTTTCAACTTCAGAAGAATTCTACGTAAGAAAAAAAAGAGGTGTTCCCAGAAAACCAGGCTGGTGTGGTCTTCTGAGCTGTGTGCATGTGCTCATTGTTGTCTGGGGGAACTGCAAGGTGTTTGGAGACCCCAGGGGATGTGTCACAGCTTAGGCCTCCCTCCCACCTGGCTGAGGTGTTCCCAGTAGTGCCTTTCATTGATACAGAGAGCAGGCAGTCATGTAGGCAGTGGTATCTACTGTAGCTAATTCAGCTGAAAATAACCCTTAACAAGAAAACAAAGAAACAACAACAAATATGCACACAGAAGGAAGTGGAAAACATCCCAAAATGTGAAAAGCCTTTTCTCAGTGACCTGATCCTCCTGTCCAGTGGGGGTGTATATGTGTAAAATGGGATGTGTAATTATCCCATGTTGAACCTCTTCTGTTTAAAAGATCATTTCTTATGAATGGTTTTGGTGTGATTTAAGTAAACACTTCAAAGGAACAGAGGAAGACAAGTGCAGTCTAACCATAAGCAAAGTACAGTTTGCAACTTTTCTCCCATCACATGAAAACATAAGAATTCAAACAGGTAGGTCTTGCAAGGTCACATATTAAATTTATAAATGTCTGCCAACCGCAGCACCTTTCTGGAGTGTGGCATTGGTCTCACACTCACTTGCCTAAGGAAAGCAGCAGTAACTTCAGTCATCTAAACTTCTAAGCCCTTAATTTATCAAGACTAAAGTCAATTAAACAGAAACCAAGACATTAATGTTGAATTATATATAGAAAAATACTTCAGCAGTTTAAAACATATTCTGTCCTGTTACACTTTTAGCTATAATTACAGTATGGGACATGTGTTTGACACTTAATTTTTAGTGTTCAAAAAATATTGTGGTTTCTAGCTCTTTGCCATCTGTTTCTTATCATTATTTCATTAAAATAGTTTTCACTTCTCTCACAGTAGAAGGGTAAGTTTGTTATCTCTCTTACCTAAACTGCATCACTCCAGCAAGGGCTAACAAGCTAGTTTAAAACTAGCCTAACACATCTCTTTTTCTGCACCTGTCAAAAACTCTTCTTCAAAGTCTCTGAGGAAAGCAAACAAAATACCTCATCGGCTACAAAGAGCAAGGGGATTTTCCTCTTAGAAAGAGAAAACTTGCACTTGAAACACACCTTGGATGAAAAGCAAGCTCCAGGTAGAATGTGGAGCTTACACCAGGTAAAACACCATCCCCAGCAAAAATACTCAATAGCTCAGCGGCTACACCACCACGGCTACCCGTGCAGGGGCAAAGTCGCCCACACAGACGGAAGAGGTGGTTTCTGAGCAGTTATCAGGAGCGAGCGCAATAATTCTTACCTGGAAAACACTGTTTGCAGCTGCTCACCGATTTGTCAGCACACACGCTGCTCTCGCCTCATGATTTATGATGCTCTCTCCAGCACTGAGACTTCTATTACTGTCCTCATTTATTGCCTGCAGCTGTCATTCTCACCGACAATTCTACAGTTGTTTGTAGGTGAGGTATCAAAGGTATTTAGTGTGCACCTAGAGATGTAATTTTAATCAAACCTACTCGCAGGCAGTATTTAAATGTTAGAATAACTGCACAGAGTGCACCAATTAATGTGGACTTGACCAACCAAAATTATGACAGCCAGAAACGTTTACTCATTAATGCCTCAAAAGGATGGATGTCCAAGAGGCCTGTGAACACCTGCTGATTTGTAAATGAAGATAACAATAGTACCCAGAGATCACCGAGCCTTCCAACAGGTATTGGAACACACAGTAAATAGATCACCACAAATTCAGCGACTTCACTTCCAATGGCCAAACTGTTGAGAACATCTTTCTCACCACGTGCTTTTCTAAGCCAGTTTTTTTCCCCTTCCACCAGGCAGGTTTCCAGCATCTCCTAAAAAAACTGCTGAATCGGCCCTCTTTAGAATAACAGCAGTCAAAGGGGGAACAAATTCTGCATCCAACAATGCCACTTTTAAAACATCTCAGGGTGCTTTCCAGACACTAAAAATTTGCAAATCCAAAGTTCTGACCTGCTGCAATCCTTACTTAACTTTCTGGGGACTCACAAGATGCTCAACAGACAAGAAGTATTACTAAGCATGACCACCAGTTGCAACGTCCTGCTTTGAGAGAGGGTGGCAAACAGCCTCTGGGTGCAATTCGGATCTAAGGTCACCAACTATTGCATGAAAGTGCAACAGAAAGTAAAAAATGAGTCCTGGAACTAAGCCTAATACTACTTTCATGTGTACTCTAAAGCTCCAAGTCCTTAAGTCAACTGATTATAACAGCATCTCTATTGAATGAGCTTCAAGTGCTTGTGATTGGGGATGTAACTTGAAAATATGAACCCTAAACAAGCCCCAAAGGGCAGATTTTGCAAAAGAATGCAAGTTTTATTATTTTTTCAAATTATTCTATGGACCCAGCTTCTGGTGGCTGAATACTTTAAGGCTGGCAACCTTAAATGAGTCTAATCAGTACTCAAAGCACCAAAATCCACGTTCTGTATTTATTTCAAGTTCTTTTCTTCAACACCATCCACACTGCACAGCTTGAAAATGACACTCAAGGCAAAAACAACAATTGTGAATTTACAATCAAACGGTAGCCTGAAGGCCATCACTGTCATGGTCAGACTTAGAGCTGAACAGATAGTGTCAAAATATCAGCTAAAATGAAACAATTCTCTAAGTGAAAAAAATGAAGATGCATTTTACTCTCTCATGATAAAATGCCAAAGATCCTCTGGTGTTTGGAAGTTGTTAATACTCTCAGCATATATAGGTAATGATTAATCCTATTATCTCTTCACGTGTCAGTCCCTTCAACCAAGATGATGGGATCACATTGAGAGAAGTGTGCAGAAGTGAACAATCGTCAATTGTGAGCTCACACTAAACCCTTAGTTGGTGTGCAACAGTCCGCTTTCAGGTTAAGAAACAAAAAGTAGAACACTAATTAGAGCACATTTCACAGTTCAAGAACGTAGGAACTTCAAAGTATTCTCAGGATCTATTTCAGTTATTTAAATCCACAATATACAGTTTGCCTTCTCATAACACTTATTAGGAAAAGAGTCCTGAACTGGTCATACACACTTCATTAGGACAAACACCCACCACAATCCCATGGAAAGTTGAACTCGTCTATGGTTTTATACTTTTAAAAATTACTTTTTATTTCAGTTTTTACTCTACCCCTTGAGCCCCTTCCTATATGTAACTGCAGCACGTGTATTATTTCAGTGGAAGTAACGTATCTACAGAGAGAACATGCAGTATGTGCTTTACATAGGTTAGCTTGATCACAGAGAAAATGTTTTCAGTTAAACTAAGTCATTCTGCTGTGGAAGGTCCACCAAATGGAAAAGTTGGATCCAAGTACCCAGCACTCACCTGATGTGACTGCAAATGCACACATATCTCACAGTTTGGGACAGAGTATCATTACTGTTGATAGCATCCCTGAGATTCCTCTCTCCAGTCACTCAGAAACTCAGGAACTAAAACCAAACCAACCCCTACAACCCTATCCTTACCCCCACCTCCCCCAATCTACATGGCCATAAACTTCCTCTATTAATCATTACCCCATTTTTCCTTAATAATGGACAAGAGAGTATTTTAGGTGGGATGGTGGAAGCCTTTGTTGTTGTTGTTCCAAACCTAACACATCTGAAAGGACATTTAAACTATAATTGCTCTTAGATTCAAATGCAGATCCACATCTTATCCTTGGATGATGTCTTTAGGATCTGATGCTCATGCGTATATGTATGGTTCTTCACTGACAAACAACCTGACTCCTCTACTTGAGCAACTTGCATTACTCAGGAAATCCTTGGCAGAGGCAGGCCAACATATGTTAATTACTGGGTTGCATTATAATAGGTCTAACATCTTGTTTCCCATCCAAGGTTCTAAAATAAATGGAAACAACAGTCTCTTTGGATACAAAAGTATGTATTTTTTTGTCTCAGGCTAGAAATATTCTACACTAAAAACACAAATAGATCAACTGCAAGAGCATTCCTGCCTCTTCAGCGTTTCTTTGGGGGATTTTATCCTTATCAAACAAAAAGCCTGGCAATCTTTAAGAGAGTTTGGCCTACGTGCATTCCTCTTTCATTTCCTACAAATTATCCTTAAGTCGGGTGTAACAGTGAAAAGAAGAGCTCAGCTTCCCCAGTCTTTTGTTTCTTCTGTAAACAATTTATCAGGCAAAGTTGGCTACTAGTTTCTACAGCAAAACAAAGCATAAATTCATGAACAGTGCAAAGATATACTTCAAAATACATTTTTCATGTGACAGGAGATATGTACTATGCTTCTTCATCTCATGATTTAATATGCTGGGATATTGCTAGGGCAAGATGCTGGCAACATTACAAGTGTTTTCAATTTACATTTCTCTTCTCTGAGAAAAAGGCATTGAGGGCCACAGTTGCAATTTCAGACAAAGGACTAAGGCTCTACACTGACATGCTCTTTCTTTTTGGGTGACCAAACTCAAAGTTTTAAACCTGAATTTCAAACCCTATGACACCACAAAACTGCCAGAAACATCAGAAGTTTTGTTGGAGTTTTCAAAACATTAATGGTCTAAAAATAGGTACTGGTACAAGGCTTCCTGTCACAAAAAAAGTTTGTACATTGAATAAAGAATTTATACACACATTTAGGATGCAAAACCTTTTGGGATACAGCAAAAACACCGTCTTGGAATTTTTAGTGGGGTTAAACAAACCTAATGGCAGGACTATCACACAACTGTGACCAGAAACCTACCAGGCATCACCTGAGCCTCCTTCCCTACCCAAGCCTCCCTGCACGGGATGCTGCCTGGAGCAGACAGATGGTGGCCAATAAGGAAGCCGTCACGCTATTGCAGTCACCACAGCAGAGCCTGGGCACTGCACAACAGCACCTTCTACTTTACTCCTCATTTCAGCTCGTTAATATGTTCACCTGCATATGACTAGTGCTCTCAGCTATAGGGGAAATAGGCCTGAGAGCTGTATTAGGTGCACCAGTCCAGCAACACATAGGGCTCGCCACAGCCAAGGGCAGCACCAAGGCCACATATCCAAAGGTTACCAAGTAGTGCACTAAAGCCAGCATACTAACCACAACTGAGCCCTTGTGCTTTGGGTTAGCTAAGAGGAAACAAGCCAAACACTTCAAAATGGATGTTAAACATATCAGTGAACAAAAGGAACTTCAGATCCTGATTTCACATATTTTTGTATTTATTTATAAACAAAACAACCTTTGTGTTTGACTTCAGGATAAGACAAGCACGATCCTGAATTTAGGATTCCCATCTGCTTCCTCCCAACCAATTCCTCAAACCCAGGCTCTGAACCCTCCAGCTGCCACGGCCTCCTCCCCTCCCTTGCAGACCTCACGCCTCCCAGCTGCCTGCCAACCTGCCATGAATACAGGTGGAACTGAAATGATGACAAGCACTTTCAGAACCCGTTACAATCAGAAAGAGTCTGAACTGCTCAGTATCCAGAGCGCTGTCCTTTGCAAAGCCTTTGCAGAAAGGACGATGGCTTTGCCCAAGCCTGGGCAGTGCCGAGCACTACCCTCGCAGGGGCCTTTCTGCTCCCTCCGTGGCTCCTGTTAGTGCCACGGGCAGTGGTGCCTGCCACTCCTGTGCTCTCTGACACAGACAGTGGAGGACAGCACAGTTTTATCTGAATGTTTTAAAATATTTATCTTGTGTCCTGTTGCTGATCTCTTCTGAAGCATAAACAAGGTCTGAATGGCCTTCCCTTTATTTGTACTACATACCCAAGGATCACTCGGTATGCAAGGTTTGGTCTTGAAGGGCAGCATTTATACCACTCAGACAAGCCTGAGTATGGTACTTCTCATGTGTAAGCTCCAAGATTCTGTATTTGTTGCTAACAAACACGTCAAAGGTTCCCCCCAGATTTATTCAGCACTCTATCATTTGCTGGTCACCGACTGCTGCTGTCATAATTTTACTTGTCCCTTGGTAAAGAATAACAAGGCCATCTGAAACAGTGACTCCCAAGTTACACATAAACACAGGGGTGCCCGCTGCAGAGCTGGAACTTTGTTTATTTAGTTTTGAAGCCATTCTGGCTATCCACCTTCCCCAGCAACTCCTGTCCCTTTGCTGCCACGGGAGCTGCTGCGGAGTCCAGAGTAGCTCACAGTCCCCTCCCCAGGTTCCTCCTTCCAGTCCCACCCCAAAACAGCCAGAGGCCCCATGTGAAAGCCAGTGCTGAGCACGGCTAAGCCTTCACCCCCCCGCCGAGGAGTCCCCAGAGCCACATGAATGGCTGTGGCAGAAGCAGGTTCACAGTCAGTGCCACAGCCTGAGGAAAGACGAGGGCAGATGACTGGCAAAGGACACACCACTCACATGCTTACACCAACGAAAAGCTGCGGGAAGAGGACATGAGCCTAAATGTTTTCACTTGCAAGGCTGCTTTAACCAAGTCTTAGAAGGCTCTGCTAGTGACCCAAAATAACTTCTCCTTACATAATACTGTTATGATTTTAATGTGCGAGATGTCAGAGTTTCACAGTGCCAAAAGCCAAAGCTATGCGTTCAGCTGGAAAGCTAGTAGGCTTCCATGTCTAATGGTATCGAACTCCAGCTGGACTGCAACCCAATACTTTTCAAAACAGTGATGTAAATTTGGGGAGAAATGTCATACTTGAGAGGAGGACAGGAAAAGACTGTTCCTGAAACAAATATCCCAAAGAAGGACTAATAGAAGCCTTAAGCCTCACCAGGTGAGACGTATCAGAGTAGATCTCTCAGAGGCAAGAAAGGATTTGTGAATGGGATGAAGTTAGACACAAGTTTGTTGAGAAAAAGCCTTGCTATCACAATGCACATCAAGTTCATGTTTTCAGTCATAGAATTGATAGTCAGGATTTGCACATATGTGCCCACTGCAAATCAGTATCTTGATTTTTCTGTGAAATAGAGAGTACCTGTATCTCAGTGGCAAGGTGAGACTCCGTGGCTTTGTAAAGCACCCAAAAGGCAGAGAACTGAACATGCAGAGAGTCAGGATCCCAAGAGCATGTGCAGGATGACAGTTGACTGGCCTGGAGTCTTTTTAGAACAAGCAACCCAGCCTTAAAAAAAAAAATGCTTAATCAAATGTAAAGTCCATCAACCTGTGCTAAACAGAGGGGGGAAGAAAAGCTTTCTTTGAAAAGGCTTGAGGGAAGCACTGGGATGCTGTAAGGAAAACCCACATAAGCTGTATACCAGCTGTAAACAAGTTAACTTCTGTGATCCCATTGCTGGGAAAAGAGTTATAAGAGCATTAAACAAACACCAAATTTACAGGAAGGACACCAAGAGATAGGGTAGACTGCACGACAACCACATCATTCTTCTCCCCACCCTGCAAACCTGCAGGATAATAAACCCTTCTCTCTTTCGTATATGGATAGATACATAAACAAACTGCTCTTCCGAGAATTCAATGTCAACAAAGTCTCTAAAAATGCTTTTTAAAGCTTTTCCCCTGCCTTTTTTTTTTTTTTTTATGGAGGGGTGAGTTGGTGGATAACCAAATGAGTCTTCTGTTCACCTTTGAATACATTATTGCTTTGAAATGAAAAAGTGATGGGGTTTGTTGTCAAACTACTCTAGCTGCTTGAACTTGTATTTTTTGCTATGTATTTTAAGCCAAAACGTTCTCCTAATTAATTTTTTCTGTTTACGAGGCTTTTCTATCATTTACATCAGTCAAAGTCTCACAGGTATGTGCAATGCCAAGTATCTCATGTATTTCTTATTTTAAAACCATCTATGAGGGCATCCCACCTTCTGGCTGCACAAACAGAAGTACCACTCAAACAGGGCACGGAGGCTGTGGGACAGCAGGTTGGTGAGCTTCTCTTGCTTCCTTTTAAAAGTAGCTGTGGTTGGAGTAGGGAGGGTCCTGCAACTGAAGACATGAGCCTTTCCTATTGTCACTCGACTCTTCTGTGGTGCTGTGTTGTTTTTTTTTTTTAAACTTGTCACACTCTCACACCTCTAAAACAACTAAAAGCAGATGGTAACCTTTGAGCTGGAGGATGCTCATCTACCAGGTGGGTCTTGGACAACAACCATGCCCACGAGGACAGCATAGGGGAAGGGTCTGAACTTCAGTGATATGCAAAAGAAAAGATGTAAAAACACCTTGCAAGCTTAAGACAATTTCTACCTTCAGGAAGGTAGAAATCATGATCAGACTAGGGGAAAACCCCTCCTCCGTGTCATTGTGAGACCAGGTAATTTCCAGGCGAGTCCAACTTTAAACCTTTTCAGGCAACAGCTGCCCAACAGTAAGTCAGCCCCAGCATTGCTCTGCATGGCTTCCCCATCCCACCATGCCCTTATTTACACAGTAAGCTTGCATTCAGTCAGTTCATCTGGTTTTGGAATGGATGTTCAAAAACAAAAAGAGGACAAGAAATCTGCACTTCAGAATTTCTGATGGAGATATAGGAGGTGTATATTTCAGGGCAGCCTAAAAGGCTCTGCTGTTCTCAGAGGGAATCAGGAATACAGCCAAAAAAACAAGTAGATATTCATCAAGGGAACTGTTTTTGCTACTAAATAGCCAATTGAAGCTCCTACTATTCTGACATACATCTATATCACTGTAGCCCCAATAAATAAACCCTTCTGATTAGTTATCTAGAAATGACCAAGAGATACCACTGGCTTTGCCAGCCAGCCAGTCACTGCAGCCCTGAAGTCTCAGAGGAATTAAAAGCAAAACAAAACAACAATTGTAAATAAAATCCAGAAGACAAATCTGTTATCAACATACTGCTTTTTCTCTTACTTCTCAAACACACATATCTTTGCCTAATCAGCAAAGACGGCAAATGATATTTGACAGGTACAAAGAGCTGCAATATGAACGGGGCAGAGTTTATTCACATTTGTGCATCAGATCAACCAGTTAGTGTTCTGTACCCCAACCAAACTGACTACTGAAACAAGTCGTTTCCCAGTTACCAGACAAAGAGTTGAGAAGATCAAACAAGAAAGATTTTAAGACAGACAAATCAAAGACAACAACAAATTCTCATACTGGTTTTACATGATGTTATGAGGTACATAAAGTCTGTGGCTCTCATTCTCATCTTTGACAACACATTTATTATCTACAGGTCAGAGAGTTGTTCACCTTTCTGAAGCCAGACCCACAGCGCTGTTGCTTCTCTCCTGCAAAAGAAAAGAGACTTAACAGCAACCACAGTCCCTCTGTGCTTGCAGCCAATACTAACTACCAAGAAACTGGAATATTGCTCTACAGGGAGATGACAAAATCACTAGCTACGGATCAGGCAGCCAGAGGATCGCCTGGGTAGGTTTTTTCACAGGACTGAAGAACGATGTCTTAGTACAAGGAGATCAGTTTTATAAATCAGCTCACCACTATCCCATACCATATGAAAATTAAGTCAGGAAAACCAAATAAACAATTAAAAATAAATAATAATGATCAAAGAAGAGACTCCTTAAGATGGCAAACAATGAGTGGCACAGGCAATCCAAAGCCACACTTTTATGAAACTTCCACAGGTTTGGAACATCATGCATATTAATGGCTTTTAAGACAATTCTTTCCCTCTCTCCCTCCCACCCTGTGCTCAAATAGCCTTCCTGATTCACTTTGGGAATCAATTCAAAGCTGCTCTGTACAGTCAAAACAAACGCTGGATCACCAACCAGAGGGATACACTTCCCACATTTATCATAACGGAATGTTAACATGAGAGCCTGTATGTGTCTACCTCAATACTAATACACCAGACAAAATACAAACCAGCTTGATTTACTGAATTATCTGTGGAAAAGACAGAAGTCTCATTTTGAGGTGAGATATTTCATTAGATTCCAAATGTTATTTCAGAAAGCATCAACCATCACCCCTTCCCCACTGGAGGGGATTGTGTTTGGTTGTGTTGGATTCAATACTGGAGCACAAATTACTACTTCTGTCCTCCGCTACTGGTCTAAAAAGTATAAGGAACTGAAGAGAACTGTAGGTGGCCAGGATCAAATGATTACCTATCTGAACCTTCAGAAGGACAGGTTCTTTTAAGAATGAATCATCTCCTGCGGGGTAACTTAATTTCTGTTGAAACTTTCAGGGGACATTAGGAACACTCTGCTTAAGAACAATTTCATTTTTCTACTAGATATATAACACTCATACAAATTTGCCCTGTTCCATAAAGGGAAGGGTAAAGACACTGACCTGAAGCTGGTAAACCTCACCTTTGTAAGCAATGTAAACTTCAGTGTATCTTAAACCATTAGAACCAAAAATAACATATGACAAGTGTAAGACCATCTCCTACTCTGATAATACACTACTGCCTCCAACAGTCGAGCTGTGGAGATCCATTACAGCCCTACTGCCTGGACATTTCTCTTGCAGCCTTTAAAATATTCTAACATTAACCAAGTTGAATGTTAATGATCATGTGAAACCCAATGGAAATAAAGAAAATTGCTTCATAACAAGTTTTTGCTCTTAGAAAAGAAGGTGGGGGGGGAGGAAATCAATAGAACAACATTTCCATTTACAAGCCTTTTGGTTTTTTTAAGCCAAAGCTCCTATTTTAATGCAGAAATAATTTCTAATACCACTGATGGCCTCAACTTCTCATCAGCAGGAAAAGCTTACATACACCTAAATTCAGTGCAAGGAAAACATACAATCTGTGCAGAAGGTGTACCAGTGCCCATCTGTGGTGGTCTGCATTCATGCACTGTTCACTGTGCTCTCTCATAAAGCACACCTAAACGGATAAAGAGGGCTTATGTTCCTCAATCCACAACAGTTGACAAGAACAAGCACAAACCAACTCTAAACTCTTCAGCAACATTCTTGCCTCTTTGCTGTAATACAGGATAGGATTTCACAAAAATGGGTCTAACTAGGAGTGAACAAATCAGTCAATTGCATAGTGGTCAGTTTTTTTACCACAGGCATTAACTGCAGTCCTACTTATTTATGAGAAACAGGTTTCCCAGGTAAAGCTATAACAATCCCACCTCACTTCCCTCCACAGCATTTGATCACCCACGTTGATGTTATGGTGGGCACCACGAGCTCCTGGCCAGCCACCACATCCAGTTCTCACAGTCACATTATTGTCTTGTGAGAGGAGAAAAAGGCTGGATCCCCCTTGTCCTGAAGCCTATCAACAGCATCGTGGAAGGCAAAAGGAATTCAAGCTTTGTTTCCTTTCTGGGATCTATTTTTCTTCCTTTTCAGGAGAGAAACCAGACTTTCCAGGCTGCTAGTAAAAACACCGAGTTGCTAAAAAACAGCCAACATTGTCTCCAACTATAGCATCAGTGATGTAACTGCCATTTGTGAGGGGTTTGTTTTGGTTTGTTTTCCTCTTCTTTTTTTTTTTTTCCTGTTGACACAAAACCTTTGGAGCCTATAAAAGTGCAAGAGATTTGGGGTAAAGGGCAAGCAACTCCTGAGAAAAGTTATGAATGGAAACGTGCTACAATGCCTCCTCTCCTGTCCACCCCTTGCATCCGCTACTGATCAGGACAAACCTTTCAGATGCTGCAGAAACTGATCCATTATCCTTTGTGGGTTCCTTAAAACAGTCTACAACCAGAATTGTACTCTGCATTAAGGTCGCAGTTTTATTTCACCTCAGACAGCACAAAACACTCTCTGTCTATATACACAGCAACTCACTTCTTTCCTGAAACAAAGTTTTCATTGATCCTTTGCCACAGACTCAATTATTGTTTCTAATCATGATCAGTGTTTATTTAAGGTATTGTGGACTGTAAACAATGTAAACAATAAAAGCATCTGTCCATGTTGACATGGATGTCATTGGCGGGTTAGATACCTATATCGACTGCTCCCGAGGGTGTTCTTTCTCAATTCTGAAAAGTCTGAAGTAAATTGAAATTATAACAGAATAATCTTTAAATCAGCCGCATTTATCTTCAGTAGATAAAAATCACAATCTGCCAATTAAATCCCAGGAAATTTTTCATTGTTTCAGAACACAATCATAAAGATACTAGATTTTTTTTCCCCTTCTTATGTGGAAGATTCCTGGTCCTCCTCCCACCCATGGGGAAAAATAATACTCTTCTTGTAATCTGGCAGTTCTACATGTAAAAATTACCCATGTGGAAAAAAAAAAAGGCAGAAATCAAGACATTTTAAGACAACATGTAAAAAGTGAAGATAAAAAGAAAGATCCTTGACTGTAGGATATTTAGACCATTTCAAGTCATGTTTTCCATAGCCTCATTTTAAAAATAGGCAGCCTTTTCTTCCTCCTTCCCCCTAACCCAAACTCTGTGGAAAACAGTCACCAAATGCACTCAACTAGCCTCAAAAGTCACACGTGCTCCATTGCAGATCTTGCTTTCAATGTGTCTTTTGTTTGATGGCTGGTGTTTCAACATCCTCAACTTGAACAGAAAAAGGTCAGAGCGAGTCTTCTGGCATTCACAGACCTGCAACCAGGCCCTGCCAAGAGAAGATTGATGCCATAGTACATTTCCCCCAGCCGAGAGAAGGAAGTGGAGGTCTGAATCCGAAACCAACTATGTTTGTTAGAGGGATCCTTCTCCCACAGGCCATCAGCGTTGTTTAGTTTTGCTGTATGCCTCTGTGAAACTTTTCTGCTGTGCTGGTTATACTTCTGAGTTACGAGTTCTGCCACCATGCCATGTTACTGCCCCAGTATCACGACCTGAAGAGGTTCCCACCAGTAAGCTGTTTTAGCTGCACAGCCCAGCGTAGAGCTCTTTGGGGGGGTGTCACCCCCCCCTCCCCCCAGTTTCATTCTACTTCTCAGTTACCTCTGGTGCCCTTATGCCTGCTGCCCTCGCCTTCCGTCCCCTGCCTGAGGAGGAGAGGCTGCACCATTAACCTTCCAGTGCGCAAGGCCAAGGTCCATATCGCAGCTAGAAAGGAGCTGTTGCTAAAGATTCCTTAAAAGCTCTGGCACTTCAAGGCAGTTGGAACTACTCAACCAGCGCTGGGAGCCAAAGCTTTGCCACAGCATTAATGGGCTTTTGCCCTTTTAAATTTTATAAGCCTGTCGCCTTTCTGATGCGCACAGTTTTATTCAGAGACCTAAATGGCCATTTCATATTTAAAAGAAAGCTTGCAAAGGTAGCACCCTAAAACTACCCCAGGTCATTCATCTCCCCCGCTCTCCTACTGTCTCTTAGGAAACCTTTGATAGAGCATTTGTTCAGGCTGCCAAGTTAAATCCTCTTCTCTCATGTCAATGCATTGAAAAAAGCAGTCAGAACACCAGCTTCACTCAGGCCTGCTGAAGTAAATGGAGAAAACCAATTCCTCTGGCACTACAGAGCCATTAAGCCGTTTGCAGATTATTAACTGAAGCACAGACATATACAGCGCGCACAATCGGACAGCAATGCAGAGCTATTCCTTAAGTTAGCCTCGGTCTCCATAAACTGGCTGTACGGCTGCAATTTGTAATCATTTGTGCAGCTGCCGTAACTGTTTAGCGGGACCCCGGCAACCCCAGACAAAAGCCGTTTCGCCGCGATGCGGGGGTCACGCTTCCACCGCCGGGCACGTTTCACCTTTAATAAATATGGTAATGGGGGCTACACTTGGAGGAGCGAACCCCAGTCGCCTCCCCACTCCGGTGCCCTCATCGCAGCCTCCAAGGTAGCACCGAAATTAAACTTCATGCGTGCAAAACAAAGTTTACAGTGTAAAAACCCGGTTATAGTAACAACTTCCTCCCCCTGCCTCAGGCTGCCTCACTGCTTCCCCGCGACCGAGACAGCCCAGAGCGCTATCCCGAACGGCACGGGGAGGGGAGGGGGGAATAAAAGCGTGGCTGGATGGCTCCTATTTTTATGTTTACATTCCTGAAGTGTCTTTTAACTGACTGCCATTCCCCCTCTCCCAGCGAGCAGCTCCGCCAGCCGCCCCTGGGAAGCGCTTCTCCCGCTCCCCTCGCACAAAGGCAGGCAGGCAGGCGGCCGGGCGGGCAGCGAGCGGCGGCCAGGCCGGGCCCCCCCGGCCCTGTGCCCCCGCGCCCCCTCCTCTCCGCCCCGGCGGCTTCCTGGACAGATGCACCGGGCGGGGGGAGAGAGAGGGAGATGGAGGGGGGCTGCTCCTTCCTCCTGCCTGGCGAGAGAGGCCCCGGTCCCAATTGGCTCTCAAAAACCCAGACACAAGGAATTTACACCCAGGCGAGCTTCCCGGAGCCCCGGGAACGGGCGCAAGCTCCCCCACGCGTCTCCCAAGCCGGAGACGCGCGGCCGGGCACGCACACGCGGCCGGGCACGCACGCCCCGAGCCCCGACCCCGCCGCGGGGCTCCCGCCCGCCCCGACGGCGCTCGCCCCGGCCGGGGGCAGCCGCCGCCCCGGCCCCCGCCGCCCCCTTTGTTTTTGCTGCGGCTCCGACGCCCGCCCGCCCTCGCTACCACAAGTTAGAGCCGGGCCGGGTACCCCCGCGGCCCCGCGAAGGGCATTTCCCGGGCAGAGCCGCCTCCCCGCCGCCGGGCCCGGCTCCGCGGCTGCCCGCCCGCCCGCGCCCCGCTCCCTCGGTGGGGAGAGCCTGCCCCTTTAAGAAGTCTCCGCACATTTTCTCCCCTTGCAGAATAAATATGTGTTTAATTTTTTTCGCCCCCCTTTCCCCCCGTCCCCGTACACCTATTTCCCCAGCGTGGTCGCTCCATTGTTTCTGCTCCGCCGAGGCGCAACCCCTGCCCGGCCGCGAACGGGGAGGTGCGAGCAGGGAGCGCAAATAGACGCGAAACTTACCTACAGATCGCAAAGCAGCCTTGCAGCAGCAAAATAATAAGGAAGAAGGCAGGCAAAATCCTCTCTCCTCAACTGATTTGCAGCACTACTCGGGTATTTCTAAATATATAATTTTGTTTATTCCCCCCCTTTCTTCCTTCTCCCCCCCGCTTTCTTTTTTTCCTCCTTTCTTCGCCCCCCCCACCCCCTTTTTTTTTTCCTTGCCCACAGACAGTGAAAAGGAGCTCAATGTTAGTGGGTGAGTAAGTGAATCAACTAGCAGAGAACACAGCAAGTTGAAGTGTCAAATTACATTGGCTATTCTATTACCAAAGGGCCATGCTTTGTGGCTGCTGGCAAAATCTGTCCCAGATTCCTATCTGAAAGGGAGCTGCCTCCTACAGGGATGTTCTTTCCTTCGCCCTCTCCCTTTCCCTCTCCCCCTCGCACCCTCCCCCCCCCCCCCCCCCCCCGTCAAATCACACAAAGTTAAAAAATCTTAGATACCGGTTAAAATACAAATATTGTCTTACAGTGTGTTTTACGGCGGGGATTCGCGTTTTAAGTCTTCCCGAATACCAGGCACTCGGAAACCCTTCCACTCTGGAAACTGAAAGCAGGAGAGTATCTCTCCTCCTCCCTTCTGTATTTTTGTGTTATTAAATAGGGGAAAACCACCCTGGACCTGGTGCACTCTCCAGCGTGCGGTGCCTCGTTCGCTATCGTCTTCACGGCAGGATTTTTTACGGGGATGGGAGGAACTACCAGGCGGGCAGGGGGATTACAGGGGAACGCCGAGATTCCCCGCTGCTCCCGGTACTTCACTTTACGCCCCCCGCCCCCCTTTAGTGCCACCCTCGGGGCCGCCGTTATTTTTCAGAGCCCGGAGCTCCCGCCACCCAGGTAGGAGCGGGGCTCTCCCGGGGGTCCCCGCCCGCCAGCGGGGCTCTGCCGGGGAAGCCGGGCGGGCGGCGGTGCCCAGCGGGGCGGGCCGGGGAGGCGGCCCCGCCGGCGGGGGAAGGGAGGGAGGGCCGGGCCGGAGAGGCACAGGCCGGGCAACCCCCCCGCCCCGCAGCCCCGAGTGGGGCCCGCAGCGCTAACAATAGGGTGTGAGGTTTGGTGTGGGGCTTTTTTTTCCCCTCCTCTCCTTAGGAAACCCAGCGCGATTTCTAGGGAGAAAATAAGAAGCAGCCGTCCTTGTCTGACGAGCACCAATCTGCTAAAAAACATCTCCCTCGACTTCTCTTCCCCTTGATAAAACACTTCCAGGACAATCAATATTTTATGATGAGTTGTTAATAAGCCTAATATATTCATCCCTGCTCCAACGGGGCTTGTTAGATTATGCAATTAAGATAAGCAATTTAAACAGCACTGTGCAGCTCTTCGCTGGTCACATTGGTCTCGTTGTTGGAGGAGGAGAGCGATCTGGACTTTAAAGGGATGTCGGATTGCTCGCGGAAGGGAGGAGGGTTTTTATTTATTATTTAAAACGCGTGCAGGCGGAATCGCGCGTTCATGTCGCTCTCCGCGCCGGTAACCCCGCGGGCCTCCCCGGGGGCGCTCCCGCCCTCCCCATTCCCCTCACCCCTCCGGCGCCTGCCGCTCATTTACCTACTCATTTGCATGAGGCGGTTCGGACGCGGGGACGGCCCGCTCCCGCGTCCCCCTTCCCCCCTCCTCCGAGGGCAGCGCCCCCGCCCCGCTCATTTACACCTTCCTGGCTTCCCCAGAAAAACCGAAAAAAAACCCCCCCAAACCCCACAACTCCTCCCTCTGCCGCCAGCCGCCCCCTGCTCGCCTCGGGGGGTGCAGGGGGGACCCTGCGGGCGCGGCGCTGCACAGGCTGCGCTCCGCCGCCTCCGCCCCGAGCGAGGAGGCCGCGCTGCGGCCGGTGCGGCTGTGGCTGCGGGGGGAGCCCGGGGCGGGCGGCGGCCGTGCCTCCCCCACCCCGCCACCAGCCCCGCGGGGGCGGTCGGCGCGTCCCGCCGCTCCGCCGCTGCGCTCCGGCTCCGCGTTTTGCGTGCGGCCGCGGTGTCAGCCGGGGAGCGCCGAATAACAAAGACAAGTTTGAGAGCAGCCGCCGCCGCCGCCGCCGCACAGGCTGCCAGTGACGTCAGGGAACAATGCCGCTGCCAGCCAGCCCGCCCCGCGCCCGCCCGCTGCCCCTTAAAGGCGCACGGCCGCGCTGCGAGGGGCCCCCAGCGCCCGGGCCGCGGGGGACGGTACCGAGCGCCTGCCTCTTACCCCCCCGCCCCGCCGGCGCGTCCCTCCGGCACACCGCCCGCCTGGGGGCGAGCACCGCCGGTTCGCCGTGTCACGGCTCCTGCCGGCCCCCAATCGCTCCCCTCAGCTGGCCAAAGGACGCGCTGCCCACTCGGGTGGGCGACCTCAGCCTCCCCTGTTTGGGCAGGCCGTGGCCATAAGAGGCAGGGCAGGCCAGTAGCAGCCACAGGATCATTTCAGTTGGAAAAGACATGCAAGATCATCAAATCCAACCACTTCTCACACTGCCAAGCCCACCCCTAACCCGTGTCCCTCAGCACCTCAGCTACATAGTTTTGTAATACTTCCAGAGATGAGGACTTCCCTCACCTCCCTGAGCAGCCTGGGCCAGCGTCTTAACAACCCCCTCAGTGAAAAAGTTCATCCCCATCTCCAATCTAAACCTTTGGTGCAACGTGAACCCATTTCCTCTTGCCCTGTCATTCATTATTGGGGAAAAAGAGACCAACGCTCACCTCATTAGAGCTTCCTGTCAGGTACTTGTAGAGTGATCATGTCTCCTCCAGACTGAACATCCTCAGGTCCCTCAGCAGCTCCCCATCAAGCTTGTGCTCCAGACCCTTCCCCAACTTCAGTGCCTGTCTCTGGACACACTCCAGCACCGCGGTGTCTTTCTTGCAGTGAGGGGCCCAACACTGAACACAGCACTCAAGGTGCAGCCTCACCAAGGCCGAGTACAGAGGGATAATCACTGCCCTGGTTCCGCTGGTTCCACTGTTCCTGACACCAGCCAGTCATTAGGAGCATGCAGAGCTTTGGGAGCTGCAGCTGAGGTGTTGCAGCCTAAGGCCCACAGCAGGTGCAGGACACACAGGCTGCGCTTCCAGAGGCTGCAGCTCTGTTACTTGCAGGGTAACCTGCAGTTACCTGTCATGGGGACATTTTCTTCAAAGGCCCAAGGGCGAGGACCCCAGTCCTTCCAACGAGTTTGGCCAAGGTGCCACCATGGCTTGCTCAGACAACAGTGACTACTCACTTGTTTTGGCTTCCATACCAACCCCAGTGATGTTAACCTACAGTCCACATCAGAACAGTGGACATTGTTTAGTTGATTGCAGCCCTTCAGTCATTCCACTCCTGCACAGCATTTGATGTCCATTATTAAAACAAGATAAACCAGAATAAACAGAATAACCAGAATTAAAATGGAATAAACCAGAATTGAACAGAGTAAACTCAGTCTTTCAAAGTAACTGACAACAGCACTGTAGCAATATAGTCATTTTCTGGTATGTCATTGCATGACACCATAATAGGAAATTAATTTGCAATTACTATATATGTTTTTTTTAAGGGATCAGCTTGGTAAGTTGTCAAAACTTCTGTCTTGGAGTCAGGCAAAGACACGCAGCAGGTTTGATGTTTCCTCGCTTCCAACCATCTCACAGAATTATAAGATTAGAAAATTATCTCTGTGCAGAAAAGCAATTACAAGGGCATAGCCTGTCCACTGTATTTAAGCATAACTTCTACTGATGTCATCCAGGCAGAAAACAGATTGGTAATAACACATGTACTTTTTCAGGCTTTATATAGTTTTACTGCAGAATACTTTCCACGTCACCGCGTGGTGCGGGATTTACCAGCTGTATCACCTGCCATCTTTCAGAAGCTAAGTTGCCTGATCAGTACAGGGCTAGGAAAACAGAGGTCTTGCAAGAGATCTGTTTGGTGATTTAATAGGTGCCATTGCACCCTCTGAACCTGTCCCTGCTGAGTGCACGTTGCCACACAAGCTGCCCAGGGGCACAAAAGGGGGCTGGAGGAAATACCTGTCCAGAAAGGATGTGCAGCTGCAAGAGCCTTGGCCACTTGCAGTCCTTGGAGATCAGACAGCACTTGCAGTAACAGCAAAAAAGTTAACTGGCATAGAAAGCAGATCCCAAACGTGTCTGCCCATATAGATCCCTTCATGTTCTCCGTCAAAGGAGACATTCCTTATTTCCTCTATAGGCTGTGTAAGTCACTCGCTAAGTTTTGGCCCAGCAGTCAGTTCATCTAGTATAATTATCAGTTTGCTTGTAAATGAAACTCAACTCCCTAATGATTAGGGGAGTTTTCTCTGACCTATGCAGATAGGACTTATCAAATTAGGAAGGTGCCTCTTAACCCACATCAATGTGCTTTCTTTCAGCCGAGGATGGGGATAATCCATGGCAAAGAATAAAGCACTTCTATAGCTTCAACAGTTCACTGCCAGTTGCCTGCTGGGGCATAAAGGGTGGACTGGCCACTTGGACTGAAAAAAGGGGTTAGAAGTTGAAATGTGTGGCAGGACTGGCTTAGGTTATTCATTGTAGTCCCAAGAACACCCCTTGCAAACAAAGTGCTCAATTAGGCTGATCAGACTCATTTTCCAACTCCGTTGCAATGTCAGAGCAAAGCAAAAGCAGTATTTGCAGCATGATCAAGGATTAGGCCTTTTTGTTTGTTTTAAGAGACCGAGCTGCTTTTTCAAATGAGCGCCCTTGAAAAATTTTGAGATGCAGAGTTCTTGTCACTGGCCTCAAAACAGAGGCTGCACAAGCTGTGGGGCACAGTCGCTGCTCCCAGCCTGACGGCGCACTGCTGCTGCAGCAGCAGCGGAGCCGTCACATTATTCCACGCTCTGCGGTGGGCCTGTCCACAAGGGATTAGACCAAATCTGCTAACCTCATTTCTGTTATATAACCCGAGACAGATCCCAACTCTTTTCCCCAGAGGATTGCATGTTAAACCAGAATATCACCTCCCCCTAACCCCCTTCAGCTGTAGTTCAAATTAGGTTTTGCTGCTATTGTAATTCATACTGTATTGTAATGAAAGTGGAATTGATTGTGATGGCATGTAGACATGGTGTCTAGACAGACCCAGGTTTACTTGTGTGCGGGTTTTATCAGGTAACTGCTCTCCATGCAGCTCTTTGCAGCGTAGAGTTTTGCACAGCCCATGTGATCGAAGCAGTTGAGTCGTCAAGTCCATGCTGAGCTATTGGGTGCTACAGCCCATTAGGAACTAAGTTGTGTAGTTTAAGGGCTGACTCAAAGAAGCTCAAGGTGGGCTGCAGGTGTGTGATGTGCACAAAAGACTGCTGACGGTCAGTGCCAATTTCATAACAGGGTCTGACCTCAGCATAGCTTTGCTTTTGCCACAGTCACATCACAGTCACACCACCACACCTGGTGCTCCCCAGATACACATCAAGTCTTTTGAGCCCTCACAGAACTGTCCATCCATCACCACAGATCTCTGATGTGCTTCTCCATGGGGCTATCTCACACAAACACTCACTCAGATTAGCAAGTGTGCTCAAGTTCAGCTAATGTTGCCTCGAAATGAGGGAATGCAGGTCTTTTTCTGACTTAGCAACAGCATAGGATGCCAGGAGTAATACTACTGCATGCAGTTAAACTTGATCTCACTTTCTCACTGGTGTAACTGAAGTGAGGCTGCAGCCAGGCTGTACACATTTCACTATGCACAGTGACAAACTGGTACGGTTTATTGAGGACCATGTCCATTTTTATCCTTTCCTAAATAGTATGGGAAAGAAAACAGGGTTTATTTGGATTCTTAAATTAGAGATGAAATTGCAACGCAAAGACATTAAGGAAATTTGCAGTTATGCAACTGGAGTCCTAGAGGATAAAGTAAACAATTTTACTGAGAACAACAAATTGAAAACCATTATGAGACATTAAGAGGGAAATGGCTGGAGGTTTGGGCTTTTTCCTTTTCCCTTTCCTTTTCAGGCCTGAAAACATTTGCATATTGTCTTAAATCTGATCTCTCTTTGGTCCTCCTCAACCTATACTGCCGAGGTCGCACAGTCATATGTGACTAAAATGAGGGACTGGATTCCGTCAAAGGAGCTTCAGTGCAACAGGGAAGGAAAGCAGCATCATCAAGGCATTTTTTTTAGTCGCTAAGGAAACACGTCTTTTATGGAAATTCACACTCACACCTCCTTTTACAGTCATTCCTTTCGAACCAAGATGCTATTCATGCCAGTCTGCTGCAGATCACTTCATGCGCTCAAAAGTCTAAACTCTACTAGGGTCTCTTTGGGATGCTGTAGTAAGGCAGCACATACACTCATCAAGCCTCTAGTCTTCTAAACAGAGGGCTTGAGTAACCATGACTCGAGTAACCACTGCACAACTTTGCAACCATGGCTCACTTAAGCATAGGGAACACCCTGAGAAGGATCAGAGCTGTAGTTGGCAGCATTGTACTCAGCCTTCACATACATACCATGCCACATCCAGCAAGGCTATTTGACTAGTTCAGCAGAGAGAATTAAGCCTTTAAAAATACGATGTAGGAAGATAGCTCTGAAATCTGGGATGTATGCCTTCAAGAGTCAAGGATACAGCTTAAAAACATAAACAAAGAAGAGACGAAAGGGTAGGAAGAGAATGCATGCTATGTGTGCTCATAATGTGCTGAAAAGGAACTTCACATATGTGAGCAGAGGAAATGCAGCATTGTAAATGTGCTATTTATATAGTGCTGAAAGTGTACTTTTATGGGGACGTAAACATTAGTCACCCCAGTGCACACAATCTTCCTAAAGAAGATAAAGAGACTCCCGTGTCAGAGCTAAATCCAAGAACAAAGCGCGTCTCAACTTTGAGAAATCTCAAATCAAAACGTGATCTGAAGTCACTTGACACGTGCGAACCTTGCCCAGAAAGCAAATAACTTCCAAACCTTGCAACTGAGATTTGTAAATAGGGACTTTAGTCACTCCTGTTGTCATTAAACTCTTTTCTAGCTACACCATGCCGTTTCAGAAGGAAAAAGTGAAAAAGAAAACAAAACTTTATCCAAGTTCAAACTCAAGGGAACATATTCAGGCAGAATATAATTACCACTCTGGCCACCTTCCAGCTTTGCTGTATGCAGCATCATGCTCTTACAAAAAATACCCAAGGATCTGGAATGACTGCAAACTGCAGGACCTTATTTTCAGTCTGCTCCAAACAATGCAATCAGGTAACCTTATGTAAAGCCAGACATTCACGTCTGTTTCTTGACAGAATTCCACTTGGTATCTTTGCAGAGATGTTCATGGTGTGATCCCGTTTCATAGATCACAGAGGAAATATTACTCTATCTCTCCATCATTTGACTACCTACTGCCAGACTTTGACAGTAAGCAAGCAGTCTTTTAGCCTCGCTGAACTTTAATGGAGAAAGCTAATGAGATTTAAAGAACAATAAATGCAGCCACGTGTAGAGCATGAACGTCGAAGTCCGAGTTCTGCTTCTTTTTCTCCCCTTGTCTTCAGCTCTTATCTGACCCAGTCAGGAGACAGAGGACAGGAGAACTCTTAGGTTGAGCTCTGGTCTAAACTAGCCATCCTGACAACACGAGAGCAAACAACAGCGAAATAAGATGTTATTGTAAGGACAGTGAGGACTGCTTCGTATCAGACACAGCTTGCCAGAACATTAAAATGCTTCGTAACACAGCTAATCATGCTAAATAAAATGTAGCCTTAAACACACTTAGGACTAGATTCTCAACGGGTCCTCCCATTTAGCGAGCAGCATAATTTATTTTTTCTCCTAATCAACTGTATGTTGTACCACAAGGGATGCTTAATACAATTTTGGAAATTGGGAAAAAAAAGAAATTCATAAAATATGAATAAATAACCATAAGTTGTTTACACAAATAAACATTCTGGGGCATTGGATTTTATTCTGTAATTGCCATATTGGTCATAAAACATGCCTGAGAGCCCAAAGTATTACTTTATTGCATTTAGCAGCAACAGTTAGGCTTTCAATTTTTCACTGCTTTAACAAACAGGGCAGTTTTCTACTCTCTCAGAAGAGGTAAAAACCAAAACAACGCTCAGGCTCATCTGTGTGGCTGTACGCTCCACAGGCATATGTGCAAGTGGCACAAAAGACCATCAAGGCTTGAACTGTGATCTATGAAGCATATGAAATAAAACCAAGGGGGAAAAAAAAAAGCAGCAGACTTCCCCCCCCACCTCCTATTCTGGGGGACTCTGTAGGGCAGAGAGAGCAGAGAATTTCGTAATAATGTGCTCTCACAAAAGTACCACAGGCAACAAATTCCTTACAGCTGAATAGGAGAAGTGCAAAACCAAAGACAACAGGAAGAGGTGTGGTCCCCAATACATCATTTGCTGTATTTTGTTGTCTGTGGGCCAAGAGAAGAAGGCCACTGGAATTCCTAGAGAACTACTACCCTACTGAATTAGCAGGCTTCCCAAACCTGTGGATTTTTACATTAAATACTTTCAGACAGGAAGCATATGTTTGGCAACGGAGCATTTATGAGCTGAACACCTCTCTCCCCTACTCCCAGTTTCCAGTACCCTGGAAACCCTTGTTTTTCCCCAGTAGCAGCCATTCAACTAAACATGGCAGGAAAGGAGCGTGTCATGAGGGCTCCAGTCATGCAGACACTTGTAACTGGAGGAGGATTGCAGATACAATAGAAATTTGGGAATTTTATTCCTGGAAACTACAGATGATTGAGGACTGAGACACCGATGCAGCACAGTTACCTCCGATTTGGATAATTAACCCATGGGTAATCAAGAATTGATGGCATTGCACTAACTGCAGAAGCTACTGCATCCTGGAAGCATTGCTGGGAATATCTATCTTGTCTTTTCATCTCACTACAACTCCAATTTGGACAGCTTATTGACCTACTTTCAGTATGTCACTGCTTTCAGCACATTAACCCCCCCCCATCCCTAAACACTCACGGCTATCAAGGAAGTGCAAGAAAGAGAAAGCTGAAGCTACAGATGTGGCTTGTGCGTACAGTCAATGCATCTCTCCCCCACTGAAGTTTAATAAGGATTGTTAGTACATCATTGTAGCTGGTAATTGTGTAGGTACACATGGTAATTGCATGTATTTGCACTAATTATGTAAATGCACAATAATTAAAGCTCCAGGGTTTTCATGGTAAATTTTTAAGACACTCATGGATTTGTCATGGCAGAAGTGTCAGTCATGGAACCTAATGGGAAAAGGAAGGAGGAGGAAGCTCAGGAGAACATGCTTCTTAAATAAAATGCACAGATTTGTACAGAAATAAGTGGATACAGGACACTGCCTCACCATCAAACACAGCTGCCATGCCTGGGCACACTTTCATGCAGAGTCTCTTATCAGACTTGAAAAAACGCCTCCAAACAACAAACCTAGAGAAAAATCCCAAAACACATCTTATTTCTCATTGTGTGTTAGAATTAAAGATCAAGTATTTCCCCGACTTTCTCCACATAATATCACAGCTTTTCCCAGTTCACCAATGGAAGGCAGGAGAAAGAAGCAAAATTGTGCTCCCTTTTTGCTACTGTAGCAATCACTTGCTACTATTACCAGCTTGCCCCCTCTCCCAGAGGCCTTATCACACTCCACTGAATACGTCAGTGGAAATATCCTGGCACTGCTCGGATTGGGATCGATCTCCCAGCACAGTGGGCTGCCTTAGCGTGGGAGCCGTACGCTAGAGGCTCAAGTTGCTTTTGTCTTAGGGTTTTCCCCCTTTTCTATCCTCCTCTAAGACTTCAGCCACTCTCCTCCCACCCAAATCTCTGGAAGCCAACTTTCAGGTTTCCTCTGGGGAGCACTCAGACCTTCCTACAAACACTTCCCTAGTGCACCAGGCAGGAGCCCCCCTTTCCTCCCCACCACCCGAAACTGCAGCCCAAGGCTGAGCACACCACAGCACAGCTGCTCACCAGAGCCTTTGCTCCTGTGCTCCGTGGACCTCAGGTCTCAGGGAATTAACTACTTCTGAACAACTTCAGGCATACAAGGGAAATACAGCTTTAAAAACATACAGCATACGTCTCCTTGTATCAAGACAGCAAATAAGGACATGCATTGCCCATCTGTTTAGCTGCTTTTAATCACCTCCAACAAACCTGCAAACCTGAGCAGCACCCTGGACCAATCTCATTATCTTTATGCCAGGAGCACAAGGGCTGTTCAAGAAACACAGCAAGATAACATAAGGTGCTATGAAATCAGAGCACTGCTAAGCATTTCATACCAAAAAGCTTTCCATTTCAAAGCATATTGTTTGAGATCTTAATCACTTAAGTCAAGTGGGTTTTTTAGTCACTGAAAGGTATCTACATTCATAAGATTTAAGCCACTTGGAAAGCATCAGCCTGACTTGTACTTAATTCAGAAATATTCTTACACATCCCCTACCCCTGTATTTTGAGTGTGCTTGTTGGTCCCCACAGCACAGTTACAGTCTCACTAGTTTGTACAGTTACCCACCTTCACTCAGGGACACCTCAGCAGATAGCAAGAGCTTTAAGCTACCAAGATTCAGGACCTAGCTTAAGCCAAGACACAAAAAAGAGCTTCTTTAGGATTTGCAGCAAAGCTTTGAGGAGATTTACAGGACTCATAACCACACATGGTTACTTACTGAAACCTAACCCTCTATATGTGGGTCAAAACCCTCTATATTCATAGCACCTGCCTTTACCACATCCCAGCACACCACCAGTCACACTTCTTACCTGTAAGACTGAAGATAGGCTCCTCCAGAGTAACAGAAGACATAAAACCATATCCAGCAACCTTGAAACACCCATAGAGCTGCACTACAAACCTTTCACTCAGGCTCCATGCAGGCTACCCAGCTGCACCTTTCAGGTGAGTTTTTAGTACAGCTGTTTCAAATTGGTCACTCATCCACTGCTGGGGCAATAGTTACTTCTCTCTTCAGTGTTTCCTGGGCTGAGGGAGTTGTCAGGAACTTGATTCTATTTATTTCTTTTTAAAAACCCTTTATTTTTGAATGTGCAACCTGACAATTGTTCTCTGTCTTAAAAAACAAACCCCAAACAGCAACAAAAGTCCAACCTAAACATGGCACCTTTGTCTCTACTCAAATATTCAAATGCTTCTGACAAGAGGATTAATAAATGTTTCTGCATTTATATAAAACATAAAGGAAACAAATTACTAGAACTGCAGTTGAATTGAAATAGCATATTTTTCCTGCTGCTCCAAACAAGTTTCATATGATTCAAGTGCTTTTAAAAACAAAAATGTGATTTTGAAGTAACTCAATTTTAAAGCTGAGTTCAAGAAAAACATGTAGCTACGTGATAAAAAGGGATCAAATATAGCCCAGAATTATTTTAAAAGCAGCTTTTAATTAGTGAGGTTCAATCAAATAAGAGAAACTGTCTGGGACAGAGACTATCTTGTATTTTGTTTTTTCAAGGTTTTTATTTCCTACAATAATAAGAATGTCTGTAGTGATGCTTGATGGGGATTAAAGATGGCAAGGTGTCATTTAAACATGTTCAGTTTGTAGTAGCACGTTTCTTTAATGGACTGAGAATGTGGTAGGAGTGCAGGGGATTTTACACAAATGCAGTGTGCCTGAAGAAAGAGCAGTATTGCTGGAACAGCGATCTGTTGTGATAAATTCCTTTAATTTTTCAGTAAATTCATCTGTTCTTCAGATAATAGATGGTGGATAGTCTAAAACTATAGGACATGGGGTTTGTGGGCAGGAGTGGGAAGCAGAAGAGCTGGGTTACAGCTGGATCACATTTTCTGTATGTCTGTAGGGAATTTATTTCAGTTTGTCTTTGTTGTACAGCAGCATTGTGAGGCTAAGTTAGAGCTTTAGCTTGTGTTAACACGGGACCAAAGGTGTCTCGGATGTTTATGTCTAGCAGCAACGGATGATAAACACTTGCTTCCAGCATCAAGACTACCCAAGCTGAGTAAGCCTGAAATCCAGTAAGGTTTCTTGGACCTGATGCTCCTCCACGTGGTGCCCTTTGCATAGATACCTTTGCATAGGCAGGAAAAGCCCAGTACTGCAGTTTGGGCCAGATTTACAGGTCACAAGGAGAAAAATGAATTCGTTTGGGCCCTAGGGATTTTTTTTTAAGGACTAGTAAATTGAAGGCATTTATGATATCTACTAATATCATTCATTTATATCCTTTTGGTATCTCACACTCCCATCTGTGAACTGCACTGCTAACGATGGCAGGCCTGGTGGAAACACAGAGCTATTCCCTTCAGTTTGCCTCAGTGTCACTGTTGCTTTCCCAGTGTATTTCAAACAAGGTCAGTACTGGCATCTCTGTTTCACAGGGGGTGAAAACTGTATCATCAAAAGGTGAAATGACCACAGTCACCTAGAAGACCAACAGAAGAAGGCAATGTAGATATTTTAATGCAAGCCTTACTCTCTCTCTGGTGCTCCAGTGTGAGCACCTTCTTTTGTGAAGCATCTCTCTGGGCAGTGCTTAGGTTATGAGAATAGTTTTGGTTAATCAGGTTAACAAACACAGTTTGCTGGTACAGCTGACATTCACATTCCTTAGCAAGAAGAGTTGTGCTGTCTGAAAGTCATGTCCACAGTGTCTCAAATTAATAGTTTGGACGTGAAAACATCTGCAGTTGGCAAATGATTTATTTACAAATTAAACATCTGTGTGATTCTTTTGGCCCACGTGAAAAATAGGAACAAAAGTTGTTAAATACAAGGAGATCTAAGTAAATACAAATATATGCACTTTAATGTACATCATGGGTGGTGGCTGGTTGTGAAATGAATGGGTTGCTTGGAGATCCCCACATGAGAAATGCTGACACAGCAGGTTATTCATCAGGCATCGCTGGAATATATGAACTGTGTGAAATTCACCTCCAGCCTGTCCGTGGTGAAAGTGGCCTTTGCTAGATACCTGCACCCAAAGCATCCAGCAGCACAAGATATTCTTGCGGACCAAGGCATTGGCCTTTACTCAAAGATCAGTGGCAGAAACATGACCAGAACCTGCACCTGAACCTGTTCCTGATGGGGAAACTGCATTGTCAAGAGCCGTGTTCCAACAAGTTGGCAACAGCGTCTGCATATTTTAAATCCCTGTGTTGAGTCATCGTCATTTAAATGGAACTTAAACCACCTGAACGTGTCATTCCTACTAACCTGCTACAAACTGCCTGTGGAGTTTTCCCTTTGGGGAGCAGGCAGAGCCCTGTGAATTCACCCCTAGCCTGACCCAAAGCCGGGCAGTTATTTCCCAGTTGCTGCATCACGCTCCATGGCTATGAAGGGAAGCATGCAAACAGTTGCTTGTCGTGCTTGTTCTTCTAAAGGAGAATAATAACGCTGTCGTTCCAAGCAGAATTACACTTGTTCCCTTTTCCTTTGCCCTCGAGAATTTAAAAGCAGAGAAGCAATCATTTAAGCCATTTCTTTAGCTGTGGGGGTTTATTTCATTTGATCTCTATACGTACACATTTTTCCCATATACACCAGAAGCCACTTGATTTCCTGTTATTGTTAATGACTCCACCGTTTTCTTGCGAGTGCTTTGTTTTAAACAGAGGCTCATGCAGCAAGTTTGCCCTGAATTAATGGCTTCCTGACTTTTGATGAAGTTCTTTTTACCAATGCTGCTTTTCCATATTTCCTTTCTGGATTCTTTTTTGTCTTTTGGCAGCTGCCATGCAGCAATTGGACTCTATTGGATGAACAGGGGATAAAATAATCCCAATATGTGGAAGTAGCTTTAAGACCACTTACTACTTTTTACCTTTACAGACCTGGAAAATCCCTAAATCTATCTGGAAGCAAGCATAGCATATGTTGAATGGCTACTACTATTGGGTTTAGTTTAAATTCTGCATAAAAACATGTCAGAGGAAGCCAGCAACTAAAATGATTTCTGTTCAGATTCCATAATCTCTTGTGATGGGGACTGCAGAGGTTAGGAGTGACACTTCATACATTATGTACTATACTGGCTTGGTGAGACTTTTAGATCAGTGGAGTACAAGGTGTCCTCATCAGAGTCGTGAAATCACAAGGGACCTTTAGCTAAAAGAGATCTTAGTGAGGAGAAAGTACTAATTCTCGTGGTGCCTGTACTGCTCTGCCATTTTCACAGGTGAGAGAAAGTGCAGTTATGGGCAATCTGTGCTAATGCAGCCCCATCCTCTCCTCAGTGGTGCCTCCTTGAATGATATTTTAGAATTGGTCCTCAGGGACTGAAGCTTTGTCTGGCCCTGCAGATTGGGGAAGAGACAAGCAGAACAACTGGCCTCTCAAATGCTGGAGATGGAAAAAAGCAAGAGAGCAATAAAAAAAATTCCCTTTTCCTGATATTAAACATCTCTCCTATTTCATTTTAAACTGATCTGGAGGAGAGGGTAGAGAGAAGTGACTCTGATCTTTTCAAGTACATGAAAAATCTTTTTGCTCTTTTATAGGTATGTGGAAGACACATCTTGTCAGAGCTGAATTCATGCCATTCATGTAATATTTAGACACCTAGTAGTGTCTTAGTGAGATTATTTTTTCCTGTTTTAATTTGAAGAGCTTGCATTTCTCAGTCTTTTTGCTGTTGAGACTACTGAAGAACTTAGCTGTTTCTCTGGGGAAAATGTATGCCAAAAAAGCCTGGCAGTCTGGCCCAACAGTACTTATATTCCAAATATTATAAAACAGACGTAACGAGAAGGCTGTTGCTTTCTTTTCAGGGAAGCTGAACAATAAATCCCACAGGGTGTCAATGGGAGCAGAGTCAAACCTCCCTCCATTTCAGTGCTTTTTCTCTGCTTTTGTGACATGAAGTTAAGGCCCAAATTCTACAAAATGCTCAACAGGGAAACTCGTGCAGCCCGATGGCTTCCCTTAGGTACCATTTACATACAATTTGTTGCAAGATTAGGAGCAGAGGCTCTTTTCTCCCTGTCTGCCTGCCTGCCTGCTTCCTCGGATCTTATGTTTCCACAGTGTTTTCATTTAAATTGTTTTCACTGAAGCCAAGTAAAAATTGTTGGTGCATTTTAAATCAGTGTCCACTCTTCTAATTGTCAGGCTGCCAAAGACCGGCCACGGAGAGTTTGGCTTCAGAGCAAGATACAGGCTCATAGAAGAAATGTCAATATTATAGGAGATATGTAAGAACCCAGTTCTGCAAAGCTGAATCAAGGACTAAATGAATTGACCAAGAGTACAGCAAAGCCACAAGACATTGATGGTGAAAATGTGACATCCAAGTTCATCCATTCTCCTTCCACAGAGGTCAGAGCATTGATGAATATCAGTCCAGCAGAGTAAGATCTGCCCCTTTGAAATGGCCTATTGCCATCTGTAAGTGCTCGATAACACAGAGAACATAACTTCTGCTCTCCTGGAACAAAGCTGCAAGCTAAAGCTACTCCTCTCAAGCTAGTGGAGTTGCTCTGAGTCCGGCTGCCAAGTGTTATGTGCCTCATCTAGCTATATATTTTAGTTTGATGGGGAGATCTCTACTTTAGAATTCATTGAGAATCTGAAGAACAAAAGTTGGCCCGTTGAAGATTTCTTGTGGAAATTGGAGAAACCATGCCTGTCATCAAAATATTAAACAGTAATATCAACATTGCAATACTTAGTGTACAATAACATTGGAAACAAAAGTAATTGAAATGAATCAGCATGAAATGTTTTCCTCTTATCAAAACAAATGAGAGCACCGAAACAAAGCTTCTCGGCTCCCTGCCTTCGAAGACGTTATTGAAATCAGCACAGTCTCACCAGAGATTTGGATTTCACTTGAAGTGCATTTTCTGACTGAAAAGCGGATGCTCTCCATCAATCTAAACAGCTGCAGGAGGCAGAAGGAAATGATAAATCGGGCCCTCTGGATTTACACAGCAGTGAGAGCAGAAAGTGATACACAGTATGTGTTAAGGGGTGTTAATTCACGTGTACCTGCTTAGAGGGATCTGTGGGCAACTCCGAATGTTGCGCTAGGGCTGATTTCTTTCTGTATGAGTACAGAACGTGAATACTTGAAAAGCTGAAGCCTGCTCCGGAGTAGAAAAGCCAGCCCTACTACAAAGAAATTCCTGTGCCTCTTTAATTACCCTTCTTCACCTATAGGTGGAATTTCCACTCCAGCAGCTTTAGCGAGGAGCCTGTTAGCCTGGGAGGAGATTTCTGTTTGTCTTTGTACAGCAAACACTGGCTGTGTTGTGCAGCGCCAGTTTCTGATTCTAATGATTTCCTGAATTCATTCTCTACCATACCTCAGGGAAGGAAGAGGTGATCCTCTTGAAAATTCAGATAATTGCTTTTATTTGATTTTTATTAAACCTCATTCAAGAATAATATGATGGCTTTTTTTATTACATTGTTCATCACTGTGGCATTTTAAAATTTGCTTTGCTAAAAGAAACAGTTTACTAAGCCAAAGATTTAATTCAAGGGTTTTTGTGGAGAGAAAACACAGAGCTTTTTTGGAGGTTGTTTTGATTTCAAAGACTTTCATCATATTGATATCTATCTATTATTATCTCCACTTTCTTTCTTTAACTTCTTCCCCAGCTTCAGCAACCAGAGTATTCTGCAGTTTATTGTGTATGAATCTGGAGCTGGCGGGGCTGGCTTTGCCCCAGCTGTACCTGGCTGCCTCTGAGGAGAGGCAGTGCAAGGGATGCCCTTTCTCCCTTGCTATGGCTATCTCATCACCTGGCTAAAGCTGATACTCACTATCGTGCACAGACAGCTGTGGGGAAACAGCAGGCTCTGACGGGAGATAAGCACAGGGTCAGGCACAGAACTGCCCTAGGGGTTATCCCACCATGCAGCCAGGGGAAAGCCATCCCCTGGTTTTGGCCGAGTCACAGGCTCTGAGGTGGCACCTCAGAAAAGCAGATGTGTGACAAGGCTCTGATTCATTCATCCATCCATCTCTCCGTCCATCCCTCCCTATAAATCTCTCCTGTGGCTGATATTACAGGTATTATCCCCATTGTACACACGGGGAGACTGATGCGGAGAAGCAAAGCGTGTAACCTGCACTTAGCAGAAAGAAAAGTACCCAAGCAATTAAAATACAGGACTGACAACTTCATGTTGCTAACATTAAAGAATATGGGTTTGGGAAACTTAATCTATTTACCTCTTTGCTGCCAGTGTGACATCATCTACTGTCCATTCATAAATCTCACACAGCTACTTGATGTGTGGTTTTATGAGAGCTATTATTTTAAGAGCTGGTCATTTAAACGTAAGTGTTTAGGAATATGAGATTTTCATATACTTTTAGAGCAAGTTTCCCCCTTTTTCCATTTTATCACAGGAAATAACAGCTCAAAACACTGTGAAGACTTTGTGAAAGGCTCTTTTTTTATCTCGAAAAGTTTGAAACAAGAATCCAGTCATCTTAGTTAATCCCTCTAAACCATGTCAATATTTACTTTAAAGTGGAATTTCAAATACTCAATCAGCTGCACCCTGAGTTTAATCAGGACCAGTCCCATTGACTGGGAATTGTGTCTGAATGCTGCGGGGGTTTACCTTGGGTCCTCATCGTTTCAACTTGTGACGGCAGTAAGGATGATGGGTTGTCTATTGTTAGCTTATGCATCTGTCCATGAATAAGTGGGTCCCCCAGGACTGTTTTAGCCAGCTGCTGGGCTCCTGACACATCTGTGATGTTCTGTACCATGAGGTTTCCAGAAGGGCCTGTGTTCGTTAAAATAATCAGTGAGAGATTTATAAACCAGCATGTTTATCCCTATCTCTTCATATCTTTTGGAAGAAATGTGGCAATTTTTTGTAACAGCTTGACCCCTGTTCAGCAGGGTGATGGAGAGGGCTGGTCACAAACCCCACCACGCTGCAGAGGGTTATGTGCTGTGAGTGATCCCCAGCTGCAGCATGCAGTTCTGTTACTGAGAGCCTGTAAACATGACTTCAACAGTACTCACAGGATAACAGGCAGCTACAGCTGATTGAGCATAGGTATCATTGACAGAGCTAAAGACCCTTAATAAGCACTGCAGCCACTTACCATGGTTATCTGCAACCTATAATTTGTGACAGAAGCATATTTTTAATGCTACTGGCACCTAGACCTTTGTTTTCTAATTTTGATGGAGTAATGGCAGCAGACCTTGCACTGCAAGACAAAAGACAGGCACATGGAGCGCCACTGTTTAATGTACTTACCCTATTTCACTCTCCCTTTCTTGAGGTTATTTCATACTATGTGGAATAGCTTGCCCTTGCCCTTCTTTCACAGTAGATATGTTTATATCAGAGAAGTCATTTGGTCCAAGATGTGGCTGGCATTACATTCTTTGAGGTATTTACAGTTTACAGGCTGAAGGTATTTACAGTTTTCTGGGCAATAAGAATTTTCCCTTCCACTTAAAACTGTCTTTTCCTTTGCTTTTTTTTTTCCTCTCACATGGAACACAGTTGCTGTCCATAATGGTCAGGAGGTTTTATTCAGTAAGTCCTTTGCTGCTGTGGTGGCACAAGGTATTCCTGGTACCTCCAACCCCCTTCTTGTCTCTTTATGATACATCATAAATAGGCTTTTTTTTTTTCTTATCTTTTTTTAAAGCTAGAGATATTTTTTTCCTGGGTCACATTAGGAAGCATTTCCTTGGCTGAGGATGTGGAGGTATCCAATGATGGGAGGTTCCTCAGAGCGCCATCTCCTGCATCATTGCATGGATCACTCTGGATGACTTGGGTGTCTCCTGTCAGTCCCTTCTACCCAGCTAGGGGGGATGTTTCCTATCTGGTAATATGGTAACAGAGGAAGGCCTCAGCTCCCTCTCGCAGTCCTCAGTGTGGGGCACCATAAGGATAAAGGGAAGACAGACAATAACTGAAATATTTTAAACTTCCCATGCTCCTCAAGGTAGCTCCTGGCCTAGGACACCACATTCCTTATCATTTTCACAGCTACATCTTATTCAATCACACGCTGTTTGCACTCAGTGAAGTGAACTGAAAATTATAAAGCTATGGTGAGGATCAGAAGGCAGAAAAAGGTGAGTAAATATAAACAGTGAAGGGAAAGAATGTGACTGGAGAGCAGTGAGTGCTAAATGGTGTATTTCACAAGAACTTGAGCCTGTGCTTCCCTACGAACCACACACATCTCTGCAACACAGCTCTCAAGTCTCTAGCTAGTTACCTTTTTCCTTCCAGACTAATGCTCATTTTAGGACACCTCAGCTTTGGCTACTGCTGGCTTTAAGCTATTTATTTTCTGAGAGGCTGACTTTCACATCATGTAATAAATTGCTGGGATATATGGTGCATGCAGAGAACTGCTGGGTACATTTCAGCTGAAAAAGCCAGACTGGATCAATCCCTGTGCATAGACATATTTCTTTTTCTGGGGAAAAGAAAAAGGCTATGGATTATTTTCTTGGTTTTTTTTTTTTTTCCTCATCACAATAACTTCACAGAGAGAAGAAACAAAGTGTTAACACCCTCTCTTGGCTTTTCTATTCCTCTCTGATAGATGTTTCCTATATTAAACATTTTCAGAATCATTTTAAGCTTAAATAACTTTGAAGTAGACCTAGATATGGAACTTGACTAAATCAGAAGCGAAAGAAACCTTTTCCTCATTGCTTCCTCCTGATGCTAAAGATTTTTCCTGTTACCATGATGCAGTATTTTGGGGTTGTGAGGTACCCTGCTGAGTGACACTGGAGTCCCTCCTCCACTGTCACAGCTGTGGCAGCTCCTGCCATACTGAGAACTCTTCCGTGATCTAACTGCTTTGTCTGAGATTCTTCACCATCTGGAGAAGTTTCCTTAGGGCTCAAGTGTCCTTTTCCTGAAGATCACACCCCTACCAGGCTACTGAAGCATGTTTGTCTCTTCCTCTCTCCTCCCCAAAAACTTCCTTTTGAACACTATGAGTCAGTTATACGTTTCCTTATTATTGTCTGGTCTCATTGTTGGTCAGAAAACAGTCCCCCGTTGAGGTCTGTGTCCCTTAAGAGTTGTTGAATAGATGACAATCCATTTCAGTGCACAGTGGATTCCCCAGCCATATTAACATTCAAGAAAGTAGAGCAGCTTTGCAGCAAATCTCTCCATCATCCCCATGATTTTCATTTTTGGTGCACATGAATCATGCTGCTTTTGGAGGAAACTAAACCAGAAGCTCTGCTTCAGCTGCACACAAGTGGTGCTTCAACACCTATCAGAGACAAAAGAGATCTGTAGGACTCATTTAAACCACGTGGATTTGGGATGTCCAGAGCAGTAAATCAAACAAAAACAATAACCTGGTAAAACACCAAATCACATGTGCTGTAGATGTCGAGCCCTCACAGGCAGTTGCACTGCCCTACTGATCCGCTCACACTCTGCCTAATGGCTCACTAACGTAGACAAAGCCAGAGGCACATAAAAGATACAGCAGTTTCACGTCATCAACTTCCTAAAATCAATGAGTTTGTAAGTTCCTGAGATCATTTCAGCTCCTGACCTATGTCTCTAGGCAGCTAGCGATATACAGATGGTATAATCTACAGTACCTACAGAGCTGAATTTGGTAAATGCCTTAATTTGGTGTTACAATAATTAAGGAATTTGCATGTGATAAAAAGATGGGGCGAGCAGAGAGATCATCTATCAATATTTCACCTATTGGGAGCTGTGATTAAGTCCTTGAAGCTCTGAGATGTGGTCAGGTTGTAGAGCGGTTCAGGATAACAAGTGAAGACTGTTATCATGTCCAATTACTCTCGAAAGGAAATTAAGAGAGGCAGAATATAATTACTTGAACTGGAATGTAGCCAGGGTGTTGGGGTGATCATTTGCTATATGATCATTAATGACTGTGGTAGAAAACTGTGGATTTAATGCCATGAAGTAAATATTCGCTCTCACCAAGGAGTATGCTCGTTAAGAATAATATGGATGCAGTCATAAAAGAATGTTAATTGAATCCTGTGTATGGGTGAGCATTCATCTTCTGAAACCAAGTATCATCACTCAAATTATACAGAAATGCTGCTTAACATCTAATGGGGATAGGGAATCAAAAGGGCTTTTAATACATTTTTTGGTTCTGATGATAAGGCATAGATGAAATTCCCCATAATACCACAGAAGCAGAAGGATAGACATGCAAGCAAAACTGCTAAACAGGATGGACTGAAGGAACGGCTTACCAGAAAGTCCAGATAGGAAAGAAGCTGTTGAAGCTTCATGGAAGCCAGAGTGTTTAATGAATTATGTAGTATCTTGTCTTTTGTCCTTCTGTCCCGAAAGTAATAGCAACATTTTGTCTGTCAGTACTGTCTTTCATGCATTTAGATTATACTTCAATTGAGCTTCATAGTATTATAAAGCAGAAGGATAAGCAATGTGTGATAATTCCTTTACTTTTTACTGCAGTGCAGAAGGTCCATAACCACATTATCAAGAGAGGTGGGAAAAAACATTGCTCAAGGAATATGAAAAGACAAGAATCCAGTTTATGCCCTTAACATTTGGGGTTAAACATTTAACATTCAACATTCAGGTCAAGACTAAAACCTAACATCCCCTAATGTAGTTTATCATAAGTCTCTTTCCTTACTAGAGAAATACCTCAAGAGGCTCCTGTGCTTGCAGTGTTTTGCAAGAAAGTCCTGACAGACTGGGAAAAATACAGTTTTCGAAGCTCCTTGGTAAAGAACTGGCCACTTAAAATACAAGAGGCTTGGTCCAGAACTTGCTCAAGTACACAGGATAGTGCCTTTCATGTATGGAGGCCGGTGAGGCTTTCATTCAAACTGATGAGCTTGCAGGAAGAATCATCCAAACCCACAGAAAATGGTAGAGATGTTAGTGAGTGAGATCAAGGGAGTGGGAGGAACAGCAGTCTCTCGTCTTACTGCTTTCCTGGAAGTCCCATAAACCTTTTTGTGCTTCTGGAAGAGCAAGAGGCAAGAGACTTGATTGATTGGAATCAAAAGAATCTTGTTAAAAATATTCAGGCCTCTGAGAGAGCTGCTTACATTAGCATGATTATTTAGTCTGGAAAAAAGGACTTCATTGCAGTGGTCTTTGGGAGGCTCAGAGTGCCAGCTGCAACTCCTGAAAAGGAAATTCCAGGCAGCACAGAAAAGTGCTCCTGTTCCCACATCGCCCAGAAGTCACCTGTGCATGGCCAAGGATTCTGCAGGCTTTACTTACTGCTTTTTTCTAGAGAGTAAGCTGTCATAAACAAGTGCCCTTTCTGAAAGAAAGGACCAGATCTGCCTCCACAGACAACTTTAATAACCTGTCTGGCAGAAGTCAACCAGAGGAAACCAGATCTGGAATTGGCAAAGAGACCTTAAGGTCAGCCCTATTTCAGCACATCACATTTCATAAGGGAACAGGAGCAATAAATCCCATCATGTCTTTAATAGTTCAATAGTTTGCATGCTGGGGGAGGAGAAAGTCTGTGGTGTAGTGCACCAAGTGTTACGTCGTTCTCTTACTGCTGAGCCTATAAAGGCAGCTAAGAGCATTAAACCTAGCCCTGCTGCTCTTGATAAGCAGGAAAGCATTCATTAAATAGCATAACTTTGAGGAGAAAACACTTATTTCTTCAAACTCAGTTCATCAAAGGGGGATTCCTTATAGCATCGTGACATGAGGGGTACCTTTTTTTCCTTTTTAAGTGAAACTATGACAGGTCAGTGTCTCGGGCACTGTGTTACAGCAGTGGCCATCTGCAGGTTGTGAAGGATTTTATTGACCACTGAGCATTTCGTTCTGCTGCCTGGAATGAAGGGGAACTTTGTAGTAGCAGAAATGTAAAGGATATAGTGAGTAAATATGGGAGCTGGAACATACTGCCTTGTGCAGAGCTGCCCCCACGCCGTGAATTCACTGCAGTAAGTTAACTGCTCCGTGGACCATCTCGGATGTTTTATAGCGTTGTATGCTGTGCGTGGGCAGCTGACGTGCAGATATGTGCTCCAGTGTGTGCTGGAATGTAAGTTTATGAGAAGCAGAAGATGAAGTAAGACATGGACAGGTGCGTTGGCTAGAGAGAAGAATTTGAAATGTCGTCCTAGTTTCTAAATTTCCTGGTCAGAGCAGCTGAGATCATTAAGAAGAGGGAAGGAGGCATCTGACTTTGTTTACAGGTATGAGCTTATAGAACACTGCTTCTTGCACATCTCTCTCCTCTGAGCTTCCAAAGGTGCTGTTTTACTTCTCTATTGCAGCCAAGTACTTACACTGAGGCCTTGGAGCAAAGCCACAGTCTAACCTTTATTTCTAGCCTCATAGTATAGACCCATAAATAAAGTAAACCCCCTTATGGCAGAGTAATCTTCAGGAATGCCTCTGCTTGAATAAACTTTTATAGCAAAACTATAACCCTTTCCTTGCAAGTCAAACGAAGTTCATCCGATTTATATCTTTTGTTATTATCATTATGGACCACAGGGAGAGTGACCAGGTTCCTCATTTCCTGGCTGATAAAAACACCACGTGTGTACAAGATAGTAAGATGCAATTCAGTGGAAGTGACAGTGTGCTGCCCAGAGCCCTCCCAGCATGAGCAAACTGACTGCCCAGTCAGGCCATGGCCACAGACATTTGGGGTTTCTTTGCCACCTCCCGAGGTCCTTGGCAAAAAAGGGAAAATCAAATAGGAGGTAACATTTAAACTTGGTTTTAAAATTAAGATGCAAATCTTCTACACAAATACCCGACAGCAGGCAAGTCCAAAGGGAGTATATTTCATTTTGGATCAGCTTATATTTCTTAAACTAACTTCACTGACATTTGTCTTGTGCCAGTTAATTTACTTATGTCTGCTTTACCATGACTGCACTAAGCACAGATAAAGTTCTCCACACGAAGGTGGCAGATTTTACACTGTAACAAAAATGGTTTCCTGTCAAAATGGCCCTGCACATCAGTGACAGCCATCACTGCACAAGGGTATTTGTTTTTTGGCAGGGCTTTTGCTGTGTCACAGGCAGACTGTGAGGAAAATGAGGATAACCCTTTTGCCAAAGAAGGGGCAGAGCAGATGTGAAGGGTGGAGTGGAAGCAGTAACCACCTTGTGGGTAATTTGTAGATGACCCTGGCTACCTGCTCTGCACCCTAAAATATTAGGTTTAATAATATTTTCATGAATATGAGTATTACAAACATAGAAGAATTTCAATGCCCTTTGAAACCCGTAATAATTTTAGGAATATGGGATAAAATTACTGTAGAAAATAAACCTAAAAAGTTTTGGGCTTTTTTCTTCCCCAAACTGATCCTTTTCTAATCATTTCCAATCCTCTCTTTCTTTAGAAAGCTGGAGGCAAGAGGTGAGCTTGTGGAGTACTTTGAGGAAAGTGTCAGTTCTCAGTCTTCATTTACCAATCCTCCCACAGCCCAAACAATGCTTTTATTTGGAGAGTTATGTGGCTCACTCGTTAAAAAAAAGCAGTTTTAGAGTCTTCGGTTACAACACACTCTTTCATCCGTAGTATCACGGTTCCTATCACTTCTTAAGGCTACTTCTGCCTTTCACAACAGCTACCTAGATAAAAATCAACATGCTCTAGTTTCCCTTTCTAAACCATGAAAAATACACATAAACAGAACGATAATATCAAATATCTCGGTGATTTTTTCCCCCCCTGTGCTATTAACAATCGAGAGGCTGTTGGGAAGCAGCAGCTCGCAGCTCCCCATGTCTGTGACTGAGCATCGGTCAGGAAGGACAAGGGTCAATCTCCTACCTTTGGGGAAAAAAGCTGATGGGCAGGAAGGAGGGCAATTTCTTTCTGTTCCAAACTTAATTGCAACTTCAGATTGCCTCTGAATACCTTTCAAACACATCTGCTACAAAGCCTTTGGAGCCATTGTCATTTACAAAGTAGGAAAGTGCAACCAATGCAGATGATAGGAGATCTTTTCTAAGAAGAAAGCAAGAGGTCTGCACTCTTCCAGAATCTTTTGAAGGTTAAAATTATGGTGATTGCACTTGTAGGCAGGCAAATAGTCATTTAGCATGCTATTTTACCTGCACTGTCACGGAGCCTGCAATGATTAATGGGTATGCTCATTTTCTAGATTTCATTTTGAAGACTTGGGACTATAGGGCTCTTTTCAATGGAAAAAGTTTAACCATTTTCAGCTGCCCTGCTGGCACCGAGGCCTCTTTCATATAAATAAATATAGAGCCTTTCTGGTTAGTCCTCTGCACATTACGCTGTATGCAAAGCCATCCTGAGGTGTGTATATATATATGTATGTATATACTGTACCACGTTGACTTTCCAACTTTACTCCCATCTTGACCAAATGGAGCAAAGGAAATGTACACTATAAGAAAATTCCCTGCATCATCTTGGTCTTCTGGATATCTTTCTCCTCTCTGGTTTCTGTCTCAAATGTTGACATTGCCGTTACTTTGCCTCGCAGCTGCTGAGTGAATCAAGCTGACCATACTGTTCAGAAGGATTCCTCCCTCTCCCAGTCTTCTTCCCACAGTTAGGATGTTAAGCTTTCTGAAAACTTTTAGTATCAGAATCCTTCATTTTTAGCATTTAATTGTGCCACATTCAGAGAGGAAACACACAGGCACAGATCTGACCTACTGACTGCAATTTAACCTCAAATAATACGTGAATAAGCTGCGTAGATGTGAAGTATGAAATCAAAGAATTAATCTGCCATGCTCTGTATGAGTCCATTATACTCATGATTTATTTTAGGTGTCTTTGGGTAGGGTCACTTTCATTTAGCATGTCAGTAAACACGACTGTGCATGTAGAAGTTGATTATATCTGAAAGAGCTGTGGTGCTGGGATGAACCTTTTAGATTCTTTTAAGATGCACCTTTAGATTGTCCTCGCAGCAAGATCGGTACCTACATGAAATGGAGGCTGCCTAAGAAAAGCTTCCAGAACACAAACAAGAAAACTACCTTTTGATATTTCTTAGCTGTTCTTTTTCCTCCTGTTGCCTATACAACTGCAGCATATATCCTGCAGGACCCAGAGAGGCTGCGCAGTGCCAACACCAGCCCTAACGCAGCCCTGCACGCTCAGACCACGCTGCACACAACAGCCTGGATGTGAGCTTTCCTAACCGCTGTGTCCTGGCTGTCAGGTAAGGATGGGGGTGTGCTGTAACCTTCCAGCACTCCTGGAAAGTCAAGCAACTATGCTTCAAAACATGAAGAAATTTGCTGTAAGTCATGTCCCTCTCCAAATTTTCTCTGTTAAAGAGAAGGCAACGTGTATTTTTTCTCCTGCAGAGGACACGGCATTCTCTGTTTGATGGTGTGCTCTGGAAACCAGGTTGACAAACTTTTGGTAGCAGCTTAAAAACTATAACAGTGTGTTTACATTTCATCAATACAGGCCCTAACTTTGCACTTGAGTTTTGGCAATTCTGGCCAAAAGTACTGAGGGCTGCTGGAACCCATTTTAACAGCCAATATGTTGAACTTTTAAGTAAGTGACATTGTGTCCGTAAATCCTTTCAAAAGATGGAACTATTTTTTATTACATTGAAGATTTTTTTCTTTATCAGAATGAAGAACTGAAGAGGTTTAATAAATGCTCTTCTCCCCAGAGTCCTCTCCCTTTGAAAGTTTTACCTGTACTAACATCTAAGGGTCCAATTCACAGACCATGGGCTTGGTGAAAATATTCTTGTTGAATACAAGGAGAGGTCTGACCCGGGCCCAGGGGAGAAGACCCATAGCCATCATTACATGCGATGCTCATCAGCCTCAGGTACCACCTAGCAGATCATTTGAAAAGGTTTTGTGAGTGGGGTTTTGTCTTCAGTGTTTCTGTGGCGTGCGACTGAATTGAACTTTATCAAACAGAGCTGTGCTCAGACTGCTGTGGCTGCAGCATCTACAAGGGAAAAAGAAAAAGGGGCTGTTTGAAACTCATAATTTTCCTCTCTTTGTTTTCTGTCTATTGAACTTTAAATATAGACACAGATATTGAAATGTTAAGAGGCAGCTGCTGGTCCTTTTGGCTGCAGCACTTGACAGAGCAGGGCTGTACCACACCAGCTCTCACGCAGTTTTGCCCTCTGCTTTTTTCTTCCTCGGGTGACTTTTGCATGTAAGTGTATTTTGCTCCCTGGGCTGTAAAACTGAAGAACCACAGACTAGTTAAAATGGTGGAAAGAGTCTGCCAATAGGCAGTGGATTTCTCAGAAATGTGATTTAAAAAGCTTTGACTGGAAATCGATTAAAGTCCATCATAGAGTATTTGAACTTCAAGATATTTTAGTATGGAGCGGAGGCAGGAGAAAACTCCATCAGGATCCTTTACATCAGAAAGGTCCAGTGTTTTTACACAGAGATAAAAGCAGACAGAATGGCACTCCCTCAGATTTTGCACAGGATTCAGACTAAACAACCTGAAGTTAATTGAGATTCTTCTTCCTCTTTTCCTTGTCCTTTTCATTGGGATCAGCAGCCATGCCGTGACACATCTCTGTGGTCTATGTAAACAGCAAAAGCAAAGCGTTCTCTTACATATCTAATAATAGTTCTAACTTCTGTTCTGCATATGTATCAAGACTGAGGACACCAGTTGTTCTGTAATTTGCTTGTCTCATCTATGTTGTCTCAATATGCAACTGTGCTTGTGATGTTTGGTAAAAATTCAGTCTGTTAATTACCTAAAGAGGCTTACATCAAAGAACTAGTCATGTCAATCACACCTTTGGCCTCCTGGCTCATCCCTATCCCACCATTCAAGGCATAAGGCTGTTCTGTCAGCGTGGCCTGATGTACATTTTAATACAGTCATCAAGTGCAGTACATGATCGTAATTAAGAGACAAAAAACCAGGAGTCGTATGGCAAGTCACCACATGACTATACAATGGTTATTTGAAGGCATTTGTGGTGTAATTGCTTGAAACTCTCTTGGAGATTTTTGAAGCATTTTAGAGGTGTTTTAAGGAGATTGCTTTGGAAGATTAGTGGTTAGAAATTAATAAATGCAATGATTTAGAGGCCTTTTTCCCATTTCACTACGAAAATCCTGGAGCAATTCATTTGAACATTTAATCACTGCTATTCTTTTTTTCTTTCTTTTTTTCCCCTTTTTTAAAAGAAAGGCCAGAATATGTTTCATGAGGGTGCTGAAACATAGTTGCCTGTGTTACCCACTGTTACCCACTCATGGTCAGATATAGCAAAAAAGAATTCCTCCATTCCAGGGCTCTCTCTTCTATACTTTAGGGCCAAATATCTTCTTCCTGTGGCTTAATCTCCTAATGCACTTAATGTGGACTCATCCTCAAGGTCCAGATCTTTCAGGTGGTGTGCAGGACATTATTTAGTGATTAATACAGAATATAGGTGACAGTCCATCACATCCACTGACAAAGAGTACAAAGCATGCACAGGAACAGTGGAGTTTACAGGAGAGCGATACCAGGCTGCAATACAAAGCAAGAAGCAACACATGGGACAGTTTTACAGTGAAACTTGAAATGATCAATGTTTATAGTATAGATTTAAGAAGAAAAAGATAAAAGTAGTAAGGAACAAATGTCTGGTGGGGGAAAAGTGAGAGAATGAGAAAGACAGTTCTTTAGGAGGTATCAAATTGCACCTGGAGAAGAGAGAAACTCAATTTAACCAGCAAGGAGAAGTTTGCAACAATACAGCTTAACAATGTGGTTAAGCAACAGAAAAACACTGAAATCAGCCAGAGATTCAGATATTTAATGCCTCATGTCCCAGGAGCTGACTCAACAATAGCACAGTAATATTTCAATGTAGATTTTACAACATATTTCCCTTGCCAGTGTGCTTTGGACAATCTATAATTAGACATCATAATTAAGAGCATGGTAATATATTATTTGAGTGTCTTACAGCTAGGAGACGTGCTTCTTGATGAATTTTTCTGAAGCAACCTGGATGTTTCTCAGAGATTGCCAGATCATCTACTCTGATTACTGCTTTTACTGTTTTCTTGGAGTGATTACTGTTTGGACTGTTCCTCACTGCATCCAAATCTCAGCTGCCTACACTTCTGCAGGAGCTAATCCTTAGATAAACTAGACATACCGTTGAAGACGGCAGTTTGATGGTTATTACACATGCATGGGTTTTCTTGAGGTTACAGCTCTAAGAAAGCAAGGTCAGATCTTTGTGCCAAGGCTATCATGTAGGAGCTGGCAAGAATTGTTCTCCTGACATGTTTAGTAGAGGCCATATCACCTCCCATTTGTTATCTTCTGGTGGCCACACCATGGTCACCAACAGTGGAACTGAACACAGGTACACACGGTCCTGCTCTGCAGTTTGGGTCCTGCTGCCTGCCTTCTCAGATAAGCAAGGACAACTGTGAAGCCCTTTAGAGGGATGATAACAGAGGATCTACCTGTGTTTATCAAAAGCTGACCAGTATGATCACCTATTTTAATCCAGATTTCTGGCTACTGAGGTTAAGACTTCCAGGTTTTCTAAGCTACCACAGCAACACATTTGAAGGGTTTGGGGAGGGGGGGGAAAGAAAAGAAGACAGAAACCTTGGGAAGGCCATGAGGGAACAAAGTTTAATCCTCATTAGGCAGTGTGATGTTGAACATGATTTGCTGTGCTGCAGCTTTGTTAGTCAGCGAACAGCTTGATTTTACAATTGTGCTCACACACAGCTCACATTTTTATTTAAGAAATCTCAATAAAACTAATATGCCTTGTGCTGTAGCCATGGCTTGAAAAATAACTAAGTTAAAGCTTAGTTTCTTTGTGGCACTTAAACTTTAATAGTGTTTTTTTCTTTTATCGATCTTTTGAGCAGCTCATTTGATTCCAAAACTCTGAATCACCCATTCCAGCTCCTTAAGGCAGGGCTGGACAGTCCAAAGTGTGCACTGAAACCTGAATTTTGGAAGATTACCTTTCATCTACAAAGGGCTAAAGTAAAATCTCCATTTCCCCCCCATCATTCTGAACTTTAGGGTGGTCTGATCCTGTCAGCCTGCGTAGAGGTTGTGAAAGAGAACATCAGAACCGCGCTGCCAAATCTTGGCTACAAATTGCCTCACCCTCTAGACTACAGCACTTTCTTCATACTGCAGACCCTCTGCTTTTCCTGTGGAACAGTGAAAGTGGTGCAGTGGAACTCAAATAGCACAAATACCACGTATCATTTCCCCACCTGCACCAGGTGTGGCTCTGGTGATGGTGGCACTGTCCTGTCAGGAGAACAGAAATGGCTCTGCTGAAAGTGCAGCCGTTCAGCCAAGAAGACAGGCTTCTGATTCCTCACCCTGGCTAAGCTATGCAATGGGATTAAATTAGATCTCTTACATTGTTCACTGACTTCTGGTAAATTACACCTTTGATTTCTGGTCCAATGAAAAGGTGCTAATTACCTTTTTAAGTGCACATTTAATGCTCTGCAGTGACATAAAGCATGAGTGCAGCTGCCTGCACACATGAACCTTCCAGAGGTTTCTCCCTGCCTGCTCGCTCTCACCAGCCTTCTCCATTTTTCTTCTACTCCTTCCCTCTGTCCCTCCAAGGCACCTGCTGTGTGCCACTTCTTCTGCAGCTGAATAAATCTACAGCGTTGTTTGCTGCAACTGGCTCCATTTTAACCCATAAAAGAAAAACACAAACTCAGCATCCCATCTGGGTCTTACTGCCCAGCTCGCTTGATGATTTTTCCCTTAGCTGGACCTTAGCAGATCTCAGTTTGCTCTTCCCTTGATAAAGAAGTTTATCTAGGGAAACATCTCATCCCGGCCTTACACAAGCTGTGCATCTCCCTGTTTTAGAAAAGCTTTATAAATGCTCTTTGCTGTTGCCTGTGCTGGTGTAGGTAGTGGCCCTTGGAGGTCAAGGTGCCCAAACACACCCACACACCACAGGGAAGTAACTGGAGCCAGGGGCTTAAAATGCAGCTGTACTTTAAGTGCATGTAACTACATTCTGTAAAAAAAAACCCAACCTACCAGATTTTAACAGCTTGTATTTAATTAGGAGGAACAACGAAAACACTACTTTTTCTTTTGCCATCAGCCAGCCCTGATCATAGAGTCATAGAATTATAGAATGGTAGGGGTTAGAAGAGATCTTTAGAGATCATCTAGTCCAACCCCCCTGCAGAAGCAGGTTCAGCTAGATCAGGTCACATAGGAATATGTCCAGGTGGGTCTTGAAGACTTCCAAGGAAGGACTGATGGCTCTGCTGTGCTCAGGTGCAGCAGTAAGCAACCATAGCACTGCAGCTCACAAGGCAAGTGTCCCCAGACAAGCCTTCCCCCTGATCTGGGCAGGGTCTGCCTGAGGCCCACAAGTAGCCCAGTCCCTGGCAGGTCCCAGGCTTGTGCAAAGATGATCACCAGAACTGTTTTCATTTTCTTTAGTTCTATAAATGGGGTAAATCCAGTGAGGAATGATGGTGGCACAGACAGCTCCTGGCGCCCTGTCTCTGTAGGACAGATAAACCCACATTTCTATTAGGGATGGACCAAGATGAGGTAGTTTTACAGGAGGTTTTTTTCCCTTTCCCATTTGAAACGTTGTTAAGCCTCTCTCACATTAGCTTTGTTTGCCACAACCTGTTGGTTACGGCTTGGCAGGAGCTCTGCTCACAAGTAACGCACAGAGCTGTGCTCCCGGCAGCTGTGCCAGGGCAATCTGCTTCCACAGGGCACAGCCACGGCTGGGGTTCAGCAGGGCTGGCCTGCCTGTGCTCATCTACCTCTCTTGGATTTCTTTTTAAAAGCACATTGGCTTATTTTTTGTTGTTACTTCCAAAGAACATTAAATATGCCCTAATTTGAACTTGAATTCTTTTGCTTTCACTCGGACATCCAGCTATGCCATAGGAATCCCAGGCTTGTGAAGCCATTGCATGAGAACCGGATTGCCTCCACCTCCCTCCTGCTGAATCCTACTGCCAGAGGTTTTATTCCTTAACCATTACCAGGACAAATATTCCCAGGTGCTATGGAAGCTCAGTAATTAAGGAAAAAAACAAAAAAGAAGCCATAAGTCAGAGATTTCAAATAGCAATTAAACTGCTTAACCATCACTTGCTTGCCAAGTGCCAGGGATCCTGTAGATACTTGTGAGAGGCAACCCACCATGGGGAAGCTGTTCCATCTGATGAGTGCACACCTACATCATGCACTTCCTTGGCTCTGGTTTCTTCCCAGACCCTGTTTCTCCAGCCACTCCCACCGTGACAGATGCCAGTGGCTACCACACTCCTTAGTGGAGATGAAGCCTGTGCAGAGCAGGTGGCATGCTTCAGTCCCACACCAGAGACAAAAGAACCTGGATTACACCAAAGCTTGTTCCCTCACCTGAGGTTGGGCAAAGGGTAGGTCACAGCAGGGTTTGTGCCCTCAGATGCCTCAGCATCTCCTCACGCCACACAGCACACACCCAGGAGAGCAAGCAGTATCTGTTCCATGCTGGTGGCTGTCAGGACAGCTTCTCATCATTGTGGGCACTTGGAACACAAATGTCTCTCTCATATACACATGCTGAAGTCACTGATACTGTCACCAGACAGCCTGGGGGGCCCAACAACACCTTGACATGGCCAGTCCACTTCAAAGGATTGAAGCCCAGAGTACTGTAGGTACCATCAGTGACTTGTGGTCCTGGTTTCCCTCTTCAGTGGGGTTACTTGGGATAGGGGCAAGAGCATTTTCCTGCTTGTTGTGAAAAACTCATCCAACCTTAAGCCAATCCATAAGCCCTTTCCTGCACTCAGCCCCTGCACACTCAAATAGTGTTTCCAGACATATTCTAATGATGCCAGCAGGATTTAAGGACAATACAAGGATCAAAGTAAAAAGACTTTTTCTGGAGCAGCATTTCTCCTTTCCAACCTCTTTTGATGAGTCTGCATTGAATAGTAAACCAAAGTTGACCTAACCACAGCAGTTTTCATAATTCAGTCTTTACCAAAGCTTTACAAAGTCCTTTATCACAGAAATATGCAAGATCGAGCACAAATGTGGCTATGTAAAGGGTGGAGAGATCTACCCAGATACTAAGAAAGATTCTTCTATACAGAGATGTACAGAAAACGGTTCAGATTTATTGTTTTTAATTTAGATGTGAGTTGAGGAGAGCTGGTAAGCAGCAATGATGAGCAGTGTATGAGCTATTTAGGGCTGGCTTGTGAGGTGTTGTGTTGGTTATTTGTTTCTTGTTTGGTGTTTTGGTGGTTTCATTTATTTATTTTTAAAGAGAAGGAAAAACTCAAAGCATTAAAACACAGTTGAAATTGCCTTAGGTGTAATTTTTCCTCACACAAAGTGTATTCTTATGTTTCAGCTAATGTATTTTCATTTAAAGGAATACTGAGAAGGTAAGTAATTCTTTCACACCAGTAATTATTTTTGTCCTGAGAGTTAAATTGTTAACACACAAGTTTGTTGAAGTGTGTACGTGACATATTAACGACTCAATCCTTTCCCCCCAAGGAACCATTTGGGTTTTAGCTTCTTAACTACTTTTTTTTATTATTTATATTGAGGAAACAATCAAACTCTCATCTGGGACTTTTTTTCATTGACATCAGTATGATTGCTTTGGGCTTTTATAAAGGAGAATTAATTAAGGACACTGATTCATGATTGAATTGGATTCAGCTTTGGTGGCTAAGGAGGTTACTGCTGAGGTGATAACCTCAGCTCTTCTGAACCTGCCAGGAGTCATGAACCAGAGACCCCCTCCTGCTGCAGCTCACAGCCCAGCACGTTAACATAAATTGAAATCAATGGCTGTTGGAGTTAATACATCTTGCTGTGAACTGCGATGGCCCAAGAGCAGAGAGACTACCTCTTCTACCACTCCAGCTCCAGTAACTTCTGCTAGAGGGGTGAGATGACCATCAAGAAACAACAGCTTCTTTTTCAGTGGTCCAGAGTCTGCAATTCCCCTCTGTATTTTCCCATCTAGCTACAGTGTGAAAAGCTGGATATTAAATATCAGATTGAGCTGGATTTTTGACTTGTGCATCTGCTAGGCAGGGCTAGGACAAGGGGTCTGGTTGATTTCAGGAGGAGTTTTGTGGAGGTTTACGGCTCTGCAAAACAATGAGCTAAATTCTGTATCATTTTACTTTGAAATAAGCCAGGCAAAACACTCTCTTCCCAGCTCACATCATCATTCCCTGTGCAATAAGTATTTTACGCATGATTTTAGCTCAGAGGTGGGAAGAAAGCCAAGAATGAGTTCCCAAGGTATATAAAACCTTACTAAGTTGGAGTGTAATACTAGGGGGGAAAAAAGTGCACATGCAGATGTGAGTTCAACTGATCTTCAAGGGGACGTTTGCTTTTGTGATCATGTTCTCCTTTCTACAGCTGCTGGTGATTAAAGCTTAGACTATTGTAGCTACTGCCAGGAGAGGAGAAGCCTAAATTTAAGTAATGTCTCCAACAGAGGCAAAATTGAAAACAAGGTGCTAGTGTCTGGTTGTTAACACCTTAGACAAAGACCAGAAATACAGCTGGAGGATTTTTTCATGTGAAGAAGAGACTTTCATCACAGAGGAACATTTAAAAAAAAGAGAGAGTGGTTCAATGTCAGAGTTAATTGTGAATTTGTGCAAAGTTCAGTGAAGTAGATTCTGCAGATTTGCTTGGAAGAAAACAACATGTGATTCTGTTGCTCAAATGTTCCTAGTTTTGTTTAAAGCTCAAGTTAAATATCTTCATAATGAAGCAGGAAAAAGGCATCCAAAACAAACTACGTGGTTGAGGTCCTTTAGAAGGGGAGCAAACAGAGATAGAGAATTCTTTCCAACTGCTTGTGTTTTTAGACACTGATTTCTACACATGTGAAGTACCAAATTGCTGCATATTGCACTCTTTTTGTCATTCATCTCTATTTCTGGCAGTTTTATGTGATACATACACAGTCATTTCTTATCTGAGCTGAATTTGGCCCAGAAACTTCTACAGAGACTTCTCACGATCGCTACAGACCACATTGGATCTCAAGCCTGTCAATGCAGTCATTTCAGTAAGAATATGTGATGGCAAAAATGTACAATCGGGCATCCTAAAATGATTGTAGCCACTACTGCATTGTGACCAAAGAACTGTATCACAAAGAAGCAAAACACTCACCCAGGAGAGCATCCTCTGCTGCTCTTCATCCTTCACCCCAATTTCAGTCAGGGATTCAGAGCAAGTCTCCAACTGGTTTGTCACTATCTAATTACTAAGTGCAGCCCTGCTTACTTTTACTGGGAAGAGTGGAGTGGATGAGCCACTATCTAGTTCTAACTCATGACTGACAAAATGGCCACAAGTTTGTTTTCAACAGCCTTCTCAAGGCTGCAGTCAAAGACCACTCCCGGAGTAGTCTGGTATGACTCACCAACCTCAGCATCACTCAGGCCATGGGACTCATTTCAATTTCAGAACTCTTTTAAGGTTTTACTGTTCACAGAGGCCTGCACCCATAGCAATCACGTCTATTTCTGCAATGAATGGTGATGCAATCCTTACTGCTTTCCTAGTAAATGAGGAGAGGTACAAGGAGTGGCACTTGGTTTCTTATTTTGGCTGTGAGTCATTGGCTCTTACCTTCAATTCTAAGGCAAGGCCTTCCCATCGAAGAAAAAAATTGCTCTAGTTATGAGAGAAAAGCAGTCAACCCTGGAGAAAAGGCTTAAGTTGACAGTCACAAAGGGATGAAGTAATCCTCATGGCCACACACACACCTGTGACTGTCATGTCTCCTGGCATCAGATAATTCCCCATTTTGAGCTGCATCCTTTCTGAAAAACTAAGACTCCTGTTTACCAACCCTTAAGATTCTGTGGAACCCTGTGATCTTCCCCATCACCTAAACTGCAGATGTTTAGAGAAGTTACTTGTAGAGCTGCTAATTCTCAGGCTTCTGGAAATAAATTACTGCTATTCTGAAGCAGAGGGTACATTTCCACTTGCTAGATGAAAGCCCCAAAGCATCCAGTGCTTGCACACTGCTGCAGATTAGAGCCATAGAAGAAGTTCCTCCCTACTACAAACCTACCCTGGGCTGAAAGAAAAAGCAGGAAGGAATGCTGATTTATACCATCTGAGGAGCTGACCCAGAAGCTGGAGTAAATGGGCTTGATCTAGCAATTTCCAACATCCTCACACTCCGGCAGTACTAACGATCAATTAGGAGGCACTTTGTTTCTATACCTCAGCAGCAATAGCTTTAGCCCTCCCTTGAAAGGGCACCAAAGGGCAGAGGGCAACAGCAAAGCAGAGAGATGACAAAACAAAGTGGGGAGGAACTAGGGACTTTAGGAACCTAACTGCAAATCTTGCAACAAGATGCAGCTGGACAGAAGGGGCTCGGTTTCAGATGTAAAGTAAGCTAAATAGGTGAAAGAGTTCTCTTTAAACTGTCATCATTAATTTAAGCCAAACTCAATTAAAAAAATAAACTGAACCAGCTGGGTGTAGGAAGTGGCTGTCTGACCTCAGTGCTGGGGCCGTTTTCCTTTTCTCCTTTTAAACCATTGTTCATCAGCTTCCACTTAAAGCAAACCAGAACCGGCAGAATAACCACAATCAAAACCATAGGGCTTGCTTGCATCTAATGTTTCCCTCTGTGTTATGGCATCCATTGAAAGGGAAAGGAAAAAAAGGAGGTGTCATTGGAAACACCCATCTGGGACGTTTGCACGGTGCCATGCTGTGTCACCTGGGGGACGGGAGCCCTGAAGTATTTAAAGACTTGAAGCACCTTCTTTTCCAAAGGATCCTTGGATGTGTTTATGTGTTTGTGGCATTTGGAAAGACCAATTGTTACTCCTCATTCCACACAAACTCCTGAACAGAAGCAAAAATACTGCTTGATCCCTGCCTCCTACGTTAGCCATCCTTTGTCAGATTGAGAGAAATAGTAAGTAAGCTCCTTGGGGTAGGTACCATCTTAGGTCGTGTGTTTTCAGAGCCTCTCCCCTACATTTCTGCCTGGTTTACCCATTAAAAAATGCAGTTCAAACATATACAAACAGCTGAAAGGCAGCCCACTTCAACTCCAGATGGGGCACAGTACACAGTTCCTCTGAGGGGTAATGAAAGAGCATCACACCAAGCATCTAAATCACCTGATTCCCAAATAGCAGGAATTTCATAAGCCTGCCACAAAAACTTTCTAGTCTTAATGTCGCTCTGCTAGTCCAGCCCAAGGGTGAGTTCACTTCTATACAGCTATCACAGTAGAGCTCTCTCAGAGGGAAGGTCTACTTATGGCTCACCTACTATTGATTTTCTGTTGTAGGATGTCCAACTGAACATCTGTTTCTATTTGAAAATACTTCAGCGTTATTGAAACTCATCAGTTCTGCAGGAGGAGGAGATTACTAACATAAAGCTCACTCCTATACACTTCAAATACAGATCAAGTGACAGTTTCTGAGAGAAGTTATTCCACAAGTAATCAATTACCCTCCTGAAGCAAACAAGTGTCTCAGCTTTTTTCTTAGGTGATAGTCATCAGTACCCTAGAGCTCATCCTTTTTACCTCAGTGGGGCTTATGAGTGTGGCTGAAGTTAATAATATGCTTAAGACTCATATTTTGAGAGTCTGAAAGACTCCTCTGATGGAAATAATCACCCTACCTTTGCAGGGCTTGTATTGGCTTAGCTGGAGCAGGCATCAGAAAGTCAGTCAGCAGCAGTTATGTTTTATCACACAGAGAACAGAACTTAAAAAAGAACCAGGCAACACCTCATACAAAAAGCAGGATGGACTAATGCCAATTTTTTATGGTAGAGGGAAACCTTCGACTCATTCATCATGGTAAAAAAACGGTGGTTACACGACAAGCTCCCGCTGCATGTCAGCCCTGCTACATGCTCAAATGCCATGTGCATGCAACAGCAACATGCTGCCACACTTTGGAATTTCTAAAGACAATTCAAACATCCCAATTTTCCAACCTTTGGTTTGATTTCAAAGTCTTTGTGTGTGTGTGTGTGTGTTCACTTCCCGTGTCTAGATTGCCACTGTACCACTGCAGCAAAGCAGGATTTTCTGTCAGTTTGGTGTGAGTTCTCCATTCCTTTTAAATTAGCCTAGTTAATACATTTTTATCTCAGTGACACTTGTCCTCAAAGCTCACTGCCACGAGCTACAGGAGTTGCCTAATGGTTTTGAAAAACCTACTGTCATATCTGGATCATTTCACATGTTTAAAAGGACATTCACTGTTAAAACCCCCCAAACATCAAACTCAGACCAATGATAGTTCTGTCTGTAGAAGGGAAATGGTGATCTGCCTATCCAGAGGATCAAAGCTACTCCATTCCTTTCTGTTCTGGTTAACTCCCCCAAATCAGCTACAATCATTGTGGATGCACTCAGGAATGTGCAAGCCACAGCAGTGGATCATGGGGATGGAAACATCCCCTTGTGCTTTCCTCACTGCAGTGCCTGGGGATGTCCCACTGTAGGCTGAGGGAGCATTTACCTGGTGGAGCTGCTGGGCTGGATCACCACTGGACAAATCCCAGAGCTTCTGTCCCCTCAATGTGGAGGGCAGGAGCTGGGACTTAAACCACCTGAAACTGCTGCTTTCGCCCGGCCCTTGCTGCAGGGGAGTCTAGTAACCATGAGAAGAGCTGCATGAGCTGCTTTCTCTGACACTGCACCACCTGCTGTACTTGGAGCAGTGGCAGAAAAAAAAACATCTTGGGATTTCTCTCTGAGAAGCTTTGAAATCAATGTTTCAGTAAATCACCAGATTCCAAAGAATAAACAGGTTGCACCAGGAAGAAGCAATTAATTGGCTTTACTCTTTGACCTATTAAAATGCAAAAATTGCTGTGGAATTTACTCTGTGGTGACACATCCTAGCGATGGAGCAGTCTCCATTAGTGCTAGTGTTTTTCTAATTACAGCTATAAATAAAAGTTAACCTCCATCCTTATTTAAAATGGATTCCCTGGACTGCTAGGTGCATAGGTGATGCAATGCAGAGAGACGAATGCAGCAGCATTTGCATCACCGTATTGACTTACAACTTGAAGGTTAATTATGGCATCCTTTTGCCATGTATTGGGGCAGCCATTTTTAGTCATTTCCCAAATGCTAAAAAGAAACTTGACAGCCTCTCATTAGATTAGAATAGACAAGCTGCTTCAATCAACAATGAGATTTTATTAGGGATGCTCAAGTATCAAACCAAGAGCTTTTCATTTTGATATTGTCTCCTTTGCACTGTATCGATTTGCTTTTATTGGTTTTTAATAAAAAAAACCTGGAAGTGTTTTTCCAAATGGTGTAAATTAATTGTTATTGCACCACAGAAAACAGAAGACTGCACCACAGTAATTAACAGTTCCTGGCAAGGAATCTAAGCGAGCTAGCTGCTGAAACGGGCTTTAAAGCCTATTTTGACAGTGCCACAAATGCGAGCATATGTCTGTGAGGCAGAGATGTGGCAGCCACTTCAAGGACTCAGATGAGAGGAGCTGATGCCCGTGTCCGTGAGCTCTGCTATGGGATGAATGGGCAACCAGCTCTCCTCAGCTGATCTTTCCACTGGATGGGTGAAAAATAGGGTGTACCATTCATGTACCAGCTGCTTTGGAGACTACTTTCATCAGCCTACAGAGGTACAGCCGCTATAGCATTTTGTTGCCTTCAGTTCTTGGCACACCCACTGTCTTTTGTCATATCTCAGTTGCCCTCTTTAGGTAAAGAGGGGTTCTTGACTGCTTGGCATGCACAGATGTCCTCAGGCCTGGCTGGAGCTGCAATGCACTGTAATGGACTAAGGAGGTTGGTCCTAACAAAAGGAGATGAAAAAGCACATACAGCAGGTATTCCAGTGTTACGGAATACCAGGAACATGGAAACTGAAGAGCAGCACCTCTTCTCTTCCATGAGGCAGCTGAGCAAACTTTGGTAGAATGAAGTCAATATAATCTAAAAGATTAGAGTTTAAGTGAGAAGAGGAGGGGTAAAAAAAGGCACTTTCTTTCTATGTAATCTGTAAGGAAAGGGAAGCACAGATAACCAAACAGATTAACTAGCAGCTGGGAGGTGAATACGATCATGTTAGCTGCTGCAACTTAAACAAACCACAATCTCTTCTTCTGAGACCATCTAGGTTGCATAGTAATTATAAGCCATGTGTTGCAAGACAGGAATAATTTAAAACACATCATGAGAGTGATAAACCCATTAGTAAAAAAGAAAGCTCCATATACCTTCCTCCCCACCCCAGCCAAGGTTTCTTCTTTAGTACTCAATAAGTTGAAATAAAATGTTAATCAAGTAAATAACATCTTATCTTAACAAAATGGCTCCAAATTGGTACATCAGTAAGAAGCAGGAGCTGGTGAGCCTATACCCTCAGCCATTAAACTGCTGGTGAACACTAACCCTACAGCTAGCAGTAGCAGAGCACCTCTTCACTCAAAGGACACTCAGTATGAACAGAGCATCTTGGTTGGAAAGCAGAGACCAAAACACCACTGACTGCTGTAACCACCCAGGTCTTCAGTCTCACAGGTAAGAGAGCAGCTAAAGCCTACCCTCTCACTCCAGAATCAACATCCTTTTACGTCTCAAGCACCTGGTTTATATCTCTTCTCCTGTGCCAGAGAAGCTTAATCTGTTGTTTATTTGCTAGTTATCAGGTGGAGACTTTATAGCTTGGCAGAAGCTGAAAGACATTTTGTAATCAGGCAGAAGATTGACACAACTGTGTTTTCTTTTCTTTGGTAGTGATATAAAAGGGCAAACTGATGGTGCTTTGTGTTTTGACCAGAGAGGCAGGGACAACGTGAATAGGCAAATCTGATCCCTCACCTCTTTTTCCCCGAAGTGGAAATAAAGCTGGGGTTATTTCTGTATACACCTCACTGCCATCTTTCCTGTGCAGATCTCCACGTGAGGGTCTTGCTGTGGCATGCAAAGCAGACTCAAAAGGTCTGTCCTCAAGTTATTTACACTTTGTTACACTTCATCCCAAAGGGACCTGTCTTTTTGTATGAGCACCTGTGTGTTTCAACTATCCAGAGCAGAATTCAGCTCTGGGGTGTGCTAGAGGTTTCCTTTTGAAGTTTCTAGTGAATGTGTTTCAGTAGTTTCTGACAATTGCATGAGATAGTTGTATCAAAATAAAATTCCCTGGCAAGGTAGCATCTTGCTATATGATCTTCCCATCATCAAAGGTTAACGTTTGCATAGAAAGGGCAGTTACTGTTGTGTATTCCCAAGTAGTTCAGACATCATGCCTGTCCATTGTTTAGGGATCATCCCAAACCAAAGACCGATTCTCAAAGCTTGACATTTCAGATGGATTTAGACATAAAGGAACCATTTATATTAATGAGATTAGTTATAAAAAAATATTATTCTATATGAGTACCATTTTCTGCCATTAGTCAATTTTCCAAAAGCCCTGTTAATACAGCACAACTCCTTTAATTTGTACCAGCTGCTCGTATACCCAGTGCTTTTCAGGTCTAAAGCTCTCTGACTTATTCACCCAGTAACAGGGCTTTTGGAAAATTGACTAATGGCAGAAAATGGTACTGATAAAGAACAATATTTTGTCAGCCAAGAATCTGACATTCAGATTTTTTGCCTCTGTTTTCAGATAGCTCTATTCAATATTGGGAGCCTAAGCCTGAGAAATTAGCAGCCAAACTCTCACTGATGTTAGGGCAAGGCTGAGATGGGCAGGATTGCCTTCAACAGGCTCGGTAGAAGTCATCTGTCACAAAAGTGACAGAAGTAGTAACAAGCACATGAGCAAGATGAGACCTTTATGGCAAGAGCAGAGCACTGGGTGGTTCTAAGCCTCCTGGGTAAGAGCACTGCACGATCACAAGTTGCTTTAAAGTTTATGAAACTGTATCCCAATGGGCTGGTAGAATATCTATCTATACTGTTAAGTGGATTAAGACCTTACGGTGTTAGTCATGCAGATAAGGTTTTGTTGCCCTTATGGTGATCTGTAGGAGAAAGAATGTTTGCCTGCAGAGGAGATAAGACAGTAAAACCGCTCTGCTCTGGTATGGCCGTGATTCAGCGCTCAGGAGCTATTCTCCTACTGAAAAGTTCAGGTCCAACAAAAAATCCTCTGCAGTCTTAGCTAGTGACTTCATGATGGCTTCAGATAAAGCCTTTTGCTTAAGATAGGATATGAATTGAAACAATCTGGTGAAGAAAAACATTGACTCAGAATTCAACAGAGGTGCAAGTTTAAAAGTCTCCCCCCCACCCCCCGCCAGGCATATTTTAAAGGAATGCATAGCTACAGGGTGACTATGTTATCTCACTTTTCTTGTGTCATTAACTGAGAGGAGGGTTTAAAAAAAGTGTCCCCACAGAAATCTTATTCATATGTTTTATTATATGCTCCAGCACGGGCACCACTTTAGTTTAATGGTGTGTTGGATGATGGTACAAATTTATAGCCAAAGGTTTACATCACAGACAGCTGGAATGAATAACAATAAATTAATTTAAAGTGCTACAAAAGTGCTCCCCATAGTATGCAGTGCTTATGTGCTCAAGGCTAATAATTTATAAATGCACGTCTTTTATAATCCTGATCTAAAGTCCTGAAAGCAGCTAGTTAAAAAGCAGTCACATGACATAAATTATTTTTATTAATGTTTCAAATGCATGATTAGGGTGGGCACCATGGTCATTAGCATTAGATAGCTTTCATTTATGACCAAGTGCAATGAAGCACCAGCCAGAGACAGAGAAACTAGCTAAGCACAACAAGCATTGGGAGGCCGGGGGTGGTCAGATGCTGCTGCTTCTTCTGCATGATTTTTATATGCCAGTCATCATTGCAGCTATGGCTGTGTCCTTTCCTTTTGCTGGTCTGTTGTGTTTATCACATAAGGTAAGGCCTGAAGAGTAAAACTGTGTGCTGCTGAGTGCAGTCAGAAGCAGCTCTGCTCCTCTCTGGGGCTTTCCTTCCATCTCCAGACACTGAAGAGCAGCAACGCCTAACGCAGCGAGGGGACCGGCCAAAGGACTTCCCTCACTGCAGCAGCAGCTGGGTCCACTTGAACACTGAGCTGACACTAGACTTTCATAGGAACTCTTGCTTGGATAGGGTAGGTTAACTTAAAGCATCTTATTTGAGAAGATGCCACCATTTTTGGCTCTGTGTCAGGGGACTGGAGAGAAGTCATGCCTCCAGGCAAACAAGTACCTGCAGAGCAGCACTGTGGAGCCTGAGGATAAGAGCAGGCCATAAGCTTCCTTTTTTGAGTGAGGGACTATATTTTTCTTTGCTAGTGTAACCCAACATCCAGCTGCAGTCTTCTCTAGTGAAAGCATATATTCACTGTTACCACTGAGGGTAAAAGAGCAACCAGCTCAAATTACCTGAGTAACATTGCACCTTTTTCCCTCCCCCATGCAGTTCTCAGGTACACCTCACTGCAGGGACGTCACTTCTCTTAATACCACTCTTATTTTCTCCAGGCAGATTTGTCTGCCTCTCACTTTTCTTGGTGGAAATCATTTACTTCTTAAACGCAGCAGCATTAAGCTAAGGTTACAGAAAGAGTCTTTCACGTTGAAAGAAGGATCATGAATAATTTCTGTGTCTCTTACTCTGGGCCACTGCCATATATTAAACTACACATTTGAATCTTGGCAGATGGAAAAAATACGCACCACAAGCGAGCCCATTCACTTCAGTGGTTCTTCTAGCAAAAGTAAGTGGTGTGAGACACAAAGTGGGCAGGAGTATCATCATCTAGTCTCTTTACTTCCCCTTTAAAGAGAAGCTTTCTGCACTGTGCACAATGCAAACTTCTAAGGAACCATTTATGAACAATTTTGTTACTTAATATCACAAATCTCTGCGAGCTCATACTACCTCCCCTCTTTCTTTTAGAGTACTTTGTAATGTAACACATTTTCCCACAGGTCAACGGGGACAGATTTGCATTTTGATGCATTTTAAATGCCTGCCTCCGGCATGCCAGTCCAATGCACTGTGCTAATCAGAAGTCACTAATGACCTCCTAGACACTTGAAATGGGTGACCAGCTGTACAAAAGCACCTCAAAATATAACATGAGTGAAAGGGCAACATGCAGGGAAAAGAAATAAATAAAAAGGGTGGTGATGCTGGCAAAAACAGTTTGGATTTGTGAGCTGAGGGTTCTGGCTGGAATAAGCAGCTAATGCATTTATGTGCACTGCTGAAGTGCTAAGGGGATTCAGGGGAGCCCTGCACCAGGAGGCTGCACTGACAGCCGCCACGCTGCTCTGAGCACATCGCTCCTACGTCAATACACTCAGGTGATGCAGAAGCATTTCTGAGGGCTTTTCATACTGCCAGTGATATCTCATCTTCTGAACAAGCCAAACCCAAGATTAGGCAGCATCTACAAAAAACAAGACAGTTCCTAAATCATGGGTTTATCTGTGTGGTGGTCTTCTGGTTTGTAGCACTGGTGGATAGGTTTAAGCTGCAATATGCCTGCCCCAAGAGGGGTGGAGGTGTATGGGGGAGAAAAACCCAACCTCATAACTGAGGAGATGATTCGATAATTATAATATTTTTTTAAAACATGAATATCTTTGACAGAGTTGCATGTAAACAGAAGCACTTCCTCGCTAACTGCTGCATCAGAAGAAAAATTCCTGATAAGCAGATGTTGCTCAGGCAGCAATCAGCTAGGCAGTGTGTGTGTGTGTGTACAGGGGAGAGAGATGCAGATACAGCCAGGCAGTGTGTGTATTCAGGCACTGTGGTGAGTGTGTGTGTGGCCCCAAGTGATGGCAAATGTGTGTGTGTGTGAGAAAATGACACATGAGTAAAACCGAGCTGCTCCAGCGAGTATTTTGTCTGTATTTTTAAGAGGAGGCAACGAGACGCAGCCAGGGGGGAGAGACTGAAAAGAGGAGGGAGGAATGACCAGACAATTGCGTGTCTGGGCTAACAGCAGTGCACAGTTAGAAATCCAGGCATCAGGGAAATCATTTAAAGCCATATTGATTTGCTTTGGAGGTGAGAAAAAGCAGATACGCTTGGCTACTATGGAATGGCTCTGACAGCAGCTACAGCTGCTTGACTTACCTATTTTTTTTTAAATGAGTTTAATTGACAGAAAGCCTGCACTGTAAACCCAAACCAGCCTGTGCCCACCTCTCCCCCAGCACCATGAGCTGTGATCAAAGCCTGCCCACAGCAAGGCAGGGCCTTCAGCCAGCCCAGTGAACCCCCAGGCAATGCAGGAAAGGAAGAAAGAAGGAGAGCTAAAGGGAAGGAGAGAGGGAAAGAGATCAGTAGCTGAAATTCAGCAGCTCTGGCCATCTCCTGTGAGCTGGGATCATTCTGCAGAACCCATCCATCTCTGCTGATGGACAGCATCCCTTGTTGGGAATGCTGCCAGGTCCCAGGTCTCAGCAGCACTCAGAGCAAAGCTACAGAGCAGAGAGGGATCCAACGCTGTGGAGTGTTGCTCCTTGCATCTAGAAAATAGGAGAGGAATTAGATATGACTGACAGGAAAATAAGGGACTTCAATATCTTGTAGGAAATACTGTGTTGTGTGAGAAAGAAAGAGGAGGGGGTTGTCCAGGTGAAAATACTGTCAGGTGATGGCTGAGCTGCTTTCAGCGAACAAAGCATCTCATCAGGCCTGGGCCTTGCTCTTTAGATTTGTGCAGATGCCTTAGCTCACCTGGTCCTTCTTACATGTACCCACTGATATAGGATTAATACAGAGACATGGTGGCCAAGATCTTCAAAATACTGCTTTTCTGGTAGCCAGATACCTGTGAAGGTCTGGCTTAGGTGACATCCTCCGTCACAGAGCGAGTCTGATCCTCAGCCGATGCTTCTGAGTCTTCCTCAGATATAGACCTTTCTCCTAATAATCAGCTTATTCACTGAAAAAGGCAGTTTCAGAATTACAAAATCCAGTTCAGACTTCATGAATAGCTACAGCTATGTAGTTCAACACTAACTTTGATTATCCATTTAAAAAGGAGCTAGGCTACACAAGAGCCAAGCTAAGGAATGCTCAGGAAGGTTTCTTTAAGAGTCAAAATGGTACTCTTTTATCTCATCTGAACTTAAATTTGGTATGGTTTTCTTTTCCTGGAAACAAAAAATAGGTGCAATACTGAATTAACCCCCAACTACCCTCATAACTTGCATACCACCTTAGCTACTGTCCCATCCTTCCTCTTTTCTACACCAAGGACCTCGAGTGTAACCACACAAGGATGCATGTGTGCTTGCTCACCAGCCTGCTCTTTCCTGAACATCTGCTGAGCAGGGTCCTATCGGTATAAATTATGAGTTTGGCTTAAAGCAGGTCAGAAAATTTCCATCAGAACTGTTTTCCTAAAGAAAACACATTTCAAGTAGATGAAATTCTTTGTAAAAATGTGAAACCCCTTTTTTTTTTCCTCCATAGAAAGTGGGAATTCTGTTCAAAATTTAATACACACTTCACTGAAGATGCATGAAAAACAGCAGAATGGTTTTATTGCAAATGAAAACAACTTCCATCATGTTTCCAGTGACAAAACAACCAGTGTCCTAACTGGCACAAATTCCTGGTTTATATTTGTTACACTGATGAGTGTAAATCCAGAGTAACTCCCTTGGCCTCAGTGAAGTTACTTTGATTTATAGTGTGGTAAATAAGGTGGAAATCAGTCTGTGTGGCTGGTAATTGTGATGAATATCTTGGCCTTCTAGGTACATGCATACAGGAAAAAAAAAAACCCAACAACTAAAACCAACCAAACAAAATGAGGCTTAAAGGATCCGGGTCGGGATGGTTGCAAAGAGTTCTACTTCCCTGTGGATTTGGTTTCTGTATCTCTTGTCAGAAGATGTCCAGATGTGGGAATTTGTAATTAAAAGGAAGAACACACAGTCAGGTATTTAAATATAATGTACAACTACATTTTTATCAGCTATAATTTGAACATGAACAGTGTCACAGAGAACACTGTCTCAATTTTAAAGGGTACTTCCATCTCTTACAGTAACCATAGATCTGATGACAGCTGAGTTTAACACCATCTTAGCAATACTGAAAAGTCTTCATAAGGCTGGAGATTTATTTGTAGACCAGTGCAACTGTTAAAAAAAAAAGATAAAGGAACAAAAGTTGCCACAAGATAAGGTGTCTTGCCTTCAGAAAGCCACAAGCCATTCCCACAGAAACCAAACGGAAGGTAAAGAGTCTTTGTATGGCAAGCAGCACTTCAGGATCTGGATTGTAAGTCAATGGTCATTTCCCTGCATGGATTCAACTGGAGAAATTAGGTATTAATATGTAAATGCTGCTTTTAAGTTGTATTTTGTCTGGTTTGCAGCTCAGATCGTTTCACCTAGAAGTATCAGTTGAAATGATGACGACTGCCACACTGCTTTAGGTTGACAGGTACAGACTTGAGCAGGATATCTTGCAATCAGCTTTTAATGCTTTTTCAAAGCGATGCCAAATTCTTAGACCTGACAAATAAGTTAGTTGTGGGGAACTCTGGTTTCCAAGGCAAATGAAGAAAACGGGATGAGGACAAATTTGTCCTCGGTGTAAACTCACTCACTTCAGTGGTCTCACACTGGAAATAGTTGTGGAGTAGAATTTCTTATGCAAACAGTGACACAAATTGTATAAAATAAGAGAGTACCTTAAACCATGCCTTGGGCAAAATAGCTCCGTTAATCCCAAAATGTTGTCGCAAGAAAATTCCTTCCTTTCCACGCTGTTCTAGGGGAGCTACGTGACATGTTACCCAGTCAGGCTCTACCAAGAATTTAAATAGCTTATTTTCTTGTTTCAGATCAACACACTACTTCTGTGAAGCATTTTATTGGTTCATTTTCATATCTCCCCCCATGCCCTCCCTGTGAGCCCCACGACCACAAACCAAACACACTGACAAGCTTCCTTACTGAAAAACGTCACGGTTTTGTCAGCTAGCTCTCGTGTATGTTTACAGAACATGTCAACTCTGCTTCCTTGTCTGTAAGCACCTAAAGTAATCTGGCTTCCATTTAAAATCTGCTTGTATGAAGCCAGGGGACATTTTTCCTGAAGTTACCTGAGCACTAAGTAACAGATTTCCAGGAATAATCGTTTTTTAATTTGGGTTCTGTGAAAAGGCCCAGGGAAATGAGACACTGCCATTGTTTGCTTTGACTCAGCCACAAGTTACATGCTGATTCTTACTTTCACTTTTCTGCTCTGCACTTTCTAAAGTTATAAGAGAGAAAATAAACACTGAGATGACAATATTGAAACAAACTCCAACACATTTCAGACACATCTCTGCTGTGATTTTTCCCCCTGTAATATGCTGTGGTAAATTTATTTGACAAAATAACGTTTACAGGCAAAAAGGTTTACAGTCAAATAATTTTCAGCCAGTTTCTGAAAGCAATAGTGCTGTGGAAAAAGAAATCATCAAGATTTTTGCTTTAATCTGCTTTATGTAAGAGCCCAACAGGTCTGAGTGTTGTGACCGTGCCCGTTTGTGACCAATCCCGGAGCCTGATAGCTTTGGGTTTGCCCCAGTGCTGAGTGATCTCTCTTTCCTAGCAATTGCTCTCATTTCTGAAAATGGTACCTTTTACATTAGCAGCCTGCTCCCTGTTCTCTTCACACCACTTTTTGTGCACAACAACCACCATGGAAGTCCACTCTGCCAATGATGTGCCATGCAGCCCTATACCTCTTGCAATGAAATATTGCTCAGTAGAGGCAGCAGGAGCTGGAGCTTCATGATTTGCTCCCTCCCCATCATTTGGGTTCCTGGCTTAATTAAATATGTATTCCACTTCACCTTTAATTCCCAATGATCCCATTTAATCTCAATGACAGGGACAGAGATATGAGGGTCTTTGCTTACATACTGCTTTTGGCAACCCTTCTATTCTGCAGGGGCTCCTGAATACCTTTCAGCAGTAGCCCAGTGCTATTTGGCTCCACCTTCCTTTCCTCATTGCCCCGTTTCCATCTACCCATTCAGGCCTCTTTTCCTTCTCCCTTTCAATCCAGCCTTCCAGCTTAGCTTTGCAGGGCTGGAGCTGCAGTTGTGATTGACAGACCTGTATGTGAAGCTGATTCATTTGGCTGGCGTGGCACTGCGCCAGGGAAGAGGCCTTCTGAATGCTGAAGCTGTTAAGAAACTAATTGCATGATGAACTGCAGTTACAGGAGAGTCGTTATTGTTTGATTCACCTAATCACATTTTGTAGCAAGGATTTTCCTTCTTTGCCCCTTTTCCATTGTTTGGATTGGAAGAATACCGAGTTTGCACCAGGGATGGGCTCGGCTGATCAGCCCCCAAGCTTTTATTGTGAGCTTGTGGGCCCCTTCATTTGTTAAAAAGGCTCAAACACTCTCACTGCTGTGAGTGTCTCCTTGCTTTCTCATCTTGGCAAGTTCAAACCCTCGCAGTCAAAGATCTAAGTTCAGCACTCTGTGTTTTTTCTGCTTGTGTTGATGAAGTCACTAATCCCTAAATGAAGGGCAGGGAGCTGTTGGGGTTAGCAATTTCATCATCTTTAACAGAGAAAACAGAATCTCTCACAACACAGGTGAGTTAACTATTTCCCTCTGCCTTGCTTTTAAGTGTCTTTCTGAACAGTGGGTCTGAACTGAAACCTTGAGTTGCAAAATACCAGCCTGTGGGAAGAGCAAAATCAGGGATGAACTCTGTGCCACCAGACCGCCTTTAATTAGGTCACGCTCAGTTACTTTGCAAGCAAACACACCTCTTTAGCCATTTACCTGACAGAAGAGCAACCATACTTCTGCTTGCCTTTGCTGTTTCTGCCTGGAGAAGAAGTATTGGTAAGGAGTGGACCTGATAAGCTAAATGGTTCCTGTCCTCAAACCACAACTTCCAGTGGACCAGTGTCAACTGCTTTTCCCCAGTCACGAGTGTCCTGCAGCAGCACCAGGAACATTGCCCCAGATAGCTTCTCACTCTGTTTATAACAGTGTTGATGTTCTTTGTGGATCAAATTTTTCATTTGAGAGGATTATGTTGATTTTGCTTACATATATCAGGTTCAAGTCAACATTGATTCGATCTAAACTAGAGAAGCTTGAGGTGAAAACTTTGAGTTTCTCCCGATTCCAGTGCAAAACCATTTCCACAGTCACCATCTGCCTCCTGGGAAACACACGCTGCCATGGGGGAACGGCTGCAAAGGGCTGCCTACTTTCTTAGTTGATGAATTTCAGCCCAAGCTTGAGGAAGTTCAGCTAGTACATCCTCTTAGATCTTCCTCATATGTGTCCTCATGTAGGAAGCTGGGAAAACTTCCCAAACCCCAGGCTATTACTGTTCCTCTGCAGGGCTGCACTCATCTCAGCAATCAGGTGCAAGGTGACTCGACCAACACAAATATTTACAGGACAAGATACTGTTCCAGGCACTTTTCAGAACTTGGAGCTCTGAGTGGGAAAGGTTTGGGGAACAAGGATTTCTGGGGAAGTGGAAAACAGGAAATAATTAAAACAGAACCATGAGTTGAAGCTCTGTGTGATGTATTAAATAATAAATTATAGCAGAGAGGCAGAGTTTGGTTGTCATTCTGACATTGCACACTAATGACCCAGGACAGCTCTCTGATATTCTGCACAAAGTAGGCTCTCCTTGCCCTAACTGTGAGTTTTTCACCTCAAAAGAGAGATTACAGATTTCATAAACAGGAAAATTACAGGGAAAAAAATCAGATCAGGAAGGAAACCTATATGCTGCCTGTAAGAACATAGTAACAGTAGATGTAGGCTTTGTGGAGCCTGAGGAGTTTCAGAGCACTGCAGAAACGAGCTGGTGGCCACAGCACTGTACTGGTGGCAGCTTTGAAGAAATCACATCAATACAGTAAATTTCTTCTACCAACAGCACAAAATGAAAGGGCAGACAGAATCCCCTCTTCCAGGACTGCTTGTTGGAGTATCTCCCCTCCCAGCCCTCACATAGTTTGACCTGCACATCCCCCTGGCACAGCCACGCTCCCCCAAAAGATTATCAGCCCTTATCTCTGGCTCTCTCAGATGCGCCCCCAGTCATTTCTCTGGGTCCTCCTTAAAAGCAATTAGCAGCTACCCCCTTTAACACCAGAGAGCAAATTCAATCATGGAATAACTCTCCTGCAATCGGTACAATTAGCAGGAATGTGTTTGACCCTGGATTCACCTTCTCTGAAATGCAGTTCCTGGTACTAAGTGTTGCACTCCCTGTGAGAGTGACATGTTATGAGTAACTGGTGTCAGGATCATTGTGTGAAAACAAACAAATAGCTGGGAAGTCTTGAACCAGAAAGTGGCATAATAAAGGTAGAAATAATTCCTGCTTTCACATGTTACTTCTCCTTTCTTGAGACACAAAAACAAGGCAGTGCACCACAGCTCTAACGCCAAACACGTGCCGTCACCTGTAAAGTAACCAAACATAAATCTCCACTTGCACAGAGAGAATCTCTGCAACATTCCTTCCTGGTGTCTCCAGGAGAGAGAAAACCTTTTATTTCATACCTATTTTTCTCATGGAGAAGGATATTTTATTTTCTTTTTAAGGAAATGACAGCAAAAACCAATCTTCTGCCTGGGCTTGCTCTGCTTCTCTGTTCATATGTAGATAAGGACCATCTATCTTAGAGCTGGAAGTCTGGGATTCTTAACTAAGAAGAAAAGTCCTGGATGCTCAGCAGACCTGCAGTGCCTGCACATTGCACCCAGTCTCACCTACGGTTTACTCTGGGAACAACGCTCTTATTTCTTGAGAAGGTGATTTGTGAGGCACTTACTTTTTCTTATCCCTCTAAGGAAAAAAAAGCCAACTCCTTGTCTGTGGAGGAGTTGAGGTCAAGATGACAAAGTATCTCTCTGAGACAGCGTTATTCAATTACCCCTCAAAGTATTTGTGAAAATGGTTTATTCCTTTAAACTAATGAGGGGCACAGTGCTCTGTTTTGGCGGAAAACTTCAGGTGCCTGGCTGTGGAAGAAGCTGTACCTCTTCACTTAGGAGTAAAGCCATTTCTTTCTTTCCTTATTTTTTGTCCTTAAGAAACCTTGTCTTCCAGCCACACTTGCACAACCGTAGTCCCTCCTCTCTTGTTCATTTTCTTTCTGACTTGCACAGAATCCTTTCTGCCCTGTGTCACATTACCCTGCTCCTTCTGTGACGTATGTACAATGACCTCTCTTCTCTGTGTCATAGGCAGTTTAATCCTTCTCCTGGAGCATCATTTGCACAGTAATCCTTTTCCTTCTGTGACACCAGCATAAAACTCGCTCCCCTCCACTGTCACTTCCAGAACAATCCCTTACTTCCAGTGGCATGCAGGCAGCAGCCCCTTATCTTCTGTGCTAAACACAAAACGATCCCACTTCAGCCTTCCTTCAGTATAAAGCTGACAATGCAGCCTTTGTGTTATTTCTACAAAGAACACACCACTGCCCTTTTATTCCCAGTTTATCCAAATATTAACCTTCATCTGACCAGTGAACAGCAGGGTGAAAAAAAGCAAGGTACACAGCCCAGATGTTCATGATACATCTTGGAAAACTTCAACAAATAGCCTCAACTTTTTCCCAACATTTAAAGAATGAGACAAAACCAAATATGTGAATATTCAAGCATTCTCCCCTTTACTCTATTTTCCCCCCTTTGCTTCCCTCTTTTTTAATGATTTGATGAAAAAAAAGGGGCCAAGAAAGAATAGGAAGAAGAAACAGAAAAGGGGGTAGCTCAGAACTTGGACCCAAATTTAGCCTTTTAAATAGCTCTGCCTTGAGTACTTCACAGCTTTTAAAAAGGGGTTTTTTTAAACAAAAGTTTAAAGATGTTTTGGTTTAACTCCCCCTTCTGCAGCAGAGCAATTAGCACAGCAAATCAGAGCAAGAAAGCAAGAGACGAGGGAGCAGGACTGCTAAATGCCATCAACTGAACAAGTCATTGCACCTACTTTGCTTTAAGCCTTATGCAAACTCCTGCAGCTGCCCCTTTAACCAATGCTTCACAACCTCCCCTGGCCAGCAGAGCCCTGTCCAGAGTTTATCCCCTGGGCAGCCCCAGCAGACAGGAAGCTGATGGGTCTTGGGAATGATTACCTTAATTTGATATCCTCTTTGCACAGCAGTGCTGCGTTTGGTGATGATTTGGGCTTAAACTGATCCTGTTTATTCCTTTGGCCTGCCTATTTCCACCCTACTGCCACAGCATGCTTTCAAAACAGGGCTCAATTAATTAAATGCTAAGTGTGACCCTTTGCAGAAACCCTCCATTTAGACCCATTGATTCTAAATTGGTGTTGTCTGCCATCAGAGTGGCATGCATTTGCCAGGACTGGCTTGACGCTGGATCTTTGGTTAGCTGCACACAAATGCCTTGTAACAGGAACCCTGGCTAATAGGTCTAGGTGCTCCTGTGTTTGTAATATCCTTAACATCCTGTGTGGCTGCTGCATTCACAGCCTGAGATTTACTGTGTTTGCTCCTGGACGTCTGCAGTACGTGCCATTAGCTCCTGACTGGTACTAGGCACAGAGGCAGCTTGAACAAAATTCAGGGTGGAAAAGCAGCACTACGTTCCTTTTTTTGAACAAAGACAGTAATTATGGTAATCGTATCACTTCAGCATTTCTCTTGCCTGTGTTTATGAACAAGTGATGTGAGCCAAAGAGAACAGCAGCTTCTCCCCTTCAAATTAATTCCTGCTTCGGAATAGCAGGATGGATATGATACGACTTTCAGTTTGGTATGTTTTCTCCTGCATCTTTTCAGTGGTGCATTACACATTCACCACAATTCTTCACCTCTACTGTCACTTTTATGGCAGTGTTTTCCTTTCCCTCCTCTTCAGTTATGGGCATGCTAATCTTTTGTGTCACAAGCAGCACAACCCCTCCTTTATATGGGCCCCTCCTCCCCATGCAACAGCCCTGGATTAAGCAGTTCAAAGGGAAAATCATTTCACCTATGTAACGTAAAACAATGTAATTGTTGCTGTTGCTATTTTTATTTCCATTAACCAGCAAACCCAATCTGCACCGAATAATTAAGTAGCTATTTGTGTCATGGGTTTCAATGCTGAATGTAACCTATTAACCCCCACAGGAGTAAAGTCCTTGAATTCTGAATAATTCTGGGAGTAACCTGTCATGAATCAGGGCTGAGATAAGAGCCAGGCATCCTTAAAAAAGAATCTGGAGCATGCTCTTGGCAGTCAAGGTTTGCTCTGTGTTGCAAGCAGTTTCTGCTCTTTTTTTTTAACCTTCCCTGATTCAACTGAATTCCACGGGAAATGCAGAAGGACTCTAGAAGAAAAGTGGTTTAGTTAATTCTGTTATTTTCTGACCTTTTAAATCTCTTTTTTGGCACTGAACATATTTGTAGGTAAAGAGTGTCTTACCATTCCTTGGGGCTCATCTGTTCATACTGCTTACTCCGTACTTGAAATTGTCATAAATCTCACTCTGGTCTCATTTTCCCTCTCACATACAGCCTTGTTAGCTATAACTAGTCTTGGACATGCTCCTCTGACCTGGATGCAGCTGATATGACATGGTTCAGTGAGCATAATCAGTAGCAATATTCCTGGCAGCAGTAATAAGTATGCTGGCTTGTCCTTACCTAGCAAGCTGCGTGGCCAAACCGGTCACTAAACTAGAGGTGGGCATCTCTCTTCTGACTACATCAGCTGCTGCTGGAAGCAAAAGGCTGAATATTTTTTCATTTTCATATGACTGTGGTTTAAGAGCTCTTCCTGAAGAGGTAGCTGGGAGGCAGAATGACAGCTCTACCCAGAGATGCACAGCTCTGCAAAATAAAAACCAAGAGTTAGTACTCAGTTACTGTCTACCACGTATGTCTGGGCATACACACCACCTTCCTCAGGTGAAAAATGTGAAGATTAGAATCATAGAATGGTAGGACTGGATGGGACCTTTAGAGACCATCTACTCCAACCCCCCTGCAGAAGCAGGTCCACCGAGATCAAGTCACACAGGAACATGTCCAGATGGGTCTTGAAGACCTCCAAGGAAGGAGACTCCACACCCTCCCTGGGCAGCCTGTGCCAGGGCTCCCTCACCTCAACAGTGAAATAGTTTTTTCTTATGCTTAAATGTAATTTTCTGTGTTCCAGCTTCATCCCATTGCCCTCCAGTTTCATCCCATTACCCCCCATCCCAAACCAGCATTTAATCGGGCCTGGTGCACAAAACCAGCCATGCAGCTATTTTGCCCCATAATTTCTGTATCAACTCCTCTGACTTTTAGCTGAATCAGACTGTTCCTTCCTGAGAGATGACCAGCTCTGACTGAAGGACTCTGACTGACTGACAGCTCTCCCACGTCCCTTCGTGACCGATTGCAAAGTTTAATGAATTGACTGCTCATTGTTCTCATGGCTACAAAACACACATCAGCCTCCTTGTGCATTGACATAAACCATGTGCAGTCAGTGATGTGAACAGGGCTTCTGACGTGAGTAATGATGGTGAGAGCAAGCTCTGTGCTGGGCCTGCTGATTCAGGAAAGGCAGGGGAGGAACTCAGCCTGGACTCAACCAGTGCTCTTCAATACTGAAAACTTTCGTCCTTACTGACTAATCCTCCCTTTCTCCATCTGAGACCAATTTAAAACTGCTTACCTGCTTTGGTTGGAGAGCTGAGGAAAACAGATAAACAACAATGAAAAGCACATTAGGTGTAACATCCCCTCTAACTGTGTCACAAGACAATCAGACAAGGGGCCAAATCCTGAACTCTGGGGAAGTAGAACTTGAAGTATGTGAATATTCTTTCTATACTTTAAGAAGACGTGCAGAAACTGAGAAAAGTAGATATAGCATGAAATGATAATGTTATGAGAGAAAAAATCATGAGCATATTCAGATGTCTGAAAAGATACCCTCAGTCAGAAACCCAGACTGAACAAACATGAGTGGATATAATCAGTTGGCATTAGTAGTGCTATGTAAGCGCCAGCATTTAATGATTGGTTGTGAGACATATTCCAGAGTACAGTACATTAATATTGAGCTTTAGTTTTATCACAGGAACATCATAACTGCTAGGGACAAAATACTGAAGACAGGTAAAGGATGAAAATGAAACCACTGTTTTCCATGTCACTAAGAATCTTATGTTTTCTTACAGCACCTTTAACTGACGTCAGTTTTGAGCAACCGATAGGTTCACACTTTGAGGACAGTATAGAACTGCAGCCTGATGATGAGTGTGGGAGTGAGGTCTGACTGAGGAAATCTGTGAGCATTTGCAGGAGACAGACCTTGGTTTCTTTAAGAAAATGTTGCATTGTAGTAATGCCAAGATAAGCTGCTTACCATACCTAACCCGAAATCGATGAGTGTGCTGGGAAAATCTCGCACTGAAGTTTCGAGATCTTTGCAATATCCAAAAGCATACTTTCCCCTTTGTCTTTCTCTCTCATCTTCAGTATCTCCTTTTCTCTCCTTGAGGAAGAAACAATAATTTAATTATGACTAATATACAGAAAGTCTCCTACAACCAGGATGATTAACTTGAAATGAGATGTTTTACGAGTCTTGGCTTCACTAAATGCCTTCTGTGTAGTTTTAGCTTTGCTTTACGGACCTACAAGAACATACTTAAGGCCTTACCACTTAAGCGGGAGCTGTAGTCGGTGCTGGAGAGTGAGGGGGCCTCCTGAAGCAAGCTACTGACATGCAAAAGACCATTCATTGCCTTGGGAAAACTGCACTGGTGTGAAGCCTAGAAGAGAATGCAACAGAAATCAGCATGCACATCCATAAGCTGCCTCCCACTCCTCATAAACAAGAGCTACAAACTCAGTGCCAAAAATGGAAAAAGCCTTTGAATAACCCTCTAAAAAAGATGACTAAACAGCAAAGAGAGCTGTTGTTTGGCTTGTTCAGTGAACCCCGTTTCCACTTTCTCCACAGAAACAGAAGGAGTGGAGAAGGTCTGATACGTCCAAGCAGACCCGCTTGCTGTGGAGGCTTTGGGTTGACTTCAGCCACCTTTGATGTGGAAACACAGAATAACTGAATCAAAATGCTACAAAACCAAACTGCTGATGTCTGTATTTTCTGAACCAGTAGAGACACGTGCTGCTGGCTGAGAAGGACCCTGGCTCAGCCTTGGGCCATGATGGCCAGTGTTGTATTTTCACCTCCAGTACTGTCCTGGATGTCACAGCCGAGGACTTCGTTTCTCTAAGCAGGGATGCCATGGATGCTTCTTGGAACGTAGGGTCAAGAAGCTGTGCCTTCAAATATGGAAATGCAATGTATGTTTCCCAAGGGCTGGAGACTACTATCATTAGTAGCTCCTGTGTTGTACATTACCTGCTGCAGTCACGGGTCTCCCTCTAGCCAGATAGATGTGTGTCAAGGAATAAGATACCTTCTGGGGAAGTAGCCTGTGGCCTTGGTGTTTACAGAAAACAGCAAACAGAAGGCTGTGGTACTGGAGAGGAATCATGGCACAGTTGCAAGTGAGTCAGTCTGGTATCAAAGTATTAGAGAATAAATTGCACTACCCCCAGCCCTAAGGACTACAGATAATGCGGTGCAACCAAGTTTTATCTGTGCTCAAGTACATATTTTTTATGCAGCTAAAGCTATGTCACAGATGTTCTTCACTAGAATAGATTTTGCCTTTGTTAATCCTGCATTAATCTGCTGGTAGAGCTATATCTGCATTATTACCACTGGGCTGCTTGGGGAGAGGAGCCACTGCTAGCTAGGGGCACGGTTCCTCTGCATCTCCCTTTGTGGAGCTGCAGCTGGGAGCTCAGGTTTGCTTGTGCCGGGGGGAGCACCCCGCACAGCCCCCGTTTCTATTACCACTACAGTGCTCTGCCAGGAGAGGGAGCTAGGACCCCGAGATTCAGTGCCCTTTGATGTTTTCTGCTCACAAATCATGAAGGTGTTACAGCTGTCCAACACTAACACAGGCTTCCCTGCTCGGCTGGGTGGATATTCAGGAGGCTCATGGTTTCCCATGGAGGCTTCATACCACAGAAGGGAGTTGGTTCCTCCTGGATCCCAGAGGACTCTGGTGCTCTGAATTGTGTTTTGAGGCTCTCTGTCCCTTTTCCTGATCGTTACCCCAGGTGAAATCCAATGGGAGCTTGGATGCTGTGTGAAGCCTACAGATTCTGGCATCATGCTATGGGTGCAAACCCACTGAAATGCAACTGCTGTTGGAGTGGAGGTGGCAACCAATGGATGAATAGCAAGGCAAGCAAGAGCTGGGAGGGGGGGAAAATTTTGGTTAAGGCTACCAGGTGGCACACAGATGTTTTACAACATTTCTTTCAACTTAGAAACACATCAGCCTTCTTCCCCCTGTAGTATATGTGTTTCATTTTGAACAAGTAACTGGCAGCTGGAGAAAGTTATTAGCAAATGCAAAGCCTACGTTCCAGGACTTGTAACAGCAGCAGAATTACCTGTTTCCTATTCTGCCCAAGCTTTCTGTCTCCTTTTTTTAGACATTGTTGGCCTCAAGTCAAGTTTTGCTTAAGTTATGTATCAGAAGGGGAATAAGTGGAGCTCCCTGCTTGTTTAAAGAGCAGAAAAGGGAGTTTAAACAAAGCTGGCAGAGACACCAACACAACTATTATCTAGGTTCTGGATGTGGTTGAGCCTGCTGGTAAGAAAACAGGAAATAAGTGAGAAAACAATCCTTAAAAATGTGAAAACCAGCCAATTCTACAGGGCTCCACTAATGTCTGTTAGCACTGATAAAAGAGCACACGTGATGGAAGTGCTGTGTCATTATCAAAGGCCCTTTCAATCTTATTTTCATTGTAGTTCTTCTCAAGTGCCAGGGTCTGGCAAGGGAAGGAGTCGTTTTTGACTAATGAAATGTGGGTGCTGACCAATCCACCCTCTTTCCTTCAAGGTGGTGATACTGAGCAATGCTTCCCTTCTATTTCCCATCTGATTTGAATGCAAGAACAGAGAAACTTGGTGACAGTTTTGGAGACTAGAAGAATAGCTCCTCAAATGATGCTGGGCTCTGTTAGCCAGGAGGTGCCTTGGAGCCAAGCTAGGGAAAGAATTGCTGAATGACAACACTATGTGAGCAACCACTGGAAGCTGTGAATAGGGAGGGAAGCCTCTTCACAAGAAGAGGCATCTCACTGGCTTTGTTTTGAGTCAGAAAAATTCTGTAACCTTCTGAAGCCCTCAGCCTGTTACCCTATGGCCCAAGGGGTTGGCTCTGCAGCGCACAGGGACAGAAGCTGCTCCCAGAAGCATGGCAAGTGGTCATCAGCGTGCAGGAAGCGTTTGATGGTCAGGCCTCCAAGCTTCAGGCTCTCAGCATATCCATCTGTGCAAAGGGTTCTAAACTGATAAGGATGAATGGTGTGGAGTTTTGCATGCAGGAGCTGTGGTTGTGACTTCCCATCTCTGCACCAGCCAAGAAGTTATTATAAAAATAAACACCTCAGCAGCAGCAGCAGCATTCCCAAGGGCCTATTTACTTCCGCTGGCATGAACTAATTCCTGCAGAGGAGCTCAAGCCAAATCCTGCAGAGATCAGTGGGAATCTCTCCAGGCTCTCACAAAGGCAGTTTGCACACCGGAGAAGCGGTTGCTGCTTGGTCATATTTATCACCACGTCAGTTAAAACATGTTGTCAGTTAACACTTTTTCTAACTCAACATATATTTTCTAAAGCTGAAGAAAACAGTTTTTTTTTTAACCTCTTTTTCTTTTTTCAACTACTTATTCTGATTTACTTCTGAAATCGCACAATGCACTAAATGCCGGTTGGTGGAGTGGCCAGGGATCAATTATTGCCTTTTCACATGCAAGCTGATCCTAAGTTATCTATCAATCTCTTACAATCCTTTCTCCAGAAGATATGCCTGATTTCAGAAAGCTGCAAACACATAAAGGAAGCTAAGGCAGGGAGACAGTTACTTTCCTTTGCTCGCTCTCTAAAAGATGTTTGATGAGTGAGTTTATTATCTGTAGGAAGAACGAACAAGCCAATACACCTTTTCAAGGTTTGCAGGTGCCTTAATGTTACTTGCTCATTTAATTTGGATCTATATACCTCATGAGAAGGGCAGAAGATTTTCATTTTCAAGGCCTTATTTAGCCATAAAATGTGTATCACGTTAGCTAAGAGCAGGTCTATGAATTTCATTTTATTTAGTGACAGGAGAAATAGGGATGTATATCACCTTTTCAGTAACTGATATTAAAAGGTCCATGTTTCATAAAGAAAGAGGGTATTCCATGTCATAACATCTTTCATGAAAGAAAATTCAAGGCATTTCTAGCAGAGGTATATGAAAAGTATCAGTTCACTCATATGTTAAGAATGTGAGGAAAATATAAACCCCTTTTGTGACCAGAGCTGGTCACACCTGGAAAATTAGGATGGATTTTGCTGCCTCCAACAAAGTCCACAGGAGACTTTCTATGGCCTCAATGGGACAAAAAATTCTGCTAGATTTCATACTATTATAGATATTGTACAATTTAGTCACCAAGGTCATTAAAATGCTATAATCCCTAGCGTGAGACATGATGGGGTAAGAGCACTTACAAAGGTATTGCTTTCTAAACTGGTGTAATTATGGTAGTAATTCCCAAAGAAGGAGGATTGCAAATGCATTTCCAGTTCCAGTTTCTCGATTTTTTTGTCAGTGTTCATTACAGTTGTGATATGCTTGTGTCTAAATCTTGTTGATGTCCTTCCAGAGGGCACTAAAAACCCTGAAGTAACTCAAGAAAAACGTAGTTGGTGATTCTGACTGGCTGCTGAATCACTGCCTTTTGAGCACTGCCTCTCAGCTCATAAGCTAGAATGTTCACTGTTATACCACGCAGAATACTTGCTCTCTGTTTATATTATTCTACTTACAGTTTGTCTAATTTAATGGGAATTATGGCAGAGAGAAAAGAAAAGGAAAAAAAAAGCCTTCACCTCACCAAACTTGGATGATTTGGGGGCTAAGAAGCCTAAGAGAGCTGTGACATTCAGCTGTATTTTCAGTTCTTGTGAATTGCAGGCGGGTGAGGGGCTGTGGGTGCTGGTGGGGTGGGAGGTTTTCTTCAGTCAGGCTCTAGAGAATGAGGCTTGAGCCCAAAATCTCAGGGCAGAGGATCTACCCCTCCTGGCAGTGCCCAGGACAGGGTCCTGAAAGCCTCTTAAGGCACTGAAGAAACACATTGAGTGGTGAAGTCTCCGTTATCAGTTTTAAGAAGGGGATGGACACACAGGTCTCTGAATTATGGCAACAAAAGATTCAAGCTGAAAGAAACACGAGCTGAGAAGAGTGCTTAACCATTTCCTGATGGTAATCCTCTCAACAGTGATGAAAATCAGCCAGAGGAAAATAAACCAAAACGTTCTTTTCATGATAAAGGAAAAACCTGCACTTGGGACCCACTTGTTTTTAACCTCTCAGTTGCACTGCATTCCTTGACAACTGGGGGGAGGCAGAGGTGTTACAAGGTCTAGTATTTTGTTTTTCCCAGGGCTTGAAATTGGCCTTGGGTGCTCCCATACAGGGGGGATAAATGCATTTCCTTCTTCTCTGAAGATGTCTAGCGTCTGCATTTCTCTCTGCTCTGTAGAGCCACCTCCACTGCTTAACTAAGCTCTCAGTTGTAATCTGAACAAAGAAGTGCTATTCTTTAGGCAAGAACACCATAAAAAGCCCAGGGTATTTATTCTCAGTCCTTTGACGAATGAGGACAAGATTCCTGTTCCCATTGAGTTGCTAGCTTCTTCACAGGTGCTACCAAATAAATACATCACTTTGGAAGATGATTTCTGCAGTGACACAGTCAACTCATTTCTCATATCCCTTTATCAGATAGCTACCAGGTTAAGGACTAAATGAACAACACCCACTTCCATTAGATACCAGATTAAAGATCAAATGAATAACACTTGCTTGGATGAGATTTGAAATGGTCACTATGTTCACTGTGATTTTCTATATCCTCATTAGCCCCTGGAACTATCCAGTCACCAATGTAACACATTGCAAAAAGGCTCTCGGTGTCTTCTAAGCTAGAAGGAAACCTGCAAATAACATTTCATTTAAATACATCTCCTGAAACCCTGGTGATGTCTCAAACAGGTTACCACTTTGGACTTTCAGACTTTCAGAATCAGTGTTTCTTAACGATGCTACCAAAGAATTGAAAGCATGTGACATTTATATCTCACAATTTGACAGCCGACACTTGTAGCAAATAAACCCAGGAAGTTCTGTTCTAACAGAGGATTTTGTTGATGTTTAGTACATTAAGTGTATGTAGTACACAAACTGTAATCCATGCTTACAGCTTTTTTTGTAAGTCTGCAATTAAATAGACATGGAAGCAAGAGGATGTGATACTGAGCTGGGATTCAAAGCAGTCACACCATGCTCTAGAATAGATAACAATACTCACAGACATGTTTCTTTCACAGTTTTTTTTGATGGTTTTTTTTTCCTTTCTGACTTGTGGCCTTTTGGTTAATGCTGCCAGCATCTTGCAGAGTTAAGCAGCAGATGTTGTAGCCCCTTGGTGAACGTGGCTGGCAGTAGCACAACCGTCTGGAGGAGGTGACAAGATTTAGCATGAACAGGTTTGTGGTTTGCTCCTTCAAGTAATAATAATAATAACAATAGAAAAAAATCCAGTAATGTAAGTTATCAGCTTTATTCTCCAGCCTACATTCCTTATACACTGTAAGAAGTTGAGGTGAAGTTATGTGTGGCTCAAGACTACAGTGGCTGTTTCCTTGTCCTGAAAACATGGTGTAGAACCATCATCATCAGCATCACCCAGCACCCAATCAACCCAAATGTTTGGGTAAAGACCAGTTGCCCAAAGTTTGACTTAATGTAAACCAGAGAACAGACACACCTCCATAGCTTCTCACTTCAAAAGAAAAGCTCATACCATAAGGATTTTGCAATGAGGCTTCCACCTTACAAAGACTCGCAGAAGAGCTGAAGCTGTGGCCTCGTCAAAGCAGAGATGACAACTCTGAGGGCCCAGCTACACAGCAAGGACTTAGCAGCTCGTGGTGGCCACGGAGGTAAATATTGCATAAGTCCAGCACTTTAAGTGAGACTGTGGAACAGAGGGCTGTGGTATGCTTGATTGGCATAAAAGCCCTCAAATCTCACAAGTGGTGGCTTTGCTCCCTATAATAACATTATACTAAAATTAGTGCCTGATCCATTAAACAATTTCTTCATGATAACTAATCTGATCACTTCTAGGGAGAAGGACAGAAGACTTGATAGGACATATAATCTACTGTGACAGCAGGAACTCTGTCACTACTCATGTATCTACATGGGAAACGAGAAAGCAAGAAAATGGAGTGCTTCAAGCATGTTCAGGAAAACCCTCTCAATGCAGAAATCAAAAGGTTTGTAGCAGGGAGAGGCAGTGCCAGCTCTGCAGTGCCAGCTTCATGTTTATTTATTCCAGAAAAAATATAAGAAGGAGATACTGAAGTAAAGACAAGATAATTTTATTCCCAGATCAAATAAAAGAACACAGAGTGTGTTCTCATCAAAGTGATTACTTTAGGGGGAACTAATACAATGAATGTTATTAAATGAAACAACTTCTTTATAGGGCATCTCACATTAAGGATTTTAGTGTAAGTAATATTTCTGTCAGGCAAAGTGATGCAAGAGAAAACATCTTGTAGAAGGCACAAAAAAGACCTTTAAGGAGGCGCTAAGTAACAAGAGAGGAATATGAACCATTGTGAGAACTCTCATAAGATGGCATTTTCTCAGAGAGTGCACGCATTTACACATCCTTGTCGAGGCATTCCTTAATAAACACATCCTTGTAACAATGTATGCTGTTTGTTATACTTCCTATGCAGCAAATTATCCCTGTGCTTAACAGCTCTGAGAAGCAAGGATGTCAGGAGCAAAAATGACTATTGTCCTTTCCTACTAGTTGCTTGAAAACTTTTATTGTAAATTAGCTTTTAGGTGCTGGTCTAGTTAAAGCTAATGGCTGCTCAGCACAGACAGCTGGGCCAAATCCTCAGCTCTACAGGAGCACGTTCTCAGTGCAAACCTGAAAGGCTTGCATGTCTCCCCTTCCATCATGCTGGAAGCCTTAGGAGTAAACCCTTGCAGTGCTGGGCACAAAGTCTATACAGATAGCGTGCTTTCTCAGTACATTTAGACATGTTAGCACTGTCAGAGCTAAGAAACGTGGACCTCTTGTATCTTTTTGTGTTCTGAAATGACACCAGTATATCAGTACACTTGAAGACCTACAGCTACATTTTATTATGGTAGAATCTGAGGGGTCTCGGGGGTAATTATTTATCAAATGACTAGCACATCTTGCCTCAAGTGCAAGTTCTGGAAAGCCATGTCTTCTTTAAGGGTCATGAGAGTTAGAAATGAAAAAGCCTGACCACATCATCTTGTATTGTTCCCTCCAGTGCCTTTGCCAGTAATTTATCAAATCTGTATTTATCTTAGTATTTATATATGGCTCCCATTGCACCACTTTGCAACACTCAATTCCTTTATTCTCACAAGGGGCCTATCTGGTATATTCTGCATCACGTCTGATGCAGCCTTGAAGAGAAGGATCATGGCAACAGAAAATGACAGGAATGTAGTCTCTTTGCCTTATTTGCTACCTCACTAAATCATGGTTCGATTCTCACCTGATGGGGCTTCCACCTCTCACGTGGGACAGATGAGAAGAGGAGCAGGTGGGAACTGTGTTTGTTTTGAGATGTGAAGGGCTCAGAGTTGTCCTCTGTTTTCTGCTGCTTTCTTCCACGATATTCAGGACTTTGCAGGAACCAGAGAATTTACAGAACGTGTCACTGCAATTATTTGGTCAGGTTCTATGTCTTTTGTTCTTCAGGAGGTTTGAGTGCAAAGTGAACACGTGCCTTTTGTGCTGGGATATTTTTGTGCCTGTTTTCTTCAGGCACTTGCTGAAGTAAGACCTTTTTTAACCCTTTGCTGTTTGCTTTTTTTTCCCCAACAAAAATCTATTAAAAAGAAAAAAACCCAGAAAACTAAGTAAACGAATAACTAACCCAGCAAAGCCTTTTGTTTCTTTTTGCATTGGTCATGTTTTCTACAGCTTTCAATCCTCGCTATGACCAAATATGACCAACCACAACTGCTGAAATGCCATCTTGAGTGGCCAGATGTAGACATATCAGAGATCTCCAATCCAATTCTCCTCTGGAAAAGAAATTTTGAACCTGATAACCCCAGAGAAAGGATGTTTTGGTGAGTCAGTGTCTACCTTTGTTCTTTCTAATTCTCCCAAGGAAGGAAGCACAGCACATGCTGATTCTGACTTGCAAATATCAAGTGACACATGGGAAAACAGGAGTGGAGAACTTGGCTGCCCTAGAAGAGTTTAAATGATAAAAACACTATCTGAGACTAATGGGAGGTTTATTTTGTATTGAAAATGTATTTCTTGTAGACCTAGACTCCCTTCATTACTAAACTGAGAACTCCCTAGGTTTTTATTACCAAAGCACTGTCTTCAGTTGCAGCACTTGAAGTTAATGTCAGAACCTCCTGCACAAACCACCGGTTCTGGCTTGAGTGAGTGGTTTGTTGGCCATTTGTACAAGCCATCAGTGAAAGTACAGAGGAATAATAAAACAGAATATAAGAAAGTCTGTTAGGACTCTCAAAAAGTGTAGAAGGTTGCCTACAAACATGGAAAAGGAGGTACAAGCACTAAAGTTTTGATGTCTAACCCTCAAACAGCCATTCTTTCCCTTTCAATTTGACAGTAACACAGGTTTTGAATAATGCACTGAAAAGACTGTAATCTTAAGGACTTGTTATAGACATTTTCTCAATGGTCCTAATCCAGAGTGGAGGCTGGAGGCTTTGGCTATAGGCTAATGGCTGACTCTTGTTTACCCTCTGGGCACTTTTCACAGTTCTGGCAGCAGCAAACAGCCTTGAAGTGTTTGTAAAATATGGTATACATTTGCATTGTAGCAAATGAGTCCCAAAGTCTTTAATGCTAACATTGGTATGAATGTAAATTTAATAGACCTGCAGCTTTTTCATAACAACCCCCATACCTTCCCTTTGTGAGCCACGAGAGAAAACAAGCACTCGATAAAAACGGGGTTTTACCTTAGAACCATACAAAGAAGCATTATCATTCTTTGGGATGAGAAAAGCTTAAATTCAGCCTTATTTTCCCTTTATTCTTTCCTTTACTTATTACATATAACAACTTAAATCTTCCTATTGCTGCTGTTATTAACAGGCAGAAACGATCAACAGAGAAATCGGATCCAGTCTGGAATGTCTCTGACTTGCTCTAACCCATGGATGTTAATTCCAACACTGGCCCTTTAGCTGTATTGTTCCATCATTCATGAACTTGTAATGAGAATTTCTGAGGATGCTGGACCTCCTCCCATCATGTTTTTTGAGATGAGGTGAGTAGGACAGATGCTGATCTGACATAAATGGTCACCTTTGCAGACTTTACATGAAGGGTTTTGCAACAAATAGAAAAGCTTTTATTATGAATAAATGCACCACAAGTGTATTAAAACCCAATCTCTAATATCCCCTGCCCATTTCATACCTTGTATCTTATTTGAAGTCCCTTCCAACTCCTACCATTCTATGATTCCATGACTCTGTGAACTGGAACTGGGTAAAATACTTCCCACTGGCTTTGTAGTTTCACACACATCATTTCTTTTGTTGGAATTTTCTTATGGATAAACCTGAAGGAGTAAGCTAAAAATCACAGACTACCAAGTAGTCAGGGAAAGGTTTTTCATGCCATGTAAAGAATTGACCTAAACCCTTTAGCATTGTCTTAAGGGCAGCTCTTTTCATTTTTACAGTTGATTCCTCAGTGTAGACAAAGCAATCATGAAAATCAATATCTAAAGTTTTCAAGTTTCTGTATTTAGAGTATACAAGTAATTTAGCTTTGTCAGTACTTCAAGGTGCTTGAAAACTGAGCTGTAAAGGAAACCAGACACCCAATCTGCAATGCAAATATATAAGATCATGAATTGGATTTAATGGGCTCCGGTAAATCACAACGTTGATGCTCTCACATGATACTTCACCTTAGCACCAGATTAAAGAAAAGTCAAGTCAAAGAGCATATGCTCTAAACCTTTCAAGTTTGAGAACAGAATCGTGCCAGCCATTTACTATGGAATCCATAAGCGTATTAAGCACATCTGACTTTTGGGTTCAGTGCAGACCTGAAACTTGGATGAAATATTCTTTAAAACGTTAGTCTTTAGAATTTAATACAGGAATTTTCAGGACTAACTGACCTTGTGTTTGTAGCGTGTTTGTAGCAGTTTTTAAAAGAACTGAAGAGACAGTTTGTGTTTTCAGGTGAAGAAACGTCACCAATTTCACAAATCCCTTTTACCAAAACACCAATATCACACGGTGAAACAATTCAAAACCAAAATGATTTGTGACTCTTGGATTTGTAATAGCTTGAAAAAATGCAGCAACTTTGTTAAATATATTTATATTACCTGGATTTTCTACCTGGAACTCCCATCCCTTCTTTGAAATCACCTACCATCATAGCAAACCAAAATGATCAAACAAACTCTCGTTTGTTTAAATCCCAGAGGAGATTCTTCAGAGGGATCTTCTTTCTCTTTTGTCTTTTTTATTAGCATGACTACAGGTTAACTATCTAAACCTGTGGTTGCAGTAGGAGCCTCTGCTATGTGGAATGGAAAGGAAAAACTATTTTGGCAACTGACTGAGTAACTTTAACCTGGAGTGTCTCTGTTACTCGGTGTCTGGTCAGAATATTATTATCCCTAAAGTTCATGAAAATGAAACCACTTCTTTGGGAGCTTCCAAGTGTGAGGAAGGAAGGAATTTCATACAATTTTCCAATTGCATTTTGAAGGACAAGGAAATTGTGGCATTCCCTTATTTCTGGCATTGCACCTCACTTCGAAACTGTAGAAGACATTTTTTTTCAATCCAGTGTTGCACATATCATTTAAACATAACTCTGAAAAAGACAATTAATTTGTCAACCTAGCAAAGAAAGGGAGTTTTTTAAAAGAAAAAAGTAGTAAGCTATAGCAAGGTTGCAGAAGTGCAGGCACAATTACATAATATGTATGGAAAGAAAGAATCCAGACACTCAAGGATAAAGGATAAATACAGAGACTCAAAGGAGAGAATGAAATAGAAAGCAAAGCCTCTGGGACTAGGTTAGAGTGAAACAGGGAATTTCATCAATCTTAAACCTGCATTTGGAAGGGCCAGGCATATGCCCTGGCACCTCTGAGTCCTTTTGGAGCATGCTCAAAAAGCAGCTAGGCACACAGAAGGTGACTCCTGCCTCTACCTATGTGGGCTCTGGTTGTGTTCCATGGTCTTTCCCAGGAGCCACAAATCCATTCCTTCCCTCATGGGAAACCTTAGTCACTTACAGTCATACTAAGATCTAGTTATTTCTCCTCGTTATCAAGCCAGTGTGTTATTAGACACCACTTGACACAAAAAGAGAGCAACGCAAACCTCGTGGAGGCTTTCAGCCACAGTGGAAAAACCTAAGCCCTTGAAGAATCTTAGGAGATACGTCTGCACATGCACATGCTGTTTATGAGCAAACACTCAACTAACAGCCGCCTTCTTGGATGAAGCAGGCATCTTTTGGGTTTGTAATCCCTCTGAGGGATGCTGAATACACGACTTGCTCTGCAGCAGGACAGATTTCCTGAAACAGCCTCTTTCCAAAGTTTTGAATGATTGGATGTAGCAAACACAGCATTGCTCTTTAGTAAACTTTGGCTAAAAGAGATTGTTAAATAGTGATAAGAGAGCTAAAGAACTCAGTGTTTCTTATTTCTAGTAGAAATAGAGGAATTTCTTCAAACTGCTTCAGAAAAGGAGAATCTTCTCTGGCAGAGAGGGAGTGGGGAAACGGGCAGGGAGGACAGAATCACAACAGCTGACTGTCTGTGCAATTTATGGCATGATTTTTCAGAGAGATGTACCCCGTCTGTGCAGACTAAAGAAACTGCCAGCAGTAGGAACAGGCAGAGTTTTTTTTATACTTAGAAGTGCTGGTGACATTTCCTATTTGAAAGCTAGGGACAGAAATGTGGAGTGGAAAAGGAGTGGTAGAGGTATTCCCTGACGTGTTTAAACACTTTTTTAACAACACTAGGGCCAGGGTCACCTAGGTCACTTACATTTTTACTGCAATTGAGCATTTGGTTTTAGCATGTTCTGGGAGTTTATACTGAGAATTTCCATACTTGCTTCATCCTGTGCAGATACCAGTCTGTTTTTTTCAACTGTCAGTACATATGGGTGGTGAATTTGCACTCTGACTTGTGTGTAAGTGACATACCAGAAAGCGGATGAGTTTTCTCTTTGGCAGTCCAGCAGAGCTCTTTAACATGAGTTAAAGAGTTCTTGTGGTTATGCTTTATCCTAAAAATGTGAAGTCTTTTCCTACTATCTCACTAGGTATGACAGGAAAAGACATTGGTCAGGTTTTGCCTTCAACATCTTAATAGTTCAAAGGAGTAAATAAAAAGTAACTACAAGAAATGAAAGGAAAATCTCAACCAACCTCCACAATTATTTTCTCCCCTCAAAATAGCCTGGCTGGTATTTGGGATTTGCTCCTACCATCAGGATAGCCCCTGGATTCCACTTCCCATTATAAAGATTAACATTTCTATAGCTTCTCTGCAAAGTCAAACCAAGCAAATCCAGGAGGCTGGCTAAGCTTTGAGCACATCAAAATGGTTCACTTACAATTAGATCATATCGTAGTACCGACCTTGATTTAGGAAGGTGGCTTTTTGTTTGAGTCACTCAAACACTGAAATATGTGCTTGATTTTAAATCTGGGACTAAATGTCACTAAAATACCGTTTAGGACACAAAACAGTTCCCATGAGCAGCTACTTAAAGCCAGAGTAAATTTAGCATAATAACATACATGGGGTTTAATAAATGCAGGTAATGAGACCTAGCAGGATAGCAGGAATAGTGCCTGGCTGGATGTGGTTGTGCAGCCAGGTTAACAGAAAGATCTACATTTAGACAAAAGCAAACATAAACAGACACAATATGTAGCAAGTTTTCCTAGCTCACTCATTTATACATACACCACGTGTTTGCCTCACCCAGCACCCTGCTGCCATCCCAAAATGTCCATTTGGCTGCTGCTGGTGTTTTGTTCTCTGCTGGAAGCACTTAATTTTCAGGAGGTGCTGAATGTGATCTATTCAATTATTTCTTCTGACAGGCATCCATGCAATGAGGGACTTCAGCTGTGGAAATGGTGACCCTATTCTCACAACTTCATTACACAGACAAGCTCAAACACAAACCATAAGTGAGGAGTTCTGTGATCAGGAGGTATATATATATGCCAGCATCATGCACTCAGAAATTCAGATTTAGTCTTCCAAAATTATAAGCCTGGCTTATAATGTTCTTTAAGAAACAGATGTTTGTCTCGACTGTCACAACCCATGCAGAAACTGAGCTCTTCATAAAAGAGGAAAGGCTTCATAGGTTTAAAGAAAGAAAAAGATCAAGGCTCAGCTAAAACTATCTTGACATCTGAAAAAAATAAAGAAAGAACTGGGAAAAACAGCACTATCTATATTGTAAATGCTGGATGGGGAAAAAGGAGGACAAAAGACTCATCTGTAGACATCCATCAGAAGTTGAAGGTCTTGATTTGATCAGTTACTGGCATCATGACATGAATGACGAGATTCTTCAACAACTTACATTACACAACACTAAAATGCCAATATATAGGGATATTTAGATCCAAAGGAATTAAAACCAAATGAAATGAAAACAAAGGAATTTAGGGTCCAAACCTGAAGCCAGTTGACACAGTAGGACTCTCTCTAGAGCTAAGTAGTAATCCTGCAGACAGGTAGTTCTAGTACTGTTCCAGCTCTTGTTAAAAGCTGTGGTTTCTTTTCTGAGAGAGATGCAGAAACCCACACGGTTGCTGGAAGCTTGTCACAAATGGATCTGCTTCATAGACCTCACTGAATGAACATCACCTCATCCTGGTGATGATAAAGCCTCTAAAATGGGAATAAAGTCCAGAAATGCTTTTAACATTCACAGCTTTTAGCATCTCCTTCCACGTGCCCAGTACCCACAATTCCACAATATACCTCCTCTTACAGGTACAGCAAAAAGTACACTCTGGTTCTTAAAACACCCTATCTGTGCACTTGCCTTCATTATGCAATTTTGTTGTATGTGGACTTGACATAATGATGACCATAACTGACCTGTCAGCGTAGATCAGAGCAAATCATATTCAGCATGGCAGGTAATGGCAATTAAACCTTGGGCCTATTTCATAATATGAACAAACATCTCAAGACCTGACTTGGAAGGGTCATAATAGTCAGATAAAACATATAATAGGGAGACAAGACTTGTAAAAGCCAGGGGAATGAATGTGACACATCCACTGCAGACTGTAGCTTAATCTCTGAGAAACACAGCTATCTGCAGCATTTCTAAGAGGCCTACGAGAAACTTTTAAGGAAGATGGGAAAGGAAGATGTAACCTGCTTTGAGAACATTGTCTTGTACCTTTACAATCAGTGTTGAACCAAGCCAGTGTTTCCAAGCTGCTCTCTGCCATAATGCCTAACATTTCCTGCAATGTGTGCTGTTCTTTCCCAAATCAAAGCAGGTATTCAAAACTGGACCCAGATGAGTAAAAAGCAGAGCTGTCACACACGGTATTTTCTGCATGTGAGAGGAGAAGGACCTGAATATGGCACAGGAAAGATTTTCAGTTTTTTAAGATCAGAGCATTTTATTCTTCTGGAAGCTGTTTGTTGGTGTTTGGGGTTTTTTTTCTGTGCAACATGATATTCTCAGGTATGGCTCAGAAGATAGCATCGTAACACATAGGAGTGAACGGATCTATGTCTACATGCATTCACTAGATAGGAATCATGTCTTCTGGGAACAGGAAAGAAAAGAAAAGAAGGATTTTTTCCCCTTTTAAATCTGCATTAGGAATTATACAGTCCTCCAGTGGAGCCCCTAACTGGATGTATGTGCTGCTTTGTTTCCTGTAGGGAGAGAGATATAAAAAGTGCAGATAACGAAACCTAACTAGAAGGGTAGGCCTCTTAAAAGTATTCATTGTCTAGCGAAAGAGAGAGGAAGGAACACACCTGACCTTGACCACCCAAGCTTTTAACACTCAAAAAGACTTTCAGAGCTTTCTGAGAAAGATTTACAGCTGCAAAAGGACATGGGAATTACACTGCTGCAAAAGGAATATCATTTGCTTTTGCTTCCTCTGTCCTTCAAAAGCACCCAAGTCACTTCTGCGGTTTGAAGAAATTTAAATGCATTGTTTTGGGAAGTGACTGACAGAATCAAAGGAATGCCTGGCTCAATATACCCTCCTACAGCCTCTCCCTCCAAATTTCTAGCCCTCCTCTTACACTATCTGCCTTTTCTGAGAACCAGTCTCTGTGTCCCCTTCCTCTGTGCCCTCTGTAACAAAGGAACCCATCACTCAGTGTCTGTGGCTGGTGCAATTAACACATTACAGCCACGATAAGTTCCTAAAAGCTCTTTTCTTGCTGATAAAGTTCACTATTGCAGGCAGGCCACAGCTCTCAGCCTTCTAGATTCTTGTTACCAATAATGGTCCAGTCTGAATGCCTCCTTACTAAACCATGGCAATATTGCTGGCTCTAAACCCAGAAGGTCCAGATAGGGTTAGAGCTTCACTGTACTGCATACTTGAAACTCACAATGTCTACATTTTGCATGATATTATTATTGTGACAATATGTCCAAACAGAAATAACCAACAATATCTGCTCACAGAAGCAATGAGAGAACTAGTCCAGCCACAGCAGCTTTTCCTTGGAGCAAGCTCAACCCTCTGTTCAGACCTCCAGGAGAAGCTGTTTTTGTCAAAGATTTCTTGAATAACAGGGAATATGCAAACAAAGCTCCCTGAATTCTCAGCACCTAAGGATCCTGTTTCAGTTTTAATATACACAAACACAGGATTATTCTGCTGGCAAAACCAGCTGTTTCTTCATTCATATCATATTTGAACAATTTCAGGGTCTTTCGGGTTTTAGTGCCTCAGGGTATAAAATGACGACTCAGTCTCTTAGGGAATGTATTTCTAACAGTTTCTTCCAGTCAGAGATGCCATGAAACCAGAAGAAAGTTTTCTTTTTTACACTCTTTTTTTTCTTTTCCACACATCAAGGAAATGATTAGAGGCTGGGATAACTTCTGGCAGGTGCAACTTCCAAAGGGGCCCTGTGCTACTTATCTCTGTGGTAGGCGAAGTGTCAGATACCGTGCTTAACTTCTTCACAGAGTCCCAGCCTGTCTTACCACACTCCTGCCCAAAGAGATGTTTTGTAGTGCTGGGATCTCTGAATTTGCTTTGAAGTTCTTTACTGAGGTTTAGAAAATTCATGACAAGCTAAAGGAATGAGATCTGTTCTCTCCTCTCCCTCCCCTACAATGTATTTTAATGAACATTCTGGGGTGGATGAGTAGGAAAACCTTGAATATAAACCTATGTGAAATGCAGGAATTGGGGATCTGAACTTTGCAGCTGACTCCTACACTTAAAATCCCAAAAGGTAGGAATGTGTGGAAAAAAAATGTATTAATTGATTTGCAAACTTTAGAGTTAGGATCTTCCTGAATGATTTTATTCATAATGTTTCTTCTTTACCATCAGTATGCATTTCATAAGTCAATAACATATGGGATGCCTCCATATACTCAAGTGAAGATGACACATTCATAGTCATGCAGCTGTTTTTTCACACCTGAGACAGAAGATACGGCTCCGTATCAGTGCTCACCCACAGCTGTACCACATAAATAAAACAGTAGAGTGTGACAAAAAAAGAGAGAAACAATGAGTTAGAAGAAAATTCCTCTTTCTAACTGCAGGTTGCTGCGCTCTTAGTTAAGAAAGCAAAGAATCTTGTTCAGCATAGTTGTAAGAAGTTACTATTTCAAGATTAACTCCTTCTCAGGGAACGTTGCATGGCTGGCTGTGTTCTGTGACATTCAAAATTCAATGTGTTAAGATAGCATGTGTTAAAAAAAGCACTATGAGGAGAAACAACTGTGCCCTGGGCAGGGAGAGCTCCCAGGAGTCACATTGCATCCCCCTCCTCGGTGCATTTTACACCAGGAAGAAAGGTTTGTAGATTTTGCTGCATTTTACTGAGGTTTGCTGGTGTCTTCAAGACATAGTTGCAGTTCTCAGTGGGAACTCAAAGAGTTCAGACCCAGATGCATCACAGCTTCCCTTCCCAGGGAAGAGTAAACTTACCCTTTCACCATCAGCCACTTCTGACAACTGCTAAAATCTCCCTTTTCTGGTCTTTTCTACCCTCCTTCCAGCATATCCTGCTCCTCAAACTATGCTCAGAGCCAAGCCTTTGCTCACTTGGGAGCACTCAGCCTTTTCCCTCATCTATGGCCCAGCACAGCTGGGTGCTGAGAGGTCCACGCCCCAGACCCCTCTTAGCTCCTGATTTCCAACAAGGCTCAATCTCCTCTCAATATTGTCACTCTACTTACTGCATTGTTATTCTACTTAAGCTTCCCCATGCTGTGCTGTTGTGAGGGTCATCACTACAGATCAAATCCTGATTATTTTGTTCAAAGTACACAAACACCTCAAGATTTTTTTTGGCCAGCTGGGTTTGATTTTAAGAGATCACCTGTAGAAAGAAAGAAAGAAATCTATCTTTTAAAATATCTGCCCCTTCCAAGACTTTAGAAGAGAAATAATTTGCCACTGTTTAAAGCCAATCTAGCCAGAACCAAAGCTGTATGTTCTTGCAGCAGTTATGTTAATAAGTGCTCTGATCCCAGAACAGCTCTGCCTGAACGGTGATCACGTTCACAAAAAAATCAAGTAGGAAACAGAAAGCAGGGTAATGATCACACTGCAGCAAGAGCAGCCAGAAGGCAATCAATATTTGCCAAACAGATTGGGAGACAGCTGAAATTGACCTTTTTTTCCCAACTTTTTTCAGGGTCTAACAAAATAATGGAGGCAAAATAACTACCAGTAAAATTCAGCTACTTCAGGGAGAAGAAAAGGTTTATGGAACTCTTTCCTGTTCCTTGTTCCCTGCTGTCTGTTACAATCTATTGCAGGACTGTGACAGCATTTAGGAGTTTAATGCCCATGGAATAGAAAGTTGTCACAGGTTGATGGGCTCCTGCTGCTAGATAGCGTCCACGTCATTAATCACGGACACTTATCTCCTTCGCCTCACAGGAGAGCCAGTAGTGACTCTTGCTCACTGTACAGTGGAGGACACCAAAAACTATAATCTAACAGTGGTAAATTTACCATGAGATTGTGACAAGGATCATAGACAAATAGGGGCTGCCTTGCAGCTCAGGAGCACATTTATCACCCGGTGATGAGGCCTTTGGCTGACCTCTGGCCTGCCCTACACATCCCTGCTCCCATCTGCAGACTCACACGGTCACTCGGCCCCAGCGCTGGGAACTGCAGAGGGTGCAGTTAAGTGAGTCCCCAACTGTCACTGTGCAAGCAGCTCAGTTTGCAGTTTGATCTGATGGACCAGCAAAAGCAACGACCAAGTTTACCTTTGAATAGAAAGGAACCTTTTTCTTTGCATGAAAAAAAAACCCAAACCCCTTTGCTTTCCTTTGACACAAAAGAATTTTTGTGAAAAAAAAGGAATGTATTTTCTTAAAGACATTCCTGATGTAATGAATACAACTCTAAATGAAAGGCCAGCTTTACACTGCAGTCACAAGTGAATGGTTCTAATTATTCTTGGATGCCTTACTCTTGCCTGTAGCAGTGGAAAAGGAGTTAAATGATGCTGGAAACCCAGATGAGCTGAAATTCTAAATAGGACTTGAGTTTACAGGTCTATTTTCAAAACTTCATTGTAACTGATCATAGAAACATAGAATGGTAGGGTTGGAAGACACCTTTAGAGATCATTTAGTCCAACCCCCCTGCAGAAGCATGATCGTCTAGATCAGGTTGCATAGGAACATGTCCAGGTGGGTCTTGAAGACCTCCAAGGAAGGAGACTCCACAACCCCTCTGGGCAGCCTGTGCCAGGGCTCCCTCACTGAAACACTGAAAGAGTTTTTTTTATATGTTTAAGTGGAACTTTTTGTGTTCCAGCTTCATCCCATCACCCCTTGTCCTGTTGCTAGCTAATATAGAGAAAAGGGATGTCCCAACCTCCTGACACCCATCATTTAGATATTTGTCAATATTAATAAGATTCCCCCTCAGTCTCCTCTTCTCCAGACTAAACAGCCCCAGTTCCCACAGCCTTTCCTCATATGAAAGATGTTCCATTCCCCTGATCATCTTGGTGGCCCTGACTTGGACTGTTTCCAGCACTTCCCTGTCCCTCTTGAGCTGAGGAGCCCAGAACTGGACACAGGACTCCAGATGAGGCCTCACCAGGGCAGAGAGAGGGGGAGAAGAACCTCCCTTGACCTGCTGAATGTTCTGTTATTAGCATTTTCTCTTCAAGCTGTCCAACACTACAGGGAGAGATTTCTGAAATACTTCTTTAATGAAGAATGAAGTCAAAGGCAGGTACTCCCCTTATAATCTGGTAGTTAGGTCACTGACATTTGGGAGACAGACGTAAGAAGTCATCACCTACATAAATCAGAGCAAACATCTGAATTCCATTCTACCAAGAAAGGATGAAAACACATTATACAATATCCTGGGTGTTTCTTTAGCACTGACTAGAACAAGGACGGGAACCCATTGCATAACTTGTTCATCATAAGGGAGAGAGTAACATCACTGTCATCTCTTCCATCTCTTTTTATTTTGGAGCTCATCCACAGAATTTTTTAAAAGCCAAATTCTTCTGGCAAGTGCAACATAAATTCTCCAAATGGGATGAGTTACTCTGAAATCACAGCTGCAGCAAGAGAATGTAGACAGCAGCCTGTTTTGCTTCTTCAGATACCAAAATGAAACTACTTTTACAAAAAGCATACTCAGAACTGTAAAACAATTCGATTTGAGTATTTGGGGGGAATTTTCCCACAGGAGATGGGACTAACTCTCACTCCTCAAAGGTTTTTTTCATTGGTTGAACATGACTTTATTTCTATACTTGAAAGGTGTAATGTTCTGTTGTACTACTTGCTTCTTAAAGAAAAAAAGCACTACATGTTGAAACAATGCCAGCCTAATATATGAAATAGTGGTGTGTGTTGGTTTGTTTTTTTCCTAGAAAGACATTTTTTGCAGGCCATACTTCTCTGCAGATAGCTAATGTGGATATCTTGGAGACTTCCCGTTACATGAACCAGGAATTCCTTAAGATCTGGAGAAACACTAATAAAATATGACATGTTTATAGGCAAACAGCTCTCTTGATACTTGCAGCTCTTCCTGAAGAGTTGGTCAGTGTTTCCTTTAGCTTCTTTGGTACAGTTTTTGCAGAAACTGGACATCCTGAATAACAAAGAATGTCACAACTGGTTATGTAATCTCAGAGTGAGGGATACTACGATTCTATTCTACTTTTCTTCTTCCTAATTTTCTTTTCTATTGCTTTTACCTGTTTGCATGATCTATAATGTGCCCCATAAATAGAAAAAAGAAGCCAGTTCTTACTGCTTTTTCAAACTGGAAAAGATCATGTCGGATGACTGTTGGAAGAAATAAAGAGAAGAATACATTGATGAGAATGAAGTACTTCAAAATGATTTTGCTTTGAATATACTGTTACAAACACCCACGGTGGGATTTTGATCCCACTGTGGCTTAAAATTGGTGCAATTTTTCCTAGCTAATTTGGCTATATTAAGACATAACTGAGGTCAGAACTGCATCTTGCTGCTGTTATGAGCAAATAAAGGATAAATCAATATTAAGTTCGCTCTTTCCACGTTTGTGTTTTATTGATGGCCCATAACAATAAGACACCAGTGTGCTACTATTATCCTTCATAATGAAAACTTATCTTGGCTTGGACTTCACATTACAGATCTTCCTTTTGATACTTTCAGATAGTTACTCTGGAAAGATATGCATACCAAAGTTATGTTCAAGTAGACCAATAAGATACTGTTCTAGCTGAGATGCTGATGGTGCTAACTCAAACAACTTCTTTTTCTTTCCCCACAGTTTTGCATTCATGGAATTCACATTGCTTGATCCTATTTTGCAAGCGAAGTAAACTCAATGTCTCAATAGAAATCCACAAAACACTTGATTCTTCACTGCCTCACTTAAAAGGAAAACTTGCAAACCACACAAAAAAGGTTAAAAAGAAGGGATATGTTCTTAGGTGATCCTGACATCAGCTATGGTCAGTTAGATATATGCTATATCTTAATCTTTTGTGCCACTGGGTATCCATACTAGAAGCAAAATAAGTGACCAGAGACAAGTCTTTTTATGGGAGAAATTGAAATATTTAAGCAGAATGGAATTGCCAACCTTTTTGAAAACTTTCAGTGTTGGTTTACAAACTCATTTTGAGGTTACTAGAAAAATTTCAGCCACTTTTGTATTTTCCTGAGTTTTTTCACAAGTACTAAGTTTTCAGGTATATCAGCCTACTGCAGGTACATTGTAACCTTCCCCCACACAAAGACAGCCTTTGTGTATTTAACACACTCATTTCTGGATGCAGAATTAATTGGAAAGATGTGCGTTGCACCTATCAGTCTACTTTAATGCCAAATATACTGTAAGCTTTTATTAGTGATTTTGGGTCAGAGTGCTAATGAAACAGTCAAGGTAGAAAGAAGAAAAGCTTTTTCACCTTGAATTTTTCAGTTTCAGTCATTTGTCCCACGTTTGAGTCTTTCTTCATATTGCAAACCCATAAAAGATACCATGAAGGATACACCGAGCAATACAGAAGGAACTGCTTATGCTTGCTTTCTCATATTTTACCTGAGATATCTCATTTACTTTTAGTTATTTTCTATGCTCTTAAAAATTAAAGCACGGAATATCAATAAACTGTAGCCATAATTTTTGATATCTTTTTTTTTCTTTACTATCTTCTGTGACATCCCTTTACTCTCAGATTTAAGAGAACTGGTGAACAGCAGCAAAGCTACATCCCTGGAGATGGAACAAACACAGGTCTCTACTTCTCCCAGTCCCCTGCAGCATTTCAAGCTCTGTATGCCACTAGGAATATCTTCCCTGCACCAAGTGCAATGGCTTGGGACCTCAGGGGTAGGAAGTTAGTTATTTTTCTGTCTATTCAATTTTAAAGCTCATGCTTGTGCCTATTTAATCATGGCTTCTGCTGAGATACAATCTCATGATGTTATACTTTTCTCATCACACTAATTTATACATGATCTGAACAATGACACTTCCTAAACTCTCTAGATTAAATCCCTAGATTAAAGAAACCTCTAAACAGGCAGAAGTCTAGAAGTGACCAGGATAAATCTTCCTTTACAACTCAGACTACTAAACTCCACCTACTTCCATTTATCTACTACTAAAATCTTGGTGCACTTGGTATGGCCCAACCTGCTGGACATATTGGCCCAGCATCTGCAGTTCAAAAAGGATGCTGAAAACTACTGGAAACCATTCAGAAAAGAGATAGCCTGAGGAGTGTAAGTATGCATTACAGGCATTCAGACAGGCAGCATTTAGAAACTGAAGGCTGGCTAATTCTAACAAAAAGTACAGCTCTTAAACTTACAAGATAATTAACAATTGGATTGATTTACCTGGGAATGCGGTAGATGTTCAAGTATCCAAAGCCCATAAATCAATGTTTAGTGTCTTGCTAAGAGATCTCTAACAAGTTAAATGGAACTTAATGCACTAATGAGTGACATTTAATAAAAGGGACCCAAAACGTAGCACCATGATGTCCCTCTGGGTATAGATTTATGTAATTCTCTAAGCTGTCTGAAAGTTGTGTCCATCTAATATCTATTCCAATATTCATTGGAAGCCATAAACTCTTTGTGTATAGTTGGGCAGATGCCCAGCAGAATTGGTCCCCTGCCTCCAGGCACGACTGCAATACAAAATAGGTGACAGATCTTGATGATCACTTCTGGGATTTGTTTTCCCCAGAAAATCAAGCAGTCCTAGAGGAGTGCCACTAATATTATGTGAAGCATGACAGTGCAGAGAGGTAGAAATTTCATTTAATAGGGTATAATCAGTTACTTTCATTTTAAAAAGATCAGCTGCAGCCTCCCCAGCAACAGCACTTCTCATACTTTCCAGCAGGCTCTCAGGCAATCAGAACCCCAGAGAATTTAGTGCATCTCACAATAGGCGCTTGATTTCAAAGTTTAAAAATTCACTGTTCAAGAAATCACCACCCTATAGCTGGGTTGTGTTAACACATCACATGAGCGTTCCAGGTCCATCTCACAAAGTAAAATTGCTTAAATAACCTTTTCACAATGGGAGCAAAGGGAATAACTTCTGAACAGCTACAGCTATTTCAGGGGTAAACACGTGAACAAAGCCACAGGGTTTTAGGCTGGGGCTTCTGAAGACACCTGGGAGACTTTAGCATCTTGATTTTATGTCATTTCTGCAGGCTTCCCTCTTTGAAAACCCTAGCTGTGTATGCTGAAGAACTCATCCTACGTCCTTTTAAATACATTGGTAACAGTTTGCACTTTATAGAACTCTTTTATGATCCCTCTAGTGATAGGCATGAGGAAGTCTGGCTTAACACGGACCATATTGGATGCATGCAGCTCTCCATGAAAAGTGTTATAGTGTTCAAATACCAACATTATCTCACATCTTATCTGATGTTTTTCTGGGAGATCAAGCTCACTTATAATACTCAGGTAAATATTGAGTTTATCTCGAGGAGAATTGCGCCTCAAGGAATAAAAAATAATACAAAGCACCAATAATCTGAGGTTTATTTGTGAAAGCCAGTCACATGTGAATTCTTTCTGCCATCAGTTGATACAGGGATGTTATGTAGCATTTTAAGTTTTCAGATAATTGAAGGGAAATAACCACAATAATGAAATCACTGCTGGATTACATTCTGATAGGTGACACATCATTTACAATGCTTCCTTTGTCACACTGAGCCATTTTATTGTGCAGAGGAAACCTCTCAAATTAATAAAACTGTTAAATCCATGAAGTCTCATATACCAAATAGCACATCATAGAAAAAAGTATCAATCATTAAAATAATAAAACTGATAAATGCTAGCAGGAGATCATCTGGGAAGAGAATCTTGCTTTTAAGAGGATTATGCTAGAAGAGTAGTACACCACAATATATATATATGCTTATGGCATTAGTGTGTGTGTATATGCAGATACAGATACGTACTCACACTGATGCTGTGAGCATCTGTTACCTGCTTTGTATCATAGTTGTTCTTCAAGGAGAATAGTATGGAGAAAGAGCATGGTGAATTCCAAACAGTTGCATCACAATGTTATTTAAGAATGTTTTTGTGGTGATTGTGCACTTTAAATGAAATGATTTCATATCAAGAAGTAAAGCTGTTATTATGCTCCTTCTAACATGATTTAGCTCAAATGAGATTTCGTAAAATTGTTAAACTTGTATAAAAAGGAAAGAGATTAGTGAGTCTTAAACATTATGTAATAATGTATTAATTCTTTCCCTCCCCCCCTCAATCTGTGTATGTTTGCAAAAGACTCATTCCAATTGTGTGATACACTTCAAGAGGTCACAATGAAGCTGCCACACCAACCGCCTCACCAAAGATACTGCACAGACAGCCCTGGCAAATGCAGAACACAAGAAAACCCATAAATCAAGAAGAGTGCAGCCAGCAGGTCAAGGGAGGTTCTTCTCCCACTCTACTCTGCCCTGGTGAGGCTTCATCTGGAGTACTGTGTCCAGTTCTGGGCTCCTCAGCTCAACAGGGAAAGGGAACTGCTGGAGAGAGGCCAGCACAGGGCCACCAAGATGATCAGGGGACTGGAACATCTTTCATATGAGGAAAGGCTGCGGGACCTGGGGCTGTTTAGTCTGGAGAAGAGGAGACTGAGGGGAGATCTTATTAATATTTGTAAATATCTAAAGGGTGGGTGTCAGGAGGTTGGGACATCCCTTTTTTCTATAGTAGCTAGCAACAGGCCAAGGGGTGATGGGATGAAGCTGGAACACAAAAAGTTTCACTTAAATATAAGAAAAACTCTTTCAGTGTTTCAGTGAGGGAGCCCTGGCACAGGCTGCCCAGAGGGGTTGTGGAGTCTCCTTCCTTGGAGGTCTTCAAGACCCGCTTGGACATGTTCCTGTGTGATCTGATCTAGGTGACCCTGCTTCTGCAGGGGGGTTGGACTAGATGATCTCTAAAGGTCCCTTCCAACCCCTACCATTCTGTGATTCTATGATAAAGCAATGACATTAGTCTTTACAGTCCATCCTTAGTGATCCCACCACTACCATTCACCTATTTGGTAACAGTGAAAGAAATGTTATTTTTTAAGACAGGGCCAAGCAACACGACACAAACCAGGCTGGGATGAAAAGCTGAGAGAAACGACATATCCTGAGAAAATGGAATTATTGGTTACTGAAAGCCTGAAACTGCAGAGTTAATGGGTCAAGATTAACTCTTCATTAACTCTTTAACTCATAGTTTATGTTTTTGCAGTTTGAAGAGTGTAAAAGGGCATGAGACAGTAGTGCTAGCTAATGTTTGTCAGCTTTTGTGCTTGAAACAAAAACAACAACAAAGCTTTTAGTTCTTTCATTTCAGTACTTTTTCCAGATTTTCATCATTTTTGATTTTGTATCAGTTTACTACCACTTCTCAACAGAGGAATGGACGGGTGAGTAGACAGAAAAAGGGGAATAAGGAATCCCAAAGCTCACCCTCAATCTTGACAGTTGAATAAATGCTGAAACCTATTGAAATCTGCTCAAACTTTAAAAATTGAGATGTTCTGGGAAATCTTCAGAGATGTTTTTTTCCATTATTCAGGCATCTCTACTTAGATTATTTACTTAATAAGCCACCTGTACACTTGGCTCAGCAGCAGTACAAATTCACACTGGCCTGGCCTGCACATCACCTCAAAGGAAGAAGTATGGTGTGAGGAATGGCTGCCTAGACCCAGGCAGCTCTCCTGACCAACTTCTCTTTGAAACCTCAGTAAAGGGAGCCTAGAGCACTCACAATAGTAGAACCCCTGCTAGCAGTACCCCAGTCTCCACTGAGGCTGAAGGAGTTCCTCACTAGAGCAACAGCCCTGCTTTCTGTTGGACCCACACCTATAAAGCTGTCAACAGAGGCAGCATTCACGCTGCTAGTTGCCTTCCAGCTTTTGTGCAAACCCTTATTATGCGGAGACAGAAATCTGGATGTCAGGGATTCTCACACTTGTTAGAGGCTTTTTGTGCTCCCTTTTGGAGCAGGCATTCTTACATTACTTGTCATGTCACAAGTTTACCTTTTAAGTGTTCTTTGAAACTGTCATGTCCTATTTGACACTGCTATATCTCCAAGTCGATATGTATAAGATGAGCAGAAAGCAAGAGCAGTATTTTTTTACCATATACATAAAATTCCCATCATTGGCAAAAAGAGCAAAGATAACATATGCATTAACTGCATAGACTGTGACTTTTTCTCTGCTAGAGAATCAGTAGTTTCACAGTAAGTAAACAACCAATAGTTTCACAGTGATCAAATCACTACAGTACCTACCCAGCAGCCCTAAAGCTGAAGACTTATAGTGCACCCTGGGCCACCAGGACCAAATCTTTATCAAACATAACAGACATCCACTAAATAAAGGAACATTTGAAAGATGAGAAATTTGTGTGATAGTTTTTTATTAGATTGATGCTCAGTGACTACGTTTGATGTGCTGCCAAAAGACTTTCAGCCTAACTTAAAATCGGACTTAAAAGGTAAAACCAGACTGGCACATCTGTTGGCACTGCTGGTAGAGGAGGCTTGGCTTGCTGGACTTTGCTGAGATTCTGTAGACATTGTTGAGTTTTAAAACAGCAGAAGCACACATGATTCACAATTAACCACACTTCTGTTTCCAAATGGCCCCTAACAAAGGAAGTGTCTTTATTTAAACCTTTAAAAGTGATTTTTATTTTAAATGGAAGCACAAACTTTTTTTCCCCATGTGTTTATTTATAATCAGGCACTAGAGGCAACTGATCCGATTTACAGGCACATCTTTTATAAATTCTTCTTGCAAAACCAATGAGTTGAAAGAATTAAGAGTAGGGGAGGCTTTACCTGCATCACTTGTGGCAGTGATCTGAAGGGAGGTGACAAATAGGCATATAATGAGACAAATGGCTTTATACCTGACAATCTCGCACATAAAAAGAGTGTCAAGTGAATTTGACAGAATGAAATGAAACTAAAATGTTAGCATTAATTGCTACTCAGAGCTGTATTACCAGCCCCACAATCCAAATCAATTATGAAGATTTGTACCAGTTGTGAGACAAAAAAGATTTTGGAAGCCTGTCAGCTCTAGGGTGTCATTACCTAATGCTGATATGACTGCTCTGGGCTCCGCTCAGAACAAGGAGAGTCACAACCACCCACTTTCAGGACTGCAACCAAAATGGCACAATTGGTGTGTTTTAAAGGAAAGTTGACAGGTGTACGGTTAAACATCACATATTTGAACAAAAAGATGTACATCTCCCATGGGAACCTCAGGTTGCTTACTGGAGTACCTCCTATCCTTGCCCCATCGAGTTAAAGGAGAATTACTTCTGTGTGCTGCTTCAGCAGCCATTGCATTTATGCATCAAACTTAAGACACTGATACACTGGAAAAGTATATGTTTATTTCTTCTTGATATTAGGTATATTTTGGTACCTTAAAGAAACAGTTGTGTGACAACAAATCCAAGTTTGCCCCTTGAAGGGGTCACCATCAGCTGTGACAGCAGAGACTAATAAAAACTTACAGAACTTTACTATTATGTGAACTTTAAGTTGCCTTTGTCACTGAGAATAAAAGTCCATCTTACAAGCCATGACATAGGACTTTTGTTGCTGCATTCCATCAGTGAGATCAAAGAGACGGTGATTTAGGTAATGAGGAATGTTTATGTTAAGGGAATACAGATGTAGATCTCTTTCCATGGGTCATCCCGCTGTGTCCACAGAAAGATACATAGGAATATACTCAAAGGACAGTTTCTATTCAAAACAAAAAATTTCCTCTGTTTCAAGGGAATAAATTGCTCTCACTTTGCAAATGTAAAATGCACAAGACTGCCTAGGAAGTGTTGATTCCACCATCCCTGGTGAGCAGCATCTAATCTCTGTGCACAGTGCATCAAGCTCCTCTGCATCCCTGTTGTCATGTTTCTTGTCAGAGAAATCTTTCTTGTACATTGAGGAGAAAATACTAAGTAGAGCAAAGTATTTTCTATAAAGCAAATCTGCAGAACACAAGAAAGATAAAAGCAGGGTTACTCAAAGGCTCATCTACTTCCCATTCTCAGGGTTTCTTCTCCAGCCCAGCTGAGCTGTGATGAACCAGCAGTGTGGACAGTCATTACTGCTGTGTTGCATATTGGCCTAATGCTCCAAACATCATCTAGTTTGAAACTGAAGCTTCCTGCACAATTAAATCACACAGTCTCCGTGTCCTACCAAGAATGACTCACCCACAGCAGAAGGGGAAGGAGAAGAACCTGTCATCAAATAATGACTTCCTAAGTTTCCAGTTGGTTTTGCTGCTTCTCTCTCTGTTTTGGGCTTGGTTAGATTTTGCTTTTCTGTGTTTTTCTCCTTTCTTTCAAATGAGGATTGAAGTACCTGAGCCTAGATATGTGCTATCTTGTGAAACACATTTAAACTATTCCTATCTGCCTCTAAACTGAACTTCACACACACACACACAAAATGCCCAAAGTGCCAAAGGAGCAAAGACTACCACAGTGTGAAAATATCCACTGGAGAGGGATTATCATTTTACACATAAGTACCTTAAGAAAAAGAATGTTTAGCTTTCCTTCCAAGTCATCAAAGCCCATATTATTCTTTAATGGAAAAATGAGAACTACTTTGTGTTATTCTGGACTTAGAGCTTACCCAGAGTTTACCAAATAAGGATGTTACTTGGATGGTGCTGGAAAGGAAAGCATTAATGTCAAAGCTGAATGAAGCACTGTTTTATTCTGTTCAATACTTGCTATAGGAAACAGGCTTCTGATTTGTAGCTTGGGACTGGCTCATCAGCACTTGTCCCACTCATCAATTATCAGCTTGCAATATTTTACAGATGTTGACACTGTATTCTGGAAGACAGCAACAGTTCAGGAAACATCACTGAGTGAAGGAACAGTATCCCTCATGTTCCTTAGCACAGAAGTCCACTGTCTACTTCATGTTCCTTCACCAGTGCATGTAACTGAGGTCAACAAGACTTACATTTTAAAGTATTTTAGTCAGCCAGAGAGACATCAGAAAAGTTCGAGAGAAAATGATTCAAGAGCCATAAAACTTATGCTTGGACCATGTTCACTGGAAAAAGGACAGGAGCCCATCACACAGTAAAGCTACATTAATGTTTATGCATTTGCGGTGGTTTTTCCTCCATACGTAGGCAGGATAAAGATTAGTCACATAAGACTTGATTTTTGCTCCTCAAAGCCTCTAAACAGACCAATAGTACAAAATACTGATTGTGGAGCCTTTGTGATGGCTGGGCTCTGAGCCTGCTACAAAACCTCGAGCCCCACTGAAAATTGCTTTCTATTGAGCCACATCAAAACTGTTTTAGTGATGTTTTCTGGTTCTCCTGACCCCTTTTCTTCTGAACTACAAATTCACCATTAGGCAAACACTGACAGTTTAAATAGGATACACATAAATAATAGTAAGGGACAGAAAAAAAAGGTAATTGCAATTTCAACACCATGAAAATAAGGTATAAATGGGGAAAACTCATGTCTTCCAAACTGTCTGCCACGAAGTGCATTAGAGACCGGGTCTGAAATCCTGACCTTATTAATTCTAATAATCAAGCATATAAAATTATGTCCCAACTTAAAACACTTTCAAATTTACTAAATCTTTGTTAAGTCCTGGTTTCTTTTGGATTATTTCTTATGTGCCTTCAGAGAAGAATATCACATGCTTAAAAACAGACTTCAGGAATCAGGCTAAAACCTAGTGTACCTCTAACTTTGCTGTGACTATATAGTGTTCTGCTAATCAATAACACATTCATTCAGTAGTATCTTGTTACAGAGGGTTAATTCTTCTACTAAGAAGAAACTTTTTGGTTTCTTCAGCAGTCCCTGAAGTCCTAAGGGCTTCTTTTTTGATATATCATTGAGTTCAACCCAACCCAACCCAACCCAAGGAAGTATAAAGCTGTATGCCAGAAGTAGAGTCACTCAAATGTGGTTACTTCTGCCTGCACTACAAAAGCTGACTCTGAGGCAGACTGAATGCTGCAAGCTACCTCGCAGGTTATGGCCTCTCAAGGATGATGAATGGTGCATTTTAAAGAATAAGGTTCAGAAATGTACCCAGTGCTGAGGAACTGAGCATTATAACACTGTGTAGAACAACAGACTCTGAGAAGGATGAGGAAGACTCTTTGCACTGGCCTTTACTAAGTCGCAAAGGCTTAGTAAAACGTTGCCAGGAGAGCAACTGCAGTTATTTTTTGCCATTATAGCATTTAAACCTCATGCATCCAAGAACTCTGATTCTTCCCTGAGCTCTGCTTGCAAACACCACTAGTTATGGTGTTAGTATCAACACAACTGATAGACAGCATTCCTCTGTGTAAAGAAACAAACTTTTTACCTGCTTTCACAGGTGGCATTACCAAATCCTTTGCTGCTTTGTTTTGTTTGTTTTTGTAATCTGAGACTGTGACTCACAGCTGAGTCACAGAATCACAGCCCGATACCAAAAGTATTCTGTTGTACTTCTGGGCATCATTCACACACAGCAGGTGACCAACCCTTGCTGTAAGCCTATTCCAGGGAAACATAACTGAGTTCCCAGTGCTCCTACAGCTAAAGCTGGGCTGGGTTGGGGCTCTCGTCTGACACATGCCAAGCGATGGCTGCAGCAATGCCTGCTGCTCTCTCCTGGAGCAGTGCTCTGCCTTGTTTGACTCAGATTATCAGCAAGCACTTGATTCCTTCAAGCACCAGTCTGTTTAAGATATATTCCCTCTGAATTTCATGTCTTGTTTGAAAAGATTACTCAAAATCAATGTGGAAGACAGGCTAGAAAAACAAGTGCAGCCAAGTAATTTCTTAAGCACTTTTATCTTTACACTGAAGAGAACGCTACAGAGTCACTAATCTTCAGAAAACAGAAAGGATCCCTGTGACGTGCTGCTTCTCTCTGCAGACCTCCAGCTAATATATAAGCCCAAAGCCTGGTCAACATTTAAATCCAGACAGACTCCCTCTTGAATTCTCTGCTCTGGCTGGCTGTTCTTCTGGCAAGTTGCAATGGGTTTGTATTCAGCCCAGACAGTATCTTCCCTTAAATGCATTTTTTTTAATCCTGTTTTGCCACATATTTAGCCTGTATAATTTGAATCCTGAGCCTAGGGAAGCAGCCCAATAGAATAATTACTGAGTGATGCATCGGGCCAGGCTGTCTCAGTAAAATCAGTGTGTAGCATCAGTTCCCAGTCTCTGCCTCTCCTCCCTCCAGTCTCTCACTTATTTTTTCAATAAAAGGGTGCCCAAATGGCTTTTCACAGACAACTAAAAAGAAAGTTAAACCTTAGAATTTACAAACCAAAACTGGGATTTGGTTTGATACAACAGAACCGAAGTAGGACATCCGAGCTTTGCTCAGCGTTCTTGCTGACTGCTTCCGGCTGTTCAAAGTGCCGGCTCCCAGGAGAAATGGTGCCTTTCCTAATCTGCCATATTTCAGCACAACTCATGAAACTCTCCCTTACAAAGCTGTCTGTTCTCATTTTGCCTTACTTTAGGAAGCCAAATTCCTGCTCCAATTGACTGTTGCGGTGCACATCAAAAGCATCTCTGTTTGATTCCAAGGGGAAGAAATACATATAAAGAAATTCTGCTTGCTTCAGAAAGAGTCTTTAAACTCTTTTGGGAGAGAGCTACTGAAATAAATAATTTCCATTACAATTGCTGTTGCAATGAGTTTAATCACAATACAGGTAGATTCAAGAAGAATTTACCTTTAGGTCAACTAGGTAACAAAAGGTATTGCAAAGATTTTACTGCTGACACCTAAGAATGGTGTGTAGAGTGGGTAATGATGGTGTACAATTTATTCATCTATCTTTTCCTGTCAATTTTGAAACAATGGGTTTGTGAATAAACCTGTTTACTGCTTCAGACAATATTTCTTTGTGGACTGAAGTACCTACTACATGGTCATTATTTGAAGTACTGTTCAAATATATGCAACAACACAGTCACCGTCTCAAAGAACCTACAAACTGGTTTTCCCTCCAAATGAGCCAATTGTTTTTTTAACAGTTTCATTCTCAGTATTCAACCAGTTTTTATAGCTAATTCACTTCTGAAATTCCCCTAAGTAACAACCAAAAAGACGAAATCCAAGACTGCTGGTTATGAATATTTTCAGTGTTTCAGGATAGCGTTGGTTACAATAAGCACAGAACACAGCATTAACTCACCCCACTAATTACATGCTTTAGAGGAATAAGGAATCACATTGTCTTGCAACAAGTGTATTGTCTAGTGTAAACTGCTGTAACAAAAAAATAGCTTTTGGATTATCATCATCATCATCAAAAAAGAAGTTTAAAATCCACTGGAAAATGCAAGTAATTTAAAGGCCCTTTTGAAAAACAAGAGCTACTCTGGGCAGATCAGCATTGTATTTATTATCGTAACCATGGAAACAATATAAATTCCCTTCTGTTAAGGTATTCGTTTGCTGCCTGCAAATGATGAATATACCATACTCAATAGGTGAATGAAATAGTTACAATTTCAGTAAGTAGCCAGATTTGTGGGTTTTGTTCTCTGTAAAACACAGAAGAGAGCTCCGGGGTATGATTTAAAGCTCCGTGAAATGTTTGGAATGAAACCACAACTGTTGGGAAATTTGCCTGGTTCCAAAGCTTTGTGACAAACCAGAAACTCGGACTCTGGTTTATGAAGGCTTGTGCTAAGTTTTGAGAATCTGAGGAAGAGAGGGGAGGGGAGGAAAAAAGTGGAAAAAAAAGAAGAAAGAATCAGTTTAAATAACTTTTGTGCCATCACAAGGTACATTCAGTCAATCTGGTCTGCTTGACTGAGTCCTGCTTCAAGCTGTGGGCTCATGCAATGAGTGACTAGAGCAGAAGCATCTGTTCCAAACCCTCCTCTGAACTTTCCAGGTACTCAGAGTGAGATCACAGTTTGGGATTTGAACCCCACAGCTCAATCTCTCTGTAATGGGATGAAATGAAATGGTTAAATTCAGCGCTGCAGAAGCACACTCAGAGTGTGGAATTCAGACTTATTTCTGGTTCGAAACTGAAGGCAGAAATGCAGCTATGCACTTTTTATTGCTTTTTTGGGGCTATGCTTTGAAATGAGGCACCTTCCAGACATTCAAAAAAGGTGTAGACTTTGTCTATCTGACAAACATAGACCATATTCCTCTGACTTTTTTGTCCTAAGGCAGACAAAAGCTAAAAGATAGGTAAGCTGACAGAACTAAGGATACAGGAGAGAGAGAGGGGGGGAAAAAAAGGTTGTTTATAAAAGTCACTAAATCCTATAAATGTTTATAAATGTTTCTTTGAAAGAGATTCCTGGCAATCTTTGGGACTTTGCAAATAAATTTCCTATTATATACAGGTGCAACACATGAAAAGGGAGACATTCAGAAAGAAGCCCAGAACTGTTGTGTATAAGTTCTTCTCACTGTGTACACACTTAGTTTTCCTCATATGGAACAGTGATACAGGATAGAGGGGTTTCTACTGGGCAGAATTTTTCTGAATGTTTGAAAAGGTTGCTATGAAAATGATCAACAGTCTCAGCTTTGAAATACAGTCCTTGTTACTTCAGGGGGAAATCGATGCTGCCAGAAATGACTCTGGAACAGTCATAAGGGGAAAGAGCTGAGAATGTCTGAAGAACATATCGACCAACAACTTCTTTCCCTTTCATAACATCACCAATGATGTTTAGTATTAAGAAAAACTACTGTAAATGTACTGTGAGACATTGTACACTCTCATTTTACAGGTTACTTTTGGTTAAGAAAAATATGTTGAATGTCAAAGAACACGAATTGAAAAACAGTTGGAAAGTGACAGGACAAAAATGATACATCTGTTAAATGCAAAGTCTCTTTCTTGGTGTTTTTCAATCAGCCTGAGAGCAAAGTCAGGATGACAACAGATAGTGCCATGTAAAATTCACAAGTATAGATTGGGAAACCTGGAATCTATTCTGCCTTTCACATCAAAAGAGTTATCAATGGAGACTGCACCTGATAAATATCTGTGGTAGAAATTTCCAATATAGAAAGAAAGCTGGTTGGTTTCCACATATTTCATGGAGACTGCAGAGCCACCATCTGTGTAAAAAACTATAGTCCCTGGATTTTGGGACAGAGCATGGGATCTGACGAGCCACTTGACTATAATTATGCATGAAAATGGTTCCATGATTCTACTTCAAGGGTCGTTGGAGAATCTTTCTTGCTTGTTCCTACTGTGGTTTCACTCACTGCATATAAACAGAACCTGAAATCTATAAATAGTTGGAGAGAAAGAGTGCCACTGGAGTGCTGAAATCCACATCCAAATTTAAAGTTAGAGGGAGGTTTAAATCCTGAGGATCACCTCTGAGCAGGCATCAAGAGTTGTCTGCATTATAACAATCCTGAAAGTACACCACGATGTTGTTTGCTTTGGTCACATATATAGATTAGGAAACATTTCATAGAATCATAGAATGGTAGAGTTGGAAGGGACCTTTAGAGATCATCTAGTCCAACCCCCTTGCAGAAGCAGGGTCACCTAGATCAGGTCACATAGGAACATGTCCAGGCGGGTCTTGAAGACCTCCAAGGAAGGATTTGCCTTAAATAATTGTCAAACTTTTCATGGAGCATCTTTGTGAAATTTGTTGAGCATTTATTTGTACATTCTCTGTGAATGCAAATGGGTATTTACACATGTTAATGTGCAGTTTAACGTAGAGAGATGCATTTGGGGAGCAGCAACAGATTTTGTGGGCATATTTAAGAATGTTAATTCGAAAATGTGTGCTATAAACTTTGATAATTTCAGAACAGATCCTAGAGAACTGTGAAGTGGCAAACACAAAACACCTACTCAAAAAGGAAACAAAAACAAAGAGCACATCAACCCTGTTACAGGCAAGCAAGCTGAGCAGACAATTTTGCAAGACTAAATACCAGCATGCCTTGAAAGCCGTTGCTCGCTTACCAGTCATGATTACTTCATTGTCTGTGGAAGGACATGCCTAACTAATTTAAGAGGCAGGTTTTCTTTCCAGTGATAACCACTTGAATGCTTGTATTAGTAAAAGAAATAATGTATTTTAAAAGGTATGGCTAAAAATGAAGCCTGCCTTAAATCTACAATCTACTTAACAAATCACAAACTATCTCTCTTGCACCAGTAGCTACTTTATAACTTGGAGGAATTCTCCCAGGGTTTCTTGCTCTCAAAGTAACTTTTTAACTGAGCATAACTAGATTATTCTCTTAATCTGTTACCACCTTTTTGCCCCATCAGTTGTTACAGGCTGTTCTCTGTCTTTCAGAGGAGGTTGAATAAATACTGTCTTTGAATGCAAAGATTTTTTTCATCTCATTAACAATCAATTAATTTGTCTCCCACTTCCTTCTTTCAGAGAACTAAACGTGATTTTCTCTCTTCCAAAACCTGTAGAATAAGGTAAAGGACAAAGTCTTACACCACAACACAGAGGATTTTCAGAAATGCCTCCAGAAGTCTCTCATTTTTGCACCCTCATGCAAAAATCAACTCCTCCCTCAATTTCCAGTCTCAGGCACAGGGACTAATCAGGCTGCAAAGAAAGGGAAATGAAATCTTACTTGGGTTCTCAATGACTCGGGGTTGGGAGAACTGGTAGAGCCTCTGATGACTAATGGCGTTTCTCTGCTAGGCTTGGTTCTGCTATAAAAGTGACAGGTAGGTAGTCACCTCTGCTTTCAGTCCCTTTCAGATCTATTGCATGTTCTCTTCATCTTGTCCATTGGCAGAAAAAGTAGAATTTGGGATGATCCTTACCTAAGGTGTGTGTGATACATGTACACAGCTTGTGCAATAATAAAGACATGTTCAGGCTAACATAGCTTCACAGTACAATAAACCAGTGTAAAAAAACACCTCAACCCATTAGCCTACTCTCAAAATCAATATCTAAACTGCTTCTGATTTCACAGCCAGCATAGCTTCTGCTTGGAGTCTTTGTATTGCTCACCACTGTGAGATGTGTACACATCCTCCTAATCGCTTTATGTCTGTGAAATGCTCCCAAAAACATCAGTTATTAGTCACAACTACTGAAAGAGCTTTTGCTGAAAGTAGAGCTAGCAGCTACCCAAGGCCTTCAAGACCTGGGGAAACAGTCTGCAACCTGTTGGGATGCTGATGCTGTGAGATGGGGCTACAGTCTTTCAAAAGACAGCTATACACACATCCACTCCAATGTGTGCATGAAGTTGGATAACCTCACAGATCTACCATGTGTTCCTCACCCTGCTCCTTGAGCACAGCAAAATGTCAAACTGTCTCTTCATGAAAACCACATAGATACATGTTTACTTAGACCCTGAAGGTCCTAATCAATAGGATCCATTTAGCAGCTAGAGAATTTCATCTCTTGATTGTTACAGTTTATGTGGGGTAGCTTCTAGTAACACTGAGTGGCTCTATTTAACATGGTGTTAACAGGTTGGAGGCTACCAGGAAAAGTGACAGAGAGGTGTTTCTGGATAAACACAAATGTCCTGACAGCCAGTCTGTTCCTTTGAATTGCTAGAGAAGAAACAAGACAAGTGTGGGCAAAGCTGAGACTGAGACAGTTGTATTAATGTTTTTAAAAGGCCAGTAAGAATAAATTGCTTTGATGAGCTTACCTAACTGTATTTGTGTGGTATGATAGGTGTCAGGAGGATGGAGTCAAGCTGTTGTCAACGATAGGACAAGGGGCAATTGGTACAAGGACAATGATAGGACAAGGTTTCAAAGAAACATGAGGAAGAAATTTGTGAGGGTGAGGGAGTCACTGGAAGGAGCTGCCCAGATGGGCTGTGGAGTCTCCTTCTCTGGAGACATTCTAAATCCATCTGGATGAGTTCCTGTGTGACCTACTGCTCTGGTGGTGGTCCTGCTCTGGCAGGGGGGTTGAACTGGGTGATCTTTTGAGGTCCTTTCCAACCCTTAAGATGCTGTGATTCTGTGATGCTCAAAAGCAAAATGCAGGAAGAAAGGATGTGACACTGTCATTCAAAGAGGAATTGGTCTGTCAAGGGTGGTCTGTAGAAGCTCCTGTAGTCTACCAAGTTCCTAGGTGAGGAACAAGAGTCAGGAAAAATGGGGATCCACGGCTGCTTCTACTTATGTTTTCTGATGTAAGCCAGTGGTCATGACCAGGGTAAAGCCCGAATTCAGCATTTACTTTGGATAACACAGCTAAGAGAGAGTATAAGAGAGATTTCTCAGTGTAAAGAGAAAGTTAAAGGGCTTAAAAAGTCAGCTGGATCTTTGCAGAGATACAATTAACTGTGAAGGCCAAAAAAGATGAGAAATACAGCTTCTGGAAGAGGGAAAACTCCAAAATATAAATGCCAAAAGCTAACCTCCCACATGCAGTAGTGGGCCCAAATCAAGAGGTTTACCTGCCATAAACTCATGCTTAAATATTGATGTCACCAGCGGATAACCATTTGTAAGTTCATTAGAGCGTGACATAACAATTCACCTTGAAAGTTCATACATATAGAAAAAGAATCACCACAGGAAGGAAATGAGATATCCAATACCAGGTAGCAAACTAAGCCTGTGTTACAAGCACAGAAATAGAAAACAGCTTCAGATACCTGCTATCTAGACTAGGAACGGCACCCCGTCCCCCCAAGTCCTCCACACCCGAACAAATGGTGAGGGCAAATGAATTCCTGGTTCTGTCTTTTGAATTTCCTCAAATCAGAATTTACCATCAATAACTTCAAGCCACTGCCCTACTAATGGTTTATTAATCCAACATTAATCTAATTTTGACACTGTGCATGCTCCTTATGGGCCTGAAGAAGGTGTTTAGCAAGGATTGGGAACATGAAAAAAGACATAGTGCTGATATAATTTATTACCAGCTTTTCTCAAGAACAATTTCGTAGATCATTTATCTTGGCTCCAAAGTTATTTTTAAGGGTAACTAAACATGTGGAATTTAAAATACATTTCTTAGGCTGAAACAAGAAGACTGCTGATATTCTCTCAAGTAGAACTTTCCATTTCATGCAGTTATCCATGTCTTGGAAAACACTCCATTACAAAAGCCCTCACATGTCAAGCCTCACAGTACGGTATTACTTATATCACTGAGTTAAGTCCTGCAAGGTGTTTAAGAGGCCCATGGAATAAATGTTATTAATAAAATACACATGATTTGATCACATTTCAGGAAGGTCCTCCTATTTTTAGATTTTCTTTCTTCATGTCACATGTCTGAAGATTATATCATGGTTTTCTAAAACCAAAGAGAAAGTAGATCGAGCTCTGCGTTTCTAGTACATCAAGCAAAAAGTGTAATGCACTATCACTCCTATTTCTTCTAAAATCTGAATTCAGTGCATAAACTGGGAATTCCAACACAACTCCAGAGCTAACCAAAACTGAGAATTAAGACTTTAAACACAGTATACAAATACAGTACCTCTTCATACAAATCTGTACCCCTTCAACAGAGATCTTACTGATGTGATGAGGAGTGTCTGAGGGAGCTGGGAATGTTGAGCCTGCAGAAAAGGAGGCTGAGGGGGGATATGATCACTCTCTACAACTAACTGACACGAAGATGTAGCAAGGTGGGGGTTGATCTATTCTCACAAGTTACAAGTGACAAGAAAAAACGGCCTCAAGTTGCACCAGGGGAGGTTTAGATTGGAGATTAGGAAGAACTTTTCCACTGAGAAGGTTGTTAGACACTGTCCCAGGCTGCCCAGGGAGGTGGTGGAGTCTCCATGCCTGGAGGGATTCCAAAGCCACGTAGCTGAGGTGCTGAGGGATGTGGGTTAGTGATGAGCTTGGCAGTGTGAGGTTATTGGTTGGACTTGATGATCTTAAAGGTCTTTTCAAATTGAAACGTTTCAATGATATATATATACAACTCTGGGATCTGAATTCCTTAGGAATAAAGTCCACAGCAATGGTTTACATCAGCAGTGAAGATCCTGGTTTTTTTTACTGCCTTTACTTTTGATTTTGTCAGGAGCTAACTTGCAGTACACTTGCTAAATCTTTTCAAATCACTTCCCAATTCCTTCCCCTGTCTCCACAGGTCCACCTCCACTTCAGCTGCTACATCCCTGTTCTGCACTGCTATATCCATTCTGATTTCATGACCAGGAACCAATAACAAAATGGATAAAGCTGACAGAATATTTCTGTTTCACTTCCCCCTCTCTGACTTTTCATGAATAACATTCACTTCCAAAGGCATAAGCACACTAAGGCTTGCACTGTGAAATGAACAGCAAGCAACACTGCTACAGATGGCCTCAGAGTGGTGAGCTCCTTAGCAATCGTTGGTGCACCTGCTGACAAGTGTTATGATTCATTTCTGAGTGCCTGGTTAAGGCAGGTCACTTATTGACAGGAGGCAGAAAAAAACCCAATCTCTTAACATCCTACCACGTGGAAAAGGTAAAGAATTAAATCTGAAGGGCAACACCATTTCTCTACCAAACACATGCAGGTGATTCTTTGCAAAGGGTCAGTTAAGGCTACTGGAGTGATATATTTGAAAAGTAGGTGGTTCATTTCAAAGATTCAGTCTGATTTCTGTTACCAAATCCTCTTATACAGGCAATACATTTTTGAGAAGTGCTTGAGGATTTGGGTGTTCCTCGGTTTTGAGGTTCCTATTTTAGCAAGATTTGAGAGAAACTAATTTTTTAGAAGAACAACTTTTCTTCCAACACTATCTGTAAAAAAAAATAGGTCACTGGCTTCCTGTCAGATTGGGAGCAGTGAAACAGAGCTTAAAACTTCCTAAACCAGGCAGCTCTGCCAATGATGGCATTCAGGGCGGCGGTTCACGACGAGTGAGGTGTGAGCACATTACAGGAGAGGTGTGGAGCTCCCAGACCTCCCACCCAGAGCCAGGAAATGACAGACTTGGAGCTGACAAGGATGGGAGCTGTGGATGGGGTAAAAGCCATGGTGCAGAGGGAGGACTGAACCTGACTGGGTACTTACGTAGAACTAGCTATCGTCTCCATAAAGCTAGGAATCACTGACTGAGACTCACATCTCCTCTCCCTGAAGCTGATGAAAGTTTTACCATTGCTAAGAGAAGCTAGATGTGTAGTTCTGTTGTTTAACTTTGAATGCATAGCATCATTTCTTTTCCCCCACAGCAAAAGAATTAGCTATGCTATCAAATGTTACCATTTGACAGCACTCTGGTAGAAAGTGCTCAGACGTAAAAACAGGAACGCTTTCAGCCAAAATGCTGATTTAAATCTCCAGAGCCATAGGAAGCAGCCTTAATGCAAATAAAAATTAAGTCCTATATACTGGCTTTTTTCTTTCTTTTTCTTCTTTTTTTTTTTTTTTTAAAGTTAACAATCTTCATAGCTGTAAGAGTGAGAAATTAATTACACCTGGCCTTACATCACACTCAATGTGTACTGATGCAAATGCACCCTATTTTAATTCCTCTGAACGTTCATAATAGAGTAAATGAGCACTAGATTATGTTATACAAAAGCAATGGAAGTAATTAAACTTCATTTAATAAAATCATCAGGGACAGGGAAGCATTAATGACTTATACTTTTCCTCTGCAGGGTGTGCAAGACGTGTTGGTACGTAGGACCCTGAGTACCACTGAGATGAGAGCAATGTAAATATACTAACAGGAATGCTAAGGTAAGTAGTGTATCATATAGAAAAAGTCTTGGAGTGAAAGCCCCAAGCTACAATAAATTATTTACTTTAAAGCACCAGGAAATGGTACCTTCTCAGGCAAACGACAGCAAAAATATTTTCCATCCTCTGAGATACAAAGCATCAGCACTGAGTTACTTTTTAAGTGCAAAGCAGGTTAAATGCTGTACTAACATTGTGTGAGGAAAAATGGTTTGAAGTTTATACTCACAAATAGCGTTATACTCATACAACTCCAGTCTGGAATTGCTATCAGCTTTGTGGATGCTCTCATTTGGGCAGAAAACCATATATTCATCTTTTATGGCCATGGACACTGGCTGATCATTTATTCCTCATTTTCACCCATCCCAAGTCATCACTTTTCTGTTAAAAATAGACAATAACCATCTCACAGTCAGGAATGTGCCATCTAACTTTAGTTGATCAATGGTGCACCACCATTGATAAGCTGTAAAAACTGCTTGTCAGCAGCATAATTTAAGATCAAAGCAGATAGATTTGAGAGTACAAGAGGAAAAAAAAGCCCACATTACCAAGAAGTACTATTTTGTCTTCATTGTAGTAATGGAACCCACTTCTCTGCCACAAAAGCATTCCTACAAAGCTTCCTATGAATACTCAACTCCAATGACCGCAAGGATGTGCGGAAAACGGATTTGGATCGTGTGGTTTTATGACGTGTCTTGACTGCCTACGAAGAACTAATGACAACTGATGACACTAATGACTGTATTTTTGTACATTTTCTATAGAGAAAAATCTTCCTATATGTCTGAAGCATTCATGGGACAGGAAACCTCACTGGACATCAGACATCAGCACAATGCTTCAGGTTTTTAAAGGTTCTAGGTGAGGCTGGCTAGAAATGTGGCAATTCTCTGCAAGCCTTTTTCTGCAAGTGTACTCAGTCTGGTTCAGTGCAGTAGCTGGGGTATTTCAGTAAGAGCTGCACTTTCTAACTTTTGTAAATAAGGCAGCAGTGACTAGTATGAGAACTTGTTTTTTTTAATTTGAATTCTAGAGAAAACAGCTTTTAATATTTTGCATAGCATCATCTGTTGGTAGATCATCACATTAATTGATAAGATTTTCTTAAGTCTCTCTATCTCTCCATTTTTTTTCCTTTTTAAAAGGCACAAACTTTTGGATATTTATCTCGGTTCCAGTGTGATCCATCATTTCACTTTGGGTAGACAAGGGGTAATGGCATGAAGCTGGAACACAAAAAAGTTCCACTTAAACATAAGAAAAAACTATATCACTGTGAGGGTGATGGAGCCCTGGCACAGGCTGCTCAGAGGGGTTGTGGAGTCTCCTTCCTTGGAGGTCTTCAAGACCCACCTGGACATGTTCCTATGCGACCTGATCTAGATGAACCTGCTTCTGCAGGGGGGTTGGACTAGATGATCTCTAAAGATCCCTTAGAACCCTAACACTCTATGATTCTACAACTCAAACAAAGATTTACAGGTAGGGCTGAAGGACGTTGTCCTGAGTTTAGCTACATCTGTACCTGCCACTTTCTGAATGGGGTTCAAGTGACACAAACCGAGCACGAAACATCTGTTGCACAGTAAGTAGTGGCTGTGCTATGGGAGGAGGCTTTATGTGGTTTCCTTAAAGAAAAATAAAAAGCTTTTATGAAAATTAAATGTTGGTATTACTGCTCATAATGTGTTGCAGAAATATCAATACATTTGGCATAGATATGACCATTAAGAAAATGTATTGAGACTGCGACGTGCATCAATGTTTTGTGTTATAAACATCAATAATAAAGGATAATAAATTCTCACTTCTGCCAAATGGCTCAGCACTCTTTGCAGCACTGATGCATTAGAGGTATCGCTTCTTATTAGGCAAGAAACAAAGCTTTGGGGCCAGGGGCTGGAGCCTGACCCTAGTTTCACAGACCAATGTTTAGAGCAATTTCTTCAGCTCCCAAGGAGTTACTTTTGGTTTGCATTACTGTGTCCCTGATCAATATCTGTCCCCACAAGTACAGCAAAGGGTGATTTTCCTTCACTTGACGTGCAAAGAAAAAGGGGTCATGCTAGGAACACTGTTCTCTGGAGGAAAAACAACATAAAAAACACCCCAAACCCAACAGCAGGGAAACATTCAATCAATCCTGTAGCATTAAGGTGGCACATCAATTTGTGCAGCACTAGCTGTCACTGTGTGCAAGCTGGCATTGGTGCCATCGCTTATCCAAACAGATTTGACTTATTTTGTGAGTAACCCAAGCTCAGAGCACCTAGGACCCCCTTCTCTGCTATGAGCAAGCTGTATTATTATTTCTGTGACAGGAGAGATCTATGTCAAGCTTAAGGTAGGGTGGATAAAAGGAAGGAGCTCAATCAATAACAGGATTCCTTTCCCACTTATATTAAAGAACGATTGAGGAGTTGTTAAAGGCAAGTCAGCAAAGACAATTTCAGCAGCATTCCCGAACTATTGAGACACAAAACCTGGCTCTTTTAGCCCCCTCTGAGCAGGAATCAAATATCTTCTATTTTGTCAAATGTGGTGCAGGAAACAAGATTGTGGAGGTGTCCTCAGATCCATGTCAATGTGACTGTGATCTGCATTATCATCAAGATCCTGTTTTTATATTGCTTTGTTTCTGTAATTCCCATTGAAGGGCATCTGTTTGAGTAGGTACAGTAAACAGTACCTATTTTGAGAAGCTCCTTACATTTCTCTACTTGAAATATTGATGACTGTTTTAAACTGTTATAATAGCATATCATATTTCTTACCCTATTTCATGGAAGTATTGCAAAACTACTCACGCAGACAACTACCTAAAGCGATCTTCAAGGTAAAGATTACAGAGGCTTTTAAGAAGAGCAAGAAATTGAGAGTTAGTCCCATTGGCACAACTCATTTCAGAGTCTCCTTGCTGAAGTTTTCCTCCAACACACACAATGTCCTTGACTCTGCCTTGGTGCAGCATATCTGCTGCATAAGGGACCCACTTGCCTGGAAAACCCTTTCAGTTCAGCCCAATGGAGAAAGGAAGGGTGGAATGTAAGGGAACAGATATTTAGTCTGAGCTGCTTAATCCTTCACTTCTGTAAGTTTAACATCCATTCTTCTACCTCATTTGTAACTTGTGACGCTACATGCACTACTATATCTCTCAGACATATTGAAATGGTGGGTGATTTTACAGACCATATGTGCTGCAATCTCTAGACACACCGCAGCGTGTTAAGGATGGAGAATCAGATGCAGTACTCAGATTGAGTCTTTGGTTCTTTTGTTTTTGTGGGTTTATAACATATTCTCCATAAAGTTAATTGAATTTTGCATTCATAGGGCTTTACACAGATGGGTAAGTAAGAATTTTTCATGGAATTAGTCAAGAATGACTTGAAGAAAAGAATGATGAGATACTCAGCAAAGAATTGTTCAGAATTCAACCAGCATCAGGATTAATGAAGCCATTGCTTCTTAAGTCACTCTGAATGTTTCAAAGCCATCATTCTCTTCCATGTTGCCATTAGAGTGCAGGATACTTTGCAGATACTATTAATTTCTATTTCTGTACACTCTGGCATGCATGATTGGCTCACGCAGTGATAACTGTTTTAGACTACAATGTAGAAAGAAATCAGTATTGCTGTGATGCCTCAGCCAATTTTAGAAGCTGCCTGTAGCCAAATCTTTCTTGAATTTTTGGTGAGAATCTCAGCTTGATTTTAAAGCATTAGCAATGTTAAGAACTTCACATATGTTTCAGAGAACTAGTTGAAGTGTACAGGATCCTCTGTATGGATTAGTTTCCTATATGGAATTATAGAGGGTAATTGTAATTGTAGAGGGTAACCTTTTTCAGATTTTTCTTTTTGCAGTGCTTATTAAGGAAAAGTAAAAAGATTCAACAATTAGTCTAATCATTTTAGATACCTTTTAGTTCTCTCCACAGATGATAGCTCTGCAGAATTAAAAAGACATTTCTCAGAAGACCCATGCACAAGCTCTTCGGTGGAAACAGAAGCTCATTATTACATCTCATTATTACAGTAAGCATGCCAATGCCATTCAAATATAGCTCCAGTCTCCATCCCATACTGACCCTCTGGATATTCATGGTCTATTTTTGCCTTGTCTTATTGGTCAATTTCGATAATCTTTACTCAAAAGAGTTCTTTTCTTCCTTCCAAAAGAACTGTTTCCAGAACAACACTTCCAGCGTGGTTAAACAGAACTGAGAAGAAAACATTTAACATAGCTATGTATTATAAATATTGAAAGAAAGCAAATTTGAGATGAAGGAATACAGAAACAGAAAGCTTCAAGGATATTACAACAAAATTACAACCTAGGCAGATTAAAGAAACCAGATTATTCTGATCTAAGAGTGTGTTTAGTAGCAGGGTCACTACCTGTTTGTACTAGACCATATCCACTGACCATCAGAAACAAGAGTTAAATAATGTCAGTTATAATCCAAACTCATCAAGGAAAACAGCAAGCACAAGTTTAAAAGCTGTACATTGAATATTGTTCATTTAATGTTTGATGGCCATTGGTACGATGTTAGTGTTAAACCTTAATGACTTGGGTTGCCTCCCAATCCTTCACTGTGTCTCCTGGTTGAAATAATAGACTGCATAACTTTGCAAGGCTAACAGCCTGTCAGATTATTGAGACAATTTATATTATCTTTAAATGTTTACTAGTGTAGTGGGTTGAATGAGGAAATTACAACACGGGGATGTAACAAGTCAAGGGTTTCTGACTGATGGAAGACGATCGAAATGTGCATTTTGGACTGAGACTGACAGTAAGAGCACAATTTGCTGTAGAAAAGATCAGGCTTTAGTCACACTCATACCCCACATCCCAAATCACCCATGCTGTAAGGGAGAAGACATTCTTGTGTTAGTGGTAGGACATGTCATGTTATCATATCATACATCAAGTTCAGTTTATTAAACTTGTTCTCTACTAAGAACTCCTGGGTAGAGTTTGAACCCAAGCAACCCAACCAAACCCCAAAGAACCCACACCTTTGTGACCATTACCATTTATTCCATGCATTGCCCTGGACAGATATAAACACAGTAAAAAACTCTTATAAACAGGAGACCTACTCAAAGTTTCACAGCCACCACTGTTAACACCAGCGAAGGTATTTCGAGAGGTGTGCTGGGAGTAGGAACTGAACTCAGCTCCTTTAATGAAGATATGAGAGTGCTGTCAGTTGAGCTGCTGCTGTATGACCACATATTTCCTGCTAGATGATATGCAGGTATTCATAGGCAGAGATTTGATGCTGCTGTTCCAGTCTCCAAAAAGTGCTACTAAATAAAGCCCTTAAGCAGTGTTTTACCAATATTCTGCACGCTGATGCTCCAACCCACCAAAACATACGTACACATAGACAGCATCCATCCAGTTATTACTGAGAACTGTGGCAAGGGGGGCTAAGAAGTCTACCAAATCTGCATATGAGAGGTAACAATCAAGTCAGTGCCCTTTCTACCCAGCTTAAGTATTTCTAAGACATCCTTGGTACACAAGCAGTGCTTTTGCATCTGTGAGCCAGTGAGACATTTGTTATTTACAGAAGCTACAGAAGCTTTTTTTGCTGAATGCATGCATTTAGGCAAGACACTTCATAGATATTCTGTATATGAGAGAATTTTCCTGACCACACAAGAACACTTACAGGAAAATGCAAGTTTATATCCAGCAACACGAATTGGTGTAGCTCCCTCTTCCATGTCACACCCCAAGAGACATGGGAAGCTGTGCAACCAGAGAGGAACACCTTTACCCCTAACTACACTACCATCTATCTTTGGAAGTTACAAGGTGTCAGTCAGCTTTTAACCAGTCAAAATCAGCTAGTCTTACTCTGATGTTGCTATTATCACGTATAGCAGAACAGTCTCCCTGTCCTGAACAGATCTTCCCCATATTGTTATGTTTGTGGATACAAACTAGAAAGTATAGATGGCTAAGATGAGGTTCTTGGCTTTTAATGTTATTTCATTTTGATATACAACAATTTCAGGGTAGGACTACTCCCCCTTCCTGTTTCACCCCCCATTAGACACACTCTTAAACTAGATGCCAGGTCTTAAATTAGCACAACTTGTTTCTCTAGAGATGGAAGCGAAACTACATTCTGAAATCAGAAGAGTTCAATCAGCAAAACCCCATATGGATACTTTTAAGCCAAATACCTTAGGAATTGTTTTTGGCTAAGGTAAGATATGCTACTCTTATAGTACAATCTAGGGGATTTACATCTGTTGAACCAATTCCATAGAAAAACGTAAAAGGCAGCCAATGAAGCAGCAGACAAGAGCTCTTAGTGCAGTTTCTGCATGACTTCCAGTGTTGGTTCAGGTGCTTTCTCACAGTGTAACTCTTGCCCCAGAGTACACAAGGGTGTAGAAGCTTTTATGCTGGTGGTGGGAATCAAAAGGAAGGAAGCCAGCTAGAGAGGATTCTCAAGGAAGGAAAAGAAGTTCAGGAAAAAACCCCAGTAGGCTAAGGATAAATCGTGTGGCTGCCCCCAGTACATTTAAACACATGTTTGTTTGTCATCTGGGAACCAGGAAGTTTTACTTGCATCATGTAAAGAATGTAAATGGTAACTGTAAATCATGCCCATTGTAAACTAGGCCCACTCAATACATTTGCAATTATTAACTTTGCAAGTGCTCCAGCAGCATATTCAGAAAATAACGCAGGGAAAGAGCCCATTCCCTACAGACTTGAGTCTCATGGCTCAACCGCGTGCGTCACAGCCCCGTGGATCTGATTCTTTGACAGAAACAGCTGTGGGTGGGTTTGAGGACTTGCCCTTGCCAACTGGTGCTGGAACTTAGAAATAACCTGTCAAAAATCTGGATTGAAAAACTGGGGAAAAGGGAGCAAGGGAAAGGAAAATGCTAACAATATCCTATACTTCTTGCTCACACATACTGCTTAATGGCACCAATTAAAGAAATACATACAAATATGTACATATGTACGTGGAGAGAGCTATATTTAGTCCAAGTTGAAGACAGAACATTTTAGGAGGGTTTGGAAGCCCACAGTTAGGAAAGCATTGTAGCTTTACATTTCTAATGATCAATATTTAGCAAAGCTTACTGTGACATGTATTAAATCCCACTGATGTTAACACAGACTTTGTCAATTGCTTCTGATCTAAGCATGTGTTTAGCTGACCTGGATGTACAGAAAGATGAAGCTTGTGACCAGGCTTAGGGAACATGTCTAGTGATGGTTTAGCACATAAGAACACATGGAATGAAATTTCTGTTTGATTTTAATATTCTTTACTATAAACCTAAATGCAAGCTATGTCCATATTAAAACAAACAAAACCAGCACAAAAGCAGCATGAATTTGAATTGGAGCATTTCCTCCAGACTTTGCTCCTCAGGGGCAGGTTCTTTGCTGGTGCATATTTCCATAATTCTAATGAGTTACAACTGCTAACACCAGCTAGACTTGGTCCCATCTATCACCACTATTATCTAGATAATGTGGAAAATAATCTGTTCAGAGTTTTCATTTCCAAAGCAATGTCATGTTACAATTCTCAGCAGAGTCAAAAGGCTCCCCAAAGCCATGTATGAAGAATAAACTGTAACCTTTTAAGATTTCCAAGCTGCGTGATAAATAATACTGAACTAATAATAACTCAGAGAGAAAGAGAAGCACTGTTTATCTTATTTTTCTGCTTTAGGGGAAAGAATCTAGGTAGCAGATTTTGTCATGATTTTATTGCTCATTTTCAGTTCTGCAGGTTTCTTTCTTTGTGCTCATAGATTGTAATGACTTTTGCAAGAGAAATAAATTGTATTTCCATGGGAGCACGGAGCCAGGGCATTAGGCAAATTGCAAAAGATGATGATGAAATTTGGACTAAGCTCACAACATGCTCTAGGTCTTGATGATTTAAAAACATTCCTTCAGTAATAAAAATCAAGTCCTTAAGTGCAATCCTAGCAGCCTGCACGAAAACAAAACCATACACAGGATTATTCTGGTTTGATTTATAGCGCTTTTGCCTACTGAAAAACTTAGTGAGAGAAGCTTGCCAAGGTCACTGCTTCTGCTTTCAGATTCCTTTATGAAAAAAGGAGAAAGCAAGCTGCATTTTCATTTTTTTTTAAAGGCTCTGGCACAATGCCAGCCACTAGGCATTCAAGAGGTGTTCTGTAATCCATTCAGCTGTAACATAAAGTTTTGTTAGAGGTACGCTGGCATATTCTGTGCCGGCTGTGTTAATCAGTAATGTTCCATTAAATTGGCCACTGTCATATTAAAGAAAGATCTGCACACTTTGTGCCCCCTTGTAACAATAACATTTGACAATAATTACAGCGATACCAAGGTGTAGGTGGTCCAGTTGGCAAGAATAGCACAATATTTTTCTTTAATAGCAACTTGATCAAACACGTATGGGTGCTTTGTTGAAGCTTGAAGGGGATTATGATAGCCAAAATAAGATGAGATAATTTGCTGACAAAGTGTTTTCTTCCTTAGCAGAACACATCCTCCTGTGCAAGCGTGTGTGTGTACATACCCACACACAATCACCTCCCAGAGAAACTAACCCTTACGCAGCTGTGTGCTGAAAAAGCTGGTGAGGTGGAGCACTCTGCCAGAGGGAAAACATGAAGCATGCCAGGCTTTGTCTGTTTGGGAAGAGGTTTTCACAAACAAGGGCATTGCACTGCGGTTTCTGCCCTCAACTGAAGAAACGGTGGCTGTGACATGGCAGATGTTGTACAAGGATATATTTCTTCTAACTTTAATACCACAGGGGCACCCCTCCCACCTCTGGACAGTCTCATCTGCTGTGCACTACAGTTTGCCATACATTGATTATACCAATGCAATAATTAATACAAGCCAGAGTATTGAAACAATCACTGTCTAAGACAAACTTATCTATCCCCACTGTCCCAAGAAAAAAGGAGTGAGCCACCAGCAGTGAGAGCTCCCAAGCAAAGGTGTCCTTCCATGAATATGGATTGCCTCTATTCACGCTGGACCCCTGGGCCAGATGCTACCTGGGGCATCCATGAAGGTGTCAGTGTTTCTTAAGCTGTATGTGAAAGGTGGATCAAACCAAGGCTTCAGACTTCAACTTGCTTAGCCAGTTTACAACCTAGAAATTAATTTGTACCAGGATGATTTAAATCTGTTGCTAATTTGTCTTTTCATGGGAGGAATAAAGATTAGTATTCTGGCCACTTCCAGATGTTTTATCCTCTTCTTAAAACAACATCATAACTGAAACTGGCTGCTCTATTTCAATGAAGCCCTTTATGCAACTGCTGGTACTGTGTATCCACTGCCTCTAGCATTTTGCAATGCAAAATAGTCACTAGCAATCAGAAAAGAAGCTTTAACCCAGACTCAGTAACTAGTATTCCCCTTCCTTTTGCTCAGTGTCTCAAGTGCATACTCCTCACGGTGTTCATCAACAAACACATAACATGAAAACTACATCTCACACATATATTAATACATTACGACATTATCCCAGGCAGGACAGGACATCCCTTATGAAGGAACATAGGGTACAGCTTCTCGCTCCCCGCCTCCTACACTCTCAGATCCAAAAGACTTCCAGCAACTATCCCATATCTCAGAACAGGAATCATCTTTCCTCTCCTATGCGACCTGATCTAGATGAATCTGCTTCTGCAGGGGGGTTGGACTAGATGATTTCTAAAGGTCCCTTCCAACCCCTACCATTCTATGATTCTATGATTCTTTGCCCTAGAATATATCAAATCATATATCAAATATATCAAAATAACTATACCAAATAACAAATTAAAGAAACAGAGAGACAGTACTCACCAGTTAAGGAAGTTGGCCGTTGGCTAAAACAAACAGGCTAAGTTTTACGTGGTCTTCAACAATTGAAAAGAAATACTTTACAACACTAATATTATAAGATCAGTAAGGTGACTTCTGGAATTTTCTAGAGCAGATAAATTGGATACAATTAGTTATCCCTTCCTTGGTTTGTTAATCTTCAATAACCAGGAAGTGTCCAGAGGACTAAAACCACCTGAAAGTCTGTAACTGAATCTTAGTTAGATGACAAGTGGCATCGTCATCATCATGTGCTAATTTTCACAAATGCTTTGGTGATGACTATTTTGAAATAATAAAAAAAGTGTTCTGTTTCTTCTAAGATTGAGTGTGCTGATATATTTTGTCAGCTCAATAAGCCGAGCCCACGTTCCTGTTCTGTACATCATCTAGAGATCGTGTTAAAGAAGCGAACATTCATTTTCCATAGTTATAAAATAGTGTCAGAGAGATTTTAGTCACAGCAGATAAAGCAATTTGCTCTTTTGCAGGATAGACCACATCAACAACACAGTGCAGTATTTCTAATCTGGAAGAACTATTTGGAGAGGAGCCTGATTCAGAATAAAAAGCAGATCTAAACCCAGTTTGTTAGTTCTTTGTTAAATGTCACACCTGCTTTAGCAGGCTAGTTTTAACATATCTGAGACACTATTTAAAGTAATGAGATCAGATTTAAAGGGTTCATCACCTATCATGAAAATCTCATTTTTTCTGTTCTTAATAGGTGCCTGAAAAAAAAATCCAAATGGATTTTAGTCCTCCAAAGAGGAACTAAAAGTGAACATGAAAGAATAATCAGTTTTCACAGAGGAGCAGGTAGTTCGATTTGGCCAGACTGCTCAAGGTATAAAACATCCTGCTCAGCTCAAGGATGCTCTAGCCTTCACTTTTCGCAATGTTGGACATCTTGTATAGGTGGTTAAGCTTCACATGAGGGTTGAACAGTCAGCAACAGAGACATCCACCGGATGGGAAGCCTCAGCACAAGCCAGGGAGCAACCTGCACGTGCTACCTTCAGAACTTGCCTTTTGCTGGAAGGTGGGAGCAGCTCAGCTCTTGAAACACTAGTTGTTTCAAAAAAAGTCAGCTGGTCACTGCCACTGGAAACTGAAGCCAACAGCCAACTCAAATCAGAGCACAGACAGAGATTTACCTGTGCCTCACCTGTAATACAGGCATGACCTTCAACTGTGCAACTTCATATTTGTGAGGCATGCTGAGACTGTATGAAAGGCCAAAGGGGAACATCAAAGATTGCCTTGTTATGCAAAGCCATTCAAGGATAAGCAAATGTTGATGTTAGAAAAAGCATCAACTCCAAAGCTTTTTTTCCTCCTTCAATGAAGTAAATGAATTTACATATGAAATACATAAAATGTTTTTTTTCTTTCCATAACATCAAATTATGTTAATATCAAGTAAGTAAAGATTGTAGAAACCTAAATGGACTTTAACAACTTGTGAAAAATACTGAATGTTGCATTTTATATATGTAAAGGTTTAATTTTGTTTAAAAAGCAGTCCTATACCAAAGACAAAAATCAATAGGCTTATATAAAGGAAGCTAAACATAAATGGCCCTGTAGCTTCCATTGGCAGAAATGGATGCTGTGTACATATCCAACTGAGGAGACTATTGTGTTAACAAGAATCTCACCATTACAATTACCTTTGGTTTTCTTGCACCTGTGCTTACAAGGATTCTTTGTTAGCTGGATTTCTTGAGGAAGGACAGACTTTCTGTATGTAAATCTCTAATCTCTCCTGACATAAAAAACTCCCTAAAACAACAAAAACAAAAGCCAGCAGAACTACAAGAAGTCATAAACAACTCTTAAAACATTACCATGACAAAACAAATCCTGAGATAAATTGTATGCAAGCAGAAGATCTCTAGGTGTAGTCTGTTCAAAAGGGGAGGAGGAATTAAAACAGAATTGGAAAACCAAAATAAACATCAGTATCCTGAGCATCTGGTTTATGCAAACACCTACTGCAGGGAAGTGGTTCAAGGAATCTTTCTCCACTCACTTTTCTGTGCATGTGCCCCCTGTAGCAGTTTGTAACAGGTGTCAGTGCAAGTTTTACTCTTGTCCTTCAAAGTATGAGAAAGAAAGGTTTGCCAAGAGCTAAATGCCCCTTATCCCTAGATGCTGTTACATGGGAGATAGGGGTAGTCCTGACATCCAGGTTGGCTATTAATTCCTGTTGTTAAAGAAACTTATAGTCCTTTTTGAGAGGCTGCAACACTTAAGGTGAAATGCTGAAAGTTGACAGTGACAAAGTACCAATGATTAGATACATGCTTGGATAAATTATTAACTTTGCCTGCTCTTTTTAAGCATTTGCAACACTCTAGAAACTTGGGTATGGAGCTAGAACCCCAACAAATGCTGTAATGTCAGAGTCAGGCACTGCCAAAGTTGCAGCAATGCCACATGCTAAACTGGGATCACTCGGACACTGACGCAGAAGAGAGAGACAATGAGATCAATAACAAATGTCCCTACACCCTCAAAGCTTCTGCCAACCTCTGTCCACTTGGACATGGATCCTCTGGGCTATACTCTTGCTACAGTATAAGTTCTCTCTCCTCTCCTCCACAAAACTAGAAGTTCTCTTTGGATTTCCTTGATGAGAACTCAGAGTTAGACACCCAAGTCCAGGAACAAATGTCTCTCTCCAGAGCCACAATTTCTCCTACTGCAAACCAATTTTGGTTTAATTGAACTGACTGCAATTTAAAAGAATATTGTTAACTTGAAAGAGTATAAAATTACATACACATACACACACAAAATATTTAAAATAACCTAAAGTACGTTTAGGTACTCGAAACCTAAAGTGGCAGATCAATCTGGCACTTGACCTCAACTCAGCCCCCTTGCATGTACAGGGTAAGATGAGGTCTTTAATTATATAGTTACATAATTATATTTCCAAAGAAACCTAGATGTCTTCAGTGGAGTGGGATATAGAATGAAAGCATATGGCTTTAAAAATGTATTTATGGTAATTTAAAGAGATTAAAAAACAACCAGTACTGAAAAGATCATTTATCTCAGCAGTAGCAGATGGGGCTCCTGCTGAGATCAGGACTTCATTGTGCTCTGCTCTGTACATGCACATTAGATCAGACAGCAGTTGTTCCAAAGACTTTACAGTCTAAGTAGGGCAGTCAGGCAAAACTATGAGAAAAGGAATGATTTCCTTCATGTTACTAACAGAGAAGTGGATGTATTGAAGCACAAATAAGTTAAAGCAAGGTCAAGCAATGGAATCTGGTTTTCAAAAGGTGCAAACAAGTTTTAACCCATTATCATTCTGTTCCTGGTCTTGTAACAGTCAGAGCTATTGGCCTACATGAGTAATACAGTTGCAGATGTTCACAGATTTTGAGGTTGGGAAGTATTGTTACCATGAGCTAAGGTCAGTCTCAGCAGTTTCCCAGTATCCCAGACATGCTGCTGTACTTGCTTATCAACATTACAATGTCAATAGCTTTGCTTTTCCCTTCTTGGCTAAATCCAGCCAAGCTGCTCAATCAACATTGCCCTAAAAGATATTTTCTTTACTTAAAATTTAAAATTAACTAACATTTCCTCTGAAGAGAGAAAAGTTCAGAACTGGCTTAACAAAATACAAAAGTTTAGCAGTCTTAAACTTAAGACCTTGCCTGGTAAACAAGCAGGGTATGTTTTAATGGAATTGACAGGCTCTTTGCATAGAGGAGGCAAAACACTGCTAACAGAGTACTGCAGGTCAGGACTAGGGATAATTTGCCTCTGCTAGAGTCAATAGTGCCTAGCAAAGACATGAAGTGGTTCAGACCTAGTATGTGAGATTCTAGGATTTCAAGATACGGAGGAAATTTGATGAGAAAAGACTACCAGAGTTCTGCTTATCCAGGAAAAGAATTTGTTGAAGAACAGAGATTTCCCCTAAGCCATTACAACCCTTCAGTTCACAACTCCAAGACAGCCTGACAAAAGATTTCTTAGTTCTCTCTGTCTGCTTTCTCTCACCTGAATAGGCCAAAGAACAGTTAGTTAGAGGGAGCTCTTTGGAACATTAAGTGTGGGTTAGAGGATATTCTGAATAGAAAATGAGTTACAAATGAAATATTACTGCAAAAGAATTAGCCACTATGCTTGGTTGCTGACATGGTCATCCAACCTGCACTGCAGAATCCAGAGTGTCTATTCTGCTTTGGGAAAGTTAAAACTAGAGTATTTTTATTCAGTTTTTGGTGTATGTTCCAAGTAATTAGATACAACCTGTTATTCAATTCAATGAGTATGGTTAAAGTCTTATTTTAAATCCAGATCTTGGATTTCTTTCACAGATATGAACCTCCACACAAAATCTCATCTATAAATCGATATAATCAACCACAGTGCTTTTCATTCCTCAGTCATATAGGCAATATAATGTAGCAGAAAAATCAGTCTCTCATCTCCTACATGCTTCTAACCATTTCTATGACATACCTGAAGAAGTCTTGCCATTTTAATATTCTATGATTTGTAACCATTACAATACCTTTCAAAAGGAGAACCCCAAGTCAGTGTGTAAGGAAAGCCTTTAGTAAAAACAGACTTATTCAGACATTTCATAAACTTTTCTAGCAGACTTTTACTCAGAAATAACATCTTCATGAAATTGTTAGAAGACTCAGGGTCAAATATTTGAACCTACAGGAGAAGCTTGAAGCCCCACTCTGTTTCTTTCCCATGGCTCTTTGTTGTAATTGATAGAAGTGGCAATCTTCCTTCACTCTTAGCCTGCACAGTTCTAAAAATGAGACCAGCTGGTTTGAATAGAATAGAAAAAAGTGTGGGGAATGTAGAAATTCACAATGTTGGCAAGATCCCAGCATTAGGATGGGCATACAAAATTGTTACTTTTGGTGCAAAATGGTGCAATCAAAAGCTGATTTCCAGAGATACAAAAGTGCCAAAACAATCCCTGAAGTCTTGTCATTGATACACATATTCAGTTTAATAGAAAAGAACCAGAAAAGGCAAAGAAACCTACAGATGCCCAGTTTTTCAAAACTGAGTGGCCTTAAAGCAGAAATAAACCAAACAAAACAATCTCCCATCACCAGATTGAGGTCCCTTACCTATATTTTGTTATGTTTTAGAAACCGAGCCTGGAACTTGCAACAACAGCACTTTTCTGCAACAGTTTTCTTTCTTCAGGGAATTGCTGGGCTGGAAATGCTTACAAAAATATCAGAAACCACTTTTCCAAGATTTGCAGAGCATTACAGTGTAGCATTCTTATATGCAAAGAAGTTCTGCTCTACAAGATACTCCTGAACTAGAGTATTTGAGTCTGCCCCTCAAATTAAGTTAAGCTTTCAGTTCGAGTCCTCAATGCAAGCTTGAATGCTTTAGCAACATGAAGAAAGGCTTCAAGAGAAAATAGATACACAACTGTCTGCAAAAGTCAGTCACATTATTTCACACAGACACTTAATCTCCCGTGAAGTAGAAAGAAAAAAGAAGACATTCTACTCTGAAGTAGCACATTTATTGCCTCCAAGTAATTTGGGGCTACATTTTGTTACATATAGAGTATTTACCTATCACAGTGAAGCTGATATCATCATGGCTGCTATTGGTTTTTACTCTGAAATTTCTGCTGATTAAGAGACTTCAAAGACTCTATTTGTTTTCTCAGCAGCTTCTGTTTCTCAGATTAAAAAAACCCCACCACACCAACATCTGCCTATCACTCACATGCATTTTATTCAGAACTATGCAACTCCTTAGCAGGTAATTAGATGTAAAACAATAAAGGCTGCTCATCTGGCTGAAGTGAGGAAAATATTATACTGAACAGCAAGGGATGATTAGCTCCTTGAATAGCAATAAAGGATACAAGCAGAGAAAGTCAGCTTTAAAAAAGCAGCAGACACAGCATCATCATGATGAACAGTTAAATCTTTAACACCAAGTAATAAACGACTGTGTAATGCATCACCTATTAGACTGAAGATGGTTTCAAACCAATTGTTTGCTTTAATCCTCAGTATAAACTTTCACTTACTAGGTAACTCCCAGCACAGGCTTTCTCCTTTTCCATATGCATATTTATTGTGTAATCACATCATCAGCCCATGCTGCTTTCATCAACCTCCTTACTAGCCAAAAGTTTCAGATGATTTCCAAAGGAACAGGAGCTGAAGTCTCATCTCATGGTCTGATTGGGACAGTGGTGTTGTCAGAGCCTGCTAAGCAAGTGACAGCCAGCAGTTGCTACCAGCAGTTCTCCTTTGGGGTGCTCACACTAAATAAGAGGAGATCAGCTGCTTAATTGTTTTTTGGCTTTGCAGGTAGCAGGAGAGTTGGTGGCCTGATAACAATGAGGATCAATTTCCAATACCACAATCCACATTAGCTGTGCCAAGAGCATAAAAGCTAAACTGAGTGAACCTTTCTTCTGGAGTCTGTTCTTTGGTCAGTTTTCCACATTGCTCCATTTCTACTGGGGGGTTTTATTAAGTCAGTAGTGTTTTGATAGTTGTGCTAGTTTATCTAATTGCTGCCCTTAGCTGTTCATTCTTGCCCATGTCATTCCTCTCTCACGCTAGCACAATCATTTGTGCAGATGATTTTCTCAGTTCACTTCACTGTGCAATCTGGCTGAAAGTTAACAAGGAAAATGGGGTTTTTTTTTGGATGAACCAGTTTCCTGAACTTGTTCACTCCTCATATGCAAAGGAGGAAAAGGAAAAGGCAAAAAAAAGAAGAAAAAAGCAGCGTAGTGCTACTGAATGCCTAAATTCTGTCTGCCTGCAAATGGAAAAAAACAGCCTTTCTAGTATTCTCCCATAGGGAACATTCCAAATTCAAAGTAACAGCCAGCTTGTAGTCACCGTCTCCTGAAGCACTGCTCCCTTCAAAAGGCAGCCGAGACTTTCCCCTGAGCAGGCCCATCTGAAGGGGTAACGGTTACCACACCAGCTACAAGCTGACTGGTGACAGCCCTCGCTCTGAGGAGAAGAACGAGCACAGCCCCAGCGGAGCTGGCACTGCCCTGACACAGAATGAGATGGGAGATCTCTATTTGTATCACTTCTGCTAGTGGTATAAGGGAAGAGAAGGATTTATCCTAGATTTGTTCTAACTTCATCTGCCTGAATGAGATTTCTCAAGTCTAAGAAGGGCAGCCTAAGCAGTGCCACATGATAAAATGCCTAATTCAAATGCTAACGTTGCTAACCCTGTAGGAGAGCATTAGCTAAAGCAACCTGCTGCAGTTAGATGTGTATTCATCCTCCTCTTTGGGAGACAGGGTTCAGGGAGGCTTCAACAGTGGAATAAGCCACTATTGGGGGTTGGACTAAATGATCTCTAAAAGTCCCTTCCAACCCCTACCATTCTATGATTCTAAGCCCTTTCTGCTCGTTGCCTGTTTTTCACCCCTTGCCTCTAAAGATCTGATTTCTCCTGCTAATATGGCTTAAAAACAAGACTGTAATATGGCAGTGTTTTCCTTCAACTCAAATTCATTTCTAAAACAATTCTCTGTATGTAAAGTCTAGCAAGATTTATTTTTCTACTGAAAATTAAAGTTTACTCTTGGCAGATGATGAGGGAGAAATGGGTTAGTGGAAAGCAAAGACATATTCTTCCTTTGACTTGTTTTGTCCGGTCATCTTTCCTCAATTTGCCAGAAATTACAAAGCGATTGAGTTCAAAGGCACCACACGTTGTGAGTCAGAGTTTCCCAGTGTATTTACCTTGGGTGTATGTTGTAGTGAGTGTTGTGGTCCCACACCAGAGGCAGGCATGCCTGCACTCCTGCTAGTAACCTCCCAGCACCTGATGAAACAGGAATTCCCTGCTGGGTGGGACTGCCTGAAATCCTGCGTGCTAGGAAGAAAACGCTTTCGTATTGGGATAAAAGATTGCTTGTTAGTGCTGTGTATTGTCAAAGCAGCCACAAGATCTGGGACCAGACTCCAGGCTGCCATGCATACGAATCCTCAGCCATCTCCATGGCAGTGCAGAGGCTGATGCTGCACGGCCTCAGCTCCAGGGATCATCACAGCTGCCGCCACAGCCTGAGGTAGCAGCTGGGCAGCACAGTGTGCCAGAGCCCAATTACGCCGATGTGCCTCACCCTGCTCCCCACCCTTGGCACAGACTTCTGTCGTTTCGGCTTGAGCCAAACCTTGCACTTTTCTAACCCCACGGTGAACCTGCTCGGAGCTCTGTGCTGGCAGAAAACTCACCCTACCAAAGGAAAACTTGATTAGGTTTCTGCCAGATTTCCTCCCTCCACCACTTCAGCCAAGTGCTGGTGCCGTGGCAGCCGGCCAAGGGGCAAGGAGAGCAACGTACTAATCGTTAGTTCAGTCACATTTTGATAGCATTTGTCATTGGATCGGCTTGGTTAAAGTGTCAAACTGCATCCTGATGAGACACTGACATTCTTCATAGCCTGCTGTAGCCCTAATGAGAAGCAGGACAAACATAGCCATGACCAACATTGAGCGGTGCTCTTGAGCAAGGCTTCTAACAGAAAAAGCTGCCCTGAGAAGACTTTCATCTATAGAGAAGGTTAAAGCTGGCAGAGCTCTGTACTCCCTTTCTAAGTGGGAGAAAAAAACAAGACCCTTTAATAAGTAAGAGGGTTAGAAATAGAGGAGATGCTCATACAAGACAAGCGATGAAATGGCAAAGCCATTCTGGAAAGCTTCCAAAGTTGGAATTTTTACAGTTGTATTGGTGCTACTACAGATGTTTGAGGGAAAGAAGAGAAAACATAGATGTGAAGAAAGCAACAGCCACAAGTGTGACATCAGGGAAGGGCAGGGAGAGAGAGCTTTGTAGCATGATGCTGGCTGAGAAAGCAAACATGGAAACTAAGGACACAAAGCTACCCATTTAGGGCACAGGACACTGTCCTTATTTTTGGTCTCTCAACAGAGCCATTAGAGACACACACATGGTGTGCACACAGAATCCTCCCCTTCTCCATTTAACAGGCATGCTTGGGTCAGGAGCTCTCTCCAGGCTAATTGCTTGCACCAGACATTGTAACACTGATGTCAGGGAGACTGTTCCCATTTCCTATAACCCTACACATCCCCCAGCCTGTAACCAGCACAGGCTTCCTAGGCAGAATCCAACCCTTCAATAAGAGGATGTCACACTGCAGAGGACAAGTAAAGCTGCTGCTTCCTCTGCTTGCCATCCAAGGAAATGTAAGGTTCTTGTTTCTTTTCCTTTTTTGATGCAAGCAGCTTGTGCTAACCAGCTGCCATTATTCCAAAAGGAAAGTGTGACCAGTGGGACTGGTTAGTAGCTTTTTTTTCCCTGTTTCTGACTGGTATCACACCATCTTGCACCACTGCCTGCAAATGACATGGAAACAAATTCAGCTCTGTCACGAATCTTTGACTTCTTGTGCGATAGCAGTACTAAAAAACCAGAGCTTCTCTTTCCCTCCATGAAGGAAAGTAGGGGGTGGAAATCCCCTGCTTGCAAGGTCTCTCTTTTCCACCTTGACAATTTTTGTGTGTGTGTGAACTACAGTAGCTTTTTGTACTCTTGAGAACTGGCCACTCCTAACTGATGATCTCACTGCTGTTTGCATCTTGAAGAGACATTAGGGCAGGAACTCAGCGACAGCAAATCAGCATAGCTTCACCAAAGTAGAGAGCAGTAGTGATTTATGCCAGCTAAGAATCTAGATTCAGCTTGTTCCTATCCCAATAAGGAACCTCACTCAGATTACAGGCAAGGGGTGAAGCAGCATTTAACTGCAGAGAGGAAAGCGAAAACACAGATGTTTCCAAATGTACAGGGAGAAAAGGAACCACCAAGCAAACCACTGGGCCTGAAAGATATGCTGTAAAGAATTCACTGGTTACACCAATGCTCTAGTCCTAAGAATTTTTCAGGAGGAGAGTCACATAGGCCAAGGTAGCATTGAATTGCGCCCGAGAGGAGTGTAAAAATGCCCAGGAATGGCAGCAAAATGTCTTTTGGAGCTCATTGGTAGAGCAAGAAGTGCAGAGTGGAGAGTCTGCTCATTTCTATATCTACTGAAGATGTACTGTGCATTTTCTTCCCCAAGGAAGAAATAAATATGTGGAAACAGACCCATCCCACATCAGCTGTCCCTTTGTTTGGAAGGCAGACCTCGCTATCAGCTCCATCTCCTCCCTTCCCAAAATGCATATACTATAGCCTGTCCAGATGCCATGTGGCACATGACATAACATCTTGGGGAAACAATATACTAATTTCTGGTTTTGCAACTGATATTAACAGTGTGTGCTGATTGCACTCTGAGAACCCTTTCTTGGATCAAGTACGTCATTAATGTAAACATCAGCAGACCTAAAACATATTCTAACATTCTTGCCTGCATTTGGATTTCATTTTGCATTTATTTGGTTGGTGCAGCTTTTTCCACAGAAGCCAGAAGGTCACAGCCAGTTCTCACCATTTCACTCTACACAATTATATTGGGATTTCTAACTGTTTTAGGACAAAAAAATATGTTTGTTTTTATTTTCCCCTCTCCCTCTAATAGATGCAGTCATTGGTTTAAATATGCTGGAGCTCACAGTTGACAGCTGTGTAGGTTTCTTTTCCAGTATTCTGGAAATTACAGTTTGCCTTTCAGAACTCCTACTCCATGCCACTCCTACTGCTCAGTTGTTAGGCACCAAAGCACATTAAAAAACCTACAGAGAAACAGAAAATGTCAAATAATCCAGTTTAAAGAAGAAGAAAAATAAAAGGTTCAGGAGAACATTAACTGCAAAACCACATCACTTAAATCACTTAACTCCTGTTCAGAAAAGGTCATATCCATACCTAGGCAACGGTGCATTTAATATTGCTACACTGGGCACAGACTTTGTGGACCTATGCCACAAGGTAAGGCGCCCCTGCCATGCTGCTGGGGGGGAAAACGCAGCGACACACTGTCAGGCACTCTGGGTAAGTGTAACACTTTGAAAAGTTAGTTCCTTCAGCAAGCAGCCTGTCATTAAGCAGTATTCTATTTGCCTGGATTTTAAAAGTCAATTTTGGTATTTGTTAGTCAGTAGGACAGGTTGAAATATTCTGTAGTAGGGTCTGTTCTTTAACTGCAATCAAAAGGCCTGTTTCTCAGGGACAGTAAATATTTACTCAAGGTGAGGAGTGGCAATACAAGAAAAACAACAAAGAATTTTTCATTTCCCCCCCCCACATTCTACAAGTGTTTTCTCTTGATATGTTTTATTTGACAGATCTCTAGAAATCATTCAAGTTCACAATGACAGAAATTAAAGCTATTCCATAGTATAAACTATCTTGAGAGGAAAGGTGGGAAAGGAAGGTATCATCACATCTTTGAAAGATTCAGCTTATCACCTGAAAGCAGAAAGAAAACACAATATTTTTAACCTTTTTTTAATGGAGAGTTCTCCCAGTAACCATTTTGTCTCCAGACTGATAATTAGCTTTTAAGGCCTCTGCATTTTTTGCTCTATGACTGATCTGCTGAATGGCCTTGTAGAAGTCACTTATCCTCTTCATGCCTCAGAGCACACACAGCTGAGAGAGATATACTCTAGCTATAACCATATGTCATTATGCCAGTGCAATGCAGTGTGTCAACCCCAGTATTATCTTATTCTACCTACATGGAGTACATCCATGCAGATTTTGCTTACCTTGACAAGTCTCACATTTGTAATTTGTAACAAATGGGGTAAGGAACATTTACCCTAAGTGGTCAAAGTTTAGAGGAATAATCCCTCTCTCGCTCACCTAAGCACCAATCATCAGCTTTCCCTCCACACCTACATCTCCTGTGACTCTGACTCCTGGAGCCAGAGCTGTATACACGCTCCTAAAGGCAAGGGCTAGCTGTTTTCAGATGCTGTGATCTCCTGTTCCCACCAGCAAGAAAATTCAGTATCTCTTTTTATGCAACAGCAGAGAGATGTGGTTGAAATGGTAAATGCACTTTAAAAAGAAGAGCCACTTCCCAGGAGGGCAGGGTGCACAGGTATGTGGGCAGCAGCCCTGGGGGCTAAGGGTCTGTGTGGCAAGACCACATAAATAACATTTTCAGGTGTGTTATTTTCAGCTGCCTCTGAGATGCTGAAGTTGCTACAGCTCTAGTGCAGCAGCTAAAATGCACCCTCTAGTTAGGATGCTTCCCTCCTGGGGAAGCTGCAGGCTTAGATGAGCTTTCCTGCTTGACTGAAGACCTTTCCTGCCAACTAAAGATCTACATGTGTGTTATCAATTGCAGCACGCTGGAAGCACTTCATCTATTAACAGCAGAGCGTTAGTGGATATTACTGTACACAAATGCAAAGTCAGAAAGATTACATTAAGCACACATTAGGATACCTGACATTAACTACAGCATGTTTACACAGTGTATCTTCCCATAGCTTGCCTGCTTTAAATGCCTTTGCTGAAGTGGCAGGTTTCCATTCCACAGCTACCTGATAGAGATGTGAGCAGGAAGAGACTCTTGAAGCTGCAGCTCTGTGTTAGCCATATGTTACTTGCAGATGCAGAAGACTTACCTATTAAAATTCAGAGCAGCTGTGTTCAATGATAAAATGATAACTAGTATCAGCCCCTTCTCCCAGGAGCTGAGCCATCATCATGTGTATAAGGAAAAAAACTGATCTGTACAGAAAGTCACAGGCAGCCAGAGGAAGGACACACAATGCCAGGAACTTGTTTTGTTTGCAACATTTATTTTTGTCAGCTCACAAGGTGAGGAATCCCTAAAGGACATGCAGGCTCCACAAAATTAGGCTTATTCTAGGACATTCTCATCCCTTTCTTCACTCTGTGTGCATGGGAAGCTCCCTTTTAATGTTGCCATTCCTATTGGAAGCACTTACATAATCTTATCCTTTCCAGTTTCAGCCTCAGCTCTGCACTGATGCTCTGTAGATGTACAAGCAGCCAACAAAAGGTCTTTCTGCTTTTCTTCTGCTACTCTGTTAAAACTGGGGCTGAAAAACTAGACCATGCATCAAAAGATTCTGACCTGGATTTCAAATGTCTTAGAATTCAGGGTGTTGTTGATTAGCTGGTTTTGGATTCAGATTCCTGCAAAATTTCAGTCACCAACGACTCATTTCACATCTGGATCTCGAGTTCCCTTACCCAGACTCCTTCTATGTGTGTATACACTGTCTTCATCCATTTTCCCCTGCATCAGCTCTTACATACTTCCCCCCTCACCACGATGACAGGTGTCACATGCCTCTGGTAGCATATGATTGTGACTTCCAGCATTTGCCCTTGCTTTGCTCTCACAATTGCTGTTGCCCTTCCCACCGTGGCAATGGGAGGGTGGTGTGTGGGCCAGCTGATCCCTTTATGCTGGGCTGCACATGCTCCACTCCCAGTCCATCTTCTCTTGAGTTATATTGTTTTCATTAAGGATTCAAATCCATTAGTGGAAAGAGGTTAGGGATATAATGCATCTTCAACATGTTTCTTTTTGTGAACACTCATTTCCCTCCCCTCTAGTAATTCTTCAATTTACTTTAATTAAGCCCTGAAACAAAACCACTCAGGCTTACTCAGCAAGTGTGACTGGTGTTCCCAAGCTGAATCCTATCATCAAGAGCATCCATTCTGGTGGGCATGTATGTCTGCTGTTGAGGGAGATAACGTGGCATGGGCTGCATGAGGAAGCAAGAAACTTCTTTTTCATGCTGCTTGATACAGATGAAGGCTGTGCTCTCCTCTGAGAATTTTAGTCATTTCCTTATTTCTTCCTCTCTTGGACAGCAAGTCCAGAGTGGGGTGGCAAAACCTCCTCCTTTCTTCCTGCCTTGGCCATGTCAGTCTTCCAATGCATAGAGCCACTCCACCCAGTTTTCTCCAAGCTCTACTTTTTCCTGCTGCAAGAGGTCTCTGCTGCTCTCAGCTTACAGATCCAAAGATGCTCTCAGTCCATAGCTGGAGAACATTAAGTCAAGATCAATAGACTTTTAATCAGTGCTTAATCTGCTGCAAATCTAAAGTCTCTGAAATGAAAAGCTTCCCCCACAGTGCAGTCCCTAACTTAAATGTGAAAGGCTTCAAGGAACATAGATAGGGATGAATGGCTGCAGTATCATAAGACCATTCCCACAGATCAATAATATGTATATGCAGGGCTGGTGCTCTTTAAAATCTCTTCCTATGCCAGGATATGAGATTCACAAGCCCTTCCTCATTTAAATATGTGGTTATGCCACAGGACTTCTTAACTATAACCTAGGCCTTTCCCTATTGATGTTGGCATTCTAATGTCACACCATTCTCTGCATGTCTTTTTACAATGATATTTTCATTCAGTTGTTTGAGATGAAAGCTGGTTTGGCCAGAAACCTTGCTTTGCTTGTCAGTCAGTACCTAGCAGTAACTCAGTAGTAACTGGAAATATCAACAGTTCTCCTCTGGAATGTAGAAACCAACTGACTCAAGGTCTGCAGAGTCACTGGAATTGCACCATGAAAGCTGCTAGCAAATATATATCAGAGCAAAACATAGCCATCACAAGAAAGTGAGTGCCAGAAACTCTACCAGAGCATCCAAAACTGTTGCAATCACGAGCTCTTTGCAGTTCTTATATTCAATAACAGTTCAAGCATCTTAATGATAGCACCTTTGTGCTAGAGTTTAATAGCATTTTATCACCCTCATCATGAAGAGCCACAACTGTTCCTCCCAGTTTATACCCTTAAGCTATTCCCCCAAGTTGAAACTGTTTTGCTGTGATCATAATTGCAGAGGGATCTCCCTGTCCTTACCTCAGCCTTTGAGCCTTTCATTATATTTCTCTCTCTCCCCCATCCAGCTAAGGAGGGGGAGCAATAGAACAGCTTGGGTGGGCACTCAGCACCCAGCCAGGGTTAAACCATCACACAAGGAAAACTCCAAGGCTTTTTGGTTTTCACAACAAAGCTTTCTCACTTCACTCTGCCCTTACCAAACAAACAAGCAATGCAAGAAAACCTTCATTTGTGCCTTCTGAACCACAGTTCAATATTGTTGTGCAGACAATGAGTCACTATTTGTTCAGAGAAGCTGTGGAAAAGAAAGAGCAAGACAGAAGAGTTCCAGGGACCAAAATGTGCGTCTAAAACCAGGGGAGTAATGAAAAGGCCAACACAATGAATAGTTAAGACTCATCAGTACAGAGTCTGACTCATGTTCACATTCAACATGTATTGTGTATATTCTTCAGGAATATTAACTTCTAATGATCTGAGAAAACCTCACTAGCTGTTGAATATCACGTTTACAAGGCCTTCTGCTCACAGCTGCACAAAGTTGTGATAGCTAGAACAAACTGAATAACAAACTGTAAGAGTAAGCCAGATTTATTACAGTAAATATATGAGAACTGTTGTGTTTGGTTTATTTTCTAGATGAAAAGCAGGTTCCACATGAAAAAAAAAATCCTATTTCTTTTGAGGCAGGTAATCTGAAAGTGAAATTTAGAGACCACATTGTGAGAGGGAAAACAGAGCACTAGCCTTGCTCCCAAAGCATAGTTACACAGAAGGAAGAAGATAGAGAAGTTCACTGATTATTCTTTTGCTTTACTTATTTGATACTCTTGCTCAGGAACAATCATAGCAGACAACACTGGAGATGGATATATTAAAGATATTACAAATGTAATGTGCAATGAGGCAGCAGTCTCACAGTTGCAGGACACAATCACACAAAACAAGGGAAATATAAATCAAAAATAGTGTCATGCAGTCGGTGAAGATGGAAAAGGCTCCACTTGTAAATAGGATGGAGTAAAAGAACATGGATTAATAGAGCATTAATGTGCAGTAAACCTGTAGTTAGTTACTGGTCTCTGAAGACATTGACACATCAGATAGAAGTTGAATTTCTGCAACTGTAATTCTGGTTTTGGGTGCAAATTGATGAACAGTAGCAAAGGCTGCCTTAAAAACCCCAACAACCCATAAACCAAAAAACATCTCACAACCAAACAAAAAGAAAGGCATCTCAAAAACTATTTTAGTACCATCCTGTAAGATAAATTCTATAAATTTAGTTCTATAAATGGAAACACAGCCCTTATTCTTGATTATAGCTTATTTTCAGTTTTATAAAGTGTACAGAAGATACTTAAAGCCTTTGGAGAGTAGAGAAAAAGAACTAGTGTTTTCATGATCACAGAGTTCTGGACATAGTCAAAAGATCTGGCAGTTCAGACATAGAAGAGTTCAGGGGAAAGTGTTTTATTTGCTCCTGGAGATAGTCAGGATTGTTCAGAAGCATAAATTTAGTACTGGCACAGTGAAGTTGCAGCTGATTTTCCATTATCCACTATTACTGGGCAGTGGAGCCACGAGGAAATAAAAGTGTTTAGAGCTGCCAGACCTCAGGCAAGTTAACCTTGACCTGGATGCCAAAATTGCAAGCTCCTGAAAAAGATCAACAGGGCTCACCTAGCAAGGCCAATAATAAACCCATGCTTCATTATCATGCAGGGTTAGGAGTGGAGGGTGAGGTTTGGCTAGAGAAGAGCAACGGAGACCTGTGTTATGAAACTGTAGAGGCACACACAGTGAGCACAGGACACAGCATGACTGGCTTTGTTTTCCTTTAAAGAAGGAAACAAATTATTTTGTCAAGAATATTTGCATCAGCCAGCAGTAATAAAGTCACAGAAGGCCTTGATGGATCACTGATGCTGCCCTTATTCCCTGAAACAAAGGGGCACACTGCAGACCCTCAGCTGAAAGCAAAATGGATTTGGAGAAAGGCACATGACCCACTATCAGGTTCCAAGGCAGTGGTCACACTCTCCAATCTCAGCCAAAAACCACACACATTGGGCTTTTCAGATCTCACTCAGCTAGAAGACTCTCTTCTTCTGGGCATCAGCATCAATAAAAATAAACACCCTCAGGACTTAAAGGGAAAGCCTAAAAGAACCAATGCCACCAAACTTCAATGCACAAAGGAAAAAGAGAAGAACAAGGAGGGGGGAAAAAAAAGGGATGGAGAACCCCACCACAGGTGAGTTTTAGCAATCTGCCTTTGATCCCAGAGGCACTCTAGGTCCCAGCCCTGACCAACCACTCTGTGGGAGAGCAGAGGAGTCAGGTCACAACAGCTGATCCAGCCACCCTCAGAGTCCTAAGCACAGGCTGGCTAGTCCTTGTGCTGCTCACACAGCCCACGCTCACTCTGTCACCTCATGGTAGGAAAACTCACTTCTTATGCAAACTTTTCAGTGTGTAATTGAATTATTTTTGGAGAGCATTACCCAATAAGGCATACTATGCTTGGGAAAATTCTGTGGGATAAGTGCCTTAAATTCCAGTTTCTCTACTATTTGTACTTGACCTTAGTGCAGTGCATTGGCTGAGCAGCAGCCTACGCTTGCATTAAATGCTAGTGGCAGTTATGTTTGGATTGCCCTGGGGCTCTCTTTGCACAATTTACAGAGCACATAGCCAATTGTTCACTTACCTGACTACGCAGACAGATCCTGTCAGTCACTGAGAAAGTTTTTATTGATTCAGAAATGGATGTATTAACCCATATGACAAAGCACATTTTGCTGCGTGGGTACATTAAGGCAACTGACAAGCGTCCAGGTAGTGCAGAAAGCATGAAGAGCTCTACTCCCTAAACACACAGCTCTCAGTTCCAAGTCTGATGTTCCACAGTTCCCAACATCTAAGAATATCAATTGCTAAACACATTAACTAAAATTCTTGCTTTTAAAATCATAAAGCCATGTGGAAGTAGAGACACTAATGTAACTGAAATCCTAAAGGCCCACAAGATCAATTTTACTCTTGTATGCAATACTGAAGTCTCTAAACTGCAGTTTACACAAGTGAAATCCATCTTGTATCATGGCACTGTAGTTGGAAGTGGTGGGCACAGACTCCAAGTCAACACCGATGGGCAGAGGTGGAGCAGAAGTACTCCATGAGCACTGCAGGCTGACAAAAGGTGAGGCTAAGATTGAGTTTTGCTAGCTCTGGGAAAGAGCTCTGTGTCTGAATGATAGCAACTGCAAGGCTGAAGATTAGCAAAAGATGCAGTAGCAGTAGTGCACCCCTTGTTCTGGACTCTCTTACACCATCAGCCCTTTATGACTTAAGGTCTAGACAGCTGTACCCATCCTAGTACCCACTGTTACAGACATACCCTGGAGAAGGAACTCAAGACCAGTTCCCCATCAGGATTAGTACTGAATGACTTAGTAATATACTGGCAAGCACCTTCTCATATCCATATTTCAACTTCTACCACTAACTTAAAGGTAGGAGATAACTGATAAACAAACAGAGAGGTTGAATTTATATATGACTAAGAGTTCAGCCAGCTTTAAACTAGTTCATGGTGTTTTTTCATCCACTTGTCACTTGCTTTACACATCCTTTACTGATATAGGAGAACAAAAATGCATGAAATAGAAGCCTACACATCAGACATTTGCCTCTAGCACAAAGAGTTTACATTTACTCCCCCTGCACTGAATCCACCTCACAGGGAACAAACAACAACTGCTCCACAAGCAACCATTCAATGATAAGCAACAGTTTAAGATAAGAACTGAAAGACTTGAAGTTTCTAGCACCTTCCACGTTACTCAACTTGATTTCTTTCATCTTAAAAAAAAAAAACACCCCAAAATGTAAAGCCAATGAAAACTATTCCCAACACACATCACAGCCAAACATATCACTAGTCCTGCTGGAAGGCCACCAAACACAATGGATACAGTTTGATGAGACAGCTAGAAACCAGTTTACTTACAGCCCCAGCAGCTTTCCATCTTCTTCTCCAGCAGACCGGTGTCCAATTAATGCCAGATATTGTAGCAAAGTTTGTTGTCTGTGTTAAAAAGAGAACCACCCCCAAAATCTGTTTATGATTAACCCCTCTCTTCAAGGTTGTGGTAACTAAAGTATCTTAGCTCCCTGCCTCACACCACAAGACTCTGAAGAGCGAATGAGCTGTGTCATCTCTCTCACATGCAAGGCAAACTCACAACATCTGGCTAAGCAATAAGATATTCTCCCACCAGAACCTCATCATGCAAAGCTCTTGCAATTAAGCCAATCTGTTTTACCTCAATACTGCTCTAGCTCAGCCCCACTGCTGTTTTCCTTGCTCGTTTGGATTGTGTGTCTCTTATTTATACAATGTAAATATGAATTTCATAGTCTATGATTATAAGTGCTTTTTTGAGAAAGGTCTGGATCAGTTTCAGATAGCAGCAGAAACATGTGAAATGAGCACGGAGACTGAAAAATATCAAAGCCTATATTAGAAAGGCATCATCAAGGTTGTAATGCCAAGTACTTTAAAAGTTACAGAATACTAACATTAAATTTACTTATGCAACTTTTTCGGGGGTCCTCTTGTGAATATGTAGTATGACAGAGTCTTTATTTATGTGATCACATACAACTGTTTCTCCTGGACCCCTGTCCATCTAGCTGCATAAAACAGACTCTGTTCACTTAACAAGCAGCTATTCAGTCTTTGGGTTCTTCTATTTTACTCAGTATCTGGCCCATGCCTTTCACACAGCATAGCACAGCATAGTCCTGCTGTAGGGGTAGAATTATTCCTTTTTCTCCTGGGCTGTTCTATCTTGCTTATTAAATACATTGGCATCTAGTTGTCCCACTGGCAAAGAGGATTGTCATTTTACAGCACATTCCTGATCCAAGAATGGATGAGCCAGACTGCAGATGTAAAAGTGGGACAAGAATAGGTAAAGTACAAAACACTCTGTACTTTTTGCTGTCTGGTTCAAGATGTTTATATTCTGGATTTTCCTTCATTCCCTTCTCTTGATGACTGTTTACACAGATTAAAGCAGAAGTTGGAAAGTTCAGAAGTCCATTTAGGCATTGGAATATTGAAAGTGAAGTTTCAAATGAGCCAAATGTTACCGTTGCATCACTTATTTTGGGAACAGAGAAATTGAGGTTAAATACCAATTTAGGTGAAGTAATGCAAACTCTTGTGTGAACATCACCAGAGTGGTAAAGTGCTCTTCAGCATTTTTATTACTTCAGCAAGAGCCAGTGTAAAGTTCTTTGGCATTCACACCTCAGCTTTTAATTCAGACAGCTACGAGGAAAGTTCAGGTTAATGTAGGGATTTCCATAACCAAAACACATTCTTAAAAATACTGCATAATTGAGCTAGGTTGATGTGGCTGTGTATGCCCTACAAGATGGCTTACTGTCAGAATTCTCCACTTAGATCAGTTACTATGTTCCCACAAAGTAATCAAATAAAGCTGTTCCACTTCTAGTTTTGATCACTACTGCCTCACTCAAATCTACTTGGGCCTGTATTTTCTTTATGCTCTTCTTAAAGCCAGTTTTTGTTATGAGGCTGTTGCCAATATGTAAATCAGTGTTTCTGTTTCAAGTGCTCTTGGAATAGATGTCATTGGAAGCTCCAGTCTCGTGAGATCAGAAGCTCAGGTTGGCATTGCATTATATAACTGCAGACTAGGACACTTCAGCCCAACTGTTCAAGACTTGCATTTGACACAGGGCTTGATAAATGGGTGGATGCCTGAGACAGCGCAGTGAAAATCAGGAGGAGATTGCAGAGGTTTCTGGGGATATTTTCCAAACGAAATACAATCATGTCTGCTATGAACTTGTATCACTCCCCTATTGCTTCAGAGGAAGACTGACTGTAGCCATCAGTGACTTATGTGATTTTAGATTGATCTAAAATCAATGGCCTAGAGCTTTTCCTTAAAGATCATTTAACCACCACAATGTCTTCATCTCTGCCTTCAGTTTCAGATCTCAGACAGACAGTAGCAGCTTTCAGCAAAATGCCTTTTGGATAATGGGGAAAAGAGGAAATACTCCCTGTTATTTGGGACAGAATCATGGAATCATACAATTGTTTCTGTTGGAAAAGACCTTTACGATTATCAAGTCCAACCATTAACTTAACATTGCGAAGTCCACCACTAAACCATCTCTTTACCTACACATCTTTGAAACACCTCCAGGGATGGTGACTCAAGCACTTTGCTGAGCAGCCTGTTCCAACACTTGACAACCCTTCAGATGAAGAAATTTTTCCTGTCTCCAATCTCAACCTCCCCTGGTGCAACTTGAGGCCATTTCCACTTGTCCTGTCACTTGTAAGAAGAAGACCAACCCCCATCTTGGTACAGCCTCCTTTCAGGTAGTTCTGGAGAGTGATTGCATCTCCCCTCAGCCTCCTTATCTCCAGACTAAACACCCCCGGTTCCCTCAGCTGCTCCCCATCACACTTGTGTTCCAGACTCTTCCCCAACTTCAGTGCCTGTCTCTGGACACCATCCAGCACATCAGTGTCCTTCTTGCAGTGAGAGGCCCAACACTGAAGACAGCACTCAAGGTGCAGCCTCACTAGTACTGAGTATGGGTGAGGCCAATCATTTCTCTAGTCCTCCTGGTCACATCAGTGTTGATTTAATCCAGGATGCCATTGGCCTTCTTGGCCACCTGGGCACACTGCTAGCTCATGTTCAGCAGCTGTTGACCAACATGCCCTGGGCAGCTTTCCAGCCCCTCTGCCCCAGTCTGTAGCATTACATGGGACTGTTGTGACCCAAGTGCAGAACCCAGAATTTGGCCTTGTTGAACCTTATACAATTGGTATAGTTTCACTGTTAATGATAAGTAGGTTATCCAATGCTATGGAACAAAAAGATGCTCTGTCTTTTGACAATGCATGCCTATCTAGGCACCAATTTGAGTATGACACATTTTATTCATTTCTTTTATACATGAAGCAACTGAGCCATGAGAAGTATAATGCACAAGTATATTACTAAAGCAGAAGGATTGGTAGGTGGTTCATCCAGGAAAAGGGCTCAGGAAGCAAAACTGTCTTGCCACTCACTTCCTAACTTTACCACTTCCCCTTCCCAGCTGCATCCTTTCACACTTCTTGTTTGTCTCAGTCCCTGAGTCTGAATGTCCATTTCAATGTCAACTGATGGTGGACTGTGATGCAGTGAAAAACGCTTTGGATCCAGCACTTGGAGAGTAAACTGCAAGGTATAATCAGGGATAATTCCGTGTAAACCCACAGTAATTACAGGTGAGATTAATTTAGCCAGTTATGTTTAATTTAATGAGTTACGGGCATAAAATGTGAAGTCATGAAATTTCCAGTGCACTGGTTTATTACCAAAGGCAAGCAGGTCTAAATCCACTAAATGTCATAGCAGCTTATTGTTTTAAATATCAAGTGGTAACATCCGCATCCATCACGGATTCCATGTGTGTGCTCAAGCACTTACATGGTAGTCAGATAAAGCTCATGAGTGGGATTTTAAGAACACCCATTTAAAGCTGTCAGACTCTGGGAGCTAAAAGAGCAAAGGAAATTCACTGCCTCTCAGCACAACTTGTTATACAATTAATTTGATCTAGAAACAGAGTATTTACAGGGTAATTTGCAATACGTAAACTGTTAAGCACAAAATGGCACTCTTTAAGTCATTAAACACAATTCACCTTCATTACAGGCACAGTTGGGATCCAGGGATTTCTCTTTTTGTGACTGTGAGCAGAAAAAAGGGTTGTCGTCAGGAAGATGACTTCTGTAGAATTTAATCAAGTCTAATACCAAGTATAAGTGATCAAAATGATGTTTGATCAACACAACTCACAAAATGCTTCTTCTCAACAAGACTCTGATATAAACTAAGCTTATTAATGCACCCAGGAATTCACCTTTAAAGTGTAACTCTAGGAGCACAAAGCAGTTAATGTGATCACAGTCAAATAGCAATTAGGTTTCATCAAGACTGATATAATGGTATTTTCCTTCATGCAAGATAAACTGTTAGTTAAGGGACTACATTATTGTTTCCTATGCTCTCTGGTTTTAATAAGCATACTGACTTGAAAAAGCCCAGTAGCGGCTGCTTTTTAGCATGTTTTAATCAGCCCAAGTAGTAATTTCTCAACTGAAGTCTAAGGCTACATACAGATTTAACTGTCTCACTGCATGGTTTTAAAGATCCAAATTCAGTTTTTCTTCCTCTGATTTATACACCTATAAAACCAAACCACATTTTCCTAAGCATCCTGGATCCAATTAAGTATAAATTGTCTTGTGAAGTCCATGCTGATTTCTACCAGCAGAAAGTCTGGATGCAAGTATCAAACAGTACAGCCTTGCCTACAACTTTGAAAAGACACATGGGCAGGTTCACTCCTGTGTGGAGTTTGCAGGAGAGCTCTCACAAACTAGACAACTGTAACCTACGCCTGTGACTTCATGTCTGTGCTCACAATCTAAAGATTAAACTCAATGTCCTCATGACACTGTTGTTTTTTTGTGTAAACAACAGAAACAACTCCAGTGTTTGTTAGTACTTGTCGAGAAGAAAGTAGGCCCGAGCCCTACTCATGTGGATGACAAGAAGTAAGAAAAGTGCTTCCGATTACAGGAAACCCTCCAAACTAAGGTCAAGTCACCTCCTGCAAGGGCTCAAGAGACTTGCACTCTGAAGTATAAAAGGTATAATGAGAACGTAGAATTTTCTCTCCCTGATAGATGTGAAGATGTCTACCTGCTCATTTGGAGCAAAGAAGATCTAATGAATGCAGAGCAAACAACTCAGACTCAAAAATCATTATTAGACAAAATACTATTTCAAAAATGGGAGAACTGACAACTGCCAACAATTTTGATTAAGTGAAGTAACTTATTCTTTCCCAGCATTTAAGTGAAATATAATTCTTAGCTCCTGGACTTTAAGCAATAACAGTAAGTTTCTTGATATCTTCCTTGTTTCTTTTAAATTTATAATTGAAATACCCAAAGTATCTTGAAAATGTTATTTCGTGGAATCACAGAATGGTAGGGGTTGGAAGGGATCTTTAGAGATCATCTAGTCCAACCCCCCTGCAGAAACAGGGTCACCTAGATCAAGTCGCATAGGAACATGTCCAGGTGGGTCTTGAAGACCTCCAAGTAAGAAGCCTCCACAGCCCCTCTGGGCAGCCTGTGCCAGGGCTCCCTCACCTCAACAGTGAAACAGGTTTTTCTTATATTTAAGTGGAACTTTTTATGTTCCAGCTTCATCCCATCACCCCTTGGCCTGTTGCTAGCTGCTATAGAAAAAAGGGATGTCCCAACCTCCTGACACCCACCCTTTAGACATTGGTAAATATTAATAAGATCCCCCCTCATTTCTTTTCATGCTTATGGTAAGACAGTTTAAAAAAGTTTTTATGTCCCAGCTTATGGAGTTATTCATGTCTGTAAGATTTTCACTTGATGTATAAAAAATTAATAGTGACCCATTTTTTTTCCAGAGTTCCATGTAAATGAAAATCACAGAAACACAGGACTAGAAGGGATCTCCAGAGAGCACTTAGTCAAACTCCTTGCACGAAGGAAGAATCAAGAATACTTAAATCATCCCTAACGTATTTAAACTGTTCTTAAAATTGATGGTTAAAGAGTTTACCATAAAGCTGCTATGTAAATCATCACAGTTTCTGAACACCCAGAATCCAGAAGTTCAGGGAATTTCTTTTTTTGCCATCATTCCAGGCCACTGAGCATAATTATTCTCAACTTTAAAATATTTGGGTAATATTTGAAAGATCTATATTTCCTGTAAATCTACTTTCCATGCCAATTAAGCAGTGTTGATTTCATCTTTCCTCATATCCTACGCTTCCTAAACCCCTTTATCATTGTTGCTTTTTTCCCTTACCATGTATACATGTTTTGTAAAGTGTGATGTCCAGAATTACACACCAGCTAAAGCCTCAGCCACGCTTCTCAGAGCAATACAGATATATTTCTACTGTGACACTTCTGCTAGTATACCCCAAAATAAGAGCTAGGGTTTTTTTTTTGCAACAGCATCACATTCCTTGCTTATAAATAAACTAGTCTGCAATCCATTATAACTCCTATCATGTATTCTGAACTCTGTAACTGCTCTGTTTTTCGCTGCACCTATTGATTTTAGTCTTGTTGACACCGAGCCATTTCTCCAATTTATCAAGAAGGGTTTGAATTACAATTCTGCCTCGCAAAGTGCTTGCAGCCAAACCCTTGTGTTTTGGTGTCACCCACAAGTGATGTAACTATATTCTATATTTCATTGTACAAGATACCAGTGAAAATAATAAAGGAGACGAGTATAGAACAGGTCCCTGTAGAGATCCACTTGAAATTCCCTAGTATTTGAGAGAACCTTTTAACAAGCTGTGCACTCCCATTTTAGTCATCATATGAGGACTACATTTTTCCAATACTCTTTGAGAAAGCAGTGCTAGAAAATAACAAATTCTTTCTGAAAGATACATCCCATCTACCACTTTCTTCTGAACCACTTACCACAGACAAGGAAGGGAATTGGGTTGGTTTGATACAACTTCTTTCCCATTAATATATCCACCTATATTTTAAGCATATTACTGCCTGCCTTTAGTAAAACAGTTCCTTGTAAAGAGATCATTTTGGAATGTTTGTGGAGATTGAGGGGTCTGTAATTACTCAGATCTTAATTTGGCCACTCTTTATTTTTGAAAAGGGGGTTCTATGTTCATTCCTCAGACTTTTACAAGGGAGGGGTGTGTGGGGGGGTAAATTTGCCATGCAGCAATCATAAGGAATCTCTTTTCAAATAGCAAACTAGTAACTTCATTAGAAACTGCAAAAACAGGAGTTCTGCCACCATTCCCACTTGCAAAAATTCCCATGGAAATTTCAGAGCTTTTAGTAAAAGGAAAAGATTTTCCTGCTTTTTACCCTGGAAATATACCCTTGATAACTAGAAGTTTAGTTTGAAGTATTTAACATGTTACAATATCCCTTTATTTAAAGACAGGTGAAGTCCTGGAATTTCTCTGTCCCATGAGTAGAGTCCAAGAGTGAACAAGTAATGAGTGGTCTGTCTGGTACAAGGAGATTTCTAGAAAGTGGAGAGAAAGGAAGAGGAAAGGTAGGGATGATATGAGGATGGACTCATGCTCTGCATTGTGCTGAATGAAAACAAGGAAAACTGCTTCCTTCTTCCTCTCAAAGCCTTCCTGAACTTCAAATAAGAGACAAAGAAGCTGCCAGGAGTGTTTACTGGCAGTATTTTAGTACTTTTTTTCCCCGAAATTATCTGCTTGCTTTTTCCATATCTGATTCAACAATCTTTTCTTATACAGTAAACAACATATGTTTAAATTTAGGCCCATATGTAAGGCCTAGAGATATCAATGAGCTTATGCTTTTGCAAGACTGTAGTCATACTACGTACACAGTATTTTTTTCCTAGAGGTTTTTAATTAAGGATGCTTTTTCAAAGCAAGCAGAAACTGTTAGCATTTGGCATTAACTGTTAGCATTTTCCACAGCCATAAGTACGCAGAGTTTAAAGGTCTAATTCCTCATCCACTCAGATGGTAATTCCAGACATATAATAGCTTGTTGTCTTAGCCCAAATCAAGTCTGTGTAGGCATAAAGTGCGTCTGGCCGCAATATTCCCTGAAGTTATGAATGGCATGTCCCTGCTTTCCAGCCCTGAACTCCTGTGTGATTTGCCATAAAATGGCAAGTTTCACAGACCTAGAAGTGGCTATATTTCAGGGAAAAAAAGTAATATAAATGTAATTCTGTAAGGAAAGTTGGGATCTTGAGAGTACAAGAAAGAGATATCAGCGTTAGGAATTATTTCAAGGGCTAAAGCCACAGTACCATAGATATTGTAGACACTGCAGACTTTATAAATGATTACAACTTAAAAACCCTCTAAATATTTCATGAACTAAATTGTATAATCTGGTCAACATTTACTGTAAACCAAATAAGTAACTAAGCTGCCCATTAATTCAGAGAGCAGAGTGTGATAATAAAACTGCTCTTAAAAATGGGAGTCGTTGTGAATGACTGCTTTTAACGTTTTAATAAGCATCATTAACTTTATATGAAAGGTTTATAAACATTTACTTTGCAAAACTTCTCTGCTAGCAATAGGATAGATTTAATTGCTTGTTCTCATAGAGGTTTCTTTCTTAAACAGTGAACTGAAAGTAGGCAGTGTGGCCTAAAATTCACTGCAGACCTTCAGACTGCATGAAATATAAACCTTCTCCCATTCCTGGGATCTAGTTCCAACACATGCCATAAGATGGTCACTTATATCCAGTGGAGCTCACTTTGCTTTGCACATCAGGCAAAACCTTCCTTCTCTCTTTATTTAATGGAATAAACCTATTAGCAGTCAATCATTAACTCCTAGGGGCTCAATTCAGTAAAGGAAAAATTACCTCCACAGTTGCCTGCTGTGCGGTCTCCTGATGGCTCTGCAGCTGAAGAGTCTGATCAAAATAGCTTATGTGGAATTAATACAAGGAATACAGTGCATTTTCTTACTTTAGAATCTTCAAGTATTAATTAATGAAACCTCACAACACTGGTAAGCAGGTAAAGACTATAAATGCCCCACCAAAGGATAACCTAGGTGTGCTGAGTTGAAAAGTGTTTCCAAGCTGTAAATTGTTGCCAGATCTGGGATTAAGAGTCACTCAGGAAGTCATTTGGTCTGCCTGTGCAGTTTCTACACGGCACTGCATTTCTGCAGTTAAGGGGTTTGACCATGCACAACTGTGGGGTGGTTTTTCCTTAGTTCTAATCTACTCTTTCCCATGCCCCTGTCCTGCCTGTATCCACTTCAAGGCGGGTGTATCGTCCATGATGGGTAAAGGAACAGCACGGAGTCTATACACCACATACATGCAGCACTTCCTGACGAGTGTAAGGGAAACAGGAAAGGTCGAGGAACACTGAGTGCTTTGTGTGCTGGACTGGATTGGAAAGAACACAACTAAGTTGACTGTCACATAATTTCTGATGAAGTCATTGCCCATATTTGTTCTCCACAGCACGGTCTGTTGCTGATGAGAAGCCATTTTATCTGCTAGCCAAAATTAAGCCAGGAGTGCATTTTCACTGGTACCAAGGATGTGATGCTTGGAGAGGTTTAAGAAACACTGGCAAAAGTCTTACTGCAGACTGGTATCAAATTAAAGCTGCTTTTGTCAGTATTGCTTATTTTGCTCAGAAATCCCCTGCATCAATTGCACTGTCAAACCCACTTTTTTTTCCAGCCTGGTTTCTAAGGAAAAAAAATAATGCAGTTGTGCTACCAGCCTGTCTCTCAGTCCTGACCCTAATGATCTTTAACCTGCCAGCCAATTTCAACCACATCTCACAATGCCTTCAGGATAGAGGTCTCAAAAATCTTCCTCTCCTAAGAGTTTAATGAAAATCAGGAGTTAGTAGAGGGGAGAAAATGACCGTATTAATCCCTTCTCTGAGGAAAAGACGTGGAGAAAGGAGGCTTCATTCAGCTGGCAGCGGCTAGATGGGGAGTCATATGTGTGTGAGGACTGCCTGAGCAGCACAGCTTGCCAGTCAGCACAAACAGAAGTACTCCAGGCTTGTCACAGCAGAAAGCCAAAAGGTATATAGAGGGGGGACAGGGAAGGGGTCGCAGAAGTGCAGGGAGCAAAGGAAGAATGTGTGGCATTGCAATATGGGGTGGTTTTAGGAACCTGAGATGGGTGGGGTATGGATAGGGATTCAGGGAATGGGGGGAAATTGTTAGCATCTTGGGGAGAAGAGGAAGAAATGGGCCGCTGGGTTTATGGGGGAGACCTGCAGATATTGTAGGCAGAGCTGTCATAGGCTGGCTTACTGAGTGGAGGAGATGTAGGTTAATTAATCCTGCTGCTTCTGGAATCATTTATTAAATTACACACAGCTTCTGTACTAGAAAGGTTGGCTGGGGTATGCCTGGATAGCATATTGTGTAAGACAGACTTTACACAGGAGTGGGTTTGAAATACAAGAGGGGCATTAAAGGACCTTGTTTTTTTCTTTTTTTCATGGTGGGCAAATAAGCAATGAGTCAGTTCAGCTAAGGGGAATGATTTAGTGATTGATCTGCGTGTCAGGTTTGAAATCACTGCTGTAGACTCCTTGAAACTACAAGGTCATCTCAGCCCTTCATCGTTCCAAGGAAGAAAAATTAAGTGCCATGCAGTTACCACATCTGGTCCTTTGACTGAGGCCTTTAAAAATGAAGGCCTATTTGTTCTACATGGCTTTGAAAAAATCTGAGGTACCTGCTCATGTTTTCACACCCTCTAGTGTTATGTAGCAACCTGCACAACACAGATTTGTGTATTTACCTACATCCAGCTGATAAAATGTATTACAGACAGAGCTGTAATACATACGTTACAGTATGAATGAGCACTGAAAAATGAGATGAAAAATGAAAACCTGCTAACACCAGTGCTAAACACTAGCTCTCTACACTGTGTGTGAATAGATGTTTAGACCACTAACAATTCCCCCTCAATATGCACATGAGATTCTCTCCTTCTCTTGCTTCTTTACTAGTACTCATGGTAACAGTACAATGTTCAAGTCAAATGTAGAATCAGTTAAGCTCGCCAAGCTCTGTACTACCATGACCATCATAGTGATTCAGTTGAAGCTAATGTGGCAACATGGAGCTTTACCTGAAGCTCACCCAAACACACACATTTAGGTTTTCATGAACTGCCACATTCAGGGACAATGGCCAAACAGCATTTGTTCATCAGCTCTGCATGGAAGCCGTGTGTCAAGATGAGCTGCACGCTGGCCATACATGGAGTCCAACCAAGTCTCTTACTGCAGAAGGTTACCTTGCCACTGTCTGTGCTTGCTTCTTCCCTGTACAGTACACAGGGTACAATGGAGTCCTTCTTTGTGGCTGAGGCCACAATGTACTGAAGAAACTGCACCTGCACTATAGTGCTACTAATAACTGCTGGCCTCCAGAGCTGTCAGTGCATTAACTTCCCATCGGCACTACATTCACTACTGTCAGATTCTCATTTTTAGAGAAAGAAGTCTGATTCAACTATTTCACACTGAAAACTAATAAAAAAGAAATAACACAAAGTGGAAAAATTAATTTCATGCCACTTTTAAGATAAACTTTACAGAAGAGAGAGTAAAACAAGTAATAGCTACTTGTGTTTTCTGTAAGCTACTTTGACAAGAAATCAAAGCAAGTCAGGGAAGCATGTTTCTCCAATATTGAGAATGTAGCTATAATAACTGTTACATTAGCCAACACAAATTGAGAAAGCCTCCAAATCTGTGACTTGTCTGCACATGTCAAAAGGAGCATCTGGTCCTGTGATTTGCTGGGAATGAAAAATACAGCTTAGTGTAGGGGGAGGGCTGTAAGTGAATAGTGAACAAAGGACACAGCTATCTGCAGAAGGTGTCTGGTTTAAGCTCAGTTTAATCTTTGCTCCTGTGCCGCCTTTGTTTGAATGTGTCCCTGCAGATGGGGGTGGGGTGGGGTTGGTTGGAGGAGGGGGTAAGTCTAAAAGAAAGGAACATCAGGTACTGCTGAAACTCATTGAAGTTGCAATCTGCAGCGGGTACAGGCTTCGATTGCTGACAGAGTTACAAGCATCTGAGGGACACAAAGAGAGGAGTCTTAGCAAAAAAAGTGTGTGCTTTCAATCCCAGATAAGACTTGCCTTTTTCTTCCTTATGTGGTCCGTGCTCTGCATGAAGACGTTTCTCCTGAAAGTGATAGACTAATAACGATGAGTTGAGCAAGGCACAGAGCACACAGGGAATGTGCAAATACTCACCCCCTGCCCCCAGCCCTGCAGGAAACCTGCACTGCTCCTGCTCTTCTAATCCAAATTTGAGGCATATTGAGCTGGCCTGAGTTTCCCAGCTCTCCCTCTAAGGGGATGGCTAATAAATGCTCCGTGAGAACATTCTCATGGAGATTTGCTATTGCATAGCTAATGCACTTCAAGGTATTGCCAATTTATCCACAGGTTGCTTATATCCTGAAGCACGTTAGAATTGTCTCTGGTTTTCAAAACTCCTCTTGAATTATCTCTACAGCTCCCTTCCAGTTTTGTATCACCTCAAGATCATGTGTCAATGTTGACTTACAATATCTTTGCCTTTATAAGACTCCATGGTTAGTAGTTACTGCTTGCTTTTATCCTGTTTTTTTCTACTAGTCTGCAAAACACTTCACTTTCCTGCTCTAGACCACTGAGCTTGTTCTCATGGAAAACTCTGCTCACTTCAACCAATGGCTGACTGACTTTACTCATCTTTCTCTTTCCTTTAGCACCAGCTTGCAAAAATCTTGCTTGATTGCCCTTTTTTTTTTGCTCTTTGAAATGTTAATTTTCTTTCTTTCCTTGTCCTTGGCTCAAGGATTCTTTTGAGATGTTTCTCTACCTGTGCAAAGTTGAGCTTTGCAGAAGTGGTTTTATGCATTGACTTATTCTGTGAGGTCTCTGTCACAAAGCTGGTGGGATGAAAGGTGAAAAACAAGGGAAATGTGGTAACATCCTACATGGAATATGAAGGAGGAACACACCTTGCAAGGAAGAGGAGTCTGGAGTGTCTTTGACAAGACATCACAACACGTGCAAAGGGCTAAAAAGACAGATGCAGTTGGTTTCCACACTAAAGAACACCTTCAGTTTTACAGACATGGACTCTTCTCATGATGTTTTCTAGGAGGGGAAAAAAATGTGGAAAGGTATGTCCTTATTCGTTTTCAAACCTTTAGGAATACAGCTACCTTAAAGCACACAGCTCCCTATCCCTGCACTTCCCAGTATCTTCTGCTTTCATGTGGTTTTGGCTTAAAACTAACCTACAAATAAAAGAAATGTCTCCATTTCTTTTCTACTGTCCTCATCTGGCTAGCTGTACCTTTTCACAGGTCAAACATCAAGGCTTCAAAGTTTAGCTGCAGCCTAGGTTGTGATATGGTTTTATTCAACATGTGTAAGGGCAAATATTGAAATGCTTTTAGATGGAAAGAGACTTGGAAGAGGTCAGAAATCCTTCAGTGATTTGTACTTATTGTTTCACTCAGCTTTGTTCCCAGTGTCCAAGATCTTACACATGCAACAACCTTTATTAAAAAGTGCTTCTGTGGTGTTTATCTGTGTTATGATTCATATTGATTTCAAGCGAGAGACTATCCAAAAAAGGGAAGGGAAAGGAATACACGTCAAATCTTCAGCTGGTGTAAGTAGCTGTTGCTTTACTGAAGCTTTACTAAAGCTGAGCAAGCCAACCTAATTTATTCCATGAGAGGATCTAGACCAAAACCATGCTCAGCAATTTCATGCTGAAAGGCACTGAAACCCAGGTATTTCTGAATGTGCTTTGATATGGATAGCAAACTATTTTTATGTGCAGTGAAGATATCATGACTTGAGGAAAAAGCACACATAATGCTCTTGAGTTTAGATATGAAACCACTTTGTGGCCTCATTTAGTTAGATTTATTTCACTGCTGCCTCCCTTCCTCTACATTCAATCTAATACTATAAAAATCAAATCTGTCTTACTGAAAGAGTTGATGTCCTCTAAAAATACCTGAAAAGGAATAGGATTAAAAAGGTTTCCCCTCCTCCTAAAGCAAAACAGTAAACAGAGCTTATTTTTTAGAATTGTTTTCCAGTCAGCTCCACTGGTTGTTTTTATAGCATCCTGTGTGAATAGTAAATTTTATAACAACAGATGGTTGTTAGCCTTTGCCTGTTTTAAGCAGAAAAGACAGTGCAGCCTTACTACCAGTGGGTTGGTAAATATTTCAATGCAGAGAAATAAGACAATGGAAAGTAGAAAAATTAAAAGGAGTGATGCTTCTTTATGTATTTTAGATATGTATTACTACATCTACACATTGATTGCCTTGAAAGAGGGCATGAATGACTATTCTATCTATAAGGCACTAAGTAGTTATTCTTTTTACATGAGCATTTCATTGAGATGTTGATGTAATTTAGAAATAAAGCTACTTCCTCAGATACAGTCCCTTCTTTCTGATACTGCCTGGACAAGGAGCCTCTCACCCAAAGAAGTGATGGCTCAATAGGCAGTGGCACCTCTCTCATAAAAAGTGTAATGAGCCAGGTTCTTCCAAAATGCAACAGCGTATTGTCTGGGCTCCAAAAAGCGCTGCTCTGGCTGGGGACAACTGGTCAGACATATGAAAGTCCACATATCCAAAAGCATCCAAGTGAGACCTAAAATAAAGATTAGCTTCCCAGTCCAGGTACCTCAGCCCTGCGCTCACCACAGCAACTAAGCCCAGAAGTATACGTTCAGGTGAAACATCTCTCTCGTCTTGAAGTCAGTGTGACTTTTGCTGTTCCTTAAGTAAGGACAACGTTTTCCCTCGAAGTATACTGAAATATTTCACTGAGTCCTTGCCTTTTTAGGCAAATCTGAGCACTGCTTTTCAGATTTTTCTTCTTTTTCCCCCAAAAGGAGATTTATTTCTGGAGCCTCAGTGTCATGATACTGCTTTTCTCATTTTCGGGAGAGAGTTCACATGTATCTGGAAAGTAGCTAACACTGAAACTAATGAGAAACATGTGGGAAATGCTGCTTTCTTATCACAGTAGAGCCAAAAAACCTGAAACAAAATAAACTAACTCCTTTTTTGGGTATGGTGCATTCTCCTTTATAGGAACCGTTTTGCATTTTATGTGCTGAATGGAGCCAGTGAAAAAATCAAACCAGACAATTTTCTACTTTTCTATAGATCTTGTTATTTGTCATTTGTGAGACATTCAGTTAACTGCTGGTTTATTTGAGATAATCTTGGTAAACCTACAGAACACAGTTTAAATTATTCTAAGTAATCACTCAAAGATTGGTCCTAAAAATGGAATAAATGCTACTTCATCTTTCCTTAATCAGTAATACAGTGTTTAAAATGTTTGACTGATCCCATCAGTAGCTAGAAACACAAAACTTTACCAATCAAAGAGAAATTTATGAACAGTCTGAGGTAAAAATGTTTTATAACCTGATTAATAAATAAAAATAATAAATGTGTAGAACCTTTGTAACCTATTTGTAAGCAGTAGTTCAGAAACAAAAAGAATGCTGAGAATAAACATCTTCTTCATTAACAAATTTGGTAAATTAAGAGTGAGTTAGTAACAACCCTTTGAAAAAGCAAATAAAAAGCAACTAGATTTCATAGGAGTAGTCACTGTAGACACCACATTGCCAGAGAAACAAACTCAATTAAATACCTAAAATTATGGAGGTTAAACAAAATAAGAAAAATACTATTTTTCACTGATATTTTAGCATGAGACCCACTCAGATGAATATTCAAGTTAGAAATCAGAACATTTTATGATGGAAAACAAGTGATTTTAAAAGAACAAGGAAAAATATAGGGAAGCTACGAAACACTTCTTGATTCCAGCAGGATCACACTTTACTCTTTCTAACGTGTTCCTGTCACCTCACATCAGTTCCTGTATCCTTTAATTCAAACAAAGAACATCATTAAGCTATTCCCATACCATTATGCTGCTCCAATTGTTTAAAAAACACTAGAGCATATCTCAAAATCACCTCCTTAGCAAAGAGTGACTCCATGCAACCTTGCAGGCTTGGGTAGACCTGAGCTCACTCCAGAGGATGGTGGGACCTGCACAGCCTTGCCGTGTCTTTTGAAATGCCATTGAGGGGGCTGAGACACCCACCTGTGCCTTTCATTGCTCCAATGCTGGCCTGATCTCTGGCAGATTTGTGACCTTGTTTATCAAGTAGTGAATCATCAGTGTCAGTATTTAGAGTGGAAACACAAAATACCTAACACAGAGGTATCTTTACTGACTAGTACTCGGTGTTGTTTTCAAATAGCTTTCCAGACAATTCTTTTCGTGATTCCAATTAAGAATTTGGATTTTTCTAGCAGATTCTTTTCTTTTCACCTCAGAACCACTTCTGTTTTCAAACTCCTTACTGCTAAAAATAGTTGCATTAGGAAGAGCTCAATGAATTGTGTTCTATACTTTCCAGTGCAAAACCAACGAGGTTCCTACAGAGTTCAGTGGAAATTGTTCTTGCCAGCCTACACCACTTGTCCCCTGCTAGCTAGTTGTCTCTACCATACAGCTGAGAACAAAGACTTCTCTTAGAAAAAGTCTTAGTTTTAGAAAATGTCCAAGGTTTTGAAATAACTTATGGTTTTCTTATTGTTAAATTTTCATATTTAGAAAACTCAGCCTTTTTCCCCCCAGCCCAGGTTCAAGCTGCTCTGTCCCACACCATGTGCACAGGAGCCTAAAGACTTCCTCCTGAGCATAGCCCGAGGCCACTGCTGCCTATACAGTTGGCTGAATTCAATCAGAGGTTGTGTGATTCCTATTTTTGCAGTAACTGTATTTAATTTATCTGGAAAATAACAAAGATTTTAATTTTTATATATTCTAGTCTCTGCTGCCATTGATTTGTCAGTAGAATGGAATGGAAAATGCTATCAAGCTCTGGCAGCTGAACTGCAGTGGTGATGAAAGCTTGCCCTGCTTTTACTCTCTATTTCACCACTCGCTACCTCTCCAATGATGATTTGTCTACACTGTCATTTTTACTAGCTGTGGTATAAAACACAAGAATACTGTTCTCAGGTCATAGCTAGAGTGGAGAAAAAAGTAATCCTTTTGTTTCCATCACGGAGTTTCCATATTAAAGTAGCTGAGAAGGAAAATCCTCCCACTTTAGATTTTTTTTTGTCTGGCTATATACAGAGCACTTAGAAATGATGGCCAAGGTTATGGTTAAATTCAGCAAGCTGAAAACAAGAGACATAGAGAAAAAAATGTTAGAGAGAGAGAGGAAAAAAATGTATTCATCATGTTTTTAGTGAGATGATCTGTGCATAAACACTGGGACTATCCCTTAAAACCTGAGCAATTTTCAATTTGAAAAAGCTGATATATCCTGAAATGCTCGGTGGTAGAACATATGTTTATGTATATTTTTCATACAACAGTAGCAAGAGAAAGAGTTGGGAAATCATTCATAGCTGTTGCAAGTAGTCTACATCCATAGGGATCAGTAATATTCTCACTATTTAGAGCTGAGCCAAAGTTGTTCGTTATTTCACTGCGTCTCCTCCAAAGCTGAGCCTCTTACTGAGCAATTGAGGAATGTAACAAAGACATAGGTTTTGGATTGAATTTGTAGTCAGTTGGTTCCAACTCTGAAAAGGTCTTTATTTCTTACTATATTTATGGGCTTCTGGGGAGCGGGCAGGAACATTGTGCTCAGTATGAGAAGGAGGAAGGATGGAAAAAAGCGTGCCACAGACAGGTATTAACAAAACTCTCTGTGCTGTTTCTTCTGCTTGAAACTATAGGTCTATGGCCTGAGTATTTACTGATGCTATGAAATAAAGACAGAAACATGTGGGTTTGAGGTCTACTAGACTAACACAGATAAAGGACTCGTCAGGATGAACTCTGGGGAATTTTCACTCTGGAGAGCAATCCCACTGAAAGCAATGGACCTGCTTAGAGGAATAAAGCTACCACAGCACCACTGCTGTAGTCAGACTCACACACAACAAGAATCCCATGTAAAATAGCTGATAGGATGAGAAGTGCATGTGCCAAGTTGTTACTGATAGTGCTTAACTAAGACCATGTGTATTAATGGGCCTGAGCACAGGAAATGAGAGATTTCCCCCTGTTCTAATGATGTCTAAGAGTAAATTCTGTGTAAAGAAACATTTCATTAGGAAATAGCTGACTGACTGGAGTCCTTAAATAAAAAAGAGACAGATTTCCATTCCTTTTTTCTTGTATTAGAGGCAGTCTTGGTTTCTGCTGCTTTCCCAGATTCCTTAAGACTGTTTTCCAGACATTCCCACGCTGCTAATGTCAGGCCAATATCTAATCATTTTTTTTCCTGAACTGCTTATATTCACAATATCTTTCAGTTCAAAGGGCATAAATCAGTTATGTTATTCTCCTAGCCAACACTCAGGACACACAGAAAAGCCTTCCTCTTTCTGATAGTAGCAGATGTAGGTCTTAGACTGAGGCAAAAGTTTCCAAATGCTAACAAGTTTTCTTGATAGGTTACTGATGTATATGCTTAGATTACAGAGCCTTATCCATACAATTGGTTTATAATGTAAATTCATGACCAGCCCATGTTTAAATACTACAGAAAAATGTGTTTCTTAACAGTTAATTCTCAAACAGAAGCTGAAATTTTTATAATTGTACCATTGCCTATTGTCACAAGTAAAACTTTTAATTGTAGTCATAATTTTTTACTGTTGTTATTTTATTGCTCTAGCAACATAACTTGATTTCGTTGACATGTGCCATTGCACTGTCAGGCATTAGACATAATTATATGGGGGAAAAACCCCAAATTATTCCCAACAGCTTGTTTATTAGACAGCACATCAACTTTCAGTAGTAAATAAGACTTATTTACTAGTAGTAAATAAGACTAACTTCTTGTGGCTAGGCAAGACTGTGTACAATATTTATAACCGTGCTACATACTCAATTGTAGAATATCTGCTAATGGAGAGATCTTGAGGGAATCTGAAAGCTTGTGCAGCACATTTTCATACTTAGGTATGAATATCAATACCTGTATCAAGATAAAGTCTGATGTTTTTTTACAGGCCTTTCATACCAGACTCATCAAGCTTTGTCTCTGCTTATTTCTAAGTCTAATAATTTCATTTCAGCCCTAGTCTAAATCAACAGTAATGCAGATTTGCTCTTCAAACTGTCCTTATGGATCTTTATACTTTACCTGTTTAATACTTTGTAAATAACCTGAGACAACTTATGTGAAAATACTCTCTGATCACATGACTCTTCACAGAACTTAAACTGGAAACTGAGCTGCTCATTAAAGAAGATGTTTTTTGCTTTTTTTGGGAGTTAGAATAGATTAAAAATGTGTAGAGCAAAAATGACAGAATGCAGTTTATTTTAAAAGCTGTTAAAAACCTAGTTAACTGCCACAAGGAAAAGCTAAATCAAATATGGTGATCTTGAATCTTTCTGTTGCCAGTCTTTAGAACAACAAACGAAAAAGAACCTGAATATTCCTGCAAAGCACAGTAATAGTCCAACAGAACTACACAGACCAGTGCTCACATAACAGATTCCCAAAGAAGTTTTGAGGCTACTCCATTCAAGTATTTGGCCAGGCCTGCTTCAGTCTATATCACTATGCAAAGTTCCTAACAGCCCTTGACTTGTGTTATCTTGATGCTAGCCCAAAGAAAAGGTTGCTCAAATGTGTTACAGATACTAATCTGATTCTTCCCTTCATTAAAAGGAGTTTCTGGCTCTTTCTTGATATCTTCTACATTAGCTGGGCAGAGAAGAAAGATACCCAGCTTTCTTTGTAAAAGTGTATCTTCAGAAGCATGCAGATTTGTTCTTTGCTGGACAAATCACTATTTACTTACTTATTAGTTTCAAAAGAAAACATTCAATATGAGATACTTTTTCAAAACCAGTGTTTTCTTAAGAAAAGAAATATTTTGGTCCAAACTTCCTTCATTTAGCATGGACACTCTTCCATCTCCTGCCAATTTCTGACCAAGAGTAATTTATGCCACTAACAGGAGAATCTCCTCATTTTTAGGTTGTTGCTGCCATATGACCAGCTGTTGCTGACCTCTTCACCCATATGATTGTAGAGGAATTACTTCAGAAAGATTTACAGAGTACAAGACTCTATGAGCTGTTCCTTGAAGTGGGTAAGGATGGAAAAAGCAAAGCCCCAGTTTTCATGGGTATGTTTTGTAGTCTATCCCCATACTTCAAGATTCTAAAAGCATAAAAATGATACAGTAGGCAACATGATCAAAACCATAGCATGTTTAGTTAAAAATGTTGACACTTCCAACTAAAGGTTCAAAAAGAATGTCTTTTAAAATTTCATTTTTTAACTATTCATCAACTAATTTGACATTTTGAAGATATGATGGAAATGACAATACTTGGCTGTGGCCAAAAAAATCTGTGTTTTCAGTAAAATAAGGACTTCTATGATCATTTTGCTAGCATTTCCATACAATTTCAACCAAGATGGCAAAATAATGCCCATAGAAACTTCGTTTTGATGATGCTTTTTAGCAAAGATATTCAATTTGGGAAATGAAAACACTTGAAATTGAAAATGCTTCATTTATAGTACTAAAATTAACTTTCACTGACCACTATTTATACACTTGAATATGCCCAAATCTAATATAAACCAAAATCTTTGTCTTGCCTTTGATTTCAATAGAAAGTGGTTTGGGGTTTTCATACTCTCAGAAAAGTCTCTACACTTCTAAAGGAAAATCTTCCAGATAGGCAGCATCATTGCACCCTTACTATGGGACAAAAGAGTCATTGCTGTTTTTCAGGTGAATTTGCCAAGTGTAATCCTATGGCATAGAATAGGTAAGATGGTTTGAACACCAAGGCTCACAGCACGTGGAGAAAAGGGAAAAATATCTGTTATCTGTCTGAATTGCTTCCAGTGGTCACTTTGTTATGGTTTTAAACTAATTAATCAGGGTTCTTAGCCCCAAAAGTAAGTTTTTTCAGTGCTATTTCAGACTAAGGTGGCTTGTTGTTTGAAAATAAGAGTGCAAGAGAGCTTGACTCCATTAAATGTAACAACCAGCATCCTAGGCACTTGCCTGCAAGTGAATTTGCCTGTACAGCTGAATGGAAAGTATTATTTATTCCAACATCTGCTTGCAGATGCTTTCTTTGAGCTTTCACAGCTTGGTCATAAGGCAAACGATTTTAATTTTAATTGTTTTTTATTTTTACAGCTGTTTAATTGGGAGAGTCCCCACTCTGGTATTTATTTGTGATGTTTGTTTACACAGAAGGCTTTTAGGTTTGCAGAGGCAGGGTTTTGCTGGTTGGAGGGGCCAGGTAGAATGTTTGTGCAGCTGGTCGCCAGGTAACCCTCCCAAACACTGCTGGAGACCACTGGAATCAAGTGTGAGCATCAGAAATGGTGCTCTCCCTGGGACTGTGTGCATTGCAACACAAGCTCAGATGTTTGCTCAGGTTTTTTTTTTGATGTCAGGCAGAATCATAATTCTACTTTGAAAAGATAAAAACTGTGAAGCAGCAATTAACTCTCTCAAATAAGTGCGTTTTAAGCAGAAGAAAATTAACTGTTTTATTGCTGAGCATGGCTGGGGAAAACCAGAAAGGTTTACTAAGAAAATTTCAGTGGATGGTTGATCCCATGCAGCCAAAATTCTTAAGTCAGACATCAAATATCAAGATAAAAAAACCAAATCACATTAAATCTCAAATAATGAATTTGAAACTCTTTGCTAGGACTGTAGACACTCTAGTCTTAAATTATATCAATGATTTGGAGTTTTTGTCTCTCTGATTGAGGCAGCTAAAAACATGGGCCTGATTCTCAGTACAAAGTCTGTCTCTTGTCCACAGGATTCGACACAGTAATTAGCAGCTAACTCTGTCTGAAAGGTGATGTCCTACTCTAAAGCAAAGCTTGCTAGTGCTGCATAGCTAGGAGCTGGAGGAGACCTTCTAGGAGGCACTGCTCTAGTCCAAGCATTGCTGGCTGTTGATAAAAATCTCAAAAGCTGGCAATTCTGCAAACCTACATGGAGCAGAAACAAGAAAAGCTTTGAAGTTTCTACCAACATGTTACAAAATATCCAGGAAAAAATGATACCAATTACTGAAAACATCTGAACATGTTAAGCACAGTTTAATCAGGTTATGACCATTTACAGCTCTGGGCTTTCGTGGATCTGGACTGTAGTAAAACTCATAAGAGAAACGTAGGTGTGTGAAATTCAACTCTCCCTTTCCCACTACCTTCACTATGCAATTTTTGGGACTGTTTGCTTTAATTCCAGACTGCATGGATTCAAATTACTTCAAAAGCTTGAAAAAGAGCTCATTTGGAAAGGACAAGTTCCACCAGTCCTACTTTTAAAATGTACCAAATGTATTTTACGTGAAATTTCAGAAGCAACATTACAAATCAGCTGAGGCTGCCTCTAAAAGCTAATCCATGCCAGCAGTTCTTCCTGCAAATATGAGATGAAAGAATGTCTAATAAAAGAAGAAGACCAAATAGATGCATGTATTTGGGGACAGAGAGATACATAATGCAAATGCATACACACAGGTTTCACACTGCCAATACAGAAAAACAACTGCTGTCCAAAATGTGCCTGTGAACAGCACAGGGTGCTCAGACTACACTTGGTTATACACACAACAGGGTTCTGTGGTTTCATTTAAATGGCTTGCTGTCTAGGATGAAACTTCACTTTTAAAAGTAGAGTTGTTACAGGAGCTGCATTGTCAGAGATTCTCCAGTGTCTCATTTCTCCTAAGCTCTTCTCATGGTGTGTTTGAGATCGCTGACTGAGGAAGAAAAGCAGCAAGTCAATGCAGACCAGGAGAGGTGTTAGGATGATGCTGTGAGAGGACAGTCATAGACTTTTCCTTTGTCTCTTGTTACTTGCTCAGACTTGTGAAGAAGACTTTGGGTGGTCTGGTTGTTTTTAAGGCAAAAAAAGTCACATAAATCACACTTAACCTGAGATTTCATAAGAACAAGCATATACAGTCACATGAGCACCTTAAAAAACCATTCTATATTGTAAATATGAAATTCTTGTTCTTTGTTCCCTCCTTTCAGCCTATTCCCAGAATTACTTGTCGGGGAGTGTTAAAGAAACATTGTTGAGACTTTCAGGTATTTGCCTGCTTTCAGGAGATGCAAACTTAAAAGACTATCTCTCACTCTGCTCACCTCTAAATAGGATGGAAATTGGTCAAGCAATAGGTTTATTTGGAACTACAGGGAGGAAAACTCAAATGGAAATACTATTTCCTTTTGTACCTTAAACCAACCAGGAAATATTAAGACAGTCCAATGCACATTATAAAGCCTCTTGATTTTAACTTTTATATGATTCTGCATTTCACTGTGCTTGATGTGTTTACATACAGATGTGCTGCATCTGTAGTATTCCTGGTCAGCCCTCTCTGAAACCTCCACTGCCATAATCACACTACAACTCTGCATAAGGTAAAAGATAGCTATTCATATGGAAAATCACCTCAGAATAGTCTTACCCTTATATGAAATGTAAGAACATGTTTGTGTGCATGTGTCCACTCCCCCAAGGCAACAAAATAGCAGAGAGACCTCATCCTAAAGGAATACATCAGTCACAGCCCTCAACCTGACTAACCTAGAAGGTGAATGCTATTCCCTCTACATTTCTGTTTACTTTTACCTGGATCAATCATTGTGAGCATTTCTCTCTTTTATCTTATAGTCACCTTTTGTGCTTTCATCCAGATAGAACTTCAAATAATGGTTTCCACTGGGGAATTTTTTCCCCTTTCTCCTTTTCAGTGTAGAGAAAGAAGTTAAACAAGAAAAAAAGGGTTCTGGGCAAATCAATGAAGCTGACGTTAGTGGCTTTTAAAAACAAAACCCCCTGTAGTACTGATACTAGTGAGTAATGGTAACTTACCAATTTGTTTCCATTCCCATAGTAACTATCCTAAGTACCATGGTAACAAATCTAAACAAACATAAATACTATCTTCTGGTCCCAGTGTTTTCACTTTTAATGCTGTCCTAATAAATAGCTACAGTAGCAGTTCTCCAGCTATTGTTCACAAAGATGTACTACAGTAAATAGATTCTCAGTGTGCCTACCAGAATATGCAAGCAGTTGCAGTGCTTAATAAATACGTGATTATACATACATAATTGGGTTTATTTAGCAATATAGGTACATGTAACAGTAAGTAGGCATATGTCAATGAAACAGCATTTTAGTAAGACAGGTTGGGTGAACTTACTGGCACAGCTTATCACTTTGTTTGACAGCCTGAAAAACTAAAGCTATTTTCCCCGTTCATAGTACCTGTCAGAAGCATATTATGTGATTAACTTACAATTGTAAGGAAAATAGGTGCCTTTAAAAATTATTATTCTAGTGGAAATTCATCTCAGAGCTCATGTAGGCACTTGTCTCTTTTCTTCTTAATCTGTTTCACAATGTTATATACTTTACTATTTACCCACAGTTCAATTTTTGTTTGGTAGTTTGATCATGTCAAATCTTAATTTTCTAATACAAAACCTTGCTTCCATCTGCCAACTGAGCCTCCCAGTGTATGCCTCCTAAAGGCTTGACAAGCAGATAGTGCTCCTGCCTTTACTGTACAGGGACCAACTGAGGACTGTCCATCCTGCTGTGACCCAGCCTGAGGTTGCTCTTGGCAGCTGAACTGTCTCCAAGCAGTGCCTCATCTAAATCTGTTTGAGGGGCTTAGATCAGCACTGCCAACTGTAGGTAGCTGTCAATACATGTGTGTTTTGTACAGGATTCTGACTGGGCAGCTTGCTTTTTAAATAAAGAGGAAACCATCCCCAAAATAGCAGAAGCAGTTGCAATGTAGTAATGCTCCCTCTCACTTCTCTTTACCTTGGAAATCCAGTGAGCCTGACTATGTTCAAAAAGACAGGGGTACAATCTGTTTTATGAGGCTCCTGAAGCATCTCCACCATAAAATAGTAAAATTGCTCTCCAGAGCTGAGAGGCTCTTGACCTTTTGTCCTGTTCCAGCCTGCCATCACAGGGGCTTGCTGAGCATCTCAAACCAAACACAGATCCTAGTGCATAAAGTTGTTGATAGGTGATATCTTCCCACACAAATCTGCTTTGCAAGGTAAAAGCTTGCCTACTTGACTTGATGTCAGGGGCAGACATCAACAACCCCATGAGTTTTCTGCCTCTAGCCTTTAGCAATTCCATGGCTGAGGTAAGGCAGCTGAATATTCATAGTGGAGCATGGGATCTGACTAAAATACATGCAGCAACCTCACAGGCTGATTTACACCCATTGAGGAAAGCAGTCCCCAACCTGTGCAAAGGGAAAGGGTGGAAAAGACTAGCTAAAGTATGTAAGTGCAAGCTCATGTCTGCAAAGTTTCCAATGGGATAAGTGAAGCTACACAAACACATCTGCACTTGACCCCAAGGCTTGTTTGGGTTGGAGGTCTAATGCAAAAGCTGTTCTCAGCTCTAGTCAGCTGCTCCTTGGCTTTGGGTATGACCACAGCTTTGTATGATCTCATTTCAGTTGGAAAACACTTTGAGTTCCATACAAAAACAGTTAGTCTTGAAATGACAGATTTTCTGCTTTAGATTTAGATACTTTTTGCAACGTTTGGTTCACCAAATGTCAGCAGGGCTGCCCAGAAGAGCTCAACTTGTTGTCTGTTTTACTTGAACCAGTTCAAAACTGTTGGAGTTGCAATGAAAAATAAATTTTCAGTGAGGCAAAGTATCACTTTGGTATAATGTCAGCAAAAAAAAAGAGACTGATAATCATCAGCCAGTGGTGCTCACAGACACAAGAGGCAACACATCAAAACACATAAATTCCATCTGGATAAGAAAATCCCAAACCCCGCAATCTGAAGATAGAACAAATTGTTTAGAGAGCATGCAGAGTCTCCATCCTTGGAGATACTCAAAACTTGGCTGCACACAGTCATGGGCAACCTGCTTGAAGTGACCTTCCTTGAGTAGAGGGGGTTGGACCAGCAATCTCAAAAGGTCCCAGCCAACCTGAACCATTCTGTGACCCCTGTTCCTACATTAGATACTGTGCAAAGATATGGAGTGGGTCAGTCCTCAGAGAGACTTTCTCTCTTGGATTTTCTGTGGTCAAAAGCCAGCTAGAATTCCTGTTATTTGGTGAGCCACACTGCAACACTTAATCCTCTTCTCAATTAGTAGACAGAGAAGCCAAAATCCAGTGAGACTTCCAAGAGAGATATTTACACTGCAGAGCATACAAGCATCTCAAGATAACTGTTTTTCTTTCAAAAGGTTCTTAACTTCCCCTCCACAAGACAGGTATCATCACCTAAAGACATCTGCTCTTTGCAGATGTTTTCAGACTTAGAACCAGAGATGACATCTGGAATGACAAAAATTCTCAACAGTGGATTCCATCCCACAGGGATGGGACCAGAGGCTCTATTTGCTTTCCTTTGAAGCCTGAAGCTCAGCTACTTCAGCAAAACAACTTCAATTGCATTCGGGAAACTTCCCCTTCGTTTGCCAGCTTTTGTTTTTGTTCCTACTTGTCTTTGTTTCTCTTTGTCAGCTAACACCTCAAGAAACCTGCAACATCTAAACAGAAACTAAAATCTAGCCTTTTGTCAAATCCAAGTTAATAGGTGTGGAGATAAAACCTTAGACAGACCAACAGAAGGTTGATGTTCAATCCATATGCACATTTGAATCACTCATAAGCCTTTTTTCCTTTAATGTGGGAATTAAAATAAAAGATATTTGAGTGCCCCAGCTAATGTCTCCAGATATTTGATAGAAATGTGTTTGTCTCTAGTGCAAGAAGTCCTGTTTTTCTGGACTCTAGACTACACACACATGCTCAAGAGAGCGCTCTGAGAAGCACAAAGACAGGAGGTGGAGTATTTGTTGAACAAAAAGCTTTAAAATAAACCAGAACAACTGAGATGCTCGTGCAGAATCCGTGTTCTCTGAGTTTATCTTTGAGACTCAACAGAATGATTATTACAAAGGTGTTTAAGCATTCCAACCTGCTGTCTGATTGACAGAAGAACGTCTTTTATGGAGCAGGACGCTGCAAAGAATGAAAAGCATTTGATTTCTTTTTGTAAATTAGAAACAATTCACATTGTATCCAACTTAGCCATAAAGAATTCATTTTTATTAGACTTTAATGTACTGTCACACCAGTTAAGTGCAGTTTATTCTGGTGATTTTACTGGCTCTAAGTTGCTACTGAAACTATGAAACCAAAAACATGGCCTGAAAAAATTCCTGTCAACTGATGCCAGCACATGGACTAACTACAACAGCTACTGTTTGATTTCACAGATCCCTGACCAAATTCACTCTCTTTTGAGCCAATAAGAAGTGGAAGGTCTAGTTTTGCTCAAGGTGCAATGCACATGATGGATAGGAAAGAGCCATACAGCTCTAAAGCCTTATGGCTTGAAAACTGTACTATCAATAATCCTGTAACTCCTAGATAATGCCTCAGATTCTCTTAATTTTCTTAGCAGCCTTGTGAACACACTAGAGCCAACTTTCAGCAATGTACCTCACCTTTTACTGCCTTGGTACTATCTTTTGCTCTTTGGAGATCTGTTAGTCATTAATATTCTTAAATAAACTGTGTGATATCAGAAAGATCATTAACCATCCTCAAAAGCAACAATAACTGTGAAATTGAGATGAAATTTGCAAATGGTGCTTCTGGCATTGAAGAATTCAGGTATTTTGAACAAAGGGAACCTGAAAGTAACTACAGTGACAAATGCTAGGAACAGAAAATTTGAGACCAATCTTGCAGACTTCTTATAGACTTACAGGGAGATTAAGACTTTTCTGACAGTGGCTACAACCAGAATTCCTAGGACAGAAATTTGCTCCAGAGAGGAAGTTTTTATCACGGTATTCCCAAGTATACTCTTTTCCTCTTGGAATTCAGAGCTTTAACGTTTTTCTTTTCAGTCTCCTGGTTACTAGAGTTTGCCTAAGGAGGGTAGCTTCTCCTGTGTACCCTGATTGTCATTAGCCATGGACTTCTATCCATTACCAGGAAAGCTGAACCCAGGCAGAACCAAACCTGGACTCTGGAGGGAGAGAGGAGGACCTGTGCTCTGACAGAAGGAGCTGTCTCCTGCCTTGTGGCACTAGGGGTTCTGCTTTTGCACTCCCCTGCTCCGGAGTCTCTCTTATTGCATAGTTTCTTTCTATTGCTAAAGCAGGAATGACACTGATAATAAACATTCATTCATTATTCATCTAGTCATCTGTCCCTCATGACATCATTATGACAGGATCTTTGTTTGAAAGGTTTTTTGAGGGCTCACTGACACCAAGATGCAATGTGTTGGTTGGAATGGTGGTTAGTATTTTATGCACAAATATTACCATGAGAAGCTTTCCCTTTGTACCCACCATATTACTGGGAACTGAAAGAACTGTACTCTCTCTTACCCAGAACTGGATGTAAAAGAAGAACCCCGTTAGTGGGAGCAGGATGCACTGAAGCATGTTTCTGCTGACAAGGTACAAGGTATTACAGTCTGACCCCTCATAGGAACACATTTCCACAGCAAATACACAAACTGTTTACAATGGCAGTGATAAAGCATTTCATGCTCTTGTCTCCTGCCTTCCCGCTTAGGCCAGCGGCCAAGAGAAAAGATGAGGCTCCTGGATACTGTGATAGTCTGGAAAAAATTGACCCTAGGAGGCAGAGGTCCACTTTAATAAACTGAGTCAAAGGCTGGGTTGGAAATTCTTGTCAAGCTTCTACTTCTTAATAGTTGGGGGATTCGGGTTATACTGGTAAAGTACTGATTCCTGGTGATTGCTGCATTCATTCTAATTGGTGCTGCTGGAGAGGGCCAGAAAGCATCAGCTACATGAGGGCTATTTTCATGGCATGATGACAGGCATGGAGCAGGAGCAAGCTCTGCCTCAAAGATGTAGGCAGACAGGCTGCAGAATGAGAAGGCTGAGGCACAAAGATAGCGGTTTGCCTAAGGTGAGTCAAACAGAGCTTTGCAAACAGCGCATAAGAAAATGGATAATGTGAGCTCTGATAGCAGCTCTCCCTGCTGCTCATCCAGCAGCTACAGGTCTGCATTTACATGTCTGTTACTTGAATGAAGGCAAAGGAAAAAGTCATTTTCATAATTATTAGGCAAACTCTCCCACTCAGCTTGCTGCCTCCTCTCAATCTGGCACAGCACCCCACTTAGCACATCAGTAAACAACAAAAAAAGTAGATGTAGCTGAACATATTCATATAGATTGGAAACTTTCAGCTTTCCCTGCTTGTTTTTTTTCTCCTCTATTTTGCACTGCTTCAACAACCCACATCCCTGCTGGGCTCTGATTGCAGCTTTAGCTAATTATATTAGTCGAGACATTTTGTCATAGAGTGAATCAGATCCTCAACTGATTTAAATGAATGCAGCTGCACTGATGTTAGTGGAGATTTGCCTGGTCTTACCAATTATTCATTATCTCCCCTAAAATGAAAATGCAAACTGCCATACCCTAAAATACAGCTTTTAAAGCAAAGGGGTATGCCTTTAAGAGCTCTACACAATTTATTTCCTAGAACATATTGAAAACTCTGTCTGCACTCTTAGAAAGCACAGAAAAAGCTTGCTGACCAACAAAGAAGAAACAAAACATACCTTCAGTACATTCTCCAGATGTAGCTTCCCATAGAAATAAAACATCAAGACTACTGCCACATCCAAATCTATTACTTACATCCAAGAAACCACCAGGCATGGCAGACTACTGGGTGACCAGTTTTATGTACAAGGTAAGAGAAATCAGAATAGGGAAGATTGCCTCAGAGTTATCCTCCAGACTCGAATTCATCGTGGATTGTCACACAGAAACAACAGTAAAAACGTTGTTTTTCTTTGTCTTATACCAGCTCAATTTGGTCTGGAAACGGTCATAATTTATGGCATGTCAAAAGATTTACAAAGCTAATGAATAAATCCAGCTAGAAGCAAACTAGCTTTGAAAGGCTCCAGTGTTCTGTAGCTATTGGTGTTCAGGGCACTGGATTTGCTTTTTCAAATACTGTGGCATGAGATAAAAGCAGATGACTTTCTGCAACCAGCTACAGATTTTCCCAGTCTTTTTGCACAGATGACTGTACAAATTCTTTAGCTATCAGCACCTAAACATTCAAATTCTTTTCCTGGCAACAGTAACTCAGGTTAAATTTCAGCTGTCACTCTGTCTTGTCCCTGATGCCTAGAGATGCATCTTTATAGATCCACTCATTTTCCACAGCCTTAAACCTTCTGGGGAAAAGCAAAAAAGCAACAGCCTAACAGAAGTTTATTTCTGCTTTGGCATGCAGCTTAAACTTCATATATCAGATATTTAATGACTTGTTTTCCACAGCATTGCTGGCACCAGCCTTCCTGCTGCCACCTCCGTGTTTGCACAGAGGTTCCTTAGGAATGAGCGGCTGCTTTGTAGCTGGCGAAGTGGCACGAGGTGGCGAGTGAACCTTGCAGCAATTCCCACCCAAGCCTGGCCTGGGGCTGTCTTTGTGTGTTCTCCCACCTGGGAGCACAGGAGCAGTTCTGAGATGCTGTGGCTCTTCCAGCCGCAGCACAGACGCTGCAGGTTGCTCGTGCGTGCTGCTGCCATCCGCTCTTCACAGGGGAAGTTCTTGGCCCTCACCTTCAGAAGGAGGAGCAGCAGCACCCTGGGCAGCTCAGGTTCCTCACCCTACATGGGCTGCCACTCCTGGGAGTAGGTGCCTTCTCTCAGCTTCTGGGGCTTTGTAACTTGGGAGGGAGAGGAGGCTGCACGTGCTGCTCCAGTGCTGGCTCTGACACTTGCAAATTATTCAGGTGACTAGGAATAGGTTTTTCCCTTTCCTTTCAATTTCACCAATCCCAGTGTTCACAACCTTTCTTGGGCACAACAAAGCAACAACAACCCATAATAGGCATCTACACTTTTCCCCTATCTGTCTCCATTTCTCAAGGGAAACCATTAAAAACAATCCTTCCTACCACATCTAAGCTGAGAAAATGTTTTCCTCTATTCTTTCCTCTGACAGTCTTACACTCTTACCCCCTGCTGAGAAAGACTATGAGACTGCTGGTTTTTTAATGGTGATTTTGCTGATTTTTCCACCATAAATGAAGATGCTTTTGAACACTGTAGTGTTCAATTACCTGATTGTGAAACTCTAACGTTAACAGGATTATTCATGCAAGCACTGTCCATATTATGAAAGAACTGTAAAATCACTGCCTGAATATTGCCTCAGGTTCCATCTCTAGATTCTCCAAACCTCATCCTCCCACCCTGTGACAAGTTTTCACGCTGCATGCAGCCATGGCAAAAAGGACCTTCAACAAGCACTGAACATAAAGCATTTGAACTTGGATTCTCACAACTTTCCAACCTTTTAGCACTAGAGCTCTAGAGACTGCTTGATGGGATTTTGGGGGCTTTCTCATTTGGTTGTGTGGTTGGCTTCCTTTGGGTGTTTTTTTGTTGTTTGCTCAAAGTAAGAGAAGTGGTGAAGACAAAACAGTTTCTTCCTGCAAGTGAAGAAAGTTTTGTTTTACAGCAAACACAAATGGAAGTGCAGCTGTTCAAAATGGGTTTCTAGACATTGCCATTCCAAATGGAAAGAGGAAAGCAAGGTGATCACTGCTGTCTTTTCTTTCCTTCTCAAACTCAGGCTCTGTTTTTAGCCACTGCTCTAACGATTTTACTAGTCTTCTAATAATTACATTGTTTCTATGTGGTCAAAAGGTGAATAAAAACGTTTCAGCGTTTGGAAGGCCTATTGCTCTGTGGGGACCAAGACTTATCATCCATACCAGAAACAGTAGTAAAATTAGAGACCATCTGGCCTATTTACCTGCTCATGGAGAAGCAACATTCCCCAGGCCAGCTGGGGTTGTGTTTGCCAACATTTTGGAAGTCCCCAAAGCTGAAATTAATGACCAGATGTTAGTGGAAGCTCAGCATCACCAGCTCCACTTCACACACCCTACACCTTCCTGCCACTGTTTCAGTTGCTGGTGGGTGCATGAAGCATGGAAAAACTGGCCTCAGATACTCTTTGAGCCCCGTCTCCAGGCTTCTCGGAATAAGCCGATTTTGCACAGCGGTAGGGAAGGGATGGAGTGTGGCCATGAAACAATGTCTGTGACAGTAAATCCAATCTGAACCTCATCAATATGCTTGCTACTTTGAGAGAGCTGCATGTTTGAAAAGATGATCGAAATGCAAATGCTGTATACTCCCAGGCTCTATCTGTACTAACATATTTGCATTTTCCCTATACAGTATCAGAAGCCAGTGTCCTGACTCCAGGCTCTCCTCTCTCTTTATACTTCCATGTCTGGCTGTTTCTTTTTCCTTTTATTTTGCCTCCTGTCATCTATATCACAGAGCGAGGAAAACACAGAGCATTTCAGTGTAAGCGCTCACTAATACTGGCTCAGTGACACAGACTCCTTCAAGAGACAATACCAAATATATTCTAGCACTCAGTGAATGCATTTGGCATCCAGCATGGGCTGTTGAGTTAAAAAACTTGAACTGGTGCTTGTGGGTACCTGATGCAGGAGCCAAACCCCTCAGACTCACTGGTCTTTGGGAAAGAGGATGGTAAGCGTTGCCTGATGCATTAGAAGGCTGGAACGAGCATGTGTACAATGATGGTGAATCTTCAGAGCTCAGAACTGGAAACTATAGGTATTGCCCTCCCCTGATCAAGCCCCTTCAGCCACCTGACATCAAGGTAAAGGCTGGGGAAAACTAGACTATTAATAGGTACTACAGATGTTACAAGGACCACAGATTTACATTACAGGTGTTTTCCATATTGTTTTCTGAACAAACTGCAGGATTCAAATACACAGTAATATTAATTTGACCTCTTTGAGGATTTTTTTCCCCCCCTTCTATCTTTGTCAGGGTTAGAACAACAGACACTTCTCTCCCAGTCCACAGAACCAGTCATTTCATCCCAGAAGGTAGGCTACTGGATTGTTCAGGTAGTTTGACCTTGGTAAATCTATTCTAGTTGTTCCCAATCATCATCTTGTCCTAGATGGAACCAAAGATGAAAATACAAAAGGGTACACTGGTGACAGATTACAGCCCACACAGATTCCTGAGGACTAGACACAATTATTACAAAACAAATGTAAAGATGAGAAAGTCTAACACTCTAGGGTCCATTAACTGACAGTAGAGTCAGAACAGAATAATACAGATGATCATATATTTCCTATAGCAACCACTGTTTGTCAGAGGAATACATTCCCAGTCTCAGAAATTCCAACCTAACACAAACCAGACTGATATCATTTACTGATATCAGTAAATGCCAATAGAAAACCTGCTTTCTCTCCACTTCAATTGCTTCCAAATGTGCACAGTTTATCTAAAGGTGCATGGGGCATCTCTGCATCTCTCCATTTGGTAGTGCAAGAAAAAACACAAAGTGCTGGCAGCTACCTCATTTTAATAGAGAAAACACATTAGTAACTGCAAAGCAGCTTAAAAGCCTTGATTTCCTCAATGCTTAAAGCTTCCACTGCTCAGGCACACTTCTTGTTTGATTAAGAGTGAGAGATTTCAGAAGCTGGCCAGTAACTCAGCAATGAGAAAACATTCTAGGTATCAAGTCATATTGCCCTTTTTGTTCATAACTGAGCAGGTTCATTCTTAAAAATATTAAAACTAGTGGTTGTGCTTCCTTATGGACTGATGTAAAGCTCTTCAGAATCAGTGAGAAGAATTCCATCAACAGGCATTGGGTTAATGCCTGCTCAAGCAGTGACTTCTGTTTGCAACTGTGTATGTTGAAGTTACAGAACTTCTAACACAAAAATGTGTGCAAACCCTTCATTTATCTAAAACAGAAGTGTTTCATTTGGAGGTCAAGTCTGTAAAAGGGTGAGTAAATGGCCTTTATCCCAACTTCTGACCCTTGTTGTTCTTCATAAAGATATGAGGGGTTTATTCTCTCCATGGTAAGAAGCACTTGAAGGTAGTTTCGTCTCTTCCTGGTTTTGCATCACCTTGAAGTATTACTCACTATATTTTGTCAAAGGGTCTCTGTTCTAAAGAGATTTCAGTGCTGGAAAAAAAATAACATACTGGGCTGGAAAAGTGGAGGACAGCAAAAATTACAGAAAAAAAAGATGGTTATAGCTGTAAGGGGAACTAGTCATAAAGCAGTTTCCAATTCACAGGAAATATGTCTGTTCTAGACTTTGGATTTGGACAAATTTGAGCTGACAGCAAGACAATTTCAAAACTACGTTGCTTCCACAGAAAGTAAGTTCTCAGGACCCTGCAGCTGCACTGACTGACCCACTTTCTCTAAGATCTGTGATGTTCAAAACTGATGGATTCTGGCCAGACCTGCTGAGAAGTCAGCTCCCAAGTCACAGGTCCTGGATAACTATCCCCATGTTTTCAAGCCTTCACCCACACTTTTGCCAGGGCCTTGGTGTGCCAGTTATGCCTCAGGGATGCTGGGGCAGCCAGAGGGGCTTCCCACTCAGGACAGAGCTTGGAATTTCTGCCATGGCAAACTGAGACACAAATGTTGCAAGCCTATGCCCAGTGTAGGAGCAATCTTCTTAGACTTCAAAGACTGCACTTTTTGGGGCAAAATCTTAAGACAACCAGTTTTCCAAAGGTAGGTATCAAGTCCTTTGGAAAAGTTTCTTCAGACTCACAATCAACAGGGCAGCCTTTGTGAACATGAGAAGCATTTTGGTTTCCACAAATTGGCACCTGTATGTATAGAAAAGCTCCTTTTTCCTGAAACACCTCTAGGTTTATTTCTAACTTTGGTCCATGAAGCAGGTATAAATAAGCTAAAGCTGTAGCTATCATCCTTGTCAGTTGATAGATCATGGGCAAAACCCATATTCACCTAATTTAAGATCTATTCCATCGGTTCTAGTACAATTGTTTTGTCTTTTATGTATGTATTGTACTGCATTTATATTACATTTATTTCGGTTCATGAAATGAATTCATGAGACACCTAGTCCTTCCAAGATTTAATTAAGACTCGATCAGATAGCAGGTTGCACCTTCCACATAAATATAACTACTGACCAGCAAACTCATTTATGAATATAAATGCCTCTTTCTACCAAAATGTGTCTTTTCTAATAGGCCTCTGAAACCCAGATAATAAATACGCCACTAGATCCTATCTTCACTTTACACATACAGTATATGACAGTACTCTTCTGTAGTAGCTGCAAAGTCATAAAAGCAGGGCATAGGAAAGTTTATACATGGATGAAATTCTTCACCAGGAACAGATGAGAAAATGAAGTCAGGAAGTTTTCAGCAACAAGAAAATACGTAGAGGAAAATTTATTCAGGTGGAATGTTTAATTATTTCTTCTGAGATGAGATTTGATCCTGTGCAAAACATGTGGTATGTACTGTAAAGAATTATTCAGAACTGCAGAAATTTGTTCAGTTTCTCAAAATTTACTCTCTGGTGCTTGTTCTTTCTTTTCAGTTCACATCAAAACCCATTATGAATTTTACAACAGGTTAAACCTTAAGTTCTGTCTCATGACATTCCATTCCCAGAATAAATACAAGTGTAAAATCTCTATAGGCTATAAAAGCTTTAATGAAGCTATTGTAGTGTTAGTGTGTTTGTTTTGCAGACATATACACTAAGATCTAGATTATTTTCTAACTAAACAAAGCTGAGAACATGGATGAAAAAGTCTCAAAGCCTTTGATGCAGCATCGGTCTACTGAAGTGAGTAGGGCACTGCACCACTGCAGAACTGAGACTTTCCAAAGAACACTGCAAAATCTGTACAACCTGCAATGATACTGTGTGGCTACAGGCTCCATTTGCTACTCAAAAAGCCTGAGTTTGTCTCAAGATTCTTAGTTCATTTTTACAATAAATGTTTTTAATCTTTTATAACTGTGTTAAAAGCTTTTTCAAAGCTAAAAAACCACAACAATAAAACACACCTATTCTTCCCAATTTATAGCAAAACAATTCTATTAATCACAGAATCACAGAATCTTAAGGGTTGGAAGGGACCTTGAAAGATCATCCAGTTCAACCCCCCTGCCAGAGCAGGACCACCTAGAGTAGGGCACACAGGAACTCATCCAAGTCAGTTTGGAATGTCTCCAGAGAAGGAGACTCTGGGCATCTGGGCAGCCCCTTCCATTGCTCCTTCACTTCCACAGGGAAGTTTTTCCTTGTGTTTCTTTGGAACCTCTTCTGTTCCATCTTATACCCATTGCCCCTTGTCCTATCATTGGCCACCACTGAGAACAGCCTGGCTCCATCCTCCTGACACCCACCCTTTACCTATTTGCAAACATGAATGAGGTCACCTCTCATCTTTTCTTGTTTAAGAATTGCATGAAACAAAATCCATCATATGGTCACAGCTACTTGTAAGCTTTAGTCTGTAACTGTGAGGAGAGCACAGAGAAGATACACAAAATACCTCAGCACTGAGTCTGACTGCATTCCCCATCTATGGCACAGTTCAGAGTAGTTTACAATCTGCTTTCACACCACTGATTGACAGACTTCAAACTACTCCCTGCCTCCTAACAGTATATAGCTGAGGATTTGTTTATACCAATGGATATCTCAGATAAGATTCAGTATATTGTTTTAGTATAAAGGACCTAGAGAATCTGATCCATTGTCTTTCCATTACTATGATACATTTAATTGATAGCTATTCTGTCAAAGCTAAACACATAGTTTTATTCTTCATTTCATAACTTTGACTAGATACATTTGTATTCCCATGTTACCACACATTTGAAACCTCCAGGAGGGATCTAATGATTCCAGCTCTGCCTTTCTTCAACTATCAAACTAGCCAAACTATCAACTAGTGGTGCAAGGTAATGATCTGACACAGATTTCCATAGTTTACACAGTTGTCCATAGAAAAATTGATCATAATTCATCTCTGTCATATCTTTCACTTGGTTTCTATCTAATTACAAAAAAACAGTCAGAGAAGAGCCTGAATATGTAAAGTTCTGATGTGTCTCAGTTTGAGAAGTGGATAGTCACATCCAGTATGCAACATTCATCCTGGCACCTGAAAGCTCTGGCTTACTCTGATACACGCACTCTGCTTTAGAAGACAGCCAGTCTGGGCAAGAAAGGTCTCTTCATTTCTTTAAGTGAATGAATAGAAAAAGCACTAGATTGACTTCAGAGCAACAGAGTCACAATATAGAGTCATCTAGAGGAAGCTTGTGAACCTGGTAAATGCTTGGTCACTAAGAGGATGGACATTAAAAATGGAACCATATAGACAAAATAAAATAAAAAAGCTTTTACTTTTAATGGAATACCCTTGTGCCAATTATGTAAGCAAGGTCAGACTGTAATGGGATAAAACCCCACATACATAGGAAAGAATAACATTTTTACTGCCAGGATAACAGTTACATACTTCAATTTAACAAAATGGAATGAATCCTTAAAGTCTAATGCTGACCTGTGTAGCAACTGATGACTTCAACCCACAGTATTTGGCTTGGGAAAGGCTTTTATTCTTCATCCACACCTGGTTTTGCTGAGTGTGTGTATATACACCACCTGAGCTTCCAGTGATGTACTGCAGGTGCTACTGCAGCGTTAGGCAGGGTTTATGGAACTGTGTTGGGATCTCCATTTTCTTTGCTGCAAGTTACTCAGAACAGGTTCAGTTTTTTTCCTCTGGAGTACACCAGGCATTTTCTTCTCTTCATGCTGTGATTGATATTCAGCTCAATTATCCGATTCAATGGCAAAACTTAGGAAGTCTCTTTCCAAAAAAAGAAGAGATCTGGATATCCTCCAGAAAACACATTATCCTCTTCTCTGCTCATCAAGATGCTATTCCTCCCCAGCACTCTTACAATTCATTGTTGTATTGTTTAGCATCTCTCAGAGTCTAAACCTTTCTGTTTACATATCACAGGAAAGATCTGTACCTTTTCCTTTTCTTTCAGTTTGTGAATTTAGAATGAATTGGTTTGAGGTTGAAAAGTTCCTAATCCATTATCATTTACATTTTACTGACCCTAAACAAGCCAAAAAAAAAAAAGAGAGCAGTTTCCAGTTTAGATCCCTTCAAAGAGTGAAGGAGGAACCTCGTTAAGTTTACAAAGCTTAACCTCCTTGCTTTAAAGAACAGAACAGATTCTTGGGATTTGTTACAAGTACTTTACAAAGGTGTTAATTATCTAAGTTTACATCTGTTTTATCTGCTTTTTGTGCAGACAGTAACATTAATTCCATGCTGCCTCCTTCAAAATGGTTATTAGAGAAGCAATTGATGTTGAAATGAATTCAAGTCAACTTTAACATGGGACATGGGCCTCAGTAGCATAGCACTGCCTAGTATACCCCAGATGAACGAAAGTGAGTCCAGTGACAAAGAGAGAGAAAGAAAATAACTAATTCAATGTTAGAGATTTCTTTTAGAGCCATTGCTCATATGAGTCTGCAATAATTGTCCAAGGAGAAAATTTGGTATTGAGTACAAGTCTTGTTGATTTTCAGTAAGATCCATGTGTACAGCCCCCTGGGGTGTTTTGAAAATTATTCATTTCAGTGCCAGTAAAAACCTTTGTGGTACATTTTCTGTCAGCCTAAATAGCAAGCTATGAGTTTGTTTAAAGGGGTACTGGCCTTAATGGAAATTTACAGGGATCATACTTGTACTCCCAGTGTCCAGACATTACAGTACCACAGAAGGCAAGTGGCCATGTCAGCAGGTTTTTGGGTATTAGTCTACCTCTGAGAAAAATGATTACATTGCAGGACACTAGAGACAGCTGTGAATGTTTTCCTTCATATGAGGTAAGGACAACTGAGGAAAATGGATGAGATTTTTCTTCATTTCTGTCAAAGTCCATACACAAAGAAAACATTTCATTTCTGAACAGGGTATGAAGCAACCTGTCTAAAATAAACAAGTCTGCCTTTAAAAAAAAATCAGGTATGAGATGGCAAGGACTGCTGCTAGCATCTATAAGAAATGATTCCATAGAGTAGGGTGAAGTCCATTTGAAATGACAAGACAAGATAAATATAGCTGTGTGTTACCAACTTCCACTGACTCACACAATATCAAATCTAAGTGCAATGTTTTCTTCTGCTGCAGTTGGTCTAAAACAAGCCCTTCTATGACCAAAAATGTAGAGGAAAGGGCTGGGAAAAGGTATATTTTTACTTTTCAATAACTTGCTTGTTTTTCAGCCTTGGTGATCTCAATTAAAATTCCTGCCTCATGAATAAGTTAATTGTTTTAACTTTCACGACCAACAAACCCAGTATACTCCTTAAGATTTCTATGTCAAGGACTCCTTATTTCAAGGTTAATGGAAAATACACCCAAAATTAAGTTGCCCTTCCACATCATGAGGGCAGCAGAGTCCCAAACAGGCCTTCTAGGGATACTTGGTGAGTTACTGCTTATACATGTCCCTTCAAGAAACCAGCATCTTTGTGGTAGCTGGACTTCCCATTCTGACTGTGCCAAACCTTTTGCACATTTTCGACAGCAGTGCACATCCAAATGTCAATAGCTGTGACCTGAGTCTTTGTAGCTCAAAAGCAGCCCTCAGGCACAAAAACTACTTTTGGGGTAGTGAATCACCGGGGCTAAGTGTTCACTGGTAGTGCAGTGAAATTGGTGTTCTACCTACCTGCCTATAAGACATCCACAGGTAAAAAGCTCATGAAGAAGCACAAGCCTAATAATTAGCTACAGAAGCAATATCAATATTGTCTTGCAATGATTGTATTGTCTATTATATGGATTATATCAGAAATTTCTGTGAAGATGAACTGAAGCTTCAGCCCAGATGGAGTTTCTAGGTGCATATTCCAAAGTGCCTGAAATTCCAGCTTTAGGCATGGAGCTCAGAAAATGGAAAAGGTGACTAAATTGAGGCTTCTAAGTACCTACACAGCTAAAAGGCTCTCTGATGCAACAAACAAAAGCATGATAAAATCCACTGCAAGATATCCTGGGGGCAGAGACTCATTTGTGGTGAAATAGCACACATTTCCCATAAAGGTGGCAAAACAGCACCAGCTTCAGACTAACAACAACTAAATGGAAAGGGATGCTACAATTTCAGGCTCTTTGCTAAATAGCAATCTAAGAAATAGCTCAATCCCTATTTATTCCCAGGCTTGAGGGTGATGGGCTTTGTACAAGAGTTGCTCTGAAGTCTGTGGAACCTGTGAACAAGTTGTTTGAAACAGCACAATAATCGAAGGGGACTGCTCATGTCTGGGAAAGAAAGGAGAACAAGTTGTTTCACGAGCACTGGAGCTAACTACATCTGGTTTCCACTGGACTCCTACCTTATAGCTGATTGACTTTTAACAGAATGTGTGAGCTCACCCTAATTAAACATCCAGTAGGTGTTAAGCTGGAAAAAAAATAATCTTCAATTGCTCCTTGTTTGAAAACACAAATCTCACAGGAAAGAAGGTTTAGTTGAGGAGAAGATTCTCTAATGTCTGAAACAGCAGAAACTCCAAAAGATGCTTCTCTTTTTTGTTCCAAGCAGTTGAGCTTTCATAAAGTAATATCCTGTGTAGAATTGTTTACATTAGTAAGAATTTAACTGATATTTATTTTTCACTCCCTCCAGTGGATATACTAATAGGATATTTGCTTTCCAGGAGAGCTTTTTTTCATTATTTATTAGGAATTTAATATGATTAAGAACTCCATTCACAAACATGTCTGGTTCGAAATGGGAAGATAGGTAAAGATGTTAACATAAACCTTATTTCCTCCAGAAATAAGGATTCAAGTAATTCAGATAAGCAGAGAGGTGGGAATAACCTGAGGGATTGGGTAAACATGGAACCCACAGTGGTTTCCCAGTTGATTAGTGAATCTTATTTCAACATTCCTCACAGTGGAAGAACAAATGTCCTGGGAAAGCCCAAATACTATTTCTATGGTTACTGCACCACAATCTACCACTCAAAGAGTCCGTGATGCACACAAACAAAGAAAGGAGGAAATAATCTTTCTGTGTTACAACAAGCAACTCTCACATTGTTGCATTTACAATATAGAGATCATGTTTGGGGACGTGTGGCTTAATCTCCGAGCTCAGATTTCCAGAGCTCCATGCTAACGCCTTAAGCACAGAATGGTTTTTCCTCCTGGACATGCTCAGGGATACACAAACTCTTCCATGTGAGTAATCTCAACAGGGAAAGGTGATACATCTGTGCAGTGGAACATGGTACCTGGCAGGCAGCCAGCAAACCCAGCACTGGGGATTCTGGATGTCATTTATAAAAGGGAATTTAGGCTGCCTGATTAGGTTCCAGATTTTTCTCACTGTGGACTGCAAGGAGATATACTAAGCAAAGACAGTGCTAAGTAGATATCAGGAATATTGGGTGAAAGATAAAGGCATAGTCACTCTTTGCATGCTTGAAATAGTGCTCTGCTACATTGGTAACAACAATGAAAAACTATTGCTGGCAAACTTTGCTATATTCACTTGTTAATATAACGAACAGTCAACAGAATAAACTTCAGGTTTTATTATGAGCATGTTCAGAAGAGTATCAATGTGTTTCTGTTTGGATATTTCTTCTCAATATGCATGACAACTACTGTGATCTATTTTAGAGAATGACTCAGCTTCGAGATAAAGTGAGAGTATGTCTGCTAAATGTTGCCAGTCTCCAAGTAAAAGCCTTCTTTAGTACATTTTCCTGGACATGTGGCATTTCCACTAAACTTGGGCTATTTCTTATTCCCCAGCTCACAAGTGATTTTTGTTTCTTTTAAAATGAGTGGAAGTGATAAATTTACCATGAAACCATAGTCTCCTAGAAAGATTTCCACTGATTTCATAGTGATCCAAATCAGACCCCGTTTGACAACCAGGCAAAATATACTTGGCTATTTGCACCAGAGAATACAAATTAGAAATGATAACCAGCAGAAAAGAATGAAGTTCCCTGTCCTGCCAGTCAGAGAGATGCGTGAACAGAGGAGAAAAGGGAAGGTGTAACCCCATTCTGAATGGAAAAAAGCAGAATTAACTCCACTAATTATCTGCTTCAAAAGGAGTGGGAATTACATAGCCCTAGGAATTTTCCAAGGCATGAGCCCTAGAAAAGAACTCCAGTAGTTCATTAGCCAGTCCCATAAGCTGGAACCTACAATCAGTTAGCAAGGACTCTAAATTTAAAGTTAATGACTTGTTTTGTTGCTTCTGTCTTTTTATCACTTAATTGCATTAACTCTAACTTGTTTTTAAGTAAACATCTCCTAAAAAAAAAATCTCATTTTAAATGGCTTCTAAATGATCTACCCCAGCACAGCACATCCCAATTCCAGCTGGCAGCTGGAGAGGGAGTAGCTCCACCCTTTCTGCATCCTGACACAAGGCACAGGGAAGGGAGAAAGGTAGCTCAGTACTCCTCTTCAAAGCTTCATGGGCATCTTTAGAGACTACAGAGAGTACTGGACATTAGCTTGGGACTGCTTGTTGGGTGGTGGTGAGGAAACCTGCCAATAATCACACTCACAATTCACACAGCTTGGAAACACCAAGGCAGTCCCCTCATCTTCACCCGTGGAGGCGGATAAGCTGCTTCCCAGGTTATCAAGCAAGTGTAAAAGCAGTCCTCTCCCAGTGCTGCTGTTGTGCTTAGAAGCAGGAAACATTACAAAATAACATCAACTATAGAGAGCACATGCAGGAATTTCAGAATGATGGCTCTCATAGCATAGGTAACAAGGAATCTGCAAGGAAGTCCCCCTTACTCCTAGCCCTCATGATAGTGTACTTTCTTCTCACTTATTCCTCCAGTGAGAAACTGCTTGCTTAATTCTTACAGTTCTATGCAGAATGAGCCCACTAAAAAATAAATAAAGAATTATATGAAGAGATATTAGATATTCAAATGCTACCTTCTGGTCCTTAAATCTGTTCCTTTGTGATGGGGAACAGTGCAATCAGACAGTTGGCCCTATTAGGACCACCAGCGGAGACTGCAGAGCAGAAAGGAAGAAAATCCTTTATCTGCTTTTTCCATCTCTGAAGCTGCATTGGCCAGCTTCCATCACATTAGTAACAGTAAAAAGTGATGTCATTTTGCACTGTCTCCACCCTTCTATCCCAGTCTTCAGGGAGGATGCTCTGCTACTGGGAATTCACAGAGCAGTTTTAGAAACTTGCCATCCCCAAGAGCTAAAACCACAATTTACTATTTTTATCGCCTTTGTGTCTCTAACAGGAGGAAGATTCAGATGCCCTCTGTATTTAAAGATGTCTTTTCCATGCAATCTGTCAAAGCTCCTCCAGGGACCCACTCCTCCCTGACACAAATAACTTCCATAGGTACAGAAGGAAGCTGATGCACATTTTCTGTCTGCTCCACACAATCCTTGCAACAGCTACTGTATTTCAGTGGAAACAAGAAGCTATGAGGTATTTCTAAGCAAAATAAGACAGGGAAATCCCAGAGCCAATCTCTAACAAGATACATTAGACACAGTTAATCATGCTCTCTGAAAGCTACATAGGAGAGTAAACACATGCAGAACAGGCTGAGCATTTGGTCCTCACCCTGTGCTGCTGCTTTTACACATTATAGGGAAAACCCCAGAAAAGATCTAAGTGAATGAGTCTTGATTCCTCTCTGTCTTCCTAGGACAGTATCCTGATTCTGAATCTAGTTTTACTCAGTTTTAGAAGATTGTAAAAGAAATTTCAATGTCATGGTGCCACTGGGACACTTGGTCCAGGCATGCACATAATAACTGGCAATCCATTGTAAACCTGGCAAACTCAGTTAAATCCTCTAATGCAAGTTCTTGCTTTGCAGTCACGTCTAGGACACGTGATTTCCATCACTGACATGTTCCAGGACAGGAGACATCCATTTTTAGGCCCATCTGAAACAGCTGGCTGTCCTTTTTAATACATCTTCTCACTCCTGATTCAGGATGAGTGCCACCTACTGACAGTAAGAGCTGTTTGTATTTACTTCATTCAATTCATGTGAGAGTTCGAACCGGAGTTGCTGTTGTTTCGGGCAGCTTTGCTTCAAGTCCAAGGGCTGACAAGAGGCCTCAAAGAAAAAGGAACATTTGAAAAACATGGAATGGTACAGGCCAGATCCTGGTTAAAACCTGCCTGCCCATGCTGCTGCTGACTGATGAAGAATTCCCGGGCACTGCCTTCAGCAATCACTTTACCAACCTTTTCTCATAACAAAGTAAAGTGCAAATCATTCACCCTCTATAGATAATCAAGATGTGAACTAGAAAGAAAATAATCAAACAAAAGAGTTAAAAATCTGTAGAGCTGTGTCTAAACCTGGCAAAGACAACAAACCTCTATATCAAGGAAACTGAGCATTACAGGATGAATAAAAATATCACTGCATTGTAAAAAGTCAGCTGCATGGCCTCATCAAAAAGTCTCCTGGAAAAGATTTACTATAAATTACACCTCTGCTCTATATACAAGCTTCATAAATGAAGTATAGGATTTTAAGAGACATTTTCTCTTTCTTTTGTCAGGTCTGGAGTCATTAAACAGAGATTAGCTGGATAAATAGAGGAAGTGATTTTTAAACTGTTTGCAAACTTAATGTGAAGAGCCCAGCCTTGCAAATTATCACGTCTAATCAGAGATGCACGCTTCACTGCTCCAGTAATTGTACTAGTATTAGTCAAATTCTTGTTGTCTCCTCATTAGCCATGAAAAGGAGACTCAAGATGTACTTCATTAGAGTATCCTGAATATAAATTGTTAGTATAAGGAGGAAGAGATGTATTACATACCGTACTGTATATAGAAGAAAAATATTAAGAACATAAACCATATCGAATCATTCTGGTGTTACACTGAATATATGGCTTTAACACTGACTTTAACAACCAAACCCCTCTCCTCTCTTTCCATTTTTACTGTCTTGATCCCCTTTTATTTGCAGTGAGACCGTAGTACTTGAAAATGTAATTTACAACCAATACCATAAAGAAATAACAAGAAATGTGGTGTATTATGCAGTCAGTCCCACTTCTGTAGCCAGAAGAACGAAGCTTAATCAAGAACTTTGTCTTTAGTAGAGACATTTGGTAAATTCTTGACTACTGGATAACAGGTAAAGGTGATCTAACTCACAGTAAATGTAGATGAAATCAAAAGCTTTGTTCCTTTGATCAGCAAAGCATTTAAGTACACGTTCATGTCTTTCGTTATTCAGCAATGCCCTTAAGTACATGCCTCTAAATCAAGAGAATTTAAACACATGCCTAACACATGAAGCATGTGCTTAAGGGAATTGGGGGTTTGAAATATTTAGCTTGAATAAGATTTCCAACCAGGTCTATTAAAAGGGTAAAAGTGAAAATATTTCCAGGAATTTCATCAGAAGCAGAGACAGAGGAAATATTCACATTTCTTTTTCATGGATATTTCTGTCGGTGAGAACCCGAGTCTGAAAGATTTGTATCGCTCAACAACAGCTGAGGGAAGCTGCAGACGAGCTAGGCAGCTCACCAGGATGCTACCAAATGCAGATTTCTCTACTTTATCCCAGATTTCTCTACTTTATCCCAGATTTAAAAGAATCAAAAAGCAAATAACATGCAAGACCATACCCTTTCACCTCTTAAACTACAACACTAACACATAACAAAATCAGATGTCTTAAAACTAAAAATCTAAGCCAGTTCTGGTCTGGCATTTCTTTGCATGGTGAACCTGCTTCTGCAGGGGGGTTGGACTAGATGATCTCTAAAGGTCTCTTCCAACCCCTACCATTCTATGATTCCAAGACTTGGTGTGATGGCAGTCAGCAATTCAAAAACAGGAATTAAGTCCATAATGCATTGTCCAGTAACTCTGAGTACAGCTAGAAAACAAACTACACTTCTAAGCCTGAGGTTTGATCCCCGTTCCATTGCGTCCTCACCCAAGTTCACCTCAACAAAAGACTACAACCTTCAGTTTAGTATTCTTTACTATAATTTCCAGAGCATGCAGGAGCTTGCCATGGGAAGGACTTGGTCTACACATCCTGTGCAAAAAAAATACTTCTGAAATACTTCTTGGTGCCTTTCTGAACAATATTAAAACACTTCAGCAACCTTTCATACAGAATTAATTAACATAAAAACCAGCCTCCACAATGCAGCAGAGCCCTAAAGTGGTTTCTGGAATTTAATTAGGCCAACCTTCTTTTCTCTACATTGGTACCACTCTATAATAAGTGCAAATCATTATTAATTCCTTTGGTGTTCACTGTAATAACATTAATCATGATGAACTCTTTTGGTAGTAAAGTGTATGTAATATGTAATTCCATAATAATTTAGCATTAAGTTGAAATTAATTTATAAAATATACTATTTGTCACCACAGATTGAACATTTATAAAATTCCACATCGTCATTAGCATTAGGATAACTTGCATAAAAAACTGCATTGGCTATAGACTATAAAAGTTTATAAATACACTTGGAAGATTGAGTAAGAGATGTCAATCATTTATTAAGTAACTTTTCCTTTATAAAACTACAGTAGATTCATTTTAAGTAGTAATAAAATAGCATCTGTCATAGGAAACACCTGAATCCTTTTTTCAGTACTAAAGTTTGTGCAACAGTTTCTAGTTTAAAGCTGATTAAAGGCTGGAATTTAAAAGAGAGTTTGAGGATGTGTAGCAAAGGATAAGTTAGCCAATTAAAAGACAACAGAAGCACATATAGAAACAATTGTAACTGTAGTCTGGATGTGTTGAAACAAGTGACATGGGAGAGTATTGCTTCATATCTAAGAACTGACCAGCTAATTTATGACAGTGGGAGATGACAGAGTTTGAATTTGTTAGCTTTTTGTAAACTATTTGTACTTTATGAAGTGACCATGAGATGTTGAGAGTTGGGTTTGTTACATCAGGAAACATTAGCAGCATGGTGATACAGACCAGCTCACACTGTCAATGCTAACAGCTTCAACCACTCTCATCAAAGACAGCTTCAATCACTGTCCCAAAGCAAATAGGGGCAAATAGGAAGCTGCCCACTGATTAAAATTATCTAGATGGAATGCTTTGGTTATAAATAATTTGGGAAGAGCTGTGGAGAGAAGACATTGCAGTGTAGCAAACAGAAAATGAAAGCAAGGTCAAGGCCAGTCAGAGTGATTGTTGGTACTGGCTCCCCAAAAGAACTGCAATACAGAGGGGGTTTTTGGTTTAGCACTACTTGAAAAATCTGATTAATTGATGCAACAAAATTGTTCCCCAATTTTCTTTGTTTCTTTGGTTTCTCTGCAATTTAAAACAAATTCAGGACTTGTGTATTGTTTGTAAAGAAACAATTTTGCATCAGAGAACTTCATCCTATCAATTGATTATTAATTCCTTTGGATATTAATTGTTTGATTGAGTGAAAAATACAGTACAATGGATGGGCTTTGGATCTTGCAAAAAGAAAAGAGGAAGATGCAAAATGAAAGTGTTTGTCAAGTGCCATATCTTGTTGCTACAAATGGCAAAGTGATTAAGATGCTATCAGACACTGAACTTATACAAGCATCCTCAGTGACTGATACTAATGGAAAACCAGTTTTGTCTTTCCATGGATGATTTGTTTTCATCACTGGACAATGCAAAAATCTCTGTCTTAAAAATCCACACAGGATGCACTCAGAATGCTTTTATCTGTGTGTCATAAGTATTTCTAAGGTGCCAATCACTATATTATCTACACGCATTAACAGAGCAGCTGGCTTTTACTAAATATGAAAAGAGATTCCAAAAGCATTCAAGATCAAAACACCTTCTTACTCAGCCACAGAAAGCCCTTTTTGGTGCTGGGAAAGGTTTCTCATGACCATTCTATGACAGCTCTGAGGAGCTGTCTGAGGCAGAGTCAGATGCAAGCAACACTTGCCCTCCATTTGCAGGGCCCAGAAGCTGATGGGAACACATTTACTTACCCAGCCTACAGCTCTGAATGCTTTCTGAAATTACTTAATGTTACAGTTTTTGGACTGTGCTACAGCTGATGTAAACTGTGTGACAGTGAAGCAACAGAACATGGAAGCATATGCTCGGAGTGGGAATGAACTGAAGCATGTGCTTGGATACTTGGCTGAATCAGGCCCCTCGTCACTCGGGTAGATTTTCAACGTACTTTATAGCAGCATTACCTCAGCAGAGATGCCTCTCCTTTAAATTGGTACGAGTAAAAAGCAAGAATTATGTCCCATAAATTTGAGGTGTATTGACAGGTCTTTCCCACCTTAAATGAAAAATACTGGGTATGTCTTTTACTCTGTGTAATTACTTTTCCATAATACCGGGTATTCGTCGTGAAAAATGGTTATTTAAACAATTTCTTCTAGCCCAATATTTAAAGCTGTATTTTGCTCTTAAAAATTTATTAACTTAATTTACACAGAAGGAGATTCTGCTTTGGAAAAAAAGAAATCAAGGATCCTTTGTCTCCTCGATTTCCTGCAATGATTTAAGGATGGATAAAACAGACAAGAAGGATCAGATCTTCTGCTGGTATAAATTGTGAGTCGCAGACCTTGCATCATAAATATCTTCCCTTTTTATGCTATTGATAATGTTAATTACAGGACACCCTCTAAGAAGTTATTCCTAATGAAGTATCAGCCATGATCATGTGGTTCAGCCTGTGCTAAACGTATTTCAAATGTACATTCAGCTATTTACTTCCACATAAGGAAAACAGTTCATTTCTCCCCAAATCATAACATTCATTCTTGTTTTTTGAATGCAGAAAGTTTAACAGTGTCTATTCATACCCAAAGGACTTACATTTCAGAAGTCTCCTCAGGCCTGCTGTTCCAATTGGGAGTTTGATGGAATTCCATTCAGGTTTAGTGACAGCCGTAATTCAGTGATAATTCACCACGTGCTGGAAAACAAGACAGAAGAAAAAATTCTGCTTGGGAAAATGATATTCTACTTGTGTATTTGATACTTAAATAAGTGTTTTCTCAGTCATGCTGGAGAGCTCTTTCTCATTCTGCATTTCTCTGTGTGTTTCCCTCATCGGTACTGGAATTGAACCATTGGAATTGGAGAGGGACAAGTTTTAATTAGTCTTACCCTCATTACGAGAGCTATAGGGGCTCTTTTGTGAACTGCCACAGATCAGCACTGGCCTAATTCCAGCACTGCTTCTTATGCTTTTTCTCTTGCTTGCTCTGTTCTTTTTCTTAATCTTACTCTCCATTTTTCATGTGCTCTTTCCCGTATCATTTTCCCCCTCATGATTTGCATCACTTTTGTATCCTCCCTCTGTCTTTGTCTTTCCTCTGGATCCAGTATCTAGCCTTCAGATCTCACTTCTTTTTTCCTCCCTTCCCTTTTATTTTTCTTTTCTCTTCAAGTTTTCCCCTTTGATGAAGGCCCTTCTTCTATCAATCAGCATTTAAAAAGGAAACCCCATCAAATTTCCTCTCTGTGCAAACCGAGGCTTTCTTTAAAGAGACCATTTTTTATTGCAACTCCAAATATGCTCCCACTGATACTACAACTTCACTCAACTCAAGGTCATAAAAAGTAGCTTATATATTTTACCAGCCTAGTGATTTTAAGTGTTTATTCTCAACAGATGTGAGCCTGAATTAAAATCTGCAGCACACGCCAGAAATCACAGGTATTGCTCCAAACAAATTACTGCTCAAAGACTTCATGACACCATCATTCCAGGAAAAGGGTATTTTCTAGGTATTGTATCAAAGCCCCAGACAAGCAACATTTGAAGCCCTAGTCATGATGCTTTATGTACTCTATAAAAGTACTTTTCATCCCCGAGTGTTCTTTAAGAACTATCCCTTTCCAGATGCCTTTGGGGTGGAGCTGTTAGACAAAAAGATCCCAAGTAGGAATTTCAATCAAGTATACTGGGTCAGATTCTTGAAGAACAAATGATGTAGGATCCCTGACATTCTGCAATAAACAGAAAGCTTGTGATTTCAAGGATGAGTAGGAAAACATCACATTTCTTGCTTCAAAATGTAGCAACTCTATAATGTGGAAATAAATGAAAAGAGAAGTATTAAGGATTTTTTGTTATTATTTTAATGAAAGATTCCTTGGAAGGTGTCCTCAACAATTGGCTGTGATTTGAAACATCCTTTTGTGTGTGCACACAGAGAAGAAAGCTAAGTCAATTAATTACATGCAGAAACTGGGCCAGGTAACATTCATGCCACAGTTTCTTTACATAATACAGAACTCTTGTGTACATGAAAGAAGCAGGAAGCTTCCCAAAATTATTATATCAAATCCTTGGCTGGGGTAAATGAGCACAGTTCTTTTGTGCTTTGAAAGTGGAAAGAATTTATATAGCTAAATGTTATTTAATCACTGATTAATAGCAAGAATGATGGCTCAATGTAAGACATTATCCTCCCCTCTAATTCGTCCCTGCACTTCATGGGTCTGCCTTCCAAAGACAGGCTAGCCAGCAGTTTTCTACACTTCCACCTCTCATGCATGCTCAGAACTGGCAGACTCTCCATCCAACACATGTTATTGTAGCTGAAGCCATTTATTCTAGCTGAAAAAACTACTTGGATGTCTCCCACATCAACAAAACATTACCATAAGCTCTTCCTTCACTTCCCTATTGCACAGCAGTGGTGCAACTAGGCCCTCCATTTTCTCTGTTCAGGCATCAGCTTCTCTTCTCTGAGATGAAGGAGGTCACTTGCAAGACCATGCATCTATGAGACACTGCTTTAGCAACATAGCCCTCCATGGAACAATGACACATTGTTTTTTGTGCCCAGAAGACACCCCTGACAGCAGGACTCCTCCCCACATGTGGGCTGCTGGATCAGCTTGCCTGGGAAACTGCATGTTTACTACTGGCAAGGTAAATACTCCTGCCAGTAAGTCTGCACGGTACAGCTCCATAAATACAGGCAAACCTATGTTTTTTCCTCAATAGAACTATTTGACTGTCTGTCTAAGCTTTTTTCAGGTGTTACATATACTAATTCATTAGCAGCCCTTTCATGTAATCCCCATCTACAGCTACACCACAAGGAAACTCAGGAGGTCGTTAGCTAACAATCACCTAAAAAAGCTACATAGGTTTCTATCCAAGGCAGGGATATGGGGAAGGAGAGATTAATAGGGGTTTGCCCCAGCTTTGGCTCATTTTTAAATGATAAACTAATTCAGATAGGGAACATACAGAGATTAACAATGAAGCTGGAGTACCAATGTGTAACAAAGATTAATGTAAGTCAGTTTGATGCTGTCAATTCACATCTTTTTAAAAAGCCATGATGGAACCAGGGGCTTAGAGCCACTTGCAGTTCACTCATCCAAAACACAAACACAAAAGCTTCTGGATGTTGCACAGGTCTCTGTGTGGTAGCTCTTGTAGGTGGGAATCACAAGCTGCAAGACAAGCTTCACCTGTATTCTAGGGAAGCAGCAGTGCCACCCATATCTCCTGCAAAGTTCATGGCAGGTCTGCTGTGCCTGTATAACACAATGAGGAAAATGTTAGCCTCTGCCATCAGAAAAACACTGTTATAAGGGCTAGGGTTGATTCATCACATCTGGTACTGCCTTGCCAGAGAGAAGGCTGCCTCTGCCCTTCAATTAGATCTGTCTTATCTACCTTTCTCTCTGGATTAAGCTAACAGATTAGTGCATTTCTCAAAATCATTGGGTTAAGTGAATTTTGCCACTCCCTGGGAAGCTTCAAGGCAATTGTCTTAACAGGAGGATGGTTTACTCTGTGTTTTGGGCTCATGTGGGGTTCCAGGTTCTCAGCACACCTCTGCAAATTAAGCAAAGTTCAGATACAATTGTGCTTTTCACAAGACAGAAGAATCTTTTCCCAGATCCTGACCTACCCAGCAAATGCCAGCTCTCCTTCTCTTTACTGCTATAGAGAAGCTATGCACTTACAACTCCACTGTTTGAGAGGATAAAGCAGCATTTTGTGCATTCATATCACTCTTGCTTTAAGAGAATATATAAAAAAGGTCTTCCTAAAAACTTGCCAAGGACAAGGGGCAACCAGTTTGCCACCAGTACAGCATCTGATAGGAAAACAGATTCTCTGTACTAACTGCCCTTTCTTTGACATGCAGAGATAGGCTCTAGAGAAGTTGCCAGAGCGGTTCTGACCAGTTCTGGCCAAAATTTTGGATAGATTCCTTCTAATTTTTCAAAACCAGAATTCTGCAAGTGTGTCAAACAGGCAGGGTGAAAACAGACACCACCTCCTAAAAGCACAGCACTCGTTTTACAGCCACATTTGCAGGATAACAGCATTACTTGGGGTTCTCTAATACAAAGGTTGGATGCCAGAGAAAGGACTAAGGCAATTGACTCAGTGAAACTCATTTCAGTTCCTCTTAAAAGATATTATGTTGCACCTTCCTAATCCCTTCTTGCTGCTGCTGAGGATTTCCCAGCCTCTTGGTGCTGATTCTCTTCCCTCTCTGCTGTCCTCTGCCCTACCTGTCTTGGTGGCAGATGTCACACAGCCCCATCTGCCACTCTGCTCTTCCCTTCCAAAGCTGCAGGCTTCTTTCTCCTGCAGCTAGCCTGAGCAGCACCATAGGAATAAACTCCAGCATACAATAAATAATCTAATCTACCAGGTGACAAAATTCCTCCTAAAATCATTAAAACCCTCAGCTTAACTCTGTTATGTTAGGTATTTTTGAAGAGAAATGGGAGGATGAAAGAGGAGGTTCCCTTAATTTTATTGCAGGTTTTTTTCTTCCAGCCCAGTGCTTTAGACAAATTATTTCCCACAGTGCATATGAGATTAAAAAAAAAGAAATCAAAATAGCCATGCTACAGTAAAAATATAGGCAGTGCCTTTTTCTTTAAGCAGATAAATTATTGCCAGCTGACTGATGAATCCACTCTGGAGAAGGCAACATGACACAGTTTGCAACCTTAAGGATTACAGTAGTCCAGATGCTATCATCTTAATTGGAAAAACACAGCGTTGCCAACTGTCCGTGCTAGAAAATGGAAGGTTGCATTCTTCTGATTTTTCCTTTGCCTCCACCCCTTTCTTTTCCTCCAAATAGCCAAGAACTATAAGATCCTTCCTAAGGTTTTCCTTACTGAAGGCTTTTTATCAGCTCTTAAAGACAGCCTTTTGAGGTAAGTGCCACTGCATGGGAGCTCAGTGCTTCCATTCCCAACACTCTCATTTTCCTGTCAAAAAGGGAACTAACAGAACAGCCTTTTAAAACACTCAAGTTCACTCTCAGAAAGGTGGGTACCCCGAGCTTAAGCCCCTGTGTCAATAAAACAGTAATTGCACCATACCTGATAGACCACAAACAGTAATTCCAATGAGGGAAGGGAAGAAGGATAACTAAACAGCTAAGGTAATCATCCACAAGTCAGGAACTTCTTGGTCTGCCTACTCTTGTTCTCCTCTTAGCTGCTTGTCCACAACAACAGTCTAGAGCACTTCCAAATTTTTTATATCATTATCTCATACTACTGTGAAAAAGATAATCTCCTGTTTAAACACACAAGGACTTTCAGAAGCATCTGGCAAGGCACTGAGTTAAACCAGCAAGGCTCAAGCTAAGGCTCTAGACGTTGCTTCTTCTTTCTGTCCTTGGGTGAATCACTGTATCTCAATTTTCCATCTGTAAAAAAACCTCTTGGGTTATAGACTATGCTTCACCAGGACTGGTGTTTCTGTAGGGAAAGGTACAGTCCTGCCTTCAGCTGCAGTTTCATGCTGTGGCCCATCCTTCCAGTGGTCTCCATCCCACTTGTCTGGTGTCAGGATGCTGAGCTGCAGTTAGCCATGAACCCTTGAAAGGAGAGATTGTACAAACTGACTGGCAAATGCCCTGAGATGTGAATGTAGCACCAGAGGAACACAAGATCAGTCAAACATGAAATTGAAACAGAAGCTCTGAGATTTGACAGAAATGCTGTCCATGTGCAGAAGTGGAGTTTTTGTCAGAGAGATGAGCAATGAAATGGCAGAACCAAGTGTCTGTACAGAAAACACTTTATTAAAATGAACAAAGGAAGATGATCATGATAGATGATTATGCTCTTTTCCTTTCCTTACTGAGGGACTTTGCACCAAGTAAATATATCTATCCCTTAATATTTCCATATGTAAAAATGCAGCTAATGTTATTTAAGCTTTTGTGGTCCTTTTTTTGCTTGAATTCTCCCCACCCCTCCATATGTGATAAGAGACCATGTTGTGTATATTCTAATTAACCTTTTGCTTAATCACTGAAAATATGTTTTTAAATCTCACCCCTGTCGGTGCTACAAGATGGGACAGAAAAGCCCATGGGTGACAATGCTGAAAACCAGGGCTCAGTGTGAAGTGGAGTGGGGGACATTGTGCTCTCTGGGAGAAAGATGAACTTGTGATAACATAATCAGCTCAGTGTGACTGTTTGGCTAGGAGGTACATTCAAATCAACTGTCTATCCTACAGTCAAACAATTTTCCCTTTTTTTTTTCCCCTGCACTGTGTTGCCAAGTAAATCATCCTACAGCATGTTGGTTCTCTTCACAAGATGTCTGACATCTGTGTCTGCATTAAAGATGCCAGCTTGGTTTTCTGTGAGTATGAAAAGCCACAATAAATCCAACACTTCACACGTTTGCTTGAAGAATGATGCTGTGCTGTGTAACTACCAAGATTTCCTTCACTTCATTACAAAATATCTCAAATGAAAGGAGAAAAGAATCCCAGATGAACCTTAATGTACAGGTTTAAAATAAACCCCACAACTTTAATTTGGTCTCTTGGAGTTAGAGAGGTGATTATGAAGACCAATCAGATGTCATGTATTCCTTTTGTCATTAGCTGGAACGGGAAATATTCTAATTAAAACTTCCAGAAGAAAGGTTTTTGCAAGTTTTCAAAGTTCATCAGACTTGGGATCTTATGAAGTGCTTAATAATGAACAAATTCTATGGAGAATTTTGAGTCAAGGAAGAAGAAATATGCCATTCCTTAATTAGTCTGTAGCCTATTTCCCCACTGGGCAACCCCACCTCTCCGAGCACTTTAAGTAAAGCAATCCACAAGTGGCCTCTGCTACAAACACATCTTTGCATGTTCACTGCATAGGCTTTGATTGGGCATTTGAAAACCATTCAAGAGACAAGGAGGAAGAAATCACCATTAAACATTGAGAGTAACTGGTAGACATTTTCATTTCACTACAGCCACTAAACACAAGCAGTCTTTGATTCATCTGCAGTGTTTTGTTAAGACCTTCACTCACTGAGCAATGAATATTTGAAGCTCTTGATTCATTTCAAAGTGGAGCTGTATAAACCTTTCAATCTGGAGAGACATCCCTAACAGGAAATACAGATTCTATTTACTTTCAAACAAAAAGAGAGAGATATGCAAATAATGAAAAAAAAGAAATGGAAAGATGGAGACTGAAACAAACCAGGACAGAGAAAAGATACATTTATAGAAGAAGAAAGAAGGAAATAGCTTCCTTGTTATTTTCTCAAAGCATCTGTGTTTCCCAGCTCTCCAACCATCTAAGCAAATGAACATATTATCTTCTGCATTTTCTATTTCCATGTGTGGTCTCTTCCACCCATCATCCCTGGATCAGAACTGATTGCAAAAGGGAATTAACACACATCAGGCTTTGCTGACGCTTACTAAGACCAATCCAAATTCAAACTCAGCCACTTTTTCACAATCAAAGTGAGATCTCTTATTAAATCCTCATGATCTGAGTATCTTTTGCTCTGCTATTTATCTTTCAGACTTTTGTTTCCTCATTTCTTTTTTTCTCACTGTCTATCTTGCTTTTCTTCCTTCCTGTTCACCCTGAAAACATCAAGTAGACATGTCAGAAAACATAATCTGGAGTAAGCATCATTAAAAGGGACTTAAGAGCTATTTGACTGATTCACTGGCAGCGGATGCAACAGCACACAATCATGGCAGATGCTAAGAAACAGCAGGGGACCAGTGCCACTGTGATGGTTCTCTGTTGTTGATGGCAATCCAGTCAGAATTTTTCCATCTGACAGCTGTGTCCAGAAGACTACAGTATCATAGAATGGCTTGAGTTGGAAGGGACCTTGAAGATTATCTAGTTCCAACCCCCTGCCGTGGCAGGGACACCTTCCAGGTTGCTCAAAGCCCCATCCAACCTGGCCTTGAACGCTTCCAAGGATGGGACATTCACAGCTGTTCTGGGCAACCTGTTCCAGTGCCTCACCTTCCTCACAGGAAAGAAATTCTTCCTAATATCTAACCTAAGTCCAATCTCTTTCAAAGCCATTACCCCTTGTCCTATCACTACAAGCCACTGCAAAAACTCCCTCTCTGAGTTCCTTTAGGTACCGAAAGGCTGCTATAAAGTCTCCCCAGAGCCTTCTCCATGCTGAATAACCCCAACTCTCTCAGTAAGTCCTTACAGGAGAAGAAAAATGTTTAGCATATACAGAGAGTTTACAGCCTTTTCATTTTCCTTACACCTAAGACCAAGTTGCCAGCTGCTGTACCTTGGCATGCTTTAGTGGACTACACAGTGTTCAGGAGATGTATGGTGGAAGCAGTCACTGGTACCTGGTGACACGAAGCCTTTTTACTTCTACAAGAAACAGAAATGATGACAAATATTCTTCAATGCCATCTGCTGGCACTTTATTTAATAGTGAATTCTTCACAAAGATCTACATTCAACCTTCTTACAAAGACAGCTGTCTGAGGATTCACATTGCTTAGCTTTCTGTGGGTGAACACAGAGGAACATGAATCCAATTGCTCGTGACCACTGCTCCAATTCCCCGTTACCTTCAGAGCTGAAGGATGACACATTTTTTTAGTGGCAGGAATGACTGAGCTATTTAAAGATTCTAATCCACTTTAGACCTCAAATCCTTAATTTTATTAACAAAACTTTCATGCTAGTAAGCACTTCATATGCTAACTACACAATAAAAGTGTTATTTAACTGCTGAGGTGTCCAAGATACTCAAATTTACAGGTTTCCTAAATCTACTTGTATATAAAAACTATGAGAGTACTAATAATTACAGCTAATGTGCTTGCACTCAGTGTTTCACACATAGCCATTAACTAGATCTTTTCCTTATCCTTCCTTCTCTCTGTAAGCACTGTGGACAGAACGAGTGCTGAGAAGGCCTGACAAGCTTTCTGTGTGGAGAGGAGTTGGACCTGACCTTACAAAGCAGAGATACATTTGTAACAGGACCAACAGCTGAAAGATACAGAAGACTTTTAAGAAGCTTAATGTGCAACAGAGCTTGATGCTGGGGGTGAAAGAGAGGGCACTGGGACAACCAGAGCTTGTGATCTCTGCTTAGCCTCCCTGTAACACCATGATAAACGATCCTCAATGAATTCTATGTTATGGACTCCTGATTACACTGAAATTATTTTGAAAGCTTAGGTTTGGGTTAAATTTACACTTCCTTGTGATTTCTAGAATAAGGCTGCCCAGTGCTGTCAGAGATTGTAAACGAGCTTTTGCACTGTTTGGGGTTAGTCTTGCCTGGTCTTTATTCTGTAAGAAATTTATCAAGAAGCTATGCTGCTCAGATTGTTTTCATACTCCTTCCACTTGAGAGAAGCAGCAAGGAGGTTACTTATTATTATTGGCACTTACTGTATTCACCCTTTTGTGTATTATTTTAATTAATCCAGGGCAGATATAATTCAGAAGACTTTCTTCAAACTAATCTGACTGTAAATCAATGCAAATTATTAACCTATTAATATTTTACTACTTACAGAAGCACTTCAACCACAATACATCAAATTCTTACCATCCTCCTTCTTTAGAGAAGCTTTCTTTTTTAAATCAGCAGAGTTAATCCAAGAGGAAGAAGTGGCCTCAAGTCACAAGGGACACAACCAGACTGAAATTGCTTAAATAGCACAAGAATATTGGAACAGTTCATGACACGTAGCATGTCACTGCCCATTATCTTGCACCTTTTGTAGTCATTTATATCAATACATTTATACCAATGCCTGCAAATTGAAGACACACACATAGCTCCATTCCCAGTAAATCCTGTGATACTAGACCAAACCCTTACAGCTCCTGCAAAAAGAAATGGACTACAATTTATAGCCAGTTGTTCAGCTTTGAAAGACTAATATGAGGTTTGGACCTATACAATATTAATATCCTTTGAAGTCATATGAAAGCTGTTCCATTTTGATAACAGTGCTTCTTATCCATATTAATATATTTAAAAAATTACTTGCATTTAAAAATATATATATATTGGGTCATTCTCTGCAATGACTTCCTTAATTTTGTGAGGATGCATTGACTCTTTGATTTCAGGGCTAAATTCAGTATGAAACAACTGCTACACCTCTTCAGGAAATGGGCAGGTTAAGAAGCCAAACTGCAGAGGTAATCACTAAGGAGAAGAAAAAGAAAAGGGAAGAAACTTGAACATGAAGTGAAATACTTGTTTATCAGCCTACCAATGGCTCCATCCTGACTATATTTTACAATCTCAATTCCTTCAATTAAAAAAAACCCCAACCACACCAAACTATCTTTTCTGAATGCACTGGATACATTTCCCATACCCTCAATAGTGAGGGACCTGCAGAAGTTCAGCTGCCGAGTTTCAGAAGAACAGGCCGTTGTTGTTGATTGGAAAGACTGAAACTTGCACCTATAAATCTGTATCATGGAGAAGACTGTCAGTTTCAGTGGTGCTAGTCAGATTTTTTCCAGCTGGGACCTGACTCTAGCTGTGATATAGCTATTAAGTCAAAAACGAGGGCTGAACAATCCTTGATCTGGCTATCTAATAAGCTCAAAGGTAAAATCAATCAAAGTTCAAGCTATTGGAAAATCTACTTCTATTTAGAAACCTCTCATTTAAAACCTTTTTGCAATTATTTTTAGGCATGAAGCTTTCAAAAAGGAGAAGGAAAGATGTATTGTGCCCCAAAGATAATAGCAGAAAATGAACCAAAGTTGCCGAGTTCACCAGCAGAACCAGCATGGGCAAGTACCAGATGTGGCCACTGGTAGAAACAGTGTTTGCTCTGGCACAGTTCTATATCATCAGTAATTTGGCACAAATTGATTTTACTCTGTCAAACATTCCTGGTGATAGCAAGTGAATTGTTCCACTAGAATTTGAAGCAGGTATAATCAAGAGGACAAAGAGGAAACACATAGTATTCTTCACCATTGAAGTGATAAACCCATCTATCCTAAAAACATCCAGGCTGAAACATACCCTTAGGTACAAATCCAAAGGATTTAATTCAAGCATGAATTCAGGGTGAATATTGCTACCTAGCCTGAAATTAGAATAAAGATTCTTAGAGACAGGAGGCACAACAACCTCATTTCATGAAGCCACACAGACTTACACACACCTATCATCAGAAACCATTGAACTTTTTTCTGTCATTCCAAATACATTTGGGCTTTGCAGTTCAGAAGATCAGCTAAAATGTCTCCATCAATTTTGATTCAAAGATGAAAAAGGGGGGAAAAAGGGGGGAAAATAATAGAAGTAAAAGAAAACTCAGAGAAAGCATTAGGGAAAGTAAAACTGATCCATTAAAAATGCAAAAAGTAGGCTGAGGCATTAGGATTGCAAGTCCCTCATAAATGGTTACTTCATTTTAAATGGATTTTTTTTTCCCTTGCCAGTACAGTGAGGCTGAAAATTTAATGTTCAGGAAACAAATACTTTGGATCAATGGGAGTTTAACACACTGACTTAAAGAAGTTACTCTGAAATGAGTTGCATCACAACTTGTTGATCCTTTGGTTTTGATCAAAATTATCATTATTTTTATCAAGACAGTGAAATATTTTGAACTCTTTTCCCTTCTGTTGATAGACAAAAGAAATAAGAAAGTAGAAGGGAATGAGGGGAAAAAAGAAAGGCTTTTTCCTTGTGAGAATTAGAACAAGTGAATCATGCAGAGGCTAGGATAAAAAGGATTCCAGTACAGTGGTTAGGTTACCAGACAAAGAATTCCTTGAACTAAATGACAAAGAATATCCTGTTAGGGAAGTTAGTCTGTTGCAGAACAGTGGCATGGTGTACCATGGAGAAAATCACTCCTGCACTGCAATCAGGAAAGTGATAGGAACTGTTTCCAAAAGTGATCACTATGAGGCTGAAATCCTTTTGCACTAAGGTCAGTCAAAACTTCCAGTGGGATGAAGGTTTTGAGCCTTCTAAAATGCAAACTGTAATACTGGGCCTTAAAAAACAAAAAGAAATCAATTCTGAGGGAGGGAACTAAGAGAACCACGGTATGGAAGGCCCTAGGATTGCTAAATGTCTTTCAAACTTTGCATTCATTTGTCTCAATAACTCAAAAGTTAGCACAGGTAGGTTTAAAATAATACTTCACTATTGTGAACTTGCAATAAAAATGTTTCTCCTTGTAAGAACCACTGCATTCTTCTCTGGAGACATTCCAAACCCACCTGGGGTCCCTGTGTGCTCTACTCAGGTGGTCCTGCTCTGGCAGGGGGGTTGGACTGAATGATCTTTCAAGGTCCCTTCCAGCCCTTAAGATTCTGTGATCTCTGTAACATCTCACAGAAGTGTAACAGGAAAACAATTTTCAACATTTTCCAATTATTTAAGATCCCATTTGGGTTCATGAATATTAGAAACAAAATCCCAACAGTAGGTTTTACTAGCCTATAAGACAATCCATTAAGAGAAGAGAAGGTATCCACCATGATTGGTTAATTAGGATGGATAGGACAAAGTGATAGAAGATGTCCTGTAGCAAGCAATCTTGCATTGCCAGTGAGTTGCACAAGATGACCTACTGTGTCTTTTCCATAAGCCTGTGACTTACCCAGATGCTCAGAATCAAAAATATTCATCTGAGAGTGACCAATTATGAACCTAAGCTCTTAAGTCTTTGTGGAAATAAACAGTCCCATTTTTAAAAAGAAAAACTGAACCCAGTGAATACACCACATCAAAAAGTCTAATTAAAGTCAATGGAGACATTACAAATGAGGAAAACAAAATCAAAATAACCAGAACAATCAATTGTTAGGAAATGGGCTTTTTCCTTTCCTTGAAAATGCTTTCTTCCAGTGTCCCACTGAAGGGAAAGCTTTTGGATCCATTCTTGCTCCTAGGCTGTCTACGTGATGTTACACTTGAAAACTAGTTGGAAACTCTTGGCCAGAGCAGGAAAAAGCTCTTCATGGATGGGGGGAAGGTGGAGGATCAATACAATTATACAGAATTATATATGTTGGATCATACTGGCTACCTCAGAGTCAATATATCACAAAGTCATGTTGCTGATGGACCTCTCTCTTATACATTATATGTAGTGTTCAGCACTGCACCTCGTGTCACATGGACTCAAAACTGTTATGAGGTATACTATTGCCATGGCTTCAAGTTTCTAGGAGAAATGTCTATCATTTCTCTAAAAAACATAGCTGGGATGTGACATGCAACTTTCTCTGAATGTAGTGAGAAATATTAAACAGGATAAGGGGTGATGGGATGAAGCTGGAACACAAAAAGTTCCACTTAAACATAAGAAAAAACTATTTCACTGTTGAGGTGAGGGAGCCCTGGCACAGGCTGTCCAGAGGGGTTCTGGAGGCTCCTTCCTTGGAGGTCTTCAAGACCCACCTGGACATGTTCCTATGCAACCTGATGTAGGTGAACCTGCTTCTGCAGAGGGGTTGGACCTGATGATCTCTAAAGATCTTCCAACCCCTACCATTCTATGATTCTATGATTCTATGATATCAGGCTGATGTATCATTTGATGCTAAAAAAAAATCCCAACCATAAAAGTTCATTTGCTCAAAGCAGTGATTTCTCAGTTCTGTCAGGCATGTAACACTTCCATCACCTACCCAGCAAAACCTGGATCCATTCATTTTCAAGCATTTTTGACCTCTCAACTCCATTTCTGTGAGCAGACAGCCCACACTTAGCAGTGCAAAGAATAGAAGTGCCTTTAAACTGATTTGTTTTGATCATTTTCTATTGTTTAATGTGTTCCTCTTATGTGAGACTCCTTCCAGAGATCACCTGCAAGTACCTTTTATTTGCAGCAAACACTATATAGAGAGAAATCGCAAGAGGCTTGGCTATGCCATGCTGTGGAGACTTGTGCAGGCTCAGTGTGCTGCCCAAGCACCTCATGGACACAGTCAAAGGTGCTTCTGAAGCAGCAGAGCCTGCCAAACTGCAGGAGAAAGGCTGTAGTTTTTGGAGTGTGATGATCAGGAAGATAAGTGAAGAATTCTTTGAGCAGCTGAGGGAGGGATCACCAGAAATAATGCGATGGAACTGAGACAGGGGAAGCTTCAATCTAATATTGTGACGCACTCATCAGTGTCACCAGGACTGGTGAGATTTGTTCAGCTGTGTAATAATTACCCAGGAAAACAGATGAAGTTTTGTCACATGAAAAATGGAAGAATAATTTGACACATCACTCAGAGGTGTACTTTCTGAAACTGTTCTGCACCAGCAGGTGCATAGGACAAACCAGCTCTTTTCCAGATCTGGGGCCAGCTCCTTATCAGCTGTATATCAGTGTCTCTTTCCTGAAATCAAGAAAGCAATCCTACCTTACATCTGACAGCTTGACACTGAATTTCTGTGAGGCTTAATGTCTGCCTACAAAGCACCTTCACTGAAGTCTCAGAGGGATTTTGAATCTGTAATCGTGTGACATGAAAATCTCCAAAATAGTAACAGAAAACTCAGGCACACCACAGGAACAAGTGATTATTTCCTAATAAGATATCTCTCTGATAGTGCAAGACATCTGATGCATGTGAAAACACCGTGCCCTTAGTGGGGGACAGAACTCAAGTCTAGTCCTTAATGGAGTTAGGAGGGGGAGGGATGTTTAAAATAATGCCAGAGAATTCCTTTTCTTCAATGCAAAGCAGATTTCAGGAAAAAAAACAGTAGTTTCCCACTTGAAAGTATTTTACCTGTGAGCTAGACTGTTTTCCCTTTAAGAGAAAAGAGAGCTCTATGCAAAAGGAGTTGATATTAGGGTACTCATTAAGGGCAATCACAGTCTACAGCGAAACCATTTCTGTAACTTCCACGAAAATCTTCTGCCACTTTTCCACTGGTCATAGATCACATTCTCCAGCCTCAGACATCAGAAGCCTGATAAGTGAGCAATCCTTAAAGAGTCTGCCTTCATCTTTTGCAGCCTGCAGGGAAAGGGCTTCTCTGAGATCCAAAAGCTCACTGATGGCAAATGGTTCAGGTGAGACCATTTTCTCCAGCAGTTTTATCCTCACTGAAGTTAAACCCACTGCACTGAGCACTCAGTTCCTATTTGAGGGGAAGGGGAGAAAGGAAAAAAAAAGGATGAAATGCAATCTTTCTCCAGCTCAATCCAAATTCCTTTTCTGTGGACCTTGGAAACTGATTGCAATTTCAGTGAAAAGAGCTTATCTAGTGAGGGCTACCTTCGGCTCACAGAGCATCCTGACCAAGGGGTTGTGTACAAAATGCATCTCAGGAGAATCACATCCAAGTGGGAGGCTCACTTCTTTCTGTCACTTGGTTTGTTTCAGCACAGTATGATGCAATCTGTTACCAGCAAGGGCAGGATCCACCATCTTAAAACCTCACTTCACCCAGTCTATGAGGAATGAGACTGGAGCTCTCAGCATTTCCCTGCTTGCTCACATGTGTGACAGCTCAGCCAGGCATTTCACCCACGGCATTTCTTCAAAGCTTCCACATCCCCCACAACTCCAAACACACACACACACAAACACCCACAGAGTTTAGGAAATAATAGCAGTGTGCTGACAAAGATTCATTGTGAAGCATGCTGTCATGGCAGCAAAGGCCTTTCTAAATCCACACAAATGTTTTCCATTAGCAAGATCTAACTGATGCTGCTTACTTACAGTGACCAAAATTGACAGTAAAGGAAGACAAGGTAAAAAGAGTAGATCATGGTTAGACTCTGTGATACTGCAGAAGGAGAAAGGGATCACCTTCTGTTTGGGATTAACAATATATTTATGTATTTGTGCAAATTCTTTTTGTACCACCATGTTTCCTCTCGACTGTGGAAAAAAGGAGATTGAAATCTGTGGTCTTTGCACTGTATGAATTCCAAATGCTTTTTCTTTTCCCCAGAGCAATTGTGGCAGGTCTTAGGGGACAGCTGGGGATGCAACTAAACAGCTCCCTTCTAAATCCTGAAGAAATAAGAAATTAAGACTAGTCCTTGCAGGATACAGGGTATTTATCTGGCTGGACAGCGGATCTGAGGCCACGTGGTTGTTCTTTACTGTGCATGTTCTGACAGGTATGTTTGCCCTCCCATGGCTAGGGGAGACAACCTCTGGGCTTTTGTTCCATTTTGGTCATTCATTAACTCTCTAATATTTTCTTAATTTAATCTCTTCCACTTTCAATTATAAAAGCCTTTGAGATTGGAGTTGTTGAGCACGGGGGTGCTTTGTTTAAGGGCTTTTTGCAATGGTTTAATTAGCAATCAGAAGCTTAGCTGCTTTGCTTAGAGACACTGTCAGAAGAAATAGTGATCCTTTGATACTAAGTTTGGAGAAGCAGATTTCTACTGATGTTTTATGAACTGAGGTAGTTCTGATTTCTTTTTCCCTCTCAACACCACTATCATAAGTATTTCCATCTTCTAGTTCTCCAAAAAAGGCATTCCCTCTCTCTCACCTTGGAGAAGCAGAACTTGAAGTTTTCCTTACTGAAATAACAAAATTCATACATTCTTGGGGTCAGAGATGACCATTTGATGTAATACAGCACCGTAGGAGACATTCACTGCTGGGTATAGGAAAATGACGTTGTAAACTTACGTTGCAATAAGCACAATCCTGTTTTGTAACCTCGTGGCACCAGGACATGTAGCACAGTGCTTCATAGAATCATAGAACGGGAGGGGTTGGAAGGGACCTTTAGAGATCATCTAGTCCAACCCCCCTGCAGAAGCAAGGTCACCTACATCAGGTTGCATGGGAACATGTCCAGGCGGGTCTTGAAGACCTCCAAGGAAGGAGCCTCCACAACCCCTCTGGGCAGCCTGTGCCAGGGCTCCCTCACCTCAACAGTGAAATAACTTTTTCTCATGTTTAAGTGGAACTTTTTGTGTTCCAGCTTCATCCCATTACCCCTTGGCCTGTTGCTAGCTACTATAGGAAAAAAAAGGATGTCCTAACCTCCTGACACCCACCCTTTAGATATTTACAAATGTTAGTAAGATCACCCCTCAGTCTCCTCTTCTCCAGACTAAACAGCCCCAGTTCCCGCAGCCTTTCCTCATATGAAAGATGCTCCAGTCCCCTGATCATCTTGGTGGCCCTGTGCTGGACTCTCTCCAGAAGCTCTCTGTCCATCTTGAGCTGAGGAGCCCAGAATTGGACACAGGACTCCAGATGAGGCCTCACCAGGGCAGAGTAGAGGGGGAGAAGAACCTCCCTTGACCTGCTGGCCACACTCTTCTTGATGCTTCCCAAGTGCTTAGCTGCTTATGGTTAACTGCACATGCCAATTAGCTGCACGTGCATTTTCCTGCCTAGATTTTCAAACACATTTGGAAAGATGCCTAAAGCACCTTTTCCTCTGTTGTTGAAACCAATTTTCATTATGTAAAGAGTCTTTCTATTTGGCTCAATGGAGACATTGAGCCCTTTCCACGTGGGAGAAGAGGAAACAAAGCTCATGCTACAGCCACAGACTGAATGAAGTTGCTTTGTTTCAATGCATACGGTGTTATCATGGAAGAGCTGACAGTACAGTTATCACTTAAATACTGTAGGTTATAACACAAGCTATATGGATATTCTGAATTTTAAACAAGGCTGTGTATACTAAGGAAACAGAATTCATCAACTAAGTTCAATTAATGCTTAGAGTTAGCTGAAAAATAACTGCTAGCGTACTTCCTGGAGTAATGGTGACTTTTATAATCTGAAAGTCTGTGAAGTAGTTAAAGAAATTTCTGGAAAGCTCCAAAGGAGAAGTTTTGGATGTACCTCATTACAGTATCTAGTTTCAATATATTCATCGGAAATGTAATTGACTTTTCCTTAAGGAAAGCTCTCTTTTAGGGAGTCCTTATTTGCTGCTGGGAAAACATGCTGCCTAAAATATTTTAAACTGTGATACTTCTGATTATTTGAAGTTTAGATATGCCACAGATACTGTGAAGTATCATACATAGAGCAGATTAAGAAGTATAATCCACATCATACGGCTTTAAAGCCTTTTTTTCATGAAGCACTAAAGCTGTTAAAAACTGCTTTGCTTCACTGGAAGTGAAGCCTCTGGGATAGCCTGTGTTCTGTGCCCAGCTGTCCCAGAGGGATTTGTCACTAGGATTTCAGATGAAGTTGTGATGTTTTAAGGCCATTACAGGTCACTTTTCCAGACAGGCCAGGATGCCTTCAAGGTCTCAAGCATCCCCGGGTACCAGGTATTGAACTAACCCTTCCCTTTGCTGCTTTCGATGGATGGCTGAAGAGGGGATGAGAAGATGAGCTGCTGCATTGGCTCTTTTCCCTACATCTTTGTAGCTGGGGAGGAGACACTAGTATGTCGACTATTTGCCTAAGGACAGCTTGCTGAAGAGGGGGATAAATGAAGTGGGAAATATCTACAAGATGGCCATATCCTCAGCTGCAGGACATCAGTATGCTCCCACTGAAATCTGAATTGTTCTACACAATACTAGCTAAGCATCTGTGTTGTTTTGGCCTGGTCATCTTTAGGAAGATCAACTGATCAACTGGAAACACATTATCAGAGCAAGAGTAGAAAGCAGTGGCAGTGGCATAAAACCACAATGATCCACACTGTACCTTTTATATTTTAAGTAGGATGAGCTAGGTCATAAAGTTTAAGGACTCTTGGTCTACAAAACAGAGAAAAGTTTTAAGGCAGCATCATAGAATGCCATAAGAGACATCCTTGCAGACACAGGAGAAATACAAGAAAGCTAAAAGGCACTGGCTCTGATTATACACATTACTGCAATTCAGTCTCTGGGCTTCCTGCTGGGAATGCTTGAAAGAGTGGCAGTGATGGTCAGTTGCTGACTTACGTACCAGAAGCTTGCTGTCAGGGAAAAACCCCACCATATTCTGCCCTTTGTGTAAGGCCTCAGAATTACCTCAAAGCATTTTTAATAACAATTATGTTGACAGCATTGCAGAAGAGGTTAATATCAATAGTTCCTCTAATGGAGGCAAAGTAAATATCTGGGCATCTGATTGTCTGCTAGTGCACGTGCATGTGTGAAGGTGCACGTGTGTGACTCAAATGACTAGCTTCCCCTGCAGAATGCACCACTGGGGATAGAATGATACAGGGAATGGCTTATGGTCTGTGTGTCTGATGGTAAAAATCAATGACTTGCCTTATTGAAAGGTGCCCTCAGGGGCAAAAAGCAGTGAATAGCTTATTAGTTTGTGTGTGCATGCTGGCAGATGATAAAGCAGCATTGAAATCAGTCATAGACCATAATAAAGTACCCATCCCCATCTTAAAGCTAGTGTGTACTTCTGTCTCAGGGGAATAAGCCTCCATTAACCCAAACTGTGCAGTAACTCATCTCTAACCACAGTACAAATATGCAGCAGAAGAGGAACCAAAAAATGATTTCTTATGGTTACTGATGCACAAAACATAGTGGATAAATTACTGGTGTGCAGGGCAAGATTCTTTTTGGTGTAATATTCCATCATTCTGTTTTACTGCTATCTGGAATGCTATGGATGGACTCCAGCTGAGGAATTGGCCTGATACCAGAAATGTTTTACTCATTTCCAAAATAAAAGAGGAAAACATGGAGTGATGCAACAAAGAAAAGATGCAAGAGACAAAATGTTCTGACCTTTTTTCTCCCCATCAGCAAACTCCATTTTGGAGTAAATTCAGGTCATCCATGCAGATACATGAGACCCACATACAACTACATTGTCATGGAAGCATTTATTGACCTTAAAATGTTGTCATGTTACGTGTCATAGCCTGGGATGCTTTGCTTTGATGGCATACAACTGATTAATGCCAATAATGCCTTCAGCAAACATAACAGCCATTTAATGTGAAGTTTTCCCATAAATTCACTAGGGTAGGTCTGACCTAAGAAGCAGAGGTGATGATTTCTCTTGGTTGCAAGGTGAAAGTACTGTCTTCAGTAAATATTTACACGATTTAATTATTTCCTAAGAGATGCTGATGGCATCTGTGCTTGTATCCATGGATATCCCAAACTAGCACAAAGTGTATCTTTTTTAAAGGACTTGACACTTCAAATATGTAGTATTTTGTCTTGAAATATGTCACAGTGATGGCCATATGGGGCAGAATAATTCCCTTAGCTGGAGTAAGTGATGTGTAGCATTTATTAAACAGATGGACAGACACGTGTACACTCACATGCAGATCTGCTAACAACATTATGTTAGTTGTGACACTCCCTCAAGGACATGCCTCTGGAAACCACAGGCAGAAATCCTGTCATCATATTGTTATGTAGAAAGGTGCTAATGGCTTCCATAATAGAGCTTCTAATAAAACACTACACAAAAAAAGTTAAGCATATTGTATAGCAGTTGCATCCAGAAAGTCAACGGGGCTCTTGCACCACTTCAGCACTTGTTCTTGTCTTTGTAATATCTGAACTTCCCATTGCAGCAGCTGCTGAAGGAAAAGCGACGGGGCTATCTTTGCAACCCTGCTTGTCTCAAAGAGCCTTATAGCAGGAGTTTGGCAGGTGTAAAGCCAAGGGAAGCAATGGGGAAAGTCCAAGTATCAGGATTTGACTGAGATTTCTAAGCGTCCTGGAACAAAGTGGCAGAAGTATTGATGGGTAAGATAGAGATACTCCAGCTGAGAAATCTACAACTAGAAGCTGCTGTCCCCTCTTCTTAAGGATGCAAGCCTTAGCAGGTTCAAACTGTATCCCTCTTCCATTTAGGAGAATCCACACTTCATCACAATGTAAAAGACTATTCCTTTTCTACCATGTCAGATGTCCAGGGCTTTACTGACTCTCCAGAGTAACTCAAACAAAAAATCAAGAAACAGCAGCAAAAATCCCCATCAAAACCTCCACTGACAAATGAAACTTGTGAAAAACAAATGGCAATCTCTATTAGCTGCTCACAAATTTGAACGTAAGAGAAGACAACAAACCATTATGTAACTGAGCAAACGTTTGCAAAATAAAGCAGCAGTTGTGAAAGAAATGTGACACATCAAATGGAAGTGAATGGCCAAATTTTTCCCCTCTGTTTTACAGAAGAGCAGTTGCACAGCCTGGGACAAATCAACCTTTGTTTCACAGGTCTGTGTGAAGCATGCTGCAAAGCGCTGCTGAAGGAACACAGCACTTTGTGCATTTCTCTTACTGTGTCTTCTTCAGAACAAGTCACAGCTGATATTAAACTGCAAATGTTTTCAATTATTCATTATTTCATTCCACTGCATGAAGCACTTTCTTGGGGGTGATCTACGTGTGTGAACCTGGACGAGCCACTCCTTCCCATCAGCTATGCAGGAATAAAAACATTTATAGCACTAGCATGTTGTGAGGACTGATCACGAGGAAAGACTGGAGAATGGCTAGTATCTCTGGTAACATGGAGCACATATGTAGCTAAGGGAGATTAAAAGTGATATGCTTTGTGTGATATATTGTATAAAACATCTTTGGGATTTGTCAACATCGTGGACTGCTCCATTATGGATCAATCTTTTCCCTGTCATTGCATTTTGGCCTTTCAACACAGTCACAAAAGGATTTCAAATGACACTAGGAGAATATGCAGGTGAACAGAAGTGAATGGGAACTGCACTTGGAAAAGGAAGTGGGGGTCTTTCTGTAAAGAAAACTGGCTTTTATCTCCTCACAGCTGACCATATGCTCCGAGTGCAGGCTATTCCCCAGCTAAACATACAGCAGGGAGTGGCAGACAGAAAGGCAAAAGTGAATCCATTATTACTGCTAATTTTTAGAGGGGAGACACAACCTTCCTTGCACTGGTCCACAGTTCCTCTAGTTCTTTAAGACACGTGATGTGCCTGGACTTGTTGCACCACAGATTGAGAAAGAGAATTAAAATGACTGTGTTGCCAGTATGGACAAATTTCCAGGGGGTTTCCCCCTACCAAGAGTAACATACAATCAAGGAGATCAGCTACTGCACACTTCATTCCACAGAAAGCTCACAGAAGTAACCACACTTGCTTGTTGTCTCAGCTTCTGTTTACTCAATTCTCTTGGAAGGAAAAGGATGACCAATAGCTTCATCTGATCCAAAGTCTGCTGAATTCAGTGTGGGTATTTATGTTAGCATTTCAGATGAGATGAGGCTGGTCCTTTAAAAACAAGTCTTCCACTTTCCCCCCATTTACTGTGCTTTAGTTTGCTGTGGGAGAGCACTACATTCTTTTCAAATGAAACTAAATGGGCAATGCACTCCAGGAGCATACCTGTGCATGCTGGTTCGTGATAGGAGGTCAGCCCATGAAACCAGATCAGAGCTAATCTAAAGTAAGCCTCCCTTCCCAAACACACACACACTGTGGGTACCAGGTCCTCAGCAGACAGTTTCAAGCTGCAGATAGGCACCTATTATGCTGCTCTCCTTGTGAATGCAGATATAGCTAAAGAGGTTCCCTTCTGGACCCCTGACCCCTGCAGAGTGTGGTGAAATTGGAAGAGAATCCTGCACAAAAGAAGGGGAAGGTTGGGTAGCATTATAAGTCATGACACAGGTTTCCAGTTAAAATGGGAAAATATATTTTGTTTTTCTGTAGCTGGATTTTTCCTCAGGAGCTGCAATTTCACACACAGCAAAGAAAATAAATGTAAAAATTATTGTGGACAGTAACACTTCTGGGTTTTTCTCCTCTTTCCTAGGAACCTTATAATAAGACTATCTCGATTCCCTAAGGAGGCAAATTTGATATGTCTCCAGTGTGAATCCAGACCCCTTCTGGATATTAATCCACTTCACAAAGTCATTACGAATAATTTAGCATAAAAGCAGCCTTTTTCCTCACAAGACAAAGCACTGAGGCTGAAGCATTTGTAGAGCAGTGTGAAAAACATACTGTATCTGCCTTGGCTCCATTTGGATAGAGTATAAATAAGGAATTTTGGCTGCAAATCCTGTCAAGTCTCTTAGTCTTATTTAGCACAAATATTCAGGAAAAACAATGATAATATCATTTGGCTTCTTTTTTTTCCCTCTTTTCCTTTTTTTTTTTTATAGTGCTAAGTCAATGCATAATTACTGGAAAGCATTTCTGACTGAATTTTAGATGAGCATTTTGACAAAATGTAATATTGGAAACAATCTTTATCAAACATTCATGTGTAGTGTGAGAGATAAAAACAGGAATCCATAATTCATACGGCAGAGTGTATTACCAAGTGTGAATAAGAGGCTGAATTTAAATGAGAGGGTCTGAACAATATTTTCTGCAAGGCATCTGCTTTAATCATTTACATTATTCACTGGCTTTTCCAGAACTGTAAATCTTAAATATATATTTGTGTTTGTGAGAACGTGGATGTAAATACACACATATATGCACACATACACAAAGCATTATACACATCCACACATCAGCACACATCCACGCAGACACAGAGATGTGTTTGTACACAAAGACACAACAGCTTAGGGCCTGATTCTGCAATCATTCTGCACAAATGGGAAGACTCCTATTGACAATGATGGATTTGGGGATCAAGACCTAGTGGCTTGGTTTTTTCACCTCTTACCCTAAGTTGGCAGTGCTATGAATTGGATTAAGGTGAAAGGAGAGACAAGTTTGTATTTACCCGATAATAATTGGAACATTTACTTAGCTGACAACACACATTACAGAAAAGCAAAAGAGCCCACAGTGAATCCCCCTACCCTGAGCTGAAATCCTACAGATCTTTCTGTCAACTGATACAAATCTGACTTTCTCACCCAAACTGTGTTTTCAGGACTGGCTCCCTATGCCTCAGGGTCAACAGAGAGACCCTTGGGTCAGCACGATCGCAGCCTGCATGGGCCCCATCCAGATCCAAGGCCTCCCTTTACCCCCCTGACCCACCTCATCTCAGACAGGAAGAGATTTTAATCCTCCTCCCAATGGCTTTTTCTGCCTGGTTGGACTCTGCCTATGCCACTTGCCAAGGCAGCAAAAGGAGTCACCTAACGATTGCTGGGTGCTTCACTAAGCCCTGAGCAGATTTCTGGTGCTCCATGATGAAGCAGGCCCTCTTCTCATCTGGCTTTCAAATCCCAGAGTGGTTTTTTTTCTTTTGTTTATAACACAATAACACTTAGATTTCACATAAACTTATCAACTTGCTAATCTTCCTTAACCCTTTCATACAAGTACAGCTTATGCATACAGCAGTTACTGGCTCATCTTTTATTTCTAGGAAGCAAGTGAGGCTGATAAGAAGTTTGAGAGCTTGCTATTCCCCATTCTGTTTTGCAGGGGTATCAAGATAGTCTTTCTTTTGCTAGTTGTGGTTACCGTGTATAGTACAGTCCTCTTACTGAGAATCTCTTAGGACAGTGTAGTATCTGATAAAGATTCATGATGGCAAAAAACAAAAGCCAAAGGCCCGCTCTAACCCACGTTCAGGGTCTGATGCTCACATACCATTTCTGAAATGATATCCTACATAAGGAGCATCCACTGTGCCAGCTCCTGTGTAACTATATCATCTGCATAACTAATCCTTTTATTTCCATGTCCCAGTTTAGTAGCTGGTAAAGCAATGTCACAAAGCAGTAGCTGCCACTTTGTTTCAGGAGAAGGCCAAAGGACTAGAAATAGCTGAGCTGTACCGCAGGGACGAGCTTCACCTCCTCTGACAGGCCTCAGAGATTGTCTGGTTAAAGAAATCTGTCTCTGCTCCTTCCACTACTGTTCATTTGTTACAAACAACCCACAGGTTTTTTTCCACTAGAACTCTGGGTGTTGCTTCTGTATCTGCCTCACTTCTCACCCCCTTTCTACTTCAAAAGAATGTGCGTCTTGATTCCAGAAGATGTGTTTGCCAGGTCAGGAACAGCTGATATTGCTGCACAGGAGGTTGTCTTACTTTGGTCTGTGTGTGTTTATTTCAGTAATGCTTGCTCTCTTGGAGGGTAACAGTGAACAAATGATGAAAGAAAAATACCAAAACAGTGCAAATCTTTCTCAACACAGCATTCACTGAGTTATAGAGGGCACATTAAAGGAAATCACAAAGTTTTTAATTATATACAGCAGATAAGTCCATGAGGAATCATGCATGAAATCCATGTACTCTGAAGACCAATGAAAAGGAATTTCACCTCTTTTTATGAAGCTGAGCCCAAGTGATTAAAATGATTGTGCCCTATCACTTTAATTCTCTTTCCTCTAAGCTTTCTTTAATGGTGCCCTCTTCCATGCTTAAGCAAAATGATGAATTAATTCAGTTCCTCCCCTGTGGGGTAGGAGAAAGGCAAGATTCAACACATCCCAATTTGCCAATATTTCATTCACAAGGCATGTTACATTTACCCATTTTTTCCCTCCTTGATTGTTTTATATTGTTATCCTGAGGAATGTACACAGATCATAGTGTTTATAGTTGTGAGACGTTCTGATAAGGTGAGAAATCAGATGTACTGAAACATTGTGCAACGTAATTTGGAACAAAGCACTGCTGAGAGGGTGGGAAGAACGGCAGGCACGGATTTACTAGAAGAGAAGAAGACAGCTGAGTTCCCCCTCCACTAATACTGTCCTGACTGGGGTATATACTATTGAAGCAGCTGCATAACTCTTGAGTTATAGCTTGAACTATCCTGGTCACAGCTGCATCCAGTGATCTTCCTTTTTGACCTCTGGCAAGTCACTTTGGAGTACTGACACTGCCCAGCTTTAGCCCTTTAAATGAGATGGGAACCTAGGCTCTGGCTGTATCCCAGCTGCCCTTTTATAGCATCTGTGATTGTACTCTCAAGGCCAAACGCTCTAACTATACCCAGTCTGTGGAAGGATCTTCAGGATTCTCATATGCTTCCTAACTGGAAATCCAGGAGAAGTACCTCGGGGCTCTGAAATACTGCTCCATGACGAGCAGTGGATGAAACATATCTCAGAGTGTCTCTGGTGAGGGTCTCCTGAATCCATCAGCCCATGTCTCACAAGGCTCTGTGGCATGGTCCTCACCACTAAGTCTTCACAAATTGTCCTGCCACTCCAAATCCCACAGTGTCTTTTCAATGGCTCTTTGGTATACTGGTGTGGCTGTGGGCCTCCTCCAACCAAAGAATGGCCACCAGATCAAAGAAAGCTTTAGCTAGCCTGGCCCATGCCCATTTTATGTAGCCTCTGTAGTACCTTTGTCCTCCCAAGGATGACCATATACCTCGCTCCAATAAGAGTTGCTATTAACACTATGTATTTGGCCAACAAGGCACTTCATCAGCCAGTCTCAGGTCCATTTAATGACCAGGACTCCTTCAGGTGGATGTAGAGCATCCCTGTAGAATGCAATCCAAGGCTTCTCTGTGTCTGAGTGACAGCTGGCTTGAATAAGGCTCCTTTGCTACATCTTCTCTGAGTAATATCTTCTTAGTGGAATATCTCTTCCTTCTTCTTGGAAAAACCTCAATAACAATTAAGGAGTAATGCACTATGCCAGTGAATTTTCTGGGATATTCTGCTCTTAAAATGGGAAAGATTAAAAATGTGATTTGGTTTTGAACCAAATTTTGGTCACAGGAAAGCAGGCAGGGTAAGGGACCTCTGTGTTTGAGTCTAAACTGCAGCATCATCTTGTTATTCAGACTCTTGACACAGGGCAAAACATTTTCACTTGATGCAGCCTTTGTCATGGTAATTGATGACTATATTGTCACATCTTTTCAGTAAATCACATCTTTTCAGAAACTCCAAAAAAGGTCTGGGTTGACTGCAGCAGGGTCATGAAAGTCATCAGGCAGGGAGAGAATAGATTGTGACAGTGGCACAGGGCACCCATATGTTTCTGAAAAACATCTGTTTGAGTGCCCTTTTTGTGGGGGTAAATCAGTGTAGAGAAACGAAGAAGTGGGCAGGGACTTTCAGATGTCACAAAGCGTGTATTAGGGGCATGAGGGAAGCAGGGGTGAATACTGGAAGGACCTTACTAAGGAAGCTTAAAGAACTTAAGCACTGAAAGATTTGCCTGCCCACATGATATGCAGATGGAATTCACTTTGGGCAGGTAGTTGTCCTGAGAGTTTGAAGTGTGAATTTGCAAGGGTGCTGCAGCTCAGGGAACAACCACTGGTGGAGACCTCCAGTCTGTGTCAGTGTGACCATTAGGATTAAATGGGATGGGCCAGCGGACCTCTTTCACTGACCTGCCACTGCCACCTTGGAGAAGATGAGAGGTGTCTTGAGGACAAGAAAATCCTCCTTTTGTGCTGCAGGACTCAGACAACGTGAAAAGAAAGCAAACAATGCCTCCATATGTTGACCGACAAAACAAAGGAGATGCTCTTAATTATGTTTCTCAGTCTTAACAGTACCACCTTAAAAGGAAGCAATTTTAATGTTGTGAGTAACTGAAAAATGATCCAGCACAACTAAATCCTAACAGTGAGGATTAAAGAAAGTGCATGCTGCTTCTTTTGTATGGCCAGCTTCTCCTTCAGGAGAATAATTCAGCCCTATATACACATTCATGAAAGAACAGATTTCGACGAGATATTCTGCTACAACTTGAACAAGAGCAACGTTAAAAGGTAGTTTCCTAATAAAGATTCCATCCACATAAATAATGGCTTACAGCAGCCTAATAAAGTTACCCCTCCTACATAATTATGTAGGAAGTGTAATATTGTGTTGCCTTGGTCCAACGTTCTCTTCCCCGTCACACACTCAAACACACACAGATTCTGTTTGTAATTAACAGGAAATTTCTCTGTATTAGTTTTCTTTGCACTTTATAGAATAACAGAGCGATTAATTAAGAGGTCTGTATTTCTATTTCAAGGTTCAAGTACTTTCACTGAGCACCTTGTGCTTTCAGAATCCTTAGTGTCAGCAGAACTCAATGCTTCAAAACACAGACATTTCTCTTCCTTAAATTTTCCTTTTATACATGCAATTACCAAATGATTGTGAATAGTCAGGAGGCCCAGACAACACTGTCACCTGTTATAAATCTGTGTGAGTCTGCTGTGCTGTGGATGTGTGCATAAACATTATGGGACCAGGTGATCCTGACTGAAGAGGCCCTTAGATCTTAGCTGTCACCCCGTAAACTGTCCTGGAAAATCTGAGTCTGGTAAAACCACTTACATCTTCATTGAAATGAATGGAACATCCTCCCCCACCAACTCACATGCCTGGGCTTCCCATAGAAGGACAGCCTTTAGGTATACTGCTATAATTTAGACATGAGCTGTATCAGAGACAGTACTCTCTCTGCAGCCCTTGATGTTAATCATTTTGGCATGCTGCAGTTATATACAAAGATATGGACAAGGTAATGAAACCTCCTGCAGTACCCTCAAACCCACCACCTTTTTGTGTTCCTTTTGACAAATCTAAAGCAATTTTTCTAGCCAATACCAAGGCTCACTCATACATCTCAAATGTTATTAGATTTTGCTCTAATGACTCAAATCAATTATTTCATTAAGCTCAAAAACTGCTTAAAAGCACTCTATACATGCAGATAAAAATTGCTTGGCACACATACACATGGCAAAAAAAAGAGCTTTCAGTGATGCTCACACTTAACTGAAGCACAGTGTTGTCTTTAAATATAGCCTTTCATTAGCAAACCAGGCAAATGAACGGAAAACTCTCTTTTCCCTTGAATTATCTTTTGTGACACCTTTTGCTACTTCTTTTTCCAGTGGGTGAACTGTCCTAGAGGACTATTTACCTAGGTCCTAATCCTAATTTCTGTACAGGAATAGTGCCACTAGATGTGAGAGTGAGGCTGAAAAACAAGGGTTTCAATATAAACCATTTAGTCCTGTTCAGCAGAAATCTCTGAGTTTTGCTGACTGAGTTTACATCTTTCCTTAAAGACAAACAGAGATTTAAATGATCACCCTGAAGAGGAGCCTTGGTGTCTGCAAATAAATATACAAAGAGCAGAAAATAGCAGAATTATGCTCTCTTCCACTGGTGCCCAGAAAAATATTTCTCTGCTGTTGTGCCATAACTGTGGTTCTGTGAGATGGGAAGTGATCTCTCAGGAATGAGAGAAATGTTATCTCGTGACAGAATTGGATGGAGAGTGTGGGCCTGACTTCTGCTTGTTTTGTTCCTAAGCAGCTGAGTATTTTCAGCAACTCCCATGGAGATCCATAGGCATTGAGAACACTTACTAATAAAGGCACTGGCAATCAGGTATTAAGGGGCAACATTGTTCAGTAGACTCTTGTAACCAAGAATTTAAACCCGAATATTAACTCCATCAACACATGGAGATCTCAGGAGTGAAAAAATCCCCACAATTGTTAAAACAAGAGTAGTGCAATGACCATTGTGGGACATCCTCACAAGGGCACAGGTTCGGTCCATCTAGGTTAGCTACTGGCTTAGTTCCTATGATCTTGTATGACGTTTAACATATAGTTATTGCAAGTAAAAGCCTAAACAGCTTATAACAGTTGATAGATCTAGATCCAGCCGTTTACTTTCCAGTATGTCACTTAAAAGTTCTTCAGAGATAAGGACTGCTCCTACTTCTAAAACAGATTGCAGAAAAGCATGATAAAGTCAATGTAAACTAGGAAGAAAGTTGCAGCTAGTACACAGCATCTCAAAACCTCTGGGATCAGACTCTGAGATGAGTTCAGCACCTACCCACCTTCTGTTTCATGGCCATGTATGGCACTGCTGAAAAGCTGAAACAGGAATGTGGTTGACATGTATTAGCAAATATGTTCTAAAAATGTTTTCAAGGCCTAAGGCAACTGAGTGTATAATAAAATATTCACTGACTGCTTCATACTTGATGGTGTGAGTATATTGGAATAGACTGATTAGCATATGATAATACCATAGCTTTAGACAAAGCCCAGGTGGTAAAGAGAACCCAATAGCCTAGCTCTCATTCAAGAAAATGCAGTGGATGTTGCTTCCCAATCATTTGGAAAACAGACAGAAATTTATGAGCAATTTTTTAAGTGCTGAACACCAGAAAATTAAAAGACAAGCACGAAACCAAGGCAAATTTAAGAATCACAGAAATGAGGCATTGCTAATGAAAAGTCTTCTGTGACTGAAGCTGCCAGGAGGCTGAAAGGTTCCCCTCCTGCTCAGCCTTTGTGGCACATTACCACAGTCAGTCTTGGGCTGACTTAGACATTTCATGGGTGATACATTTCAGACAGAGAATCCAACTCAGAGAGGAGAATTAACAGAGTGAGGTAACCCAAATAGAAATATCAAAATACTGCTTTGGAGGGGATTTTTTGGAAGAATGTCTAGATTTGTGTGAAATAAGAGCTCTCTTTTCTGGAACATTTGCTTAAATACTTTCCAATTGAAAACAACTTTTGAAACAAAAATTCTTGGTTGTCCTTATCTGACATGTCTTGGAAAAGCTCAATTATTTCATTGAGAAGTGCTCTGTCTGATGCTTACTCTGCTTGAGAAAAACAATGATCTTTAGGCTTTTTGCTGATTTCCAGGTGTCTTCTTAAAGATCAGAGAGGCACTTAGCAGTGCTTGTCCTTTTTACTGAGACAAGGGTGTTGGAAAGAATTATTTTGAAACATATTTAAAGAAAATAGTAATAATCTCACTGTTTATGTAGCTTGTCTTTAAATAAACACATATTAAAATAAGTTTTGATGCCTACACCAAAGAACTATTCTAATATATATAATTTACAGGAAATAATTCATGATAATTTAATTAGCTCTTTGTTTCCCCTTGATTCACCACTGAACTGTGAGACGCTTCGTCAAGGATTTGCAGAGAATGGAAAACATCAGAGATGTAGTGAAGCATGTATTTTGGGAAGGAATGAAAATGTTGCACTTTCTCAGTAGACTTTAACAGCCTGTCATCCAAGGGAAAATCCCCATGGGTCTTCTAATCCCAAACAATATTTTGGGCAAATCCTGTTATCAAACTACAGCTTTCTGAATTGAGACTGAGAACTGTATTCAGTTAATCTCTGGGTTCACCTAAGTATTAATCACGCTTCTAAGTCGACCTTTAAAAGCGTCTATGTAAAGCTCTCTGGGTTTTTTTGAAGAGTAGACTGTTAAATCATGCTCTACTGAAGATATCTTTATGCCTCTCTTAAAAAGTGAAAATAAAATAGGAACCTCAACTATATCTCATAGAAAAATCATTGTTTTGTGGGGTGGTTTTTTAGGATGACTGAGAGAAAAAAAACCAACAAGATCTTTTCAGAAACATCATGGCAGTGGCAGTAGTCAGGAGGGTAACCTACTCCTACAATGACCTCAAACTGACAAAGCTTTTTGTTACCAGCTCAGATGGCAGAGAACAAAAATCATTATCCAACTGATGGTTACTCAGAAAGGTAGGAGAGCATGAGTGGAGTATCTCAATCCATTTCTTAGTGGATAAATATGGATTCAGAGCATGCAAACTCTTCTCATGCCATCAAAAGTCACTAAATTAGCTGTGATCAAGGGTTGATTAGGTTGATTTATGATTATAAGGGATAATCATACTTTTCTGCCTCATCCAAAAAACTGCTCTCTACAGAACAGGACAGCAGTTAAAAGATGATGCTAGCTTTTTCATATGTTCAATAAAGTTCAACTAAATACACTACAGGCTGAACCTAAGGCTGTTTTATCTGGCAACTTTCTCACAGTTGCATTGGACTTCCCTAAAAATTTTTGATTTCAAGTGTCTTAAACCATAGCTGGTTAGAGCTTATGCTTAACTGAACCCTCTTCTTGAATCACCTTTAGTATAAGAAAAGATTGTGTTTCCTGAAGACCTATCAAGACCTATCAGGCCCAAAATTACCAGCAGGTAATGAAACATGAACCAGCCATGCAATCTCCTGCAATTATGTCACCTTTCCTTCTCCCTCTACTCTCCTTCTCTCACCCTTTATACACTCTCTGTCCCTTCAGGAACATGTCTGGGTTGTTCTGTGTCTCTAGAACCATTTAGTTTCCCAACTACCCTATAGCAATATCAATCCTTCCCCGTTCTCCTCAATTTCCCTTATATTGGCAGAGTTTTATTTTCAAAGTGACTGTTAGATGTTATATTGAGTGTATTTTTTCCAATGGGGAGCGAGAAACCACAGAGAATTAGCCTTAAAATGTTTTTGTTTAAACTTATTTTAAAACTGTCATGTTCCAGGATGTAGGAAAAGGGGGTTATTTGGGTTTTTTGGGGAGGCAGAGAGAAGGGGAACAGATTACTCAGCTACCAGATGATCCTTGGGACTGTGCCCAGCGTTTCTGCACATTGCTCAATTAACACACTTCATGTTTTACAAGGTATAAAGCTGTGCCTCATGAGATGCATGACCCCAAGCCCAGTGGGACATGGCCATACTTGTCACATTAGTGGGCTTTCAGAAAACTGCTAAATTTGTGGCTCTTTTTTGCTGGAAACCTGATTTCAAACTCGGGTCTCAAGCTCAGAGGCTGGTATATTAACCTAATGTGCCTACTTGACTTTCTCTTAAGTATCATGATAGATTTCTTTTAATCTGCTGCAGAAAATAAATTGCTGGAGAAAAAGAAATATAAAGATTTGTACTTTTTAAAGACTAATCACTCTCAGGCACTGCATGGCAAACAGTGAGATTCAGAATGAATCCTTTTACTGCATTACTCATGACAGCTTACAACCCAGACTATTAAACATTCATCAATAAAAATTTAACATCCCATCTTCCCTTTGATATCCTCAACTGCTCCCTACATAAGACAACAAGAAGGCTTTCCACAGCTCAGTGTGATGGCAGGACATCAAAGCAGCCTCCACAGCTAGCCTGCTTCGAACAGTTTCTTGTATTTAGAAAGTAGAGTTGTCACAGGGGAGGGGGGAAAAGCAATGCAGGAGATTCTCCCTGGTTTGAATATATAAAATCCCTCCCAAGGGGTGCAGCATGTCCATGTTGTGGCTGAGCAGCAAGTTGCAATTCCCTTTTCTTCAGATAAGTATCTGACAGACCACACAGAAGCAGGAAAGAAGAGCTGGTTATTTTCCTTTGTTAAACAATGAGCACTGCTTGTCAGGACTTTAACTGCTTGGAAAAAAAGGAAAGGCTTTTGCTTAAAAGATTACCAGGTTTTATTATATCCTGGATTGAACAATTTGTTGGATCTACTGTTTGCTGGAGAAGCAAAGTTTGTAAACAAATAAATCTGTTTGCTTTCCTGCCACCTTATGAAGATTTGTGCCTGACTTGGAAAAGCCAAGCAGGAAATTTTCAATGGGCAAGGTCAGTTCAGATCAGTGACTTTCCATTTTCAGCTGCTTAACAGAAAAGAGGTAGAAAATTAGAGCCTGAACTTAAACCTAGAAATCTCAGAGACAAGTTCACAAGAAAAGACTTTGAGCAGTTTCTGTACCTCCAACATTGTTCCCCTGTGATTTTTAACTTCTTTCACGTCTCCTCTAAAGCCTAAAGCAAAAGGACAGTGTTGCATGAATTTGAGGGAGACAAAACTGGTCCAAACTTTTAAATGTTCAGTCTGGGCTGAAGGTTCAGCTCAGTAATGTGATATCCATTTATGGACTTCAAATGCAGGTGACAGAGTTCACCCATTCTGAGTCCCAGTCTGGAACACCAACAGGTGGGATTACCTAGGTGTGTGTTTCCTTAGACCAGTGAATTACTTGCAAATAAAGATGATATTAAAATAATTATTTCTTATTTAATCCATTTGTTATGAAGCTTTAGTTTCATGGGGGAAAAAGATGGAATTTATCAAATGGCTGCTTGAAAACATACTATTCACAAGTACTGAACCACATTTGGAAACTGATGATTTCTTTCTTGGAAATACTCCTCTCTGGTTCCCTTTATCTCTGTAAATTCTTCCTACATGCCTCTTACCCAAATGACACAAGTTGCCTTTAATCTGTTTGCCTGGAATTGAAGAGCTGTTCAATTTTGTTAAAAAGCACATCCCTTGGCCAAGCTGTGGTTGAATGCAGCTTGTCCCTCATTCTGAACTTAGCTCCATTCATCTTGCAACTAAATTCGTTATCACTACACAGACTGTATGCCACCAGCTCTACCTGAGATCTGGCTGTATATTCTCCCAACAATTGCTGGGTCTCAGTCACACATGTTATCCCAAACCTGACTCAAATCCCATTGTAAATGCACAACTTCTATGACATGGGTGGATTTTAGATCTGATGCTAAACTGAAAAGGCCTTGGAGCTGACAAGCGTTGTCACATTTGCCTTTCTCCTGCTCCTACATCCTGACACTGGTCATTTTCTGCCTGCTGCCCACCTGTTGTTTCAGGAGCAATGCTCCTGTCCAAAGTCTGACTATTCCAGGGTCTGAAGCTAGAAAAAATCAAATCCCACAGTGTGTATCTTTTCAAACAGTTATCATTTGCTCAGTCACATTTGCAGCAGGATGAGGGATCAACAGGGTAAACAGGAGGACAATAAAAGAAGGAAAATGATGTTCTCATGGTGGTGGAAATTTTTCAAGACCCTTGGATTCCTTTGTGTTTGTTTTTTTCAATCAGGTGACTAATAACATCCAGAAGCTTTCACTTTGCACAGCTTTTGATAACATGTTCCATATCAGCTGGCTAAATAAACTGAATTGATGTGAGCAAAGGGTGTGGAAGGAAGTATTACCCACAATGACTTGTTAATTGACCTGGCTTTGCTTAATTTTTCGTGACCTGTTTAGAAGGTAAGGTGCTGCTAAGGAGGCTCTTTCTGTCCTGCTGTGTTGTTAGCAGAGAATCAAACTTGTTCATATACCACATGAGCTGCAATCACACAAATGTTTAGCCCTGGCCTTATACTTTGCTTTAGTTTCCCTCAGGTAAAGTCCTTTGCACTCTGTTCCATTACACCACTGAAATATTTCCAGAACAACAAACTAAGCTTAAAAAAAAGAGACAAAGGCCAGAAACTCTGTTTTGTGTATTTGTGCTTATACTTAAAGTCTCTTCCCAGTGTTTTAAACTTTTCCTCTAGCAATAGCAATGGCAACAATTAACTTTTCTGAGATACAAATCACGGGTATGTTTTAGAACAATTAATGGGCTAAAAAATCATGGAAATGGATAATATTCCTATTTTATTTCTGCCCTTTAAGAAGCAGATTTTGTTATTCTTTGTTGTTTGTGGGTTTGGGCTTTTTCTTCCCAGCTTGGAAATATTTCTATCTTCAGCTACCAAGGATCTATCTGTCATTTGCTTAAGGGCTTTCTATTGGCTTTCAGGCATTAGCAGTCAACTAAAATGTGGTAAAAGTGAGAGAATGAAGTGATCTAGCTGGGACAAGAGATTTCATTTCGTTTTGAGAGTCAAAATGGACCAGAGATGGAAAATCACACCTCTTTATGCTGCTTCAGAGATGTAAAAGCATATCAATACTCTTAGGGTAGGAGCAGCAGTGAAATCCCATAACTGTTGCTGTGATCAGCAGTGCCACCAGCAGCAGAGATGCAGCTTCAAAAACAGCACATGGTGCCTTGTATGTCTCAGGCTACACTGTACTTTTTGTTTCAATGCCAGCTCATCCTCCACTAGGCTTGGCCTCTGCAACAAACAAATATCTGAGCAAAGACTATTCAGAATGAAAATTACTTATTTTTATGAAAACGTCAGACATTCCCTAGTGACAGTTGGTTTTTCATAAAAATATCACTGAGTCCTTATCCTTAGACCCATTTCATGAGTAATTTCAGCAGGTAGGACTCAATGACTGCAGTTTTCCCAGGATGGTGAGACTAGCACCCATCATCTCTCTGAAGTCCCATGGGAACTTCCATGTAGCTAATGCCACACGTTAGCATCTGCCAAAACACAGCCATCCTTTCGAGCAGCCTCTCTCCTTCTTGCTCTTTCACCCAGTTTCCAACACATTCCTGAGCAAACACAGTGTAAATACTCATCAGCATTTCTGGTTCTTCGAATATGCTAATACTCACTGCCTAAGGGGGTGTGGTATGTGGGTTTGAGTCATGTGGATTTGATTAGTGAAACTTAATCGACTGAAAATTGTATGTTAAACATTCCCATCAATAATGACTTTTACTTCTTTATTTCCAAGACTGGTGTAGCAGGCATTTCTATTTTTAAGCAGGGTATATTCCTAATATAACAATCACATGACATGCAGAATAAGGCTTTGCTGCAGGGCAGAGCTGCATCTGTTATCTCAAAGCTGTGACTATCATTTTTAAAGCAAAATTATCCCAATGTACTAGTTGTGCATATAATTTCCCTTCACTTGAAGTAGATTTCAGTTGACTGCCTGTCTTAACTGCAAAGGAATTTGAGCAAATTCTCAGCACTTTGGTCCAAATTCATACCTGTGTAGAGAGATTGCACAGACCAGTGTGTCATTCAAGTCCCACTCAGGTCCTGTGAATCTTGTCCCTGCTCAGTTCCTAAAAGATGTTGGGAAGGTGCTCAGTATGTTAGAAAAGCAAGTACATTCTCTATCAAGTGGCTAACCTAGATGTTTTGCAGACTAGTGAGAATTCTCTGGTTTAAAATCAAGAGTTTCAAGTTTGCTAAAGCTAACACACTTCCAGTTACTTATAAAGGTACCAATCTTGTTATAATTCTGCCTCGAAGCAATTTTATCTCAGAATTTGCAGGATGCTCTCAAATTCACACAATCTTTTCAAATTGGCACCCAGATAAAAGTATTAGTGGACATACATTTTCCCAATACCTTTAGCAATCTGAAGCTTAAGTGGTGGTAGTGAAGGTGTTATAGCAACACAATAAGAACAGGGCAACTGTAAGCTGCTAATATTAATGCACAACAGTCAGTCAACTTTAACATTTGTGTAGTAGAAGAACAACATAAAAATAACTCATGACAGTAGTAGAATAAGAAAAACATCCATGATACCAACACAGCTGGTAGATTTCACCACTTTGCATCAGTTCCATAGACAACAGACGGGGAGAAAAAAAAGCATGTCAGCTCACAGAAGCTCATTTCCCTGCTAGTAAAAGAAATTTAGGGTTGTACAGTCTCTCAAATGTCGGCCATCTATCTACTCCTGGTCCCAGTGTTTCAGTGGAAAAGTCCTGTGCATAGAACAAATAGTCTGTTCTCCTGCATATAGAAAATCCGAACTAGGAGGAAAATGCAAAGAGTGAAGTGTAATATTTTCCCACCCATTTGATTACCAACGACTGCCTTCCAACAGCTAACAATCAAAAGCACATTAGCTGCTGTCAGTCACCATCACAATTTTTATAACGTTGATATCTGTATAGCAGGAATTCAATCAACATATCAACTCAATTCACATATGTAAACACACAGAAGCCTTTTCAGTCATGATAACCCTAACTATACTAGAGATATTAAAATAGCTTCATTTTCACTCCTCCAGCTGCTACTCAAATATATTACGAATGAGAGAATTTAAAACAGCTGAAATAGTATCCTCAGTCTATAGGTACTGAAGTAAAAGCACAATCTGCAGGATTAAATAAATATCACACTGAGAAAACCACTATTGTCTACTTTATAGTGCCTGTCCCAGCAAGAAAGGAGACCAGAGAATGTAACACTGACACTTAAATCAGTTAATCTCAGAGAAGCCAGCACTGAAATGCAGTTCCCACAAAGAACACCTCCCTTAGATAACTGAGGTGAAAACTACTAACACAAGTAAGAGGAGAGGGGTTTTGTTTAATCACAGCAGTGGTCCCACGAGGTTGTACTTGCAGGCACAGTTGGTTTGAAAATGGCCTGCCTGAGAGTGATCACTAGGGTGGTACAAGAAGTCATAAGTTGCCCTGAATTACTACAAACCACCAGTGTAATACCAACAGTAACAGTGACGAGTCTTGAGCCAATTCTGCATTCCTTAAACGTTTGAATATTTCTGTGTGTTCATTTCAAACTGAGACAAACAGCTTGAGATTCAAACGTCTCTGTTAAGGAGTTACAGCACAGTTGCTTAACCCTGTGTTTAAGCCCATCAATCATTCCCAAGCTTTTCCTCCCTGGATGAGTTTGGCACACAACACACTGGTCCAGGGATTTCTCACCACTCCCTCCACTCACATAGACACGTTTCACACTGAAACACCTGGCTGGTGTTGAGCTCTAGGCTGTCGTGAGCACCACTGCACTTGCTGGGCTGCAAACATGCCAACAAGCAAGAAATTCCAAAGAGTAGAACCAGAGAGATAGCAGGCATTTAACCCAAAATATCTGAGCAGCATATGTTTAGCTATAATGAGCTGTCAGTAACACAAGTAAAAAAGTGGGCAGTATGTTGAATAGTTCATTTTAGTGCATTTCAGTTGTTTTGAAGAAATAATGGTGGAACTGGTGGTTAACCACTGCTCTTGACATTTTACAGATGTAACCAAGGGCTTGTAATAAAACCATGAAGCCTCCTGCTGTGAATGCTGTCCATTATTTCTTGAAGCATCACTTCCCATATAGCTGGAAGAGGGGAAGACAGACAGTACACAAATAACGATGTTAAGGCACAAAATCACAAAGAGTCACAGCTCTCTACCTTTGGTGATACATTAGTCTTACAGACACACTGCCAACATAAGGTAGTCCACAGGCCAGGGCTTAATATCAGAACCTGAAGCTTAAGTTAGCCACACTTCATGTTAGAGTCCATTTAAAATGGTTTACAGAGGGTTAATGTGTGGCTAATAGATTCTTTAATGCGTACTGCGAGCCATCGTAGCTTTTGTGGCGATTACAGATGGTTGCAGATGGTTCCATGTACATCAGTAGTAAGTGAGAAAGATGGTTGTAAGTCATATTTGACCCTTCTATAAACAACCTATAATTATTTATTAAAATATCTAGTAACCATTTATTAACTTCTCTTGGAACCCTTGGTTCCACTGCTGACATGCTGTCGTTCCTCAGAACATCCAGCTTCCCTAATCATAAAACAAATAAACCAAAATCAGAAGCTACAGACCTTATGAAAATACTACCTAAAGTTGTGGTTCTGTGGCATGAGTTATGTGAGGCTACTTGAGTTACTCAGCCACTGTTAGGATTCCTTCTACCCATATACACATTTATTTGTCACAGGAGAGCTCCACGGCGCTTAGTTTTGGTGAAATAAATCCACAATCCTCATTAAAGAGTCACTGTCATATTTGGTTATAAAGTATCCACAAGACTTACATTATGCATTAAAAACAGACAGGCAGTACCAGCCCACAAATGGAATGGATTATCTTTATCACTTGTATACATACAGAACTTAGACACATAAAGGGACAAGTTTTCCTGAGAGATCATTGTCTTTGCCTGCAGAGTGTACACCACTGTGGAAAGTGCCTGGCTTCATTTTTAAAAGATAGGAAGCAGAACAAAATCCAGTGCTCTGATTTCCCAGTGCTATGGGACATAGTCGTGCTTTTATAACAGGATCATCCTGTCACTCCTTGTGAATACCAGAGATATATTTAGATAAAGTCATCAAATATTCGGGGCTGAGGACACCTGGGACACATTTAATCCCATCTTCTTTGCAGATTTGTCTTCCTACTTCTGACAATCTCAAATATTAAAATAATAAAAACCTGAGACAGGCCTCAAAATGATGCTTTTATTCTTCAGTTGTTCTTTTTGAATTATCTTAAAAACCTATTTGTTTTTATCAATGGCTAAATCATATTCTCCAAGCTTTTCTGCCACATCCTCCAAGTGTAGGAGTTAGAACCTGGCTTTGCAAGTTCTCCAATGAAAACTGCTTCTGAAAAAAACAGCAGATGCCTCAAGGTTTGTTATCAAATCAAAGGAGGTGGAAATACTGTATTTTTTAACCATTTCTGAATACACAGTTTTCTTCCTAATTAAACTAGACATGATACCTAGCAGCTAAGTCTGAGTTATAGCTGACTCCAAGAGAATGTAAGGACCACACATCCCAGACTTGCTAGAGTCAAATAGTTAAAGTAACTTCTACAGGTTCCTGTATGCTGTCAGTCAAAGATCCTCTTCATCACTTTTCTTTTTTGACTCTGTGAAGATTCAACAACTATACCAAAAAAAGAAAGGGGAAAATTAAACAAGTTGAAGTACTTTTAACTCAAAAAGGCTTGACTGAATTTGATTGAAGGACTGGGCAACGTTCCAAGGGTGAATGTGCATTTTATACCATCCAGACTACTTTGCCCTTTCCTTCACATAATGCTAATGAGTAACAGAGCAACTTGAAAATCCGAGCACTGAGGTCTGAATGCATTTGGGTTAGTCTATTCCAGCCTTAAAAAGGATTAAGAATTGGGAACCACAGCTCTACTGAGGTGTGGAGCTGCATTAATGGTTTTATGTGTAATACTGAATCACTAGACCTGTTCCTGAGATTCTTAAGTATCAGACTACGTTTGATTCACCTCTCAAATAATTAGACTGAGCATCTAGAATTCAGCAGAACACAAAAGACTAAAGGTGAGGTATCAGGTATTAAGCAAGAAAAAGTCTGTGTACTCTATCTACACTATGTAAATTGCCTGGTTTTTGCAAACTGTCCAAGAAGGAAATCAATGCTGAGCATGTTCTTAGTGCTCCTTATGAGCCAAACAATATTTTTATCTCTTCTGAGGAAAGTGGCTAACATAATGGTTGTGGAATAATTTTCCATGGAGAGGCTATATTAAAGATTTATACTATTCTGGAGTACCTCTTTTAAGATAACAGTGATTTCTATTTTGGGACAGGAAGACCAGGTAGTTAACTCTTTCAGAACAGTTTTTTCTGCAGGAGCTATGCTGGTATGTTTCCTCATGCAAACATGGACATTGATGGATTCTCATCAGATGATTACATCCTCTCTATACTTCTCTTATTCAAGAGAATGTTTTCATCCTCAAATAAAATTGACCCAAGTCCGTGCTTCTGTCAAAAGAGACAGTCCCTTCTTATCCTTCAGTTGCATATCTGCTTGCTACTCTTCATCTGTAAGCACTTGTGTTTTTATGACTGAGAAGTGATTGAAAACAAAGAATGAAAATTAACCCAAGACATTGAAAAGGGATAGTTTTCATCAAGATGAATACCTGATCTGACTGCTCACAAAGCTCTCTGAGTGCTGACAGAAGAAAAGACATTAGATATGCAATGAGAGTGGGAGTATCCCACTTGGTATATGTGTGAATTGATATTGCTTGAAAGGAATCACGAGAGTGCACCCTGGCATGATTTCCCTTTCTTTCTTCCCTTGAGATCTGTTTTTCTTTTAAACCTCTAACATACAACCCAGGGAATTCACTATTACAAAACAAGCAAGTTATATAGGAACATAAAATTCAGGTGACTTTTTCTTCCAAGGGTAGCAACTTTTTGCTACCAAGATGAATACTTATAAAATACAAACCCTTTGGTTTATGCATTGGTTCCAAAATAGAGATTATTAGATTAGTGCTGTTGTTTGCAGGACAAATGATGACAGCTGGGTTACATAATGCTAATACTTTGTTTTAATTTACCAATGGATACCTGCTGAGAGACTGGCTGTTGTTAGGTTTTCTTAGTCACTTATTTCAACACAACTTGAGGTTGCATTTCTGTAAAATTGTGACAGATAGGGAGCATTCACAGCACTTCAGGCTCCTAACTTAGGTGATGAAGTGAGAAATTACTTTCTAGATACCTGTAGAGTCAACAGAGGGAGAGAACTTTCTCTAGAGTTCAAATCAAAGCAGTTGCTTAATGAAAGCACTGTAAATGACCAAACCAATCCCTCATTTTTGCTTGTGACCCTACAGAGAAAGACTTGGTTTAAAGGAAAAAAAAATAAAGCTTGGCTTTATCATGTTAATAAAAACAATGAATGATGTATCTTAGGTCTTAGTGGAACAAGTTGCACAGTCCCAGGTTTCACACTGTATTTGTTTGAAGGGATTGGGTGGAAACGCAATAAGACAGAGAGAGTGATGCTCATAAATCACTGGAACGAAGGATAAGCAGCTTTGCTTTACAATGCAACAAGCTAGATGAAGGAAAACAGAATTTCCAGAAACCCAGGACCAAATCACTTTGAAAAACAGTCACTCTACTAGGAAAGAGTCTTCCCTAGCCTTTGACCAATGTCTCTGTCTACTGAAAGCAGATCCCGAGCACTGCACCACCACTTTCTGCCTTCTTGACTGTTGTCCCAGGCCATCAGGAATGCTGAGATTACGATGTTGAAAACTGGCCATCACTTGGTCATACTTTGTATTTTTCTTCTTTTTACTATTTTTTGTCTTCTTCTTTTTTTGAAATTAGCTGAGAGATGGATGAGGCTTTTATTCTTTGATTACAGAGTATGAAAATGTGTTGTAGGTACGAATGTCTGAATGATCCCATGACATCTGCACAAGGAAGACATTAGACAGAGGTTTAAGTATTCTTGAAACAGCCTTATAAAAACACTCAGTAAAATGGGTCCTGTATTCTGGGTGTAACATCTCTAAAAAATATAAAGCTGTCAGCTATTACATTTCTTCTAATCAGAGAGTTCTTTTAAGACCAATAATGTAACATCTCTAGCCAAGGAGAAAATGAAGGAAAGGGTTAGCCATTGCAATATAAATTCAGGAGTGGAAGCTTTCTATTTTGGCTCTGATTCTGTGGTTCAAAAATAAGACACTAGTTTGATTTTGGCAGAAAAATACTCAGCCATCCTCAATTTACATTTGGTTGACCCAGTTAAAATGATTTTTTTCAGGGTTTCTAACTCTGTGAACAGCCATGCTCCTAAGCAGCTCTTCAGAGTTTATAAAACTCACTGCTACTAATCCAATATTGAATTCCAAACTAGTATTTAAACCACCTCATTGATTTCCTCACAGTCTGATTTGTATTGCTTTTGCATTGCTTGTGTTTTGTTTATTTTTCTGTTATGATCAGTAGCCTAGCACTTGTGACAGCATTTTTCTTACTTTAGTTACAATAAAATTCATTAAAAGGAGCTTGTGTTTCTTTACATCTGTCACATGTTTCTGGGATCTTTCAGACTCTAGCTAAACAGGTTGATCTGAAAGCCATCACCAAGTGTGGACTCTCACGTGGAATTAAGATCCACTCTGTTATGCTGACTGCACCATCAGGACAGGCCTTGTAGCTAATGCTCAAGCACAGCAAACAAATTCAATTTCAGACTTTTTTTTCCTGCTCTGCTGGAAATGTACATGAAAATCTTTTTTCTTGCTTGTCCCAGACCAAGTATTATCTCAAATAGAGCTGATGGAAATCTACAGTTAACTTATGTGTAGCTAAAACTGAAAAGCCATGGCTGCTAGCAGCACTTGTATTTTGCACACAGCCAGTTGCCTCAGGCCACTAGAGGCTACTGCAGGCTAGTAGTAATACTCATTTTCCAGACTCTTCTGCCATTTATTGTTTCAAAAGAGAGGGCATAAAAACAGGAGTTAACACACCTGATTTCTTGAAGTAACTTGAAAAAACTTACAATTAAGGACATATCTATAAGGGATGTCTTTGTTTACTCCAAAAGACTTACGCCAAGAATCTTGGCAGTGGCATCAATTAAGAAAGTTGTGGGTTTTGTGGGTTTTTAACTAAATACATTCATTAAACTTCGATTACCCTTGTGCTCAAGGTCTTAGAATAAAATGTAGAGTTTCTCCTTCCTGAGCCTCAAAACTTCACCAAATGTTCTGTTTTGTTTCCAGACAAGTTTCTAAAGAAATACAACTCTTGCCATGGGCTTTCATGAATCTTTTAAATCAAGTCAAATTATATCAGACTAGACTTAAACCAAGGCAGGTTATATTAGGCTGGACTTGGAACCCCTCAGATCTATTTTATATTCTCTCTCATGTTCATAAAGGTCATGGAGAGGTCATAAAGGTCAGGTCTATATGTCCTCTGTATCTTATAGACATTTTTTACTTTATTTCACCTCAGATGTTACTTACAAACAAAAACTGCATCCATACTAAAAAAAGGTATCCAGACCTAAAGAAGTTGAGCATCTTTCTAATGCACCTTGGCAACAACACTCCTCACTTCTGAGAACTGGATAGTAGCTTGTAAAAAACAAGAAGAGAGAAAGAAAATATCATTCCACTTTGGATGGTTGATATTCTTACCTAGGCTATGATTTCAGGCCCTTGACAAGTGAATAATAAGCATAATATAAAAGTAATCATTAGCAGCGTTATGTAGAGCTGTTCACCAGTTAATGAAACTATGTGACATTAGCTCTTAAAGGAGACTTTTAAAAGAGATGAGCTGCTGAAAAGGGGAGTTAAAGGGCGTATGGCAGAAAAAGGATTAGGAACTCTAAAGCTAGAGAGATAACATCAAATTGTTGCTGCAAATTTACTAGCTACTTGATGCTAAACATTTGCAACAGGTTCACTCAATAAGTTAGTTGTAGAAAGTTAATTATATTTTAGATATTGAAAAAGTTGATGTTAGGGGTCACTCCAAAACCAGACTTTCTCCCTACATCGTGTTTGCACAGGGGCCAGTACAACTGGAACACAAAAGCTGGGCTTTTGAACACCACTGTCACACAAGCAGAGAACTCGGGACAGAAAATAGTCCGTGTGTACTGGTACAAGGGAAACTGAGTCAGGTTGTGCAAACTTTTAGGACATTGGTCCTAAATGACTCCAAAGACCAGATTTTATTTACAGTCTTTTTGTTTAGAACTACCTGCTCTCAGTTAGTGAGCTGCTGTTTCAGAGGTTTCCAATTCCACTCTCTGAAGCGAGTTCCCTCCCCCGCTCCAGATGGCTTTATCTTATCTTGTTTTACTCTCATTTTTTCCAAATAGGCTGTGTAGATACCACTGGCAAAATCATCATATTAGTATACTTTAAGGTACAGAGGTTATCAACATCACAGTACAGATCAGGAGAGAAACTGGACCACAACTTGCACAGGGATTTATCACCAGCTGGGACTGTTAACAACGAATGACTTGAGAGGAGCTGTATCTTCCTCCTGGAGAACTCTTGTTAGCCCAGGGCAAGGCAAGCGCTGCACTAAGAGGCACTGCCTCAGTGCTCTGACCACGTTCTGCTGCAGGAACAGCCAGGTGCAGAGAGGTGCACACCACATGCTACTGGCAGCGTCAGTCTGGAGGAGATCCAGAGACAGCTGATGGCTGAGCTGTTCAGGATCCAAATGGAAAAATCCTACTGAACAGAACAGATGTTAGTGGTGCAGGAGCTTTGAGACAAAGGCTATGTCTGAATCGAAGTCAAGTTTGGAGTTACACATGCTCTAACTAGGACAATAATGCATTGACAGTCTCCAGGGTAGAAAAGTAATCCTGACTTTTTGGATCAAGAAACTGTTTTTCAGTTATCTATGAGTTGCCATTTTAGCATGTTTTGAGAACATTGTGGACTGTAACTTCTGCTCCTATGAGTGAAAAAACACCAAAGGAAAAGGACTTGGATGACATGTTACTAGTAATGAGTTTGGCTTTAAAATGTCATCATTACTGATACAAGTTTCACAAGGGCTGTCTAAGCCTTGACACTACTGCAAAAGCAAAGAAATGAACAATGGGTCTCATTCCCAGAGAAAAAATGGTAGCAGTTTGTTAACCCTTTGGCCTCTCACTCCTGAACTTTTTGTTGAACCAGGTCAGGCTGGGCTGGCCATACAGTGTATTACTCCCATTGCAATGTGCTTTTTGAAGTGTATTACAAAGCAAGATATAACTCTAGTACAGTGGCATCTTCCAGAGGAGGTACAAAAAGGGATTAGTAGAACTGGTAGGTTATGTTTTAAACTAAGTTCATGGAAAGAGAAAATATGCTCAGACAATGAGATGGAAGAACATGGACAGCAAGTCTGTAAGAAGAGGCAGGGGTAGAATCTGAGCTACTCAAATATCTGTCCTGTGCCCAAAACAAGGTATGCTGGTGGAAGAAGCATTTGGAAATTCTCAGTTTCCTTGCTATGAAATAACAAAACTATCCATGAAAGTCGCTGGTATGCAGTAACGTGCAGTCACAGAACAGGATGGATTTTTCAGTCTGATTTTGTGACTGAGTTTGAAGTTTGCATTTTTTCTTGGTTATTTCAAGAGATATGAAATTCTGTTATGCTCTGTGCAGATTTTAGTAGGACCTTCATTACAATTAACCTGGGGAAAACAGGGCACATACAATAGGCTGAACTTTCTTGTTTGCTTCAGAAAAAAACCCCCACTTATCAGCAACAACTGTATTTTTAATGCAAATGTATTCTTGTAAAACTCCATTGCAACTGAGATGAGACATTCTTTCAAAAGGAAAAGAGCTTTCCCAGCAGATAAAAAGAACAAGACACTATCTTAAAACAAGAAAAATAACTAAAGTATCTGGAAGGATTAAATCTTGCAGACAAACTCTCCAGTCAACACAAAGCTGTCCTTTTGTAAGTTATTTTGTCAAATTTAAAACCAGAGCTTATGTTGTCTCAAGTCTTCCTGTTGTTTTAAATATCAGCTTCAAAGAGCATTGAATGTAACGTATATATTTTGATTTCTGTTACAGAACATAAGCAGTACATGGAAATTAGCAAGAAGATTGGGATGAAGGGAAATGGAATTTCCAAGATCTAGTGCACTGCAGCGTGAAACTAGGAGGTTTCTGGTTTGGTTCATATGTTTATAGGATTCTGTTCTGTGCCTTTCTTTTCCTTTACGTGGAATCTGCACAAACTGGAAATGCAGTTTTCAACCCAGGGGAATGACACAGGCATTTAATGCTACTTCATTCCTTTCAGAAGTCCACCTCTATTCTGCAAGGTACTGAGGCACAAACCTAACTTTCAAACGTAGCCATTAGTACATAACTAACGTGTCACTGACCTCACCTAGCCCTGTGTGCTCAGAACACCTTGCTGAAGAGGGACAAACTTAACCACATGCCTAACCAATTTTTCAAGTTGGGATGAGTTCAAATGTAATCAGTTAGAGCTCCCTGAAGGCTAATCTGTAGTAAATTTAAGAGGTAACATTCATATTATAAGTAGAAAGCAGATCTGACGTAACAATTGAGTGATGGTTTAATCTTTGCAGTGTTTTGTCAAAATAAGAGTAATTACTACAGGCAAAACTGGAGAACTGCTGATGAAATGAACTTTCATTTCTTGTTGAACTTGAATCTCAAAGTATAGTACTCCAGTTCTTGCTAGAATATATGCCTGTGGAAAGAAAATTTCCAGTGTTGGCACTGGACTTTTCAATAGAAGATTACATAAAGGATGGTAGTAATAACCGATTTCAAACTCCTCAATAACCAAATCTCATAGACTGTGTTATAATGATTCATTCCAGGTCTCATTAAAGAGGAAAAAAATGGAAAGAAAGCACCTAATCACAAATGTGAAACAGATGCAAAACCTTATACCCATTTCTCTTTGGTGTCCTCTGATCTAGAGAGGTTCGTGATACAGAAGCTGTGATAATTGTTTAAATAATAGATGTTATCAATAACTGTAATTGCACAGTCAGCCACTAAGGGCAGCCCCTATTTTGAGAGGTGAGAGGTCTGAGGATAGTTGAGGACAAAGAGGATATTTCTCAGAAGCACTAATAACATTTGCAAACACCTGTGGATAATTATGATACATTCATAGTTGTGCTATATAGCTCACATTTATATTATGCAGATGAGGTTTTCATAAGAAGGTGTGTGAACTGACTTTTAGTGAGAGCTGGTTAAAGGCTGGATATGTACATTTAGAAAAGGCTGAATTTTCACCCAGACAGACCTATGTGTGCAACTTGAAGCAGCCATTTCAAGAAGTCTTATCCATCATTTACAAAGCTCACCATACTCTTTGATGACTCTCTAATCCCTGTGAGGGTCAGGGAGGAAAAGCTTTTACTATGAAACACACACACAAAAAAAAAGGAAAATAGAAAAAAGTGTAAAATTCTTCCACATTGTAAAGTCACTGCAGAGAAGTTCCTGCTGAGATGGTGGCTGCCAATTCACTCTGCATTTCCAATGGCATTCCCCAGCCTATACCTACTTTTAAGAAGCTTTCAGACATCACTGTTGCTAATATTAGTATTGGTGTTTTCAGTTAGTGATTTTTACCTTGCTCATACCTTGGTGATGAAAATAATGGCCAAATCCAACTGTAGGGAAGGTTTTCACATGCCATTATTGTCTATCACCTTCGTAAGTCAGTAGTTCTTACCACACAAACACTAACTATGTACATCTCCACATTGAGCCTTTAGGTTTTAAAGGAAAAGAAAAAATCAGGGCTGTGGAGTGACCCATCTGTTACAATATTCCCTGACTAAATCCCATGTTTTTATTAATACTGAAGAAAAAAAGGATGAATAGAATGCAATGTGCCAGGATAGCATTAGAGAGGGACAGTCACTGAGGTTAGATTTTTGGCTTTCATTAAAATCAGAGGAATGAGGAAACTGAAACGTCTTCAGTACAAACCCTTAGTTCAGTCAAAACTCACTGAGAGGCAAAGAATTTAAAATAATGTACCCTTGTAGCAGAAAAAGGACATACAGGTATGAAATAAAGCAATCCTTTGTTAACAGTGATCCTTATTTACATACTTGGATCAACGTAAAGGGATTGTTAGTAATTTGTATGAACATGTTACTCTATCATTAGGTTACAGAGACAAGTTTCTAACCCAAGAGAAAGAGTAAAACTTTAATCACAGTTACAGAATCACAGAATGGTAGGGGTTGGAAGGGACCTTTAGAGAACATCTAGTCCAACCCCCCTGCAGAAGCAGGGTCACCTAGATCAGGTCACATAGGAACATGTCCAGGCGGGTCTTGAAGACCTCCAAGGAAGGAGCCTCCACACCCTCCCTGGGCAGCCTGTGCCAGGGCTCCCTCACCTCAACAGTGAAATAGTTTTTTCTTATGTTTAAGTGAAACTTTTTGTGTTTCAGCTTCATCCCATCACCCCTTGTCCTGTTGCTAGAAAGGGATGTCCCAACCTCCTGACATTTAGATATTTAGATATTTGTAAATGTTCATAAGATCTCCCCTCAGAGAGAAATGTCATGATTAACACTTAGCCCAGGCACAGGTATCCAGAAAACAGATTAAACACATCCAATAAAACATCATTTCATAGAATCATAGAATGGTAGGGGTTGAAAGGAACTTTTAGAGATCAACTAGTCCAACCCCTCTGCAGAAGCAGGTTCACTAGATCAGGTCTCACAGGAACATGTTAATATTCAAGTCTCATCCTGCATCCTCTCTAACCACTCATGTTTTCCATAGTTTAAGTTAGATGACTAAAACACTTACATACCTTTACAAATGTCATTCTCTTAGTTCTTTATTCTGCTTTTTACTTCCTTGGAGCAAATCTTTCTCAAGGCTGAGATTTTCACAATACCCAATTTTTTCATAATCTACAAATTTGTTGTACTTACTTGTCTCCAATATATGTCAGTACTTCCTGATTTCCTTCAAGTAACACCAAGAGTAGTGCATGCCCTTACAAAATGTCATTATTTTTTATCTAAAACTAAAAAAATCTATTGTTTTGGAGACTATTGCATTTTCTAGCCAATTTGTACGGTCTCATTTTCCATCATTTGTCCCCACTAATGACATTGCTCAGCCCTAACTAACATGATTCATAGCTTTTAACATATTTTAATTGTTTGTAATTGACTTTCAGATGTCCTACATATTGATCTCAACCCTTCTTCTTTCTTCACTAGTTTTCTGCCTTCGTTTAAAGATCTGGATGCTTTACAAAAGAAGGCAGTGTCTCCTCTGGGACTGATGTCCCTATCGCTTGGAAATGCTTTAGCTTTTTATTTCCTTTAGAATGCCAATTCCTGTATCTGAACTGCATTGCATTTTGTTGATGGGTGGATTTGCTATTCTAGAGAGTTCTTCCAGAATGTGGCTTGTGGTTTGTATAGATGGTCTGGAAAAAGTAATGTGGCAGAAAAGTTACTTCATGAGATGAAGTCTCATGGCAAACATGTGCTAGAGTCATTCTGATGCTTGTCTAAAGTACTTTAGGGTAAAAACTGGCTCTGGAACAGTTTAAATATCAGACATTACTTGTATGATTGACAGGTGTATTTTCTACCCTCACCCCAGCTGATGCTCTTTTCCCTCCCCTCAAGTGCAGCTGATGCTCTTTTCCAAGGAATCTGAAGAACAGATTTCTCTAAATTGAAGAAGATGGCTCTGTTTCTCCAGATAAAGCATAATTCTCACGGGTGCGTATTTAAGATCATTCCACAAATACTTTCTCTAAACACTATTTGTTTGCAAACTCTTCATAAATTCTGTATGTGATTCAGAACTGGGATATATTGTCTATTCCACAACCGAATAGCCTCCTCTTTCAGCTTTCACTCAGAACTTGTTCTCTTTGTCACAGATGCATTTTATTTCCTTACTAAAGTTAATTTTGGATGCTGGCCTGATACAGTCATTTACGAAACCTGTCTTTCAGAAAGGTGATATAGGCTCAAATGGGTCCATAGCTGAATTCATGAAGGACAAAGACACAAATGTTTTCCCTTTGTGTTTCTCCATCCCTTGATAATAAGCCCTTTACCTGAATAATCAAGAACAGCACATTTGCATTGCACACTGAGGAGTTCCTGGAGAACTGCTCAGCTTTTTTCCCTAAATACTCCACAGCACTCTAATGCCTCTTACACTTGGGTTTCTTTTCAAAGCTTTGATTTTAAAAAATTCTGTGAGAAGCAAGGGAGTAGTTTTAAAAAGGAGTAGTTACTGCAGGTCAGCTGCAGGTAGCAACATTTAAACACACTGTGGCTTTCATGTCCACTTGATTTAGACACTTTTCATCAAGGACTCTACCTCTTGGATGGTGAATACGGAGGGTTTCTAGTGTTTTCATTCCATTGATAATCACGAAGCAGAGGGCAAGCACTAACCAATCACAAGTCATATGATTACTGTAAAGTTACTGAGTTTCTAATAAACAGACCAGATTTGCTCTCTTGAAAAAAAACTGCATGATTTAAATAAACAAATGTAACAAAATGTTAGTGACTGATATAAAGGGAGAACGTTGTCTCAATCTTACTCTAGACATACATTCCATTTGTGCAATCAACATAAGTTTCTTGTTTTCCTCATGTCTGTCATTTTACAGTTTTGACAAGTAAACATTAAGTAAAGAAACATAAATATTAAAGAGGTCTGGGTTTGCTATTGAGGTTGGGAAATAACCAAGTTTACTAAAACAAGATTCAATCATAGATACTCCATTGCACATTGCCTGTGCTGTAGGGCCTTGAAAACCAAAACGGCTGTTATAATTAAACGTGTCACTTCTCTGCTGGAAAAAAATCATGCTTGTGGATGAATACAAGGGCTATGCTATCCAAAGAAGAGCATAAGAATGTGCCAGTGTAGCAGAGCCAGTGAACTGTGAGCCAGCAGGGCCCACCCAAAGAGAGATTTTGCAAGTGGGAGAGTGAGTCACAGCACAGTTACACAACCTGAATTTGCATAGTGGCCTAAAGGGAAGAGTAAGAGAAAGACTTGAATATAGCTTACACACACAGAAGCAAAGCCAGTGCAGCTAGGAGGTAAATGAAAGCTTGTATTGCATAGTATTGGAGTGGAAAATGGCAAAGTTGGACGAGGACTAACCTATGGTACTGAAGAGAGAAAATTAGGGGGTAGCTATTCAGTAGCATAGCCCGGTGGGCTCAAGGAAAACACCTCCTGGGTTACTCTAAGAGCACATCTAGCAGCAGCTCAAAACATCTTCAGAGAATATGCTTGTAATATGTCACTGTTTGACATTACAGGCTGTCAGGTACAAGGACAAGGTATGTCTCCCACTCTTCCAGGCTTTTTTGGGACTCTAACATGGCCATTCACTCTGGCTCAGAACAGCTCGGTGGGATATTAACTAGTTCATGCCTACAAGGAAGTGTGGCTCTCTATCCTCTTTGGATGTTCTTATGTAGAAGCAGGTACAGTTGTACAAAAGTGGATAAAAGATGTATTTCCTTGTTTACCTTATTAATTTTTCTTAAAGCAATACCACAGCATATTTCTGTTTTGTGTAGAAAAGGTCTTCTCTTTGATGGATAAATGCTTTTCAAGGGAAAAATCCTACAACCACAAATCAGAGGGTTTATTCATGGAGACATCAAAGTATTCAGTGGCTTGAGCAGTGCTGTACCCAAATGTCTACAATTAACCACTTTCAGCTGTTCCTCACTGCACCACTAAGACTAATCCAAATTGAAACTTTCAAATGGCAATATTTGTGGCAGAATTTTTTAAAAAACTGATGTTTTGGTCAGCTTTACACTTCCATTTATCAAACAATGACAGTAACTAAAAGGTACAGTCACTGACTGTCCTGCTAAGGGTGCTGCTGGTTTTGGCTCAGCTCACATATATGTATCAATTTTAACTTTGCAGGTCCCCATTCTGAATTCATCTCAAATGCCAGTGGTTAGACCTGAACTTGAATCAAGGGAGGAGAAAAATGACAATGACACCTGCTCCGGGCTTCTTTCTAACTTGATTTTGGAATGAGAGTGATCACCTCTTAATGTTACCACCTTTTCTTAATGTGGCATCATCAAGGCTCTCTAGAAATGTGATATGAAGTGTGGGTCAGGCTTTTTTTCCTCTGCTATTTCTATCACTGAATTGCTTTTGTACAGATTTCCATATTATAGACTGCATTAATTATTCATTACATCATTTCTGTGAACAATTCTTGGTATCTAAGTCACTGTTCATTTTGACTAGACACACGGATCCTTGATTAAGTAACCACGTCCCTTGGTATCAGCTACTTGGAAGAAATAGGATTCTGAATTAGGAATTCACTCTCTGTGACCCTTCTGTGATATTTGTTTTCAAACTGTAGGAAAAATAAAGGCACTTCTTCCTGGAAATTAATATCAGGGACCAGGGAATCCTTAAAAGTCAATGTTTCTAATATTCAAACAAACAACCAAGGAAAATACTGAAGTATTGCTATAGCATTCTGTTCAGCCTACTGTGTTTATAAGTATTTGTCCAGAGTTTGGAATTCTAACCACTAACTTTTCTTACATAGAAATAATACTAGATTCTGAACAGGTTTTTCTATAGAAAATAATCAGCTGCTTCTCCTTGCACGAGGGGAGGTTTAGATTGCAGATTAGGAAAAACTTCTCCACTGAAAGAGCTGTCAAGCATTGGAACAGGCTGCCCAGGGAAGTGGTGGAGTCCCCATCCCTGGAAATGTTTAAAAGTCACGTAGCTGAGGTGCTGAGGGACATAGTTTAGTGGTGGGCTTGGCAGTGCTAGGTTAATGGTTGGACTTGATGAAGGTCTTTCCCGATCAGAATGATATGAGAAAAATCAGTATCAGTTGGGCTCATGAAAATATCAGTAATGTGAGAAGTCCTAAATGGTATACCACAAACATGCTTAGTTTTGGAAAACAATAATTTAAATACTGAGAAGTATTTTTAAAGATTTTGACATGATATTTTACCTGTAAAGACTTCTTAATGGCTCATTCACTTTGGACACCCTACCACATTATCTGATGTGTAATATAAATAAGCAGGTCACAGAGCTACATGACAAAAGAGGCATGTTAAATAAATATGTATGCCACAAACACACATGAGACAAAACCCAACAAAAAAGCTATTACAGAGCAGTATTCAAGAAGAGGATGGTGACACTGCATAGATGAATGATCCTCGGCTTGGTGATGCACAAAGGGAACAGCAACGCTACTCTTGCTGCATGGAACGGTGACTGGAATTGACCCCGCTCCAAGATTAGCAGCCAGGCATGTCATCAAAACCTTGTACATAACCACATGACAAATGTCAAAGAGCAGACACGGGATGAATGCATCCTAAGAGTCGGGATAAGCTGCCTTTATAACTGATGTGCAGTCCTTATGCCTCCAGGATTAAATAAGATGAGTTGCAGGGTGTGCTCAGTCATTGCAGCACACATTCAAACAGGCTCTGTGATCTTTATTCTCCCTTTATGCAGCTTAACACTGGAGCTCTTACTGTGTGTACTTTCAGTGGAAGGAAAATTGATCTTCATTACAGATTTTAAGATCTTTTTTTTGATTGACTTACTTTGACTGTTTTTACCACAAAACACCAATATAACAGGGAACCAGTCACCTGCAATAAAATATTGCCATCTCCAGGAAGCAGTTATTCTGCACCTGCAGAGCTTCCCATTCTACAATTCAAAGCACCCCAAGCTGATGAACTTGGGACCATAAAAAGTAAGGACACAGACAAGATCTTAGGAATCATGTCCTACATCATAAGAAATGTTTTACAAATTGTTTTATAGCTTGCACAAAATGATGGTATTTCTTAAACTCATCTCAAAGATAAGATTTGTGGATGAGTTTATAATTAATATTGACTCAATTTCAAGGTATAATTTGAAGCTTTATCTTGCTTTTACCCTCAGTCAATATCAAATCGATCAAGGAACAACAACTTCAAAATGAATTGGCCAGTGTTTTCCGTTGGCCAGTGGTCTAACTTGCACTATCCTGAGAGTTCTTTGTGGAGTAAATTTTTCTCATTCATAAGAGGAACCAATAAGAAGGGACAGTGTGCCAAGAGGCCTGGCTGCTTGTAGTAGGAATATTTCAAATGAATGAAATATGAAGTTTTAAAATTGACATTTTTAGTTTAATGATGCTTTTCAAAAATTAAATGTTGTGGACTTTTTATCTTTGCAAGAGAAGTTAGACTTGATTTACTTCTCCCATTTAAACAGCTCACAAAATAGAGTAATAACTAAAAATCCCCTATTTGAATTCCATGGAGACTTTTCCAAGTCTACTAACAGCCATGTAACGATAATAACAGAACAAACAGAGAACTGTGAGAAGTCCAATCTTAGTACAATCAGGAATCCACTACTTCAAATTGCATGGATTTCTGCCAGTGCAAAACTGATTTCTTAAGAACTGCATCAACTCATCTACTTGACAAATGAGATCATAATCATATAAAATGTCCATAAACAAAGTTCTATGACAAACTGTTGGCATAACAATTATCATTTCTTGTCTGGAAAAGGAAATATTTAAATTGCTTTTGCTATTCCTTTTGGTAAAGGAGATGTGTATAGAATACTTAATCCACGAAACAGCTAAGCATATTTGTAGGATGAAGGATTTCTACCAGCACAGGCCCAGCTGAATCAGTCTTGCTAATTAAATCAGGCGACAGAAAACTTGGAAAGCTGGTAACAACTGTAACTTAAATGGCCTAGGTAAGGAAGGAGAGGGAATCCCTTATGAAATTGCTCAGAAAAGGATTGCATGAATAAAAAACCACTTTAGAATCAGTATCTACTTTTCCATTCACACACCTCATCAGAAGCCAATAAGCACATGTCTCGGTAAGAGGATGCACTGAAAAAGTGAATGGTCATGTTCCATGATACATTTTTGAATCATTGGCTTGTTCAATAGTACTCACCAACTCTCAGATACATTTAGAAATGTAGGTTGAAACTTCAGTTACCAGGAGGAAATAATGGAAACAGAACTGGAGATACCTACTTAAACTATTCAGCATGAGGCAACATTAGGGAGTATAAAAGCCTCTAATATCTTTTCCTGAAAATTCTATTTTCAACTAAGAAAATAGTTCCATTAAAGCTGTCAACAATGTTTTCCACTTGAGATGGTAGAAAATCCCAGTATGTCTAAGTCTTGAGCACTGGACCTGGACACTTGGGATAAGTCTTGGAAGCTGTCCTACTGACAATAGGAAAAATGTCTGAAAACCCCATACAAGTGGCAGATGAATTTCACTGTGGGAAAATCTAAGTCTTATGGAAAGAGAGATACAGAATCAGGCTACATAAAGGCTTCCCCTCGTGCTATTTTCCACTGAGATGTCTCCCTTAGTTTGAAAACAAAAAGTCATGCAACAGAAATGCAGGTAAGGTTGTAGGAAACAAACATTCCTTTCGTAGGCTAAAAGTAACAAGCTTAGCATGGGCTGAAATAGAGGTTTTCTGAATTCTAGCCAAGCCTCCTGCTTGCAGTTCTCTAGGTTATTGTCGACAGACACTGCTTCTCCACTTACACACTCTTATTATGGTCAATGATGCTTCATATCAAGTAATACCTACTGTAGATAACAGAACTAAAATAATCAGCAAGAAATCCTGGATTTTCATCACCCTTCCATCAACTATAACAAACTGAGTCCTAAGTTTGTTTAGGGCTGAAATAAACTGACTACATTATCTGCACTCTTTTCCTCCCGTTGTGCTAAATTGGGACGCCTCAAATTAGCCTTTTAGCCCTCCATCCAGCTCATACATATGCTGAGCAGCCTGTAGCTCTCTCATTACCATTGCCCCATGCATTACATGTTCTCTGACACACAGCAGGAGACAGACTGAATTGTTGCATAGTTCCCCACCAGCATTGTTATTTCAGGCAGTCCTGTATATGGCAAATGATGTTTGTTAGGCTTGTGAGTAGGAGCAATATCTAAAGCCTTCAATGCCCTTGAGAAACATGAAGCGACAGTGTCTTCTTGTGAAACTGATATTACATGAAAATAAGCAAGTGTGGCCAATTTGAAATCCAAAGGAGTTCTGCTATTTGCTCCAGTGGAGCTGGTATTTCAGCAGTGGCCTATGAATGTAAATCATATCAGCTGTTATATTCCCAGGCTGGATGCTCTCCCTCTGTACAGACAGTCATAGTGGAGATAAAACAATGCTAAATAACTTAGGGCTCTTCCCTCTTTAACAAGCATACCCACATGCCTCCCTGTGAGCCTTCCCCAACAAGGTAGGTGAAAAAAATCCATGTTGTGGACGTGGCCTTGAACACATAGTCTCTCAGGGCTTTGATGATCTAAGATACATCAAGGTCTGACCTTCCTGGCCAGTCATACTCACCTTACCTTGATGTCACTATTATTACAGTAGCTGCCTAACACCCTTTGTTTCTCCACGGACCTTTGTCTCGTACTACACAAATCCATGCAAAGCTGTGTAAACAGTTTCAAGGAGCTTCTTCTGGGCTTTATCTCAGAAAAAAACCCCTGTTATTCAGTGAGAGTGTGAGGCTATCAAGATCTCCCTTCACTATAACTTAACTTTGCCTGTGAAAGGAGACAAGGGCCTTACAAGTAAAGTCTCTATGACATTGTGGGATGAAGAAGGGATGTAATGTTCTAACTGCAAAGCCAAAAACCAGAGGGGTAGATTTGTCTCCTTCTTATCTGTGAAGATAAAGATGAGACAAACTTGCCTTGGCATCTTTGATACTTTTTAAAGCACTTACCCCTCTGCACTTCAGCTGGATTACTATTCCCAACAGAGTGTTGAGAAACTATTCAGATAAAATATTTAAAAGTGTAGATCTGGCAATTTTATATTGTGACTTATGAAACCTTTATTTGGTTTCTACCTTTTATTAACCTCCAGGGTTCTCCTGCTGTCCCTAATGGCATTACATTGCATCCAAATAAGACCCAAGATTTTTACTGCGAGCTGTGCTATTTCTCTCGACCTGCTAATGCTAATGTTGAAACTGTGAGTCCTCTTACTGCTGATTAAACCTCCAAAGACTACAGCACAATTTCCGCTCCACTGCTAGAAAAGAAGAAAACCAGCACAGTTTGTACCAAAGAGATCACTTGAAGAATGTATGTAGGGTTACTGCATTTATGAATAAAGCAAAGCATTATCATTTTTAATAGGAATTAAACAGCTAGAGGGAGAAGTAGGGCAATGCTGTGATCAGTGCAAAGGAAAACAATCTAACCATTTTAATTAACTGTATTTTAATAGCTTTAGTTATAATTGAATAATTTAAATACCAAGGGAAATAGTTAAATCTCCTAAAAGCCTTCTTTTTATTTACATTTTAAATACAGTTCATGGAGAAGGGATGACACTGTGAAGGCTTAAAATAAATGGGTGGGGAAAACCTTACTAATTTCTGCAGCTGCTGGACCAACAGGAAACATTTATGAGTTCTTAGTCATTGCTCTCTGCAGGTGCTCCAGTCCAAACCCTGACATATTTTCTGCTTTTCTCCCCAGTTCTTCAAAATATTACACAATCTCTGGTGCTGTGGCCCTTGACTGTTAGAACCATAAAATGCACAGAAGACAAACGTGAAGCGTGGATCATCTAATGCAATTTTTTATGTATGCACCAGTGAAGAGGATCACTACAGAAAATAAAGCTGTTGGTCAATGCAGAGTTTTATTTAGACTTACAATAACCTGACATAAACACATTTATCTTACAAAGAAAACCAATACCACTCATAAGCAGAGCCCTCCCCTATTATGTCACCTGCAATGATGGAGATCATTAACTTGTGTGGACAATACTGTGGAGATGTTTTGCAGAGTTAATCTGTTACGGGGCTCATGCTTCCTCTCACACAGACTTTACTGTTCCACTTACTCAGTTGCATTAATCTAGTTGAAGTCAGAGGGTCAGGAGTTTCTGTCCCTGCCACTCTGCCTGTGTCTGAGACACACCGTACCATGCACTGAGCCCACTGTCCTACTTGCTAGAGTAGCCAAAGGCAAAAATGTCTCTGCAGGGTAAACACACAGTGATACCACAGTGATACAGTCTTTTGGCATTCAGCAATTTCTGCAGTTTAGGGACTTTCTGTGCCAGAGGACATATTTCTGTGTTTAAATAATACAAACCAGAGTTTTCTTCAAGTAATGTGTCTACCTGACTTTTTAACTTCTGTTAAATTTGAATGTCCAAGGTATCCTATGGTGGAGTCTCTCTGTCATACATTGTCTTTTTCTAGTTTGACCCTTGCCATTACTGAAGGCCAGTTAGTTCTTGTATTAGAAGAGACAGTAAAAGATAATTTTCCAGTCACTTCTTCATGCTGTTTGGGATTTAACAGACCTCTGTCATATCCCCACCCTCACTGATTTCTTTTCCAAACTGAAGAATTCTAGTCTACTTCATCATCTTTTGAATGTTCTTCTAGAACTTTGATCATCCTTTCACACAATTCTACTTCTCTAGTTGTCTTAAAACCTTTCAAAACCAGAGAAACTGTAACTGCAGACAGCACTGTGTTTCTGGTTTTCTTTCTCTGCCTTTTTTTTTTGACTGCATATAGAATATAGAATATAGTACAGACCTACAGCATTTGGTAAGGACAGAGACAAGAGGTGTCAGTAACAGTAGGACCTGGAAAGAATTAAAATACATGTATAAACTGTCTGTATGTTCTTCATCAAAATATGTAAATCCAAACACAACCAACTTAGGAACAGATCTTACTATTTTTTTACCAGGTGTTATTCATGACAACATTGGCTTCATGAGATTTCAGTTAGAATACTGTTACTTAATGGAATTACTTAGTAAAGTGTTCAAAAAACCTTACCCAAATGTCACTCTATAAATTCTGATAGGCTCAGATTTCTAATTCTGACTCACATACTTCAAGAAATACAAAGAGGATATTGAATGTCAGTGTTATTGTTTTTACTGGGTGCCTGAAGTGCATTAGGTGCCTCACAGGCAAGTACAGAGATTGGAGTCTGTCTCAAAGTGCTTCCAACCTAAACATGCAAATTTGATTAAGAGATTGGAGGGTGGATCCAATGTAAAAACAAGATGATCAGTCTGGTCTGGTTGACATATTTCACTATTTGGCAATACTGTAACTTTAAAAATTCATTTCTTCTAGACTTTCCCTTTGACTTCTAACGGCATTAACCCCTCATAATCATCAAGGCTAACAATATCCTCTGTTTTAGTTTTCTTCCACTCATCGCTGGAAAAGTCCTGACACACCACCTTGCTGTGGCATGCTGTACATTTGAGCAAAACCAGGGAATGGGATGCTTTTGATGCTATGGATGACAAGCTGAAGAATACCACAACTGGGAACTCTTCACAGGATCCCAGAGGACATTTGACTGCCTCAGTATACAGAATGATGCGAACCTCTAATCTCATTTGCATCTTATGCCTTGCTATTACTGAATACAAAACATGAAGAACCATGACATGCCACCTCAACAAACTTTTTAGTAAACCTCAAAGAATGTTCATTTCTGCATTTTACTGTGGTCAAAATGAAGCTTTATTGCTGTTTCAGTTTCATGTTTAACAAGGACGATTTTGTGTACCGATGGTGAATTCTACTTGGCAACAATGTACTTGTACTATTTGTTTTTAAATTCTACATTCATTCAGAATATATTTTTTTTCTTTTAATACCAAGTTTTATTTCTGAAGTACAGAAATAAAACTGTGGACAATTATTATAAGTTGATAATACTATATATGACAGAAAAAGCTATCTCAGATGATCGCCAGATAGTACTAGGAAGAACAAGCATGTTCAGGTGGTCCTTGGATGGGAAACTTTCACACTCACAAAAGATGCTCAGTATAGCCCTGAGAGAGTGGGGAAGAAATTTTAAAGGACAATATCACTTTGGAGTTACTGCAGTGAGAAGAGACAGTGAAAAAATGGCAACGGGAAGAAATTCCATGCTCAGTGAGAAAGCAGAGAGGGGGAAATCTTGAATTTCTCAAAAGGGTCCAACATTTGTCCAAATAATATTAAAGAACAATAAGTAGGTGGAGGCAAGAAAAGGGATGATAACACTTTATTGTTTAGTGTCTGCCTATGTGCACTCAAACAATTTTGATAGAAGTCCTGGGCAAAGCCCAGCCAGGCGTAAGAACCAAAGATAAAGCTGCCTCCACATTTGGAGCTTTAGGAAAAATATATGTTTATGCTGCTGAGGAATATGGAAAGTCAGAGGCAATCATGGGGGATAAGAATTTCTAAGGATATGACAACATGTAGCCTACATCTCTCAATGCTCATACCATTCCACTAATTACATTATGTATATAAAGATAAAGACAGCCAAAAAGTGAAGGGGAGGATGCAGTCTAGCTAAATACTACTGTTGTCTTCCAGGAGTACAAACTATGTCCACTATTTAAATTTGAGTGCCATAGCTCTCTGACTGACTATCTTATTGATTACAGTTCTTCAGTCTTCCACTTCTTTCTCTTCCCCAAGCTGCTTTGGGAATCAAACAATACACTTGTTAGGGATCTGGCCTAATCCACAATGACACATCTGGTAGGTGTGGGTGGCACTCATTAGAATATGCTCTCCAATAAATGATCTGCTAAGGTTCTGACAAAAGAAATGCTTATTTTCATGATAAGGCACTTACTCCCTGCCTCTTCAAATGCACAGCCTCCAAGATATGGCTTCAATCCAAACTGACATCTGAATTACAGTCAAGCATGACGCTGGCTTTTAGTTGTTAATGTAAAAGTGGAACATAGAAATAGCTAAAATACAGAAACAGTATCAAAGGTGAGGGCAACCCAAAGAAAGGAATAGTGTCATTAGTTACATAAAGACAGAGTTTGCAAGAAAAAGACCAGAAGAGAAAAAGGAACAGGAATAAAGAGCAGCAGCAGTCTGAAGAACCCAGCTAGGGACAGTTTATCAGTGCAAGCAGAGAACAGCAATAGAGTGATCAGAGCTAAATGGCTTCATTATAGGATTGTCCAGCAATCCGTTAGCAATATGTACAGCTGCTTTCAGGCAAAGTCTACATCTGTGTTTCTGAAGCTTGTCAGTAAATAGGAAAGGGATGCAAAACAAAGATAATAGAAGTGTGTGTTGGTAGATCTGTAGTTACTATGAGGAGGGAAAGCTGGACGTGCCAAAAATAAAGACTTGATTCTTTTTGACATGATACAAAAAGTACTGAAAGAATGTTTATAGTATGAATCTTTCTCATAGAGGAGAAAAAGATACATATGATGTAAACTGTATGACAGATGTCAAGAAGGCTGATGTGTGAGTTAGGAAGATCCTTTTAATGACATGCTTGCAGCAGTTGGAAACAACTTGTCAGATTAAAAGCAATTCTTTCTACTGCAGACCAGCCCAAGGAAATGGATGTACTGCCTTGGAAAATACAGACAGGGGAAAGACTTACCACAACAAATAAACCTTTTTATTAAGAGGTTAACAGAGAGTAAAATTTAGAGAGTGAAAGTTTTTAATCATCTTCAGAGTTCAGGGTGCAGTGGTACATGTTAAACTGTGTTAATCAAATACTTTGGACCCTGATATTTTCATCTTCAGTGATAACCAGGCACTTAGGCTTCAAATTCCCCAGTCAGTAGATAGGCAATACCAGGTCCTACAGTATAGAAACCAAAGCATAGAGACTAAAGGACTTGCCAAGGTCATACACCAATTTGACCAAGTCTCCTCACTCTCATTCAGTGCCCTAATTACAAGATCTTCCATTTCCTTTTGTAGTGAAAGATGAGATTTACCTAGTGTGCTGTTGTGATTTGAGTTAGGGAGCCACACAGAGTTTGTTACAGCATAAGTCAAAAACATGGCAGGGAGGAAAGCAGAAAAGGGGGTTTGTATTATGTAGGGTGCAATATTCAGAGGGACCCCAAGGCACTTAAAGGAATGATATTAACTAGGTCTATAGCAACCTCTAGACAGTATTCACAACAGTGTAGCAATTGGACCATCTGATTCAGACACAGCATAAAAGTCGAGATCTTTCTTCACATCTCAACTGTTCTTTTTTAGTAAGAACTTAAACGATCCCCCATGGTAAACAGACTAAAATGCCAAGTCCTTAGTTAATTCTGCTTACTTATATTTTTCCACCGTTCCAGCTGCAGTTGCTGTTTTACTCTATTTCCTTTCCTACTTGATAGTTTAATGTTGCAGCACAATCTTAAACAGATGGCTGCACTTCAGAGATAGGTGACTTCCCCAGAAAGGTCGGCAGTAACACACAATCCTTGGAGATGGAAACAATTATTTAAATGTATTCTTTTCCTTAAAACAAAACAAATGCATGACTTCTGCAGACTGTTTTGCAGCAGTTCTATTGTGAAGTCTCTCCTCACCTCATATTTCAGGAGCTTTGCCTTCCTTCAGAAGGCAAAGTTTTCATTCCTTTCATCTTTTTTAGTAGAGGTTGAAGTTTTCAGTACACATCAAAACCCTCCCACCGATCTCTGCAAAAGCTCTTCTCTTAAGACACACAAGTAATAGGTAAACAGATCTTAAGAGTTAAGCAATTTGTTTGAGACAATGTAACAAATAAGCAGTGGAAGAAATAAGACCTGAAATATCTCAGTTTAGGCCATGAGTTATGGATACAGATAGTGGAAATCTGTAGTCAGTGCATCTGTATTGTAGACCTGAGATCAAGCCTGGAATGCAGTTTTCACATTTTCTCTTGTTTTTGTTTGTTAGTTTTTGGGTTTTGTTAAGAAGATACATAATAATTTGATGCATTTATTCCCAAGAATCTCTATGTGAATTAATATCTCCAGCAATTTATTCCCCTCCATTTTTGTTCTATCTTTTCTTTAAGGAAAAGGACTACTTTAGCTTGGGGAAAGTAAATAAAAGCTCTACGCTTTGATCTGCATTTTAATGCAAGTCTCTGTATCACAAATGAGTCTGAGAGCATAGCTATGGTTTATTATTATCTGCCACTGAAAGTTCATTACTTTAATGTGTAAAACATGGATTAAAATGTGACAGGAAATGACTACAAAGTACTTAATGAATCGAGTCCAACTGGACTAAATGCCAGTGTAAACAGCATAAACCCAAACCTTCTGAAAATTAAAACCTACTTTCTTACTTAGCTTTGGGGTTTATTTGAGCTTGTTGTCGTTTCTGTGTAGGGAACATTTCTTTTGGGGCAAAATCCATTCCCTAATAAGTTTACATAACGTCTATTTGCCATCAGAGAATGATAATGCAGAATGACTTTCACTATTTAAGAAATGGAATCCTTCTAGCTGGCTATCATTTCAGATGTAACATTTTTTTTGACCTCAAGCAAAATATTTATAGATTGCAATAAGTGGAGGGTGAAGCCCATGGTCACAATGCAAGATGTAACTGAAGTAATTCAAGGTCTTATTCCAAGCTATATCATACTATGCACACATTAAAATAAGTAGCAAACTTGTATGTTTAAGGATTGATATTAATTACCATTATAAGTTGAAGATCATGAAGAGCAGATACTGTATAGTTTAAACAGGTCTCACAGTAACTGGGAACAATTTCATGATCCATTTTTATTAAAGAGCTAAATGTGTCTGGGATACATTAGTCTTAGTGTTTCCAGCATAAGTAGGGAAGTATGAAGCGCACTGTATAAAGTATAGGTACAACTAACCCTGCTTTACTGCATCATCCATACTCAACAAAGATCAATTCACATGTGAACATTAGGAAGAAAGGTTTCAGTCTGCCTGAGAAAGACTTGGAGGATCTTGCCTTCCAAGGAAGCTGAAGAGAACTTGGCTTAGGCTGGTTTTGTTGGGTTTTTTAAAATTAACAGCTGTGATAGTAGTCTATAAACATATCAAAGGGATCAAACCGGTCAACAGCAGAGCTTCCAATGCTGAAATTGTCCAAGTTTGGGCTGGGATAGATACAAAGTTGGTATAAGAACAAGCAGTAGTAAACTGAACAGAAAAGCTTTGACAGAAACTCAGATGTTTCAGTCACTAGAAAAATTCAGTTCTCTAATGCAGCAAAAGAATTGGTTTAAAAATGGAACTTGGTAAATCTGCAAACAGGGTTTTAACACTTCTACTGCTGTAACAGCAGTAGAATGGACCTGATGACCCAGAAGTTCTGTTCCTGACAATGCTGTAATTTTATTGTAAATGACCTTAAGTCCTACAAAATCAGGACAATGTTCTGCTGTCTCCTCTTTGAGTAAAACGCTCACCAACTCTGACAAGCGTTCAATGTTGACTGCCGTACCGAAGGTTATACGTAATCATACCCTACCTCATGAAACCATAACTCAGATTTGTAATACTCAGCAAAATACTAAGGTACACAGTCGGCTCTGACTATTTATTAGGTGTTTCTTTATGTAATTTGAACAGATTTTCTACTTCTGAAGCATCTGCCAACACACAGAAAGACACTAAGTTCACTATGGCAGCAGAAGTATTTTCCCATATGGTTGTTGATAGGGTTACGGTAAATTTGTGATGCAACATGAAGTTTGTATTGTCAGTACTTCATCACTTTTACAGACAGATACATAACACAGCTCCTAGGACAGTCAATTCTTAATTCTCCCAAAACCCTAACTTCACTACTAACAGTTGAAATTTTACCCTCTATAGGTGTCTAAGGATTTTATCTAATAAAAAAAATGACTGAGGTCCACAGGAAGACTCCCAAACTTCAGAATAATCATTATAATACAAAGAAGAGCTTTTATTCATGTCATTTCCCCCTTTTTTTTTTAACCACATGTAGAGGAAAATAGCCATTAACATAAGCTCCACTGTGCTAGCTGATGTATTGAGGGAAGAAACAGTGATACGCAGTTTTGAGCATGACGGTTATTTGATGGGATTGTTCTACATTGTTTATGTTAAGCTTTCAGTTCAAGCTTGCAGACTTAATTTATGGAAAATGCCTAGAGTGTTTGACAGATGCTATAAAATCAAAATGAAATAATTAACTTGAGATGAGAATAATAGGACTAAGGATAAAGACGTGAAAAGAACAACAAAGAAATTCAAGGTGGGGAAGCAGCAAAAAGCAAAAGCAGTGCCCTCCATCTAATTAGAGTTTTCAGAAGATGACTGAAGAATGGACTCACTGCACAGGCTTTGAATAAAAGGCTTTACAGAACCAGAAGACAGGAAATGCCAATATTTAGGTGGCTAAAAGTCAAAACACTTTGCCACTGGTGAAGATTTACCATTGTGACAAACTATGACGGCCAAGAAGATTCTCTTGCTATATTCCAATGCAGACAGGAAGCCTTTCTTCAACAGACTTAAGTACAAGTTACAGTAAACAAATTATTTAACTTGCAAATTACTTAACTTACAAATTACTACACTTAGGCATGTAAAGCCCAATGGTCTGTGAAACACAGGAGAGGAGACTACAATGCAATAGTAAAAGGGAGCACAGTAAGCACTGCTTGTGTAGCTCTGGAATCGGGTGAATTAGACAAGAGTGAGTCCTTCAGATTAAGCTGCTAATGAATTAGTCTCTGATCTTGTGAACTTCTGTGTCTCTCAAAATTTAGGCCTGCCCTCCTGACAGGACCTGGGCATTAAATTGTACAACCATAAAATTTCTTCCCCTTGTGCAGCATGGGCTGTAAACTCAAAGAGGAGGTGAAGTGCTGCTGCAGTCAGCACGGCGGATATCTGGGTTTCTTGGCGCTGACCCCAAGGCAGAGCTTGGAGACAATGTAGTGGAATTCGTTAAATAATCGAAAATGACAGGGAGGATACCAAGGCACAGCAATTGCACCCTGCGGTTCTGAGGAGGCACGAGGCAGAACCAAATGCCTTCCTGATCCCTGCAGGCATGATTATTTTATAATAACCATGCCCACACCCTGCAGCTGCTATTTGCCTTATAAAATATATTTCATTGTCCCGTGGTGAAGAAAGGAATTTGGATTCTTTACCAATTAAAAATACAAAAGGTGGCAGATTAAGATGGTAACAGCTATAGTAGACCTAACATTTAGCATGAGTAGTCCAGTAAAGCCTGATAGCCCTTCCATCTCATATGGTTCTGAGACTTTAATGCCTGTTACAACCGAGAGCCTAGTAACACAAAACAGTCTTAGTCAGGCCTTCTAAAACTAGGTCCTGTGGCTTTGTGCAGGTTCTTTTCAATAAAAGACCTCTTCCCATCTTATAAAGAAATTTAAGAAGAAGAAGAATAGATCTGTTTTATTGTATTCTTGAAGCATGGAAGGATAAATCTGTATGGTGTAAGAAAAAACATCATCATAAGTAAGAGAGACTAAATGCTGTCAAATGCTGTGTGACTTTCATGAGTAGATTCAGTCCTCTGGAAATAGCCCTTGCTGTTTTGCCAAGTTCAATAAAGGGATGTTGATATGAACAACCTGCTAGCAAGCTGCAGACAGTTGTAAGGGTTCCTAGTTACCCAACAGCTTGCACGTGGGCTCTACAAGCAGTGGCTTAGTAACTTCTGTGGTTTGCATGGCTTCCTTTGCTCCTTTTGCCTAGTTATTCAAGATGTTTGTAAAAAGTATCCTGTGCTGTTTTCCTCCTGAATCTGCTGTATAATAAAATTAGACTTCATTTACCTAGTGAAAGAATGTGAGGCTATAGTTGTGGGATTATCATATCTATGCTGTACAGGAAAAACCAGAAAATACATTGAATGCAAGAAAACTTTCCATATTCATTTAGACATATATAATAGCAAAGTCAATACAGACATCAAACAGTAAAACATGAGGATATATGAAGATGGGGAGGGGGCAAAAACATTCTATTTTGCCCCAAAGTAGAAGCCTTGTCTGAAAACAAGCAGAAGAGATGCAACACTTACTGTGATGAAAAAAAACACCCGACAGAACAACAGTTTGGGGAAAACCAGACTTGTGTAAACAGAGCTGCTTGTGGGTATCCTTACTATTCCTAGCATATGGTTGCCCACTATTTCTTATAAAATAAAGCCCACATAGTTGATACAAATCTGTTATCTCCAATAAATAAATTCTTACTTTCATAACCACTGAGTTATGTGATTGCCCATTTGGGAAGATCCAGACTCAGCACAGCTGAAGCTCTTTGTTGAGGTAACACGATACAAACAGCACAGCCAAATAATGCTAAAAGCACAAAAGGAACTAACAGGACTCCTTCCTAATATTGTTTTTCAACATACTCTTGTTCAAATAATGACAAAGCTTCTGTACCACTAGAGTTTGTTACAGACTATATAACCTCTCTGGGGAGCCTGAGAGCTGCTTTTAATTCATAGAATCATAGAATGGTAGGGGTTGGAAGGGACCTTTAGAGATCATCTAGTCCAACCTCCCTGCAGAAGCAGGGTCACCTAGATCAGGTCGCATAGGAACATGTCCAGGCCTTGAAGACCTCCAAGGAAGGAGACTCCACAACCCCTCTGGACAGCCTGTGCCAGGGCTCTGATCAGACAGGTCATCTTTCAAATGACCATCAATTCTCCCACTCCTCAGCCTCTCCTGAAGTTTCTTAGGTAAGTTTCCTGCCTCTAATGGAACACTGCATAATAGAGAAGCAGCTTTCTCCCTAAGCAACTTTAAGAAAGTTGTGCCTGACACCATTTGAACCTGAAGGAAAAGCACAACTTCCCTTGATGGAAAGAGCACTCAATTTTATACCACCTTATTATGAAATTTCAGGACAAGTCACAATCATCAAAGGTAAAACTGAGACTAACTTCATGAGCTGTTAAGGGCATAACTTCCTGGGAACTCTTTGCTTCCTAATAGAAGCAAGACCTGAGAAAAAAGCTCTTTGCTTAATCCTACTAACAGGCTAACTCAAACACACACTCTATCTGCCCATATATAGAAGCTCAAAAGGAAAGTCTGAAAGAACTTTGTGTGAAGTTTGAATCTAATAAAGGGTGAAAAAAAGCAAGAAAAGGGAGGTGTTTTTCTTTTAGCTCATGTTTTCCCCTGCTGTCTTTCACAAAGCATCTAAACCCTAATAGAAGCCAAACCGACCCTTTAGAGCACCTCCCTTTTACAGAGAGCTGAGGAACTACTTAATTCTTGACAGCTGGGTCAGCCCAGAGGCTGGAAATCCCTGTGCTTAGGGGATGCAGCTGTGGATTTCCCCCTAGTCAGGGGGCACCATTAACTCTTTCCAGGCCTCTGTATGTCCAGAATCTATGCAGACTATGCTCCTAAAGCAAGACTGCACTGTGCACATGTCTAAATCTTAAGAGTTCTCTGCAAAATCTCTGTTAGGAAAGTATTTCTTCAATCTTTGCCACTCAAAATCTTTCCCACAGAAAGGTTTTCTGAGAGACTGGCTTGTGCTTTTTTGGTCTCATCTGATATTCAGCTGAAATCCAGTCATGCTGATTAATGAATTAGTCAAATATGTAATACTAAAGTCTCTGTACCGCTCACATTTGGAGAAGAAAAGAAACTATTTAAATTCATAAAACTCAGAGGAGTTAATGACAAAATGATATTGAATCAAATTAGCAACCTACGGGCTAAATTTGCCTAGATGCATTGCTCCATTAAACTTTTTGACTGTGTAGGGTTACATGTCAATTAAGCAGTCCAGCCTATTCAGTATTATGAGAAGCAAAAGTGGATCAGGAAGCCAGCAGCTGAGATGAGATGTATGAGGCAGAGCTCTTTCATTTCCTCATTTGATCATAGGGCAAGAGCAAAGGGAGGAATGTCTCATGCTCCTCACAGCTTTGAACATGCCTAGGTTGGCTCCAGTCACCCCAAGACTCTTTTATCCACCATATACTGCAGACTGGGATGTGATGGTACAGGTATGCAATGGGCAGGTTTTGTACATACATATTTCATACATAATTTCCATATAGTTCACAACAACTCAGCATCCAATCATCAAATTATAGATCTTTGCCTCTACAACCAACAATGACTGCAAGCTATGCTACCTGAGTATCACTTCAATATCATACATGCTGGGCATGAAGTTCACAGAAATGGCATCCTGGGCCACCAAATCCTGTTTCTCCCAAATGCTAACACCCATTTCACATTGTCCTTTTTGTAAAGGTATCAGCCTCTGACCATGTTTTTTAGCCATCTACTCAGTTTTCTTTCATCTACAAGGCTATTCCAAGACCTCTCCCTTTGCAAAAACCTCTTCAAATTCCAACCTCTTTTAATTCATAGCAGGCTTAATTTAGATAGCTCTTCTGTTTCCATGATGTTTACTCCTATGAAGTACTTATATAGTACAATGACATCACCCCCAAAGGGAGAGAATACACTAAAGCCAAGCATTCCAAAAAGTGTTCAAAGCTGTATTCTTATTCATTGTGTTGACTCTTAGCCTTGATTAAAATACACACAGTTTGCACAGTTTTTAGGCTAATATGGCTAAGCTTCACTGGCTACCTGCTGTAACTCCTCATCTCTGTACAAGCCATGTAGAATTTGAAGCTGCCAAGACCTTCATGGTAAAAACAATCTCAGGCTGATCTTATATTGGCAAAGGTTTCAGTGAGACATTGTTCAGGAAAGGTCCAATTCATCAAACATTTAATAAGTAAAAAAGTAAATCAACTGTGGGCCACGATGTAAACTTTTGTTGTTTAGAAAGATGTAGCAGGATTCCACTAACAGACAGCAGAAACCCTGCTGTGCAATACCAACTTTAGAGCTAGGGAAGCTGCCACTGGTTCATTAGTGGCTATTGCTGCTGATTTAGAGTGGGAAATGGGTGCAGACCACATCAGAATACCCAAACTGCCTTATACTGTTCTAAAAAGTACCAAAGGTTAGCCCCTTCCTAAAGGCCCTCCAGTCATGTTGGTGTGTAAGCTCATGAAAAGAAATGCTCTTACAATTGCCATACTCACCAGGAGACAAAGCACAGAGTATGAAGCTTTTATTCAGATTTGAAAAGAAGGCTGTATTACCAAATAGTCAGCCATTTGCATGATGATGGAGAAAGTGAGAGAGAGACCTGTGGAAAGCAATTCAGCAGCTTGCACTAGAAAATTGTTGTCTGATGCTGTGCATCTAAGCTTCAGCTGCAGATTTATGCTTCGAGTGGATTGTGTTATATCTCTGAATCTCCTTCTCTTGGGAAGGGGTAAAAATGGAATTGGATTTATATCCCTGTGTTTTCTGAAGCAGACATTGCCTAATAATATAGGAGTCTAGGCACAGAGTGACATTAAAGGCTGTGAGTATTTGATGTTAATCAATGGATGGCTGTCTCAGTGGGAGTTTGCTCATTTCTGCCTTAAGAGAGCTAAATTGCTACATCTGGCTATGCCGGGCAGTATTGAAACAAACAGTCAATACTGTCTTCCAGAATCAATATACAAAAAAGTAACTCGATGGAAGTGACCTGAGAAATGTGCTAGGAGGAGTAAAGTGAGAAGCTGTCTGTCCCATGCACTATACCTCATGCTGGTTAACCAGACAAAAACATACCTAACACCTGTAAGAGGATACAGTATTTCAAAGAGAGGTTGCTTGACCCAGAATTGTCTGTGTAAACTCCTGAACGGGAAGACTGAAGATTAAAAGCAGAGCAGGCAAATATTCCCCCTTCCATTGACACCTGATACAAAAAAGCACTTAATCATTTGCTTAAGTCTACTCCAATTCAGCCAAGCTGTTAAGCATATGTTTAAGCGCTAGAAAGTCAATAGGATATAAGCATGTGTTTAACTGCTTTGCTGAAAGGGGCAGTTTGCCACTCAGCTTGTGAAAGATGTGACTTGAAACTCTTGCTTTCTCCGTTGGCCTTTGCCCATGCCAAATCCAGCTTTCCATCAGGGGCTGCTGGATTCCTTTCCAGCCTTAAAAGGAGGAAATGTTAAAGATGTCACAAGTCATCGCTGCTGAGAGCTGCTGAGCACTGTGAGTCTTGCTGATTTGTCTCCAAAGGAGTAAGTTCTCTCCATGGGAAAGAGAGGCAATGGGGAGAAATCCCTGAGAAATAAAAATAGCCAAACTTCTGACCTGAGGTGGAAGTCTGCATACCTCACCATTAATCCAGTATTTGGGCAGCACTGGAAGAGACTTACTACTGTTTTGATTGGAGAATAATTGTCTTCTTGTTATGCTATGGTGCATTTCCATGAAACAGCTGAAGTACAAGTGAGGGCTGCCCAATGTGATAGTACAAAATGACAGGGATAAAGTGCAGTGACATGGTAACACTGAAATGTGGGTACGTGTCTGTATGCTTGGGCTTGCGTGCTTATGTGTAGCAGGAGAGCTGCACCTGTGCCTTAGTCCCAACATCTGCTTTATTAATTGATCATATGTGGTCTTTAAAAAACAATTTTATTACGTGATTTGCAGCACATGAGTCCCAGGAGTTTTCTAGTGAAGAAGCAGAGATGCCCCACACTGATTTCCTGATCAAAAGCTAAACATGGGTGGGAAAAGAAAAAGCGGTATACTTCAGAAGTAACATTGTCTGTCTTCTTATACAAGCCTGAAGGAAATGCCATTCATTCCTCAAGCTCTCAAAAGAGACAATTAAAGTTGCTGTATCATAGGCTCCTATAAGGAAGGAAATGGATGGTTGTCATGATGTGTGTTTCATGTCCACTAACTTTTGGTAAAAGTGTAAAAGCTTTCTTTATATAAACAGAGAGGCAAGGCCAGTGTACTCTGAGAAGCAGCATCCTGAAAACAAAGAGTACCTCAGTCCATCTGCCAGCCTGCATTGTTGTGATAAGCCTCAGAGACCTTAAGCAAGTCAGATTTGCTCTTAAATTGGTTTTGCTCTCATTTTTTTCTGTAAGTTTTCTTTTTAAATTATCAATATAGGAGCCAAAAGAATAGCTTTTCAATTAAAAAGTTACTGTCAAAATGTATCACCACTAACTTCAGAACTGTTTTCCAGTTCCCAGTAACTAACCTCTTTTCCACTTCACAATAGATCCTTTCTGGCCCTTTTGATTACTTAGATGCTTTTAAGACTCTAAAATTTGGATCATACATTCCCTGTGTAATATCTCTGCACTCCTAAACAACTCACAGCATCTGAATTTGACATTTAAAATATGAAACAGTAAGTAGTCCCAAAAGTTTCAAATATAACTCAAAAAGGGGTGGGGTTTTTTCCCTTCTTTTCACATCCAAGCTTGCATGTAGAGAAAAAAGCTTTCAAACAAATACTTCTTTTTTTACTTTGGGGAGAAACTCTAGTAATAAATAAAATGGTATCAATAAATCCAGCTATAAACTAAACTCAGTGTCAGTGTCAGGGTGATGGTGATTATGTGAAGATTTGGGGGAAAACTAGGGAAGATGAATGGTGCCAAAGGACACAGCCCAGCTTTCTACACATTTACCACATGCCTCTCTAAACTGAGAGCTGTGTTCATAAACAGTTACCTGGCCTCAGTTTCACTCAGAATACCAAACCAAGCACCTGGTTGTTTCACACAATCTGACATTCCAGTGTTAAGATCTTGTATCACTTTAACTGTATCACATCAGATCATTATTCTTATATCCTAGAAACGTGATCAGTAATAGTTCTTTCATATTTCTAGAGGCCTCCATGAAAAATCAGTGTAAAAAATGGAAAATTCACAGCTACCTGAGAAACAAGTCTGTGTCGTATGCCTCAGGGCATATCACTGATAATACTTACCCCAAATGGGTAAGTATTGCACAAAAATGTAATCAGTTGCACAGCAATGAAAAATCACGGTAGGACTTTCTTTTACATACTAGTGCAGCCAGAAACATAACCTGGAAGGTCCCATTGGCCATTAAAAACTGTTCTGACTGTAGTGAGGTCATGTTAGGTCAGCATAGATGCATATATTACTGACTTCTGTATTATAAGTAGACATTAAGTTGAAATCAGATGGCTATAACCCACTGGAGATTAGAGTATATGTCTATGCTTCACACTCCTGGAAAGGAGGATGCAAGGAAGTGGTGTTCTGAACTACAGTTCCCCATCCCAGAGGAAGAGATAGCAACTAGGCCAACATGGAGATGCAAAAAGTCCAGCATCCTCCCTCAGGAAAGGCACTGAGAAAGCAAGTGAGCCAGACTCTAGATTTAATGGCATTTTCCCACCTTGACTGCACCTTTGAGGGTGACGGAGCACTGGAAAAGGCTGCCCAGGGAGGGGGTGGAGTCTCCTTCCTTGGAGGTCTTCAAGACCCACCTGGACATGTTGCTGTGTGAAGTGCTCTAGGTGGACCTACTTCTGCATGAGGGTTGGACTAGATGATCTCTAAAGGTCCCTTCCAACCATACCCTTCTATGATTCCATGATCACACAATCACTATGACTGTTCATTTCCCAACTGTTAAAATGATATCCTCACACCACTGTGGAGGAGCCAATTCATTTGAGTCAAAATACACCAAAACTGAGCAAATCATACAAAATGGTTATTCAGCCATAGTATCATTAAATTAACTACTGGTTAATATAATTACATTCTTCTTGGCTAACCATTTTTGCAGACTAGCACTTTCATTTGAAAAGGAATGTATGGGGATGTATGAGTGGGACATTGGAAAGGTTAGTAGAGGCAGGTAGAACTAAAACAGCACAATGTGTTGAAGGAAACCAGTACACTAAATGCAGCTAGAATTTGGAGAGATGATCTTTCAAGGTCCCTTCCAACCCTTAAGATTCTGTGATTCTGTAATTCTGTGACTTAATGTTTCAAAATGGGAACATTGTACCATGTACATCCAAGAGGATGTTCCCAGCCTCTGAGTGAGAATGATGTTATTTTGGGACTGGTTGGTGTAAACACAGGATATTCTGCAAGCTATGTCTCATTTGGGTTGCACCTGTTACCACTGACTGTTTGGAAGAAGTTACTATTCAAGCATTTAGTAGTAACTGCCAACTTTCAAAAAACCAAAAGCAGTATGAGTATCACAATATATTGATTTTTATAGTGGTCAGTGTTGTTTAATTTCCTGGAAAAAGGAAACACAGACTTAATATCCTAATTCAGCTAAATAGAATAGCAACCATTTAATTAATTAAAGTTCATGTCACTCAATTAAACAGTCAGTTTAGAAATCAGCAGACCATTTTTACAGGTTTATAAAGCTATCACAAATGTTTGCTGTGGGCTGACTTTTTTTTTGCATTTCTTAGCAATATTTTTTTTGCAACTAAAAAAATCCTTTTTTGATGTTAGGAATAAAAACAAAAAGAGAAAAGAGCATCTCAACAGAAATTTCAAAACATCAATTTCTGAAAAGAGAAAGTAATGAAACTGGCTTGGGAATACTAGCACTACACCAGTGCTGTAAAATCTACAGTAGCTCTAATTTATTCATATCTCTAAGAGCTAAATATATCTCATTCTGCACTCAGGCTAGTGGCCTCTTAGGTGTTTAAAATATAGTATTTATCTACCCCAGCATCCTCCTTTCTGGGTAGAAAAAATGTTGTTGATACAACAGAAAACCAGAAAACAGCAATGGAAAGGATTTTGTGAAAAAAGAGCTATGCTTTTGTGATACTTGACAAGCACACCTAACTTCTTAGAAGGCATCAATTCATTGACTCAAAGCCTCTAGCATTAGCATAGAGTCTGCATTATGTATATAATATAATGCAAACTGTTTACGTTAAGTGGTTTGGTTCAGAGAAACAGTACAGTTTTCAAGAGGTTATCATGTCTTATTTCAGTCCTCAGAGTATTTTTGATGCTCTTAAGTTAGGATCCATTTGGAGAAAGAGAATCTGAAACAGCTACAGGCACACATCAAATCTACATCAACACCTATGGGGGACATATGGGTTTGAACCAGTCATTCTTCATGCAGTTTCAAACCTCATGGATAGTTGGGATGTTCACTCTAGGGGACCAGACTTAATTTAGTCTAGAGGAAAACACCGAAGTGGGTAGTGTAGACATAAAGGCTTTAGCACCAATTGTTGAGATCCACTGCCAAGCTCCTATTGTGCCTAATTACCTGCTAACGTAGTTACAGCCTGAAACACTTTTGCTTTTATTTAGCCCCATTACTTCTCCTTCCAGACAGTAAACCAAATTATTCTTTAAAAAACAAATGATTCCCTTTCTTTCTTTTCTAAAATAACATTTACAGACTAGAACACTGTATCCATGTCTTCATTCACTCTCCTACAGAGCTCACAACCTAAATCCTCACTCTTTCAAAACTCTGCTCCTTGCCTTCCTCTGGAGCTACTCTAAGCACTCCACGCCTTCCTAGATGCACAGTGCCCAGCCCTTATGGGCACAGTGTAAAATGCTTATTTAATGTATTTTACAGCAGATACTCCTCTTAGACAGTCCAATACAAGACCTGCATTTTCCCAATGTAGGATATAATGTTGATTCATACTCAAGATCTATTAGAAAGTGTGGATCCTTTTCTACACAACTGCCACACAACTGTGTTCTCCAGTGCATGTCCATGAAACTGATTATTGCTGCCTAAGCCCTAGTCTCACACTGAGTCGCATACCAAGTTCACCAGTAGAGCTCTACAAAATCTGGATTCTCCATTTTATGGAAATTTTTGCTTAGATTTGCTACAAATAATTCTGGTAGAACTTTATTTTGTAGGAAATATGACGACTGGACACCGAAACGTAAGATAAAATTAAACTCGATAAAATTATATATCTTAGTCTATACAGAAATTATTGAAATACTTATTCCTAAGTGAAACATGCTTTTTCAAAAGTCTAAATGAATTCCTTTTAGTAGTGTGTTTATCAATTTTCCAGAAATGCCATTAAAACTGATGTGCTTCAGCAAAACGTTTAAATGAGCTGACATCTTCCTATATAAAAAAGTATTATGGCAAATAATTTTTGACCAGCTACTCTCTGTGTGGTATCAAGGATAATTTTGTTCTGGATATCAATTTCAGAAAACATTATGCATTGAAAAAACCCTCAAAGTTTGGTAACCATGAGGGACTGGAGGCTAGTATTTCCAACTGAGATAGGACTGTATTTCACATAAACAGATGAGAGAGTTTAGAGACAGTACAAGCTGCCCAGTTGTTATATAACATGATGATATGCTACAAACAATCATTGTATGAAAAATGGAAACATGTCACTGAAAAACTTCTTCACTGCAGACTGTTTTGAATTAACTTTCTTTTTTGACAAAGTTCAAAAATATCTCAGAACACAAGGGGCTGTTAAATAATGTGAATGAAAACCTCATCAAAATTCACAGAAGCAATGAAAACCTTTTTTTCCTAAAGCCCTTTCTCTATATTTCTTCTCCTTAGAAGATATTGACAACATATGTTTTCATTCTGGTTACTGATAATTCAAAAAGCTCAATAAATGCTGTAACAGTAGGACCTAAATGTGAATGTTTCTGTAAGACCTGTAAGTGAAGAAGAGAGATGATTCAGAGAGTCGGTGGCACCCAAATGGTCTCTGGGTGCTGTTCTGCTCCAACAGCAATGACAGTTCCACAGCTGGAATTTCTGAACCTTGGTGTTAGGGAAATTCTGCTCTGGGGTTGTAAGATGAAGCCATCTCTGTTAATCATACTTTGTGGTTCCATACATTGAGTATTAAAAAAAATGTGAGCAGAATTCCTTCCTCTTGAATCCTAAAGTATGACACAAGATTTAATAAGATTTAGTAATTGTAAACAACAAAGCTTCCTTCTGTTTTCTACATGGATAAAAATAAACCAGGATGAATTACTTCTTGTGTTAACTACTCTTTCATAATTTAACCTAGATCCTTTTTTAAACAATGATTAAAAGTGACATGTTAATTAACTAATATTTATGCACAGCTAGCACAGGGCTAGTTAGCATCATCCTTAGTTGCTGCACTTTGTACTTGAGGCAAATGAGAAGCGTTCACACTCTCTGTTCTGAAGCTGAGGCAGTCACCCAGGCCACAGAGGAAAAAATGAAATATAACTGAATTACTTTCCATACACTTCTCTTTCATCCTCCCAGTCACACACAACAACTGAATACCTTGAGCAATCTGCTCTCCTTTTAAACTCTCTATCCACATTCATTTCCGCTTTGTCTAAATACGTCTCAAAACCCAGACTGAGCCCTAGGCCATGGATCTCACCTGAGATTAGCTTGTGCTAACCTGAGTGCTGCTTGCTTAAGTGTCTTCCTTCTGTATACTTTTATCTGTCTATTTTATGTGTCTGCCTGCTTCTCCCCATGCAGTGCCTAACGCCATCAGGTCCCTCCTGCCCTTCATCAGCAACTGTGCAAACATTTTAATGAATCTGTAGCTCCAGTATGATTTTTGGAAAGCAAAGCTGCTGCTCTGTGTGTGTGTGTTAAGAGAAGAAATATAGCAAAGGGGTATGCACTTTGGTACTAACTTCTTTTCTGCTCTTTAGCTAGCTTCTCATGCATTAAGGTAGACTATGGGTCTGCTTCTCCATTATGCTAATAATGCTTTGACAGCATGAATGCTCTTCAAGTGGATGTAAACCACTTCCTGAAAATACACCATCTATGGGGAGCCTTTATCCTGCAATCTTTGCATAGGATCCAAAAGGTTAAGAGGTTTTACAGAATCATTGCTTCCAGAACCCAAATATGGGCAAAACTGGGGGCTCAAGCATTTTCAGCCTGTGGACTATGCATTATTTCAGGGAATCTGCAGAGAAAATATGCATTTTGTCAAGCTTCAGTCCTTAGCACACAGCTCATATCTCCACTGGGAAACCCCTGAAAATGAGAAGTCATGAAAAAACCTGCCATATTAGCCTTTGCTACCATCTTTGGCCAGGAACAACAGAAAGCACATACACAGAGTACATTTTGTCTACAGAAAGCACAAGACTCTGTGTCAGGATACAGGTGGTTTATAGTCCTGTCTATTCTCCTCCTACTCTATTAGCTGTATTAATTGAGATTCAGCTGCCAGAGTATGAACAACAACAACAACAATCAGGATTGTGTGTTCTATCGAATCAGAATAAGTAATCTGCAGAAACAGGTGATTAGAAATACCTGCTTAGAAATACCATTTGAAAAGTGATTACATGTTTGTATTTTTGCTCTGACAGTTGAATGTGGCAGTTTATGGAATATATATGCTTTTCCTCTTCCAAACTCCTTCCAGTAAGTAGAGGAGGTCATCTGCTTTTATTGCTAGCATTTGATCTGCAGCAATTCACCGTCCCTTAGCGGCATGAAAAGCCTCTAATCAACTGGTAGTGGAGACCCCAGCTGGAAAATGCTGTGTAGAGTAGCAAAAATGGTACCTGTTAAGAATGAAAATGCACTGCTATGCTTGCTTAAAGCTACAGGTAGCAAATCACCATTTCTTGCAGGTTCCTAAGCTTGAATTTGATCTTTAGAAAACTGTGGTCCTAAGAATTTGCAGCTGTTGGAAGATGTGAATGTCTGCAAGAAGTTGACTAAAATGACCAAGGATTTGTGTGCAACAGTCCCTCTATTCTTTCGAATAATTCATGAAAAGAAAAAAACATGCTCTTCTGAATAGCACCCTATTTACTCAACAAAGAAATGAGCAGAAGACGTAAAGCATGCAAACATTTCTCTTATGTATAATTTTAGCACAACGGTTGTTGGCAGCCTCCCACAAACATCTCTTCTCAGGCAGAAATTAGTCACTAGCAAATACAGACATGATTGTTTACCAGTAAGGACAGGGCTGAAGACATACCCACTATAACTGCAGTGTATGACAATACTGTTGCCTGAAGATGTCTCCATAAATGCACTTAGCAGATCTATCAGATGGGATACTTCACACACTAATTCCTCAAGGCATTGTACAGAAGAATTAATCAACTGTGTGAAGAAAGATATAGACAGCAACTATAAAAAGGAGGCACACGCACGCAACTCTTACATTTTTGTGGCTTTTAGCAGCTGCAATGAATGCTGCCAAATAACAGAGGTTGCCTCAATATATGCATCCAGGAAACCAGTGAAGGTAAGTGAAACTGTGCATAAGACACGAGAGCAGCCATGGGGATCAGCCTGCAGTCAGAAGATGGGGATTTGCACTAATATAGCTGATAAAGTTAACAAAACCCTAAAAACCAAACCAAAACCCATGAGCTATGAATAGACCACAACACTAGAAGCATGCTGGTGAAAAAGCGAAGGATAAAGAGGCCAAAGACCCATTTGATGACTTTCATTCAGATGTGAGATAGTGCTCTGGGGAACTGAGGGGCAGGTCCCAGCTTTCCAGCCCCACTCATGTGCAAGTCAGTGAGGGACTGATGAAACACAAAGTAGGCAACTAGCTGTCCACACCTTCTACTAGGCCTGCTCCATATAAATACTGAACTGTGAATATTCCTGCCTGTGAAAGTACTGTGTAAATCCTGCTAAATTCTACTAAGATATCTTGGCCAAGAAGAAACCAGAGCAACTTTACATGTGGGGACCAAATACCTATACACAATGCTTTATTTTCTGCCAAGAAGGAGAGGAAGAAACAGATGTGACAAGACAACCTGTGTTTTCAACACTCATCCATGATAGCTGTGACCCTTCTCCTGAGTGGTGCTGCTGTCTTGAGCAGTCAGCCCAGGAGCAGATCTTGGTGCTGAGCCTCTGGCTCATAAGCTCATCTGTATTACTACATGGAATGCTTTTGTCCTTTGTGAGACTGTCAATATTATATTAAAATCATTCAAAAAGAGCTGCCTTATAAACAGAGCATTATTTATTCATTCAGCCAAAGCACTTAGAGCAAAAGGCTTAAAGAACATGCAGGATTATAACACTTTTTTCCTTTACCAAAAGCTTGATCTTTCAAGCATCATTACCCTCGTTTCATTATGGCTACTCCCATCTTTGGCTAGGAGAATCGCATGGTGTATCGTGTGAGACCACGGAGCTCTGTTAGCATTCACAGACATTTTCAGGGCAGTCCTGAGAAACTACTCAGCCCCCTTTCTCCCTTTTCATCACCAGGGCAGGGCTGGAAACTGTAAAATTTTGCTAGAAAGTTGGAACCAGGATAGCAGTACTCCACCCCATTAATAGCTTTCCCATCATTTCCCTTAGGACGTCAGGTATTTTCTAGATAATCTTTGCTATTACTCTATGTGGGGGAGGAGGGAGGTTTTCCCAATAGTCTTCATTGCTTTTAACTCTTTACAGAGAGAAAAATGGCCTAGATGTAAACTGAAGCACACATGAGACAGATATAATAAGTTTTTTGTTCTTTATTGTCTTCATGTCAACACTTTCTATGACTTCTATAAACTAGTCAGAGGAACCCTGTCATGCAGTGTACAAGCAGGGATATTAATGAAAATGTGTTTGATTTAGAAACAACACAGACAAATGCCTTGCAGGGAAGCTCTTGTTCTCTTTTCCTTTTTTTTTCCTTTCTTTATAAAACAAATAATGGTCCATAAATTCTTGTGTGTCTTTAGAATGCAGCTAAAGCCTAAGAAAGAAAGACGTACCACGTATTTGAAATAACTACTATAATAATCAATTTCATGGGTTCTCCAAGGTTGAGAGCAAATTAACCAATCAACCTCCACTTTAATCAACTCTTAGGTGATTAGGGCAAGTGATTTGCAAGGCAGCACGAGCAACACATATCAGCTTGCTGAGTTTCTGCTGACTCAAGAAGCCTTCTGTGTTTGCATAATAGATCTAATAAAGATTGAGAACTACAGCTGTGGAAGGCTGCCTGATATGAAATACTCTGTGAAGGATGTTATGATGATAATCTTTCTACTGCTGTCATACAAATAACTCAAGCTGGATATATGTTTTGTTTGCACACATGCCCAATTACTGGCTAGTACCTCCCAGAGTGCAGCTTTTCAAAACAATAATAAAAACCATAGGGTGTCTCTATTTAACGTCAAATACCTAATATAGCTAATCAAGCAGTTCTGTTCAATGCCATTGTGCCTCTTCCTCAGCTAAGGCTCTTCTGATCATCTTAAATGTCCTCCTGAGAAAGAAAATACTTCTCAATGTGAATAGTTCCTCAGGATCCAGTCCTTATCTGGTGATGTAGAGAGATACCCGGTGATGCTGTGAGCAGTAAGTGGTTTAAATATGTGCAGCATATTTTCCTGGGAACAGAAGTGCCAGTGTATACTGTGTTACAAAATTTTTCTCTCTAAATGTGAGATGAGACTTAAGGGAGAAATAAGTCTTTGAACCCAGATAACATAAAAGAGGAAGGCCAGGAAGCAGTCTAAGTTATCCAGAAGCCTTTACCATGCTGAACACCTGCAGACTCAGGTGTTTCCCCAAGAAAAATGCAGATGTTCAGTATTCCTGAGGATTTATCTGAATGATATTAATAGCAACAGCCATTGTTTGGGTACTTTCTCCAGAGAGAACATGTGCAGATAAATCAAATAATGATATAATCTAATCTAGGTATTTAAAAGAACAGTAGCTACTTGTAACTATGCAGAGCCTCGGGTACACATACTCAGTTCCTCACAACGGCAAGGACAGTTATTGGCCCTTTTGCTAAAGCCATCTTTTCTCTCCTAACAGTTATATCTTCTGTCATGAAGAATCTTGGCAGTATTTTCTGGTCTCTTTTTGCCTCAGACATATTCTTACAGTCATAATGTCATACAAACCAACAGCTAAGTGGTGGGTAGTCAGGTCTCTGGTCCACTTGAGGCTATGGGAATCTCAGCTACTTTCACAGGCTCCTGTTGCTCTGGGTTTCAGTTGAGAATAACAGCTTGACAATGTGAGCAGATCATCACAGGGTAGTACTTGTCTGAATTTCCAGACAGTCTCAGCACAGGGAATTGCTGCAGCTTCTGAAGCTAGACAAGAAACTACCAAGCCCCAAAGCTGACTAAATCCCTGAGAAAAAGAAATTGCACTGGCCACTATTGAGGTGCATTTAACAGAGATTCCCTTCCACAGATAGGGCCCAGTCTAACACCCATAGAAATCAATAAAGGCTCCAAATATTAGAAAATGGAAAAAAAGGCTGAGGTACAAATTCCCAGACAAGAAATAGTTTTTACTCTGTGTACAAGCACCCAAAATATGTTTAAACAAGCAAATTGAGATTCAGAGATGCAGGATGGTTTAAGAGCCAAAACTCAAGATGCTCTGTACAGCTTTACAAGGAGAGTAATGCTTTTTCCTCAGGAACTAAAAATCTAAAGCTAACTGCTACTATAAGATCAGACTGAAATTACCGAAGGAGATGAGACAGAAATACAGGCCATCTCCAATCTAGTATCCTTGCTTCATTCCTTAACTGTGTTAAATACAAGGTGAAGCAGAGGAGCAGTGGAAAACTCACAGTTTGTGATGCCTGGGAGAATATAGCTAAGGTGGATTTAAGCTTTAGTACTACTGTCATAGAGATGAGCTGTTGTGCCAGCTGGATAGTCCCCATGGGTGATGCAGACAGTCCTGATGCCTGCTTATGCCAACCAGTCCATGAGGCAACACTGGGCTGAGCCCTGCAACTCTGACCAAGGTACTTAGCTTGCTTCCCAGGCATGGGTATTTGGCACTCTTATCCAGTCTGCAGAGGCTGGAAAAGGAAGGAGAATACCACTCATAAAGTATATTGACATTATTTCAAGCCTGACAGTTCTTCTTTCTCACTGAAAATGTCTGTAACCTCCTCAGAACAACTAAGCCAGATTCACAGACAGACAGTAAACTGTCTAACTGGATTTTAGAAAGGAAAGCTCTCTCTGTATATAAAACAGACACATTTGGCTTTGCCAAAATAATGTCAGACTTAGAAACAGCAGCAATACACAGGAAGAAGCACAAACCACAAAGAGAAGAACATCTGATTGAATTCTGCAGAACAGAAGATATCTGAAAGGGTTGAATAAGTCTGAATTTGAGATGAGGAAAAGGATTACAGTCTAAAGATATAACAATTATAATAATCAATATTGTAATTGTTCAATTAATATTGTAACCTTTCTCCTTAGGGATTATTTTTGTTATTTTGAAACCTATGAGTCTACCACTGTGCAAAACTCACAAGTACAACCTCATACAACATCTATCAGCATAACGCTGCTGTAAACACACAACCCTGCACCTGATCCCACCTAAATGTGGCACATAAAAAACTACATTCAAATCTCAATGTCTGCTGCATTTTATTCTCTCTCAGATCCCTCATAAAAAAATTAAAAAATAGAGAAAAATAGATTTTCTTTAACATAGAACAGAGGATAGAAGGCATATGAGAAACCCTAATTGAACTGCTGGAGAGCAGCTCTGCAGAGAAAGACCTAGGAGTCCTGATTGATAATAAGCTAAATATGAGCCAGCAATGTGCCCTCGTGGCTAAGAAGGCCAATGGCATCCTGGGGTGCATCAAGAAGAGTGTGGCCAGCAGGTCAAGGGAGGTTCTTCTACCCCTCTACTCTGCCCTGCTGAGGCCTCATCTGGAGCACTGTGTTCAGTTCTGGGCTCCTCAGCTCAAGAGGGACAGGGAAGTGTTGGAGAGAGTCCAGTGCCCGGGCACCAAGATGATCAGGGGACTGGAACATCTTTCATATGAGGAAAGGCTGTGGGAACTGGGGCTGTTTAGTCTGGAGGAGACTGAGGGGGGCTCTTATTAACATTTACAAATATCTAGATGGTGGGTGTCAGGAGGTTGGGGCATCCCTGTTTTCTATAGTAGCTAGCAACAGGCCAAGGGGTGATGGGATGAAGCTGGAACACAAAAAGTTTCACTTAAACATAAGAAAAAGCTATTTCACTGTTGAGATGAGGGAGCCCTGGCACAGGCTGCCCAGAGGGGCTGTGGAGGCTCCTTCCTTGGAGGTCTTCAAGACCTGGCTGGACATGTTCCTATGCGACCTGATCTAGGTGACCCTGCTTCTGCAGGGGGGTTGGACTAGATGATCTCTAAAGGTCCCTTCCAACCCCTACCATTCTATGATTCTAATCACACAATATCTTCCTCATATGCTTCCATGTATTCCAGATAGTATTAACAGCTCTTCATTTAATATAAAAAGTAAAAACTGGACATCTCCAAGGATGTATTAAAATACACCTGATTGGAGGCATTTTTTTCTTTCAGTACATAGAATTCACATATATACTTAAGAAGGTTTTTTTAACTGAACTGAGTTCTTAAAGACAATAAAATAAATCTATCAAGGTATCTGCTTTGGAGTGGCCTTCAGATGGTAAGCTAGTAGATCATCAAAGGAGTATATAACAAGCTTCATTTTGTCAAATAATGTCCATTTGATAAAGAAGGCAACTAACTTATTATGGCTCTGCAGGTATTTTTATAGGTGTGATACCACAGCCTGCAAAATGCGTTACAACTGTACAATCCATGTCCAACCTAGGAACAACACACACACTCAGACAAACACAACGGGTCTTCACATCTTTTTATCTTGGATATTCCTGGGATGAATATCACTCCATAAAATATAAAATACAAATAAGTCTGTATAAAACTATCAACTGAAAAGCACCTGCCTTTTTACAAAGGAAGACATTCCTTCAAAAGTCTCTCTTTTCTTTTTTCATGTGTATTTATTTACAGATTTATGTGTGTTTATGATCAGAATGACTGTTCTCAGACTTAATCAGATCAATATGCTTGTAAATGGGTATTTTTTTTTCAGAAACTTGTGTGGGCTACTAATCTCTATAGCCCTAATAAAAACAGCTGTGTGGCAATTAGCTCTAACCCACTCATATATATAAGCACTATTACATATTGGGAACAAAGTATTGGGGCAAATTATTTGAGTTATAACACCAGGATCTGGACTATAAGGAGTATCTGGTTACATTAACATGCAATCCAGCATACCATAGGAAATTAAAGGAAATATTACCCAAAGAAAAAATAATCACTGTTTATTTCTTTTATAATGCCTTATTTTTTCAGATATTTCCCTAGTTTGTCACAGAAGACATTTAAAAATCAAGCTGTGAAATAAGAAACACTAAGTGGCAAATCTCTCAATCAACTTTATTTTCAAGGACTTGAAAAACAAGTCACTTGAAACCTTTCCGTGTTTGAATTTTGTGGAGAAGGCTAACTTTCAATTAGTGTTTTAAAAGAGAAAATAGAGACGAGTACCAGAGCCAGCCTAAAAGTAGCTGGTTCAATAAAATAACATCTGTTCGTAGAAGGCTCCAGACCCACAGCGCTGCTCATGAGAACAGGCTGTTGTGGTTTTGTACTATCTTGAGAGTAATCTACTGCTTGTCATGAGAACATAACCAGGAGACCTGTTCTGTAAATCTTCATGCACACAGGCAGGAGAGCCCATGGTGGGAGGACCAGTGGCCAGGCTGCTTTGGGGCTTGGCCACAACACCTCTGGCTTCCATCCCAACTGCCTCTCAAGGAGGACCATGAAGGTCACAAAACCAAGAATGGACTGAGACATCTTTAGGCTATAGGAAGAACATCAAAGGAATAATGCTCAGGGCACCTGGAAGAGAGTCAGAGGAAAGAAGGGCCTACATATCAGGTGAGAAATTACTCATCAGCACAGTAATCACCCAAAGGGCTCTCAGGGTTAATCAATTAATACTCTATGTAAATCTCACATGAAGCTGTCACCTGTTTGCTGGCACTGTGGTCTTTAGCAGTCTGCCTGTTACTGGATTATTTTAATGTTCTCGTGAGGCTTATTCAGTGACTGGTCAGATCAGGCACCAAGACTGGAGACACCCTTACAAATCTCTGTTATTTCTCACCTGGGCCAAAAGGTTTTCTCTGAACTACCCAGAAGAAGGGATTTCAATAAGTTAGTTGACCACCTTCCTTTCTTGTGAGCAGCCCAGCATAGGCCCTAGGGAGAGGACTCAGCTCAGGAATGCTGATGAGACTCCACATTTATCTTCCTGCTGAAGAGGCTGATTCTCTAGTCTCTTCCTTTCAATAGTGTTTCAGCCCTCTTGTGCTACTTGAACTCAGCCAAGGTACTCATAAACACAGTGATCTCACTTTTTTTCCTCTCCCGAAACCTGGACTTCAGGGGGTTATGTGCTTTGTCACACACAGCTGGGCTGTTCTTGGGTCTCTCACTTGGAGTGAACAAGCGTGGCTGTCTATGTGCAGTGGTGTGCCCTGTTTCCCCCTCACAGCTGACCTGCTGCCACTGCCTGGGCTGCTGCCAGGGATAACCCTGCTGCCCAGATTCAAAACAGCAAGAGAGGCTGAAGAAAAGGGTCCATCTGTTATCCTCATGGGGACCAGGAAGGCCTTTAATCCATGGAACCCAGCTTTTTCTCCCTGTTCTCATGGACAATCCCTTTTGTGTTCTTCACAACAGAATACAGAGTAGAACTCAATGCAAGCAGATTTCTACATAATGATACCCAATTCTAACACATTTTATTAGAATTCCCTCACGTATTTGCTTCATGGCTTTGTGGGGCCCAATATGAAAGATGTTATGATGTTAAAGGGAAAGAAAAAGTGTCAGGAAGATGTGCTGCTTTAGCATAAAAAATCCTCCTTAAAAAGCTGCTTCTGCAACATTTCCAAATCAGTGTCCATCGAAATCATTGCTTGCTGCACCAGTCCTTCCTTGACAAAGACATTCAAGTCTCATCCACTCTTACCGCTCCTCGAGATCTCACACACCATTATTATAGCTACTGAATTAGCTACTTTTTGTCACTAATTAGTTCTCAGAATCTAACCTTTATTCCTTCTTTCATTCCGCTTTGCTTTCATATCAACATCCTCCTTATTTCCTCAAGAGGATTCCTCACACTTCCCCTGCTCCAGTGTGAGGTCTCTCTACAGGACACAGTCCTCCGTGAATTTCTCCAATGTGAGTCCTTCTCATGAGCTACAGTTCCTCATGAGCTGCTCCAGTGTGGGTCCTCCCACTGGATAACAAATCCTGACAGCAAACCTGCTCCAGTGTGAGCTCCTCTCTGTCCACAAGTCCACAGGGCCGGGCAGAAGCTGCTCAGCACTGGCTCCTCATGAGGTCATAGTCTGCTTCAGGCACCCACCTGCTCTGGTGTGGGGTCCTCCCTGGGCAGCAGGTGGATCTCTGCTCCCCCGTGGCATCCATGGCTGCAGGGACAGGGCCTCATCATGGGCTGCACAGGAATCTCTGTTCAGTGCCTGGGCACCTCCTCCCCTCTTTCTCCAGTGACTTTAGTGTCTGCAAAGTTGATGCTCTCACTCTCACTCATCATTCCTGCAGCAGTTTGCTCCTGTGCAGTAATTTTTTACCCTTCTCAAATATGTTAAACACAAAGGCATTACCACATCACTCACGAGCCTTGACCAGAAATGGGCCAGTCTTGGAGCCATCTGCATTGGCTTTGTAGGGGAAGCTTCTAGCAGCTTCTCACAGAGGCCACCCTCATAGCTCCCCTGCTACCAAAACCTTGCCATGCAGGCTCCACACACATGAATTAATGCTTTAGAATTTGAACATTAAATTGTAAACCTCCACTAACACAGACCAGGATCTAGTTCTTTTGTGACACTTATCATCTTACTTGTAGGCGCTGCCTCCTTTATTTACTCCTCATCAACTGTAATTAGCTCCTGTCTGGTTTTTTGCCTGGGCCACTCCTGAACTAGGAGTGGTCCTTGAGGACCTACTTTCTTGTAGCCTTATCTCCCCTTTCAGCAGAACCCTCTGTCAGTTCCTTTTAGCCAGTGCCTTATCCACTTTACAGTTCTTGCACTAATCCCCATCTTGCCTTCCTTCACCAATAATTTCCCATGTGGCATCGTTTCAAATGCTGTACTGAAGGCCAGAAAGATTAGAACTACCACATTTCCCCTGTCTTCAAACAAGCTATTAGAGAAATCTGGGAAGCAAGGTTTGAGTTTAGATAAAAATCTCGGTAGGAAATAGGTACTGTACTGGAAGGAATAACAGGAAAGACACAGTCATGTTAGGGAGAAAAAAGGTAGGCATCAGGATGCCTTGGGCCTTTGAACTAAAATAGGTGGAATTTGGAACTTCTATGAATGACTTTTAAAAGGAAGAATAGAGTAAAAACATTGTCTCCTAAATTAACTATTTTTCAGGATGAGTGAAGAGGATTTCTAGAAGTACAGAAAAAAGGTGAGAGAGAAACTCCCCACGAACAGTCCTGGGCAATTATGCTGCAGAGTCTGATGATAAGTGAGAGTTGACCCACTTGTGTTTCAGGCAGCTAGCATTGGCCTTTTTTGATGCATGGATCACTAACAGTGATGAAATAATTACCCATCTGTGTGATGTGGTTATACTACTAAATTAAGCTAATTGAGGTGCCTCCTTTCTCCTTTGCTCCTCAGCTCCTGAATCTTCCAAGTGTATCCAACAACTCTTCTGACAGAAACAAACAGTCCGTCTTCTGCTGCCTCTCATGCTGTACCATGCACATGCAAATTAACATTTAATTAAATCAATATCTTCTTTATAAAGTGGACAGGTCATTTTTAAAATGGAATCAGTTTAATCGAATCAGTTGAATTCTGTTTCTTTTGGATAAAAATTCTCTGCCACACACTCAAGTTTTAGAAAGAAAAGTGTCCTTGTTTTCAGTTGCAAAGATGGGCGGTTTTGCAAATGGCAGGTTCAGAGGATGGAAACAAAGGCCCTTCCTATCAGCTTGTGCACACAATGGAGCAGCAGAGGATATCATGACCTGACAAACTATGTAAATTCACACATCCTGCATGCTACAAGTGGGAACTCCATTTGGGACCTGAGTAAATTGGCATGGCAGAGGCAGTAGGAAGGCAACTTAAGGAAGGAATCCTAGGGACCAGCCCAGTAACACAGAGTGGCCCCAATCTTTTTTTTCCAGCTTCAAGAAGGAAATAACAGATGTCAAGATCCTTTGTTATAACCCTGTTGTGACTTGCCTATAAATTGGGATGTTTGAATTTCATCTCCCTGCCTTCTCTAAGAGTCTATTTGAAAGCCTGATGACATTGGCTTTGTGTGGGTGAGGTGGATTTCCCCTATAGTGCATGTCGGCACAGTAACACTTGAAATTCAAAACACAAACATTTTCTTAACAGTGCTAAGCGTCCTCATTATTCAAAGGCCTGGAAAAAGGCCAGAAACTCTGTTCAGATTACCAGTGAAGCATTCAAGCCAGCTGTACAGAAGTAGATATTAAAACATGTGAGAAGGTACAGAGAAAAGTGAGGACTCCATTGACTGTAGGAACAAAAGCAATGACAGTATAGATAGTTTATAGTACTTAATCCCTATAATCTGAAAGGTGAGAAAGGATCAAGAGGACTGTATTAACCGAAATATATCTGATTTTAAGATTATGGCTGCTGCTGAGAAATAATCAAGCTCACGTTTTAAAACAGTGGGTAAAATGGAAAGGGATCATTTCACACCTGACATTGGAATTATTTATCCCAGAAAGAACAGTCTCAGATGCTGCTTGACCAAGAAATGGTGCAGAAGGAGGGAACTTAGAGTTCTCTCATGACCTTCAAAAGACAATCAGTAGCGTTTTAAAGAAAACAATATTAAAAGAAATGAGCCTCAATGGGCTGATGAGCCTTTTTTCCTTCCAGCACTCCTGATGTTCTTTGTAATGTGTCTTTTTCAAAACATTACTCTCCTCAATTAACTCATAATTGCTGTCCATGCCACGTGCATTATGCAGCATTTGATGTAAATTCAGATTCCCTGGCACTGTACAAATCTAAAGGCATTTCAGAACCTGGTATAATTACATAAGTAATACACATAGACTGAGGAAGAAAATGACTATCACCTACTTTTTCTGATCCTAGCTGGTTTGTATGGTACTCCTGTGCTAAGTTCTCCTTGGTCTGCCATGGAAGCTGTAGAGCAATGAAGATCCTAAATGGGCACAGTTCAGGAGGAATCGATGGAACCAGTCAAGTCTCCATCAGCCCAATGATTCAAATGTTATCCTTTGCAAATCCTCTACTGAAACTCTGTTACAGAACTAAAATCTGAGTGGGAAATATTACTGACAAAGGCAAAACAAGACCAGCAATATACTACACTCTGAATTATTCAACTGCTGAAAGATTCCACATTTACCCAAAAGAGCAAGAACAGGAGAAGACTGCAGAAAATTACTGTACTGAAAATATATGGCAACTTGTACCACAGTGGACAAAGGAGTATTTCTCTAACCCTGATGTCTCTGTTTACTTCTGCAACCTTGTTTATAAGAAATAATAAATAAAATATGTTAGGAGGGAGTCTAGATTACAAGTGATTTCTGGTGATCTTCGATTCCTGAGAGTTTCTCAATAGATGTAAGAAAATAAGAATTCTGAGAATGATTATGTCCAACATCATTTTTTTTTTTTCAATCTACATAGCACAGAACATTTGGTTTTGGAGAGTGTTCCTAGTCTGGGAATATATTTGATCAACAAACATCCAGACATTCACTGTATCAGATTTTAAAAACCCCAACATAGTGTTAACCTTGATATCAAGGTGATTGGTGAGAATTGTTGATAAATACAAGATGAGAGAAAACAGAGAATGATAAGGTGCTCAAGATGGACTTCCACATGCATTTCTTAGCTAATGTGCTATTTTCAGTTTAGAGAGTTGCAAAGTAAACTATCCTAATTCTCCAGTTTTCCCAATCTGCACATAGTGGTGAGGTGCAGTCCAAGGAAAGACTTGATCCTGGAGAAGCAGGGACAAGGAATGTTTGGATGAGCAGGAACACCAGAAATAGAGAAGACAAAAAACAAAGGAGACAAGACAAGACATCAAGAAGAGAATATGACCAGCATCACATGTCAAATCAACATTTCCAAAGCCTATAAACTTTCACTGTACATTCACCCCAGTTTAAGGGGTTTTAGACTAATGCAAAGCTTCACATTTAACCAAATTTAACACTGAATTGTCTATTGAGCTTTTACAATTTATGTTTCCTTCAGGACAAGAAGATAAAAAGATGCAAGACCACACTGAAGAGAATTTTGGCCAGAAAGCCTCAAATCTCACACATGCAGCTGACATACAGAGAATCCTAAAGAGTCTGGGGAAACACAGTCTAGTAAGGCTCTCTTCAAGCATGTTTTTCCCTTAGTTTAATTCAACATAAATAAAAACAGTTCCTTTTTTAACTACTCCCACTCAACCATAGCTCAAACAGGTTGTGACTCCAAGATATTCTTTTATCTTCTCACTCTATTTAACAAAGATATGCTGTAACCAGTGCCATGACAAGAAAGCAGAATTTCTGAAATACACCAGGCACATCAATACAACTAATAAGATTATGATCTTCAGCAACTGTGCCCAGCCACTTTAGGAGACTTCTGAGGCTGCACAAATAGGAGGGAAGATAGGTTACAAGGCCAAGAAGTGCCTGTGTTTAGCATCTTGCTATTGACCGTGCTGTCAGGGATATTTATGCAGTCCTTCTGATGTATTACCTGAGTAGCTTACGATCCTCAGTACAAGGTATGCATGAAATACAGAAGTGTGAATATTTCTACTTAACAGAAGAAAGGTGAAAAACAAAAAAAGATGATGTGATTTTCCTGAGACAACTAAAAAATATATATTCTGTGAAAGCAAGAGTATTGAATTCAGAAAGGTCACACTTGGGCTTCCTCCTCTACAACATGGGTTAAGTAAAATTGTACCTCCAGTTTCAACCTGCCAATCACACCCATTTATCTAACAAGTGGGAGGGGGAAAGAAGAATCCAGCTCCTTTGTCAATATGCTGTAAACACAGAACCTTTTGCAGGAATAAAGATCTGAAGAGTGAAACTGGATAGATATTAAGTGCCATAAAATTAAACAAAGTTACTTTAAAAAAAATACTACCTATGTTTCTCATCTTTACTATTTCTGGCTTCTGGGTGGTTGGTACTTCCTCCCTGCCTGTAAAGAGAATCATTAATAATATTGCTGCTTTGCTGCTTCTCTCTCTCCCCCTCCCCCTGCTTTTATCTCTTCATATAGAGACAGGTGTTGTAGTGTCTACTGAAAACTGAAGTATGGCCATCTAATTGTTAATCTGCCAGTAGAGAACAGTTGATAAAGCAAAATGCCAGGATGAGAGTGTGAAAAATCAGGCAAAATTGATCTTTGGTGTACTTTTACCTTAACTTCTCTTTCTGGGTACTCATAGCTTGAAAACCATATCTCAAATATCCTTAATTTTCAACAAAAATTCTTGTTACAAAGTCAACTGATGGTATGCATTGAGTTTATCAGGATCAACAGTTAAATGGCTTGCCCAAGGTCGTACGGGAAGTCTGTCTGAGGACGAGGAAGATTTTATTAGCTGTGTACATTAATACTTCTTCTTTCCAGCTGTGACGGCTCTCAAATTTATTGCCAGTTCCTAGGTAGTGCTCTGTATTGCTCTTATGAAATAATCCAAAGCAAAATGATTTGCTTCCTTAAAAATGTCCTAAAAAGATGAGGGAATCTGACTTTATTTCCTGAAACTTGGAAATAAAGTTGCATTGCCACTGAAACAAAATTCAAGAGTAATTACATTTCTGTCTAAATATTTGTCAGTAAAGCTTTTCATTCCCGCCCCCCATCAAAGTCTGCTACATTCAAAATAGTTAGTCACACCACAGAGCACAGAGATTCCTTTCTGAACGTTAGCCATCCAATCTGGCTTTTTTTAGAAGCCACCAAGAAAACGGTGACCCCTTCCACACACATATAATACAGACAGTCACTCATGCATTAACAGCCATAAACCCCCAAAGGTCGTTTCCATGACAACCCCAGGGTCCTTAATGACCCTGACAGTTCAATGATTTTGTTTTGTTTGAGAGTGAAGGAATAATAAGTCTTCTCCCATCACCCCCTACCCCCTCCGCTGCACTGATATGCTGTTCATTATCTGATCCTAGGCTCAGCCCTGGAGACAGAGCGGCAGCCAGCTCTGAAAGACAAGAGCCTGGCTGCAGACAAAGAGCAGCGAAGGAGCTGAGCGTGCTCAGCATACTGCAGCAGCACCAGCCTCATTAATTCCATCACTAGCCCAATGAGTTTAAGCGAGTGCCAGGGGTATTACAATAGTTTGTAGCAATATGTTGCATAAGTGAGCCCCAAATCACTGTACGGTTATTTAGAAAGTACATTTTGCATACCACTAGCAGGAGTGCTTTTATTAATGATGTGTACCAGAAACACAATAAGACATTGCAGCTAGTCTGCAGCAAGACCTATAATTTTAATGATGTGATGAATAAGGCAATTAATGTACTTCAATCTATTTCCCATATGTATCATATTTAACTTCAGAAAACTACAGAGATATCCAAGAGAAAGAAGTATAATAATGCATCACTAAATGAGTAGGCTATTCCTAATGCTTTGAATGCACGTTTCTTAGTTCTGCTCTTCAACCAAACCTTCTATTATTTAATTAGAAATCAGCTACAGGCATATGCAGCCTTCCCTTCCCAATATTGAGCACGGTGTATTCATTAAACCGTCTAGAAAGTGGCTCATTGTTGATCTGATGTCGTTCTTTAGGGAATTCCACTGGAAGCTGCTTCCATTGTTTACATGAAATCATATACATTCATTTGATCCCATTCCAGCATTATCTCATCACAACTATGCTCTTACTAGTGCCATATTAAACCAGCTCTTTGGCGACCTATTTTATGGACGGGTGGATCTAAATTGCCTTCATTTTCCTTCACTTCATAGATTAACTGTGCATTGAACATAAATGGTATAAATTACAGCTTCCAAAAGGTTTCTTTAACTAGTATCAATGGCCATTGGCCCTACAGCTTTCAGAGTGGCTGCAAGTCACAATTGTGTGTAGAGGCCACAGTTGTGTCTTTCTCTTCCTTACTTGTACAGAGACCTCGGGGCACTATGTCGGGACTCAAAAACTCGGTATGGCTGAAAGGTCCCTGGTTTTCCTTTGTAAGTAAATATGTTACTGTTACGATAGCTTTGTGTCTGTCAGAAGAGTTGGCCCAACCTTTCTAATGGTAGTCTTTAATGTGCTTGAGATCAAGTTCTAGTCCTTCCTCTGTATTCAACTTTACTGTATGACACTCAAGCTAGTGAAGTCCTTAACTTCAGATGGCTTCAGGAGAAACTCTGTATGGCATGAAACCTCAGGGTCTGCGTATCCCTCAGAACACAGGGCCCATAATGTAGCCATTTGTAAAGACTGTCTCTGACTCTTTAGTTCAACACTCTGCATTTTATCCAGAAAAACATTTTGGACAAATAAATATTTCCCAAAGAAGCCACCTTTCTCAGCACCTAAAGTCAATGAGCTGCTTGATTTATTTTCTGCTACTTGTATGCCTACATTCAGTCCTTATTTGGGAAAAGCTACTCAGTGCTTTGGGGGTTAGAAAAATTAAAACTAAAAAGAGAAAAAATTGCTTTATTGTGAAGGGCAGAACCTAACGTGAATCAAACTAGTTACAGAGGAAGTCAGAGTTAGGACTGGAGCACAGGCACCAGACTCTTCTGCACTTTCCTTGCACTCAATTTCCACTCCCTCAAATATAATGGTACGCCTTTTAATCTTGCCTTCACTCAGTTTATTCTTCTTCACTCCAATCTAAAGCAAGGTCACTGGAAAGTCAGAGTAAGAGGCTGCACAGCAACCTCCAAGCCTCATGCAGGAAGGAAAAGAGATTTAAAGAGTTAGCATCTTGCTTCTACAGCTAATCGTTCTCAGCAGCATGTCTTGATTGTATACTACAAAGGACATCCAAACTATCAGTTACAGATGTACTATAGCCTATGTGCTCCCCAAATATGACATTTCCTCCTGCCTGCCATCTATGTTTCTCTCCACGTTGGCAGAGCTCTCCAGGTTCTGCAGAGCTTCCCCACAGAGCAACGTACACGCCTTCCTAAACAAGCCCTTTGCCTCTCAGGTTTGTTGCCATGTTCTACACACACCCCACGTTATGCAGAAGAAGTCTTGGTCTGGTAACAATTAATTATGCCCAGAGGCATGGATTCTCTCCTTCGAGTGTGCATGCACTTCTCATTAATGTTAATGTCAGCTATGCATAAGGAGGAGCTGGAAGATTCCTGAAAGCACTTAACCTGGGGAAAACCTAGCTGGGGAGTGCAATGGTGTTGCATGCATGTATATGGGATGCAGCCCCTTGACTCCACCTAGTTTTCATAAACAAAGTCTTAGGTCATGAAGGAAAGAAATGAAGCACCAAACATGTCAGGATTTGTATATAGTCTCTAAATGTAGCTACACTGTCCTTACAACAGTATAACACAGTCAGCTATGAAACACGATGCGTAGCCCTGCAGAAATTTGGAGAGTTGCTACTGGTTTTGTCACAACTAGAAATATTCAGAGAGCCTGGATGACCTACTGAAAGATCTCTCCTACTCAGAAAATGTGTAGCATAAGTGTTTCTCCCCAAGTAAGCTCAGACACGAAACAGGCAAGACAGACAAAAGAAGTGGTTATCTCCGCTTTACACACTAGCAGCAGAGGCATATACAGATGAAGTCACTTGCCAATTTACAATAACGGGAAACAGGAATAGAAAGCAAATTTCCTGAGATCTATCCCAGCTCTTTCACTACATGAACGTCTTTCCCCCAATTGGAAAGCTTCCCCTCCCATCTCATTCACTTCAACAGCTCATGAAACAAAAATGCATCCAAAAGGATTTTTTGAGGGATTCCCTTCTTCTTACATTTCATCTTGTTAGAGTGATACAGCACATAGGAACAAACAGCAGTTCAAATTCCTTTTCCAGCAGAGAACAAAAGCCTCCCACTGGACCAGGTTCCACTACCTTTTAGGAGGAATACCCTACCTAGAAACTGAAAGACTGAAGCAGCATATGACATGTCCCTGGAGTTTTCACTTCTGTTTAGAATCCAAATTTGCCAGGGACAATTCTAAAAGTTGTTATTGTACACAATTATGTACAAAACAAGCATGGTGCAGAAAGAAGAGGTTTAAACTAAAGGACCATGTAAGATGTGGCACATCTGAATACCCATTCCCAAGAGAATATTAGTAATGAGGGGGGAAACCTCAACAATAGAGTATCTGCAAACCATGATTCATCCCTTCCAACACCACAACTATTAAGCATTATTTTATTCATTTCTTTGGAAAACTTAGGATTTCAAGTTTTCACATACACTGTCTTCTGAAACAAAAATGCCACAGAGTGAAAAGATTTTAATGGCTGTAAGGGGGATTCTATTCTTTACTTTGCTACTGACCCTGTGTATGAATCTGAGCAAGTCACTTCACCTGAGCTTCCCAAAAGTGTGTCTTAAAATTTCTCAGATGTGAAACATACTTAGAGTTACAAAACATTTTAAGATAATTAGAGGGATGATGCTTCAAAGTGAGGATAAGAGTAAGGCAGTCTTAGCTGTGCAAAGTTAATTATTTACATTAATGTAGTATCTCTCTTTGCTTACACATAAAATAAACTTGTGTTGAACCACAGACACGAATTTCTTGAAGTGGTGTCATTTCTGGAGTCGTTTAAAACACAGAAATATGCATTTCCCTTTTTTTAGTGGTATTGCTCATAGCTATAATTTCCATGGTAATGAAAAGACAGGCACCTGAAATGAAAGTGTTAGAATAACAAGCCTTTTCCATTTCATTGTTAAGTGCAGGACAATGACTGCTAAAGTTCAGATACAGCAGACCTGAAAAAACATTTTTTTTTACTACCTGGCTTGCTAAAATGTAATCTGTGGCAATTTGCCCAGGCCTCCTGAGGCTGAATCAGAAGACACTGTTATCCTTCCCAGTACTAGTTGTTTGTGCTAGTCTAGGCACAGTTTGATGTCAAGAAAAGGGCTTCTACTGCCAGGATGACAGGTATTTAACACTGGAATAAAATACAGTGAACCACAGTAAACTCAGGCTTTGATGCTCTACTTCTTTATGTTGGAGTTATCACAAAACTTGGACATACATTGTACTTTTTTTTACCAACAACAAGTGTTTATTTGCAAAACTGTTATCACCTTAGAGATAATTTCTTTAGGTTCTGCAACTAATGACAAGTGGGTATTCTTTTCTTCATACAACAAAAGTATTTGTGATAAAATCCTAGTCCTTGACACAGTACAAAAAGAAAGTGCTGGTGGAGGAAAGGTAAAGCAGAAGGTCTTTATGTGCTGTAAATCCAGGAGATTATATTTATTTGACCAGGAACTGGAATCCTCTTTCCCAAAGCAAATGGACAAGACTTCAGAGGTTCTAGGTGTGGTTTCCAAAGGGTATAAGCACACACATGCTTGCTACCTAGAGAAATGAATAAATGCATAAAACCCCAACTTGAGGGCAGCTTGTCAATTGCTTCTCTTGGATGTACATGTAAAAAAACACCCCCAAAAATTAAAAAGCCTCAATCCCAATCTAACTCTAATGACAGATACACTTCCAAAGCACTAAAGTTTCCTGTAAGCCCTGGATAAGCACAGACAGATTCAATTTTTGGCAGCACTGTCACAAGCCATCACCACTGCCAGGTAAACTACCTAATCTCCTAACTAGATCCCAGGAAAAATACATCCCAAATCAGCTGGTTTTCCCCAACCTGTTTCACCTTACAAGAACACATACAACCCCCCAGAGAACACAGAAGGAGCATAACTCTTCATCCATTTTACCCAGTAGTTTTAAATCACTTTTTAAGTGCTATATGAAAGGGTACAGATATCAGCTCTTCCTTTCAGTGTTTTTCAGTGAAAGGGAACACAACTTCTCTCTTTTGCCTGGAATTCATTCATAGCAGTGCACATTTGTTTTGTTTAGTGCTTCCAGCAAACAACCTGCTGAGAAGGTAGGTGAAGAAAAGAAGGGTTGAGGATCCTGAACAGTTTAACAATAAGACAGATATTTAATAGTTCCCTTATTAAAAAGAGGAAGTTTTAGGTATGAGTACAAGCAACACATTCATTATGTACATGTAGGAATAACAAGACACCTGTGCTGTGAGAGAGAAGGGATTACATCTTTGGGTTAAGTTCTGTCAAAGTTCTGTATCAAGCATTCGAAGCCCCTTGATGCTCTGGGCCTATGTTTGTGACTTTATGTCAGTCATCTGCAAGTCAGTTTTTAGAGTGACAAATCCAGGTCACTCCTGCAAATCCAGCCTTTGAAAATGTCATACCTTTAAAAACCTGGCTTTCAGACCTTAATTTTCTTTTCTCTGTATTCAATAGTTCCTGTCTCATGTCCTGTTACCAAGATTGTTTCATCTGTTAAAAATCCTGACTAAGCAATTAAACATTCTGTACTTCCCACCACCATCAGTCCCACCAAACCAGCTCTTGTGCTTCAGCTCAGCTGAATTACAAACTGGCCCTAACAGAAAGATATCTCAAAAAAATCCAAACTTCTTGAAAGCATGACATTTCAAATCAGCAGAGTTCACTCTAATTCCATCATTTCTGAATATCTTTTCATTAAAAAACTCTTGGTTTTGAACCATCAGGATGTACCTGAGGACAAAGCACTCCTAAGATGACACAGGTAAGTCAACCATGTGATCAAATTTCTCTTACCTGTGTAAAATAAATTGTTTTAAGAAATCTTTACTCTCTTCTGATTCTAGCACAATAAGTTGTTGACCTGCACTCCTAATCCAATTATGGAAAAGCATGAGTTTACTTAAAAGGCATAGAAGCTTAATGGTGGGTGTCAGGAGGTTGGGACATCTATTTTTCTATATTAGCTAGCAACAGGACGAGGGGTAATGGGATGAAGCTGGAACACAAAAAGTTCCATTTAAACATAAGAAAAAACTATTTCACTGTTGAGGTGAGGGAGCCTTGGCACAGGCTGCACAGGGAGGGTGTGGAGTCTCCTTCCTTGGAGGTCTTCAAGACCCACCTGGACATGTTCCTATGTGACCTGATCTAGGTGACCCTGCTTCTGCAGGGGGGTTGGACTAGATGATGTCTAAAGGTCCCTTCCAATCCCTACCATTCTAAGATTCTATGGTTCTATGATAAGAGATTGTGCCAAGTACAGACATCCTGCACCAACCAACTCTTCCTAAACATCACTACACTTAACTTGAACACTGTACCAGCCCCAAGGAATAACATTACAGATGTTGCTTCACTAACACCCAGTAAACATCTGGAACAGAGGGATCTAACTCTGTTCTGCTTTATCAGATCAGAGCTGAAAATCCTAATTAAAAGGTTTGCAGTTGGTTTCCACAAGAATTATTTCTTGTGACAACGCTTTTGAGCTTTTCTGATCAACTTATCTACAGCTGCCTTACTAATTCATCCCCAGAGGAGTGATCTAGATTTCCACCTGTCCACGTCTATGTGACACAAAGAAAAACTCCATCTCTTATACACTTCTTTTCATTTTCTATCACTATTTTGTTTGCTGTGCCTTTTTTCTGTGAGTGATAAGAGCAATATTGATAGCTCCATATGTCAATAAACATCAATTACGTGCCAAAAAATCAAGAGACGAGTTTTAAAAAGCACGAGATTTTTGCTTTCTGCTTTGGAGCTTTATACTGTGCAACAGAAAATTTCTAGAGCTTGCCACATGCAGTTTGAACATAACAAACCTTTTCTTCATTTCACAAGTAGTTGTAAGACAGTTTTCATGGCAGCCTAACAGTGGAAATGAAGGAGGCAGCTAGCAAGCTAAGAGAGCAGTAACAAATCTGACTTAGAGGTAGAATCTTCTTTATTGATGATTTTTTTTCTGCTTTCCTCTCACTCTTGTGCTCTGCACAACAGCTGAACCTTTTTTATCCCTTTCAGATTGTGTTTCCTGAACATGTATGCTACAAAACCTCTCACATTTTAACACAGGGCACTCAGCTCAGTGTTTCAATCAATATGAATTTCAATGATCACTTTTTTTAGATCTTTTCTAAAATGCATAAAACCCCACTTTCTAGTGCAGACGTGTCTATGCCTGCACACATTTCCATATCTATACATTCACATACGTTTCCATAGGAACATACACTTCAGTAGAAAACATTTTGGTTAAAAGATTCTCAGATTACTCACCTATTCTGTCACAGCCAGGGCTAAATTTACTGTTTCCATTACCCCGTGAACGCTGCAGTACTCTGCTACCAATTGCCATCATGAACGTATTTTGCGAGCGAGGCCACGCTACACTTGTGCACCAAATGGTGTATGCCAAACGATTATGCAGGCCTTGAGGCACTCTGAGTGTATAAACATTTACAGTACAACAGATCTTTGGCCAAGTGGCCAAGTAATTGATTACAGGGCTATGAATGTCACTGGATTTTATTTATAAAAATTGCCATAACGCTGGCTCTACTTCATGCAGAACAAGCACTGGCAGCTTTTAAAAGTCAGATGCTCTTAGGTGAATCCAGGAGCAAGCAATCTTTGCAGCAAATTGTGTAGAACAAATAGGAGCAGGTCTTGCCCCAGCTACCATTTTTTTTCCCCCAAATTCATGATATCTAACAATAAGGCACATGAATTACAAAGATACCCTGACTTGCTATAGAGTAAGCGAACGTGACCAGGACTTCTCCACATGTAACACTACAGGAAAAGCACCATGACATTGAGCTATGTTTAAAGGAATTTAAGGGGACAAACAACACTTGAATATTAGCTTTAAAAACAGACACTGAAAAGAAAATGTCAGCTGCTGGACAAGGCATATATTGTTGTGTGAAGTATTTTTTCAGTACGGCTTATTATTTAATTGAATCTTAGTTAATTGTTTTGAAAGGTAAGGAAAAAGGTCTGTGGAAAAGGAGAACAACATACAATGATAGTCAGCTCTATAACTCATTAAAAGTCAGAGGCTCTATTTTTTTCTTTGGAGATGGCACTCTTAGATATATGCATGGAAATAAAAAGCCATGTAGAAGCATGTTACCCTTTAGTGTTACATCTGCCAAACACAAAGTCCCTGACCCAGAAACTCATAGGGACAGTTAACTTTGCACACCGTGTTTAAGCCTATTGACATAGCATCTCATTCAAAAAAGCACATAAGAGCACATTCAAGTGTCCTCCTCTGGAGTTGAATTTGCTGTCCTGATCACTTTTCATTTTAATTCCCTTTTTTTCCTTCACTCTTGCTGCTTAGCTGGGAGGAAGAAAAAAATGTGTGAGTGCTCCCTAATCTGCTTACTGCAGTCAGACACAAAGGGTAAACTCACCTTAAATGACTGACAGATAAAAACAAGTCCTAGGTTGGAAGCAATGACTTTAACCATTCCAGTTGTTTGTAAAATGACTATCTGCCTGAAACCTACACCTTTGCAGAGCTGCTGAACAATGTGCTACACTCCACAGCACTTGCCACAAATCTGCTCAGTCTACTTCTCTCAGAAGTACCAGCTCATGCACTCTGAAAGTGATCTCCAGCCTGTGTTCCCCACAGGCTGTATGATTCAAGATCCTCCTCTTTCTACTTTCTTTGAATCTCTGCATTAGGGGTCTAATTTCCTTCTAAGCATTATCTCCATGAGAGATACACGTTTCTGAGAGAGGGGACTGTGAGTTTCTCCACATGAGGCAGGACAGCAGGGAGGCAGGAAGCTTGTGCCAGAGTTCTGAGCTCACCAGGTGACACCAGCCCACTGCCCATCTCCAAACTCAGATACACTCTCAGAGAAAAAAAATGATGCATTATTCAGACTAAGTAAACAGTAAACAAACCTGGATTTGTACAGTTCTTGCTATATTTGTAAATGGCTAGTAATGAATACAGTCAAAAACTGAACAGGCAGTGCAGCTCTAGTAAACTTGTGAGTAAATACACTCAGGAAGGATGAGATTCTAGGTTTAGCTTTCTAGAACACTGATACTAAAAGATGCAATGCAAAATGCAGCACATTAATTCAACTTATCCATGATGTAACTAGAAAATGTTTTTAAAAGGTCTATGGTATCTAATATTTAAAGTACAATAGCACCCAGAATTAGAGTAAACATGGTTCAAGTACTCTGTGACTGGCAGGAGCAATGGCAAGCTACTGGCAACTCAATGGACCCAAAGAATACAAAGGTGGTTTTGGGTTAGCTTTGCTTCCCTTGAAGTCCTGCCCTGAACAAAGGTCATCCAGACTACATCCAGGGTCTCAGAACAGCTAATATACTTTTCCTTGTGCAGGACCTGTAACTGGAAAGCTTTTGGAGTAGCAGGAGGGAAACCATGCAGTTCTGAGGCACTAGCTAGTGCATTTCATCTGTCATACAAACAAGAAACAGATCTCTTCCAGCAGTAAGAAGCCAACAGCAGCATCTCTAGAATAGATATGAAACAGAGCTGTTGCTGTTAGAAATGATAAAGACTTATTGATCTGCTAGCCCAGCCACCTGCAAATCTGAGACTGTACTCTACAGGATGTCTGCTATTGGGGTTTGTTTTTTCTAGACTGGTTTCAAAAGACTGCATATTGATGATCCCATCACTTCCCTTCAGGTTTCATTCCAGTTTTCACATATCTCCCTGTCAAGAGAAGGGGGAGAGGGGGTGATTGCTTGACATCCAATCTAAGTTTTGAGTTCCTTAGTCTGTAACTGGATGTCCCTCTAAATAATTTCTTGCTTTCATGATGTTTACCCTGCTAGAGAAAGCTTTCCTTTCTTACCTTTATTTCCTAAGTTCTGCTCTTGCCTCAGAAATCAGCCCTTCCATGAATGGTCAGTTCTGGTCATTTTCTGGTTGCCCTTTCCAGCTTGTTAGACTCTTTCTCTCCAGGCTCTGTGGGCAGCATAATTTTAGCCATCAGCTGTCCAGAATGACAGGCACAGAGAGTGTGAGAAATTCAAGAGTAGAAGGACCTAATTAATAGCAAACTAGGAGAAGCATGTAAATGCAGGGTGCTGGAGCTTAAAATGAAAATGGGGGAAAAAAACCATGTTGTGGCTTTTTTCGAACCTTTGTAATTGTTTCATGTCAGAAGCGCCCAAGGCTAACCAGCCTTTAGTGGATTGATAAAGGACCAATGTGTCAGGTCTTATTTAGTGGAAGAACCCAATTAATTATTATACAGAATGAGATGCCATTTAGCATTGCTTATATTACTGATGACTCGCTAATTTGGCTGGCTCTGATGTAATTACAATTAATTTACGTCCCTAAGCCTAATGCTCTAACCTGGCTTTGATTTAATCAGGTGATGTGGAGGTATCACAATCAAAGAAGCATCGAGGAGCTCACTGCTAAAAAGAAATAATTACACCTTACAAAACATATCCTTCCTACCACTCACATGTCTTGAAAAACTGATTTTGACCAGTGAAACTTCTCCATCAGAAAATCTCAGATGGCAAAACCTGGTTAAATGTGGAGAAGAGTGGAGGATGCTGCTTCTTTCCTGGCTCTCAGACTATGCAAGAATAGTTCCAGTTTAGCCATACAGATCTCTGCATAAGCCTGAAGAATGAGTAAACCTTCATTCCATGCCATCGAGACAGGATGGGTGAGAAACAGTCAAGCTGAACTGCCTGTAACATCTGCAAGAACATATCTGTGCAAATGAAAATCATAGCAACAGAGAGTCCAATTCAGGATTATCTTGGTGAAAAGACAAAGCAAAAGCAAGTGAGGATCCTTTTCTAGGGATGCTGGCCTTTTGCACCCCTTGACTGCCATCACTCCTCGGCCCTTTACCACTGTCGCATCTCAAGAGATAGCTCTGCCCTCTGTCTCATCTCAGAAAGATTTGCTTTACAAGGAATCTTAGAGGTGGGGAGAGATCCACAGGTCTCTCTGAGACACTTCTAGACTTCTTAGAGAGGTCTCTTCTGTTGGCTTGTTCTCTGGTGCAAGTGAGACAAGCAGTTCTGAGGAATCAGTCTTCCGGTGCTTTCTGGGTACCTGGCAAGCCTAGATCCATAATTGTAGTTTTGCTGTGGATTTCCTTCCCTCCTTACCTTGTTTCCTGATTTCCCATTGAGCTGTAGATCTACTCCCAGACCCCTGCAATATGATGTGGCCTCTGCCTTATTTTTTTCCTATTAATACTCTTTTCTATACTCCTTTTTGTGTGGGTCTGAGAAGTTTCTGGCTTGTTATATCCCTACACTGCTAAACTATTCATCCATAAGTCATTAAGTTAAGTAATTCTTGGGGAGGTATTTTAGCTCTTCATTCACTATTTAGCATATACCTGACATGTGCTTTACTATGAAAAGCTTCTCTGCTGCTGCTGAATTGAAAGGCACAGAAAGTCACTCTCCCTTGGAGGCCAGTGTGACAAAAAAGCAAGCGACTTCAGCTGAGGAAAGCCTACCAGAGCAGAATGCACATGAGTTCAATGCAAATCTGTTTGCTTCTTTCAGCTGAGAATAGCTAAATACTGAGGCTATCACAACACTGGAAGGTAGAAGGTTCACAGGCTGGAATGTAAGAAAGTGTTCAGCTTCCAGGGCAAGGAATTTCATTTCAGTTAGCTTGGTTATCTTGCTTTGCCACAATCAAACTGCTCGTATTTCCTACAACCATGCTGCCATAAGCTGGAGTACAGCTACAAAACACTAAGCTTACTGTTACTGATGGCAGCCCAAGGAACTGGCCTGACTTACTGTTTGTTGTTCAATAAAAGCAGGACACTTTCATGAGAAAGGAAGCTTCCACTTATGCTTGCCTGCTTTGGTACCTCCTACTACACACAGGGCCAAATCTGTGAACTCATGTGAAAGACGATCTTTAAAGGACCCCACGCCTTTCCATCTCCTGTTAGTTCATAGCATACAACCTTTGCCCAGGCATAATGGAGACAAGGTGAGCAGGACTTCCTCTCCCCTTGTCTCATTCAGGTTTCTGCTCACTCAAGTCATCCCAGTTCAGTACTGCACTTAATCTCATCAAGTATATGCCAAAGTCCTGACAAAGTCCCTCAGAGTTAAGGATACCTTTGTGTGCTTTGCTGAAAAGAGACAGACTGCTAAAGCAGAGTGGCAGAAAGCAGCCTGCATCCTCTTTATATACAGATTGGCTTCAAATTGTTGCAAACACTTTCATTAGCCAGTCTCTAAGACAAGCATGACTTTATCAAGTTGTCACATTTTGCACAGAGGAGAGAGTAGTTTTGAGAGGGGAGGAGAGCTGTCTCTTCCGTATATATGAAAACATTTCCCCAACAGCTGAAAGAACTGCAGATGTGTTGTTTTGAGACGCCTTCTCTCTCTACAGCAGGCATGCTCCGGAGGAGATAATGGCTGCCATCCCACCGAGAGCACTGTTATATGATCCTCTTTCAGTTATTTGAAATATGGACTTCACTCAGAGGATTCTAGGAATAGCTGCTCCAGCTGTTCTGGAGAGATAGAAAGCTGTCACAGGAGACATCGTTAGACTCTGGTAAAATCAGCGGCTGCACTAAAGATCTCACATAAACTCCTTAATGGGCTGTACCATTCAGTCAGGAGTCAAGGAGAAGTGAAATGTGGGCTATGACTATAAGGCAGTTTGTATTCCATGCATCAAGGCTGTGCCTGAATTTGGCAGACAGAATAGCAAAGACCCCAAACGGATCCTTTTATCAAGTGTCTGAGTAGTTGCTTGATCTAAGAGGTCTGTGTACCTGCAACCAGCAACGTCAATGTCTGAGACAAATTACAAGGCAGCAGTGGTGTTACAGTGAAGGATGAAAGTGCACACAGAAAGGCAAACAAGCAAAGCATTACAACAGCCACTTAATGGCAAACACATTTATTAACATCAAGTGCGATGTTTGTAGGTTTTCCCTGCCACAACCAGCTGCGGATGCCAGCTACTTAAAAAGATGAAACAGTGCAGTGGATGAAACAGAGGGGTTTTTTTCTTTCTCTTTTCAGCATAGCCTGCCTGCATTCTTGGCAGTGGAAGCAAGCTCCTAGCTGTCTTGGAAGGAACAAAAGCCATGCTGGCACACAGCGAGCAACTTGATTTCACAAGGCCTCCTGGGAAGACTGTACAGGAGCACAGCTCTCTGTCTGGTAGCAGCATCCTTGAATAAAAAGAGGAGGAGGAAAAGGGCAGGAAGGAAGGAGCACATAAGGTCTCTATACCATACATGAGAAGCTTTTACACACAATCAGACATCCTTGCCCCAAAGTATTCAATAAAAGAAGTGTTCAAGGTGAACCACTATACTTACTGCACACCACAGCAGCACATTTCACAGGCTACTGTTCTTTTGTTAGAAATGCTTCTCAAAGGTTTTATTGCCACCCATAGATTGTCAGTGTTCAGGTTTTTTAAGCATAGGAAAAATAATGAAGTAGTAGAACTAAATAAAGATGTGAAAATTGAAGATACTTTATAAGGTGAAATCAGCATTCTGGCCTTCTACTTTTTGCTGTTACTCGGGAGAAATACCCAGGCAAAACGCCAGTGGGGAAGGGTCCTGTTTCAGTGGAGTACATTGCTTTATTTCACTTGAAGGGATTGGCTCAAAATAGGTATTTTATCATGGGAGTGGCATGATGTGGACAGAAAACAGCTACAGAAATGAATGCATGGCTCAATGGCAATTCAGACAGAGATAAAGATAGTCATACTACTTCTGGATTACCTCTGAAATCTGAGAGTGTGAGGCAAACCTTCCCTATCTATCGTACCCTGATCTGGGCAAGGTATGAGTAAAAAGCTTATTCACTGCAGAACCTTAAAAATACTATGAAGTCCAACGGGCACTTTTCCTAAAAGGTAAACAGAGCCAAGGATTTTCTGTGTTTCGAAGTGCTAAAAAGTTCTAGGCAAATTAGAGAAAGAAGAGGGGGAAATTACCATTACTGTGATAATATTGGTGTCTCAGCACATTTCCAGGATTGGTCTTTTCACTTAACTCCAGTGTATTTAGACTCATGCAGAGAATTAAATTAATCATTATACAATGGAAATCAGGACAAATTTCCTTAAGGGCATATTGACATTTTATCGCTCTTGCTCATTGGCACAGATGTAAACAGGAGATGCAAACGAGCGAGAATCTCTTCTCTTGCCTATTTCACATTCGTAAATCACAGTAGGGCTTAAACTGACATCCCTGTTCTTCCAGCAGGGAAGAATGAGAGGGCATGCACTCCCTGAAAGCAAACCTCTGGCAGTGTGGCCAAAGGAAAAGCAGTGTTCTGTTCTCTAAGCAGGATGGTGATCCTAATAATAATAAACATGTGGTTATCTGAAACCACTGTCAGAGAAAGAGTTTATTTTAACTATTATCTGGTGGATCAGATTAATTCTTCTTCCTACTCTGAATGTGTTTTTTAAATCATAAATAATTCTTTTGACTTCAGAAGGACTCGTGGCAAAAGAAAGATTCTTGTGGGTGTAAAGTTTAGAGAATGGAGCCCTTAAAACCAAACCACAAAACCTAACACAAAACAACTCTCACTTGTTCACTTTATGCCAAACGCTTGCTAGTTACAATTTGTCGTCTGTGACAAACAGAACTTGCTGCTGGTTCAATAATGCAAGTGTTGCTATGAGTCTATGGTAATGTTGGAATGTCTACATTGGTCACCTCATTTCTTTGTTGGCTGATCACCTTGGTTTCGTAGGTTAAGTAGCTTACTCTCAGTAGAATCAAATAATGCTAGCTGGTCATCCACTTTACATCTTAGTAGTGTTTCCTTATTCATCTTTACCCCTGTTGATCTGAATAGTGGGCATCTTGAGCCTCTTGAACCTCTTTTAAACTTGTTTTTCTGAGTTTGTGTGCAGAATCTCATTGCAGCATCTTACTACAGCTTCTGTGTCAACAAGAACACTCTGTGCCTCTGAACACATAAACTGAACAATCACCTTTCTTTTTCAAAGATAGGCTCCATAGGAATTGGCAAACTTCTTTCTAATCTGCTTTTAAAATGGCATCATTCAGAGGTGCTTAACCACATGACTTAATTTTCAGTCTGCATTACTATAAATTTCTTATATTCTCTCCAGATTCAGGATATCACTCAATAAAGCATTTTGTTTACAGAATATGTTTATCTGCCAGCCAAAACAACCTTGAAAATTCTGGCAATATGCTTTTAAATTGAGGATTAGAGTTGTTCCATAAAGGAGTTGATAAGGCATGATGATATAAGTATACATGTGGTACTTTTAAAGACATTTCTGAAAGAAAAATGAACATTAAATACTAGGGAAATTAAATTTGGTTAATAAAACCCCAAACAACAAACCAGGAAAAAAACCCCCTCACACTAAAACCTTTCCTTTAAGGCAGACATCAGCTCTATGCCAGAGTTCCTCTTATTTTCTATTCAGACCAAGGGCTTTCTAGAGTTAGTTGTTTTGGGTAAAGAATGTTAGTTCTTGATGACTTGCAAACACGTATAAATAGAAAATACATCTGGGAAGCTGAGGAAATGGGAAATAATATTGTTCAATTCAATTACTAGTTATAGGATGGAAAGAGCTGTGGATTTATCCAGTGAGGAAAGGAGAAACCAGAAAGAACACAGAATGCTTTTAGATATTTATCAGTTGATACCCTGATAAAAGCACAAAAAGGGGTTCCTGTGATAAGTTTTGTGTATAAAGCTTTGGGCTTATTCTCTCTGAGATGTGTTTGAAGCAGACCTCACAAGTGGTGCACAAAGTTTTCAGCTCCTGCAATTGCCAACATCTGTTACTAAGCACCTACATGGGAACCTTATTTTCCACTGAAACATGAGCACATTTCTATCTCTTTGCAAGGAACGACGTCAGGAACATGGATGGAGTGTTCAAACTTGAGAGCTTGAAACAGCAAAAGCAAGTTTACAAAATATTGAATGTTAACAGTCTTATGATGATGCTGTTCTAAGAAATGTGCACAAATTTTGGAGGATAGCATTCCTAACTCTTGAAAGTCTCGTTTTGCTAAAAATGGAAGTGTTTAAAGTGAAGTGTAGAAGAGCAATTTGCTTACTTATTACAACAATAATCAGGAAGCCTATTTGCTTGCTTTTAAATAAAATTATTCTTTTCCAAAAAGCAACTCAGTTTAATGAATTGAAACCATTTGTAAATTCATTACCCACAAATCCTGAAGAACTTGTCAAAAAACCTCTATAAGTTCATTCACACAGTAAATATTGAAATAGCCATTTAATTTGTGCATTTGACCCATTCTGACTTCAGTGTTCAATGCATGATTTCTACATTAGACAGATAGAAAGTCTTAGTCTGAACAAAATTAGTGAGTTTGAATCAGGAAAGCCTGTTATTACAATTCATCCAAAGTAATGTAAACACCCTTTGGTTAAGAAAAATGCCTTATGACATATTAGCCTCTTAAAAGAAAGACACAACACAAATTTAATAGGAATTGCCTTTTCATGAAATTGAAGAGCTGAGCAAACAGAAGAAAATCCCATACCTATAGGGACTAAGCTGTATTGAAGTGTTTGCTTTTGAGTTCACTTTTGTGAGAACTTCAGCCAAGCTCTTCCAGTTTCAAGACAATGAGAGTCAGGAATTGAAGGTAACAATATTTTCACAGCAAATGAAACTTGAATAAGCCAATGTGGAAACCTGGTCCTAGAAATTACCAGGGGATTGTATATACAGTCAAAACAATTCCATTGGCAAATATAAACAATGAAGAGCAAACACTTAAAGGACCACTGATAGAAAACAGTTTTGTCAGCAATTCACTGCCTGAAATATATTAACGACAAATATTTGCTGAGTAATTGCAATCAACAGTTTTGTTGAAACACATCCAGTTGACAAACAACTTATCAATAGGAAAAAACAACAACAAAGATAAACACATGAAAGAATTCTTTACAGTTCTTTCATTAAGTTGTGTGGCCCAACACCATATACCTGAAATTCAGGGAGTTACCACTGGCTCTTCTGCCTCCACTGCACTTACTCTAACGTTATTTACAACGTTGCCAGCCAAATTATTTCCATACTGCTAAACAGTCTGTGTCTTCAGATGAAACTCTGTACTGTAGGATTATCACAGACAGTATTAGTTTTATTTGCTTATCTTCAAACAATGAAGGCCCTTTAAAAAGAGGGGGTCAGGTGAGACACTGGAGAGGAAGATTGCTCTCCTCAAACAAGCTCAAGCTCAGGCAGCTAAAACAGCCTGAGAGAGGTGGCAGAGGAAGAAAACAAATGGATCATTGCAAGGATTCTTGCTCACCTAAAGAAGCAGAGATTTGGCAGGAGGTGCCAGGGAGCAAACAGTAATGCATTAGAAGATAGCAGTTTTCAGGGAGGTTTGGACAGTGTTGCAGTTCAGGAATTGTCACTACCCTGTACCTACAGAAGCATTTTAGTAGCTCAAAGTGGCTATTTTTAAAGCAAATTTCCTGATTTTGCACACTTGCCATGCATTGATTTACATTATGAAGCTATTTGGAACTAGTAAGTTGGATTCCTTTTAGATGAAATTAAACTGGAAAATGTTTTCCAGGAGCACACTTCACGTGCTCTGGCAGCTAATGGGCATTCATGTCCGTAGGACTAGACTTGAGCTAGATCAAATTAACTCCTTGAAATGAGTATGGGTGGATGTCACTGCCTTAATATCAAATATTTGGCTCTACAAAAACACTCCTCTTGTTCTACAGTACCTGTTAACATGGATGAAGCATGAGGTGATTGAAAACAAGCCTAGAATTAAGGATACAAATAAACACACAGGATGAGATAGGTTTATAAACTCTCTCTTCTGTCTCATCTGTTCAAGATTTTCCTAGTGTTAGGTGTTCCTCTTTTTAAAGTACAACAAAATTTAGGCCTTCTGAATTTCAAAGCCTTTTGATCCATCTGACATACTCACACAAGGAAAAGGTATAGACAGGTCAGCTTCAAGGTTCTTGATCGTCAGTTGGTCACCTGAATGTCATTCTTTCAATGCAGTTGATAGGTCTTGAAAACACTGTCCTACACAAACACCAGTAACAATAATTGCTACTGGTCCGGCATTCTAACTCTTTCATCATGCCAAACTTGGTATTGGTGCTTGCATCACTCTATGTGTAGTCCTGCTCATATGCACACACTAATAGGAGACAGGCAGACTTATCTGGTCCATTATTCTTAAGGTATTACCAAAATTCCAGCCAAGCACAGTAAACTGCATGCCATAAGGAAAGAAAAGGGGATTAAAATCTCATTTATATATTAAAGAATGAATAAAATTCCCCTAGACTTAATATATACATTGCTGAACCCAGGAGTGGTATTCTTTTACTTCTGAAATTGGGAATATTTATGTAGGAGAGAATAGGTGTGTTTGTGAACAAGCAAGAAGTAGGAATACAACTAAAGAAATCAGAGAAGACCTGGCATAAATAAGCCCATTACACAGGCTCTTGAACTGAAATCTTTAATAATGCATCAAGTAAAACACAGACATGTAGCAGAGCTCATGCTTGCAAATGAGCAAGTCTGCAATGCATAAACATTTTCCCAAAGCAAGGATAACACAAAGAACATGATATCTTAAAAAATCCCTCTAAAACCCACCCCAAAACAAACCATGAGCTGGAAAAGAAAATAATTTAATAAAACAAAATGGGATTAAGAAAAAAGTCTATTGAAATTGCATTTAGAAAAATTTCAACAGAGAAAAGAAGTTGAAAACCTAGTGGAGACCAATATATCATACTAAACCTACTGTAAATAAATTAGCATGTTTCCTCTTAGTTCAAGTTGTTAGCTCAAGCTCTTTGTAACCCACCCTCTCTATTGTCATGCAGCTAATTTCATTCAGTCAATAGGTATGTAGGCAGTTAGTTCGGTTCACAAAGGTTCCTGGGGACAGCTCAAACGTTTCACATTTCCTGGTAGATCTGAACTGCTGTAAGGTGCTGGAACTACAGCTCTGAGGACTAGAACTCACTCTACAATTACAGAAACGGTGCAGATTCCTTCACACTAATACAGAACTGTATTTCAGCAGGAGACTGCATTTAGGTGCCAAAGGGCAGCTGGATCTCTCTCAATTCTACCCCAGTTCCCCTCCTAAAGCTTTAAAGAGGTGTATGGTTTCCACATGGCTTGCACGTGGACAGACGAGGAGATGCTGCAAAGACACACCAACAACTCTCAACAGCTGCTTTGCACCCACGGGCAGCCCTCCTAAATTTGCCCAGGCATGTATGACTGCAAAGATCTGTGATTACAGAATAAAATGCTAGAACTGAATTATGTATCCGTTTCTTGGGATTTTTACCACAGAGGTCCTTTGAGTAAATACGTTTTCCTGTTGTTTTCTCTCTCTCAGTTTTTACAATTCTGATTTGAACACAGGAACAAGAGCTGAAAGAGAAATTCTTGCATAAAGAGAGTTCTGTGACCCTATTTTTCTGATCCTGAGCAAATGGCTTAACTACCCTGTGATGATTCAAATCCATCGCATAGAATTTGGTGCCTCATTAAAAGTTTTAAAGCTAAATTTATATTTATGAACTACACCATGAAAGAGTCTTTCTAAAACACTGCATACTATTTAGGGGCAGGAACTTTACTCCATCAAAACCAAAATCCTGTCCTACAATTCTAGGGGTTTTTTTCCATACAACACACCATGTTTGGGGAAAAAAAGAGAAGTTTAGATCACTTGAATTATTTATTTGCTCAAGTTCAATACATTTAACTGTGGTTTCTCCAACTTTTTAGAATGAAAATCCCCTCTTGTCACATTTTCCTGCCCATAATTTTGTCTTAGTCAAATAATTATTTTCAATATAAACCCATATTTGGTTAGAAAATGTTTCTAACTTTAAACAGAACATTCTATATTCATTTAAGACATGATTATTTTGTTACTGTTTTTGTTTCATGTCTCACTTCAGGTTCCAAGATAGGCTGTCCTTGTATGTATTTTACCTTTTGCTTTACTCATGATTACAGAAGTGGGATATTATAGGACCTGATATGTTGGTCAACCTTCCAACAGCAATTGAAAGCAATCATGGCAAGGCTGAATGTCACTGTAAGCAGAAAAAAACCCTGTTACTCCATCTACAGATGGGCCAGAAATCATCTTTGTTCTGTAATGTAGTCTAAAAGAATTCCTACCTCAGCTAAGGGAAAAATAGAAAGCTTCTTACTATAACAAATTTTATTCATTTGGGGAATATCCCACAAATTATGTGATGTTTCCTAGATGTATTTTTATTCTATAACTTTGTCATGGGAATCATTTTAAGCTGATGTTTGCATGCCAAAAATATAAAGTATGAGTATTTTCAAATGTGCACCGTTCTGCTTATTTAATGACATAAAACACTGGTAAAGCTTTGGCTCATCTGAAAAACATCCATTAATGCCACTGCCTGAGACAGCGCCAATTTAAATCTGCAAGTTTTACAAAACTCCAGCCAAAAATGGAGATGCCAAGGTAATTATATAACATGGCCTGAGAAGTCATGCAGTGATTTTCAAGTTTCTTGTAGTTTTTACACGATGACAATATAGAAATGTAAAATTTGTGCATGTTTACTGATTTCATTATAAATACAAATGACAAGGAATATAAAAGAATCTACTTGGATATAAAATAATAAAGATGGCTCTTCAGGCATCTGCTGAACATCCCAGCAAATTCATTATCCAATAACTTCAATTGAATTCATTTTAACACCAACACCATTAAAATAATCAGCCCTGAGAAAATAAGCCAAATAGCCTGTAAGGTCCATCACCTAGGAAGCATTCCTCGGCCTATTTCCAAAGCTGTAACAGATTGATGTATGACTTTTTTTTTGGGGGAGAGGGGATTTTTGTCACTATCTCTCATTATAATCTCATAGATAAACACTTTAAAATATGGGGCAAGAATTACAAAAGCCACTGTAGAAAGAAATAATGAGAGAAACAAATAATTCCAGTCTATATAATGTAAAAAAGTCACCAAAAAAAGAGACATTTAGAAACAATGGAGGTTTTGGAAGGGAGGGTACAGAGAATAAAAAGATGTGGCAGGGAAGACACAGAAATGACACAGAGAATTTAAGAATTGTGCAGGGTATGAAAAGCCATAAGAAAAAGAAATCCACTGTCAAGCCAAGACACGTAGCAGAGATGTAACTGTTCTTATCTGCACTTGAGGGCATGAAATAATTCCTTTTTTAATTTTGCCTTTTTAATCCTGTCAATTGGAGCTGTCACTATGGATGTAATAGCAAGTATCCCAATCATAATATCAAAGACTCTTCACTGACACTCCTTGAAATAGCATTAATATCTGCTCACTAAGGGTAGTACATTTAAATGTTCTCATGCAATATTGTAGCTCCCCTTTAGTGAGGTATCAAGCTGCTATTTCACGCTCTGCTTGTAAAATTATTAACAGCTGGTCTAACGTTAGATCAACTGAGTACGACTTGCTAGAACAAGACAGTGCTTAATAACACTATTTCCTACTCTATCAAGTTGTTATCACCTCTGTATTTCCAAATACCAGCAACTGCCTTTGAGTCCAAAGTAGGATCTAACTTTTCAAGAGCAACAGGCCTGAGTCAAGATGTCAGACTTGAGTTTTGGAGAAAGGTGAGCTTAAAATCCAAATTTGGATCCACAAATGTTCTCTGCAAGCAACAGGCTCACAAAAATCCAGGGAAAAATATCACAGAAATAATTCCTATTCCTACCTTTTATATCCTATGTCAAGGAACCTGGAAGTGGACTACAATGAGAACATTTCCTACTGGACAATTCAAATCATGCCCACTTCTCCCTTCCCCAAACAGACAGTGCCAGGCCTGTCTTTGGGGGTTCCAGGCAGTGCTGTCTGGTACTGGCATCTCAAAACTGTACAGGGAATAAAATCAAAAAGCTCAACACACAGCTTCCAACTTGCCTTGTACACAGTTATCAAATTCCCAACCAGCATGTTTGTGTGATCCCCCTTCCCAATACGGGGAAAACTCATAGGGCAGCAGTTCTGGATCAAGACTCACTAGGGAATGAATAAATCTAGTAATAACAAAGTCTTTACTCAAAAGAACTCACCATGTTCTTAGGTGGCTATTTGCTTTATCTCCCATCTGGTTCCACTGGTTCCTGTGAAAGTTAAATGGATTAAAAAATGAAGTAATGACCTTTATCAGCAGCAATCAGCTGTCAATACAGTGTGCTCAGAGGCAGTGTACTGTGATAATATGGCAGTTGTCATATTTGGGAATGCTTACTCACTCCATGTCAGACCACATTCATCCCAGACGTACCTCAAGAAATTAAATGACAGACCGTGCCTAGGACTCTAACACTGATGTGGTTCAATAACAGAAATGTACCATCAGAAGGAAGATGGCAGATATGTATCATCTGGCTCTTTCTGACTCACTGGCTAGAAATGGAAGTCTACTCAAGTTGTGTATTATTAAGGAATATGGCTACTTCATGGAATCATAGCATCCTTTGAGTTGGAAGAGACCTTTAAAAGTCAGCTAGTTCAACCTCCCCGCAATGAGAAAGAACATCTTCAACTAGACCAAGTTGCTCACAGAGCAACTGACCTTGAGCCTGACCTTGAATGTTTCCAGGGATAGGGTAACTACCACCTCTCTGGACAACCTGTTGCAGCATTTCACCACCTTCACTGTAAAAAAAAAATCTTCCTTATATCTAGTGTAAATCAACCTGCTTGAGTTTAAAACCATAACCCCTTGTCCTATCGCAACAGGCCCTGCTAAAAAGCCTGGGCCCATCTTTCTTATAAGCCTCCCTTAAGTCCTGGAAGGCTTCAACAGGGGTCTCTCTGGAAACTTATCTTCTCCAGGCCCAACTCTTTGAGTCTGTCATCACAGGAGAGGTGGTCTATCCCTCTGATCATTTTTGTGTCCCTTCTCTGGACCCGTCGCAACAGGTCCAAGTCTCTCCTATGCTGAGGGCCCTAGAGTTGGATGCAGCACTACAGGTGAGGTCTCACCAGAGCAGAGGGGCAGGATCACCTCCCTTGACCTGCTGGCCATGCTTGTATGGATGCAGCCCAGGACACAGTTAGCTTTCTGGGCAGTGAGCACACATTGCTGGTTCACATCCAGCTTTTTAGCACCCCTATATCTTTCTGGGCAGGGCTGCTTTCAATCTCTTTGTCCCCCAGTTTGTATTGGTACCAGGGGTTGCCCTGGCCCAAGTGCAAGACCTTGTACTTGGCCTTGTTGAACCTCATGAGGTTCACACAGGCCTACTTCTGGAGGTCATCCAGGTCCCTTCGGTTGGCATCCCATCCCTCAGGCATGTCATCTCCACCACTCAGCTCAGAGTCATCTGCAAATGTGCTGGAAGTGCACTCGATATTCCACTGTCTCTGTCATTGATGAAGATATTACACAGTACTGGTCCCAGTGGAGATGCCTGAGGGACTGAGGCTGTATTTCCACAGTAAGTTTTCTCCAAAATGCAGCCACCTCATTTCCCCCTCATATTCATTCTTTTCTATTTCCCCATGAAATAAGTGGTTGAATTTATGCAGATGCCTGTTGTGAAACAATCCAGGTTAAAATAACAGTAACAACCATGATGTTTTTTGCCACAATACAGCAAACTCTCTATCCCTCAGCCAGTGGATGAGTACTGCAGAGATACACTAAAGGTAGAGTGGCTCTGTGAACTGCTGAAGTAAATTCAAAATGGTAAGCTAATGATATATTCCGTTTAATGCTGTTTTCAACTTTATTGTTGCAAAGGCTATCCAAATAAGGGGACAGGTATTCCCTATGAAAGTAACTGAAATATAGAGTTCTGAAAAGAAATCCAAATGTCCTCATATTTAAATGTCAAGTCCCTAAATATTTATAGCCTGAGTACAGAGTAGGTTAACTCAGGGACAGAAACACCATATGTTAATTTCACCCTCTAAAAAGCAAATTGTGGATATTCAGCTCTTACATTTGAATCGCTGTAAATAGGAGAAAAAAAGAGGAAAAAAACCCCCACCAACTATGCATAATTGGGCTCTAAAGCCAAATGCTACAATTTAGTATTCTGAACTACATACAGATTATTGTGATGTGACTTGCAGTGATGGTTCAACCCTTCAGCCACTTTTATCAGAAGAGTTGTTACATTTGTTCAAAGCTAAGTGCTGAGAAGGAAACGTATTGTTCACGCTTTAATATTCACTGCATGTGGTCAAAATCTATCTCATTTAAAAACATGTTCAGACCACTCTTTTATTCTAATAGTGCTTCAGTATTTTAGTATGTTTATTTCTTCTGGAGCAACAATGAGAGATGCATTGTGTTTTACTTAAAAATAACCATTTGATAATTAAGTGTTTGACAAATTAAACATTGTAACTGTCTACAACGTGCTACAGTCAGCTCAGCCAGAAGAAAAGGATGAAGAAAATGTTAGAAATGAATCAAGAACATAATATACTTTCTAGAAATTTATCTTGCTTCCTGATGTGGAAGCATTACTTGCCTAAAATAAATTGTACTCTTATGTTTAGAGATAAGATTCTGTGAAAAGTACTCTAAGGGTTAAAAAGTATCTTCATTTCTGCAAATGATTGTCTCCTCTTCACTCTTATGTTTCCTTGAAATGACCAGCATGGGAATCACTAAAATAACACCAGAAAATACTTCTGGTAAGAAGACAAAAGGAAGCACAGAAGCAGAGGCCCCGGAGATCTGTATTTATCCTCACATATGGATTTGTTGAGATGCAAATACAATTTTCCCTGACTTCATAGGGGTTGTGTGCAATGATTATCTTATGAGGCCCATGCAAGCCTTCTAAACTAAAAACGCTTCTTCTGCAAACATTTCCTGCTAATGGAGCATCTCGAGTTCCTCAACACATTGTCATGAGACAGGAAGTCTGTCATGAGACAGGAAGTCTGAAACAGCTGCAACATCTGGCTTGCAGCCAGTCAGCATTGGCTGGTTGCACTGAGAGTTGGTACTTTGAACTCAAAGTTCAATCAATCAGCTGGAGCAGGGGCAGGCAGTGCTGGCTGACAGGCAGCGGTTGGTGAGCTGCCACAACACTCAGCTTGGAGTTTCCTTCCCTCTGCCTGGGTGCCATGCTTGTGTTGGTGGAGGCTAAGAAGGCTATAGGCTAGAATAAAAGAGAGAAAAATGAACACACAAAGACTAGCAGGAAAATGTGGTGGTAGAGGAAAACCAAGCAAGGGCTAAAAAGGGAGTAAGAACAGAATGGAAAGCAGCAGATCAACAAACATGGAAAGTTCCAATCTGAGTTATGAGAATACTTTCATAATCATGGAATCATGGAATGGCTTGAGTTGGAAGGGACCTTAAAGATCATCTAGTTCCAATCCACTGCCATGGGCAGGGACATCTTCCAGGTTCCTCAAAGCCCCATTCAATCTGGCCTTGGACACTTCCAGGGATGAGATATTCACAACTGCTCTGAGCAACCTGTTCCAGTAAAGAAATTCTTCCTAATGGCTAATCTAAATCCAAGCTCTTTCAGTTTCAATCCATTATTCCTTGTCCTATCACTACCTGTCATTGCAAACACTCCCTCTCTATTTTCCTTGTAGGCACCTTTAGGTACTGAAAGACTGCTGTAAAGTCTTCCCAGAGCCTTCTCTTCTCCAGGCCGCAGAACCTCAACTCTCTCAGTCTGTCTTCATAGAAGAGGTTCTCAAGAACAGCCCTCTGATCATCTCTGTGGCCCTTCTCAGGACTTGCTCCAGCAGGTCCATGCCTTTCCTATGTTGGAAGCCCCAGAGGTGAGCAGAATACTCCAGGTGGGCTCTTATGAGAGTGGGATACAACTATGATTCTTCTGCTGAAAAAGCCTTACAATACCAAGATAGTTTGATTCAATTTAAACCCACATTATAGGTACAGATTTTCTGATGGCTACTTCATGCATTAGGAAACCATGTTAAGACCTTTTAATACAACAAATTGATTTCTTCAGAAGCACTAGGAACTGAGTTGTAAACCCGTAGTAATTACCACACAAAATCTGCAACCACACGCCTCAAGCATTCTGGTGGCTCTTTGGTATAGTGTGTCAGGAATTGATGGTTTGAGTCTGTGAAACTGTGACCATGCCTAACAGATACAATCACTTACCATCTTGGATAATGCTGTTAAATTACACCCCCACCTCAGCATACCAAGGGGAGGGGGGCACATGAAAATTGTAAAACTACAAAGTCTCACATAACAATTCAGTAAGGAGTAAGGTTGTGGACAATTATGTAAGAGAAAATGAAAGCATATGATATGCTGAGGTCCAGGAGGTGTATAGAAAACAGTAAGTGGGTTGCTTTAAAATGTTACAAGTCCCCTTTAAAATGCAAATGATTAATATTGAATGACCTGTACACTCATATCTGCTTCAAAGGATGGAATATCTAATTGATTCACTGGACAGCAGGCAACTCAAAGTGGATCTCAGTCCCATTACATTTTCAGTATACATTAGAAATAAGATAAAATAGGTTACAAATTTAGTGCTTATATGAAATACGTGTCTAGGTAAGTGATAAAGGGAAAGATAAAACATGGCACCCAGAAGCAAGTCCAACAAGTCTAAAGGAAGAGACAAAACAATCTATACTAAATTCATTTGGAAAACAGTATTATACAGTCATGTCATTATTATTTCTGTCATTGTGATTTCATTAAGAATTTAATAAAACTTCATTAAAATTTGGTCCATGCTGAAAGTTTTTCTGTAGGAGCCTAAATGGATGAAGTACTTGTGACCTTCAGTCTGGGTAAGCACTTTCTGCTCGGGAACTGTAAAGCTGAGTGTATGCTTACACGCCCAGTGGGATTAGAGACAAATCTCTTGTGGTTAAGTAGTGTTTTAAAACAAAATGAGTCAGTTCAATGCTTACATTAGTATGTTTTTGAAAATGCACTGAATTCACAATCTCCTTCATTGCTCACTGAGATACAGAACTCAGATATCAAGGGACTGATACCTTACAGATGTTACAGAACCATGAGAAGGGCTAACAGCAAAATCAAGGAATAAAGTGTAAGAGGTGTAACTATCATGAATCACTGCAATTGGGGAGGTGCACAAGAAACATCATTTGACAGTGAATGAATTTGCATTAATTTACTAATTTGTAATGCACATTTCAACTTGATTGACATAACTCCTAGCCAGGAAACTCAGTTACTTGCTGAATTTAGTGGCATGGTAGTATTTAAACCCCTTCATCCCAGGTTAAGACCTTGGGAATGCATACGTGGATCCGGACTTCCTTTGAAAGAAGAAAACTTCAAGAGAGATGTAAACAAGTATTAAAAACAAATAGAAAATGTAAAATCTGAGGATTTTAGCTATAGAGCTGATTAAAGACTTTCAGGTTTTGAGAGCATGCTCTGGGGAACAAAGAAAGCCTCTAGATAGTGTGAATTATACCATCTTAATTCTGAGAGATAGTAACATTTGATATTTACACACGTACCACAAAACAGCCATGCTGAAAGTAGGATAACTGCTTTCCTGATAACAGATTCTCTTCGTTTCATTCATCTTTAGTAAAGTTTTTATAGCAAGGATTGCATTCTTAATTTTGCAAAAACTGCTGTGGAAACCTTATGAGGTCAGGATGTGCACTTCACATCTTCTCCAAAATATAGATTGATATCAATATGCTGCACAGGAAACTGAGAACTGATTTGAGAAAGGCATTATCAACCTGCTCCATCACAAAAATGACTTCTGGTTTTTTTGCACACATCTACCACCCACTTTCAGCTATGCCTAATGTGGCAGAGCTTTAAGATCTAAGCATGTGGGTTGTTTGTGGAGGCTGAGTTCAGTGAGAGCTCTGGAGATGCTCTGAAATCTTGCATCTCTCTACCCGTTGTCTCCCTCCTACTGCTCATGTTCTGCACTCTCCTCCATGCCCAGACAGCTCATCTTTTTTTGTGTTTCTATGGAGGGTAGAAATCATTAATATATCAATTTAAAGTTGCCTTAAAGGAATGCAAACAGTGCTAGCTGCAGGTAGGTATTATCCTGACAGCCGTTAAGTGGACGTCGTAAGTTGTTTTTTTACTTTTATGGCTTCAACCAGCCCAGGAATGCTTTAGGGTGGCCAAACAATAACAAAAGTTACCTATGCCCCACATTTCCCATGCTTTCTTATATTTTGTAATTAAATAAATAAATTAATAGGGCACTTGGTCATTGTCTGGATGCAACTTTCCAAGTTATGAATTTACATCCAGTGCAATCTCTTGCACTGTTCAGCCAACTGGAAAGTGTGTAAAACATAAATGTTAGAGAGGAATCAGTCTTTTGAAGGAGCAACACAGTGTTGCAGAGTGTGATACTTGATCATCTTGTGGATGTGAAAGAATATCATCTTCAGACTTTTAAGTTGGTGATGTGTTACACTGCAACTACTGCACTGCTGGCAGGTAGTCAGCACAACTAGAAACACCACAGGACAGTTCAAATCTTGACTCAAGCAGCTTACTAGAAAGTTGAACAAGCCCTCAGCATTCTTTTCTATCTTAGAGTGATGCTGACTGTGACCTTATCAAGGCTAACATATCATTCTCTCTCACACTCAGAAGCAAGTAGCACGTAGCAAAAGTCCAGCATTAAAACTAACTCAACAATACAAAAGATTTTGGCAGAAGGTCCCGAAGAACAACATTCTGATCATGTTGTCCCTGCTTTCTGTGCAACAAAACTGCAGAATTTTCTAAATGATCTATTTAGAGATGCTGAAAACCAGTGCTGTATTATTTTCAGGTTTTGCTGTTGTACAAGCTGAAGCATTCACTCTGCTAAGGAAGTGAATCCATACAAACATGGTTATAATAAAAATATCATTGAATAAGGAGACAGTATGAAGTGTCAGTGTACTCTCTACAGAATGGTGCTCAGAAGGCATGAGTTAGCACCTGGGCCCAGATCTAAAACACAGACTGAAGCAAACAGACTCCAGACATCATATGATTATACCATCAAAGAAATGTAAACAATATGTTTAGTTCTGATAGTTTGTATTTGGATGCTTTGGATGGGAGGTGATGTTACAGTTTTCAATACCAAAAAACTAAAGGGATTTCCTCCTTCCAAATGAGTTAATGTAGCTGTAAGTGTGAAGAATGATTCTGTAGCCTATAAATCTAAGTACAAAAAACAGACTGGAATATCAACATTAGAAAAGGTTCAAATATTAATAAGGTATTGACTCACAGGGATTTCTTGACGTTCAGCTTCAGAGATTTCTGTGAATCTGTAGAGAAACAAAATATTTTTGTGTGTGTTTATCACTTCCAGCAACCATTTAATTTGATTATATAGAACAGTATTGTCATCAGTTTTGTCTCTCTGACAGCAAAATTTACATTCATTTAAAGAAAAACCTGAAATGATAAATCAGAGATGTCTGTGAATGAAATTTACTGACAATTTGTTGGTTGGTTGGTTGTGGGGTTTTCTTGTTTGGAGTCACAGACTTTTTCAAATTATTATCTTCACTTTGTTTCCCAGTCATATCACACTAAGGTGTTTGGTTTTGTTCCAGATTTTTTCCTGTTATTTTTTAGTTATAAGCATCACAAAGCCAAAATGATAAGTTACTAGGCAATATATATCAGCAGATCTGTCCCAGTTTAGTTTTTTTGGTAACTGTAAAGATTTCCTCCCATGCTGAATACAGTAAAGGACACTACAAGGCTCAGAATCCTTTTATTCTTTAGGACTAAATTAATAACACTGGAATTCGGTGATGTTTCTCCCCCTTACATTGACTGCATCTATAGAATATGGTTTCTACATATTTCCAGAAAAGATCCCCATAGGACTGGCACTTGAAGCTTATGGCAAAAGATTGAACAATGAAACAGGTCAGCTTGTCCTAAGAAATCAGGTCATTCAGCTGTATTTCATGTTATCATTTTGACAACAGGGGATGGGGGAACAGACACGGTTGTAAGCCTGCTCTTTGGGAAGAGCCACTTACAGACCACAGTGAACTAGCAACACTTGTATTGCAAAACCCAAATTCACCTTTAATTCACAGTCCAATTCTTATGGGTGCTGGTCTCCCCATTTTTTTTCTTCCCAGTTTTTGTCTATCTATGAGAAATAGAATACTTAAAGGCAATTAGAGATTTTTGATCCCAGGTCTTGTTTTGTGGGTTTGTTTATTTTTTCTGTAGAGAAAGCACCACTATCCAAATATTCACTCTGGAGGACATTTTATTGCTGTGGATGTTTGTAAGAATAAATTGAACAATCACACATTGAACAGTCACACATCTCATCAGACAATTTCAGTTCCTGGTAAGATACCCAAAGCTTGAAATAAGAATTTGGTCAATATATACTGAAAAAAAGATATCCAGATGGTGCCAGAATTCCCTTAACTATAGAGGACAAACAAGGTTTTCTCTGCATGTTGTCACAGATAATTCTGACTTTCTCCATAAGGTCTCTGAAGCTACCCTGAGGTGACCAAACACACAGTTCTGATATATTTTCTATGCCTTCATCCACAGGTAGCATAAAATGAAGCCAGTAAAGCTGTTTGTTACACAGCTTCTAACTATACCAGTGCATAGATGGCAGCATCCAGTGTAGAGAATGACCTGGAAGGAGACTGAACAGAATTACAGGGGCAGCTGATGCTTGCTGCAATGCCCTCTGTGGATGCTGAGAGAGCAAGTAGCTCAGACATAACCCATGACCTGCTGACAAGTTGAAACAGATGGAAATTGGAGAACTCTTCAAAACTTCAAGAGTTTAATTAAAGCCAGGTATTTTCCAAGCTTTCCCAGATCTGTTGTGAAAGGTTGTACCTGGGTCTAAATCTACCAACAGAACTGTTTGTAGGTTTTTGGTAAGAATTTTCAACTGGGTCAAGGCTTTAAATATGCTTCTGAAAACTGTATCTCTAAAGCCATGGCAAATTGTTAGTGAATCCTAGAGTTGATCAGACACAGAAGGCTTCATCAAAAGTCAAATAAAGGTAATATAACTCCATTTGGGTGAAACATCATTACTTCTTGGAACCCCTACTGTAATTTCTATGAGCATGAAGGAGCTTATGCACATCCACATACATTCACTTCTCTAAAGTGTGCTCCTTTTCTCTTGAAATAATTTCTTAAGCTCATTTTGTACTCAAAAACAGAACGTGTAACATCTCATGTAATTGCAAACAAGAAAGAAGATGGGTCTGTTTGACACACTCTTTACTGAAATGCAATGGATACTCTGGAAGTGTTTTCAAACCCTTAACTGAGCCAATGCAGCAGAACAGAGTCATATGATACATCCAACACATCAACAGATTCTGACTCTTGGCTTACACCTACCAGATTGTAAACAAGTATAAGTGAGACCTGGGAAGTTATGAAAATGCTGTCAGGACCCTATACTGGCCTAGAAATTGCAGATTTTGTCAGAGGAACAAAATCAAGAACTGTGAGCAAGCAGGATCAAACATGGTTTGAAGAATCACAGAATCTTAAGAACACCATGTACCTGGTACCCAGAGTTACTTGCAAGCCAGAAAATTCTAGGCAGGACAAGAGTGAAAAATGTGTAAAAAGAGTAACACACCATGTGTGTTATATATTAAGACAGGAGTAGTTAAGGCTGTTTGCCTTCTAGTCTCTGAACAGTTAGGCCTTACTGTATTGCTCTGTGAGCTACAATGCACAGTACTTAATTGCAACTCTACTCACAAAGCTTACTTAATAAATAAACCAAAAAATGATAGTTTGGTTTTATTTGCCTTATAGTCTCTGACTACCTGACAGCCCTGAAAAAGCTCCTCCTGTCTGTTCCCTGTCATCCAGAAATTGGAAGAAATAAGTCAAATGTCAATTTGCAGCCAATCTGAAGTAAGTCCACTCTGGTAGTTGACCTGTGACTAGAATGCCAGCCTCTAAGATGTGTGCAGTCTTTAAATTGCCACCAAAAATCATTGGAGTTGTGCTTAGTTACGCTGCCAGAAAGCATGTTCTGTCTCTGCTTCCCAAAGAGGCAAATCAATTGAAAATACACAGTTCATCTACATCTGGAGCACTTTGATACACCATTTCCTTTGATGGTTCACTGCATTGACCATCAGGCATTCAAAACCCATGTTGTGCATGAGACACCATATTAAAGAGGGTAAGAAGCAGTTGTACCGTGATGACTCAGCTGGCATTTGACAGTAACCATTGCATTCATTTCAACAAGCTTGTCTTTTAAAAGTCTTTTCTCTCCCCATTCCCCTGGTGAATTCAATATAACTATAGCTAAATGCATAGAGAATACCAAATGCCCTTCAATGTTGCTGTGAAACTCTAACCCCAACTCATAATAAAAGAAGTGCAGAAAAAAAAACATCTGTGGAGCTATATGACAAAGTCTTCTTAATATCACAAACACTCTGGTCAGAACATTTGGAAGATGCATTATCTAGATAAGCATTAACAGAAAGGCCTATCAGAGAAATTTCACCAAAACTACCACCTTTTATTAAACCCAGGGGAGATGTTAAAACCACCCCATTATTCTGATGGCTTTAGAAAGCGTGTTTTCTCTGGCTAAAACATGCTTGAATGTAACATGAAAGGGAACTTACTTAACCCTAGCATTAAAATATGTGGAGAACTGCCTTAATGGCAGAGCCAGATTGAAAGAAATATTTTCATCTTGGCAGACTTCACGAAATCAGGAGTAGTGTCTTTTGATCAATGTCAGCCTAAATGCCAGCTGCTTGGCTAGCATTTAAGGACCGAGCTCCGTGTTAGACATACTTTAACCTCACCCATGCTAGCACTTATTTAAAAGACAGGGATCCCTCAAGGAATTTTGGAATTCTGAAATTTGGAACATCTGGACTGTGCTAGGTTAAAAAAAAAAAAAAAGGTCCTAGGCAAGAAAAACAGTTTGCAAGCAGAGAGAAAGAAAATAACTCTCCAGAAAGATATTTTCCCTCTGTACTATGTAAAGTGATGATCATCATCTCAGTGCAAAACAATAACGTGAAATATATTGACAGAAAAAGAATTTGAGATGGCACTGATATTTCCTAAAGTGAGGAAAAGGTAACTATAGTTAGAAATTATTCCAGCCTAAACTTAAACCACAATTTCTGTTGAACTCACAATAGCACATTTGGAATTTTGGCACTCAGTAGGGTTATTTGCACCTTTAAGATAGGTAAATGTTTAAACATTGAACTGATTTTGCAGTTTGAGTGGAAAAGTTTCTGTTATTCTAATTTAACTGATTGTATGCCTAGAAAGTAAGGTAACATATGTAAAAGTATAAAAACTGGATTCTTACATGGGAAGGTTTGGAAAGGAGTCTACATAATACATTTTGAAGAAAAAAAACGCTTAGTTAACAAAAAAAATCTAAGGACAACTACACTAATAGCAGAGGAGTGTGTGATCTTATCACATAGTTTACATATTATGCCTATCAAAATCCCTAAGTCATCCTGAATTCTTTGCAATTTAGCCTCTTGATCAGAATTAGTTTAGATCTAAAGTAGATTGAAACTGTATTAAAGAGTTTTGTAATAATGTTATATGTGGTGTAAAATATTCACACAACAATGGGTGTTTACCTTTTGTCCACATTTCCCTAACCCAATGTCGTGCATGAAGCCTAACACTCAAGTCTCTATCTATTTAAGTAATTATACCTGCTGAATTAAATGAGACCAGCTATCAAAGATGTTCAAATATCAAGAACCTGTTAGATCACGTGCATCATAGTTGCAAAGAGGAATTCCTCATCTACCTAAAGACCTACCATTTCCAACAATGCTCTCCCTGAAGGCAAAGCTGGAAAGGCTCTAGAAGAATAGTCTGCCCTTTGGTAACACCTATCCTCAATATAATTCTCAAGGGTGACATTGGTATGTTTTACTGCAGAATAAGCCTAAGATCCATCTGGCATACCTTATAGGTGTAAAAAATACAAAGGCAGGACCAAAATTTCTAGTGCACCACCCAGGCAGACACGTACAATCTGTCTTGGGCAAACCCAGTTCAGGAACAGCACAGAATCCAAGTCAATCCAGGCCAAAACAAAGACACTACAATAATAGTTTGAAAGTGGAAGAGGAGAAGGGCTTTTTATGACAGGGCTGAACAGCACTGGTTCAAATCAAAGGCAATAATGGCAGGTTTTGTTCGACACTCACAACGTTTAAAACAGAAATCTGAATTATGACAATATGTGGATGAATTGTTCTCAGTGAAACATCCTAGAAGCCACCAACCTTAATCCATGTCTGTAAGCATAAAAGTATATTCACCTTGCAAGTGGAACAGTTTTGGCATCACGTTAAAACTGAGTCCTGATGCCTGACACTAATTCAGTTTGAGACATAAATGATTTTTCCCTTATCATGGATAAATTGCAGTTTCAAACAGAAAAAAAGACCCCTAAAAGCCCACCAAGTTTTAAAAAGGCAAAGCCCATTAATAATCCCTCCTTCTCTTTACTGTTGAACATGATCTGGTCCAGACTACAATGGTTAGTATCAGGAACTTGAAATGCGTGTCGACCTGATATCCTATAAATTCCCTTTGAATGTGAAGTCACGTTAACAAGGCAAAGGCCTGTTCAGCATGGACTGATTTCCTGATAGTGGACTTAATAGCTGAGTACTTATTCCTCTTTCATGACTGTTTCTTGAAGGAAGAGGGAAAACTAACACCTAGTAAAGTGTAATATTACATTTGAGCTTTAGTTCACTTTTTTCTTCCAAATTTCACCCAGTACAGCTCAGTCTGGTTGCAGGACTGTGTGCCAGAGAACGAAGAGGACCATTCTTTCCAGCCCTATTTCTCCTCCATTGTCTGCTTAGATCTGGGACCTACAGGCCCAGAAGTTATGGACAAGGTCTACTTTGTTTCCTTCCCATCAGGAGCGCTGAGAGTGCAGAAGGGTGGAAACTTGGCTTTGCAACAACACCACCTTTGCTCTAGTTACATTTTTCTAGAAATGAGAAACTAGTTGCCTTGAAATCGTAGACATTATAAACATTGTCTCCTATATTGTGCCATCAGCTTTTAAGCAGATGGCTCAGCTGATTCAGCAGATGTCCTGGGAGTGTGATCTATTCCAGTGTTTGACTACTAATAAGCTGACTAGGTTGGCCAAACCTTAAGGAATTAATGAAAACTTCTCACGTTCAGAACAGTTCTCAACAGGAATATTTATGTATCCCTAGTTTTCGTGTGTGTATATTGCTTCCTCCATTCATGATCTCATAGCCTTTTAGACATATATTAGCTTTCCTCTCCCAGAACAAAGTGCTGTCACGTCTGCATTTTTTTACATCTCAGCTGTAAAACGTAGGAGTGAAGATTATGCCATGAATTTTTTATGATCATATCTTATTTGGTGTAAAGTTCAAAGGTCTGAGATTTGTAGGATTCAGTGGAATGTATTTGTTGGTTATATTCAGATGTGATAAAAAAATATTTGTGACATGAGCTAGAAACAATTTTAGCTTCACTTAGAAATGTGTTGCACTAATTCCCGCTCATGATGGTAGATAAGAACATAAGAAAGGAACTTTTCAAGTCTGTATACTTAAATTACTTTTACCTTACTACAAAACACAGCTCTGTAGGACTGATAATATTTTCTTTTTATGACTGAGCTAAGAGGTACAAAAAATAGACATTGCTAGCAACCAGGAGCTAAGTGTACAAACAGAAAGGGAAGGAGAACTTCAGAACCAAGTGGTGTTCTACTGAAGACAAATTTGGCCAGTCAGCTGAAAATTTCTCCTAAGGGCAGGAAGAGCATCAAAAGAAGTAAATATTATTTCAACAAGATTAGGATTAGTGATCAGTGCTGCTGTTGTTGCTATTATAAGTATTTTTAAATCTTTCCTAGGTATTACATTTGATTTCATCAGCTTCCTTTCATTGTTGTATTTCAGAGTTTGATGCAAAAAGAAATATTTCAGTTCAGCCACTGATTTAACATCTGTGGCCTGCACATGATTTAATTCTAGGGCATTCATACTTCATGGCATTGGATGCAGTTAGAATATAAGTGCGGATATTTTAGTGAATCTGTCTTTATTTTGCTGCCACAACTATTTTTCCAGCTACTGCACTATCTTTACATATACCTGTGATAATCAAGTGATACAGTATAGTCATGTGCAACAGGGTGAGACAGTCCTTTAAAATGCCCTTGTGACTCCCACTTCCTTAAAAATGCTATAAACTCAGAGGCTAATCCTGTTCCCGTTGTGTAAATGCTTTCATTCTTACACTGCTGCTTTTAATAACACCACAAACTAGAAATGACACTTTGGAAAAAAACCACGACTTTCAGCACACCTGTATCCTTTGTCTCTGTTTGCTAAATACTGTATGAAATGTGGAGTTCTACCATTGGTACCCATTTTATGACATATCTGGGGAGCTATTCATGTGTTTAAAATTAAGCACATTCTTAAGTTTGTCAATGAACTGATGGTTATACCTGTGAAAGATTTTGCTTGCAGAGGAATCAGAGCTTGGGGATTAGAAAATGGGAATCACTACAATATAGAAACCATTACTTTCGATACAACATTGTATGTTATTGCAGTTTGTGGATCACTCATCCCCAGAGAAGCTTGAAAACAGAATTGAGCTAATAGATATAATGGCCACACCTGCAGATGTGGTACAGGTTTACAAGCATCCCATACGAAGGCTATAAATTTCCCTCCTCAAAATTAATACCAGCTATAATACAGTACATGTGCAAAATCTGCAGGATGAATAGCACCCAAAACTCCAGATGCTTTACTTCAATGAAACATTGAAAAAACCCCAACATCTAAATGGGCAAAAAAAAGACCAGCACACTCTTTGCACATAGATTGTTGCAACTGACAAACACGGAATAAACCCATCTTCATTAACACTTTATACTCTCCTCCTCTTAATTCTGCAGCAGAATCATCCATGCTTATTCTCAATACACTTGGCAAACTGCATAACATCTTTTAATGCTTTATGACTATTGCTTTACTCAGTTATCATAAGTCCAGCTACACCTATCAAAAAGATACTGTTTAATCTTATTCTTTTCCATTGGTCTGGAAATACCAATAATTTTACACACATCTTTACATCACTATTTCTGTTCTAACTGGGTGCTAAATATTTTCTGTTCCTACATTTTCTGTTCACCTTCCTGCCCAACTCACTCATCTTTCTTTGGAAACAGCAGTTGAATGCTTGAAGACAGCATTTAAATCACATCAGCCAAATGGTTCCAATTGGCTCCTTCAGCCATAAAAGCCAGGAACAGATGAGACTATTTTGGATGCTGAATACAAAATACAAGCCTATTACTATGGACTTATTATTCTCTATTCTTTCTTTTTATGGATCACAGATACCTTATCATCTAGAGAAAGCTTAGACTTCAATCTTAAAAATATCTATAACTTGTTAAAGACAGCACACAACTATATGGATTGTTGTTGAGGTTTATTTGTAATCTACTCAACATCCACATGTCACTGATAGACATCTGTGTTTTCAGTGACTGTCACAATATACTTCAAGGAAATTCAAAGAATGGGGTTGGAAATTTGTTTCTATCAGTTTTTGAAAGATGATGATGATGACAATGTTGCCAAAAAGATTGACTCATATTCTTTTAAAAGACTTGTGTGTAACTCATCTCTAACCTTGGTGAATAAAAGAAGCCTGATTGAAAGCTGCAAGGTTACCTCTCAATCTCAAGAGGAGCTTTTCTGCATTGTTTTCTGATAATTGTTCACAAAGAGCTTAAGATCACAAAAACCAGATTTTTGTCTGCTGTTGCAGGGAATTGCTCTGATTAACTATAACTCTACATTACTGTTTCAATCTCTCTCTTCCATTAAATCTCCTAGAAAACTTGTGCAGTCTCTCTTGTTGAAGTCGTAACGGCTAGTAGGCAATTAATTGTCTCTAACTATGGTGGTAGAATAGAGCTTTGTCCTCTGGTATTTTATTGTAACTTAGAGGTGACACAAAGATCTATTTTTACTTCACAATTAAGCTAGGAGAATTCTCCTCTTTCAGAGAAGGGTGGCAGGTATCAATGCCTGGCCAAGCAGAAGTGAACTGCTGTAGAGGGTGTTTTGCTGATGGGAATATCCACACCATACAAGAAGCCCAACCATGAAGGTATACTAATCTTAGCCACCAGCTCATATAAGTGAAAGCAGAGATAGAAGAAGCAGTGTTAAGAAACAATCCTTAGCTACCAGACCTCTTTCACTTGCAAGCCAGTCCCTCCTTGCCACTCCTAATCTCATTCTGTTCAATGAAGACATGACAGTTAACCTCAGCTGTGAACTAAAGGTGGCATTAGCTAGTTTCAGGACTATACTAACACAGGCAGATTGCTACTGCAGTAGATCTGCAACAAGACCTAGCTTACATGCAAATTGTTCTTGGAGCTATACTCCTCAACTACAGCTCAGGTGGAAGTGAAATATGTGAATCTGGTTTTGAATCTGGACCTCTTTGACTTACACTTTTCATATTTGCCCAAAGTGCACAGCAAACCCACAAATTAATGCCATAAAAAGGATAGGAGATCACTGTTTTTCAGTAGTGAAATACAGCAACAGTGAGCTTGAAAGTGAAGTAAGTGTCCAAGAAAAAAAAAGTGAGAAAGCTAAGGCTGGGAAAGGAATAACTGTGTGAAGCTGCAGCAAAACAAAACAACACGAGCAAGCTATAGTTGGCCCAAGTAGCTTAATGCAGCCCCAAAGAAGCAAAAGTCTGTCAGTGAGACAGTTTTCCCCTACGACCCCGATCTTCAAGTTTAAAGCTTTCAGATTATAACCAAAAGGAACACAGGTTGTTACAACATAAACAGAATTTTAACTCAAGCTACATAACAGACTTGCTTTTCAATTACGAGGTGTTTCATTCTGCTGCACAAGAGACTCACATTTAACTACCAGAGAAGTACTTTTATAGATCTTTATAGTTTACCTTGTGATCGGTCTTTTAGCCATAAGCTACTGTCTCCCTGCTCCATCCTCTTTGCTTTAAATTAACTCCTTAATTGCCACTGTAGTCACAGCATCTTTGAGTGTAAAAATGTCCTGTTTGAAATAGCCTCGATTTCTCATTCGAAGAGAAAGATGGCAGCTATGGGAAATACACATTGGAAGTAACTTTCCTATACAGCTTTTAAGTTTCAGAGCAGATCATTGTGAGCCTTCCTGCTTGCTGAGGTACAGGCTATACAAGGATACACCATATCTCATCTTCTCTTAAGAACTACTCAGAGGATGCCACTGTTATTAAAGCCTCAGCTGAGGCAGACCCAGTGGGCAAGTAAAACAAAAAAGAAACACAGTTATCGACCTTCACATCCACATTCATTATTTTTCTGAGGTTTGATTGCTATTTGAGCACTTTTCTGTTCCACCTGATCTCTCAATCGAGTTATCAACTTCACCTTTCCAGGCATTCCCACTTGACCACTCTCATAACAGAGGCAAGTCCTGTGAGAGTTCTTGCTTTCACTGGGATAACATGAGGGCCCTGTGGGTTTTCCTCAAGGTCACTGAGGTTTCTGAAAGGATAGACAGGAATCTAGAGGGATTTACCTACAGCCTGACAGACACTGATTTTAGTGCAAGTCAGATTGTTAGATGGTTCTGAAAATCCCAGTTTGAGCCTGTTTCCAGCTGTAGGCACCTAAATCTCTTTAAAATAGGATTGCATAAGTGCACACAATAAGGTCATTTAAGGATAGGAAACAAGCTTTAAATGGCATCTGGCTATAAAAACAACCAAAGCAGCTGTTAAATGATAACAGCTTTTGGACACAAACTACAATAGCTAGGATGCTTTTTGACTGGCCATTTAGATAAGATAGAGATGAATACAACAACAGTAATAAAAAACATCAAAAAGTTCTTTTCTAAGTGGAAATCTATAACCAGATTTTTAAAAGTCACAACACTAAACTTCTGTTCTCTCCAAAAGAATTAATTGCACACTATTATTTTGTTAGTTTGCTGCTAGTAAATTTAAATTGTTTGGGCCCAACTTTAAAGTAAGCATCAAGTCACAGATTAAGCTGGACAGAGAAACTCGCTGCTGATGAGTTTGTAATCCATGTTCAGGAAAAAAACCAATTCTGGTTGTGCAATAGTTTCCATAGCTGGATGGCAGCCTTGGGGTCCTATAAAGAAGGTTCAGTGAACTTTGACCAAAACACTGGGTTCTAGAGAACTCCCCACTATCTGCAGGAGCCAACCTTCAGTCTTTCCTCCTGAACTGATGACTCTGAAGAAGTCCCTTCCCTACCATCTCTACTGCAGTAAGTCGTTCTGTCCTGGTGCTGTGAGCTGCTGAGTAAGCAGCGTGAGGGAGTTGCTAGATCAGGGCTGTCTCTCATGCAGAGGAGGAGTAAAACAGAGAAATGGGCAGGTCAACCCTTCAGCTGCAAAGGAGGCACAAGTGAGGGCACAGGGATGCTTCCCTGCCCAGAAACACCTGCTACCAAACATATTTTGGCTTCTCAAGAAGGAATGGCAGCTGATCGGTTGTCTGAGCTGGGTACTACTTGAACTCTACTTCCATGGTAAAGACAAGGTCGGCAGTCTGTTGCTCTTGGCAAGTGATTGCTTTTTCTGTTCTTAAAAGTATCTCTGAGAGAAAGAGACATTTGTGGAAAATGGTACAGGCAACAACCACCAAAACAGTTGAAGTGAAATCAAGCCTTCTTGCAGTTAATTACAACCTCATCAGCAACAACAAATCACACTACTAAGTCATTACCAGAAACAATTCTATGAATGCAATCACACTCTCATCACCTTCCTATTCACTCAAAATCCTCCTGTGAGATAGGGAAAATTGTAGCTGCTACTAAGACATGGAGAAGGTGACTTGCCCAAGATCATAAAGGATGGGTGCAGCTAAGCCAGAAGTGGATTCCATGGCATCCTATAGCAACATGAGTTATCTGTTCCCTGCCTCTCATCATATTGCTCTTACATTGGCCTCAGTTGGCTTTGTACCAGATCTTGAGTAAACCCAAAAATATTATGTAAAGCTCACCAACAAAAGTGACTTAGTCATTCTTTGTTTATGGAGCTTATAAACAGATCTTCTATTTGTTAACCTGAGTTGAGCTCTGTCTTCTGCTAAAGGTAGAAAATCGGATTCAATGAACCCTTCCGTGTCAACGCGGTTAATTTTAGTCAGAAGTGCAATGAACGTGTAGCGAAGACACAGAAAATAAAGGTGCTCCCAGTTTAAACACCAACACTGCTGTCAATTCAGATGAGATGAAGCACACTAACAAAACATCTCTGCGATTCAGTTTTCCTACCAGGGAACACTCCCTGGATTTTCTGCAAGGACCTCTGTAAAGTGCATTTAATTAAATATATAATTACAGGTTTAATTCTCTCTCTTTGTTCTGAAGGGCTCTGTAGCTCATCTGTTTTCCCATGACTTTAGGCTTGTGTTTGATAGAATGATTTTAGAACGACTTTTTATCCTAACAAACACTACAGTTTTGCAGTTTTAAAAGTCCACATTTTTGTCCTAACAAACCCAATTTAGCCATTTTAAACTTGTAGAGTTTTCCCTAACAAACGTTCTGCTTTTGAAGTTTTAAATTTTCATGTGAATAAAAATCAGTCCCAGTTTGGAAAGTCAATTCAGAAAAATGTCTTTTAATGTCCCAAACTTTCATAAGCACTCCCTTAGTAGAGGTTTCACCTAAGCCAAGAGTATTCAGATTCAACCCATTTCCCTCATTTCTGTTCCAGAAGCTGAATTCAGCTGCTTCCATTGGCCTTGTCATTACCTTTATGTAGATCTAGTTTTAATTTGTATTTGCATAAAATTCACAACTACATTGACATGAACTTGAAATTCCTTTCTTAGCCAACACAGAAAGTCTCGGATTTTGATAATGCATCGAACTTGGAGGAATTCACTCCAAAAAGTTCAGAAAAATGCCCTTTGTGATGTTACCAACTGCAGGCAGAGAGCCCTACAGCACTGGTCACTGCCTCCTCTGTTCTACCAATGCTGCTGTTTGCACGGTTGCATGGCAGGATTGAAATGCTCTTTATTTAAGGTCAGACTCTCTTTATTTTTGTAGAGGATTGGGGTTTTTGCTTGGCTGTTTTTCTAAAACCAGGAAACTTGCAGCTGACTGGTTTGCAGTTTATTCTCAAAAGCTGTTGTACCAGTGCAATTCAAAAGGCAATGAACTGCAGCACTGAAATGAATGTCTGGGGGCAGAGAGAGGTGGGAATGTCTAATCTGGCTTCCTTGCCAGAACTGACATGACACAAATATGTTGTTTTCAGTCAAGCAAAATGCTGAGCCTCTAGGTAAATATTCATATTTATTTTGTGTAAAAGGGTCGTTTCTAGTCAGGCTAAGAGTCTACTGAAGTATGGAATAATTAAGAGGACTTAAAAAGAAGAGAAACTTCTCCGGACACAAAATACCGTCTTCACTAGTCATCAGCTTGATTTGAAACAATAAACTTCAAGGCACTTAACAATAATGGAACAAGTTTATCAGACAGGTTGCAAATTCCAGTTCTTCATGAGACTTGGTAAACTAGAGAAGTGTCAGTCTATGGCAACCTGAAATTTCAGATCAATATTGAAGAGTTAATTTTTAAACATTTCAGCAATGAAAAAACTGTGGGTTTATTAGCAGTTTTGGAACAGACCTCAGTTATGTTCTGAGAACTTTTTTCAGCTATTCCACGTGTGTGGTATATATAATACAGTCAAAGATGAACAGTAAGGATTCTTATTTTAAAAATACACAGATTGTAGACCCCTGATATGCAGCTAGATTTGGATAACCTTAGTAATAGAAGTTTCAATTTACTCTTCTAGTAAAAAGTACCTGACACCAAGTACAGGGCAAATAAACACTGAAAGATGCATTTAGCATTTCATAGAATCATAGAATGGTAGGGGTTGGAAGGGACCTTTAGAGATCATCTAGTCCAACTCCCCTGCAGAAGCAGGGTCACCTAGATCAGGTCGCATAGGAACATGTCCAGGTGGGTCTTGAAGACCTCCAAGGAAGGAGCCTCCACAACCCCTCTGGGCAGCCTGTGCCAGGGCTCCCTCACCTCAACAGTGAAATAGATTTTTCTTATATTTAAGTGGAACTTTCTGTGTTCCAGCTTCATCCCATCACCCCTTGTCCTGTTGCTAGCTACTATAGAAAAAAGCGATGTCCCAACCTCCTGACACCCACCCTTTAGATATTTGTAAATGTTAATAAGATCACCCCTCAGTCTCCTCTTCTCCAGACCAAACAGCCCCAGTTCCCACAGCCTTTCCTCATATGAAAGATGTTCCAGTCCCCTGATCACCTTGGTGGCCCTGTGCTGGACTGTCTCCAGAAGTTCTCTGTCCCTCTTGAGCTGGGGAGCCCACAACTGGACACAGGACTTCAGATGAGGCCTCACCAGGGCAGAACAGAGGGGGAGAAGAACCTCCCTTGTCCTGCTGCCCACACTCATCATGATGCATCCCAGAATGCCATTGGCCTTCTTGGCCTATCAAACAACTGAAAATGGATGCACCAACAACTATTGAAATCTGGATAAAAATGCCAATGTTTTCCTCAGACTAATTTGTCATTTTAATTTTACAAACATGCACACAGTTGCATTTTCACATCAATTAAATACTTCCAGTACAAGTGTAGAACAAAATATCTATCTCCACAATTACCACAGCTCCAGAGAGAGTTTTTAGTGCTTCAGTCACATTTTCCTACAACTATCCAAAGCACAATCTTGTCAAAATGCATAAATCCAGGATTTCCCCTGTCTTTTCTAAACAGTCCACAGGTATTTTTTTAATCACTTTCTTTGGATAAAGTCTCAATTTTATGTCACATTCAACTCCCTGAAATTAAAGGCAATTAATCGTAACTGTTGTTGCCAGTTCTGTTGTATAAACATTGCCTTCGCTTGGCTGGTGTGTAATTGACAACATGCAACTTCCTTCCATTTATACTTCTGTTAATTCACTAATTGGAATCTGTCAGGATGCATAGATTTCAAAACAGATTTTGCTTCTGAGCAGGCCTACCTCTCCCTTACTTGTGCCTGCTGTTGACTTTTAACAATAATCATACTTGGATTAAAAATTAAGACATGAAAGAACAACTTGAACTTCTTTAAATTATACATTTGTGTCTCTTCTTTAGTAAAATTACTAGAGGTTGTCTTTATACTCAAATGTTTAAACACTAATTACTTTTGCCAAAAAACTTCTTCAGCAAGTTTGTATGAAACCCACCTTCACTGAAAGAAGTGATAACAGGCCACATTTACCTCTGATCATCATTTTCAGCCCAACCTGAGTTATCCTTTTCAGTTCAGAACACTTGCTTTCACAATCAGGTATTTTCACAGAACCACAGAATCTTAAGGGACCTCAAGAGATCATCTAGTCCAAAGTATTTACTAAATGCTTCTTTTCCAAAAGCTGATTTATTTACTTTTACATCTAGGGAAGCTTTCTTTTTCTTTACCTGGCTGGGGACACTTGCAACATTAGATTACACCTGACACTAACATGTTTGCTCTATCTCTTTCGCTTCTAATGGGAAACAAATCAGTACTGTTGGCTCATTGGTAATCATACAATCAAATATGTTAATCAGAAAAGTACATTGTCTCTTCATCTACTATCATAGCAAACATTAAAATTAGACATCAAGTCATAAATGTGCAACATTTTCTCAAAGTGAATGAAGCCTCTTGCTCACCTTTTCATGCTAACTTTTATGAGCCCTTAGAAAGATGATGCAAAGATCTCCTCTCAGCTGGAATTTCCAAACCCTGCTCATGTCACCACATCACTTACCTGAGAGTTTGTTTTAGTTGCCAGTGGAATGGTTGTTTGAGGATTTAAGCTAAGAAAACACTCTGTAGTGCACAGAACAACATGTTGATGGACTTGCACACTTGCAGCAGTATAAGCTTCAGGTGCTCCATCCATTCCTGGGGCATTTGACAAGATCACTTGCTCCCGAATTTTTCTGAGCCCAACCCACAGCCTTTCTCTCATTTGGAGTACTTCTAGAGTCTCTCTCCTTCCTCTGGCTCTAAAGTTTCAGTATCTACAGTATCTACCTCAGAGATCCCTACTTATCTTTCACATGGGGTTTGGAAGCAGACAAAGAGTTTAAAAATTAACAGAGGACCACAGGCAGCCAGACACAGGTAGTATGAATACACAAGGCCTCTTCCTATAAAAAAAACAAACTACAATCTATATAATACTGGCTTATTGATGTTGGAGTCAGGATCTCTCATTACATACCTGTCAATGCATCTGATATTATTGGTCCAAATCTGACATCAGTTTCGTGCTGATCTATCTGCATTACCTTCATATATATATATATAAGCTATATATTAGATATATATATTAAATAGCTGTAGATTATGCTGTAAGAATGTTCTACTGTATCAAAGAGAATTTGTCTGCATCAGAAAAATTAAAGGTCTTAAATTCTAATCCAACTGCATTTTAATGTAGATCTAAATGACCAATTCTTTTCAAATAGATTTCATTCCTTACCTATTTCCAGAAAAGATATAAAAGGAAAATAAAAAGGTGGGGATGCCATAACTGAGACTGTTGAAGTTCAGCCCTGAATGAAGAAACACAAAAATCATAAAAGCCAGATAAAGGGAGTCAAGCCAACACATTCATACGCCTGTCAGCCAAGTAGTTATGCATCTTCCGCCTAAGGTGATGAATCTATAACCTCGAAGTGTAGCATAGTGTAACCATAATGTATTTTCACACAACAAAATCTCTGAACTTAGGCTGAACTCTGCTCAGGAGCTTTCTACTGAGAAAAAAGAAATGACATTTGCATCGATTCTCCTAGCAGCTATTCTCTTCAGAGCAATAGATTGTGCATTCTTGACGGTAGACCTAGAGAGACGACTTCTTTTCTTGCATCATATTTACATACACAGTATGAGCTGTAAATTTCCAAGACTGCAGATGATTTCTTAATTATCTTGCTTTCAAAACACATTTTTTGAAAGGTAGTAAATTCCTGCCAATAGTTCCATATCTGCTGTTGTATCAGAACAGGACAAGTGTAAGTGATTTTTCCTACATATTACTCTAATATCAGATACACAATGTTGACAATTTTCCTGTGTTAAACCAAATGAGCCCTTGACTTATATTTATAGCTGTGACTGAAACTGAAGTAACATAAATCATAGAATCATAGAATCATAGAATGGTAGGGGTTGGAAGGGACCTTTAGAGATCATTTAGTCCAACCCCCCTGCAGAAGCAGGTTCACCTAGGTCAGGTTGCACATGTCCAGGTGGGTCTTGAAGACCTCCAAGGAAGGAGCCTCCACAACCCCTCTGGGCAGCCTGTGCCAGGGCTCCCTCACCTCAACAGTGAAATAGGTTTTTCTTATATCTAAGTGGAACTTTCTGTGTTCCAGCTTCAACCCATTACCCCTTGGCCTGTTGCTAGCTACTATAGAAAAAAGGGATGTCCCAACCTCCTGACACCCACCCTTTAGATATCTGTAAATGTTAATAAGATCTCCCCTCAGTCTCCTCAGTCCCTGGGTTTTAATTCTAACCACATTAATGGGAAACCCTCTGAACTAACCAGCCAGTTTTAATGGTATTATTATTTCCCATTTCTCTAAAAAAATCCTGACTCTGTTTGGGTGACAGAATTTGTTATTTCCTTCTGCTACATTGAATGTATATATATGTATAGAACTTACTGGTTATTGGGGCTACTTTATTTCCTTTTTAATGTTTAGTTTTATTATGTTAGGAAATAGATAAGAAGTTTTGAAATCCATACAATTTTTTTAAGTTGATATGTATCTATTATATTAGATTGGTCAGTGGAATGTGCTTAACTAACCATTTTGTTTAGTTGTTAAATAGAGTTGTCTTATATATGCCTACTTCACCAGAAACCTGTAATTTTCAGTGCAAACACAATTGCAAACACAATTGAAGTCTTATATTAAGTAAACAGAACTATTTTTATGTACTTAGTAATTTAAACATATTATTTCTCTTCTTCTAGGTCTTTAGGAGAAGTACATCTTATTTTACCACATCTAGCTCCTAAATACAGATTGGGAAAGATGGGAGGGAAAGGAATAGACTGTTCAATTTTCCCAACTGAATTTTAAGTTTTCTATTAACTAATTATAGCCCACCTGAAAAAAAACCCAAAACAGGAAACTAAACTATTCTCACATACAAGGAAGGCAGTGTCTCTAACATCAGCTAGTTTAATACTTTAACAAATAAATACCAGAAAACTCTCTGACAGAACATCTATGCTGTTCTTACTGCTATTTTAAGAAATGGTTTTAACAGTTCATAGCAAGTAAAGTCATTATATAGACTTCAAAATCTTCAAATTGTTTCTGTAAGTATAAACACACTTTTTTTTTAATCACTAAATATAAATTTAGGAAGTTAATGAAGATGAAAACGGGTTTAATTTTTACTGCCCCACGATAAAAAATGACAAAAATCTGACTGCTGCACTCCTGAGCCTGGGGGGAAATCTGAAAGAAGTGATTTCAAGATGAACTGTGACAGACCCATTTCTCAGTAATCATGTGTATTATCAGAAATTAAATGCACAAAGTGCATTAATATCTTGCATTTACATAGCCTTTCACCTCAAAGGATCCTGAAGCACACACATCTGAAATATATCTTCACAAAACTCAGTAGTACCATGCAGCAGCTCAAAGAAACCCTCTAGAAATTAGCCACTTACGCAGCATCTCTTTTTCACAAAATGACTTTTAGCTGCTTCCACACCAATTCTCACAAGCAAAATTCAGAACCTATCTTCTACTATTAGGACAGGAAATTAAAAGCATCTCATAAATTACTCCAGTCCCTGCTATAACTTAACAGTCCCTCCGGGGCCACCTGACATACTCTTCTTTGATCTCCCCTTCCCCTTGTAAACCACATTGCCTTTACCCCCCAAATCACAAACATCCAGCTTTTCCATCTCCAGTCACCTCGGCAGTAGCTTAGGCATTTATGCCGTGCCTTACGGCATCGTTGGCTTTATATTGCTCCTATTATACAATGACTTGACTGAATAAATCACTGGAAAGACCCTTCTCTTTTTGTGAGTGATCTTCATTCACATGTGGTGATTTTCATTGAACTTCTGGTTTGAAAAGCTCTGACAGATTGGTGGGGTTCCTCATTACTTAGTTCCCTTACCCTGCATCCACTTCTTTAAGAATTTAACATAAGTCAGAGATTCACAGTGTTTATAAGTTATCATGTTGTCTTGGAAACAAATGGATTCTTCTTGTTATACCGTAGTTTATTACGCTGTACCCGCACAGGAGCAAGACATATCTCTCCTCCTGCATCGCCAGTGAAGCAACAAACACATTTGCAGTCCTCAAGCACTGCTAGGTGAATGCTTTGCCATAGTTGATCAGGTATTTCATCTTCCCTACCATCTGCAAAAAAAGAAGGCTCAAGGGAAAAGGAAAAACATGAGAAAAGACGTCAACGTTCCTTTATATTGACCTGAAATACCTGATGACATTAGGCCCTTACAAAGTAAAGATTCAGTTTATTTAAAGATTTCTAGCAGATCTGTCACAAAATCAACCAAACAGGAAAGCTACTCATTAAGAGTTCTGTAGTTCTGCCTAATATTCAGCATAATCCCACATCTCCCTGAAACTCTCTGGGCTCAAGATTGATGCAACAGTTGCAGATATCTTTTTGGTTTTGAGCCTCACAGCTATGAACCAAACGTTATTTTGCTTTTTAGCAGTTGACTTTCCATCTCAGGTCAGTGCTCTAACATCAGTCTGACTCAAGAGAGTAACTAGAAGTGACATAATTTGCAAAATATACCCTGCAGCACAATGAAAAATGATGTAGTTAAATAAAAACAAACAGTGTGCTGGGTAATTGGGAGCTGAACTTATTTATTACAAATTGAATGACTCCAAAGATGTAGTTAAGTGCAACTTCTGAACATAACTAACAAACAGAAAGGCATCGCTGCTGTCTGTAATGTGCTACATGCCAATTTCTCTACTTAAGGTAAAAATGGGATCATCAAAAGACTGGAAAGGAGCTTCAAACATTATATCTCACCTTGACCTATTCAGCTGCTGAGCAGATCCCATCATAAGGGCAGCAGTATTGGGCTAGCTTGTTCCTGGCCTGAAAAGGCTGTTCCAGCATCTGAAGCCTGATCAGCTCTCAGGAAAAACCTGTTCTTCCCCTTTTTGGTACAGCTCTGTGCATGAGAAACTAGGGAAGTGGTGCTAAAGAGGGCTTTCCTGGCTTAAATAACTGGAATACGCTTCTACACCCAAGATATTCTCCACTGATCTGTTAAACTGACTACAAGGAAATCATTCCAGATGTACAGCTCTAAAAAACTAGTTGGATATTCCAACTCAACCCTAATTGAGATAGTTTTTTATAATAACAAACTGATGACATTACATTTTTAAAGATGTTATTACACTAACACTATGGTCTGCGTTTACATCTGTTTGGTGGGAATTTTCATTTTGGAAACTATTGCCATTTTCAAACCAAAACAGGTAATTTGCAAAAACACGGCACACGTGCCCACAGAAAGTTGACAAAGTGCTGCATCAAAGTGAGACAGAGGTAAAGTCTTCATGAAATCAAAAGGTTACAAAAAATAACTCTAAATTCAGTGATGTACTGTTTAATACCAAATCAAAAGTCATATTCCCAAGGAATTTTTGGTGACATTATAATAATGGGGTAGAAAAAAGCTACGAGTCAAATGAAACTATTGGCAAAAATATGAGAGTTCTGTGCCATGGAGTATTTTAATCTGAAGACCTACCTTACTTACAAAAAGCTAGCAACAATGCACTAATGATACAATGGAGAGGTAATTCTGAGATACTCAGTGATCATTTGGGAACAGGCTCTCTGTATCATGCTCAAGTTTTTGTTTATATAGATCACTTCACCTCAGATCTCTTGGACCTCTGTCCCAACAACGTGTCTTTCTTCCCTTGCCATGCTCCTGCTTCATAATAACTTCTGTTCTGACCTTAGCATGTTTTTGCATACTCCTTGCATATTTCATCAGGCTAGCTGCCATCCTTAAACATTCCTTTCCCTTGTAACAAAGACACGCCAAAATATCTTGTGTTGGATCCTTTCAGAAACTATGATGAGAAACCAGTGAGTTCTCCACACAAGGTACTCACTGTAATTAAAAACTGGGCCTAGTTACACCTACTTCTTTCAATGAACCAAATGTCATACAACTTTCTCCATGTAGATATTTTATCTGCCAGTTATTTTCCTCACATATGATACAGAAACACAAATCTGGATAGGCAGGGAGGATCTTTTTCTCCACACCAGTATACATGCTGCCTCTGATATTTAAAAACTTACTTGAGGTTAGTACACCTAGCTCTGATTTAATATGGAAACGTCATTGAGATGTAGCCTGGAAAACAGTAGTCCCATTCAAAACGATTAGCTGACAACAAAGGAATGAGGAAGAGGTCTAGGTTAGAGTACAAAAAGAACACTGTGCTGCAGTTGCTAAATGCCTTCCAACAGAAATTTGCAAAGGTAATTTCATTATCATGGTTCAAGGAATAGTCTCTAAAATTTCCTCGCTACTGGAGCTCCATCACTAGCTCTCAAAGCACTCAGAAGCTGAATTTTAGAGTCAATAGGCTACAATATGTAGTGCTGCATTTTTATTTTTATTTTTAAAAAGCCAACAGAAGCAGCAAATGAATCATCCATCCTTTCCCTTTCAGATCAAACTCAAACACGGTGTAAACAGGTTGCTGAAGCTGTGTTTACCAGCTTCAATAAGAGGGTCCTGATCCTATTTCACTCAAAAGCAAAAACCCTACTGATACAAAGGCTGACAGAATATCACATATAGCATCTAGATGCCAAGGGATCTAGTTATTTCCCAATGTGGATGGCTCTGAGCATTCAGTTATCATTACTTTCCATCAGAAGCATGTGTGCTCTGGCTCTCTTAAAATCAGATGAAGTACCCTTAAACTCATTGCTGTTTTCAGAATTAACATTGTCTTTGACACTGAAAGCATCTGAAACTAAGTGGAAAATCTTTTTTCTTTCTTTTTTCCCCTAAAAGAACAGTAGTCATTAAGAAAATGAGAACTAATAAATGGCTTCATATCTTTCCGTTTCTGAAAGTCTTTTACTTCTTCTTAGAAGTCATTTATGTGAAGTACTAAAATGCTGATCATTTGGGATCTCAAAGCACTGATCGTTTAAACTCTGTATTGTTCCTCTATAGGAATGATGCACAGCACAAGGATGTTGTGTCTCTCTAGGGGATGTTATTGCTACATTTTGGTTGGATTTCTTAGAGCTTCCTGTGGTAGCTTGGTAGAGTGGGGTCCCATAACAGGTATCTCCAGATACGACTAGCAATGACAGGTGGGATTGAACTATATCTTTTGAGAACAAGTTAGCTTTGCTTCCTACTGCTACTGGGTTTAGAAAGATATCAGCTTAAAAAAAAAACCCTGAATTGTCATGCACAGAATAAATCTTCACATGCAGCAGGAGAGAGGAAATAGAAATGTACCAGCTGAAATCCACTGGCAACATAGATGAGAAAGAGAAAAGCTTTTGATCAGTGGTTTTCTTTGCTGACAAAAAGGTGTGAGAACCTCTTAAACTTTTTTACTGCTTTCCAGTGTTTCTCAGAGTTGAATGATCTAAGTGAAGGCATACCTTAGAGAATGACAATGTTTACAGCTAGATGAAAGGTGGCAGGAACATAGAAGAATAATCATGTGTGTCAGAAACTTCGTTTGGATTTGTTGTTTACTTGCCCTGTATGTGTTTGTCCCTGTATGAAAAATATCTGATTTGATTGATGGCAAAGGGCACGTGTTTGAGGCTGACACAAATATTCAGTCCTTGAGGAAAGTAAACTCAGGTTTGGTGCCAGCAGCTGACTATTTCACATCATTCTTAAAACTTACATAAACCTGTCTCATTTCTTCTCTTCAGAGGGGAAAAAAAAAGAAACTCAACACATTCCTAAGTTCATCACACAGTGTCAAAAGCACAGTAAATTGATCATATTCTCCTCCCTCTTTGTTAAGCATACTTAACCAGTCATAGCACAAAAATATTGCCATGGTAACATATAGTAAGAACAACAACAAACAGCAAAGACATGAGGAGAACATCATTTATGTATGGTCCAGAAGCTTTTACTTGGAACATTGCTGAATGATTTTAAGCAACAAATTACTTAAAATTAGCAAATAGCAGAAGAGAGAAAAAGAACCTGGGGATCTTTTCAAAGAATTCTCTTCTCAGCCTCTTTCCAGCTTTCTGCATTTGTAAACCCCTTCCTCTCGTTCTCCCCTGCTGTGGAGTGCAGAAACTTTCCATATCTGCCACCTGGTATGTAAATCAAGAGTGTTCAGGATGTTGTATACTTTCCAAAAAACTGGAAATGCAGTTAGCTGTGAAAGTATAACATCTAGGTGAGAAAATCATTCCTGCAGGAAGCAACAGAGTAAGTCAAATATCTTTATGAAGAAAACAGACCTGCCTGAGAGCCGGTGTGGCAAACAGCAGGGCAAATTCTATTGTGGCTTATGCATCTTGTAACCCAAATGTAACTCACACAACCCATTTGTGACAAGCCGTGATGGCAGCTTGGAAGAAGATTACTTTCACTGTTGCTATTCAAGGAGAGAAACTAGATGTTTGATCTTAATGAAGATCTTTGGAAATCAGATCAGTCTTAATGGATATCAGAATAACAACAAAGCAAAGAAAAAAAGTCAAAGATCTGCTTCATGGCTTTATCGTGGGCTATCTCCAAACAGGGTATAGATGTACATAGGTGGCACAGACATTGACGGCCTCAGGTTCACAAGAGATAACAAACCGGTACATTAGGGTGTCTCAGTACAGCTTTCAGGACAGCAAAGCATTGTTTCCATCAGAAATGTAATACCCTGCACACCTGATATCTCACAGCACGGATTGTGAAAGGACTGCAGGCCCTTCAAGGTTCCATTTGGCACAGAAGCTTTTACAGGGATATTAATTGCAACGGTGGTCTCTGCAGGTCAACAATCTCAGGGCTTCCTGCTTTCAACAAGTCAACAGTATCTACAGGGTTTAAATGGTGGATGAAAATAAAGCAATGCCTAAAGTATTTCATTAACTAAGAGTCTGAAACTATTTCTGTTATAATTTGCTTAATTTTTACAACTCTGACTCTTTCAAAATGTAAACCAAGTTGTTTTAAGCCTGGAAGAATACCATACTAAAATTCATAGAATGATATCATAGGATGGTAGGAGTTGGGAGGCTCCTTTAGAGATCATCTAGTCCAATCCCCCAACTTGGTGTTAATCTTGGATCCGAACATCAATACAGAAGAAACACCTGATACCAGCACAGGGATATTCAGAAGTCATTCAGTACTCAAAAGCAACACAACTATCCCTCCTCTCTCTCACTTGCTGTCTTGCTCCCTGTCTGGGGAATAGTTATGTGTCATAGATGAAATTATGATGTTTGACTTGGCAGTGCAGTGGAAGCATCACATGGCTTATAATGAAGGCCATGTGATGCTTCCATTATCGGTAGCTGGTTATGTCAACAGAATGTTCTCACCTGTCAAGTGCAGGCGTCCCCACTGATGCATTACAAATAATTTTCAGTCAGAATTTGGATCTAAAATGAAAGCAGCAGCAAGCAACCAACTATTGCACCTCAGAATAACAGCATGTAGGCAAAGAAAGGAAATAGGTAACTTGAGATCATAATTAGTCATGAAAAGTAGGTGAAGGAGGTTTTAAAAACAGAACACCTAGCAGTAAGCAGAACAACTTGAAGTTAACAGCACATAATAAGGGTATGAGCGTTTAAAGATACCATTCAGAAATTAGAAGGATTAAAGAAAACAGTCTTTGAAAAGCATTTAAAGCATAATTAGGTTAAGTGTATGTATTTGGAGAAACTCAAAACTAACTCAGAACCTCTGTCAAATGCTAAACCAAAGCAAATTGAACTTTTCCACAACTTGGGAAAGTTCTGTTAGTATTTCCATTCCTCTGGGCATTTCTTGTTTCAGGCAGCTGAAGATTTAATATGGAAAGAGGAACAATTCCTCTTTCTCCATCTTTTACTGGAGAATGTGAGCTGTCTATTCATGTTAAAGTCAGGACAACCAAGTTGGTCTGGAAATCAAAGGTCTCAAGTGGTCTCCAGTTCCATACAATATCCCACCAATTAAAGATTGATCAGTAGTAATGAGAACTGACCTGTAGTTTTCCACCTCAAAGGCAGTCAAGTCGGGTTTTGGGGTTCAGAATGTAATTTCTGGACAAGTCATGGCAGAATGATATTTCGAGTGGGTAGTGGGGCATTCACTGGTGATGTGGGAGACAAACGAAGAAAGGAAAGCACGGAAAGCAAGCCAGGTTTTCCAGATCTGTATCTTTACTAAGACTGTACTTCTCCATGTCTTTGAGCTCTTTTTCTCAAGTTTTACCTTGAGAAGCTTCCAAAGGTCTTCATTTGCTGTCAGTGGAAATGGAAAAAAATGAAGTCATGGCTGTTTTTTTATAGAATTATATAAAAGGGTTTTTGTCCAAACTCTTAAGAATGTCATTTCTGTTACCTTTCTTTTCTGCTCAATTCATCAAGTGAATTCTGGGATGCTTCTATACAAAGCAGGATCTAGAACCACGAAATTTTGTATCTTTGCAAAATAAAGTAAAATTGAGTACATAGATACATATGTAAAGAAATCAATCAGTTTCATTAGAAGAGAAGCAGTTGCCACTTCCACAAACCTCTAAAAATAATTGAGCAAAACAGACTGCTGTTTGGCCTTCTTTGGTGGCTTTTTTTCCTCCTTTAGAGTAAGGCAGGATGCTCTCTGCATGTCCACATGCAGCTTTGGATAACACAGTGCAAGAGGAAGAGTTATTCTCACAAATGCAGCTGCTACATCAGGAAGAGATCAACATTCAATAACATTCACTGACTTCTAAACATGCCAAGTGTTAGAAACAGGACAGTGAGATGGTGTAACCCTGACTGCCAGGTTGTTACTGAATCCCTAGAGGATGATTCTCCATTGTGTCTAAAGGGGTGCTTCATGCTGTGTGCCTATTTGCATAGTAATTTCTGTGTGGAGCATCTCTGGCCATCAGCCTTTTATTAGAACTAGAGGGAGGAGAAACTAAGTTTGCACACCAAAAAAGTAGCCACTGGAATGAAAAAGGAAAGGACACGAGTGAAAAATCTGAGAGGTAATGTGAGGGGAGAATTCCAAGTAATGCAGAGACTGATTGAATTCCAGGTCCTTCAGAAATCAAGTCCAGTTTCTAAAACACAAGCCCAGATGGCTGACTGGTGTAAATGAATGCAACTTCATTGGTTTGAAGGGAACAGTATCCACGTGTACCAGCTGAGGTTTTGGCAAATCCTCTTTCTGAGGTTCAGTCAACATTTACATGTTCTCAGGTCAGTGGACACAGATTTATAAGGCTCATGCCCAATATACTGTGATAACAAACAGATACAATTACCATTTGTGAGGTAATGATATCATTGCTCAGCACAATATATTTTCACTTAATATTTCATGCCAGGAAACTACACATGAACATCACCAAACCCATATTTTGTCAGACTCTGAGGGTCTCTACTGAATCTTGCCTGCCAGCTTCTTTCCGTGACTTACCATAAAAAGTGATGTACAAGGTAATGCAGAGGGAATGTCTCATAATAATTTGGATCAAAGGAACACAGTTGATTTGAATTAATTTAAGAATGAGGATATGATCCGCATCAACAGCCCCATAATTAGTCATCTTCTGAGTGCACTAGTACCAGAGAGATCTATCTTTTGTGTCTCAGCTGTAGGTCTAACCTTGGCTTGGAATAACAATTTCTAGCAGAAAGGAAGGATTTCAGTCTCACACTTTCACTCAGACCTTGGACTGTGTTCTGAGAATGCAAATTAGGCTACTGTTTGAGTGAATGACATCTGTGCAACTGGTAGAAATGCACATGTAACTCAACAGATATCATTGACTTCTGTCAAGCCTGCAATGATTCATTACGGGCAAGTAGCTTGTCAATCCTGAACTAAGGCACACAGAAAGCATCATGTTCTATAGCTTTGTTATCCAGACCTTACGTGCTCAGAGAAGCCGAACAGCTTCATCAAGGATCTGATGGATGGCAAAGTACTATCAGACTCAATTCTATCTGTTAGTTCCCACCAGCACAACTGATCATTCTTCAGAAAGGAAATGACTCTGTACAACATATTTCTCTGGATATCACAGGGCTTACTTTTCTACTCTCAGGTTTGAAGACAGAGTGAATCCAGGGAATGGAAAATGTGGGAAGAAAGAATTATTATGTTTTGCCTAAGAGAGGAAGGGAAATGAGGGAGTAGAGGTGCTTTGAGGTCTTAGAACTGGGGGTTTATTCACTTTCTCATCTCTATCACCTCTAGTAAAAAATTATGCACCAAATCAGGGCAAGCTTTCTCTATCACTCTCCCCAATGACCTGAAAGGAGGTTGTACCGAGGTCAGTGTTGGTCTCTCTTCTGAAGCTACAATCAATAGGACAAGAAGAAACAGCCTCAAGTTGCACCAGAGGAGGTTTAGATTAGACATTAGGAAAAAAATTTTTACCAAGGGTATTATCAAGGATTGGAAAAGGCTGCCCAGGGAAGTGGTTGAGTCCCCATCCCTGGAGATATTCAAAAGAACTTGTATACGTGGTGCTGAGGGACATGGTTTAGGGGTGGGCTTGGCAGTGTCAGGTCAACAGCTGGACTTGATAATCATAAAGACCTTTTCCAACCAAAACAATTCTATGATTCTATACTTTCATGAATTATGACACTGATTTTAACTCAAGGCATAGGTCACAATAACCAGCACACAGGGTTCGCCACATAATTATTGTACTGAGCTTAGTACTCGCTTTTATTTTTATGGTAGGAAGAAGAAACGTTTGGTCGAATCAAGACTGGCTGTAGACAGTTGCATTGAGTTATTCAGGAACTGATTTTTGGGTGGGTTTAAGAAAATACTGTAGCTGTACTGCTTTAACATAAGCATACCATAGACATTTAAAAAATCTAGTACAGACAGCAAGGTGAACTGAATACTAACTGAACCACTCGTAATTGGTGGCACAAAGCCTAGCTGGAAGCCAGTAACTAGTAGCATACCCCAGTGCTTAATATTCGCTCTGTGTTCAGCATCTCCACTAGCAACCTGGATGATGGGGGCAGAGTATATTCTCAGCAAGTTTGCTGATGACACAAAACTAGAAGGACTAGCTAACAGCAGAGGGGTTTGCTGTCATCCAGAGGCACCTGGACAGGCTGGAGGATTAAGGGTTAAGAAGAACCTAATGAGGTTCAACAAAAGCCAGTGAAAAGTCCTGTATCTAGGCAAGAACAAGCAGTATTTGCTGGGAGCCACCTAGATGAAAGCAGCTTGGGAGAAAAGAACTTGTGGGTCCTGGTAGATACCAAGTTGAACATGAGCCAAGAACGTGTGCTGCAAAGAAGGCTGTTGGTATCCTGAGCTGCATCAGGCAGAACATTGTCAGCCAGTCATGGAGAAGTGATCCTTCTCCTCTGCTCTGCTCTAGTGAGGCCATACTTGGAGTCTTGTGTCAGGGTGTATGAACAGGGAGACTGAATGCACTCTGAGGGAGCACACAGAATGAATACATATTCCCCTAAACAAGGCAGAACTGCTAAAACAGCTGACATATGTTGCTAAAATGTATCTGTCGTGGTTTGGCCCAGCTAGCACAACAGCACCACGACAGTTTCTCGCTCGATGCCCCCATTCACCCCCACCCTCGTTAAGATGGCGGAGGACCCAGTGAAATGGGAGTAAAAAGATAAGCAAGATTGTTGTGGATTGAGACAAGGGCAGGGAGGGCTCACTGCCAATTATGGTTCTGGGCAAAACAGACTCTAGTACTCGACTTAGAGAGGAAAGTAGGAAAGTTTATTCTACAAGAAACAGAACAGAATAAAAGCAAAAAGGGAGTAGGATGATGAGAAAATTACAACCAGCACTTTAAGATCTCCCTCCCGCATCCCTCCTTTCTTCCCAGGCCCAGCTCACTGCTCCCGATATCTCTACCTCCTCCCCCCGCAACAGCTCAGGGGGGCAGGGAGTGGGGGATGTGGTCAGTCTCTCACAGATGGGCTTTGGCGCTTCTGTCTTCTCAGATGAGGATGACTCCTGGCATTCTTCCCCTGCTCCAACACGGGGTTCCTCCCCCGGAACACAGTCCTTAACAAACTTCTCTGGTGTGGGTTGTTCCCAGCAGCTGCGGCTTCTGCCGATACAGGTTCCCTCACACGGGACACAGTCCTTGGTGAATATCTCTGACGTGGATTCTTCACCCCGGTTGCAGTTTCTGCACTTGCAAGGTCCCTCTCTCGGGACAAGGCCTCTTCTGGGCCTAAGTTTAATGAGCTGCTTTGTCGTGGGTTCCTCCCCACAGTTGCAGCTGTGGATATTGGGTCCCTTCCTCGGGACAGGGCCTGCTCCGGCCATAGTGATAAAGGGCCCCTCCTTCGGGACAAGGCCTCCTCCGGCCAAAATCACTGTCCCTGGCTCAGGGCCTTTAATGAAGTGAATCGCTGCCCCTGGTCCGGGGTCAGCTTTAGCAAAATGAGTCTTTGCCCCTGATGCGGGCTCATTATCAAAATGAGTCTCTCCCGCTGATGTGGGGTCTTTAAAGAAATGAAAATAAATCTCAGCTTCACCAGTTCTCTCCATAGAATGCAGGGGAGTCTCTGCTACAGTACACCTCCTCCCTTTCATCACTGACCTTGGAGTCCGCATGGTTGTTTCTCTCACTGTTCCTACTCCTTGCACCACCACCAGCCAGAAGAAGAGAAGAAGGGGCAGAAGAAGGAAAGAAGATGGAGGAAGACACCTCCCCTTCCGGCTTCTTCTTAAAAAGTGATCGTGGAGGCGTCTAATTGGCTCAGCCCCAGAAGTGAGCCTTTTCTGAGCTGGGGAGAGTTGTGAGCAACTTCTTGCAGGAGCCATCTTTGCAGCCCCTTCCCCCATACCAGAAAAGGCTGTCATGTCAAACCATGACAGTATCATGAAATAAAAACATCACTAAATTATCATTTTCATTCAGAGTAAAGTAAATGGTGTGATAGGAACCTGTTTCTCTGCTCTTGTTCAAAATACACTTCATAGCAAATGAATAACTTGTAGAAGGCTGTGCAGCTTGATGGGGTTTTGTGCTTATTTGCTTTTAATCTCAACAAAGGTACCGAGATCTACCAAACATCCCCACCCCAAGTCACACATGCACAAACAGGAATTTATAAGAACCTCCACTTCCCCAGCTTCTTAATGTTTTATTCCTTGCTATATTTTCAGGGACTTATTAAAACTAAATACCAAATGTCGAAAGAAACGAGCAAAGGCAAATTCACATTGATTTGGATGCTTTTTGAAAGTGTGAATTCAAAAGCTCCATACTTGGAGTTTTCAGTGCTCCACAATTAACATCACGTAAGCTGCCATTATCCAGGAATACATTGGGAAAGCCTCTGTTCTGCAGACATAAAATCTGTTTTAACTGAATCCATTTCTGCCACAAAAATAACAACAAAATAAAAGTTGCTAAAATATCCAACTTGCTTCTAATCAGGGAACAAATAGATCTATCAGATTTGATAAGATCCGATCTAATTCTGATCCCATTCCAACAAAAGCCCTGCTCTTTTCCAGTCCTTTATTTCCCTCTGTGCAAACAGATCATTTTCCTGTGAACTGCAGAAAGAGGCTTTCTGCCTGCAAAGCTCAGCATGGGTCTCATGAAACAGCTAAGACCCAAGGCTTGTGAAAAAGAAAATAGGACAAATGAAAGAAAACTCCATCAAATTGCTTCATACCTTGGAGATTTATTTCTCCAAATATGCTATATGTGTTTTTGAGAGTGATCTCCAGTAGTCTTATTGTAAGACAACTAGACCTGGCATTCTAGAAACGTTCTAAATGAACTTGATTTATTTGATTTTCTCTTTCTAGATTTTTATTTCAATCTAATAATCATTGATAAGTGTGGAAACAGAATAATTGCACGATGAGTCAGACCACTCACCTCAGAGATAGTCCTGTTAGTGACAGTATTATAATGGTTGTCAACAACAAACTTAAAGAAAATGCACAAAACAAGTTTCTTTGTTTCTGGAATTCATTACTTTTGCAAATTCCTAAGCCAGAGGGTTTATTGGTATGTTGTCATAATAACACCAGTATAGGAGGTTTTGTTATTCATCTGTCAATGTATTTTCTTACACACTGGCAAAAAAAAGATGCTTAGAAATCCTTTTAATTTTATTCAAGATGCTGTAATTACAAACAATGTTTTGTTTCCTTAATTATCCCTAGTCAAAATTTCTCTTCAAGCAGGTGCAAGCCAGCCCATTTTAAAATCAATGGAATCCTAACGGAGGAGCAACCTAATTAAGAGAAGTTTCACTGAGAAACTAAGTTATGCACAACTATCTTGTGACGGTTGTCCTTGCATGACCTCTGGAAGCACATTTTATATCACAAAGTAGTGTTTACACTGAGCATACCACTAAGTAAGCTTACACAGGTCTTTGCAATCATATGTTAAAGCATGATCTCTGCACAGATAAGCTTACAAACTAAATAAAGGCATAGAACAATCAAAATAACACAGCAGTCTTCAACATTGAATTAAATTACTTATTTAATTCTAGATCAAGTAAAGAAAAAATAGGGCCTCTCATTTTTTAAATTACCCACAACCTACAATACTTATATTACTGAAGGCATTGGACTGAAGGGATATAGGCCACTAAGGGAAATACCCTTACTATATGGGGTCCAAGGCTTCTTTATACCACACATACATAGCCTGAAGGGTATGATGTGGTGCAGCTCCAGAGTGAGTTCCCAGGTGCTGTTTGGCTTAGAAGGAAAATACTCTACTGCTTGCCTGCAGTTACGTCTCGGGAAGAACTTTTCAGCGAACCTACCGTGTATCTGAGCTGTGTATCCAGCCCAAATACTGGTCTGGTCCACATCTTTAGTTAGAAAATAATGAAAGGAAACGTGTCCATAACATTGAGGTTGCTTTGGAAGCACATGATTTAGTAACCTAGCACCTGCATTTCAACACAAAAACCTCATTGATTTTCACCTAGGAATGTAAAATCTATGTTATGATTATTTTGATAATGTAAAACACAAGAAAAGATCACAGAATCGAAGAGACCTCAAAAGATCATCCAGTTCAACCTCCCTGCCAGAGCAGGACCACCTAGAGTAGGTCACACAGGAACTCGTCCAGGTGGGTTTGGAATGTCTCCAGAGAAGGAGACTCCACAACCCATCTGGGCAGCCCCTTCCAGTGCTCCCTCATGGTGAAGAAATTTTTCCTTGTGTTTCTTTGGAACCTCTTATGTTCAAGTATAAATCCTGTGGGATCTCTAATTGCCCTAATAAGTCTCTCTGTTGCCTTGCAAAAGAATCAGTAAGCAGACATTTCAGATATGCCTGATGCCTTTAATCTTTGCTGAACAGTTGTGCTCCTTAGTGCTTTAATGTAGTGGTTAGCTTTGGAGGTTGCTGGTTTTGGTTGGGTTTTTTTTCCCTTAAACACATTAAGAATTTTTCTTTACTTTCTCAGGGTAAATACTCTGTGCAGCAAGAATTAAGCCGACTCATTTTTGTTTGCAGGCTGACAAAATTCACATTCTGACTTTCTCTCTGGCAATAATAATAGTTCTGTCAAAGCTTCTGAGGGTCATTCAGATTTTGCTCATTTGTAATTTTTTTCATGTATGACATGCTATTAGTCATCCTTACCATGCATAATACTAAACACACAAGTCTAGACTTCACATGCATGTACTGAATGACTTTTCATATTAGCATGAGGGAGACTCCTCTTGTGGACAGACAATAGATACGCATAGACTACCTCCATATTTTAAGATGTTTTAAAACTTAGGGATGCAAAATTACTCTTTCAAAGACAACATTATGACTACACTGCAGAAACAGATCTTCCAAATGACTCCAAAGCTCTAAGACCACATTAGCTACTGACTAAACTTCAGACATCTGAGCTCCACATAGACTCTGTTTTCCTACTTTGTACGCAAGCAAGAAAAAGGTATTGTGACCTTGATTCTACTGTCACTAACATCAGGTTCAGTTCATGAGCAAAGTTGAATCCAGAAATGGGATGAGATGACTCAGAGTGTGTATTTTTTGAGCTTGAAGATTTATAGAGGGATCCATCCCTGATTCATACCAGTAAGGCTGGAGAACTCCATCATAGACTACAGTAACTCTGTATTTAGTTGAAGGATCTTTATCAAAGTAACTCCATAAATCATTTCTATTCTAGAAGCTTCTTGGCACTGTTTGTTGTGATATCTGTTAGAGATGGTCAGTTTTAATTTGCTTTGTAGATTGTTCAGTAGTGCTTCAGTTCCCAGAGTGCATCACTGTAGCACTGAAAATAAGTTTGGGAACAAATAAGCTGTGTCTAAAAATTGAAAGTTCCCTGAGCTGGATTCCCACTAATGTGTGGGAATATTCCAGTTGTGGTGGCCTTTGAAGAGATTACAGATAGAGAAACGTGGGTGGAATGCAAGTAATTTGGTGTTCCAACTGTAAGAGTAGCATGGAAAATTCACTTTATTCTTTTGCTCATGTCTATTTTCACTTGACCAACTCACATAAAGGTAGAAAAATGTAGCTATAAAAATATTACAATAGAACTGGAGGAGTTCTAGCTTCTCCTACCTTTGAGACTGGGAGCAACTTCTGGAGTGCCATGTGTCCTTCTGGAATTATTTGAAGCTCTTCTCACTAGATTGTCAATAGTATAGGTTACTGGTTTATGAGTAGGTAATTGTAAAAGCTTTTAATTTTGACTTCTAGATATCTTCATTAGTATGAGAGAGCACAAACTCAGTTCTGTTCAAGATACAAGGCACAACATAATTAATTTCTCTAGAGTCATACTGGGAGGGAATTTCAGCAACACATTCATCAGCCATTCAGTGTTCTTTACCATTGAAAAAGGTTATTTTAAAGACTGATGTACTTCTCAGTTGATGGTCCCCCCCATTCACTTACTCTCTGCAAATGGGTCAAAATATTAGTTTGAAAGTCTGTGTTTTTTCTGAGCTAACAACACTTTTCCAGCTCAACAAATGTGTCAAGTAGCCACGAGATAAATTCAATCTACTAAAATCCACAGCAAAACGGTGTTCATGACATCCTAAACATACCCTGGGCATACTAGAGCTCTGTAGAGCCTTCAGATCTCCACAGGCTTTTGCACATACAAATAGTAGTAGATAGGCTTTGTTCAAAAACACCAGACTTTCTTTCAGTAAGAGTCTCTCACCTGTTGAACTAATCTGGAGTTCCTGGAGGCCTACCTAGCCCCCAAAGAAAAACAATTCTTCAGAACTGAGATCATGACCTTCAGTGCTGGCTTCCTTCAGCCAATGAAAACAACATGCAGCTGCAAGTTTAATACCAGTAATAGTGAGTGGATTGCAGAGTATTGCCCCAAGCTCTCCAGGAAAAAAATGAAATGGGAATGCCTGCACTTCTCTATTGCCTCCTACAGCATTCTTTTTTCCTGTGTGGTACTACCTATCTCACTTTAACTATGCCTGTCTGCACAGAAGAATGAGTTAAAGGATATCAGTTGACAGAAAGCTCTGGAACTACAGACCAACATGCTTTTCTACCAAGTCTTCACTTTTCTGCTGCTAATGTTGCAAATAAAAAATAAGTATTAAAATTGCATATAGCATCTGACATGTGAAAAGCACTGCACTTTCTGTTTCCTCCCTAGGGACCATACCTCTTATCCTAAGGACTTCAGAGCTGCAAAGGGCTATTTCTGAATCTAAAACTCATGAGCTCCTGTAGGCAAGCCTGCAACTCAGAGAAGCTAGATGGAATAAGTTTTAAAGCAACAATGGTAAACTTTTGAAGTGAGCTTTCAAAACTCAAGAGCCCAAAAGAAAATAAACAGAAATTAGCTTGACAGGTGTTTGATTCCAAACTCACAAAGTTTTACTACATGACAGAACTTTCTCACTACTTAAAAAATGCTTTACAGTGAAAAAAATCCCACATACTTTATGGTATTTTCATATGGGATTTACTCATAATTGGTATTAGTGAATGAGAGATTCCTGCTGCAGGACCTCTCACCAAAACTATGCAAGTAAAAGTTAACATTTTTGACTGAATGACAGAAGACATCACAAGGAATTAATTTGATCTCTCCCTGTTTTCTCCTCCAGAATAAGCTCATTGAGTGTGTTATTTTGTACAGAAGCACAAACAAAAATCTTATGCAAGCAGGAAAGTATGCAAAACTCATAAATATAACTTCCTGATAACGTGAAATTGTTCTCCAAAGTTCTCAAAATCTCTCAACAGTGGTCATTAAAAAAACCTTAAAAATTCTTCTCTTTTTTATATTTCTTTAATGCAGCCAAATAAAAGGAACAGATGTTAACAGACTTCAGCCAAAACTGAAGTAAACGCATATGGGCAGAGCTAGTAACCCAGTAAAGACAGTGCAAATCATTCTGGAATGGATAAATGAGCTCAGGAACACACAAGACCACAAAAAGTCTATAGGACAATCTGTTTGTTAATAGGTATGTCTGACTTTTGTGTACACCTGTAAAGTGTGCTATCAGAGTAATTTACATGTGCACATTAAGGATAGAGACATCAAGTGCCCCATTTCCAGGCAGTCTGCAGGCCAAGAGCCACCCTGAGTTACATCAATCCAAACCTACAGGATGTCTAGCAATAATTGGCATCAGCATTTGGCCTCTCACGGTAAAATTAGGACGGATCTATAAAAGATGAGGTTTGTTTCATGGCACCTTATTTGTGATAGTTTTCAATAGTGCAATTCTGCTTCACTGCAAATGACTGTGTAAATCTCATCTGGTCTACTCTAGATCAATATGCCCGATGTACAAATAAGACTCTTCCAGACAGCCAGTAACCATACCACCAACATAACCAGAGATCTCCAAGACAGACAGGTACTTAGTTTCATAAATATCCTGCTTTCACATAATTGCTGGTAATAAAAGGTCCTGCAATATCAAATCAGGGCCTCAAAACACAGCTATTTCAGCAGCTGTTCTTTATTACTGCTCATGTTGTTGCTGGCTGCTGAGAATGTCAGGAAATTTCTGTCTTAGTAGACAGGGTAAAGCAATTCTAGGCAACATCTTTATATAATGCTGTGATATGCATAATGCCTCCTGCCTCCACTTCCACAGCTAGAACTTGCCTACCAGTCACTAACTGGTGCTTACTTAAACATTGTGCTCTTGGCACATCACAACAATACATAGACACACACAGTATAGTAGCAGAGGCAAAAAGCATTAAAAGTATATTGTTGCCATTTAACATAGCAGAACTGAAGAGAGATGTGGAATAGCATAATTCAATAGGAAGATGTCATCTCTTTAAAAAACCTGTTTGTAAAGGAAGAAACACATTTTGAAACTAAATTCCAGCAGGAAGATAGAGGGAAAGTCATCCAGCATGAGAGCTCAAAGTGTCAGTTATCTCTCCAAAGGCAAACTTTAGAAATGTTCCAGATATAGACAGTTATATTTATTGTGATTTTGTGAAAGTCATCCATGGGAGATATTTCCTTGGGGGGAAAAAAAAGGTGGGTTTTTGCCTTTCAAAAATTAGAACATAATACAGAGAGACAAAATGTCCCACATTTACAAATTGTCACATAAACTGTAGCTCCTCAATGTAGTAGCTAAAATAACCAAGAAAAACAAACGGCAGCAGAAAGACAAACAAAAGTAAACCTTTAATACAGGGAGACAAATGTACTTGTGAAGAATGTATGGTGTTTGGACTAAATGATACTGGTCTGAGTTGAATTTGTTATGGATCTTGAGCTTATCTCTGCTCAGCTGTGGACTTTCAACGCAGTCTTAATCCCTAAGGTGAGTATGCTTATCCAAACTGCCCTTGAAAACTTCCAGAAGGTTCACTTCTGATTTATGGGGACTGAATTTTAAGAATAAAAACACCCAGAAACTTCAGAATCAGAACAGCATCCTCACATTTATGATATGCTTCCACATGAATAGAAAACAAAGAAAGAAAAGAAGCTTCAACATGTATTTTAAAAACAGGCAAAAGAAAAGCCTTTTGGGATTTGAGATTTTTAGGCTAAACATGAAAAGAATCAATGGATAACACTCATCTGATTACAGAGTACCATATAGGTAAATCATACTGCATTTCAGCAATACTGGTTTTGTAACTGAACAGAAGAAGGGAAATATTTAAGCAGAGAAGAAAAAGAGAAAAAAAACACCTGTCTTCTATATTATAGCACTTAAAGGGCCATAGAAGAGGAATGAAGTCTGTCTGTCTGCTATAAACTGCTTCTAGGCACTGTAATCCAGGAAATGGCTTTCCTGTACTAACACTGCAGTGAAAGAGTGAAAACTTTTATTAGATGCAGCTCAACTAGCCTTTAAGTGTCCTTTATGTACAGCGCAATTACAGGTCAGCCAGTTACAGGTGTCTAGACCTACTTTATGAAGGAAGAAATCAAAGACCAGTAATGCTCTACACTGTACAAAGATGCAACCAATTAGAATATTTGATCCAGCCTTACCCAGGTCTGCAAAGTAAGTGCTGATGTAGTACTGACTCATTTAGGGAAAAAAAACAGTTGTGAAGACAAGCAGCAGGTCACTATTATAAGGTGTTTTTTCAACCTGAATCAATAAACCTAAAGTTGCATTAGGAAGAAGATGCACGATCCAGACATGGATATGGATTATAAATCCTTTCATCTTTAAATCTGTGAAGAAGCTAGTGCCATCTGGTTCCTTTTTGGTGGCTCACACAAAGCGAGTTCACTGTCTCAGCCAGGAGAATGCATGAAGACACAGACAGCAGGTGCTTGTAATTGCAGACATACAAATGCCATGGCTTCTGTTTCCATATTACCATCTCCATTAAAAGTGTAGAAAATGGGAAGAAGAAAAAAATGAGGCCATTCTTCCATTTCCTTCACAGCTGTAGGCTTGGCTTCACAAGGTAGGCACGCGTTGGACACACTAAACAGCAAAAATACTATGTGGCAGAAAAATCTTTAAAAAGTCACAGGCAGAGAAAATTTGGAGCTCCTCTTTGCCCCTCTTCTGTTACCATGGGGTGTCTTTACAGTTTCAAAAGACAGACAACAAAGAAGGTAGTAGCAGAAGCTGTGATTCTGGAAATGGCAGCAGAGGCAGGAGCTGGTTAAAGATTTTAACAACAGTTCATAGCTTCATACTGGTTTTTGCCTTTTATCGGTATCAAGGGATTTGCCAGGTATTCATGTTGCCTCTGTATTTATCATCTTTCTTTCCTAGTCTATATTTCAGACCCTTCATTTGATATTTTTACCGCAGTGAATGTAGATTTACTTGTTTGAATGGTCCAGTCAAATCTGAACTGGCTTATGGCACAAAATAAGTAAGAGTTAATTAACTATTATCTGTAATACATAATCCTTCTGCATTGAAAGGTCTTACTTCAGCAGATCATCACTTTGACTGGTTCTAAATTTTAGCTTCAGTAAAAATCTCTGTAAAGGATTACTAACTGAAGCCAGCTCTGTAAGGTGGTAAATGGGACTTAAGTGTTGATTCAACACATGAATTAATCACTGATCTTAGAGTCAGTAGAGCGAGTTTGTAGAGCACGTTTTCGAAGTTTTGAAACTTTGAATTGTCAGCTCATCCCTCAACCCACATACAGCTTCTGGCCAGCATTTTGGTTAATTTGAAAGAAAGGCAATCCTTCTGACTTACCAGGCAGGTATCTACCTGTGGCTAAGTCAGCAATGCATAGGTCTACCATCAAAGAATATGGAACTGGAGTCTCGGTGCTCAAAAAGTAAAGGCAAGAGACTGGAGGCACCCATGAAATCCTGGGCTGGCCCACTGAATTAGAAATGTTTCTAAAGAGGCTTCCAAGCACATGATAGATCCATGAAGCAAAGCCGTGAGTTTCAAGGAAGTGTACTGCATTGAAAATGTGTTTCACTTCAATAGAGGGTGTTCTATGAGATAAAAAGACTGAAATCTCACTGACAACAATTTACAGTAGCTATCAAAAATAGTAACTGGAAAACGAACGTGCCAAAATTGCCTTTCATGTGTACACCCACAACACTTCTCTAGAAGCACCTTAAGCTGGTCTTGCAGACATAGATGTACGTAACATGCTTGCGTCTGCCAGACGTGTGTTCACATACTAACCTCCATAATGCCTATACTCATTTCCCTGTGTTTTCCACATTACTAATGCACTAAAGAAGACTAGACTGAAGCACATTAAAAACAGAAACCAGGCCCATCGATAAAAGTTACACACACTGCAGGTATGCAGGCTTTCTTACAGCCCCCCTTCTAAATCCAGACCTCCCTACACAGTTTCAGACCTATTTGATTTATCTCTTTCTGCATCCTGTTGCCCTGTATGTCATCTGTATGTATAAAACACACATATACATAAAAATGGATATAAATCTTTTTTATAGAGAGAAATCTCCCCAAAGGCAGCATCCTGTAGACTCTAAATCAATTTATTTTAATCTAATCTTCATCTGTAATGGTTTACTTGGCTGCAGCCATCAAGGAAGCATCTTGGCAGGTGGGAAAGAATGAAAACATATAACATTTGTTTCTAATGGTTCCTATGCACCATGTAGTTTTGACTTCTCAATACACAAATGCCTGCAAACCCATGAAATATGACTGAGCTTCAAAAACTGACCTCTGATGTAAACTTAGATCTGCACAGCTGAGAACTCACTAAAAAATGAACATATCTTTTTAAATCATTGAAGCAAAGTCACAAAGTGAACTTTCTTACCTCAAGAACAAGCTAAAGTGGATTTTTTTCCATATAAGTGTTTCACCAAATGAGAGGTCCTTTCATATTCCTTTTATCCTCAGAACACTCGTTTTCAAGTCATCCAAATTGGTTTTCTACTAGGAGTTACTTAGGCCACAAACCTCTAGGAACCTCCCATTATCATCAGATTTCCACTCCCTGTTGCCAAACTCTGTGCCATCCTAATTCCACGGGGGTACAGTGCTTTGCTTATGGAAACAAATTATTGACTTGATGGAATAGCAGGAATTGCACCTGCAGAGACTCAGCTTGGGAAGCCTGGCAAGCAATCAAGTGGGCAGCTGGGGAGCCTAGCTGCCCAGCAACCTACAGGAGAGGCCTCTGGAAAGCTGGGAAGCCTGTCAGGTTGCACATCAGGTAGTAGGCAGCTAGCTGGCAAGGTGGTTGGCCAAAACCCAAGAAATCAGGAGATGTTGGTGTGTGTATCTCCTAACCTGGCTTCTATCAGAACCCTGATGAATCGACACACTCTGGCAGAAGATTTTAGTTCTGTGGCATCAGCACTGAAAAACAAACACAGAGTACTAGAAGAATAAAACCCCCAAACACTACCCACAGCTCTCCTAGATCCCTGAACCCTCCCAAAGAAAATTAGCCCAAGGTTCAGATGACATTTCTTGCAGATGTTGCAGTGTGGAAAATAACTGAAAGCAGAGCAAGACGAAATCCCCTGGAGTACTCTGGTCATGTGAAATATAATGTCTGCACCACACTGGTCAAGATTGCTCTGGGGCTCGTTCTTTGAAAGGCCATGGCTGTAATTCACATTTGTTCGCACACCTCATAAAACTGCAGAGCTGAGTTACTTACAGTGTTAACCACTTACTCTTTTGACCACTAAAACAATAGGAAGTCAGTTTGATTTTAATTTATTAACTGAAAAGAGGTCAGTGGTCACAGGTTAGTCCTGTCTGGGAGTCACTGTGGAATCCCAAGCAACACTTGGTCTGGCACTGAATAGCTCTGCTACCAAACTCTGCTGATGGATGGATCAACTAGAATAGACACCAAACTCTGCTTGTTGCTTCAAGGGGTACTTTTCAGAGCCACAGGTAGTTTTCTATCAGAGGGCCAGATCATGCCAAATAGGAACGTGTGTATGACCACACGAGAAAAAGGTCTCATTTCATCTATTACTTCAGGAGGTTTGCACCTGGCCCAGCTTGCTCTTTTTGCCAAGTTGATCTGACTGCTGTAGCTGGCAGTAGAAGAGAAACTGCTTATGTTTTCACTGAGCTTTCTGGTTGGCTGCTTCTCTCATTTTAGACTGGCATTACATATTCTGACTTGAAGAAGCAGCTAACGAACAAGGATTTTTCTATTACATCTCTCACATAAACATTTTTAGGTCAAATCTCTTTCAAAAAACAAAACCCTGAACAAACCAGAAATGCATGGAAAAACCAGTCAAGATTAAATACATATATTATGTATTATATTAGTACGTGTATTATGTATATCTTGCATATATTATGTTCAAAGCTTTGAAACTGCTTTTACTAAATATGAGTTAGAAGACACCTTTATAGTGCCTCCTAAAACCTCTCTCTCTCAAAAGCGCCCTAATCCCACACTCTGCTCTAAACATTTCACTGTCACTGCAAACACATTTGAATTTAACCTGTAGAGACAATTATTGCCAAATTACGGAAACAAATAACAAATGAAGAAATCACATAAATAAATAGGATTAAAAAGAACTGAACAGCTTTTCCCAGCCCCTTTCCCTTGCCAGGCTGGGCCAACAAGGAATACGCACCAAGAGAATGTACTGCATTCACATCAAGAAATCAAATTTATCATCGACCATTTTGATCACAGCCACATCACAAAGTATTGGTCCAAGCACTCCCCAGGCTTCCAAAAGCACGTCTCCTAAAATAACATGTCTTTTCTCCTAGCACATTAAAGAGGAAAATAAAATTGGAAGAGAACCAACTTCCAGTTCATCAGGATTAAAAATTCACTCCAAGACAGACATACATTTTGGTCCCACTGATGGCTGCATTCACTGCAATCAGGCTAAAAAAACTACTAAAGGAGCATATGACAACATCATGATCTTTCCAGAACAGTTCTGCTGGAGAAGAACAGCCACACAAACTGTTTTGTAGAACACATATCAACTCAAAACACAAGCTGTTTTCTTCTATATGATGTACTTGGTGTTATAAGAATCCAAAGGTATAAAAATAATTGAAAATAATAACTGTTATTGAGCAGCTCTTGGTTATGATTCAGAGCTCTGAACGAAGGAACAGAAGAAAGGTAATTTTAAGGAGAGTGGTTTTAAGTATAAACAAAATAGCTGAAGCAAGAATGAAAAGGAAAGCATCTGGGATGATTCTAGGATTTATAAGCCTTCCAGAACACTATAATTTTCACCCTTTGTCACCTCTGTTGACTACCTTGCTCTAGTATAGCTTCTGATTAGGAAGCCAGAATGGGAAAATGCAGGATATTTTCACTCCTCAATCCCATCAGCCACTGTTGATATGGTACTACTCAACACAGACATTTACTGGTTCACTTTGTCTTCTATAAAATGTTAAGCTCGTTGAAATAATCAGAAGGAAAAGCCTCCACAGTCTGAAGATGTACTACTATGAAATCAATAAAAACTTCAATATGTGAAAGCCAAGATTTTGTATCAAAGATCTTTTGAAATCTCTGAAAACTTATTCCTCCTGAAAATGTAATCAACATTTCCACACTGTAGGCAAGACACCTTCGTGAGAACCAGTTTCCACTCCTGACCCTGACACAGCTCTGTTAGGTACTTATGGGCAAGGAATGTCACCTTTCCATACCTCAATCTGCTTTTACATACAACAGAAAAATGATTGTAACCTGCTTTGATAAGGTCATACTTTTTCATTATTATTTTAAAAACCAAACCTGCCAAGCAACCAGTTCCACATCCTCTCTGGACTTTTTTCACTGCCTCGGGCAAGGGACCTCACTCAGCCTAGCTTTCTGTATGATTTTTAAATCTCAGAACCTGAAGTTGGTACAGAGCAGAACACTTTAGATCCCCAGTGGTGAACAAAACAGTCACCCATAACATTAAGAAGAAAAAAAAAGGCACTAGTCTTTAACAGCTTAATATTGGATTTGGACTCCTTAACATGTTCTTTTCTTTCTGTCTCTCCTCCCACAAAACTCTGCTTAGTTTATACTAGGCTAAAGCACATACGTTTCAATAAGGGAAACAATCACAAGTTTACTAATGCTACCTATCTGCTATCTCTTTTTTAATACATTTCCCTTTTAAGCTCATAACAGCTGAAGAACGTGTGGAGTGTTGAAAAAGCTGTAGTTGTAGACACACTGCTGACTTGACCTCTGCAAATTTAATTTTGAAGCCATTGCTTGTAAGTTTATCATGTTTAACTATCTTCATTGCTAGGCACTACCACTACATATTCAGTACAGTAAGAGCCACCATAACTCTAAAACAGTAAGAGGAACAGTAAGAGGTCTTAAACCTCTATGAATTTACAAGGCTTTTTTTTCCCCCCAAGCTGACTATTAGCTCTTAGATAATGTCAAGAATTTAAAAGGATCTTATTTATCGTTTTTCCCTAAATCTTCTAAGGTTCTAAGAACTATTAAATATTTTAGTGCCCCGGTGACCTTAAAACTGCCTAAAGTAACACTTGTTTCAGATCATAAGCCAGGTGAACAACAGTATCTCTTTCAACAACATTGCCAAGTCTTTCACCACAAAGCATCGAATGTACTCTTTGTGCAGCAAAGGAGTGCAGTTCATCTGCTGATGATCACTCCCAAGTGGTCTAGGTATTTGAAAATGGTAGAGACCAAACATTTCAGCTTCCTTTGAAAATCCCTTCTCATATCTGTGAAGTAATTGGAAGTAAAAAAATGTCTCAAAGTCTGCTTTGCCCCACACATATTTAGTATAATATATCAGACAGTCTGCATTCTCACTGAAGGCTGAAGCAGACTGGCTCAGTCTCCCTCGCTATCAAACGTGAAGGCTGGATAATTTCAAGCATATCCATATTAGACAAGGAGCTCCTGAATAACTGAATCCTTAGCACTGTGATAATGAAGCAATAAGCAATTTCAATTCTTTTAACTCCTCTTATTTTCTCTCTTCTAATACATCTCGAATAAAAACAAGTTTTCAGTGTTTAAACTTTCTCTGATACCTTGTGTCAGAACCAACATCCAGTTGAAGCTGAGCTAATGCCACCCTCAAGAAATCAAGTAGTAGATGGGGTTAGAGGTAGCCTGTTTATTTCGCTAGTAATTCATTTCATAGTAAACTAGCTCTATTCACTAGTCCATGAACATCACATACATTTACACTCCCATTTCATGCCGCAGTACATCAAACTGACATCGTCTCTCAAGGGGAACGGTCTATATGCAGTCCAAATGGCTTTTCAGATGAAAAATAAGGGCAATAGCCTTTTATCTCAGGAGACTTGGGTTCAAACCTTTGATTAGGTCACAAGTTAAAATTAGTTTGGTGCTTCCATCCTTCCTCACATTTGTGCACCTCACACAACTGCAACTCATTCAGGCACTGTCTGATGTGACTGACGGTGCCTCTTCAAAGACAGGCTGCCCAGGGCTACAAAGAAGGAGGATACCATCAGTCAGGGACTCAGGTGTGTTGACAGAAATGTAGAAGAAGAAAGGGAATGTGAAAGAGGAGAAGAAAAGACAGGAAAGAACTCAAAGTTGGGTTTTGGCAATCCTAAAAGTGAGAGTCTTTCTATTATCCTGACCCTTTTTTGAAAAGGGCCAACAAGAGTGTTGAGGATGAACTGCATTTCTGACATTTAACAGACAGTGAAGGACCTTTTTAGGTGTCTTGGTTACCCACAGATCGTATATAACATCTGCAGCTTGTAACTGGCTACGCACAGAGCAAAGGAAATGGGCAAAATCATACTTTCTCGTGATCATGATTAAAGAACCATTCTTTTTCAGACCTGTATAGTGAACCCCTTGACATCCAGAACTACCTGACAAAGCATTGACATGTCAGGAGCAAATAAAAAACCCCAAAGATGAGCTGACGGCAGGATTACAGTCATGCAATGGAAACATGGGCTTGGATTATTTACCTCAGGCTCTCCCTGGCTTCCAGCTTTGAAGATACTCGGTCAGCTAGAAGGATGGACAGTCAGGAGCCTTGTTATTCCTGCTCAGAGCTGTCAATCCACTAACAATGAAAGACTTTCCATATTTTGTAGGACATAGCAGTAAATCAGTGCCGCTTGCACAGAACACAGCAGCACCATCTACATTATAAAGGTCTCAATGAAGTACATTATTGTATTTTGCCAAATCAATAGCAGGAAATTGTCAGAAGGTCTGCTGTACACTCGAGTGCATGTTAACTTTTAGCTTATCCTACTTTCTGCTGTACCAAAACTATCTTGCTGTACATATGGATACATTAAAAAATGACATTCAATTATGAGCAAAGTGTGTTTTACACTCAAATCCACATCAGATATTTAACAGTATCTCCAAAGTAAAGACTTTGACTGTAAGATAAACTGTAATGTGTTTATTCACAGCTATATTCCTGTGAGACAAAGCAGTGTGTTATCCCCACTTTACAGATGGAAATTGAAGAACAAGGCAGAATTAGTTGCCCAAACCTGCACAATAGTAGTTCTGAGGCAAAACAGGAATTTGAATCAACAAATCCTACGCTAGCCTCTCTCTTTGGCATTCCTGACCTAAGATCCTACTATACAGTTTTAAATAGGAATTCCTCAAATATTAGATGATAAACAAGCAAGAACACAGGACTGACTGAATTATTTAAAATGGTAAATTAAAAATATGGGGGGAAAAAAGTATATGACAGTTACAAGGAAGAAGAGAACAATCTCCAAGGAACCACCTTTTACACTTTGTGCTGAACACGACTTGTGGGAAAAGGGTATGGCAAGAAAATGGCACAGGTAACACTTTTCCCTCACACTAACTTCCTTCAACAACTGGATTTTATTTCACTTACACTCCAACTTGACTTGTACATGTTTATATATTATTTCCTGTACAGAACTTAGAAAAGGAAAGGACGTTTGACATATAAACTGACATTTGACTCTGCTAGGGCTCCGGTATCTAGCCAGCTGATGACTGCAGGCTTAAATATTCATCGTAGGTTGGAGCACACTACTAACAAAAACATTGATTTTTTAATATGTAATCTGCAATTAATTACATGAACCACTGGATATGCTACTTACACTAATTAAACTTCAATAGGCACTATTTTGCAATACATGGATAGTTAACATGCAACACATTTCCTTAAGTAAGGCACTTCATTAAAGTATATTGCTAAGATCATTGAAGTGTTTCATCTCCTGTACTGGATGCAACTTACAGGAAAAGGAATATCACGTGGTAATGGTGTGATACTTTGGGTTGTACTCAGGTTGTATCTAGTTGACTTCTATCTTTTCCTAGACTTTTCTTGTTCAGCATAATCAGACAGATACAAAATTCACGTGGGTAATCTGAATTTGCAGAAAATAATTTGAGGTGCCGTGGTTTACACCAGAGTTATGAATCAGTAGAGTCACCTGTCATGAGCTTTTGGAACACCAGGTTAGATTTTTTTCTGAAGCATTGTTCTGAGCCTACTTTGAGACTACACTCTCACATTTTGATGTGTCATTTTTCTTTATTAAGAACATTCAGGGATAAATTTTCCCGAAGTGTTTAGGCAACTAGTGATGCAGACAGGCAACTTGTGTAATTTTTCAAAACCACTTAGGCAGGTTAGACAGCTAAATCCCCCCGAAATTAGTGAGAGTTAGACATCTGACTTAGGCACTTAACAAAAATTTAGCCAATGCTTATTTGCATTTTCAGGCTTCTAATCATCTTTGAACATCTGTGGGATAAGTTTTGATTTATTTAGGCAGATTCCCAGTGCATAACTTTCCATCACCTCACTTAAAAAGCACACCTCATTAAGCAAGCTGCAGATTTCTCTTGCAGACCATGGTAAGAAGACTTCAGGGTGAAATATATGACAAGTTTTTCTTCTGTAATTCCATTTTTTCCTTTAAATAGGTAAAGAGATAGTATGGACCAGTGGATAATCCAAAAGGACTTTTTAATGCTAAAATCTGCTCATTGACTCGACAAACCTTTAACAAAAATTGATTTAACACAAAATAAAGAGGGAATTTTTAAAAGCTGGTAAAATATACAACACAATGTGTAACAATCAGATTAATTTGCTCTTCTCACCAAAACCAAAACAAAACCAGAAGTATCCCAAGTTCTCCACAGTTAAACTTTTAAATATTCATCAGGACTAAAATTTTACCAGATGTAAATGTTTTCACTTTGAAATGTATGCAGTGTCATATTTTTCTAAACTAGAAAATCACAAAATGTTTTGGCTTGCTTAGTTTCAAGATTCATTCTAGGGAAAAGGAATTAATTAGAGTAGATCACAACACTCCAGAAGGTCCATCACTCCTTCTTAATAACTTCTGAACTCAGCAGCAAACTTCCACCCTGTCGGATTTTAAATGCTGAGATCTCAAAGAGAGGAAGTTCCTATAAGCACAATGAAAATGGACAGCTGAGACACACAAGAGAGAGCCTCAACATTTTTGCCGTGAATGTAACGACTACAGATGAGTTCTGCAATTATCTGCATTCCCTTTGATCTGCAGAGATGGGGAGCTGACGTCCAGCCAGAGGAGGACCAGGAGGGTTTGAGTGCATCGATGAAGGTGGCTCAGTGTGGGGGATGGAGGTACAGTGAGGGAGCCAAGGTGAGTAGGTGGAAGGATAAAACAGAAATCCATTGGAAACCAGGCTTCAACAGTGCCATCAAACATCACCAAATCCCAACTTTCATCAAATGACTTCAGATATTTCTGGAGCGACTATTTTTGGTTTGGATTTAGGTGTGGTTTTAGTCTGTGACAGTTCTGAATCTTTCATTTCATTTTCCATCAAAAACACCTTCAAACATTTCAAAACCACCCAAGAGACTCTCTGGGATTATTTTTTTCCCCCAAACTGTTGTTTTGCCTTTTTTTTCCAAAGATCTTTTTCCAGTATAGAGTTCTTTTCATTAGAGAGAATGAAATGCAAGAATTGGCTGCCTCTGATGATTCATAATTGTACATTTTGTGGCTTCAATGACAGGATTTTTTTCTTTTGTAACAGGCATTAATTTATCAAAGCAACACAAGTCTAAAGCTGTCTTTCTGCCTATGTATGGTGCCACTTATCACAAGGTACAAATGTAATCATTTCCCATCTTCTGTTTACATAAAGGGAACAGCGAGGTCCAAATGTAAGATGTTATATATTGTAAAATAATAATCACTGTAATAGGTGGGTGCTGAAGTTGATTACTGACTTAAAGCTTGTAGAATAAATGTACAAGGAGAGGGCTAGAAGCAAGGAAAGATACACAGAATACATCAAATTTAATCAGGCAAATGTATCCCTCCAGGCTACTTTGTCTGACCTAAGCTTTCCTCTGGGAAACCAGAGTTCAGAATAGTATTTCTGCAATGTAATTTCAGGTGCAACAAAGTCCCATTATAAAAGAAGCATGGAAGCTATTTCTCACGCTGTGATTTGCATGGCCAGAGAAGCAAAAGCCAGGCACACTGTCCACCCTGGATCTGGAGTAAAATATCTTATTTCAGACTGCTCAAAAGCCTCTAATTCCATTTGCCCACAGCTGTGCAGTGTGGTCACGAGAGCTATCTTTAACTGAGTCATATCTCTGGCAGGGAAAAACCTGTCCAAAAAATTATGTTTTCTAGGTTTCCACTGAAAGGATTTAATACACTTGAGCCAATCAACAAACAAACTTCCCCAAGAAGTAACCCTACAAGGTGGCTAGCTATGGCTGCTGCAGAAAAATAATGGGCCATTACTATATCCCTTGGAGGGATTTCTGCAACTAGCAACGGGGGGCAAAAAAGGAATATCAGAGCGATTTTGCTTCCAGATAGAGGAAAGTTGCACCCTCTCCTAGATGAATGTTCCACAAACATTCAACCTTAACTCTGAACTCCCATTTCTGTAGGCAACAGCCAAGTCCTATATTGGCATTTGAAGTGAAAAAGAGAGTTAATAAAACAGCATTATTTGGTTGAGTTCATCTCTGAAGTTATGCACAAGAGTGTGACCAGGATGGAAGAAATAAGGGGGTATCTTGTGTACATTACTATGAATATTAGATTGCATATTAGGAAGAACTTTTTCACTGGGAGGGTTGTTAACCACTGTTCTAGGCTGCCCGGGAGGGTGAGGGAGTCCTCATCCCAGGAGATATTTAAAAGCCATGCAGCTGAGGTGCTGAGGGCCGTGGGTTAGTGGTGGGCTTAGCAGTGTGAGGGGTGGGGTTGGACTTGATGATCTTAAAGGTCTTTTCCAACTGAAATGATTCTGTGATTCTACAATTCCAAGAATACAAGCTTGTCAAAGAAAGAGGTAGCTCAATTATATTAGCCACTGACACAAGGCACAGGAGAGAAACAAAGTCTTCCTAGGGGTCCATATTAACTACTCTCTTCCTCTCTTTTTCCATGTCAGCTCTGATCACCTGGGTAGTCTGGGATAGAAAGGAACCTCCCTCTGTGCAGGTGCAGCATCAAGCCATAACCAGAGGGACAAAATATTTCAAGCAACAGCCATTAGCCTGTTAATTTTAACTCACTGTTTACTACTTTGACAGGAAACACATTAAACAACCTCAGCTCTCAATTAACAAAATCCTTGATGTGGGGCTTATATGAAATTTGGTATCAAACATTGTTTAAGCATGGTTCTGTAAATACCTTCAGATTGCATGAAGGAAAGAGATTATATAGTAAGTAAATACACTTATCACTCATCAAAAAATAGAAACAGCTTTGTTACCACTTTTTTAAGTATCTGGACAAATGTAACAATGCATCATTCACCTATAAATTCCAAAATCTCTCCTTAAAACTTCTTCAACGTGGATAATGCAAACATATCAGTGTCACATCATCCTCCCAGCACCCCTGGGATTGGCAAACAATATGTAAAACAGGCTTTTAGATGCCCTTTTAAATTTACTTGATTTTTCACTTCCCCTCCCCTTTTGCCCTCACTCAGACTCAATTTATAACAGACCAGACTCAAAAAAATCCTATTTGACTAGTCAAGGTTCTTCCCCTCTCCCACCCCCAAATCCAGGTTTTATTAAAGAGAACACATTGCTCATGCAACCTCACATTCAGTTCTTGGCATCAATAATTTAACCACAAGCTGACTTGGTTGGCTATGCTTACAGAATTGAAAGCCATCCCACCTAGTTTATTATGGATGGGAACTCCAGAGGGGGAAGGATAGAGCAGATTCAGCTCGCAGTGAGACTGCCCAAGAAGCTCCATCCTTAGTGGTTTTATACAGATCCTCTGCAGGTCTAATGCAGAGGAGTGACAGCACCTCATCAGTGCAATTTCCACCGCTCTCTGCCGGCATTCTGAGTGCTGCTATGTCTGAGTTTCTGCCATGAAACATCATTTCATTTCCCAGAGGATCAGAGCTGAAGAGGTTCTCGATAAGTTTGCATGTTCTTTGTTTGGACCTGATTTAGCATTCACATCAACATTAACTTCTTTCTGCACAGAACCATTTCCAGTGTAATTGCTTCTGCTGCATTCCACTGACTTACTGTGCAGTTAGACACTTTCATAACAACTGTAACCGAGCCAGAATAGTTTCCCGACAGACTAATTATTATTTTGTCTGTACAGCCCTTGCATGAGAGAGAACAGGGCTGAATATTTTCTTTATAAACACCAGCTTTGCACAGACTGAAAGGTTCTCTTTGCTCTTCAGCATATATAAATGCTGCAGTTACTAGGTGCTGCTTTTTACGTTTCCAGGTGCAGATCCTGAGAAGTATTTCACTTCCACTCATAGAGAAGTTTCTCAAGACACTTTTCACAAGGATCTCACTTCTCTAAAACAGGCAAAGGAACAAACCCTGAGCCACGTGTCATTCAGTCAGCATTAATCAATGTATGTAAGCACATATATATGTATTTATGGATAATTAAGTACACACACACACACATATGTACACATATGTGTATACAAAAAGCTGTCCCAGAACATTTCTGTACAAAACCCTGTACAATCCACTATAAGCAGTAAGCAGGACAATTAACAAAAGACATCCAGAATCTGCAAACAGGACTTGAGAAAGGATGTTGAGTGCAATGAAAGGTTGGTACTATAAGTTGATACCCACCATAACACGCTATGGTATCGTGTGCCTATCAGGGACAGACAAATGGCAATCCCTTTCCCAGTGGCTATGACAAGCCTGAATGCTTCCAGAGAACATCACGAAGCCCAAATCATGTGGAGAAGTCCATCAGTATTAGGTTGTCACTTCGAGCCCAGAGTAATATGCTTTCTGGCCTTCTGAGAATCAAATTTCTGGCTTGGAGTTAGAAGGACACAATTTTACTCTCAAAAACTTTGGATTGCAAAACATCACGACAAACTGTCCCTCCAAGTTCTGCATCTATCAAACACAGATGAGAAACCCTCGCCATATGACACACATGTTGACAAGACCAATTCACCTCAACATATGAGGCACCGAGGTATTAACAATGAAAGATGTAAGTAAAAAATACACAGTGGCAGGAACTACAGCTGCCTGATGAGAAGAATCTGACAGTTCTTTCTGGTGATGAAGATTTATTCAGAGGCTCAGGAATCCCGAAGTTCAGCTGCTTGTCTCAACCCCCTTGGTCGTGAATAAATATAGGATTTCTATGGTCACATCAAAGATAACACAAAAGCTAGAGGTAAGGGAGCTGTGGTGAAGACGAGAATCTGATGGCATTTTGATATTCTGCTATTTATTCAGAGTGAACCCAGGAAACAAAGAGGCTGACAGCTTGTTATGCAAGCAGAACTTTGCAAAGACAAATTGCATTCCCTGTTGAGATTGCTGAAGATTCTAAATTCAATATGAGGTTTCGGTGAAAAATTAATTTGGCACTTATTTGCTACCATCTGCTCCAGATATTCCAAGTGGGTACTAACAACCTATCACTGACATGTGAAGGATGTGAAGTTGTAGAAGTAACCAGTATGGAAGATGATTCCTGTCTCCAGAAACGACAATCTGTCTCAAACACACCATATCCAGGGTTTCTGCCCTTCTGAAAGACTTCCACTATGAATTAAATACAGGATATGTTGGTTAAACATCATACCAACTAAAGTTCTATGGTTTCAAAGTTCAACTGTGATTCTAAGACTATTTCTTTTGCACTCTGTATTTAGCAGTAAAATATTGGCAATGGATTGGAAGGAAAGGAAAAAAGGAAAGTGTAGAAGCAGCATGCTCAGCATGCTGTGGAAAAAAAATACACATTCCAAGCCCACTTTACTGTCCTGTCCTGGCCTGGTCCAGCCCTAATCCTGCACAGCATGCAAAAGAATTTCACTCCAGCAAGAGAAGAGGAGTGGAAAGGGCTGGACATAGTCTTGTCCTCCTGACTGCTGGTGCTCTTTTTCTTCCTCAATACATCACATTCACCACTTTCTTCCCACCACAAAAACAAATTACTGTTACTTGTTTTGGATTCATAGGGGGACCAGCTCCTCAGGAGCTAAGATGCAAGGGAAGGTAGCTTGGGTGCTATGTGCAAAGAGCTGGATGACTGGGAACAGGCAGGGGAGTGAGGAGACCCTGAGAGAGATTTCTCCCAAGGACTTCACTGCCCTTCATCTAAAACATCAAATAGTACTACAAGTGGCATGCCTTTATCTTGAAAGATTTAACCAGTGAAGTCTTATCATCACCCTCACTGTTACCAATTTTCATGTAAGTTAGAGACATCCAGTCTGATTAAATATATAAAAGCCATCCAATTTTAAAAGGAGCAGCTTTATAATTTCAGAAGACAAATCAGAGACTGCATCTAAGACTACCTGGCAGGGAGTGTTTGGAGAAAGATCTTGATTGGCTAAAGGTTTTGCAGATAACTGAGGCTTTGCAAAGTGGTTTGATTTAGTGCCTGGAAAAAGAGAATAAACTCTAGCCACTGAATGTGTGGACAGATTTCATACTCCTGGCTGCATCTGCCTGTCAAGGAAATTCTACTTTGAGCTTGTCACACAAGTTAAACCACCAGCTTTTTTTTAAAGAGCTCCCTGCTCCATGACATCATTCACTTTTTGCATGTTTATTTCAGTGATCAACATCAAACTGCAGACAGTACTTTGCAGGGGATGTAGATAGGCCAGGATCCTGTGGATTTACAGAGGAGTGCAATTAATCTGCCAACAACCTATAGGTTAACTTCTCAGCATGTATTTAACAACTAAAGGTAACCAACAATTCCAGAAACCTGACAATCACCACCCTTTGTAAGAGTGAGTTAGAGATGACAAAAGTGAATCAAAACCTCCCTGACTTTTTTAAAATTAAGGGGAAAATCTGAAGTGAGGATATTGTGACCTTGATGTCACAGGGTACAGCATTTAGAAGTTTCTTTGAATTTATCCCATTTTCTTACTACCTTTCAGGCATCTATTTTCTTCTTCTTTCATCTCTCTTCATTGTGCCTCACCCATTTCTAGATATAACATTTTTACAAGGAGAAAGATGGAATCACTTAATGTGTCACCACTATCTACAGTTTTCAGCAAAAGATGTCTAAAAGGACAGACCTGAAGACAGGAATTTTAAGTCTGCTTTGCCTCATGCCATACACAGCACACTGACTGACATATTGGGTGTTTTTATCCCTCCTACTGAAGAGTGTCTCGACTGTTATAGGACTAGTTTTGCCCTTCAATGTTACAAAAAGTTCAGAGTACCACTTAGAGATCACATTCATTAATGCCTTCAGCCATTCAGGACTTGGTCAATTCACACTGCTAACATATTTCAATGCAAATGTGATACAGCATAGACAGATCTTCAAGTTCCATTGTCACATTTTTCTTCTTCAAATACAAATAGTTCTGTTTATCCCCAACTCAGCAGCCAAGCTATTGATTAAGTTGGCTTAGGTCAGTCCACCCTGCAATTCCAGCCCACACCCTTACATTGTTTTCCAATAGCTTGCTTTATTGACTTCAAATTCTTCAGTTTGACTTTAGGATCTTGCTTTTAGCCTTAACCCTGTCCTGTGTTCTTCGCTCAAGTTTCATTTTACTATTGCCTCAAATTGTCTAAAGAAATTGTAGATGAAGGTAAAGATGTGTCTTCTGGACTAAAAGGGAAGAAACTAAAGACTAAAAGGGAAGAAACTAAATTAAGCATCAGTAGAAAGGCATACAAGGCCTGTCACACGCTAGTTGCAGAAGATACATTTTTCAATCTAAGTGCATATCATGCCATATCAAAAGCAATCTTCAAAACAACAACTTGTACCATTTCCTCTGGTCTACTAAAACTATGTAGGGAATCATTGATCCTCTCTGCATAGCTTATCTGGGGACCTTTGATATCCAGAGTCCTGAAATGTTTTGTATTTATATGGGTGAATTACAGACAGCGGCTCTGATTTTCTACCAACTCACACTTTGTTTGTGCATTGACATTTGTGCTGAACAACCTGTAAAAATCTCATTATTCCTCTTGGGCAGCATTTTTACTCACTTTCTCTCACTTTGGAGATTCAGGCACATGAATCACACTTGAGCTGATTCTGGGAGACTCCTACCTGTGAATCTGAGGGCAGAACTGGACTCTCACAACACGGATGGTTCTGATACAGGAATCTGTAATTTGAAAACTCCAGTGGTGGCTACACTTGCAGCTCTCTGCAGCTGAAGTTAGCATTCTGTCAACATACTTAGTTCATTCTATTTGTATTACTGGAAAAGCAAGAGAGATTTGTGTGTGAATAGTTCTAAATATATATATTTTCATTGAAGTAAAATACTGTTTGGGTTGGTCAGTAAAAGCTTTCAAGAAAACTATGCTTCTGCATGTGTTTATTTCTGCAAAAATAAATATTCTATTATTTGTGTGGTTGACAGTCAGCTTTGTTGTAGTTCCAGATGAAAAAGGGAGTGTGTTGATTAGAGAAAATACAGCTATGTTCCATCTTCCTCCCCTGCTGCAATAAGAGAAGAGCATTTACATATTAATTCCAGGACTGAACAGCTGCATTCCCTAGAAAGCACCATTCATTGCAGCAGTGAGCCCCTGAAAGCAGGCAGAAAAAAAAAGAAAAAGGAGCTGGCATAAAACTTAAGGTGGATAGAGACACTGGGTTTGCAATTCTTCTGTATTTCCAAAAGTCCTCTTCATTTTAAGGCATGCACTTAGAGGCTTCCATATAGCTTATCACAAGAGTATTCCAACCATCCGGTATGCAAAAGCAATGCTATGATTTCCATTTCAGAACAAGGCAAAACAGAGGCATAAAGGGAATATTTACTAGATTTAGAAAACTATTTACCTATAAATTTCAATCTGTGTTCTATGTAGAGAGCTGGGTGATTTGCCCAGGATTACACGAGATCCACGGCACAGTCAGAAACAATTCCCATCTCCTGTTCCCATTTCCAAGCCTTATCCTTTACCATAAAGATTCATGCTTTTGTTAGATATATTTAAAATGCATTGAAAACAGAGATACATAGTAGTTGTTTTGTCATGAACTGCAACGAAGGCTGAGGTGTGTTCTGTGCATCTACTCATCTGTGAAGGTGGAAGGCAAAGGCTACTTCTGTGAAGCACTGAGCATTAACAATACCATCACTTATTATTTTCGAAGCGTTGGATACTATTAAGATGAAAAATGATAAATTCCTGTTTTAGCTGGATTTGTCACTCATGTTTCCAACTACCTCTGCCATTAGTGATTTCCCCTGTGATCAAGAGATGTGAATGAGAATAAGTAGCCTCCCACTATGGCCTCAGAAAGAAGAATTAGTGGGAGAAAAGAAAATCTCTCTTCATTCCCAGTATACTTCATATATAATCTTCCTGGCATCAAAAGCATCAAGTTAAACCAGAAAGGTTGTGTTAGAACCAACTGGAAGGATATTTCAGGATGGAGTTCTATAAGAATAGTAGCATTTACCATTAGAAAATACAGAAAAATCAGCAACTGAAGGTCTAATTCTGGAAACATTTCCACTGCTGGCATCAGTATGACTAAGCAGATGAACAGGGACTACTTTTACAAGCAATGAGGCTGTAAAGTTTCACAGTGTACTCATCTAGTTTAAGAAGCTCTCTGATTTCCCAGGTCACCCCTCTCACTTTGGTGAGTGACTCCTATTCCTACAGGTACAACTGCAGATTCAATCAGTGCAATTACATGGGTTAAAAATAACTCCCCAAAACACCATTGTTTTTCATTCTCCCCTTTAGAATTCAATCACTGGTGTTCTACTTAATGTTCACTACGACTGCAAGCGACAACAACAGAAAGCTTCATCACAATGTTTTAAAAGGAAACGTTTAGCAATGTTTTAGAGAGAAAAGGAAGCATTGTTGGTCTTATTAAATATCATTAATACCTACTGGCCTTGAGTTAAGGACTTGGGAACCAGCTGAACCACAAGAACTGACAGTCTTCAGCAAGTTACACTGCCTCTTCCTCAGAGCCACCAAGCATATTTGCTCAGTCTCCCAGCCAAGGAGACTTTTGCAGGCCCCACAGCCTGCAACGTGTGGTAGAATACTGTCTTTTCTACAACTCACAGAACTCTGTGCACAATATCTGATTATTTATGTTTTCTGCCAAAAAAATGTATCCTACAAGCTAGCAATACGAATGAGGAGCTGCTTGGCTGTCTTCTGGAACTTCCAACGATGTTTTTATACAGACTTTTGATTATTCCTCCTCCCCTGTACCTTTTTCTTCTTCTAAATTGGAACTTGATGGAACTTTTGAAAGATTGAACCAGAAGTTCAAGGCAAAGTAACTTTTTTTTTTTTTTTTAAAGCTTATTCAGCTGTAGCTATGAGATCACACAGTAAACTACCAGGAACTGAAATCATGCAGAGGAGAAATGGCAACTCTAACAGCAAATGTACTTGAGAGAACAGTGCTCAAAAAGAAAAAGAGGAAAAAGTAAACATAAAAAGGATTCTAGCATTTCCAGAAAGGCCAGCACCTTTCTGTTAGCCTCCTGAAGGACTCAGATGTGATCCTGTGCTACAAGATTTTTAAAGAAAACATACTTTGACTTTGCTTTTTTAATTTCCTTCCATTTTGTAACAAGAGATCCTGCTCAGGCTGGCAATTAGCAACAATATCCACCATATATCATACTGTGCTCAGGAAAGCAAACTGGCTGTAGAAGAGAACATAGACAGGAAAAAAAAATCATACCTTCTGCTGAGTTCTTTCAAGAATTATTTTCATATTTGCTGCTTTTCACAATGGAGCATTCCACCCCCTGGAGCAACTGAATGTGAGTGAGAAAGGTTGTTGCACTTCTGCCCTGCTCGCCAAAGTGACCAGGAGTCAGTGAGCCTAAACTCAATGCTCTCAATGGTCATTGTGCCATTTCCACACTTCTGCTCCTCTTTGGTATTGTTCCTGTAAGTGTAAAAGAAGTATAATGATTGTGAATGACACATTTAAAAATCATACTCTCTACATTCTTTAAAAAGCTCTGCCATGAACTTTCTGCAGAAGAATAATTCAAACAACTTCTGCATAAGTATTACAAGTGCAGGAACTCTCATCAAAATGCCTCCACTTATTAGTATAAGCCTAGCCTGGAGAACTCCAGCATCAATTACACATCTAATACTACAGAATTTTAATGTGTGGAGGAAGCCTGCATTTTCATCAAACATTAGGCTCAAGCAATGCCTGACTGAGCAGTTCAAAAGTGCTTCTTTTAACTAGAATACCGAAAGCATGCGCTGCCACAAACTTGCCTATAAATAATCATTTACTACTTCATTTAAATGAAAGATGTTTCTTGCCCACAGTACCTTTGTCACAGTCATGACACTGTGGTTTTTGCAAGTTCTCTTTATCTGAACACAAAACTAGGAGAAAATGTTTTGTATAGTCAGTGAAGTTTGGTTTTTTCAAACCCCATGAACTAAAGAATTACCTTCAATGACATCAAAGAGTTTGTTTTCATTGTTTTCTTTCACAGCAATCTTGTCAAATCCTCCCCCCAGTGCAAACACAATCTAGGGACATCCCTCTTTATCTTATCCACCCTGCACTCTTTGCAGAACCCTAATATTCCTCAGCCTCAGGAGATCAAGGTGCCTTCCCAGCGTGCCTCCATATGAAAAACCACGACTGCATCAAAGTTCATGGATTTATACCTGTTAGCACTAAAGCAAACACGAGTCTGACTTCCCTCCAGATGGCAAGCTGGCAATCCTGTGTGTTTGATCAAAGAATCCTTTCTTTCATCTTGAAGTAGAGGCAAGTTATAGGTATTCACCAAACAGGGTGCATGTATTTGTTTAAGCAATTGCTCTGAAGGGTCAGGATTTACAGGGGTTAGTTGATGGGGTGCCTCAATTGTGTGCTTGTTTAACCAAGCTTCATGGTACCTGATCTGTACTGTTTGGTCAGAACCCAAAAAACAAGTGCCTGGGTTCAGCTGCGGATCAAACATGCCCCGGGCTGACTTTATCCACCTCACTTCTGAGCTATTTGGTCTGAGTTACTGCTTTGCAGGACTGATTTACTCCATATGAAATTAATAGCAAACAACATCTCATCACATTTTTCGTACCATAGAGAAATAACTATGGTATCCACACACTAAATAAACAGCAACAATTCTTGTATAGAGGGCTGAGGGAAGACATGTAGAAAGCAAAAGACTACAGAGAGTCATATAAAGATTACTGTCACGTATGATTCTATGTTAAACTATATGAAGATTGTAAAGTCCTGCTACTAATAAATGCATTTGTGTTCCTGCCAGCAAATCAAGGTTTTGCAGTCCTGTGAAGCCCAAACTCAGACAGGCATTGAGCTTTGGTCTTGGTCCAACAGACAGATTCTGAAGTGCTACAGAGGTATAAAAGGCATTATAATAGAGCCACACCTAAGTTCTATGTCCTGAATGGAAAAGAAAAAATCTCTGGATTCCCTAGATGAGAATTAGATTTGAGTGTATGTGAATAGTGTTAATTAAGTTTTTGCAGTACTTCAGAAGTAACTAGTCACAGCAACACAGTTCTGACTTAGTGACTTAACTTCTGACTGAGCAGCAAAGTGCCAAACAGATTATATTCTGTATACATCACTGCAGACAGTTACTTTTCACTGTTCACCTGCTTGTGAATGCTGCATATTATCTGGAAAACTGACATCTTTTGATCCCCTTTAATTCATTAGAGCCTCGGGTAATCTCAGGGTTAAGGGAAAAGAAATCTACATTGCCACCCCCTCTCAATTTTACAAGGGTAAGAATGTTTATTTGAAAGTAGAAATTTTCACAGGTTACTTCTATATGCTTTTTTTTTTTTTTTCTAAGAAAATTGCAAGATCAACATGCTGCATCTTCACCACCACCACAGCCTTAAAAAATCCCTGTGTCAACTCAGACTTGGAACTGAGCAAATTGCATGCCTTCAGGGTACAAAGTATAAAACCTCAAAAGCACATCTACAGGTGAGTGAATATTCTTCCCTGTTATTCCACAGAGATGCATTTAGGATGCATTTAACACTATTTGAAACTTTATACCTAACTCTGACTTTGTTACTCACAGTGAATAGTAACCCTACAGGCCCTGTCAAAACATGATTAGATTTTCAAACTAGATTATATATGCTTTATATCACTGAAAGGTCTCAAAGATTTCTTCTTAAGCACGTGAGAATATTTTCACGCTAAATTATAGCCTCATTCAAAGTGAAAAGATTATTAGACAAAACAAGTTGCAGACCTTATATAAATTGACTGGGATTCATCTTGAGAGAAGAATGTTTTTTAGTTTGTCTTTTCCTGTTTAAGAAAGGCATTAAAAGTTCTCAACCTGCTTCTTGGGAGCCAGATTACTCAAGAACACTTTATCTGTCACTGCACTCAGATCCAGCTACTGGAATAAATTAAGCCTTTCTTCTGTTAATGCTCAATTGACCCTGTGCTGCTCCTCCTCCTCATTTGTCCTAACACATTTTTTTCCATTTCAGGCAGAGAAAATCCAAAGGTAATCGTTCCGTGTCACTGAGCTAAGTCCTGATGTTTGTGCCTCTGCAATACAGGAAAAGGAGCAACGGTGATAACACAATTAATTTCCTTCTGTCTCAAAAAAGATAGTCAAACTTTCAGAATCTAACGAAGCAAGCAGCAATAGAAATCAGATGTGGTTATTTTCCAGGCATACCATGCTGTTCCTGCCTGCTCAGCTACTTGTCATTTCCTCCTGCCACGGATGTACGTGGCCTGTAGCGCTGGCCTTAACAATTCACACAAACTTCACATTCATCTTCTCTTTTTGCAAGTGCAAAATGTTTTATGTTTATTATTTTCTTTAAAACAAGCCATGATAAGCATTTTTATGATCATTTAATTCACTTTGATCCAGGATTAGTCGATTTCTAACACAATAAGAGAATAACGTCACAATTTAACAAGAAGCTTCAAAAAGTGAAACAGAAGACCTCAACGCATCTGGATGTCATGGCAAGTATACATTTGCATTCTTACATTAGGCAAGATTTAATTCTAGAATTCTTTATCAGTCACAGTGCAGAAAGTTTAGAGATATTAAAGGAAGTCTATTAAACTGAAGGGATATCGGTACCTTCTGAGAACTCAAATCCAGCCTGAAAGAAGAGACAGATCGAACTCACTTTCTGGCCTTATAAAGCAAGAAACTGTGATATAAAAATAGGTAAACAGGACTCCTGTCCTCTGAATTAAATCTCAGGGAGCAAACTTGAGGGTATCTTATCACGGTTGTCAGTGACAAGGCAGAGAGAAAGCCTGCAGGCCTGGTTGTACTGCTGTTATCAACTGCAAAATATCAGCAATTTTAAATGTCTGAAGTGCATGCTGTTTATGTTTTAGCACTACATGTACTACTTCCCTAAAACCATTTTAAAATACGTTTTTTATCTTTATTTACTTCATCTGTAATCTGAAACAAATAGTGTTACTTGCTGTTGTATGAATCAGAAAGTGATAAATAAAAAGTCATATAGAAAAAATTCTTTCATCCCTCAATTTTATTTCACGTGAAATTCTGTCTTTAGGTTCCTTAAGGGCCCATTGACCTAACTTGTAAGAATGAAGAGAAATCTAGGTGAAACTAACCACTAACTGAAGTGCATTTGTGTTTCCCTTTTAAGCTAGGGGCCTGTGATCTAGCAGAACTTATATATGTGCTCTCTAACACAACATAATAACAAAAAAGACACTTACATGAAGCTTTTAGAATGATCTGCCTCATGAATAAAACTTACACCTTTCCTTCTGTCCCAAAATACATTTGGTTGCATTCATTCAGGATCCCCTAGGCCCATCTGCAATGTCTCTCAACATATCTAGCCTAGGTGCTAGTGGGTTTGCTGTTGTCCTGTAAGCTACTGTAACATAGGATGAAAAAGAACCCAAAACAAAACACCAAAAACATTTTAATAAGCACACATACAGTTTTGAAAAGGTATCAGAGGCATAACATATGCAACTCTACCACCAGACACTGGAACTATGCTTCGTTCCAAACGTTTTGCCTTGGCCGCTCCCCTCAGAGTTATTTCTGGAGGAGTATCTTGCTTGTTATTGCCACATGGCAAAAAACAAAAAGACATAATGGCAACATTCAGTGTTGCTCAGGATATGGACTCAAGCTTAAGCCACAATTATTTCATGCAAGTGTCAGGGAGCTTGCTCTTCATCCCCACAGCTGGCTGCTCGGCCATTCCCTACTGCAGCGAGATCTGGGCAACAGCTAACGGATGCCGCTGTAGCCTGTAACTCCAGTCCCACACTGCAGCAGCACTAGTATCTTCTCCCAGAGTCTGCTGGGATTTTAAAATCAGGAGATTTTAAATATGGGGTATTCAGAATGAAATAATGTACTTTTCTGCTATAGGCTGTGGTAATTATTTGCAAGCTGCATTATCACCTTTCTGAGCAAACACACGGGGTCATAGCACAGCATCATCATCCATTACTTTTCAGGAAAGCTTTTCTTTTCCCTCTTGTTAATCATTCATGTTTAAACTTCTGATGTTCCTTATTATTTTTTTTACTCTTCTGGTGTAAAGCAGTGGCCTTGCTGTCCTTTCTAAAGCAGCTTTTCATACCTGCTAGACAGGATAAATTACCACCGGTGGGATGCTGGGGATACTGGCCTGTTACAGCCACTCAGGTCTGCAAAGTTTCAAAGGCCAGAAACAAGCATTTCCTTTTTCTGCCCCAGAGAAGGGAAAAAAGAAAAAAAGACACAAAACTGGTTAAGTAACCTCTCAAACCACACATTTACTGTTTATATAGATCCCTTTACAAGAATATATAAACACCAAAAGTCCAGAGTGACTGAGGATGGAAAAGAAAGCCATGTTACTACTGCCATAAAGAAAAGGCAGCAACAGAGATTTGGCAGTGGATTTCAGTGCATTAAAAACACTAAAATCTCATAGATTAGAAAATACCGTGAGAAGAGCATAGCAACTGACTATTCTTGTGCCTTAAAAAAGCAGCAAAGAAAGAGGCCCCTTTCAGGCTGTGAAGTGACAAACAGCACTACAGAAAGTTTTCGTTAGCACATTCAGCACGTACATGAAAGGAAAGTCCAACTTGAAAAGCCAATTAACTTTACCCATTAATGAACTTGATTTAACTTGAACTAGGTTATCTAGTTTGATGCTCAGAATTTTAATGTATTGATTCAGAAGTCTGACCTCTAAGAAATTTTTACTATTCCAGCTCATGATGTCCATCTGGGTCATCTTCTAACAGCCCAAAACAACAGAATATTTGTTTTAAACTGTACTAAGAGATTCTCTTTTACATGGTTCAGACTGCCAGATAGTCAGATCAAGTTACATCTGTCCCTCGGTGGAAAATCTACTCCTTATAGATGACAGTCACAATAAAAAAAAATGCAAATAAACCACAGTTCCAGGCAATTTAAATCCTTGAGACTCATTCTGAAAATAATCATCTGTGTGACACCAAAGATATGGATTTTGTCAGGTCACTCTTTTGTATTGTTCACAACACAAAAACAGGTAAATTATCCACAGCCAGAAAGATTTTTTTCTATTTTGTGACTACCCTTTCTTGCCCTGCATACTGCAGCACTCAAGGCAAGCAGCATCACTGATTCTTCATCTATTTTTATGTTGTTAATTAATTGCTCATCTACTTTTTACATTGATTATTCTCTCACCCACATCTTTTTGCTCATCTACCTGAGCACCGGATACAGAGTCTTCTGAGACCTGAATGTTGTGGGTATTTTCCTGCATATGTTTAAAAATGAGCTCAAAAGAGTGAGGCACCCACTCCCTGGATATCAAACAGTAGTTTAGTGCTAACACTAGTAATACAGAAGACAGAGAAAAGCTGTTACAAAAATAAAAGAGACAGCCATCTCTTCTGTTCTTTCCGGATAGAACTTCATGTTTCATGTTTGTGAAGCAAGTAGAATTTTTAGATTATATGATAATCTAAAGGGCATTTCCAATCCTAAATCATCACTGAGACCTCAGACCTTTTGACATGAACCAAGCTTTACGTTGCCAATGCAGGAAAGCTTTACTTTGTACCACATTGGTTCACAGACCATAAATAAAAACAGAAGGCACAGGGAATCTGCTTAAAATGGAGGAAGAAAACAGAAATGGTTTGTAATTGACAAGTCATTGACTGAAGTGATAACACTTTCACTGAAGGTGTGCTTGTTGCTAGTAAAGAGTCAAAATTGTCATCGTTTTGTGAAGTAAACAGCCTAACTTAAGAAAGTGGGACTACAATTCATTCTTGTAAATACATTGCTTGACATAGAAATGATTTATTTTCTTAGGTGTAATATTCGTGACGTCATCATAACATTACAGAGTAATCATCTGCAAAGGTGCAATGAAAAACATAGAGAACTCCAGTAAAACAAAAACCCAAACTAAACAAACAAACAACACAAACCAAAAGAAAGTCATAGATTTCTCTTTGGGAAAATGATACAAGCCAGTAGGGTAATTTCAGCTCACTAAAGGGTACATTATCATCATTTGTTACTCTGTGTTCAGGCATCAGTGAAGCCAGCTTTCCTGTTTGACTCCAAGTGAGAAACCAGTCTTACACACATTGCAACTACATTGTCCGTGATTTCAAACATTCAACATGCTGATAACTGAATGGTAGCAAGGACAAAATAGCACATGTAACCTCAAGCCCGCAACATGAAATAGGTAAATAGAATCTCTAATTTCTCTTTTGCCTTTCATTTCATTTATTTAGGAAATGGCAAAGAAGAAAAAAAATGAGATTGTCTAACCTTAACAATATTTTTGTACTTTGTTAAGTACAAGTACAAGCAACTGTAAGTTCCACAGGACAATGTGGCAAATATAAGGCTCAAAATATTGAGAGACTTAACTGATCATCAATTGTCAGAAGTTTGGCTTAATATGAAAGAATAAGACACCTTTGTCTTAAAGATGTTATTTCTTTATGATTCTGATCTTTTTCTAACTCCTATTTTTCTAACCTTAGTTACATTTACTTTAAATAAGAGTTTGGACAATTTTAAATTAGCTTTTATCACTTGAACCAAATGGGAACTAAGTTTAAAAAGGCCAGGTCCTATCCGGAGAGCGATGAGCAAGTGACTGAAATCTGGCCCTACGTATCCATCAAACATTACTCTGCAAAAGTCATGGCTATATTTCTGTCAGATGGGAGCCCTATTGTCCTATGCCCCTGAAACAGAGAATGATCTCTGGGTAGTAAAATTTCACTGGAAAAAAACACTTATGTGAGATTACATGGCACTGAAAACACGAAGACACAACTTTAGGCTGTCATGCAAGATATAGCCTGATATCTTCCTTCCTCCTTTCCAGTGCTGCTACCATTTTTCACATCTACTGCTCTTTTACACCATCCCTTGTAAAGGTAAGCAGCAAGTGTGAATGCTCAAATCTGTAAGGAAAGGGAAGAAGTAGGGATTCTGCTGCAAAATAGGGACAAGACAATTAGCAGATGCCAGAAGGGAGGCTTAAGCAGAGCTCCCCAAGAGTCTTGTGGAGAGAAACTTGCTCCAAAATTCCTTTTTTCTTTCTGAGATGTTTATGGATCTTGCAGAGGGATCACAGAATCACAGAATGGTAGGGGTTGGAAGGGACCTTTAGAGACCATCTAGTCCAACTCCCCTGTCAAAGTAGGTCCGCCTAGATCAGGTCACACAGGAACGTGTCCCGGAGGGTTTTAAAGATCTCCCAAGAAGGAGCCTCCACACCCTCCCTGGGCAGCCTGGGCCAGAGTTCCCTCACCTCAATAGTGAAAGAGTTTTTCCTATGTTTAAATGGAATTTTTTCTGTTCCAGCTTCTTTCCATTACCCCTTGTCCCACTACTGGGTACAACAGAAAAATAAGATGCCCCAACCCCCTGACATTCATCATTTAGATATTTGTAAATATTAATGAGATACCCCTGCAGCCTCCTCTTACCTAGACTAATCAGCCCCAAGATAAACTTCCCTTATCATATCCACATGTACGTGACACTGCCACTGTAGCTCAGTAGCAGCATCTTGAAGATACCAAGTAGAAGTTACAGGAACGAAAGTACATCACATTTTAGTGCTTAATTGATGAATAGATGTTTTTGCCTCTCCTTTGGCATAGTAGAAACCAAAACAAACCAAAACAACAAACAAATCTCCAGCTTCTGACCACCTTGACTATTCTTTTCCTAATGCTAATTAGAAAGTTATAAAGCCCATGAAACCTTTGAAGCTGGCCTCCTTCATCACATTAGACTTGAAAGCCAAATGCCATGGAGACACTATAAAAGAAAAATCACGAGCTTTGGATTTTCTCATTCAAGTGGATACCAAAATAATAACACTGCTGATGCTAAACAATAACTAAAGTGGAAAATGTAAAAATACCTGGCAATAGCTGTCAGAAATCAAAAGCAGCTATAGGATCTCTGCACTGAGCAAAGAAAGAGGAAAAAAGGGGATGTAACAGCAGACAGAATAACCTTAGTTTTAGGAAATGAGACACAGCAGGGATTGGAACGTTTGAATTGGTCACTACTTCTTTTCTGGTTATTTCAGTTAAATAATACATTCTAATATTTGCAATCTCCTTCCCTTGTCTTGCTGCACACACAGACAGATCATAATTCTATCTTCTTCATTAGTACTTTTAAATGAATTTATGGAGTAGAGTTATAGCAGCAACAGCCTACCTGCTAACACCAGAGTTCTCGAGAGTATTCAGAAGTATTCAGAACACAGCTCTGACTTGTTTATTTATTTACTTTTGCCAACAGGAGTCTTGCATCAGAAGCCCTCCTTAATCAAGTTTTCTTTTTCTCAGGTGAAAAAGTACATGAAAAGCAAGGAGACTGGAGACAAATGCAGTCTGAGTGAAGGTCTCAGTGAGTAGAGATGAACCAAATGGTACAACTGTACTTATTTCAGTCATTTTCTGCATCAGTGTAGTCTTCTCCTTCTCTGATGCAGCATTAAAGCAGTTTCCCTATATTACTTTCTTCTGTGCACACAGCTGGTATCTCCTGTACCAAGCTTAATAAAGTATGATCTCTGAGTTACTATACCAAGTCGTTTTATGTCTGTCAGAGAGGTATCATCTTCCAGTGGTAGATATCACATGAGTACACAGGAGATGAAAGCAAGCAGTTGTCTCTGATGGAAAAGAAGGGGAAAAAATCCTACAGAAAAAATCCATTCCCAAAAGAAAAGCCCAATTAGTGATTTTTTCCCCCCTTTCTGATTAAACTAAGGAGAGTCAGTTAAGCACCAGGAGTAAGAATAATAACTGAATTTACCAGAATATGTATGTACTAAAGAAATATTTAATTCTGCTAGGAGAAGACTATGACCAATTACATTTGGAAAAATAGGTTTGAATGGCAATGCTTTTTCCCTTGAGTAACAGTCCAGTACACTTATTGGAGGCTCTTGGAATATACAGGTACATGGAACAAACCATCTTTCTTGACATGAATTCACTGAAATAAATTACAGGTTTTAAGTCTTAGTAAAATAAATTCAAAATTCAACCTGATTTTTGTATTCTGTTCTTCCTTCCTATCATCATCTGGGGGGCTGTCTCTTCTGAGCATCTGTGAGCCATCATGTCAAGCTCTGGATATTAAACATACACGAAGTTCTCTGCAGGCCCTAATGAGTTGCAATGGAGGTCATGTTCTGCACTGCACAAATGTCATCGGAGCGATTCCTTGCAACGAGAACTGTGACACACCTGTGTATAAACACTTCTGACAGTAAACATTACAGTAAATTTTGCTATTTCTTTTCTTTTCTACAGCAGAGAGATCCAGAATAGCAAGGCAGCGGGGTTTCCCTTGTCACTGCTAATATTGGTGACATTTTCATGCTTATTGTTCCGATTCAAGTTTTCTGACCAAGTTTCACAATAAAAACATAAGATCTGATATGTGAAATATGTTCCAAGAGCTTGGAAAGCATCCAGATGACTTCCAAGTTGTATTCTTAAGACTTGTGATAACAATAAGTTTCTCTAAATCAGCTAAAAACAGTGCATTGCTTTTTAAATAACTTCTCTTTTTTTTTTCTTCTCTGAAACAACAGTGAAATTAAGATCATTCCTCGTGTTTCAGTGAGGAGAAGAAAACATATTCAAATATTGTTAGAGGAAATAAAACATTTCACATATGGATAAATGCTAGCTTGCTAGCATGGCAGGAAGACAAGCTGAACAGGATCATTTCTGCCAGAACCATTAGCAAATTGCCTTACGGTGATTGGCTTGGCTGCGAGTCTTAGATTCTTGGGTTTTATGGTTTGGGGTTTCTTTTTTTTTACCTCCTCTGCTTTGTTTTGATTTGGGGTTTCTTTGAGGGGCAGAGAGAGAGATCAGGAAGAGGGAGGATCAGGGAGTTTCATTAATCCACACATAGCTTGTATGTTAAGTCATTTCTTCTGGATATTTTGCTACTTAAGTACATCTGGCTTTGTTTAGTATCAGTTTTTTAACTGAATCGTATTTTACTTGCAGTAATTGACAACATTCTAACAAAAAGCTTGAAGGAAGCAGAGGCTAAACACATTTTATCCCTTACTGTCCATTCCATACTGCTGCCACAACCAGTGATTGTGTGAACATATTATTGCCTCTTTCTGCTTTCCTGGAAACTGGGAAGCCAGAAACACACTGTAAACACACGTGCACGTGCAGACACCTACACACATGGATACAGTACATTCTCACAACATCTATCTCTTTCTGGTTTTCAGCAACTCCTCTATTTTGCTTTTTTTGCTGCTTTTCTGCATTCTCCACTACATGACATCATTTGTCATTATGTATATCCCCTGCTGGAAAGCAGCCAGAACAGATTGTTCTGAACCCCTTTCTCCATCTCACCACAAACTCGGTTTCAAGCCCTTCCTCGAAACACTTAATCCTTCAGCTATTGTGAAGTGAACATTAGGGAGGAATCTGAAGCCATGACAACAGCTTGTTGCCTGAAGACTCTGCTCCGGGCCACTCCGGAGGTGTCCCCGGTGCCCAGGCCAAACAGTTCAATGCACTCAATAACACAGCTTCTCATCTCGATGGGGCACTGGCTTTAATGTCATTCATTTCACGAGGGAATCTCGAAGTAGCTGAAATTTGGGTTCAGTTCAGCTCAATGCATGAATGTTCCAAAGTTTCTTTGAAGTTTGAAAAAGCTTCTGAAGGATTCATTCACATTTCTAATTTGGGCAACAGAAATTGGTATTTCTGACCTTTTTAATTCTGAGATATGGAGACTGTGCAGAACTATTTACAGCATTTCAATTCTTCAGTTCTGATATTTTTCAAACAGCTCAATTTCTAGACATTTAGTCAGATTTAAACAGGAAAACAGTAGTAGTGAAGGTACACAGCAGTAGAAAAAACCTCCCAAAAAATACAAACAACAAAGAAAAATGGCAAAAGCTGATACCTAGGAATCCTAATTATCACCACAGGTACAAATACTGGTTGCAATGCTTTGTCCTATGACAATAGCCCAGAATACCAGATGTTAATAGACCACAAGAAATTCTTGGATCTGCAAGATGCAAATTCAACCTGCAGAATCTACCCACATGGCGCTTACCAAGTCACCTGACCATTCTGAAAGGATCACCTAGGTAGAAATTCAGAGTGACAACAGAATATATGCAACATCATCATCATGAACAGATGATTTTTTCCTTCTAAGAGCCGTCTTTGTGTAGCCCATTGAATATTTGGGAGAGTAGATGTTTGCCTTCCCTTTTTCCCCACTGTCTAGAATAAAGCACTAAAGGGACAAGAGGTTGGGTTTTTTGGTGAGGACCTTCACGTTTTCAGACCAGTCAAACTCAGAATATAGACTTTCATTTAGAAACAAGGGGTCAACAAGTAGAAGATCCTGCACCTAAACAGAATACTTGAGCTACAGAGTTAATAACATACAGAGCCCCCGTCAGTCAGCATGAACATTCCTTTTAGAAATCATGAAAAAACAAACACTCCTTCAGCAGCAGAGATAGGCGAAAGGCTCGGTATCCCAGGACTAACGACTTGCCATTTAAAAACAAACACAAGTGGAAAGGCAGTTCGCTTTTTTTCAGAGCCCAACTCCTGGCAGCATCAGAGTTAGGCGTGCACAGGCTGTTCTGCAAACTCGGCTGGCTGACTGGATTGTTTGCTCTCTCTGCGTGAGCAGCACTGAAACCAACGCTCAGGAAACATAAGGTACAGGGAGTTGGTCGGGGAGAGAGAGAAGTCAGGATATGTCAACAAACTAATGAGATCAGTGCAAACAGCAATAGCACACTCTGCTACAAGAAGCTCGTAACTTACTTTCTAAATTCAGGCTGTCCTTCTAACATCACCAGCCCCCTCCTCCTCACTTGGGCTTCTGGCTTCTAAAGCAGCACGAGTAGACGAAATACATTCATTACAGAGAACTCCTCCATAAATCCTGTAAGTTAGCAATCCCAACATTAAAAGTTGTCTGTTATGTTATCTGATTGCTAGAGCATTCTGCAAATGTTTCAGTGCTTAGCATTTTATATTTGTGCATGTGAAAAATGTGGTATTCTTTCACTCTCCTGCTCCTTTTTCCCCAACTGGGATGAAGATGATAAGGGGTTTGGTTGATAACGTTTCATTACATCCTCTCTTGTCTCAGCTAAAATTTCACAGAGTACTTTATGAAGACCAGAAGACTGAAGAAAACTTACTAAAATTCAGTCTGCCTACTGAAGGAATAGCACATCACTCAGCAAAAGGTCTCACTCTCAATGGAAAACAACTGCAGTGGGTGCTGTGGTTCTCCATACAAACATAACTTAACTATAGAAACTTCAGTTGTACCATTTTCCTAGGGGTGCCTGTCTGGAAACAGCAAAATCACACTGCAAAAGAGTAAGTACATTTTTTTTCCCTTCTGTATATTTTGTCAGTGAGCCATATGACACAATGAAGTAATTAATAGAGCCTGTGGGAATAAGAGCATCCAGCAAAAGGGCTTCTGTTATCCTTCCCTGAGTAATGGACATGACTGAGCCCGTTCCACCCTTCATATCAACTTCTACAGGGACACACGGGCACACAAATGAAAGGTGCAACGACATCTACTGTTTGTAGTAAAAAGCGACTCTGTTTTCCTGAGAACAGGCACATCTACAGGCACAGTATGGTAACGTTTCTGTTCACTAAGGAGAAACCAAGATTTATTTATATCAATTTCAAGTATGTAATAATTAGAAGAGAAATTGGTTCAGAATTGTTTGTGTGGTATGCCATCAGGCTTGCTCATGTAAAGCCTGCACAGAGTTACACTCACATTCACTCTTAATTAAGAATAAATAAATTAGCTACTTCATCTGGAATACCTACCAGTCAGAAATTGTTAGTTAACATCTAAAACCTAACTGATCACACACAGTCTTGTAGTCTCAGTTCTGGCTAAAGTCAATTCCTTCACAGAAGGAACTGTGCCTGCATTACGTTCTGGTTTTTTAATCATATAAAAAAGTGTGGCTAAGTTGTCAATTCTAAGTGACCCAAACTTATTTACATGCACACAGCAGAGAAGAGGGTGTTTATAATAGCTCAATACAGGCAGCCCCATGAAGCAAGCCAAGCATTCCTGCTGGTCTTACATATAATCAATGAGCCTGCAGTGCATTCACTGATGAATTGGACAATGAGACTGAGGGTCTGAGTCATATTCAATCAACTCCGTTTCCAGCAGCCTGTCAGGGATGATGGCAGATCTATTTTGCAGTGCTGTACACACATCAGCCCATTTGGGAGAGTGTATTTTCATATGTGTGTGTGTGTATAAATATAAGCATGTATATGTATGAAAATAAAAGTGTGTGTGTGTGTGTGTGTGTATAAACAAAGAGATTGATACATCTGGGTTTTTTTTTTTTTTGCCAGAAGTACATTTTAATGCAGCTCTTTGTTTGCCTTTTCTTAGCAACTGTAGTGACTACAGTACTGGCCATCCAGAAGAGGTTTTTCCAGCCTTCAACAGAATTAAAGTACAAAGAAACGTATTCATAAAACTGTGGTTGTTCAGACTGAAGATAAAAACATTACAAGAAGATGGTAGATGCTCAGCTAAAGAGATGTGTCTCAGGGGCAGACCTCTAAACGGTCTATTAGATAGGATGAGATAGTAAATCCAATTTGCCAAAATGCAGGCGTGCTCCTCAAGGTTTCATGCTGTCAATATTCTATACTAGCTTGCAGTCTTGATGGAGTTCACATAGTAATGAGCATGAAAACTTGGGAAGGATTTGGCTATTCTGTAGCCAGTTGCCTTTTGTCTCATTAGTGAATTAGTGCTCCAGAATGTGCTACACGCACCATCTGAACAAACAGCCCTTCAGGTGGCAGAGCTGCGGTAAGTGACCACTGACAGCAAATGCAGGACCTGTTCCAAGAAATGCACACTTCCTAGCTTTGCTATGCTGGAAAAAGAAATAAAGGATAAAAATAACCACATTTTAACCACTTTTTGCCTTTCAAAGTTCCAAATAAGGTTTAATGTGGGGAATGGACAGTGCCTTCAAAACAAGTAGGCTGCATTGTAAGAAACAAGCATTTAGAGTAGTGCTGAGATTTTCACTCCTTAAACTTGGGACATTTCCTTTTTTTCTTAGCATTCCTTAAACTGAAGTTTTCATTCCTTAAGCTTAAGGTCTTCACCAATTCCACTCCCCTGATCTTTCTGCACTTCTGCTTATTGGACTTCAGGATTCTGACCTCACGCTCTTTGAAGCAGCATCCAGCTCAACAGAATACTTAGAGAAATATTTAAGACAAATGTAAACAATCACTTCCAGCAGAACAAAAATACAAGCAAAACAAAAGAATTCATAAATATAGGGACTACACAGGATATAGCAGCAAGATATGCTACAGCCACTAGCCCTGCCTCTTGTTTCTGGAGGGATCCTGAAAGAAATTTGTTCACTTCCTTTTGAGAAATGTAGGCCTGTGCTTTTGTGGGCCAGACTAACGGCACACCAGTGCCAAAGTGGGTGACAGACTCTTCCAGGCACACATTCTCACTGCTGCAATTCCACCTGCTCCAATGCACATGAGATTCTCCTGTGAACTTACATAACCCATTAAACCAGCAATTATCTAGCCCAAGGCAAAAAGAGTAGGTAGCACGGTCAATGGAGTAGCACGGACAGAAGCAGAGGAAGTACGTAGTCATGAACTCATATTCACTCAGTTGATTGGTTGTTACAGCCATAAATCCTCTTAATCCAATTTTCTGAGGCAGCTCTGGAGAAAGAGAGAATCTGGATGACACTATTTGGACCTGATGGTTATCAGAAGAGGATTCCTTTTATTACCACTATTTGGCCCAGGTTCAAATGATGGACACAGTCCAAAGTGAGTGATTTTTCCTGCTCCACAGGGGAATAAGGTCCTGAGAAAAAGCCCTTTGAGCAGCAAGAGGAAAAAAAGTTGTCCTCACCGGGATTAATCTAAGGACTGGCCACTCTGATTGTAGAAACCTGGGATCTGGGTGCATGTTGAGTCCCCTGCACTCAAGAAAGGGAAGTTCGTGCTATGGGTGATACTCAGATGTCAGCATTTGTAGATGTCAACATGCAGAGGGTTTTTTCCATCTTTTTCGTAAGATCAGGTGGTGACTCACAAGTTACTTCTCTGCAGCAGGCCTGCAAATTTGTTACCACTCAACAGAAATCAGGCTTGGAGTAAATGACTTGTGACAGTGAAGGTCCTGTCCTCAAAAGTAAAAGATAGGGAAGCAAGGTGTTGGTTGTTAAGGGAAAACTAAGGACCAGAATTATACAACATTGTATATTAATTGTCCAAAGAGCTTCCAATAGTTACTGCAAATGGCTGCTTTTGGACTACTGTTACAGAGAACTATTATATCATTAAAAATGCATAGCCCTTGGCAACTGGCTTGTGTGGACATGTTGAGTACCTGACATTACTTGACAATTAACCCAAGATTAAAAAAAAAGTGTAGTGTAGACAAACTCCTGGAGGCAAACTCCTGGAGGCTTTGCACTTTTTCTAGCAAGACAGGATTTTTTTTCCCAAGTACAGACAGCAATTAATATGACAAAAAATCTAAGACAAAGCTGTGGCAACATTACCATACTGAGACGTTACAGTGTGCAACAAAAATCACCTGTGGTTCATATGTAGTGGAAGGAAGAGGAAAATTCTCCCTGTACCTCTGACACTTCTGCAGGATTGAGACTGCAGACAGCCTGTACTAAATGCTGTCTGAGCTGGGAACAGCCTCGTACGCTTCACCAGCGTGCTGTGCTGAGAGATCAGAAAGATGCCCATTTCAGCAGTGACCTGATTAACTCACTTTGAGACAAGCAGCTCACTTCTCTGTATCCCGCTAATTACATTTCAATCGTGCAATATCCCCTCACTTTAAGTTTTTTGAAGTTAGCGCAGACTTTTCAGCTTCCACCAGAGCAGATCGAGGGGTTATTACTGTATCAGAAAACCCACGTTCTGCATGCTGAAGAATATGCAAGAAGGTGGTAGCATGTTAGGAACAAAACAGGATTTCTGAGCACGAAAATTATAACCTTAAATAGAAGGAGGCTTTTACTCACTGCTGTCTTACACTGAAATCAGCGGGAGTTTTAATGATGTTGAGTTTTGCTGGTATTACCAAAGCCAAGAGTATTCTATAAAAATAGTAGGCTTTTTAATGCCTTCTTATCTCCAAATATAGGACAGCATATCTTCTTTCTGGGAAACCTGCAAAGGAACCCTTGAATATAAAAACAATTACAGTGCATGCAGTTAGGGACAGCTCAGCGACAAAGTGGATACAGATTTTCCTGGGAGACATCAGAACGGTGGGGAGAGAATGGATCGTGCTTTTGATATTTCAAAGCGACCGAGCAAGAAGCACGAGGCACAGAGGACAATTAAATAAATAGGTGGCTAACATACATTTCTGATTGAGCCACAAAGAGAAGAGAGCTAGGTCAGACAAACTGTATAAAGGTGGCAGCAAGGAACTGTTTAGAAGTTACTTGATGCAGTGAATAACGTATGGGTTTGAGATTGAAAGGTTTCTCTTCAAACGACACTTTAGGGTATGAGCAATAAGCATGAGGTTCTAATGTTGAAATCTATTCGAAGGGCGTTTGAAAACATCTGATGTTCATATTTCAGTTGTCAGCAAGGCTCTGAAGCTTTGATCCTGCACTTTTATCTTTACCTGTTCTTCACGGAGATTCCAAGAGCACTCATTTTGCTGGTATACAGTTCCCTGCCTTCTTCCTTTCACTGGGTAGCTGACATATGCCCTTGGATTGAACCATTTTCTGTTACTGAATGGGGTTTGTGGGATTTTTGAGGGGGAGACAAAACACCAGCTCTTGTGTGTCCATTGGTATACAGGCTACCCAGGTCTCATATATCCTCAATTTGTAATTTTGATCCCTTTATCCCCATATTGGATTGTGTGACACTTCAGCTAATACAGTCAGTGCAAATTTGCTTCAGAATCGTTAACAAATGCATGAAGCAAAATTATCCCTGATATATCACCACTGAAACCAAAGTACAAAATTGGAATTGTCTATAACTAGTCCCGAATTCCCAGTGTTCCTAAATATTTGACACATTGTTTATTCATTTTTTCATCTACATGTCTAATTAGATTGTCTAGCCCCTATACCCATGGTTTATTGGGGAATCACCAGTTACACAGCTAAGCAAAAATATCTGCCATCCTTTATGTTCTGTTTAGAATACTATATTCCACTTTTTATACTAAGTGATCCATCAGAACTAAAATCCACCTCATGAATTTTCATTTCAGGGCATTTCTCTTTCCACTTTTCTTCCTTCCCTGAGTACAACCAAGGAAATAAGACACATTAAGATTTGTTATGCTTTAGAACAATTGGAAAATTAGAGTAAACTGAAGGCTTCAGATTCAGGGAAGTGTGGAGGGGAATCCTTAAAATTCTTGAGAGTTCTTTCTTCATTTGATACATTTTATTCATTTATACATATTATTTCCTCTTTGTATTCAAGCAGGAAGACTTTTGTGATACCTAATGTTATCTGTAATACTGCATCACATCAAGATCATGGTTTCTAACATGTAGAAGCTTGGTTCATATTTTATCTGTTTTCTAGGCACCATTTCTTAGAATTTTCTTGCCCCAATCAGCAACAGAAGTGCCACAATGTTATAAAATCATAAAGCAGTAATCCATGGTTTCCAAAGATTAACATTTCTTTCCTGATTTTTTAATCATTTACTCTTAGGAGATGACATCTGGATTGTTTAACTCCAGAAACTGCAGCTATCACCTTTGTAAGAGAACAATCCCAGACTAATTTTAGCTAGGCTGGACCAGACCTGATGCTAAAACGTGTTTGGATTGTTTACATCAACCTTTGCAAAGAGAAGCCCCACTGAAAAGCTCTACAGCTTTCCTTCCCAGCTCTTTCACTGAAGTGCAAATAACTTTGTAGCAATCTCACTTCTACTCCAGAAGGCAAGGCATGGGGCATTCTGTCTCTGGGGGAAGACAAAGACTCATGGATGCAGTAACTAGTAACCGTGGCACCATGAAGATCCACTGCTGGGTGCAGTAAAAGTTATTGCCCCAGAGCTGACAGCCAGGGAACTCTTAAGAGAAATGAAATGGGTTTCACAGTTGTGTAATCTCCAATATGTCAGTATTTCCAACTTTGGCAAATCCAAACTTACTGCATACATTCCCCCAAGGTGGTGTGGTGTGGTGGTGTGGTTTGTAAACAGCTCCCCCATCTTTTGCACATGATGTTGCGAAAGAACAAAGAGTCTCCTAATGTGTCTCCTACTGAGAGAGTAAAAATATGCATAAAACCTAAAATACTGCCCTCCTCTGATAAACAAGGTCTCTGGATTAGTAGTCTGCTGTCAGCATCATGAATAGTTTTATTTCTACATTTTTCAAGTATCCCATTTCTATCAGAGGAAATCACAGAAAGGAAAATAATTTCCTAAAAGGAGATGCAGGAGCTGTTGTTCAAACTTCTAGCAGGCAAGGCTGATGTCCAAGAGGAAAACTAAATACATTTAATGAAGATTTTGTGGAAAGACACGTCACTAATCATGTTTGCCACCTCAGCAAAACTTAGAGAGCCTTCACCAATAACAGGAATGACTCCACAATCATCGTGCTAAAAGAGCATTCAAGGGTTTAATGGTGTCAAGAAGCTATGGAGAATGTCAGGCGAGAAACTGATCCGACAGTACATGACAGACATTTGATTTAACTACTCCATCTACTGGCAAATAATTATGGCTAGTGTGTAGAGATACAAGTGTTGCTTATATGAAGCTTTGTCTACAGAAAAGACTCTCAGGCATGTTCCTCTTCCTTGAAAAAGCAGCAGATAACATTGTCATTGGCGTCGTTCCCTTCCACAGTTTCCATACCCTATGGTTTACATTAGCACTATGTCCCATTTAAGTGGCACAATTCCAAGATGAGCTTTACATGAAGGGTGTGAAGATTTTTTTCAGTGTAGTTCATAAACATGTGAGTTTTATCTGAGCTGTATCACGATCTGTTTAACTTTATTTGTAGTCCATCATGTAGATTCTTTGCCTGTGAACATGTCCAGACTTACGGCAGATTACACAAAGCTCCACCTAAATACTCTTCACAACCAGTGTGCAGGAGTGTGGTCAGCCACAGCAGCTTTGCAAAGTACAGGTTTTCCTTTAACTTCCCTTACAGGCAGTACGTAGAAGCAGAGCTCTGAGACAATATGTACCAAAGACTTGGGATCTAAAAGACCCAATCAGAAGCCAGTGACTGGAGACACAACTGGCTGCTTCTCCGTCAAATTACAGGACCCTGCTACTTAACTCTCCACAAGACGTGACATCATCTCTGCCAATCTCATCTTTCTCACCCTGAACATCAGGGAATTAATGATTTTGCAGATAGTGTTTGTAATCTAGTAACCTTTCTGCAGGGCTTCTGTTTTTTAACACGGTGCCTCCTAGAACCCCAACCAGCCTACAGTGTCACATAAAACTGGTAAAATGACCTATTTAACGTTTTCTACTTTTCATTTCTAAGAGTTCTTCATGATACTATTTCTTACATTTTCTAACACACATTCAACACAATGAAAAAGGCAATTTCCTTCACCCTTGGGGACAAGTAAAATCCACAAACCAGACCAAACCCTTTTCCACACTCCTGGCTAGCCTCCCAGGACAATGTTGCCTGGGTGCAGAGGCCACAAAACATGCAGCCATGCTCCCCTCAGCAGGTCCAGGAAAAGTTTGTTAGAGTCTGGGCAGAAAGTTGTGGGAGGAGAGGGGAAGTGACAGCTAAAGCACTCGAGGCTGTTTAGGTGTTGCAAAGTAACCCATAGCCCACCTCAAAAGGACTGCTGGAAATGCAGAACAGTTAGTACAGTGGACTTCAACTGCTTCCAGGAGTGTTTCAGGCTTTGCAAAAGTGTAATAGAATTAGTTTTTATCTTCTGTACCATATCTGGAGATGTATCTTAGAAGACAGACCTTATAAACATAAACTCCACTTCTACATCCTCATACTGTAATCTACACCCTTTCTTGTAGATTTGGTCAATGAAATCCAAGTGCCTTGTCAAAACAATGTTTGGCTTTTTAATCTCATTCAGTGTCCAGCCAGAAATGCAAGTTCCCCTAATGCTATTTACTATGGGTAAATACATTCTTGATAAAACTATTGCAATTTGGAAAGTACTCACTCTTATCTCCAAGTGAGCAGCACACACTTCACCTCTCTGGTAATACATCAGACTTTAAGTGAAATTACAGAGTTGCTCAACCAAAGCATTGACATTGCTAAATGAAGGAGATAAGAATCCATGGATCTACTTTTTTCCTAAACATGATCAAGCAAAATCTATAAACAGCCTGAAGCCAGATTTGAACATTGGTTCATTTGAATACAGAACATACATGTCCTAGAGAGGTTTCTCTGTAGTATGTCCTGATGTCTGAGTTTGGACACGACAGATTCTTTCTGCAGCTCCCCCTTTGAGATTTTGTAATTTCAAGATGATTCTTTGTGCAGTTTCAACAGATTTTCAGTAACCTTCACCTCCTGTGGTGGCCTCTGAAATAACACTGTTTAAATCTACCTCACTTCAGTTCACCAAATGCCTCCAAACAGTGGGAGTAACTGTGGACAAATATCTAGTTAATTAATTGGTAGAGATGAGGGAAGAGAAGAGGATGGAGAGTCTTGTTCAGATTTCTATCAGACCCAAGAGTACATCTCCTTTTCAACCTTTCTTAGTTTTGTCAATATATCAGTGTCTAAAATGTGCAAGTCTATAGCTTCCAGCTAGGGAAAAAAATGTTAGCTGGTGATATTTCAGTACAGCACCTTTAGAAGTTTTTAAACATTTTATCTGGAAACCCTTATGGATTCTGGACAATCCCCTACCCTTGTGCATTATCTGTTTCTAATTAGCCTGTTGAACAGCAGACAGAACTTTAGCTGCAAGAAAGGACCTTTGTAAAAATCAATAGCAAGAGTTAAATACAAACTGTGCCATCTATATTGTGCATACTTCTTTCATGATTTACTACTAACTGTTAACATGAAATTGTCAGTGACTAACCTAAATATATTGCAAGAATAATATCACATGTGGAAGAAAGAAATGAATCCTCTCAAGTGGCTCCACTGAATACTGGATTGGTTGTACTGTCTCCTTACTCCGTTTTATAGCAAAGTTGGAGCAACACTATATCCTTTATACTTTTAGGCCTGTGTGCCTTTAAGTCGGGCCTGAGTTCCTACCTGTGTCAGTCTAAATGTGACAAGTGCAGGAACAAAGACTGCAAGAAGTGAAATAGGTCTGTGTGTGCCCATAGAGCACTAGGTACAGCTGCATCATTTGTCATGAATCTCACTAGGAACAGAAAATGTCATTTTGAAAGGCATTTTTAAAAGCTTCCCCCCCACAGCCCCCCATATTCTTTCCAGGCACGTGGGTAAAAGAAATGCTAGAGTTATGCCTCAATTTGGGATATCATTTATCTGACTGTTACTCTGATGCTCAGAGGCAGACAACCCTTTGAAGTTCTGATTTCATTGAGAAAAAGAAAAGCCGAATTCTAGAGGAAATAAAATTATTCCAGAATGACTAAAACACTCAAAATCTTGGATGATGCCTCGTGGTTTGGGTTTTTTTTCACCTTGTAAGAGCTTAGGTGTGTATAGAGCTCTACAGGAGGTGCTGTGAATTTCAGGTCATGCAAAACTACTTCTGGAAGCCAGAAAGAACTGCTTCAAGTTAGCTATTCTGCCCTCTCACATCATACAGGTTATAGACTTCATCCAGTAGTTCATACATCAAGATCGAACTTAAAACTGAACAGCATTTCTTTCAGAAAGATAGTCAAGCTTTAAAGAGTTCAGTAACCTGTGCTAAAGGGGAAAAAACCCCACCAAACCTCCAAACCACAAAATCAAAACAGAGCTGTTACAGACCTCAGAATGTGTAGTTCATTCCAATACCCCCAAGGCAGCATTTACTTTAACCTGAGCAACTCCAGGCTTATGCTTATTTAGCTGGATCTTAAATTCCCTATGGGACAGTTTTCCACAATTTCCACTCATCACTTTAGGAGACTCATAGATAGGCTCAGAACACACAGTAGAACATGACCTGAACCAGTGGCATCCAAACTCACTCCTTTGGTATGGATCTAAAAAGAACATGTCCTTACGTAAAAATATTAAAGGCTTGGGAGCAAAGTCTTTTGGTTTTAATTATTCAGATGTCTTTAAAATATTTAATTGATGACATTTCTTATGAGAGACTGAAGACAGACTAGACAGAACTGTGTGCTTTTCCTCCCTGTTTTGCACAAAATTCTGTGAAGTTATTTGGAGTTGCAACTTAAAATAAACTATCAGCTAAAAATGTTAGGTGCCTGGACAAACAGTTCTGCACTTCTCACAAGGCAGTTCAAAGCTATGAGGACTTGAAATACCATCATTTCACACTGAATTCCTGAGATGATTCTATGTAGCTAGCAACAGGACAAGGGATGAAGTTGGAACACAAAAAGTTCTACTTAAACATAAGAAAAAACAATTTCAGTGTTTCAGTGAGGGAGCCCTGGCACAGGCTGCCCAGAGGGGATGTGGAGGTTCCTTCCTTGGAGGGCTTCAAGACCCACCTGGACATGTTCCTATGTGACCTGATCTAGGTGAACCTGCTTCTGCAGGGGGGTTGGACCAGATGATCTCTAAAGGTCCCTTCCAAACCCCACCATTCTGTGATTCTGTAAACTGAAAAAGCTCTACCAAACCCCCAAAACTCAAATCTGTTTCCAAACAAGGCAGTCATTTTGTATTGTCCAGGGTTGAGTCCTTGTGCCCTTGCTGGCCTGCAAAGGGATCCCAGGTAGGCCTCATTACCCTGCCTTAGTTCCCCGTTGGCGATAGGCCTGCTTCAGAAAGCAGAGCTCTCCACACAGACAGCAAAAGTAAAACCAGCATTTATTTTGCCTTGAATATGGAATTTTTTCTTCCTGCCACTCAAGCAGACCCTAAACACACCTCCCTCTTTTCCCAGATAACAGCTTTATCTATGAATTGCATCACTCAAACACTGAGATCCCTCTTTCTTCACTTCTCTGCAGCCTCAGACAAGCAGGAAAGTTACAACTTTCAAAGGGAATGTTTTTATTTTAAGCTCAGCTGTACACTCCAGTCTTTTTAGGTCAGATCACTTAGAACAGAGGGTGTATGGGGCGGGGGGGGGAACAACAAACGTTTTTAACTGTCAGTTGGAACTGAATGAAACAGCAGAAAAAGAGGCAGCTTAGCTATTGGTTTTGAAGTGATGGCATTTGTCTGTGAGCACATAGCCTACGAAAGGCGACAGCTTCTAAAATAATGGTACTGTAGCAGGCACTGAAATGTAAAACATATGTCACACTTTTCCCTGCTCACAGTAAGGTTTAAAATATTTATAATGCTGTACCTTTCCCTGAAAGCTTTCTGCAGCTTTCCTGGGTTCACGGCTAGGTGAATCAGCTCCTTGGAACCGCGCTGCAATCCGGATTCATTCCTTCATATACAAAGAGGGGGGCAAATTTCAGGGTGCAAAAGCATGGCTATGCAGAGCCCCTAAATGCCTGTTTTGTCAGTATACATTCATCCTGACTTGATGTTTGCTTCTGCAACAGGATTTCATTTCTTTTTTTCAATTACTGTTTCATTTACAACAAAAGATGAGAAACTGACATTATTACTTCCTTCTGCAGGGTCATCACAAATTGGTCAGGAGAGTGTGATCTAAGGCTTTGGATTGTGTAAAAGGAATACAGGGTGTGTTTGTGTGTGTCTGTCCCTGCATAGGAAGGGTGAGTTAAATGACGTGCTTGTTTTGCTCCTTCTTTAATGTGTGTGTTTGATTAGCATCAGAGAGGAAATTATTTTTTGAGAGTAAAACTAAAAGGGACATAGACTATTCTTTTCATCTAAGGAAGCAGAGGGTCTTAAGAACCATCTGCAGATTTGAGCTGTGGACAAACACATCTCTCTAACCTCAAGCCACAAGATACTAAAGGGTACACTTCTGTTCATCATCCATACAAAATGTCCAGATTTCCAAATTAAAAAGTTACTTGGCAGATGATGTGATGGAATTTAGGTATCAAAAAATCCCAGGAAACCAGGGAAATAGAGGCAGGAGGATGTGTGTGTGCAGACTTTCATATGAATACATGGAAAAAGTTCTTTTTGAAACAAAATGAAGCAAACGTAGTCAAATGTGTGCATCCTGCTGAAGGCCTGTCTGAAACACAAGTCTTAAAGACTGTCAAAGGCAAGATTCTGGCATCTCTCATTTGTAGCAGAGACCTTATTTGACCTGGATGTAGGTCAAATTGTTGCAACACAGGACGCAGCACTGTGCCTTCTTGTCACTGAAGGTGCAGTCTCATCCCTCAGCAACTCGCACACCTCCCGAGAGAACAAGGGACAGTCCCACAGACCACACGCATCTGGTGGTGTCCCCCAGCATGTGGCCACCATGGCCAGCTCTCCCTGCTCTCTGCCCACTTGAATTGTCAAAAGTGGCCATCTCACTGAAACAGGAGACAAGACTGAGTCTCTCTAGAATGCTGCCTAAAACTCTTAGAAGATTTTAAGATCTTTTTTGATCAGTGCTTATTTTTTTGTTTAAGGTCATTTTACTCAATCTTTTTTTTTTCTTCATAAATACACAAGCTCCTGTAAATCTCTTTTTACTAAGATCTGAGATGCTCGTATATTTACCTTATATAAATGGTGGGTGTCAGGAGGTTGGGGCATCCCTTTTTTCTATAGTAGCTAGCAACAGGACAAGGGGTAATGGGATGAAGCTGAAACACAAAAAGTTCCACTTAAACATAAGAAAAAACTATTTCACTGTTCAGGTGAGGGAGCCCTGGCACAGGCTGCCCAGAGGGGTTGTGGAGGCTCCTTCCTTGGAGGTCTTCAAGACCCGCCTGGACATGTTCCTATGTGACCTGATCTAGGTGAACCTGCTTCTGCAGGGGGGTTGGACTAGATGATCTCTAAAGGTCCCTTCCAACCCCTACCATTCTGTGATTCTGTGTAAATAAAAAATATACTAGAAACAATGATAATATGTGCCACAATAAAAATCCCCTGGATTGCCAATACTATGTCTAGATTTGCAAAGGTTTCTTGTTTAAGCCATGTTTTCATTTTATGTTGTACCGTAAGAATTACTACAGAAGAATTTCCCTTCATTAAATTCTATGTATTAGCCAGTCAAGATGAGAACATCCTGGTCTCTTTAATGTTTCCAGTTATTTTTAATGCCTAAACTCAATGGGAAGCTCTACACACAACTTAACACTGCTGCGTTGTATTAACATAACCCATTGCACCCAGAGTACTGCTGTGAATCCGGTGCTAAGAATGTGACATCAAATCAAGACTTCCAAAAACCTAGCACACAAACTTGTTCAGAATCAGACAGATAATATTTTGCCTACCACCCGTTGTCTGGAGTAGATGAGGAATGACAAGACAGAAAGCTCTGACAAAATAGTCCAACGCCTTCTGCTGTGCCTGTAACATGACTCAATGCTGAGCTGGGAGCTGCCACTATGTGACAGAAGCAGGTGAAGCTGAAGATTTATCTGTTCTTGGCTGCACACACAGCACTCAGAGAGCCAGTACATTCTCATGTCAAAGTACTAAGCCTGTGTCAGTGGTATTGAAAGGCAAAGTTTAAAGAGCCCTGAATTAGATTATTACAAGAAATTCTGTGATGTGATCCTCCTACTTATGCTGCCTGATACAAAAAAGACTGAGCTGGAAGCTGCATTATCGTTCCACACAGAACTTTGGTGATGTGTTTGAAATCAGAATGAAGAAACTTCTTGAAATCTTTATATAAAGGTTATTTTAAAGAATGAGAATACAGCATTATATTCTGTATGGGGTTTTACCAATATTCATGTGACTCATGAAATACACAGTCTCTAATTAGCTTTTCCTATTACACACACCAAAATTATTTTCATATTATATAACCATAAATCACTTTCACCACGACTCAGAACAAAGTGATCACAGTCTAAATGTGGAGCTAGATGTCCAAATTTCAACAAAACTACATTCACAGTCAATATTTCACATGATATTCAGCCTAGTGCAACTCTCTTAAGTTTCTATTAAACTTAGACAAGCATCTAAAATGTTATGTATTAGGACTAAGTTCATGGAACTCTGCTGTCATCTACAGAGAGCAATAGCCAGTCCCATACCCAGACAGAGGCTATCAGCAGCCTTTAGTTTTCTAACTAAAACAAACACACAAATCCCATAAAGATAAACGCTGTCCCCTGTTTTCTGATCCCAATATCCTCCTTCCATGCATCACTTGTATGGACATCCATTTTCCTGTTTTAAGTTACACTTTGCTTCAGCTAAGAATCAAGTACCTGAAGATCTTTTTAGTACCTAGTTCTCTAGTAATGTTCACTAAACCTTTTCCTTCTCTCTACCCTGAATCATTTGTGGTGCATGGTAGCAATCTGGACAGCAGGCTATGCAGACGAATTTTTGCAGATAATTAGCTGAGTGGATGTTCAGCAGAAGTGGGTCATACTGTACTTGTTCCCAGATGGCACTTCTCTAAATGCATAACGTTTTGAAAGAGGAAAGAAAGTAAAAAAATCTGAATGATTTTAAAGGTTTAGGAAAGGTTATGGAATATATGCTTTCCGTGTAGGTGGATAATAGGTAGACAAAGCATTTCACATATGCAATGAATGGACTGCATTTTGCATCAGTAGATTAAAAAGAGTGCTTTTAGGACACTTGTCAAGCAGGAGAGACAGCATAACTGCTGCAGATGCAGACCTACACTGTCTTAGAGTTGTCAATGAACTATGACCAAAGTTGTAATTGATCTACAGGCACACATACTATAGCTACAAACACTACTTCATGACAGCACCATGTTTAGGCATTCACCCATGGGGCAAGCCTTGGCTCTGCAGCTTGAATGACAGCTACTGTATCCAGTGCCATGTCCCATTGCAGCACAACTGTGTCACTGACTGACCCATGTGAAGTCCAGCAAAAAAGTCACCACAGAGTCCTTGTGAACAAAAGAGCAGGGCTCTCCTGTTTCCTAGGATAGGTCCACGTGCAGATAAAACATGCTGCAGAACCCAGCAGCAAACAGCAGAAAGATACTGGGAGACAATACATAAATAAGCAAGCTACTATATCCTTCCAGAATTATTGCCCATCTTTGGTGGAAAGTCAAGGACTTGGCAACACTTGACTTAGACAATGAGTCCAATCTCAGTAGTAACTTGATACGTTTCTCCACAATCGTGATTATATCAGTGACATTAAAAGATGGAGAAATCTTCCTCTGGCATTTGTTCTGGAAACATAGTAAACATTCTTTTTCCCTTAGCAACAAGCAGCTCACATAAAATTATCATACACTGAACAAGATTTACTTCTAGATCATGAGAGAGACCTACAGACTTTGGCCTAACTGTGCTACCAGATTGTTAAAGAGGTCGCTGGCGTTGTTCATTCTGCAGTTTTGCTGTTCTGAGGACTGTTTGCTGAGTAGATGTTATAGATAAAGAAAATTATATCATTGCATTTTTCCATTAACAATGCAAACCAAAACAAGCACCTGACCAAATCCCTTATCATAAAGGGAACATGCTAAATACAACGTGTTTCAGATACTAATTACTGTTTTGCCCTAAAGAATACAACTTCTAACCACGGTTTGCTACAAAGGAAGGAAGGTTGTCACAATTTACTTGCTTTATATTGTGTACACACTCTCTTACAACAGGATTCTCTTGCCTTACAGTGGCTCTTGACATTTTGATGTAATTACCAAAAAGGTACTCAAAAAAAAAGGTGTAGGTGCTTATGACTATACTAGCACTTACAGAATGACACACAAATAGTGAAAACATTCACAGAGACTAGATTCTGCCCAATATGAATGAAAGAGCTGGTTCAATTATTCAAGTAAATAAACAAATCATTTCACAGAAGCATAGAATCTCAAGGCCTGGAAGGGACCTCAAAAGATCATCCAGTCCAAAACCTCTGCCAGAGCAGGACCACCTAGAGTAGGGCACACAGGAGCTCGTCCATGAGGGTTTTGAATGTCTTCAGAGAAGGAGACTCCACAACCCATCTGGGCAGCCCCTTCCAGTGCTCTCTCACCTCAACAGGAAAGAAATTCTTCCTTGTGTTTCTTTGGAATCTCTTCTCTTCCAGCTTGTACCCATTGGCCCTTGTCTTATCACTGGGCATCACTGAGAACTACCTGGCTCCATCCTCCTGACACCCACCTTTTATGTATTTGTAAACATTAATGAGGTCACCCCTCAGTCTCCTCCAAGCTGTAGAGCCCCAGCTCCCTCAGCCTTTCCTCACAAGGCAGATGCTCCACTCCATCATCTTTGTAGCCCTGCACTGAACTCTCTCCAGCAGCTCCCTGTCCTTCTGGAACTGAGGGGCCCAGAACTGGACACAATATTCCAGAAAATTTATTGATCTGTACTAATTGTCATAAAGTCCTTGATCATTACACCTTAGTTATTTGTTCACCATACCTTTCCTGATTAAAGGCTGTTGCTCCATGGTATCTACTTTTGTCTCCTGTACAGAATTTTAGCACAAATGATCTCTTACCAGATGAGCTTTCTGTTGTAGAGCAACACTTAGAGCAATTCTTAGGTACATGCAGTGTCAAAAATCAGTCTGTATGCTAGGACTGAGCACTCCCCAGTCAGGCATTACAAAGTTACAACTTCATTATTAAACATTTAATGTTCTTAAACTGAAACTCAATCATAATTTCATCCTTTCCAACACAACTTTTAAAAGCCAAAAGATTAAAACATGTGGGGAGAGAGGGAGGAGGAAGTATGCCTTCCAGATCAGCAATTTCAATTCCAGGACAATAAGACTTGAGCCTTGGAGCTGTACACAGACAGAGTGAAACATTTACAAATCTATAAACCGATGATTTAAAAAACCCACTAACTAAAAGGAGGCATCTGATTAGCCAAAGCTGCTCAGTGGATGCCAAGAATACTATTATGGTTTCCAATCATTTACTGCCTATGCTTCGCTTTGAAAGTCATTGCTGCTTCTTCACATCCTCCTAGAAGTTCCAAGGTTGAGCCAGCACATAGTCTGGGAAAAATTCAGGGGAAGGGGAAAGAGGAGCATCAAGGAACAAATCAAAACCAGAAAAACCCACCACACCCAACTCATCGTCTCTTTCCAGTATTCTCCATTTTTTCAGTTCAAGAAACAAGATATTTTAGCAGCTTGACCAGCATCTAAATCAGAAAGGATCAGTTCAAGAAGGAAGGAATTAATTAAACTTAATTTGGCAGTTAAATTTTAAAAGGGAAGGTGAGGAATTATCAACAACATCACAGGCTTACAATCCCTTGAAGACTTTGAATGTTGAACTTATTAATAATGCTTAAAGTTCACGAGTCACTCATTTATAGAAATACTAGCAAAACAAGCTAAGATTTAAACAAAATCAGCTTTCAGCAAACCACCAATCCATAATCACCTATAATTGTTCCAAATATTACACTCTAAATTGTTTTAGACATGGCTAAAATGCAATAATGCTGACAGGTTGCAAAACAAATCATCAGTGTATGCGTTAGGCCTGGAAGTTGTGATTTGGGGTATAAAATATACATGAAAGCAGGAAGAGTTCAATCACACACCTCTGCATAATTCACAGCACTTTGCTGCATTTTGTGTCATGGTGTGTATCCTGTGTAGGGCCTTGCATAATGATATACATAGCACAACATTAGGGAGTTGCTATTGTGATTTGTATGTTGGTGCAATACAAACGCACACAGTAAAGTCATAATCAGTACAAAGAAATGAATCACACACAATCACCTCATCCATTCCACACTAACGTCCAGGGAACCCACTGAAACTCAAGGGAGACACAGCCACAAATGGTGAGATTCACTCATGTCCAGCGTGGAAGTTGAAAGCACAGGTCTTCATTTCACTGTTCTCTGTTGAACCTTTTGCCCTAATGTCTCTCACCAGCTATTCCTCATTTTATACCATGCAGCAGTCTCCCACATCCACTTGCCTTTCAGGAACTCCTCAGGAGGGCAACAGTGGCATAATTTGCTCATGGTACATTTACTCAAAAATAGAACCTTCTTTCCCTGATTTTGTGAAACCATATTTCAAACAACTCAGTGTCTGAGGGAGAACACAGTATGTTAAACCTGATGGAGAAGCAACTGTCTGCAAACATGTTCTCATTTTCTCAGGAAAAATGTGTCTTTCAAGGACTGATCGTCCATAAGTTGCCATTTCAGCTTAATTTTCAAAAGATCTTCACCAAAATTCTGCCTGAATTAGACTATTCCACTATTGCACAGAAACCATTATCATAGGATCTTGCATATCTACTTTTGGAACATACCCAGTTGACTTGTTCTAACAATGTCCCTGGCCAGTCATTCAGGCTTCTGTGAATGTATTTCACCTTACATCAAACACATGAAGAATAAAGGCATGTGCCACTTGCAGTTCAATCCTGATTGATTTCACTTCGAGTTCTACCTGTTGCAGCCCATGATACTTTATCTTGGCAGCTAAATAACAGGAAACATATACAACTAGATGCAAAGTGCCAGCTGGTATTTTTAAACATCATCCTTCCTCATCCCAAGGATAAGGGAAGAAGAGTGTCCTCTCAGTTCTATTCTTTTATGCAAGATGAGTGGAACATATTGCTAATTAAAGAGAATAAATAGAGGACCTCATAAAATGATTTCTGGCTTGTCTGATACACAGAATCAATCACCATTGCTCAGAAGTCACCAAGTCAAGGAGTGGAAACAATTTTTAGATAAAACCATTTTGTGGTGTTACAGGCAGTGACATCTGATAGACAATAAACAGATTCACTCCAAGCTGGCCAGGATTATTTAGAACTCAGAGGCACTGCTCAGGAAGACATTTCCTCCCTATTATGACATGCTTTAAAGCACTGCAAGATTTTTATGCAAAAGGAAGGGAAAGCAGGGAAGATTTTCTCCATGTTCACAGGCAAATAGAGGGAACTGCAGTTATTCCAAAGGGCCTCTGTAAAACATGCAGAAATCTTCTGCTTTTTCCTGGATAGTCTTCCCACTCCCATGTCCGTCGTACACAGGGTGCAGAGGTTATAAGGAACAGCAATGCTTAGGGCAGCCAGGCTGCTTGCTGCTGCTCACTGAAGGTGCCATGCAGTGTGCACAATTGCAGACGTGCTTCTTATTTAATGCCTGCCTCCTTTTTCAGTTCTGCTCCCACGGTCTGTTGCTGAGTGATGTTGATCTTTGTATCTTGACTACCTGGAGCGAATACCATTGCAAATAACCTATTCTCCTGTTGCTTAATGCAAAGCCAACAAAAACGCCAGCACTTGATTTCCCGCTGTTCTCAGCTGCCGTTCCAGGGAGCAGTATGAGTAAACCAGCTCGCTTCCCAAGGGATAAGCACACCACTTGCCAGATCCTTCTGTGTCTTTATGGATCCACTGAAGGGAGATGGGGAAGGAGGGGAAGGATGATAAAAGATGAATAACGGAATAACATCTATTTTACAGCTTTATATCTTTTAAGAACTGTAGAAAGGATCATGTCTTCAACTGACCCACTATATGAAAGGCCATTATATTTCATCCAATCTTCCCTGCTACTTGCTCAGTTGTGTTTTGTTAAAGCTTATCTTCCCATTTTGATATAAGAATCCATCATGTACCTATGCGACCTGATCTAGGTGAACCTGCTTCTGCAAGGAGGTTGGACTAGATGATGTCTAAAGGTCCCTTCCAACCCCTACCATTCTGTGATTCTGTATTCAGTTCAAATGGCTAGTCACATTATCTGAATGACAGGTAAGGTAAGCATGGATCTCTATAGTCCATGTACACAAACCAGCTCTAATCCAGAACTGGCAGCACACAACTCAATATTTGCCTCTATTCCTGCAGTGCTTTGAATAGGTTTCACAATACTAAATGAACTACAGGTTGCCTCTGCATTCTATTAACTGCCATTTACAGCATCGATATAGACAGGCTCTATAACCTATCCAGAGGCACAGAGGAAGAATTCCTATTGTCAAACAACAGGAAACACCAAAAAAGAAATGTCACTTGCCACCTACCACATCCACTAACATGCTAAGCAGTGAGAGCAATCCATTAGGGGAGTATCTATTGGTGATTTCTCTCTCTGATGTTCATATATCAGTTCCTTCAGGAGTGGTCTGCTACACGTCATGCAAAGTCACTGCACAAGGATGCTGAATGCAAATTGGTTTAAAATTAACTAATTGGTGCCTGTAATTAAATTTCAAGGCCTCAATTTAAATACATGAAAATTACATGTGAAATTGCTGTAGTGAGAGGGCTTGGAAAAAAATGCAAAGCTTTAATGAAAATGGCTGCAAAAAGCTTGCCTTCACAAAGATTACAACAAGACATTTTCCCTCAGACTAGTGAGGTTTCCACACTATTAGCAGGGTACACTGCTTCCATCTCTGGTTTTCTCACTGGAATGACGTACTGCCAGGTGCACAGCAGACATGCCACTACAGATTCTAGAGGTCTCACTCTGCAGTTTTCTCCAGATTTCTCTGTGCACAGTTTAAGGATTTCAATGGAAATCAGGACAATGGTCAAAAACCATTGGAAGGAAGTTAAAATTTAGCTCAATTTCAGCACGTGCTTAAGACTACTACCGACTTAAGGGCTTCACTGCTTAACCCAGCAGCTGTTAATTACTTTCTTCTTTCACGGTATAAAAACACAACTGTCCCAGCAAGCTCTCTGAAAGACAAAAGCTGCTGCTGATTGCTTATTAATGGTTAAAAAGCACCAAATCACTAGGCATATACTTGAGTCCTACTCAGAATCACCAACAGACTGTTGCACTGAATTTACCTCAACATAGTATCTGATCAGAAAGTAACTTTGTAACAATCCAACTGTGTTTCAATTTCAAAAGAAAGACTAGTTTGTTTATTTTTTTCAATTAAAAAACTCACAAACAAAAACGGGAAGTCCAAGAGACAGATTTGATTAAAGTCGGGAAGGACAAATACAGGATCTTTGATTATTAGGAAAACAACTCCACAGGCTTGTGATGACTTTGAATTAACAGTTTAAAGCACTAGAAACCCAAAGGCACTGGTACATTGAAATGCATTGACAGTAATCTGATTTTTGTTAAGTAAACAGGGTAGAAAAAGGGTAGTTTGTTTGAAGAAAATATTTTCTGTGTGTAAAGAATGAATTTAATCTTTAAGAAGCATGAAATCAGTCATTAGATCTTTTCTTAAACAGTTTATACTACCAATGATGAACACAAGCACATGCCTTTTCTAGGCACTATCCTCAAGCAATATGGTGTTCAGACAGAAGAGGGAATGGAAATGGAGGAAAGAAATTTCAATTTCTTTGAAAAGCATAGGAAATGAATGAGAAAAACCTGGATAGTGCAGGGTTTGTACTCCAGCAATTAAAAGCCACAGTGATAAAGATGCCAGACTAAAAGAAAAGAAAATCTATGCCCATGAGAGGTCCACAAACAGACTGCTAACATCACTTAGGTTTATTCAAAGTGATTGGTGAAGTCTTTCCCCATCTTTCCCCATTAATTGTTCCATAACCCCAAGGATTAAACACACCCAGAGAAAAATGCACTGTCATGTAGTAGGAGTATGAGAGGGGACAGAAATCTCAGCTCTCTTGATTCACTCGTCAAGTAGCAGACGTGTGAAAAACCATGCAGTCTCTGTCGCTTGCTGAGCAGCTTCATGGTCTAAGATGAAAGATCCTTCTCATTGCAACAGTGAGTTAAGTTTCACAAGGCCTAGATGGAACCCATTGCAAACCACGTGATGTGACTGTCTTCAAATTCATCACATGCTACTGTGTCTCTTGACCAGACTGAAAGTCCAATAAAACCCTGCAGGAACCTGCTGCTGCTGTCTCACCAGGTTTCCTGCCCTTTGAATCACGTGGAGCTTGTATTCTGAATTTTGTATGCCCCAACAACAACTGGGAATCTAAAAACTGCCAAGAGGAATTTCAAGTGTCCTATTCACTGGAAAGATAAGTTATAAGTTATATGGTCTTCAAAGTCAAATGGGAAACATCTGACCATCCTTGTTTTTTTGCCATGTACACTCCTTCCCCCTCCAACCTACAAGCACACAGAAAAGTAATGGTAACATTTGATTACCATCTGAATCTCTTTTTTAACATTTAGAAAGGTAGAAATGTTGTACAAAAACCCCACCAAACCACAAAAGAATGCAAATACATGTAAATGCATCAAAACATCTTCTGGCTAACTTCTGCGGCTTTTCTTCTTTCCCTTACCTCTAACTGCTTCTGGTTTTCAACAGCTCCACATACTTTGTTTCATTTGTTCCACCAGGTCTGCTCATTTGGATCACAGTAGAAGCTTAGACAACTAAAAAGCAAAGTTGACTACTCTTAACACTCCTTGGGCACAGCTTAGGGCAGAAGGTGCACTGAAGCTCCAATGGGTCTTCAATATGCCTCATATTAAGTCAGCTAATATGCTAAACCCTCAGATCTGGGTTGCCAGTCAGTTTTATAAATGAGGAAACAGCTTGAAAATTATATCTTCATGTACACAGATAAAAAATGCTATTCAGAAAACCAGAGCAGAGTCAAAAAGGCAGAGTTGAGAAGGTGAACAGATACCCTGCATCGGTTGAAGATGCTGTCAGTTAATATTTGCAGGGCGTGGCACAAGGTAACAGGGATGGCATCAGCAGCAGACTGCAGGCTGGATAGCATCAAATGGGCATCTGCAGCTGTACCTCCCCTTTGCTGTGCCTGATGGCAAGGATTTCAGGATTACATTTCATGACACTAGCTCTGCTTACTTAAGAATGGTCTGCAAATCTTTACAATCATTTTACTAAAGCAAAACCACTGTTAAATTCTAAAGGGCAGGAATAGCTACAGGAGAACAGTGATTTGTTTCAATCACCTATTTTGGAGAGTGGAGAACACGGGTACAGTCATCCACAAGAATAAAAAACAATATCAACTGTTACTAAATCCCATCAGCAACTGCTCAAAAAGCACAAAGTTACCTTGGGCAAATTGCCCTGTATGTCTTGCACGTCCTTGGGCTACAGCTGGAGCCAACCAAAGCTCACATATAGGAATTAGTGGGAGTTTCCAGATACAGACAGATGGCAGAAGATGGAAGGCCAAGATAATTTGGCTTACAAATGAAACCTCTAACATTCATTTTGGATGAATTGTTCAGTATTTTCTGTCTGCCCTGATAAACCAAGCAACAAGCCCTGCAGCAGAGTGTGATGCTCCCTGACTGCCACTGGCTTCACAAGGAGCACACCAGCACTCACACAGCTCTGGATTTAGGGACCTACAACCAACCCACAGAAGACAAGAGAAGCATCATGACTTTGTGTGGAGCTGTTTCTGGTAATGGTGAAGAGGCTGTAAAGATGGCTCCTGTAAGAAGTTGCTCAAGACCCTCCCCAGCTCTGAGCCAGACCCACTTCTGGGGCTGAGCCAATTAGGCATCTCCATGATCACTTTTTAAGAAGCAGCTGGAAGAGGAGGCTTCTTTCTGTCCATCCATCCTTCCTTTCTGGCTGGTGGCGGTGCAAGGACTTGGAAGAGAGAGAGAAGCGACCATGCAGACTCCAAGGTCAGTAAGGGAAGAGACGAGGAGGTGTGCTGGAGCAGAGACTCCCCTGAATCCTGTGGAGAGGACTGGTGGAGCTGAGATTTGTTTGCACTTCATAAAAGACCCTGCAAGCAGGGACAGTAAGTCACTTTGTTAAACACCCTGCATCAGGAGCAGTGACTGTGCCCAGAGGAGGCCGTGTCCCATGAGAGGGACCCTGTATTGGCAGAAGCCTCAGCTGCAGGGAAGAACCCACACCAGAGAAGTTTGTTAAGGACTGTATTCCCATATCAGAGCAGGGGAAGAATGCCAGGAGTCCTCCTCATCTGAGCAAAGAGAAGTTTCAAAGCCCATCTGTGAGAGACTGGCCACATCCCCCATTCCCTGCCTCCCTGAGCCATTGAGGGGGAAGGAGGTAGAGATATAGGGAGCAGTGAGCTGGGCCTGGGAAGAAAGGAGAGAAGGAGAAGGGAGATCTTAAAGTACTGGTTGGAATTTTCTCACCATCCTGCCCTGTTTTTGCTTTTTGTCCTCTTCTGTTTCTTGCAGGTAGTAGAATAAATTTTCCTTGCTTTCCTCTCTATGTTGAATAGTGGAGTCTGTTTTGCCCAGAACCATAATTGGCAGCGAGCCCTCCCTGCTCTTTTCTTGATCCACAATGTCACAGAGTCATAGATTCTTGATTGTCTTTTTTCCTCCCATCTCACTGGGGCCTCTGTCATCCTAAGGAGCGTGGGGGTGGATGAGGGATGGTGAGCAAGAGACTGTTGTGGTGTTTCATTGCTGGCCGGGCAAAACCACGACAAGAAGAAATCACTGCTGATTCATCTTACTAGATCATCTTACTAGAGCCAAGATGCAAGCAACAGTGTTTTCCGTGGGAGAGACAGGGATTCATTTTCTCAGAACCCATGTGACACACAGCCTGCTGTCAACCTTTTCAATAACTCCAAAGTCAATAACTACACGAGAGTTTGGTAACACAGCACACGTGGAGATTCAGGTGAGGCTGTGTACTAAGAGGTCAGTTCTAAATAGTTATAAACACGTGTAAAGAGTCCAAGTGTTACAAAGTGAAATCTCATTTTGATCTGTTATATATATGCAGTAAGACTTCCATGCAATCTGTTCTATGGTACAACATGTATGAAATACATATTGCCCAGGGTGCTTTTCCAAATATTTCAAGGTTTGCCTGCAAGGTAACATTCCCAACATGGAAACTAACACTAAAAGGACATAGGTCTGTACAACCAGCCATGATGGTTTTAACATTGCTGTAGCACACATGAAGAATCTACAAAACTCGGGAGAATTAGTCTACAATGGGAAGCTCATTCCAAATGTGCAGTGGCCAGAGTCAATTTTCCCTGCAAAGCAATAAAGCTAACTGTCTCAAAACACTGAGCAAGAACCTATACGAAGTTCTCCCAAATCTGCACTGGCTGAGTCATGACCTTTGGCTGTGGATTTGAACACAGGATGGATGTTAGATGTGGGCCTGAGCCACAAAGCAGCCTTCCTGCCTGCTACTTCATTGCACAGTTGTGTAACATCTAATTTCTTTATGTATAAACCAAATCACACTGTAAAAACCAAAACACTATTCTTTTCTCCAAGTCCTTTCTTTCAAGTCATATGAATAGTTACAGGTCTCTTCTGCTGAGATTAGTAATTAAAGTGTGTCCATGTTACCATGAAGTCTTGGGTTTGCTTTCTTATCTCATTTTTTGTGAAGCTGGTTTTGTCTTGGGCTTAGCTCTCATGGAAATACATTTATTTTGGAATTCTCTCAAGCAGCTCCAAAACTGCACAATTAGTTAAAGCCATGTATTTAAACAGTTAATTAAAGGCAGGTGGTTATAGCCATGACAATGAACTTATGTTGATGAGGACAAGCTGAGACTGACTCTGTGTATGTAACACATCAAGCATAAAAGTTTTCTCAATCTACTATTTAATTCCTATTTTACCTCTACTTGTTTATGATTCTCTTGTTGGAAGTACAATATTGGCCAGCTTACTATATTAAAGCCACAATGATGAAGCAGTTTAGTATCTGGAATGAAAAACAGCATTATTGTAAACCTATTTTGTAATTTCAACTTAACAATAAAAGTTACAAGACCACACAGTCCTTTACTCTGCCTTTTGGGAAATCACTGGGTTATATTACCTCACTGGGCACACATTTCATACTTGTGCTTTCAGTTAAACGAGAGGCAGACACCACAAAGTGTTAAATACAACAGCACACATATTATTTTCTAATTCTCTTTGTAGGGATAAGAGTTCAATCTCTCTTGACTGTTACTGTGTGTCCTGTGCCAAGCAGCATTCCTCAGCTGAGAGAGACTTTCCAATTAGAGAAAACAAAACCCCTTTGCATGCCTCAAAGAATACACAGTCCAGGGATAAGGAAGGGGAAGGAAATAATCCATAATTTAGAATAAATGTATATACTGGAGGGGAAAATAGATACAGAATCTAAGACTTTCTGCTCTAATCCACATTGTATTTCCAGAATCTATTTGAAACATGACCTGAGGTATTATCAACTAGTTCCTTTTCCCCCCTGCCCTGCCACTCACTTGTGCTGCATACTTTGTGGGTCCCCCCAGCCCTGGGGCACTGCCTGGAAACGTTGCTAAAAGATGATGCATCTGCACTCATTCTCTTCACAGAAAATATTCCTTGCTACTGAGCTGGATGGGCAAAACCAAGTCACTTTCAGCAAGAAGTAATAAATAATAGTCTTTATTTGGAAATAATAACATTAAGCAGCATACCCTGATGAAACATCAACTTTTCCTGCCAGCTCGGGGCCAGGGGGTGGGTGCAGGATGCCTAACTAGGAAAGGTGAAGAGAAACAAACAGTAGGTATAAGTGTGCACACACACAATGAGCAAAAAAGGAAAGAATCCTAATTTGGATACTTGTAACAACAGCCCTGCATGATTCTGCCTCATGTTGTTAACACTGAGCCCCAGAGAAGGCTCATGCTGGACTATGTTTCCATCATTTGCTTGTGTAGCCTTTCTGGAGATCACTAACGTCTAAATGGATTGTAATTATGATGCAAAATATCACACACTTTACCTAAACACTGTACATTTGTGGCTTTATTTATCTTCACCCTCCTGTTATACATGCCCAATTAGTTACACCAGGCACTCCAGTATAACAGCAATGTTTCCTATGCAGTTTCATTTGCTAAATACCTTTGTGGCAGTTTCTTGGCAAGAACTGCAGCAGAGAGGTTAACATATGTTAAGAATACATACAGCAGGCATTCCTAGTTCAAATGCAAGTAAATAGGAAACATCACAGCAGTAGCAGTTCCCATGCTCACCATCCAAGCAAGTTTGCTTCAGAAGTTTGAGTTGGGTTTCAGCAGCAAAGTTTACCACTATAGAAAAGTATCTTTGTCCATAGATTTATATACATTAGTGATTTTAATCCACAATCTATCACTTCAGACTCCTATTCTGGAAACATTGGTCTGAAAGGTAAAATTACAGGTTGGGAGAGGTAAAAATGAACAGTCCAGTAGGGATTACAATGAAAAAAACCCCTTTTTTAACATAAGATCAAGAATTACACAAACCATAAGGGTCTTCAGTTCTTCAAGGTATACAGAAGCACATGCTTGTTCTTGCCAAGTCCATGTCCTTTCTATTTCCACATCAGAAAATGCCCAATTTCCCCCCTCACTGGTGGGGCAGTAGCTCACAGTTGTTGGAAAGGAGGAAGGCTTATGAAAGTAAGAGTTTGAGGCTTCTGGAAAGAGAAGTTTCACTGGCCCCTGACATCTGTCTGGAAGAAAGCAGGCTAGGGGATGGTGTGGGGAAGGGAGCCCTCCTGCAGTCTTCAGAACCATCTGCTCATTCTTCTTATGCTAAACCTCTTGAAACTACCATAACCTTCTGCACAGTCTCATACAGACAAGCCCCAACAGCTCCTTCCTTACCAGCACTGTGCAAACTACACTAACGCCTCCAAAATCCCCTTTGTCTTAGCTGCCACAGCAACAGACCCTCTCTCTACAACTCCTCACCTGTCTTCCAAATCCCTGCAGACTCACTCCTACTTGATTCATCCCTCTAACTGCAATCCACGTTTGCTCTGTCCATCTATTCCCATTATACTCTAGGAGCAGTACACCTGGGGCTGGCTCGGGGTCTCACTTTCTAGACAGGGCTCTGTAGGTGAGACCCAACACATTTTTTTTCTCAGAAGTTGACAGCTGGAAGTGATCACAAGCCAAAATGAAAATGAAAATTAGAAATAATATATATTTCAAGACTGCTATTCAGCATTCTTGGAATACTTACAGGTGACAATTTGTAATCCAACTGTGCTGAATATTGTGCCACAAGGAAAAAATAGATTCATATGAGTGATGTCAGTGACATTTTTAGAAGCATCACAGAGAAAAAAAGCAAAACCTAAAAAAAACCCCATGAAACTTAAGGATTTGAAGGAAGAAAATGAGAAGGTGCTTATCAAAAAACATAACAAGTGGATAATAAACGAGGATATAAGAGGCCAAGTAGAGGCCAGGCTTTCAAATCTCAGCTGCATGAGAGAATGATAGGTAAAGCAGGGATTAAACACAAAGGGTTTTTGAAATGAAGAATCTTTTGTTTGGTATCTTCTTTTTTTTTTTTCCCAGGCTGTCATTCTTACATGTTTCTTCAAACCTGGAATTTGCACTTTAGCAACAGTGAGTTAACTTATGAGAAATCAGAGAGCCTCTAGTAGCCCATAAGCAAGCAGGGTACATGAATGGTGCCTGAGATGCACAGGTTTCCTGGCCCAATGAAACATTCTGTTGGCTTTTCTATGCATCTTTTTATTTAAAGTTGGAGCTTATATCCAATTAACATATAACTAATTGCTAATGCCAAATGGCTGCACAGAACTCTGAAGACTGAAATAGAGAGTTAGCATCTGAAAACAGACTGATAAGCACATTGCTGCTTAGTTTTTGGAGAGGGCTATGTTTAAAAAACACACACAGGATGTTTCATCAAAACACCCTCCAACTTTAACCAGAAGATTATACATAAATAGGTGCTCCCTCATCTTTAAAGGCTTCTGCTTTATTGTAGATTTCATACTGGAAGAGCAGTCTAGACAGATCAGATTAATTTCTTGTCATTAGCCATGCAAGCATAGGAAAAAAATGGATCTCTTGAGAAAGTTCTGGGCCAGGCTTTCATTTTCCTGGACCAGCCTGGAAAAACTAGGATCCTTTGCAATAACATCAGGAAATGAACAGAAAAAGAATTATGATCCAGAATGGCTCTTAATGTTTTCCAGAGTTTTCGGTTTTGTGATGGCATAACACTGGCATTCGGAATGAAAATTGGCTCTTTCCACAGCCTTGCTCCATGACTCAACTTCTAACTACTCACCCCAGGAAAAAAAAACCCAAAACCCTGACCAGAACTTTCAAAAAACACCCACCAAGTCAATCTTTCTTTCTAAATCTCTGTGTGAGGCTGTAAACACATGTATGCTTTACGCTGGCATAAACTGGCACCCATAGCACTTGTGCAGCTACCCAGTGTTGCTAAAGCTACACATGCTTTTGAGGAGGGGAGGCAAGAGAGATGTTCTCTCCTTTGCTGTAATTCCCTGCACAGCCTCACATCCCAAGCCTGCTCAACCCAGCATGCTCAGACATTGTAGGGGTGGGATGAGAGAAGTCATTTTCTTCTCACAATACATTTGGTCTGATTTTTGGAGCTTTTGGCGATGTGCATAGTATAGCAGAGGCTGCATAAACCTCACCACCACCAAAAGGACATCAGTATAAACACAGAAGAGTTATCTGACCTTGCTAACTAAGAGCTACTTTAACTATGACTACAGATAACTTGACTTTTTACGACCAGGTTATATTAGAGTTACACACTGGGTAACAACAATCATCATCATCGCCAATTCTTTGCTTATCCAGCTCCAGTGAATCTCTCATTTCCCCCTTCTCCCAGTCTCCTTCCTTTATTGTTGTTAGTAGTTTCCAATATTTTCTATTAGAGTTTAAAAATTCAGTTTTCTCCCTCTTTCTGGATGATAAATTTGTTGTGTTTCATTTGCCTTTCCCCAGTACCGATCAGTTTGTTTCACCATCTATTGTAAGTCTCTCTCATCTTTATTTTACCTTCCTTTAAACTCTCTTCATGCACTTGTTCATTGCTCCCTACTCCCCCATTCCTCCTCTGGAGCTCTTCTCTACAAACCTGTATCTTGCTGTTTTTTTCACTACCACACAAACAAGTGATCTGCAAACATCAGCTATTCTCAATATTGAGGGCTGATGCTAGAAATGAAATCATTCTACCACACTGGATAAAATACACTTAACTGATACATTCAGGTTTAGATCATGTCCACTGTTTGATGAGATGTGTTTATTTGATATTCAGTAAACTCTCTTTGGGAGACATGTGACAGACATTATATTCTTCCCCCCCTTTCGATAGTGACAGGATGTAAAACATATCAGTACAAGCAAAATGAAGAACAGTATCTTAATGTCAGGCAGCTGAGTGGTCTGTTCACTGATAACTGCTTTCCTGGGGTAATAGCTAGTATAATCTCTCTATAATTCTTAATTGATTCCACTAACTAATATTACAGTAAACTCTGTAAAAATATCATTAACTATGTTTCTCCAAAAAGCAATTAGTATATATAGCTAGGGAGGGGTTTGTACTTCAGAAGTATGCTAAGCAGGCTGTTAGCCACACACAGGCAACTCCACAGCACTGCCCAGCAAGCACTGTGCACTTCCCAGTCTCACACACTATCGTGAAGCCACATTAACTAATGTGAGAGATCCATTAATAAAAATGAAAGTAGCAACAGCCACCACAACATGTGGATGAGAACAGGAAAGTGGCACCGTGACATTCCCAGAGCAGCTCTGCAGTCGTGGCTCACCACACTGACGCCACAAACATGGTGTCACGATGGGGATGCTCAGGGAGCTGAATGGTACAGGTGGGATCGCTGTCCTCCTCCACACCACTTCCAGATACTCTAGGGAATTACCTCAACATTGTGCCACAGTCTCACTTTGGGAACTTGTTGTGGTTTAAGCCCAACTGGCAATGAAGTGCTATGCTGCTGCACACCCCACCCCCCCACCCCCGCAGCTTCTGTAGGATGGGAGAGGCTCCAGTGAAATAAGAGGAGAAAAGATCACCAAGAGGCTTGTGCATTGAGACAAGGGCAGGAAGGGCTCACTGCCAGTTACAGTCTGGGCAAAATAGACTCGACTGCTCAGAGAAAAAAATGAGGTCAGTTTAACTTATGACCAACTAAACACCAGAACAGATAGAAAGCAAAACCAAAGCAGGACGAGGAGTCCCATCAGGATGATCAGAGCACCAAAGAGCTCAGACAAACTTGGCATCACATCCATTCATGTTTGATACCCTGTTTTCTTTTTTTCCCATTTAGAGGATGGAGGGAAAACCCTTAACATTTCAGACAAGCTTTCTAGAGAATACAAGAGAAGGGCTCAATACTAGAATAGTTCTTGGAAAGAATTCTGAAGTAGTTATGTCACTAAGTAATTAATGACTAGAGCAATCTAATCAAATATAACTACTAAGATTCATAAAGTAGATAAGAGAAGATGCAACAGTATTTTATGTGCATTCACATCTGCTGAGTCAAAGCTCATTTCTGACAGAATCCTTATTTTTATAATAAAATGTTAAGCTGTGTAGTCCCTTTGGGGTTAATCTGAAATGCTGCTGGGCTCTGGAATTGAGATCCCCTCAATCTAGCTGTGTAAAACCATTGCAAGCTAATACAGGGATTGTACTAACCTCCAGCACAATGTGTGAATTTATTTTAAATTGTGATCCAGATTATCAGCCAGTTTTCAGGAATTTCAGGAAACAAAACTTCTGACGAGTACCAAAGATGTCGTCTCGCTGGAGTCTCACTGAAGGAAACTAGCTGAAGCTGAGTGCTGATTCATTTACACACGACAGCTGGCCTCATTACTTTAAAAAACACTCAGAAGCAAGAAGGGAGAAAAGCAGAAGGGCCTCCTTCTTGAGCCTCCTACTATCTATCAGCCAGCACATTGAGCTCTGGGAGGCAAGAGCTTGGACTTCACTGTGAGGAAGTTTGCTGTGGAGATTTTTAGAGCTGTTAACGTTATCAGCAGATATATAGGCACTGAGGAGTTGGACTCCATTACATTTGTTTTGAAATACAGCCTGTAACTAAAACTAGAATGCCAGAGGTTCTTTCAGTTGGATTCCCAGTGAATACTTCTCCCAAGCTGCACTGACCTCAAGGTCTTTTGCAGCCTTTTCTTAAAGAAAGAAAATAAGTGAAATGATTCTCCCAGATGGTGTGCCCGGCAACTCGGGCGCTAATCCCCCGAGCTCACACCAGCCCCTTCACAACACATCAAAGCCAGGATCTTTTCACTCTCTAGAAAACATTCAAGCAAGTGGAAGAACTAATACTTTTGGGGTTGGGGTGTTTTTTTGGTCAGTCAAACTGTAAAACTTTTAAAAGAGGCATTTGAAGAGTGGTAAAAAACAGTCTGCTTCTAACATTGTAACGGTTGAGGAGACAAAAGCCTTCCAATCCTCAAGCTACTGCAGACTACTGCTGTTGTTAAAATTCTACTGTAATATACCACAAGTGATGGAGTCATATGGAATTTCTGTACACACACTGCTATCAAATTCCAAAGCACACATATTTTGCAAGCTGTTTCTCCAGTGACTTTCCTGAAGTGTCTGATGCACAGCAACTGCAGGTTAACCAGGCCTGCAAGGAGGCTCAGGGCAGAAAGTGTATTCTGCAGCTGACATGAGGACTAATAGTCAAATCATCAAGACTGTTACAGCTAACTGGTTTTCATTTAGCACTGTGGTTTTGCTTCCTTTCCTCTCAGTTCCCTTTAGCAAGTTGGAAACTGGGCTGTTCGTTTTATTGCTGTGTACTGCAAAGAACACTTATGATAAGATGAACATGCAAAGTATGGCTCCTTATTGAATATTTATTGTTATTGAGAAAGGAGATTTAGTCACACTGCAGATCTCTAAACAGCTTTGCTAGAAAATAGATGTGAATTGTTTCATATGTAAGACAACACAGCTCCTCAGAACCTGTGGAACTGCACACAGTAACAGATGGGAGAGATTCCAGTTTTCAACAGCTTGAATTCAACACTGCAGTGTCATTGCTGTCCTCCTGTAGAGCAGGGCTCAGGCAAAGAATTAAACACCAGCTTACAGAATATCTTATTTAGCTACAGCAAGTTGCCTTCATTTCTTAAGAAATGTATTAAGCAATAAAATCAGAATCATATCACGAGAGAAGCACAGAAAATGAGTGACTAAGAAACAGTGCTAATGACAGTTAAAACCTCTCTTGGGTTTTCTCAATATGCATGGAAAAGAACTATGGCTACTGGACACCACTAAGACAGGGACAAAACAATGTAATTCACATAGCTACAGTCATCAGGGTGGTGGGGTTTTTCATCTAAGTTCCATCTTAAGCTTTCCTGGAGTTGGAAAGAAATGGAAGCTTCTTGCTTTGTAAAAACACAGGTATGAAGGCTCTCAGTAACTTCCTGAGTATTCAAACAAAGAGAGTGGAAAATATTTGTCACCAACTCACAGAAGAGACTTAATATATTAGATAATGGAGAGGAAAGGAGAAAGGAAGTGGTATAAAAAATGGTAAACACCACTACCACTCCTATTAACTTGCAACAGACCAAGGTGAACATAATACTTTCAGAACATCCAATGTTAACAGTACTCCATTTCCCGGCAGCAGATATAACACTTGCTCTGGAGTTGGCTAGTAATTTAGCTCCTGTACTCTGAAACATCTACCAATCTGAAAATTACAACAATGTCAACAAAAGCAAAAATAAAAGTAGCATAAAAGCCCAAATATACTCCAGGATGTTGCTCTAATTGCTTTTAAGAATATGTATTCCTGCTGACAGTAGCTATTTGTAAGGAAATCCCCATGTAGTAGCGGGCTGGCAAGGAACTGATGTGCACTCAGGACCTTCAACAGCTGAAGCTGGCTGTGATGTCATGTAATAAGTTTATAACACAGGTATTTTTCTTGTGACAGAAACACTTTAACAAGTGCTGTCACTCCAATCCAGGCTCTTTGTTTATTCCTACCCCTAAAGAATAGCTTGTTAAAAACTGCTACTGAGGTCATCTTGTAAGTTTACACAACAGGCTAAAGAAACCATCTAAAAATAAAACAACCAGCTGGTCTTCTACCTTATCTTTGCCTGCTCAGCCCTACCTCAATGTGGCTGTCTCACTGAACAGGAGGGCACATCTGCAACCACTTCTTCAGAAAACCCAGGCAACAGTAACTTGTAAAGATTCATATTTTGTTCTATCTCCATGAGAAAAATCAAACCAAATCAAACAAAACCTTCAACAACCTCACAAATAACAGCCAAAACAGCCTAAAAACTGTAAGTTTTACCTCTACTGTGCTCTTCACATGTTGTTGGAAAGAAACAGAGTAAAATGAAAGTGAAGATTTAAGGAAGACAGAAAATTTACTGTATTATTTGGAGCAAAGTATATAGAGGACTGTGTCACTGAATGTAACAACACTAAGAGGTTTTTGGAGGGTATAAGAGGAAAGACTAGAAGTATAGATCATACCTCTTGAGATACCAACAGCACAATATTCTTTCAGCTCATGAATGTCGAATGACACTGCTGGCAACGAAACATTACCATCACTTGTAACATAACCCCAAAAAAGCAGGATTATAGCTGTACCCATTGTTTTGAAGAGAAAAACAAGTTTTACCCATTCTGTCTGAGCCTTTTCAGCCCACTTTAGTCCCATCAAGACTCAGTGACATAGTCTGAACTTTTCAGTTCTGTAGTTTTTACTTTCTATTGTCTGGTAATGAACTGATAAGTTTTAGTCAACATATAGAAAGGAAAAGGCAGACAAGAAATATCCAGCTGACTTATTTCAAAAAATGGATGAAAATAAGATGTGATTAACATTTTAGAAGTGCTAGAACAGACTGCAACATCTTCAGAGAAACCCTGAAAAAGGCTAATATTTTCTCAGGAAAAAAACCCAACTGTTGAGACTGTTAAAAAACACAAAAACCCACGACAAAATTAACAATGAAATGAAATCCCAGTACTCATTTAGATAACTAATAACATGCAAAGTACTTGGAAGACTTAACTGGAAGCACATTTTTTCATTTTGAGCACCAGTTAGAGCATAGTGGAGGACAGCAAGCAGTAGGGAGCGTTACCATTGATGGGGGTTTGTGTAATATGCTACTGATATGTTGGTCTGAAAGGAGAAATCAAGGACAAAGCACGTTCAGGAGAGAGTTTCTTCTCAGCCTCAGAACCAAGTCCACCAGGAAAATGAGGTGAGGTTTGTGCTGGCAGGACACTGGGAGGAAGAAGATTACTAGTGGGAGAAGAGCTGTAAGAGACAGGAATGGTGAGATTAAAAGGACTAAAATGATAGGTAAAAGTCAGAGCTGAAAGTTTCACCCACACTTAGTGCAAGAGGATCTGCACAAATAAAGGGAATGCAGGGAATGTTCAACCTGCTTGCTAACAAGGCATTGCAATAGTGAGATCATTCTGTAGTTATCCCCATAAGAGAAATATTTTCTCACTGCCTGTATTTTTTGAGTCAATATTGATTGTTTTAGTGTTGCCAAAGTCAGAGGTGAAACTAAAAAGTGCCTCAGAGGCAAAGCTTCTCAAATGGAAGAGCTCAGTTATTTAATAAGCTCTTCATTGATCTGGCTCAAATTAGACTGTGACTACAAAAGCATAGTGATTCTGCCAAGCCAGACTTGGGGACTGGGAACTGTACACCTTATTGTTGTAACTTTAACAGATAAAAATTTCCACTTGCTATTTTTGCACATTGGGAGGGGGAAAAAAAAAAGAAAAGGAAAAAAAGAACAAAAACCCCATCAGCCAGTGTGTCCCAGATAGCAGAAGTACAACAGAGCCAGGGCTGCTGAGGGATTCCAGCTTCACAGTACCATCCAAAGGAAAAAAAGCACACAGAGTAGAAACAAAAACAAATCCATATGCTGCCTAAGGGAGGAGTGCTAAGCATACACACAGCCATACATTAAGATCTTTTCCTCTCTTCACAGCTCAAAACTCATCCAAACTAGACAACGTTGTTGTATTAGCCAAGATCTGGAGTACACTTTGGATATTTAAAAATGAAGGTTTGACAAAGCCTGTAAAAATTGTTCCTTGAAAATTCTTTTCTAAGACTTTTAATGCTTTTACTCTTGGCAAAGAATAACTTTTTGCGTCTCAGGGCTCCTTACTGAACACATAAACAGTCTTGAAAGCATGAGGAAAGCATCTTTCCTGCCAAGTGCTTGCTCAAGTTTTGATGCTCATACAGCATCAAGTGCCTTTGCCTACACAAACACTGCTGCCCAAGCAGGGTGCACTTCAGCATTTGCTCACAAACAAAGCACAGTCCACAGGTTCTATCCACAGATTCTGCCTTTCACTGGTAGTTATAAGGATCAGGGAACCTGCCCTCGGGCATTCAGGAAACATAAACACATCCAGCTTCCATACCTCTTCTTAACCTTGGGCTCTTTGGGTTGGTACCTCCCGACTCTATTTCACAGTTGAGTTTTCCAGTCTGCTTTCAATCTTCTTTGACATATATCCCACCTCAGTAAAATCATTCCATAGGAATGATGCCCAGCACCAGCACAAGGTGCCAGTTGTATCATCACTGGTAAAATGCTGTTTCATCACACCTTGAGTTCTATTCAAATTGTAATTATTTTGGCATGCAACTGTGAATCCACTACAAAGACCAAGCAAAAAGGGGTATTCACAGAGGTGAGGGTTCACAAGCCATTTTCTTTCCCTTATTCCACAGAGTATCAAGCAGAAATATATTCCTGATATACCTGCAGAGTAGCCAGTAGTGTGTGACACTAAAAAGAGATGTTAAATTCACAGACTGCATCAACTGTTTGGGCTTTCATTAAGGAATAGGCAATTTAAATTCATATAAGACAAGCAGTAAAAAAGTATGCAGGATTAAATCTCATGAGAGAGGTGAGGCCATGCCACAGCAACTCTGAAGCAAGAGACAAGTCTCGCTGCTCAGGCAGCACAGCTCCCTGAGTCTGCACCGATGGAACTGCAGCTCCATCTCAAGACTGCACAAACCCTATTCCAAGGCATTTTATTATCTTTACATTGAAAACTGATGCTTATTAAAGCATAATTATCTATTACTTGAGGCCCACACCCATCACCCCCAGATCAGTCAGCACGTTAACTGCCCTCAGCTGTCATAAGAAATCAAATAAATGACTTGGTGAGACAATCTTTGTTCACTTCACATGTAATGGATGTCCTTGCTGACAGAGGGCAACTGGAACCTCTCTCACTAGGTCAGGGGAATAGAGGGGGAGAGAACAAAAACGGAGCTGAGGATTCTCCTTGTCAGTGCCAGGCACCTGAGCATTGTTTCTGAGCTCCCTTTCCAGCAAGGCAGTATTACCTTGGTACTAAACAAAAAACCCTAACAGGCAGTGAAGGGAATTCCAACTAGAGTAGGAAAGGAGTGGTAAGCCTATTATTTTCATAGAATCATAGAATGGTAGGGGTTGGAAGGGACCTTTAGAGATCATCTAGTCCAACCCCCCTGCAGAAGCAGGGTCACCTAAATCAGGTTGCATAGGAACATGTCCAGGTGGATCTCCAAGGAAGGAGACTCCACAATCTCCCTGGGCAGCCTGTGCCAGGGCTCCATCATCCTCATAGTGAAATAGTTTTTCCTTATGTTTAAATGGAACTTTTTGTGTTCCAGCTTCATTCCATTACTCCATGTCCTGTTGCTAGATACCATAGAAAAAAGGTGGCCCCAACCTCCTGACACCCACCCTTTAGATATTTGTAAATGTCAATAAGATCTCCCCTCAGTCTCCTCTTCTCCAGACTAAACAGCCTCAGTTCCTGCAGCCTTTGCTCATAAGGAAGATGCTCCAGTCCCCTGATCATCTTGGTGGCCCTGCACTGGACTCTCTCCAGAAGTTCTCTGTCCCTCTTGAGCTGAGGAGCCCAGAACTGGACACAGTATTTTGTGTCTCTTTCATGCTCCTTACTGCCAAACAGCTGTCTGAAGGATCAGTTTCACAATCTTCTGATATTTAGATTTGAGAAGCAGTAGCTCTTTTCAGTAACCAGGAAACCTGTAGCTGAACCTGCAGGCCAGAAGTGAACAGTGCAATCCATTTCTATGCTACCAACCTTTAACAGAGATTCTCATTCCCTCATTTTCTTAGCTTTCTGTCACCCTTTGGAATAGTTTTGATGTACAAAAGATCATAGTTTTATAAGTCACAAAAGCTGATTTGGAGCCATGCCATTTTGTAAGCTACAGCATCCCAGAAAAAGCAACTGTTGTATCTCAGTTTTCTAACATTAGGTTTGGGTGGCAAGGTTTTGGAAGCAGTGGGGGGCTAAAGACTCCTGTGAGAAGTTGCTAGAAGCTTCCCCCATGTCCACCAGAGCAAATGCCAGCTGCTCTAAGACAAGGAGGAGTGAGAGAACTCGGGAGTTAAGGTGGGAAGAAGGGAGGGGTGAGAGGAAAGCTTTTTAAGATTAGTTTATTTCTAATGATTCTTTTCTATTCAGATTGGTAACAAATTAAACTGATTTCCCCAAGTTGAATCTGTTTTGCCTGTGACTGTAATTGCTGAATGATGTCCCTGTCCTTAACTGAACCTTTGAGCCTTGGTTACATTTTCTGTCCCCTGTCCAGCTGAGGAGGGGAGCGATAGAATAGCTTTTGTGGGCATCTGCCACATCCAGCCAGGGTTAAACCACCACAAAAATGAATTCTGTAGCTTCAGTCTCTGAACTTCCCTTAAGAGATGTATCATTTATTACATTCACCACTCTGGTTTCCCACACCCATAACAAAATCCTGCAACGTACTCCACTGCATTTGCAGCAATGGTGGAACAAAATTTCATTTTCTATTTAAATAACAAGTCTACTCAAAAGAGAAATCTCATTATAACAGCAGCTTTCTATTCAACAGCTCTTCTCCAAGTGTAATTTTATGTGCAAAAACACTACTCAATGGACAACAATACATTTCCAGCATGCTTCCTAGTTCACATACTGCAGAAATAACAAATCCAGTGACACAAGATGAACTCTGATCAAATACTTTAAAGTTCCAGCCATTTGATAATGCCAGAAGGGAGAACTTCCCATAGGTGCCATTGGGATCATAGCTGCAAAGGTCTGTTTCCCTACTCCTACCTAGCACCCTTCCCAGTGGTGATGGTGAGCAACTGGGCAACAAAACACAAACCTTATTACAAAAGGAGCCTGTGGAGTTTAAATCCTTTGAGCGTGTTTTAACAAGGGGGAAAAAAACCACCAAAACCCCAAGTCCTAAACCAGAAGGAGACACAAGATAAAGTTGTTAACTTTTGAATATTTTACAAGGCTGCCCTTTATAAAGTATTTTGTCATATCAGCCAGTAACTGATGTCATATCTCAAGATGTAAGAAAGTTCTCTGTAGAATGCTAGGTAGATACTCATTCTCTTGTCCTGAGACATCAGCTTCAAAGATAAAAAAGTAAAAGTGCCCAAAAGGACACAAAAGCTGTTAGCAGTACAGACCAGTTCCAAGTTTCATTCCTTTGCATCAACATCCAGTATCAGTTATTTTGAATAAAAGCCATTTCAGAATCATACAATGGTAGGGTTGGAAGGGACCTTTAGAGACCATCTAGTCCAACCACATACCATGTCGAAGAGGAAAGACCTTAATGTGCCTTCACTACAAAAGGAATTACCCTCCTTAACATTGTCTGACTGCCTTAACAGAAGCACTAAATACGTGCCATGTATATGAAGAGATATGCACAGGGCTTCTCCACAGATGTATGCCACAGAAGCGAAGTGGCAAATCCAGAATATTTCCAAGTCATTTGGCATACTGCATAGAATTCACTCCCTCAAGAACATGACCTTTTGGCCAGGATTTAGGCAAGCCAGTCTAGAAATACTTGACACGTAAATATTATTTTCCCTTTCCTAAATAAAATTTCCAGATAAAAACAAACCCCCAAAACCTATCTTATAAAACACTAGAGAGCATTTCTATGCTTGACATGGGATAGTTTTTATCAAACTCTATGTCTGTGTCTCTGAAGAGAATCACTCAAAGAGGCAAAGAATCAGGAAGAATTTGCTTCTTGACTGGACGTGAACTATCCAACCTGAGGCTTCTCATCTGTCCTAATTCACACATAAATGCCAAGAAGGCCAATGGCATCTTGGGATGCATAAAGAAGAGTGTGACCAGCAGGTCAAGGGAGGTTCTTCTCCCCCTCTACTCTGCCCTGGTGAGGCCTCATCTGGAGTCCTGTGTCCAGTTCTGGGCTCCTCAGCTCAAGAGGGACAGAATACTCCTGGAGAGAGTCCAGCACAGGGCCACCAAGATGATCAGGGGAATGGAACATCTTTCATACGAGGAAAGGCTGCAGGAACTGGGGCTGGAGAAGAGGAGGCTGAGGGGAGATCTTATTAACATTTACAAATATCTAGATGGTGGGTGTCAGGAGGTTGGGGCATCCCTGTTTTCTACAGTAGCTAGCAACAGGACAAGGGGTAATGGAATGAAGCTGGAACATAAAAAGTTCCACTTAAACATAAGAAAAAGCTGTTTCACTGTTGAGGTGAGGGAGCCCTGGCACGGGCTGCCCAGAGGGGTTGTGGAGGCTCCTTCCTTGGAGGTCTTCAAGACCTGCTTGGACATGTTCCTATGCAACCTGATCTAGGTGACCCTGCTTCTGCAGGGGGGTTAGACTAGATAATCTCTAAACGTCCCTTCCAACCCCTACCATTCTATGATTCTATGACAAAACAATTAATCCTTCACACTATCACTACAGGAACACATTCTCAACAAATAACTACCTCATACTGTACACATCAAAAATTCTGAGATGATTTTTCAGTAGCAGGATTTCAGTATTTATTAGAGTAATGCTACAAAACTGGAAGACTTGTCTTCAAGGCCACTGTTGATTATCACAATGAATATTTCAAGATATCTTTTCTGAATAAAAGGGATAGATGTCTGCAGAATCAATAATCTTAAACTTAGTAGAAATTACAGAGTCTAAGGGGGTGTTTTAACTCTAGTGACTAAAGATTATTTTAATTAAGACTGATTTAACTATTTTGGGCAGGAAATTCTAAGTAAGATCTGAATTGCTCTACAACAAGTAATACCTAGAACCTTGATCCTCTTACCATGCATTAAGTTTTACAAGATCATCCATGAACACATACTACACATTTACATTAATTTATACACATGAAGTTTTAAGAACTGTGACCCTACTGCACATGTGCAAAGTCCTTTTGAAGACTAAAATATACTGAACAAAAGCACAGCTGACACAAGGCTGCTTTGCACACAAAAGGAGTGCTCAACTGCATAAGATCCTAGGAGTGAACCTCTACATACTTATGGTCTCCATATGTTTTGTTTTAGTAGCTTTGGACTGAAAACAGGTACAAAAGTAAAATAAAACCATTATCTCCCAGTTCCCCTCCTAGCTCATTGGCAATATATTAGTTTTATATGCACTGCTGCTCAGTTTTTATATTAGGGTACAGCTGAGTGGTTCTGTAGAGGTTTAATGACTTTGATGGCAACATAGAAGTGCGATAATGATGCACAATGGGTTCTCATTAGTACTAATGAACTTGAAAACTCAACAGGTTCATTTTTTTTTCTAAATTCAAGCTTGAAAACTATTTTGAATCTTAAAAATGAAAAGGATCTTCCAAAGAGTAGAAATAAACAGCAGAAAAATGCCTTTATAGAAATGACTGCATCCCAACATTTCAGACTACAGTTAACTGTCAGACTTCTACATTCATCAAAAGATGCTGGAACAATTTTCAATAGAGAAGACTATTTGCTACTAGTTTTTCCCAACAGGTTACAATCATAGAATGGTAGGGGTTGGAAGGGACCTTTAGAGATCATCTAGTTCAAACCCTCTACCAAAGCAGGTTCACCTAGATCAGGTTGCAATACAGAACTGCATGCTGCTACCCTGAAGTAAGGGCCACTAAGGCCCAACATGTCAGCATCTGACACAAATCAACCCCCTTTGGGAGACTTCCTAAAGCAGCATCCCCAATAAGGTTCCTTTTCAAGTAGTAACTGTTATGAGAAAGCAGAGCTTGTCCCTGATTAACTGTCCCTGTCTATAATTTTCTTCAGGAAAATTCTTTCTCTTCCTCCTCAGCATAACTCTTCTCTCCACAATGAAAGTAAGCAAAGGTTTCAGATTCCTCCAGCATACCATGTTCTTGAAAAACAGCATCCTAAAATTAATCTCACACTTCCATCACTGCCCAGAGAACTTTGTCCTCTAAGAGGACACACACATGAGAATTATGGGGAAAAATATAATCTCTCCACAGGTGTGCAATGGCTCAACACCACTCTTCCTAGCTATAGCTGTTAAACCAAATTGAACTTCCTATACACCCATCAAATCTCTCTCTAAGAGCACAAAGTTCATGCATCATGTCACACCAGGTTGCTTCTTACAGCTGTAGTTCTCAAACATTTATAAACCAGTCCTCATGATACAGTTTTTGGAAGATAAACAGTCTAATTCCCTTCTTTTTTATACTAAGGGAACAAGAATTATTCAAGGTTACACTGTACATCAGTAGCAGGGAATTTGACTCCAAATCTCCGATGCCCTAGTTCTATTCTATAAGCTTTACAGTATGTGTGAAATATCTCTTGCATACCAGACACAGAATACCTCTCACCAGCTCTGGCAGGAAAGATTTGCCTTCTTTTTTTAATGTTCAAATTACACAGAGAAATTTTTAATTGCTCTCCAGAGCCATACTCAGAATTCAGTAACATTGCTTTCCTCCTAAGCTTCCCCCTTCCATTTTACCCAGAATTAATCCTTTCTGCTTTATTGCTGAGTCATTGATAGAGACTCATCTAAGTAGAAAACCTTTCTGCCTTTCCCTTTATTTTCTCTTTTCCTAGCCCAAGCCTTATTTTTTCTTCTGTCTACAAGTCCTCCTGTCTTAAGGTCTGTGTACATCTGTGAAAATTCGTACCTCTAATTCTACTGAAGAAACATCCCATGTACTCTGAAGGTGAAAAGCAACAAGTACATTTTAGGTCTCAAAGCAAATGAATTTTTAAACTGAATAAATAAATGAATATATAGATGAATGCATAAAAAATATTAACAAAAGCACTGGTGATGCTTGAAATGAAGGGGAGCAGCTACTAGAGATGATGTTACCCATCACAGGGCCAGTAACCAGAGGATTTAAACTGCAGTTCAGTTTTATTTCATTAAATTTCATCTACTACTAAAACTAAAGTTCCTAAGTTTATTTTCTGACACTGTCATGGTCCCTCTGGCTGTGGCCTCCAGGCACTGCACACAGGACACATTCACAAATGTCACATGAGGAGACGTCATGACTCTCCCACAACATCACTGTTCTCTGTTCTTGCAGTTATCTGGTCCAGGGGGACAGCATGTCCCCTGCACACAAGAGTAATCCCTGCTAGGGTAGAGGATATTACCTCAGTGTTACTGCCTGGAGGCAACACACATCTGCCATTTGCAAATTGATTTCAGGGGTTCTGCACGGACACAAATAGTTTGCTTCTATGTTATAGATTCTTCTTTCCAACCCAGAGTTAAGACCTCTGATTAGCCATTTAAGACATTGTTTCCACCAGCTCAATATGTCTATTATTTAGTTCGGAACCTCCCTGCAGAGCTCATCAGAATTGCTCTGTCTTCTCTAGGGTACTTTTTATAAGTGAGACTATTTTAACCATCATCATTTAACTATCATGTTTATCCAGTAACAATTTTGACACCTATCTAAAGAGAGCAAAGCAGAAACTGAATGACCATTTAAAAACATAGACTTTTAAAAGCCTGAAAGATTGTTAGGATTCATCCCCCAGTGGAAAAAAGGGGAGGCTATGTGACAGGCATCTAGGCAGGAGATGCCTGGTTATGAAATGCCAGTTCTGAGCTGAGAGTTTCCTGTGTACCCAGTAAGTGTAAGATTAATTGGTCGTTAAAAGAATGACTCAACCCAGGAGTAAGGAAAAAAAGTCACACTCCTTCCTTGCCATTGCTGCTAGGCTTATTTTTCCTTCTCCCTCAGTTGCTGTTACTCACTCTTCCCCCTTCCTATACTAGTTGTTTTATGACTGACTTTTAAGAATGCTCTTTCTGTTTCTCTGATAAAATGTTCACCCTGGCTTCTTCTCTAAATCTATTTACCAGAAATACTTCTTTTCCTCATTGTGCTTTTTACTTGTTAACTAGTTTCTTTTTCGGTCCTCCATCTTCTTAATTACACTTTTAATTGTCTGTATAACGTTGTAGCAAACTCTCTAAAGTGCAGTCTCTGAAAACACAATATATATCTCTGCATGAAGAAAAACACACAGGAAAACATTAAAAGGTACATTATCACCACTTACCTTTCAGTGAAACTACCTCATGCTTGTCCAAAGTCACCACACTAGTCATCATTTTATCGCTCAGTTGACTAATAGTCCCACAGAAGGCAATCTCAGAGAAGAATAGAGTAGAAGGCTGGATGACTAAGACCCTTAACCATTTTAATCTCCTTGTCTTTTTCCCTGTTCCATCTTTGTTGCAACTTGGCAACATAATAGTTTGTTGACAAAGGAATCTGCTAACCATGTTTCTTATACTGAGAGAGAAGAGTAGGCTGCAACATTTCTCAGTCATATACGCTTTCTACCTTAAAGGTTTTAGTCCTTCTTTCCCCAAGAAGTGGCTGCATGAAATCAAGTATTCTTAAAGCCTGGATCTGCTTCAGACTACACATCCACAAATAGATTAGATTTAAGTGAAAAAACTTCTTTATTTAACTATATGATCTTTCTTGTTAACCAAGATAAAGTCATCATACCATTTAGAGGGAAAACAGCACCTTCTTCTGTCTCAGTGTGACTCAGTTTATAACAATTATCTGCTGACTATACACAATTTCAGTATTTTCCTCTTTTCATATGCTTCCCTGATCAGATTTTCCTAATATTTCCTGTGAGAAAAAAACAAGGAAAATGTACAGGGCTACCAAGCCAAAGCTATTTTCCAGCAGATGGTGAAATAGGGAACATAAAACATTTGGCAGTAACAAATGGCTTCCTTCCTAACATTTTACCATTCAGATACATTTTTTAGAACCATCTAGGCAACAGTCTAAGGGGTCAGATTTCTTGCTGAAGTCTCTTACATTATAGAAAAAGGCCAGACTTATGGGAAGTTCATGCCTTCTGCCCCTCACACATTTACACAGAATCATTCAGGTGCAAACAGGAACCATTAACACAGGAGGAATTACAACCCTTGCAAACAGTCTCAAAATGTCAAAAAGTGGAAATAGTGCAACAAGAGCTATAAAGGTCAATGTGAAAGGTCAAGTACAATAAAGTAAGTTCCATTTTTAGAAGTTTAGGACTCCAGTCAGATAGTCAAATATCAACCAAACTAGCTTGGTTTTTTCTTACTTTAAGACAGGATCATTAATCTTTTGTTAAGAACTAAAACCAGTGAAGAAACTAAGAATCATCTGACAATGATCTCAGCAATTAATAACTCAAACAAAGTCAAGAGTTCTGATGTAAAGGCTGTGACCTTTTCTAGATCAAGCAGCTTTCTATCAAGAGGTACAAGCAAACCTTGTGGAAAAGCAATGGGATAGTTTCAGTCTTTTACTGTGTGAAGTAGTAGAAAACAGTATTTTTTCCAAGTGGCTGGCAAATTGCTGATGTACAGAGAAGCTGCATCTCACACTTATGATTCCACCTTGTTCTTCGCTGGTTTTGGAGATATCCCAACAAGCTAATCTCTCTGTTGAAAAGCCAGGACAATTTTATAGTTAGCTGAAGATAAGGAGAAGCAGCCTCAAAACTACCAATACAAGCAGAGCTGCCAATTGCCAACTATTTCACCAGGAAACAGGAGGAAGAGGAAAGCCCTACAGAGCAGAAGGAAGAAGCAATGTGTTTAGGAAGGCAACACAACACATGGAAGAGTAAATGAAGAAGCAGATGGAAGATATAAGGGGATGAGAAGCCTTTCTGAAAAAGCATCACTTTTCCAATAGATTGTTTGCAAGCTGCAGTGCAAATGGAAGAATGAGAAACAGAGTCTCTATTTTAGCACAATTTATGTCCCTGAGACTTGGAGATTTCCTTCTGCAAAGGGCTGTGTCACCTTGGTTTCCTTGGGACTGAGGATATTCTCTAACACATAGCTCTAGTTTGCTGCTTGAGGATAGCTGGTTTTCATTAACTCTGAAGAATCTAATACATATGTTTCAATAAAGAAAGAAAACAAATGAAGCCGTTTACTTTTCCTTTGGAGTTCTCTAGATTTCAGCACCCTAATGGTTGTGTCCTAGAAGTGTAATGACTGACCCAGGACAAAATGCCTTCATTTTCCTTCTAAAGTGTTTCTTTCTCCTTTGTCACCCTCCAGGCCAAAGAACTTTAAATTTCTGATAAATAAACTTTCCTTCACCTAAAAAAAAGTCAACCGTATTTGATCTATGAATGATGATTATTTTTGAAACACATCTATAGTTAAAACATTGAGAAGTCATGAGTAAGTATCATCCTTTGGATGCTTAGAGTATGAAACATTTGTAGTGCATAAAGCCTTTTATTCAGCTGTTTCAAAATGCTTTACAGGTATTAATGTAGCAGATCCAAATGGCAGAGGTGTTGGTAAACCGAGGTACATGAATGACTTGGTTGCAGCAAAAACAAGGACCAAACTGAAGCATCTCAAGCCCATTCCATCCAGTATAACTCACTGTGAAGCAGTTTGTATGAACAACACATAATACAACTTGATGGATTTGTTTCAACAGAACAAATGGTCTCTGAGGATCAAAGACGTCAGCATCACCTTACAACCGGGCTACAGTTCATCTTGATTCAGGGCACGAAACACTATGGATTTGGACTGTTTAAACAACCTTTTAAAAAACATATCTTCCTAGGAGATTCAAAACAATAAAAAGGAATTTTAAATGGTTCAGTTTTTAAAACATTTGTGTGTTTTATAGTATATTCCTTTACCCTATTGTTGGGGAATATTTGCACCAGGTACCCCTGCTGGTTTCAAAAAGTGTCATTTGACTAGCATTTGATAGACTGATATTAAAGATGATGAAAATTGTGCTTTCTAAGGAAACAAAAAATTAACTAGGGTGAAGTGACACTGTTAAAATCTGAGCTTACCTCCTTTTAATCAGTTTCAGAGAAAAAACCCCTTAGATTTAGAGAGCAGCTTTTGTCTGTGGCAGTGCAGCCTAATTCCTTATGCTGAAACACCAGCATTGCCTGGAACTGTTTTTCAGATAAGAAATTCATAATGCTGTTGCAAAAGGAAAAGCTATGTATGTATGCCAGCTAACAAAAAAAAAAAAGAGGAAAAGAAGTAACATAATGACACAAGGATCTGTCTTTCTTCAGCCAAATCAGTCCTCATTACTAACGGTCCCTTTATATTTTTGTCCCCTGCTTCTCAGGATTTTATTATGTTCCCATTTACCAATCACAAAACTAACATATCCTTGCATGATATCAATAAACTCTTTAGTCTGAACTGATGCAGTCAGTATATCAGTCTGTAGCTGCTAACATCTATCATAATATACAGCTATAATGTTTTATGTGTTTTTCCAGCAACTGTGTTTCTAATTGGGACAGGACCCTTCAAGTCTCCCTTTATTACAGCATGTATGTAAACACCACACAAGAGAAAGTATTTAAACATAAATTTTCTTTTCCTCTCTCTGCTTTGAACATCAATCTTAAGATTGATTAACAAGAGCTGGCTTCATTGATTTGGGTTGTGAGAGCACTCAGCAGAAATTGGACACTTGGATGGCATCTCACACAAAGTTACATTTGCAAAAGCTGCTATTTTCTCTGTCATGGCATGTTTACCAGAAGGACACTTCTTACTTTACAGGCTGCTTTCAAGTCACCAACTATAAGTTATAAAAGATCATTTTCAACATTTGGGTTCCCAGTGTTAAGAAGATGTTTACAACAAAGGATGGACAAAGCAGGAAAACACTATCAGGACGACCCACAGACAAGGGGTCTGCTGTCTGTGGTAACATCCTTTGCCTCAGCTTCTCTACCTGTAAATTTGAACAGTGGTACTGGTATTCTTTGTAACTCATAACCTACTGAAAAACAAGATACTAAAAGCAGATGTTACTACCATTACAGCATCTAGAACTAAGCATGCAATGGATCTTTAAAGCTTGGGGAAAAGAGAACAAATTTGCAATGCTTGATATTAGTGATATAGGTAGATTTTTATTTTATACTTTAATAAAAAGTCTTTTGGATTTAGATGAAGTTCTACAGAACTCTACCACTGCCTGAGAAGTAAAAATTAATGACAGCTGACCATTGTATTTTTACAGTGCCTTAAAAGTGCAGAAATAAACTACATTTAAGTGAGACATCATGTACAATTATGGAAAGCATAGAGTTTTCAAACTGCTGCCAGTTTTGATAGCTGCCATCCTATATTTAAAAATTCTACCATATTTTACTAACTATAGTAACTATAATTATAGTTTAACTAACTATTCAGACAATCCCAGGCAGTATTTTCTTGTTCTCCCAGTAAGTGGACTATGCTAAATGTCTTTGGCAAGTAGTTTGACACTAAAGAAAACTAAAACTAGAGTCATTAGTTTATTGAGAATATTATTTATATTAGTAAGGGCTGAGTGTATCTGGTCCAGATGGAACCTGTGTTTGGATATGGGCTGAAGTAATTACAAAGCCATTAGCTGCTGCACTGAGGTTCAGGAATACTAGCTGGCTTAGCTTCTGTTCCTGGAAAAGTACTAGAACAAATAATGAAATGCTATTTATAAGTTGTTACATGAACACAAAAAAAAGGATTAGTAACTGTCAACACAAGCCAATCTGAATTCCTTTTCTGATATGAACAGAGACCTAAAAGACAGGAACAACATACTGAATGCTGTATCTCATCCTTACAATACTTCTTGTACATGAGCTTGGGAAACATGAACTAGAAAACAAATTATTAAAAGATATATGCCAAGCTGTCTGCACCTCTGCAACAAGTGGAAGTGATTGATATAAAACATTTATCAACTGGGGTTGTTCATGTGTCTGTCCTGAATCTGCTACAACTTAATATTATATTAGTGATAGAACAGAGAATATTATTATTTAGGCAAGTAATATCTAGTTTTAGACATTGGACAATTCAAATTGATGGTGGAAATGAGGGATATCATTAAAAAGGTAATAGCTCAGTAACAGTAAGTACAAGCAGCACTGGTACCACTCAGAAGCACGTCTGTTTGAGACACAATGTCTACTCCCAACACAACTTTTCTTCACACATCTCTCTTCCCAGCAGTTTCTCTGTAATCCCTTACTACACTACTGCAGCCTAGAGTATAAGGAAAGGTTATGCTAAGGTGCTGCAGGTAAGCAAGTTCTTTCCCACTAATACTCTCTCTGCAAGAAGAAAATAAGTAGTCTTAGGCTCCCTACTATTTGCTAGGCAGGAATTTTGAAGAACAATGGATATGCCTAATTTTCTGTATTTTCAATACAGAAAAAGCATTCAGAGTGAATGAACATAAACAAAAACACTTTATCTGAGGTGCAACTGAAACTATCATAATATTAAACTGATAAACACTACACCATCATCACCTCTTGAAGGAGTTCAACTGTTTACCATCCAATTTTTCTATATGCTCAAAAATCCCAAATGGGAAGAGCCTTTAACAGCAATCTAGACATACCTACAACTATAAACTGAGAGGAGATTTCATTGAAGCCATCTGAGCTGTATGCTTCAGAATGACACCAAAGGTCAAATCCTGCACTGATTTTCAACTTTTTGTTAAGTATAAAAACATAATTCAGCAAAGAATGTCAATGCTATCAGTACTGCAAAAGAAATAAGAATTGTCACAGATAAGTCATTTTATGGGCATAATATTAAGTTGGAACAGGCGTAATTCTCCACTGCAGTAAACATACCCCTATATACAAACCTCCAAACACATCAGAACAATTCACATCAGCTTGTTTTTCCTGATAGCAGCATGACATTACCTTCATGACCATGCATTATCTTCAGCTACCTGCATCCTAAAAGCAACAGGTGAACAGCCAAAGGTAGGCTGTGCATCACAGAGATATGTAATTATAGGTTGTAGTTCTAACACGTTCCATGTGTTACCTGGGACATTATCAATGGTCTCACTGACTGTAACAGAAGTAACTAAATTCCTCTGGTTGTCACTTTGAAGAATTAAGGAAACATTGTCCTAAGTGAGTATTTGATATAAACACAGCAGGGCTAGATCCTTGATCCATGCAAATGAGAGCATCAAGTTCTGTTTGAGTAGTTTGTTGCATGTTACGGCAGAGGCTCAAATGTCTTTTCCTGCACAGCAAGCACTACTTAACAGACACACTGTCTTATGAAACACTTGACTTTCTGTGCACAGATGCTTAGGTCACTTTCCAATGGTAAATAAATAATATTCCTGACATAGCTACAGGAATAACTTTTATAGAAAGGAAGTATTTTCCATATAGTTTGTGGGAATAATGAGGAGAAGCATCAAAATATTGAATGAGTTCCCAGTAAGCCAAGAGCCATTCAGCTCAAGTCACCAAAGAATCACAGACCAGAACTGGTGGACAGTGGTCACTCATGGCCTCATTTCAGATCTCAGAAGTCCTACTGATCATAAAATAGGCAGACAATAGCTCTGCTTATCATATAATACTGTTTCTCCTTCGAGCTGGTTCTGCCAGCAGAGTGATGATGAAGGTTTTGGAGAAACAGACACTTTCCACTCTGGAATGAAAAAAAAATCTCAAGAACTAACCACAGGAATCATCACTGCAGACTGAAGTTCTTGATTCTGCATCTTTCCCCAGCTCTATATTGTTTCCCTTTTTATACTATGGGATAAAGACATTCCAGTATCTATGCAGAATGCAGGAAGATTTCTCACAACAGGCAAAGAGCTGCCAGTGTAAAGAGCTTCATTAGAACTGGAATGTGATGAGACTGTATTTTAAGTATTTGAGGAGGTTTTCAAGTGGAAGAAAAATCTCAGACACATTCTACTTTACGTCTAAAGGTACAAGAGTACAAGACAACTATTGAACTAGAGATTTAAAACACTTTGGGTTTTTTCCTCTTAATGCACAAAGGTTTTACACATGATAAAAATGTAAAGCAGTGCATTAAACTTCTCTGTGTGGTGCACTATGGTCGAGCCCTTACGGCATCAGAACCAGGTTTGTTGCTTCTACTGACTGGCTAGTGATCGCTGATGTGCCACTTCACCTCACCATGCTTTCAAATCTTTAACAATGAAATCAAGATACTGAAACTCTGTTACCAAACCTCTAAGTGTTGCTGTCATACACAAAATCAACCATCAAAAAAATAAAGAACCTTTAAAGGCTTGGTGCAAGGCTCCTACAAGTCAATGGTGTCTTTTCTGTCGATTTCAGTTGTTGGCCTTGAGGCAGATTATAAACTATCCTGGAGTTTAGCATAAGTTGCAGACATACAGCTGGGATGACACATTGGAACATATGCCAAAAAGAAACACAGAACCTTCAGAGTTACTGTAAGCAGCAAGAATAATGTGTCACTAAAGGAATGCAGCTCTTCACTTGGAATGTCATTTAGAATCCATTTTCATTTCACAAATAAAACAGTACATTGTTTTCATTATAGGAAAAGAAGTATTTGTGTTTGCCTTGTGTTCCTTTCAAAATACTTGCTTTACAAGATTTTGAGCATTTTCCATTTGGAATCACACAAATGATGACACCTGTTTTTTCCCCACAGATGAACGAGCGCAGAGGAGAGATTTATCACAGAATCATAGGAGAGTAGGGGTGGGAAGGGACCTCTAGAGATCATCTAGTTCAATCTCCCTTATCAGCAAGAAGAGGATGTTTTCATTAAACCACCTGTAAGAGACAAGGCTACACAGTGGCACCAAAAGAGGCACTTCCAAGCTCCAAGGTGCTGAGAGAATTTCACCACATCTAAGCTAGGTACACAAACAAGATCTAGGTACACACCCTTGCCTCTCAAAACAAACATGTGCTTAAGCAGGAAAGCAGAGAAACTGTGCTCCACTAAGTCGGTTAGTCTGCACTACTGAAGAACCAGAGCCTTAGGCACAATACAGAGAACAGCTATCCCATCATTAACATGAAAACAGCACCATCACTTCCCTGGATGTGAACAGCTGACTTACAGCCATTGTTCTGTATGCACATATATATATATAAATACACACACACAGAGAAGGTTATTTCTTTCACCTGAATATGTTTACTTGCACTAAGTGAAATGAATTTCATCCTTCATTTTATAGCTCAGTCATAGTACTATGATTCTTCAGATCCGGCCCCACACACATTTCCATCCCAATACACAATATTATTTGAGGTGTGAATTCCATCATTTTGGACACAAATTCTAATCTTCTCAGAACTGTGAAGGAAAACCAAGGCAATGATCCAGCAAACAGATCTGCAGAGCTGAACACAATGAACTGGGTATGGACACAAAGATGTGGCTATGCTGATCTAAAATGGGGATCCACTGTTACAAAATGCCTCTTTGATAATACAATATGTTGGTTCCTTACTATGAGATGTTTTTCATTTGTCCCATTTACATATTTCATCCAGATAAAAGAATGAAGCCACACTTTCAGGTAGTTTAACTTGAGGGTACTGACATTAGGTAAGTTTAAAATAAGAGTCAATTAGGGAATTTGAATTAATTATCCAAGAGAAATATGACTTAGAGACTCTTTTCCCAATAGGCTCAAAGATTTTCATCTCATGGGACGACTTCTCATACACAGGCTGTATTTGTTAATCTGGTCAACTCTGCATCAAGCTCTGTGCTAAGTATATTTACTGGAAACACATCCAGTGTTGACTGGAAGATTGCAAGGGACAGACAACCCACTACAGCTGTAGGTACACTGTTCTACTGATTAATTGCTCTCACTTTTAAAAGCCTACATCTATTCTTAGACTTATTTATCTTGCTTCAGCTTCTAACCACTTGTACACCTTTTTGTACTGGATTAAATAACAAGATGCCAGTACACAGTTTCTGAGAGAGCTGGCAGGAAAAGCAAGGAACTAGGAATACTACTGACTTCACTTTGCAGCTCTTACTTCCAGGCTTTCTTCCAAATTGTCATCCATTGCAGAGAACACTGCCCACACTCAGCTACCTTCACACAGGTTTCCTTTCTCCATCCTGAAACCTACTGATACAACTCCTACATTTATTTCCCTGCTGTGTTTCTGCTCACACTGTCCAATACATTGCTTCCTATCCCTCAAACAAAGAGTAGCTAAATTATTTCAATAAGGCCAGTGATGTGACCTAACACAGACCAACATCTGGTCCTGTATGATGGCTACTGTGTGCTGATGTCTTTTATTTGTTTCCCTGAGATTTGCCATCCAGACCCAGCACACTTAGGTGCTCAGCAGTGTCTCCATTCCTGTGCTCTGAAAATCTCCCACGGGCAACGTGAACACGACCCAACCAATAATGCCAGAGTTACAGAGATACCGAAATTCTGAAGATGAAAACAACCACAAATCTGCTAGCTTGTCAAAACAAAGTGTTACAGTGATAGTATAACACAGCCTATGCCCATCAACAAATATGTCTTGTGCTATCTTTGGTGCTTCAGAGATTCATGAATTAGTGGGGTCTTGCTTGCGTTACTGAGTTTGATTTGTTTGCTGCCTGACAGGTTAGGAATGGCACTTCTCTGGTATGAACCAAGCCCTTTAGATCCACACTAGGAAGTGAAATGACAAAGAACTAGAAATGGTCATGTTAAGAGGTGACTGGAGAAGACTACTCCAGTGAAAAATCAAAGTACAAGTCATGAAAGAAGCAGGGTGGAGGCTGCAGGAGGTAATGTCCACTTCACACTTCTGTACTAAATAACATGACTTTTACAACCTCACTCATGTTCCCTTCAGAAAAGAGAAAGGGGTGAGACAGCTGAGGGATTCTGCTGGGCTCTGCAGGCACTTTTCTACCAGTTTCAGATGCCAGAAGAAACGTGCATCCAGAAGGAATGTGATAAATGATGGATAACTTAGATCTATACAATACTATGCAATATTCCAAGCTGCTGCTAAGAGAGAATTCAAGTGTCAGAATCTGTATTTCACGGTGCTATCACTCAGCCAAATTAACTGCACTTAACAGTGATGGAGTACTGCACCAAAAAAAGGCCATACCAGTACTCCAGAGCTAATTCAGGTACCTTGACACTGCATTATTTTGTAGCATAGCAATATACTCACAGAACTTATTCACAAAATAAAGGCTAAGACTGGAATACTAAGATATCACAAGAAAATTCCATGGTGTGCATATATAAAGGAGCAGAGAAGTAATTCTGCATGCACTGAACAGCACTGACCTCAGAAATAATGCCTGGGTACATTCTGTGACAGGAATGGATCACGATACAGCATTCAACTGCAGTAACCAAGTGCACATTGTTTTGAAAAATCATTAAGAAATGTTTGAGGTATTAACAGTCTCCATGGCAGCTTCTGAACAGGTTGCAAATTAACACGCTCAGACTACTGAGCTCCTTAGCATCCTTCACTGACTAGCTGAATTTGTTAGGAGTAATGTTCTGTCCTCATTTTCCAAATATTCTAATATGTGTATCTGACCTCTTACTCCTCTAACACAAATGGAATGGTACTGTTATGCCTGTTATTCTCCAGACAACCACTGGCATGTATTTAGGTGCAGAAATAAATACAGGTGCTGTATGTAAATCTACAAATGCACTTAAATACTTGTACCTGATAGTAGTATGGTAATGAGATTTCCCAGAAGCATTCACAAGCCAGGCATTGACAGCATGGATATCAAAAGACTGCAGATAGTTATAGCTGAGTGAAATTTCAGGATGGGGGGAGTGAGATGGGAAATGGACACACAGCAAAACACCCACCCTACATGAGGGTTTTGCCCAGAAGGGACAGAGAAGTCTTCAAAAAGATCCACCAAGTGTTTAACCTAGAAAAAAACTACACACACACAAATCCTAATAAACAGCTGCACAGCTTTGAGATATTCCAAAAGGACTCTGCACAAGGCAGAGACCCTGAACAAAAAGTATGAGTGTAAACAGTTAATATCTGGTAAAGCTGTAAGCAGCTGAAGACAAAAGCCAATAACGGGAAGTGTCAGGCATCTTAATAGGCAGCAATCTAAGCACTACCTAAAATAAATGAGGGAGAGACAGAAAAAGAGAGTATAAACAAATTAGCCATAGCTTAGAAACCTCAGACAAGTGTCTCACTTTGCTGAAAATAAGATTTTTCTTACTAACAAGTACAGGATTTTTACATGACATATTGAGAAGTATATTTCTTTGAGATGGTGGTCTATCTCAAAGGTATCGTAAGTATAGAACCATGTAATGTGGCTGTTACTATGGAAACAACTGCTTTTCTAAGGAAAATCAGAAGGTATAAGTCAAGTAAAATCCCAAATAATTTCTAGTGACAGAGGTTGGACATGTTGTTAAACTGCACCCCTAACTTATTGCATCCCATTTCTGTCAATTCTTTCGTAGCTCTACATGTTTCACACAGGAACCAGCAATAATAATTTTTCTCCACATTAATTGAAGTAATATATTCTGGGTGTGCAGCACAAATTTCTTCACTCAGCAGTAAATGCAGAACAGATGAAGATATCTCTGCTAGAAGACACACCTCTTCCACTTAAGAATCTGTCTCATCACCTCAGAACTGGTCAGGTGGCACACATGTTCCTGAGGGCACAACTTTCCACCTTCCACGCTGAGCAAAGAAAGAAAAAAGGCCAAAATGAAACACTGTCAAGTAAAGGGCAATTTGGTTTCTATAAATAAAAACCAGAGAATCACAGAATGGTAGGGGTTGGAAGGGACCCTTACAGATCATCCAGTTCAACTCCCCAGCAGGTCCCACCTAGATCAGGTTGCATAGGAATGTGTTCAGGCAGGTTTTGAAGACCTCCAGAGAAGGAGCCTCCACACCCTCCCTGGGCAGCGTGGGCCAGGGCTCCCTCACCTCAACAGTGAAAGAGTTTTTCCTTATGTTTAAATGGAACTTTTTGTGTTCCAGCTTCTTTCTATCATCCCTTGTCCTGTCACTAGATACAACAGAAAAAAGTGCTGCCCCGGCCTCCTGACACCCACCATTTAGATATTTGTAAATATTAATGAGATTCCCCCTCAGTCTTCTCCAGACTGAACAGCCCCAGTTCTCGCAGCCTTTCCTCATAAGGAAAATGCTCCAGTTCCCTGATCTCTTAGTAGCCAAACATCTCAGTTTGATGAGTGTGAGAACACTCAGGAGCACAGAAGACAAAGATTTTGAGAACAAATTGCTAAGATTTGCTGCTACAAATCCCTTTCTCTCCCAAATGTTAAAGGATATTACCAGCTAATAATCCCTCAACTCCTACTCTGCCCCCCTCTAAAAACTGTCTCCAATGTCCCCCAAGTCTCTCCAAAGAAACACCAATAATTAAATGTGAACAAAAGCTTTAATGTTTAACCTCTGTTTCGGCACTATTCCCTGAGCCTGGTCTACCACCTACCAAATGTTCTTCCCTTATTTGGTTTACCAATCAATTTTATCAGCTGTCCATTTCCCAAACCAGTTTTTCTTCACTAAGGTTGGTGTCACTGCAGAGCTCTGTGAAGATCTGCTCCTTACTCCACGTGTTTTGTTGAAGAATAGACTCTGAGGAGCTTACTATCACATCTCCTGCAAAGACTTTTGGGTTTACAAACCCTAATAATCTTTCTTTTTCTCACTATCACTTCAGAACATAAAGCCTTTGCATGACAAAAGATGAAGACATGAGGTGAGATGACACATTGCTTGAAACAGTAGAGCAAAAAAAATCTCAGGTAAATAAAACCAAACCACACTTTTAATGTAGTTCCAATATGAAAGTAATTAAAAGCAGCAGATAGGCTGACTGCTTCCTTTCCTAAATGGTCTGTAAATGTGCAGACAATTACTTTGCATGAATGTGACAGGAGAAACTTCAATCTGAACTCTAACCATAGCCAATAAATGTTACATTAGCCTTTTACCTAAGAAGAATGACACCCCATACAATGCCTCTGTGACCCCGAAAGGAAAAACGTGAAGGAATCAGAGGGAATTTCAAACCCATTGCTGCTTCTTCAAATGGAAACCAAAGTATGAGCATTGCTTCTCCTCAGTCTAAAGGTTATGTTAGGCCAACTGGGAGACATAAAGTCTCCTACGTGGCTTTGGGGACCAGTTGCAGTGTCAAGAGTGTGTTACTGCTCAGTTCCGGGGAAGCTGCTTGCAGTAAATCAGCATGTTAAAAACAAAGAAAATGGCTGAGTAAATGTGAATAATACATAAGTTGAAAGAAATTGTCATCTGCTACAAACTTTCTGCACAAACAGAAGAAGGGCTTCAGTAATTCATCAAATAAGCTATTCACCATGAATTATTCACTTACTTTTACTACTAAGGCTTCCATGTGCTTCAAGTCACGCAAATCTGATGGAGAGATATAAACCTGGGAATCAGGGTTGTGAAGCTCTTGCCTGCTCTTATATTTTCTAAGAGAGGAAATGAAGTTAGAATAATTATATTTTTCTATTTTTATCTTGGCTATTAATCTTTTGGCTGGATTACTGAGGGATGCAGTATCTCTGCTTTGCCCTTTCAATGGCCCATTTCCTCTCGAAGTCGCTAAGGGGAATTTTTCCTTTCAGCTGTACTTTTCCCCTTTGTCAACAGTCTCTAACAATCAGAGGAGTCTACAAGAGGGTTACAGTGCCTGTGGATCAGAAGACTTGTTTTCAAGATAGTACCATATCCATGAAAGCAAGTAGTCCAAAGAGAAATAACTTCAAGAGAAGTTTGATGATAATACAATAAAGGAGAGAGAAAAGGAGAGACACCTAAGGAAAAGAATGATTAAGTTATTAAGATGCAAATAGCTTAAATGAAGAATCCTCAGTCCATGACTTACCATTTAGTGGATGCAGTTCATCACAAGTGAAGCATTTTGGTAGAGAACTTTGGGGAAGTTGGTGGAGATTTGTCCAATTTGATGTATTTTTCCATCCTGTATTCTATTTCTTGTTTAATACTGCATGTTACAATATAACTTTAAGCTAGTAAATATGTATGCAGGATTTTTATTACTTAATAGTTGTAAGGTTAATAGTCTTGGGTAATGCTTATATTTAATATGTCAACGAGCCTGTGAAATGCCAAGTTGAATAGCCTTAACACATTAGTTCTACTTGTGAGTCTACAAAAAATAATCTCAGCAGAAAAATACTGAAATGAAGATCAGTCTTGATTTTGGTCCCTGGAAAATGCACTGGACTGTGACAGTTTAAAATGATAAATGTCAAGAGGATTCCTGCCAATATTGATGGAAAGAGAGTGAGAAATTTGGAATCCCAGGATCCCCCAACTCTGAACTAAGAGCAAATATAACACCATCGGTGTCTGTGGTTAACAACTGTGATACCCATGTACTAATGAGCAAATATACACATTAATCTATCAGGGAACAACAAATTTACAAACAAACAACAACAACAAAGTGTACTGTACTTACAGTTAACAGAAGAATGAATTAATTGAGCATGCACTAGGCTAGCACTTAACACGGTCTTGTTTATTTTGCTACCAGTTCTATTGACAATGGGTTTTAGACTCATAGTTGCTTGTTTATGCTAACTTCTTTAGATGCACACACGTTCTACTCATACCAAAACTTCAGATTTGGAAGGAAGAGAAGTAGTAAGGAGAGAGTGGAGCAGAGTGAGCCAAAATGGACTAACTCAACACCATCACAGAAGTGTATTGTGACTGGAAAGAGGGAAGAGCAGTAAATAACTGACACCAAATTTGTTTTCAATTTGCACTTCAGCTAGTTTTCTAAAGCCCAATTTGTCTGCATGAGTAGTCTAACCCCAAAAGGTTGTTTTCAAATCCTTTCCACCAGTTATGAAGCAACTCTCCTCAACAGGGAGAACGTCCTGTGTATTCTACCCGGGTGATCAGAGGACTAGAATGTCTCTCTTATGAGATAAGGCTGTGAGACCTGGGGCTGAAGATGGAGAGCAGATCTTATGAATGTCAGGAAAAGGCATAACAGCCATAAGCTGGAACACAAAAGTTCCACTGGAACAGGAGGAGAAACTTCTTTGTTGCCGAGGTGAGGGAGCCCTGGCCCAGGCTGCCCAGGGAGGCTGTGGAGGCTCCTTCTTAAGGAGGTTTCCAAACCCGCCTGGACCCCCCTGATCAAGGGGACCCTGCTTCAGCAGGGGGTTGGGTTGGATAATATCTAGAGGTCCCTTCCAACCCCCACCATTCTGGGATTCTGTGATTTAGGAGACACATATGCACACTTGCACAGATATGGTGTGTAGGTATGTACACACACATGCACTTAAGTTCTGATTAGAGAAAGGCAATAAAAACATCTTAGTAAGTGACACTTCTTAATTTACTATTACTAAGAAATATTTCTTTGATTTTTGTTATGTTAGAGAATAGTAAATGCCTACCATGTTTACTACATAGAACTGCTCAAAGAAGCCATTAAAATGTCTAAGAACATTTAAAATGAAGGTCATAAAGTGCTGTTATAATGGGATTATTTTTAAGCCCTGTGTTCTCTTCGTGCCAGAGCCTGGCATATGTTCAGCACTTAGTTCAACAGAGATGTCCCAAGTCATAAGAGGTCTTGGTGTTCTTAACAGTCCCTAGTAAAAATTACTATTCTAAAAAAAAGCTTCCACTTCAAAGTATCTTTAGTCAAGAGATATTTTTCCACAACAGTCTCACGTTACTTAGAGGAGTTAAAATGAAAATATACCAGAGAGGAAAACCTAAAATCCTATTTGCATGCAGCAACAGGCTGACAGCTACCTGATCCTGAGGGTGATGGTGTGTGAAGGAGTACAGTTTTGCTTTATATCATAAAAAAGACTTGTAGCAATGTCCTTTTCACTTTTCCTGACAGCCACTGTAAATAAATCTCATTCTCCTTCAAGTGCCACAGTCCACCAGTTGAGTAACGCTATTCTGCTTTTAGAAACAATCGTTGGCTACCAGATGGTAGGACCACAGTTTCTTCTGTACCCACCCTGTGGTGCTCAGGTCTGCTGCTCAGACCAGCCCTGAAGGAGACAGTGCCCATGGCAGAGGATATCATTACTGCTGTGACAATCAGAATCTGGCCCACAGCTTCCATCATCAATCAAGAGCATCAGTCAAGAGGCAGGATATCCATATGACACGAGCATGAGGTCACTGTTGCTATCAGGTTTCTCATAAACACCATATATATTTTTAGAGAGAGAGAAATATATATGTTTCTGAATCCACACAATTTCCAAAACCAAATGCTAGGGGGGAGTTAGCAAGCTGCCACTCACTCAAACGTCCTGCCATGCAGCCACGTCTGCTGTGTGGGGTTTGGGGAGATTTGGCACCGAAGGCACTTACAGTCCATCTGCTCACAGCAATATCAACAACACGCCAGGTTCCCAACTGTATTCCTCAGCAATGATGCAGTGTTTATTGTTCAAGAAGATTGTTTTCCTACTACTTTGTGCTGATTTGTAAGCTCTGTCTCTTTTTAGCACCGTTTTCATGAAAATGAGAGGAAACACAACAAATGACTCTTAACAGCACAGCCTTTCCTTCCCTGTACTAGGGTTTGGGGGAGGGCAGGGGGAAGCCCATTATTGCTGGCAACAGCCAATTCACTGAAAAAGAGCAGGTTCCACATCTACATTTGAATATGTAAATAATCCATTTAGCAAGAGAAACACATATCTCCCCACCATGTATTTAATTTCCACTTGCTATGCTCTCCCCCATGCTGCTTTGCATCTCTGTAAGTCTTCAATTATTATCGTTGACTCAGTCACACAGTGTACACCCTGACTGTCACACGGATCTGCATCACACTCACACAAACACTCGTGTGCCTATAGTTCAACTAGACTGTTTCTATGGTTATGACAGATATATTATTGCTTTTTCTTAATTATATACCTTGCTCTTTGTGATCCAGTCCCTAGATTAGACTCTTTGCAACAGGGTCTGCGACATTAACAGGAAGAACTAATAGAGCTTTCTCTTTTTTTCCCCCTGAGCTGAGGAATACTGAAGGCTTAAAGAGAACATACAATAAATGTCAATGGCCACAGATGGTTAACAGACACTGATTTAAGAAACCACAGCATAATATGAGCCCTGAACTACTGCATATGCAACATTTTGTCAGATAAGCATTCTGATGAGCCTGGTTCTGTTTTTAAGTCACTTAATCACCATCTGAATCTTTCCATTGATTTTGCTAGGTTTTCCGCCACACTGGACCATAACCATACACCTAGCAGAGCAGCCACTTCAAACTGTACATGCTTAAGTAAAAAATCTCTGTCTGGGGGGATAAAAACAGTTCCTTTCTGATGTCCCAGAGGTTTATGCTGCTCCAAACCCAGCTAGAAACACTATCTCATTATTGTACCTGGCATGGCTCATACAGGTTACACCAAGTAATCAGCCAAATTCTGACACAATAGCCAAGCTGTTAAGATTTCTCTGTACGTTCATCCCTGTGCACATCTACATCCAATTCATTCTGCATGGCATTTCAACACAATTATTTTACACCAGGAGCCATCATCATCTATTCATTGTGACCCAACACATTTCAGACAAAAGCTTTCCTTTAAGGCAAAGACTGAACACTCAGGGAAAGAAGCCCTTCCACGCAATTTCATTTGGCATGACTCTCAGCAGCGTGGCACTGTCACCTTCCTTTCTGAGAGGCCAATGTCCTAACCAAACAGAGGACCCTGCTCCTGATCTTCATCACTGTACTTCTACTCCAGCCTCCAAAGCATTTTGGAAGCAGGCAGTTAGTACCAACTCATTGCAGCATCCGTGTCTGCACCAAGGCATGTAATTCAGAACTGCATTGGAAAGAACATACACACTTCTTCCCTTCCTTGTGCAACATGGATGCTGTGGAAATCCCAGACACTTCAATCTCTCCATCCATCTGCAGTGATACCACTTTGGATAGTACACACAGACGGAAAAAACAGATGGACCTGACCTTACACCTACTGGAGTCTGCGTAGAGTCCTGAGAGTTTGGTCTGTCTGTTGAGGCGTACGCAGCAGGGGAAGGTATTATGCACATGCAGTCATGAAGTAAACAGCATATACATGCACATCATCCATCTGTGAGCACGAGTCTTGTGTGAACAGAGAGGACTTCACTAGAAATAGAGTCTTTTAAAGCACAGACGAAAGATCGAGGGTAACAATGGGGAAGAGAAATAAAAGGGTGGTGGTGAGGGACAGCAATACCCGTGACAGGAAAGGTGAGAAAAAGGTAGAGAAACATATTGGACAAAAGATCCAGAGTACTGCAGAAGCTTCCCTAGGACAAATAGGGCATTAAACCTACCACAATGACAGTGAAAAGCACCGAATGAGAACAACCCGTCAGTGAAAGTAAAACATAAAGCAAGTGTGGCTTACACGTTAGAATAATGATAAAGAGTATCTTAAACTTCCCCTTTGTCCCAAAGCACAGCAGATAGGACAATACAGCAGGGACACTGCAGGCTGAAGCACAGGGACTGCTTAGCAATGCACACAATAGCAAAGGGCAGAAAGAGAGGGACCATCACATTCAATTGCAAGGGTGAGAAGAATTTAGAAAGACAGAATGTAATTACTTAAACTGGAGTCTTGCCAGGATACCAACCAGAGATATCAACCTTGCTGTAAAGACCTTTAAGAGGTAAAACATCAGGTACAAAAGAAGACTGGGAAGATTATATATCGAAGTTCTGAGAGCACAAAAAGAAAATACGCTGCAGAGGAAGAAAGCAAAGCTACACAAGAGGTTAAGCTAAATAACAAGAAATTTTCAAGTGAATTAAGAACATGAGGTCAGTGGAGGAGACAGTATGACAGTCCTCTAAGAGGCAGGAACTATAATTTATTCACAAGAGGGGGAAAAAGGCAGTAATTCAAAGTCTACTGGAGCCAAGAATCCAAGCGTAAAGTTCAAGAATGACACATTCTGTCAGAAGAGTTGGAAAGAAACACACTATACCAGGTTAAAACACGAAAATGTAAGGAATTACCTGAAAAAATCTTAGTTGTAACTGGCAGATGTGAAGCAATTGAGATGGGGACAGGACTGCAAATAAAGTTGTGAGCTCTTGATGGGGAAATGAGGGAAAAATCCAAAATAAACAATTCACAAATGAGGCAACGAAGGACAGAGGTGAACAGGAAGCAGTTTACACTACTAGAAGGATGAAGAAAAAGAAGAAAGTGACAAAGCTCTTGTCTTAAGACTATGAGGTAAAACTAAGCTTTGCACCAACTACAGCTGCATTACATTGATATTGAAGAGATACAAGCAATAGCATAATGTTTAAAGTAATAATAACCAATGAAAGTCAGAAAGGGGAAGTGGCCTGGAAATCCAGTCACTGTATCTTTCTAGTATTCACAGTTTGGTCCCTCCAGCAATCCTACATTGACACAATCAAGTATTTTGCAGAAAGAGATCTGGAAATCCCAGTATGGAGTTATGAACTGAGGCCCCTGTGTCTCAATCCACACTGTATTAGAGTCAAAATGAAATAAACAGAGGCATTTGGAAAAAGCAAGCTGAGGAGACTTCAGGCAACCTGGTAAAATAAAGAAGTTGTTCACTTCTGAGAGAGGCAGAGAGGAGGAACCAACAATGATCATATTGATGTAGGGAACCATCCCACCTGTGAAAGAAATTCTTTTCCCACCTTTTCTATAGTTTTAAGAAAGAAACCATATAAAGAAAACATGTGTTTGTGCATGTGAATGAGAAACAATTCTGGAAGAGGCTCTTTTTGATAAATTAAGCAGCGTGATGGCTTCATGAGCACTTCCCCACTAAAAAACCCTTTTGCTTATCTTCTCAGGACATCTCAAGTGTCTTCCAAGCAGGAGAAATCAAAATAATCATCATAATAATAAATACTGTTTAAAAAAATCATCTTTTTTTCCACATAGCTGTATGTTCACAGCTCAAAAAGCTACTGTTGTTGAAGACTTGGTAGTATACATGCACAGAAACCCACTCATAAAGGAACCTATCCTCTTCCTGATTTAGAAGGCAATTGATTTTGCATAGGATAAAATAAATAAGGACTTGGAAATACAGATGGCGAATCATTCAATTAGTTTGAGCTTTTGCATTGCAGCAGCTGAGGGAAATTCCGATCAATATAGGGAGCGTTCAGCTTTTGAAACATAAAGCACATTTCATACAAAGCTGAACATTTTTCTCCTTGTCACACAGAATTATCTTAATTATTGTTTCAAGGAACAGCTTTACATAGAATCATCTAGTAGTCCAAAATGCTGCTCAGAAACTCATCACTGGAATAATTTATGATTTTTTTTTTTCTTCCCCTTCCTAACATCTTGGGCTTGTTTGATATGCTTGCCATTTCTCGCTGACAGGGAGGTCGATTAAATCACATTTATATTGTAAACGTATGCATTGCTTTTTACCCTAGGCGGTGGATGAAGAGATACAGAGCCCCATGGGAAAAGCAAAGCCAATCCACTTTCATATTGCAAATTTGTGCTGTTCGGAAGGAATGAATGGTTGCCAGGGAGAGCTGGGAATTACTCGAGGATGCAAAATGTTATTTTAGAATCCTTTTGAGAGAGGTTTTTCTCTCCCCTACCTCACCATTTTCACATCTTCTGCTAATGCAGCTCACATCAGTTTCTATGAAAACACTGAAGGAATGCACTTCACCGGCATTCTTCAGAGGATCTGTATAAATCAGGCTTTTACTCTGCCTGCATAAAGCAGGCCATTTCTTTATTTTCAAAGGGAGAGGGGAGAAGGGGATTTGTAATATTTTCCAAAGCATTATGTCTCCCAAAGATCATTCGAGATGAGGAAGGTCACCACATGTTTTTGAACTAAAAGAAAGTGTTAAAAATGGGGAGGGTAAAGGTCATTGCTCAGGGCCATGGAAAAATGAGGCTGTGGTATCATTAACCTAACAGAACTAATTAGGAAACATTCAGCTTTTATAAATTATGCAAAGCACTCAATTTACACTTTTTCAGATTTCTACCATAACAGAGATAATTAGGAAACATTTACAGCAACAGTGTAACCTAATAAAGCAACCCTTTCATATCAGGATCCCTTCCCACTGACACATTCATACCTACAATAGTGAGAAATAAACATTATTACCTGAAAACACTTCATGGAAAGTTTCACCTGTGACCTAAGACCAACAAGATCATGTTGTATTTCCCCTTCACTTAATGCAATAGCAAAGAGTCAGTTGGTCAGCCAACTAGGTAAATAATTGACCCTCTACAACTCTAAGGGCTTCTCATTAGTTTAATTATGGCAAAAAAATTAGTTTATCTGATTTAACCTTACAAATATACACCTTGCCATTCTGGGATTATGTAAACTCAGGGTCAAATCCTGCTGAGCAGTCCATTCCTACTTAATACTCCTGAAAACCTGAACAGCTTGGACATTATACTGTTCATTTTGCCAGCATAAACTGTTCTGAAAGACCATCTTGGTTCTCTGCTTAATTCTTAGAGGGTTTACACTGACAACATATTTTAAAAAGAGGATGATACAATAAAAGAAAAGTCTCTAACTCAGGGCCACTCAGCAAAGGATGACACCTTTACAGCATACAAAATAGCCAAGTTGTTTAGCTCTATGCACTCTGTATCTCTTTTGGAAACATAGTTTGTAATGCTATGTAATTCTCCTCTCAAAGAGAAAGAGAGAGAAAGAGAGAGAGTAGAAATATAAAACACAGTGAAACAAGAATTGGATCTGTAATCAAACTGGGGAGTGGGCAGGGATTACATAAGAAAAGGAAAGGGGAAGATAAGGGATGAAAGTCAAAAGGTATAAAAAATTCAACTACCTCTACTATTTCAGGGGGTTAAGGTGTTATGCAAATACACTCCTGCCTTCAGATCTTCTATTTGTAGTGCTTTAAAGATTGAGTTACAGTGAGATTCAAAGCCCACTGAAGCCAGTGGAAAGATTCCCTCCACTGATTTTTAGATGTTCCGTAGGAAATAGATGATGATCCAGCTACAAGATTTTTGATGGCAGTGCAAGGGACTTTACATAAAATCACGGGGATTCAGCTTGTGACCTGTGGCAGATAAAGATCAGGAACGAATTCTTGTACACTACACCTTTTGGAAGAAGTGCAGAACATAACAGTGAGTTTTCTTCGATATCATCCATCATTTTTCCTCCCATGAATCACACAGTCAAAAATATACATCACGTGCTTGAGAACAACAAAAACCCATCTATGTAAGCTCCTGATGTTTCTCCCTTCACCAAAAATCAGGTGTTCACAACAATACTTGCAAAACTTCTCTATATATTTCTGTTGCTGACATCACTCCAATACTTATGTAACTCTAGTGAAAAGTCACTCTTGGAAACATTTCATGTTATCACTGTTTAAAGCTTCTGCCATGAATGAGAGAAAATACACATGGCTCTTCTCTATCAACCATACTTACCAAGCTAGAGCAAAGGTCTAACATTCCCCCATTACAGCCTCTAAGCAGAGAATCAGCTCTTCAACCAGGTACACTTCTGTTCTCTGGTGTATGAGAGTGTGTATACAGTGTGTATAAAAACCAGCCTGCATGGAATGATGTGTAAAAGGTTTGCAATGTGAATATTAACCTTTTCTTTACCAGAAGTATTACATTTCTGGGGTTTTTTTTGTTTATGTTTATTGTCTTCTAACTATTTACACAAAATGCTCATGGTGTATGAAACTCCTGTTGTTCACATGTTACAGTTTAATTCATGCTTTTACAAGTTTTAGTGCTACTTTTACCACAAATGACAAGAAAGTAAGAGAATACACTGTATCATTAAAAATTACTAGAGACACCATGAACAAAACCTTCCTCGTAATCAGATACTTTAAAAGTTGGCACAGACAGCAGAAGACACCAGAAAATCACAGGACAAGGATGTTGTTTCTGGTTCTGCCACTCATCTGCTATGTAACCACGGGAAAACAACAATGGCTGCCTAATTCCATTTCTGCTTTATTGCTTCTTAGGTGCATTAGGGGATTATTATTAGGGTATTATTAATTTTGCTGGGAGTTAGCAGGATCCAGCTAACACCACTAAAGAGAACACAGGGCCTTCAGAAAGAAACTTATGTTTCAAGACATTATTTCTACATTTTTGTGCATCTGATAGATGTTTCCTAGCATGGCAGGTGACATGTCATTCATTGCCTGGTTAAGTCATGAGAATGCTGCACTGATTGACAGACCTAGTGGACATTAAGATATTGAAACAAAACCAAGACCCAAAAAAAGATGAGAGAAGTATTTCATTACTTCCATTCTCCATTCACACCAAAGAAATGACATCTTCCACAGTTGGTCCTGTGAGTGCATTGCAGAAAGAAATGTTGCTCTGTTTCACAAACCAGCGCTGCTGAACTTACAGAGCTCCACTACCTTGCAGCTGTCATGAAGGCTGATTACACAAACTTAGGCATCCTTCAGAAGTACTTTCCCATAAATTGCAAGGAGGTAGAAAGACAAAATAATGTTGCAGATTTATAGATTTAACACCTTGAAAGCTCAGCTCCAACAGCCCTATTTGTAGCTGCAGCTCAGGACCTACCTGTGAGTTTGTCAGCTGCTCTATCTCAGACGACCTGAGGGCGCAGATGTGGCTCTGGCAAAAAATGCTTCATGTGAATTAATATAAGCTGTCACTACATCTGAATGCTGTAAATGTTGGGAGTCCTGATAACAATGACCACTATCTATTTTGTCTATTCTATCCTTGCATCTCAGATTCCTTTAAGAGCAACTGGCTGAGGAAGTTCTCCTTTAATAGGTACTTTTTTACTCCTTATCACCTACTACTGTCCCAGGCAGGCAGGGATACCTAATCCAACCCCACTATCCCACAGATGTAACAGTGATTCCCTCAGCAACTGCTTTAGAACTTTTAAAAGAACTCTGAAGTTACACAGACATCTTTCCCAATTCTTCCTTCAACATTAGTGGTCTTAGAGTAATCTTTACTAAATTATACATCAGTTCTAAGGCCAGGACCTGGGTCTCCTGAACCTAAGCCCTAATCATAGACAACGTGACCAAATTTGTCTGAAAAGAATGTGAATTCAACAAGGTTTTTTCAATCTTAATAAGTTTAAGATTCAAAACAGACTTCCAAGTAACTCCCCTCACTTAGGAGTCCATCTAGTAATTCAATTCTTTTTTTTTCTTGAATAGTTGGCAATATGACTATGTGAATGAGAAACATTTCCTCACATAAATAACAGCTGCTTCGCCTGGTCCCTCATTAGTACACACTCACCTGTCCTTTGTTTTTAGCTTGTGGGTGAGAGGAACAGACATAAGCTGTATTCATTACAGTTCTCATTATGACTCTTGCTATGAGAACAAGATATCCTAATTGTAAGACAGATGAGAAAGACAGCAGCATCCTGTAGTATCGTGACCTTTCCAACGTTTCATATTTTGACTTGCTGACCATTCCATCTGCTTGTTGCACACCTCAGGGAAGAATGGAATAGTCATGCATGACAGGAACCAGGGGGAAAGTTAACCCATTACTGCAAACCCATGGAATCTCATTACAAGTCTTAGTTAGGTCCTGTCTCGACACCTGCTGAACTGCCAGGGCTCAGCCTGCTTTTATGTTAACAGGGGCAAAAGGCATTTTCATGAAGACAGTGATATCTCTGAGATCCCATTCACAGATGAAGCTCCTTTTCTGAACAAGCAATGATGGATTACTCTTCTGGGCAACGTTTTTGCAACAAGTGACAAATCATGTTTAATTTCTAGGATATTCCCTATCATAACACTAATCCATCTAGCACTAAGGAAGGAATAATACACAAGCCTGCATTCTCTCTTCTGCAATTTAATACAAGCCTTGAACAGCTTTTTATCAGAGATCCCCAGATACTTTCATATCATACAAAATAATATTACAGCATCACTAACGTCTCAGCATTTTTATAACTTGATTTGAAGACAATAGCATCAAGTCCAGAGATAAGACTTGGCCCTTCTGTACCTTCATGCAGTATTGGCACTTGGTAACATCGTTACTTCTCATCGGCTCTAGAAACCGAGCCAAAACTCCTCGGTGAGCACAAATGTTTGCCAAACTAGAGAAAAGAACATAGAAGCCAGAAGTAATTGACAATTCACATCAAGAAAGATATGCAAGACGGATTGATGCAGGAAGTTGTACTTTTAAGGCACAATTATGACAAACATAGCTCTAACAGTGACCAGAGGCATACACTAAGTAATGGCTAAAGGTGACATGACATGGGTAAAGGAATAGTAGGAACAGTCTGAAGGAAACAGTTCAGACTGGAATAGGAAAAAAAATACAGCAGAGAAAAATACAGCAGAGGAGAAGTTAGGAGTCAGATACTTGAGAATCTACAAAGCAACAAATGGAGCTGAATCTTACGGAAGCACAAGCAGGCAGTCAGTGGAGGGCTGAAAGAATGAGCAGCAGATGGTTATAGCAGCACAGAAGTCACTTTGAGGAACAGAAAGAGAAGCAGAGCTCCAGGAAAGCAATTGGATTTGAGATGCTAAATTTGAGATATTGGTGGCCCAAAAGGAAATATTCAATATGGAGGTAAAGCACAAAACTGCTGAAGTGTGACTGTGAGAACAAGAGGGGGATATAAAAGCTGAGAATATCGAAGCTACAATGCTACCTTTGCAAGAATACATGGCAAAGTGTACATATCCACATGGGAAAACTGCAGATACACATGGGAAATGTGACAGTCAAACCAAAACCTAAAGAAGTGCAACAGCCTGCTCTATTTTACTTCTTAAAGTTTGAGAAAGCTGCACCTTTCTAATTGCTCTTTGCCTAACTACTCTTCAGAATGTAAATAACTACAGTCATAAGGAATTAATAATTCATAAGCAATGAAGTCGAAATTAATTCTCCAGTATCTGATTGTCTCCTTTAAAAAAAATACATAATACACAGTGGAAATGAAAATAGCTCAAGCTGTTTTACACTGGTTCAATGTACTCTTGCTTTCTATAGCGTGCTCTCTCTCTCTTTGTATGAGAACTGGTAAATCTTATTAATATTATTACTTAATAAGATTAGTAAAAAAATAAACTCTCTCATTAAAACCCCAGAAACATGTTTCCTTTTGTTTACAGGTAATTAGGTGATTTTAAAACAGCACACAGAGAAAGGAATTAATTGGGGCTGGGCGGGGGTGTGCAGCTAGAGAGGAACTGATTGATACTGCATGAGTAACTATTAAAAGGCACATTGTGTTTCTTCGTGTATTTCAGTTAAATAATAGTGTGTAAAGTACAGAGAATTTGAAATGGATAGAATTTTGCAAGGCATTCAGTAGCTTTTCTGTGAAGTAAACAATTAAATCTTGTTTTAAAAATAAGGAAATGGACAGACTGTAAGATTTTGCCAGAGACACTTCATCTGTGTTTATAAACAGTGTCCTGAGTCAGTGATACAACCAAGGCTGGAATGCAGAAATTCCTGGTAGTGAAAGGAGATGCAGTGGAGCATCTGCAATTATCTCATGGATTACTTCTCATGTGGCACATTTTGTTTCTCTAAAAAGCCTTTGATATGAGACCAGTCTTGGATTATGGGACTTAGTGATGCTTATCGTGTAACAAATTGTTTATGTAACTGCTGAGGGTCTGATCCTGGTTTCACCTAAATCACTGAAGCAGGATTCAACACAAGACTTTGTTCTTATCCACAGCTTACAAAAGCAGCATCCAAAATAAAGAAATCAGCTACTCCACTACACGCCAGGGAATAAACACACTGAGGGTAGTAGGACAAATGGAGAGTACCAATTGCAAGCAAAACCCATTTATGCAGTAAGGATTTCTGCAAATACATGAAATACATGGGCAAACCACTGAGCTGAAAAAAAACCAAACCAACAAGTGGACAAAGAACATTTTTATACCATTCTGCAATAAAGGATTCAAATGAGTGACTAGTAACACATCAGTCACTCACTACTGAGCAGGCAGGATCAAGTCAGATTGCATAAAGACTCGATTCCTTCAACTCCTTAAACTCCAATTCAGATTTGACCAGTACTCAACCATGTGCTTAATCACCAGTGCACATAGATGCCAATTCTTACTCATGAAAAATCCAGGTGATACAGGTTTGAATGCTTTGGTATTCAAACAGGGTGACTAGCCTGGCCTGTTTCCTCCATTGCAGTTGGTTGCAGCATTGCAGCTGAGAGAAGGGCCTGCTGTGTCCGTGCTTTTCCCTTTAGGAATTGGGGAGTAATCATAAGGAAACAGGAAAAAAATCCCAGCATTTAAGCCTGGTGGTAATCTCTCTTAATAGATAATAATAATGTAAATGTAAGCAGGCATTTATGAAGTTGCTCTGTTAATCGAATATCTGCAGTCAATTAACAATAAAAGCTGCTACTCACATGTCTGAACACAACTAAACCTTGATATTTCCACTGAAAAAAATCTACTTAAAAATACAGTGTGGGATGGTGAGAAGTCCTGCAAAAGTGCTACATCAAAGGGTATTCCAGAATTTGCACATTATCAATTTCATAGCCCTACAGAACATCCAGATGTGGTCAAATTAATGAAAAAATAAATGACAGTAACTCATTAGGGTGTCAGAGAAAGTCTGTGATAGTTATAGATTAGAATACAAAGCCACATGAGTGTCCAAAATACATTAAAGACATCATGGTACAAGAGAGAGACTACAAGCCATATAACTTGATAATACTTAAAATACATCATTGTTTCAGTCTCAGCTTAGTGAACTACAACTAGATGAAGCCAAAAAATCTTCAGAAATGAAATGGATGCATCTCATATCTTCATATTGCTTGTCATACAGTGCCTTTCTTCTAACATTTTGCTATTTACCATTATTAACATGCCATTTGTGCTGGATCATCTTCAGTCAAGACAGTAAATGTCAGGTTTTGCCCAAAAGACCCTTATATTCTTGCTATGAAATACCAGTCAGTTCGTCACACTGATTTAAAGAAACACGGGAACAGTCACTGTCTTGAAAATTCGTTTCTGTTTCTACCTCAATGATCTCAATTCAGCTCTATTAATTAGAGTATTTTTTTCATTAATAACTTCACTGCCACTGAATCTGAAATATATTTTCAGAAGTAATCCAACAGTACAAGAGTACAAATCCACTTTCAGCTGCTGGAGAAACACAAACACTGCAGGCTTGCAGCATTTGTTAGAAAGCTTTTGCTCCACCAGTACCAGGAACTTAGTGGTTCCTGCATGAAAGATTCAAATCAGAAGCATCTGCAACACTGTCTACAACTTTTAAGATAATCTAGAAGTCTGGTTTTGAAATTCTAGTATGATATTTGAACTTAGACATGATCACCTTCTTCTCTAAGGTAACAAGAAGATGTTTTCTTTACTTAACACCTTCAGTGCTGATAGACTGATCAGCCTATCTCCTGTAGTTCCCAAGAAAAGTTACATTCAAATGAATCAGTATCTGAGGATTCTTACCATGGCTATATTTCCTAGGTGTACCTGGTGGAAGCCTATCAGCTTTAGAGAAGTTAATTAGTCAACTGAGAGCTGGAATCTCACCAGGCTAATTTTTGCTGTCAGGGATAATGATAGATTTTTCAAGCCTTAAACCAACAATTGGTGCAAAAGATCAACTCACTAATGATTGTCAATTAGTCGTGTGACTGTTGACTTCATTTTTCTGTCTTTGAAAAACATGTCATACTCATTCAACAACAGCCCACGCCACCTGTATTTTGCAGCTGTGAAAATACAGATATTTCAAATAAATCCCCAGAGACAGCAGAGCTAAATGTTTTTTGGTAAATAGTAAATGCTTTATTGTTGTAGTGTTATTAACTGTGTTTATTTGTCTAGGAAAAAAAAACCCCAGTGCAGCCTTCAGAACTGCAGAATAATCTAAACATTTCTGACAATAAGTTAAATCATTCATTACAATAGCTTATAGCTATGTTCACACAAGAATTAAAAACAAGACTTCAGCTAGGAAGCTGAAGATTACCTCTCAGAGCAGATACGTAAACATGAAGGTATCAAACTTTAGAGTCTGTATGTTCACACTGTAGCAGTAGCAGAGGTGGTGGAGAGGTTCTATAAAGGTCAGCAAGAAAATAACTTGCTTCAGAAAGCAAGAAAATAACATCATCTAAAATCAATTTACCTTCTTCTTCATTAAGTGCAGCCTTTAGTTTAGCAAATGTTGTCTTTCATAGGGAAGAGCATAGTTAGGTGGAAGAGCATAAAGCATCACCTGACCACACTGACATCTCAGCAACCATAAACCAGGGAGCGATGGGAACTCCTGAAAGTCTTTGTAAATAAGGGTATGTTCATCCAAAGCAAATATGAACTTCCACTCTCACAACAAGTTCTCAAAATGGCACAAAGTTTCCTTCATACTTATTTGAGAAGAAGAGTAGTTCTGCTGTCGCTTTACCCTTTGCTGCTTCCGCCCCACTAGCAAAGGCACCAGTTAGTGCTAGTACAGCAACACCTTCAGCAAAGACTGGAAATCTAATGAGATTCAAATTGGATTGTTTCCCTTCCTTCCCATAGCTGAACTTCAGAATTAAAAAGAGGGGGAAAAGTAATCGCCTCAAGACAGATAAACAGACATGAGAAAACTCACTTGGAAAAGCTGAAGTCTGTGGACACTAAGGCAATGTACAACAGCATCTAGGGAAAAGATGAGTTCATAAATAAAAGCATAATGTTTGGTTCTACCTTTACTGAAAGCAAAAGGGATCAATTTAGTATGGGAATCTAGATGTGCAAAATTTATAAGGACATATAATTTCCAGATGATAAGCTTTGCAGCCTTGTTATTTGATCAGCAGTTTCTGAGCCTCACCAAATCACAGGTTTCTCATCAGAAAGGGTTAGGCTTATTTACTTATTCAGTAACAGCAGCTGAACGGACAGCGCAATTTCCTGATCCTGGCAGCTGGCACACAGAGAAAACCTTCAAAACCCACGACAGCTCTAACAAAAATCTCAAGAACTGATACTACCCCCTCTTAAAAAAAGCCTGTGAGGGCACTTTAAAGATGTTGAAAAGACACTGCTCAATCAGAATGGGAGTTGGTGGTATTTAACAACTCCAAATGAAGAAAATTAAAACCCCCAGCCAACTCCCACTTCTATGCTGGTCTGGCAATTAACATACTGTATTTCTGCAGGAAATCCCCCAGGAAAGCTGACCTTAAAACCAATTGTTTTAACCATTACTTTCACAATTTCCTAACAGGAAAAACAAGTGTCAATGATCTTACAATTACTAGCATTGCACAGGTTGGGCTGGAGCTATTCCTTGTTCAGTTCCTGGCATCAATGAGTTACAGTTAGAATCTTCCACATGGTACTTTGTTTGCATAGTTTCCACGTTGATTTGTTTCACCAAACACTTTACTGTTGTTATTTTTATTTAGAAAGCACACTCCTGGGAGCAGATTACATTTCGATTTATGCCCACGTGGAAAAACATAATTCCATTCTAATCAGGAACTTCCATCATAATCAAAGACCCAAATTAAGTAACTTTTGTCTTCTTCATGGTTTTAAAAGCAGGAAAATACAGTAACCTGACCAATAAATGAGGTGACATTCTTCAATTTCTAACGTCTAGAAAACCACAGGTATGTTTCAGTCACAAGGCACTCTGCAATGGGGTTCACTGGGTTACTTAAATTAAACCTGGAGCTAGGTTAGACAGCACATCACATGGGCAGGGGTAAAGAAAACTCCTCCCCGCTGGAATTCTGTCTCAGTGGGGGCTGAGCGCTTGGATATTCTTTGGTTATTTCTATGTTGAGTGCTAAGATGGCTGTTAAATATTTCATCAGCCAAGACTAAAACCCAGAAATGTGCTGAAAACAAGAGGTGAATGATCTCTGCTTTGAGTCTTGCATTGTGCAGATACACAACCAGATTTTCTTCATTGTTTTTTTCTTCCCTGTGCTTCTTCTATTTATGTTTCTCTCAAATATCTCCCCCCAAAGCAGCTACTCTGAGCATTTTCTTTTCCACAGCAGCAGCTGTGGTACAGTGCACTTTATAAGGGCTGACAGCTAACCGAAGTAAACATAAGGACACAGCAGCATTAGGGATGTCAGTCTGCAAATAGAATTTCGTTGCAATTCTCTGTGTGAGGTCTGGGAGCAGCCGATGGCTGAATTAAGAACAGCACTTTTGCAGATTTTATGAGGATGATGATGCATGTGACTATCCTTCCCTCCCTCTGACACACTAGAGGCTTGGATGATGGAAAATCATGTGATTATCTGTGCACGCACAGCAAAATGTATCTCTCTTCTCCGGTCCTTGCTTTTCTTTTCTCCAGTCGGCTCTTTTCAGTGACTCCCTAACACCAAACACGCCGATCTAGGTGTAGTGGAAGGGCACAAGAAGGAAGCAATGCTCCTCTCCTGCCTCCTAGCTCCTTTCCCCTTTCTCTCGCCTGCACACACCAGAAAAAAATCCTTTTTGTGCTGTAAACACCAACTTCCAGCCACGAATTTATCTGTGCTTTCCACCCTGTGGTTTGTGCTGTCATCTGCTAATAACAGAGTTTTTACCACCATCTGCAGCACTGAGCTCTTCCTGTGGTTTCTCTCTGCCATTTCTGAGAATTTGACAAATAAATCACATCTGATCAGTGGATCAAAACTGAAATATAGGGGTGCCGTGTTCCGGCTTAGTCTTTGTTTCAGGGAGTTTAAATGACAGATGAGTTGCTCCTCACACGTACCTGCCCGTGAGGAGACAGCGAGGGCTCTGGTTCAGTTTTGAAAGCATTGCAGGGAGATGATCAAGAGCCGAGGTTACACTGAAACCAGAGGGTTCAAAGATGGAAAGGGTCCATCTTTGTTTCTTAAGGTGGAGCCAAGTTGCTGGGTTTAGTTAAGCAAAAAGAGGGGACGCAGCGAAGCGCCGTGCTTAGCTGCCTCGTCTCCTCGTTTATCAGAAGTCCTGGGCTGGGAAAATGTCTGCAGCCGGGGCCATGTTCGACTTCCTCCGAAATCAGAGGGTATCGATTTTCCCAGCGCGGTTCTCCCCCGTTGGCTGCTCTCGCTCGGCGGCGGAGCAGCTGCCGCCCACGGAGCCGAGGCGGCGGGGGGGTGGAGGGGGTGGCGAGCGGCTTCCACATCTGAGCCCATTAGTTACCAGCTGTCACCTTCTGCTGCCAGAGCCTCCAAACAGCCCCGGCAGACAGTGTCGGGGCCGTGCCGACCGGCGGGCGGCTCCGGGAGCGACAGCGGCGGCCCCGACCCCCGGCCGCAGCGACCCCCGCAGCCGCCAAAGCCGGGACGGGGAGGTGGTGTGGAGCGGGGCTTTGCAACCCCCCTCCCCACATTTCTTCTTTCTGTTTTAAAGAAGCACCTCTCTGCTGAAGATAGAATTGATTTCATTTACCAGAGGAAATACCAGCATCTCTATCGATTTCTCCATTTGCTGAATTTATTTTGTTTTCCCCTCCGTGTGATACCATAAAATGCGATTAAAAGCGGTGGCGTACATCAAACGGAAAATTATCTGGTTTTCCTTAAAACGATTTCTGGTTTTGTTTTTGTTTTTAAACTGCCGTATTTTAAACATTTCGGCTCGATCGCTGAGAAAGAAAATATTTAGCATCCACGGCCATTATCTGCTGCTCGTTACCAAGTTGTTTATGAGGCTGCAGAGCAGAGGGTCGAAGGCTGCTCACGGCTGCCAGCACACTCTTCGTTGCATTAGCAATTGCTTTAAGAGCCTCACCGAGCTCCCCCAGCATTTCACTATGAAGGGCCAAGCAGTTATTTAGAATAAGATTTTCAGTGGCATTTTAAACAGTAAAGTAAATCCCACAGAGCAACATCTATGAAAACTAACAGTGCTATAAAAAATAACTTTAATAAAGCACTGCTGTGTTAAATGGAGAAGGGTTTTTGTGGGGTTGTGCAAGAGTGTTGTTCTCTGCAGTTAAAAACTGGTTAAAAATTTTCCCACAGTGCAGCAGACAGTAGTGTCACTATAGTGGGGTAATTGTTCAAGTATTTCTAAGGTGAAACCAACAACAAAAAATCCCCCAACTAAACAGACCTGCATTGAAATTTTAGGTGTTTCCAGTTACACCAAGCAATAAAAGTGTTGTGTCCTACTTCAGATCAAATTTAGAGGAGCTTTAAGATAAAGAGAGGTATGAGAATAAAGAGCTTTCAAGCAAACCAACAATGTAAGTTATGCCATGTTTTAACATATAACTGCAATCACACTACATAAAACCGAAATCTTTTCCAAAACATCAGAAAAACAGTCTTCACTCCTTAGACTGTAAGCCTTGACACCGAAACATTCAGATGCATTTTTTAATGAATTGAGTAAATTCATTTCCTCTGGTCTCCTTTCTTTAGGATTTTAGATTGTGGCGTCAGGGTGTTTTTTTCACCTGATAGAAAATGTTCACATTTAAATGTGATCCTACGGAAAACAAGAGCTATTTTGCCGCTGTATTCAAGGGGCTTGGACTCCTAATGTTCTAATGAAATACAGGGAGTGAAGCAAAAAATTATTCTGCAATAAGGGAAAACAGTATTTTAAAACAACCAAAAAGGAGTTCTAAGTCATGGCTTTTAGAAATGCCGTTTTCACAAGATGTTGGTTGAGAATGCCTGTCTTGTATTTTGACTCTGTCTGTGTGTATACACACACACAGGCTTGTATAAATGAAAAATAAAATAGGCTTTATCTCTGTGACAATAAGGTCTAAATAACAGTTTTTACAATCAGGCATTCTGTAAGCTTCCTGCTGCTGCTGCATGTGTTGCTGCAGGTTAAGATCAGATACCTTGTGGCACTGGGACACAAAAGATGGGAGTTTTCTATTCAGATGTTTGACTTTAAAAATGAGACTGTTCTTATTAAAACCTTGTGCTTGAGTCAGTTTCTTTGCCCAGAATAATTTCCTTTAACTCACATACTTCATAATCAGATCTGCACGTAGCAGAGAGTTTACAGAGCCCTTTTTTTTTCCAGGGAAGCTTAACATCCACATCATCCTCGAAATGGAGCACTGCATTTAAGTTTATGCATGACATATTCTCACACAGATAAGGAAGTATTCAGTCTCCACAGGCCAGGAGGTTATCGATGTTTGTTTCCTGTGCATGTTATCCCATACCAGAGCAACACTGTGCAATCACTTTTGTCTGCTCAGTCTCAGGCTGTATTTTATAAGACGTGAACAGTAATAGTAATACTTCATCACCACATACACTACATCTTAGTATTCAGCTCAAAAGGAAGCATCTGTATGCAGTATGTCAGAAAAATTACGCCCTTGTGGTCTGCAGTGAAACACCTGAAGTTAGTGAAATCTGTCTGAAATTTAGCTTAATATTTCCAAAATCTCTCCATATTTAAGATCTGGTTCTAAGACAGCCATTAGCATAAGTGTTTATGGACACAGCTCCTTAACCATCACGTACCTGCATGCACAGGGCATGCACAAAACCAACATAGTTAATACTATATTCAAACATTACTACATTCAGACAGTGTTTGAAGTATTTAGAACATAATTTCAAACCATTACGAACAGCCATTTGTAAGACTTTCCATGTAAAGGTTGTTATGCTTCTATTGTCAACACACCTCATGACTTAATAAACCAGGCATTTCAAGTCACAGTATGCTGAAATTTGGTATTATCATTTTGTGCTTACCTGTTATTGAATGGTGGGCAATGTAAGGAAGAAAAAGTAAAAGCATCTAGCAGGAAGGTCATTTTCAAAATTAAGAATCTGTACTGTTGATGTTGATGGTCAAAAGGTGCCCCAAACCATGTGAAATTGATTTTGTTTTTAAGCACTAATGATCAAAGTCTAGGGCACTGGCTCTGAATTAACGATTGGTTGGGTGGAGCTGATTCCATTAACCTCAGGTGCTCATTAATCCCTGGGACTACCTTCCATCAAGGTCATTAGTGCTATTAAAAACTGAATATTTATCATACAATTGTAATTTTCTGTACCTTAATTTTCAGCAGAAATGCTTCTGTTTCAGTTCTCTCTTCAGTTCCCCGTGACACTGTCTACAGGTGGAAACAACTCACACCCAAAGCATAACCACATTTTCTTTCACTGTGATTCAAAGTAATTTTAGGGATTTGGTTCTGATTCTTCTAAATGTAGACAAAATGTGCACACTTAAGGTCTGTACTGCTTGCTCTTTATACTAACACACATATGAAGCAAAGACTCACTCAAAGCCATTCTCAGCTGAGAGGTAACACTTCATTTTATCCCAGCAGAAGAACTGATGCTGCTTGCTTTCATCCTCAAGCAATGAATGAGACAAGCAGCAAACTGTACCCACAACAAGAATCTGTCCGTCAGCATTGATTTCCTGTACTCCTTAGGTAGCACCACCACAGCCAACGTGAGATTGCACAGGAACAACCTGACTCCTTTATATCAAACAGAAAATCTAGCTGCTGGGCTGCTCTGAAGTTTGCAGCCAAACAAAACTTCTCAGTGCCTCTGTGTACTCACATACTATCCATTTCTGGCTTACACAGACATCTGTTGTACAAGCAGGGAAGGCTAGAAAACCGCTACATAAATTGAGAATATACAGTTGCAGAGATATTGGAAAGATAAGCTTTTAAAATCATAATCAAGAATATTAAAGCTGTCTGCAATGCAGAGGGTGATTTGTTAAAAATACAATCTCTAAGAAACAAATATTTTCTTTTATCAGTGAGTTACAGATATCTCAACAATAAAACCTTTGTGCTATTTAGTAGTGATGTAAGTGGCAAGTAATTATTAATATTTTACAGATGCAACAGAACATTCAGTTCTGCTTCTTCATAAACAAATTACAGATGAGCAAGTTAACAACAGCAATACAAATATCCACTCTCAATTGGAGTAGTAAACAAAGTCGAAGCGAGAGTGTGATGTCTTTGCTGTGAACTCATTGTGTCTCACGACAAGTTAGCAAAAAAGTCCTCTCTAACAGCTACTCACAAATAAATTGTTTTCTTTTTATAATGGTAGAATCAGACATAATACAAAAGTGAGCTAATACACAGAGTGCTGTCTTGTTAAAAACCCTTCTAACATCAATTTTCTGTCACTGAAATATCAAGACAATTGTATTGTTATTGCAGAGGTAAACTCATGAAAATGAAGGGGAAATCTCACTGAATTAGAACAAATTAACCAAACACTCTCTCAGCAATGGACACTTTTATAGCCATCTCCCTTATAAGTAAAAAACAAAACATGGACACCTACAAAGTCTTCTTGTAATCAGTGAAAAAACCCACCCATAGTCTCAGTGACATTTCACTCCCTGAAAACACCTTTCTTCACTCCCAGTACATTTTTGGCCAGAGACTGTATGAGATATTTAGCATAAGAGGCAAAACAGGATGAACAAGTGTGCAACAGTTGGCTTATCAAAGTGTAGTTCCAGTAACTAATCACAGCACAGTGGACTGGACTATATGATTGGGGAGTTGGACTAGATGATCTCTAAAGGTCTCTTCCAATACCTACCATTCTATGATTCATTCTATGACTGATGTGATGCCACTCCCCGGCATTTTCCTCAATCATATAGTATGGAAGTGTCATCAAGTAGCAGGTATTATTGAGGTCTTGATGTTATTTCTTTATGCTCTTATAAAAGCAGGTAGAGGCCACAACTCCTTTGTAGGAATCTATGTACATACATACATACATGTACATATATATACATGTACATATATGTACACACAAGCTAGTGTCTAATAACTTACAAATTCACTGAGCTAGACAAGCAGGGGATCAGAAAGAAATCTCTGTAACAACATAGTAAGGGTATAGAGATTTCTTGAATACCTGGACTTGAACCAGTAAAACTTGAACGAAACATCTATTGTGTCCAGTTCTGGGCTCCTCAGCTCAAGGGGGACAGGGAAGTGCTGGAGAGAGTCCAGCACAGGGCCACCAAGATGATCAGGGGACTGGAACATCTTTCATACAAGGAAAGGCTGCGGGACCTGGGGCTGTTTAGTCTGGAGAAGAGGAGACTGAGGGGTGATCTTATTAACATTTATAAATATCTAAAAGGTGGGTGTCAGGAGGTTGGGACATCCCTTTTTTCTATAGTAGCTAGCAACAGAACAAGGGGTGATGGGATGAAGCTGGAACACAAAAAGTTCCACTTAAACATAAGAAAAAACTATTTCACTATGAGAGTGATGGAGCATTGGAACAGGCTGCCCAAGGGGGTTGTGGAATCTCCTTCCTTGGAGGTCTTCAAGACCCACCTGGACATGTTCCTATGCGACCTGATGTAGGTGACCCTGCTTCTGCAGGGGGGCTGGACTGGATGATCTCTAAAAGTCCCTTCCATCCCCTACCATTCTATGAGTCTATGATTTAGCGTATCCAACAGACAGCACAAGGTACTCCTATGTGACTCAGCACAAAAAAAAGAGAATGTAGGAATTTGGGTCAACCTCCTCTTTTTGCCATGATTGCATCTCTTATATGTGGGCTTTGCACTGCAATTTCAGCATCTGCCCCCCAAGGATCAACAAAGTCCAGCAGCTTTCAGGTGGACCTACAACAGAGAGGGCAAGCGGGAAACATATTTTAACTTTAAGTATCCTGCTCCCTGAGGCACTACTGAGAAAACAACAACTATATTTATGATATTGTAGCCCTCCCCGAGCTCACCAGTTACATCCTAGTCCCAGTGGAAATTTAATCGCTGATTTTATGAAGTACAGCATCAGCCACAGAGCATCTCATCTCCACATAATCGAAAGAGAAGCCCCGTAGACAGGTTTTCAAACAAAAAGCTTGTATGTCCTTGTCAGTAAGAGCCTTATCATTCCAATAACAGCTTACTCCATGCATCTCTCCAACACCAGAGACTTCGGGTACCGGTGTGGTAAAAGCAGTTTAATTCACTTTCAGGAAAGGCTCAATATCACTGAATCACAGAATGGTTGAGGTTGGAGGGCATCTTTGAATAGTGTCTAGTTCAAGCATTTTGAAGACATTTAAGAGTAGTTTCATAATGACATCAGCCAGTTTCCTCAGCAGTTGTGGCCCTATTTTCTCAAGTCCTATGGATTTATGGAAGTCCAGTAAATTTTAGAGTTCCATGACATGATCCTCCTTCATCAAGGGAAAGTCTTCCTTGCTCCTGAGATTCCCATTGGTTTCAGAGACCTGGGATTCCTGAACATTGGTCTTACTGGTAAAGACTGAGGCAAAGAAGACAGTGAGTATCACAGTCTTTTGCATGCCCTTTTGGTATAACAAATACTCTGAGATCCAAGCTCTTGCTCCTTAGACAGTTTCTTCACAATGACATTTCATTCTAGGAAAAGCAGGCAAGGCATTCAGTAAGGCCTGGAGAAATTTGTGCAGGACAATACAAGCTGTGTCTTTACTTTTAAATAAAACTCACCATGGAGTACTTAGTGTGGAAAGATGCTGCAAGGGGAAGTGATGCAGCAGCTAAGTGCTCAGGTATTGTCAGCTGCTGTGTCCTTTTCTCTCAGTGGAGTAGTCTATTGCTCATATCCTTGACCCGGCCTCTCGTTGATCTTCCTAGCTTGCAGGATACTGTCAGTGACTAATGACTATAGCAGTGCAATAAGAAAACAACAGGGAGTGGAAACACGATGAAAACATCAGTCAGTCCTCCACCAGACAAAAGGGAACAGCATCTGAAGTGGTGCAGCTCCTCTGATCCTTCTCCCTACGAAAAACCCTCTGCACCTCTTCAGCATGAGGGGCCCTAAAATTCCCATCGCTCTGAATATTCCCAACCACTTTCCCTTCATGTTTTGTGTGTGTGGCTTTTTTTCTTCTGTGAATTCAGTGTTAATGATCTGTGCCTGACCAATAGCCTAAGAGACTACAAGCCCTTGTGGTTGAGTTCATGGGTTTTATGTATATGTGACAAAAATATAAACATATGTGTATAGGTATAAACACATACACATGGTAAACATCAAAGCCACATTTCCTCCAGTCCAGCTCATCAATATGCTTACAGGAACACTTGTGATGGCATGGGGTTCTTTGACTGACTTCTTGTCACTGAACTCTTGATTTTCCAGTTGAAATTTGTCAAAAACAATAACAAAAACCTAACTGAATTCTAGAGGTTTTGCTAAAAGGCATGTTGCCAACTGTAAGTGGAGCCTCCATTCATAAAAACAAATGCTGTAAAACAACAGGCCTTGGCTGCTAGTTACCTGCACCACTTACTGGTTCAAGAAAGAAGAAAAAATCAAAGGGAAGGAGAAATGGGCTAAAGCACCTTTCCCAGAAATAACAAAATGCTATTTTCTTCTCCAAATGTGAAGCTATAGGGACAGAAAAAAGTAACTAGTCTCTGGTCCCACAGACTTACTCTTTCCCCAATCATGCCAGGATTCTCTACCTCCTCTTCATGTGAAGTATTCTGACATCCTGACACTCCATCCTCCCATAAATCTTTCCTCTTGCTTATTTTCCACAAGGTTTTTCCTGCATAAGATCAGGATATGGAAGGCTACCCATTTTAGCCCCCCTTCTTACCAGCATTAGTCTTAACAAGGCCTCCATGGTAATTAATTCTCCTTAATTACAGTGTCACAGATGCAGGGAGAGCTGCAGATCACAACAGTCATAGAAACAATCCACACTTTCAAGTGTTCATCTTTGTATATATATTCATTTTGGTTCAGTTTTGAAGCTAAGCCTTTGTTTTCACTCCAAGGAACGACCACAGACCCAGAAGCCATTTTACACGACACAGTCCCTTTTCCTCAGGATTTTAAACTAATTCCACTTTCAAAACTTCAACTCCTAAGAATTCTACCAGTTCAGAAAAGGTGGCACAAATGAGCTTACTCGTTATCTAAGCTCCCACAAATCATTCCCAATAAGCAATACTCCCTTTTGGCTTAGAAATTTGCCTAATTTAATCAATTTCACCAATCAGACTGATGCACTCAATTGATCTTTTTCACTTCTAATATTGTCCTCGCCATCATCCCCCACTTTTCTTCTGCCCTTTCCTGTCATCTCATCTTACAACAAGCCAGAAACATATTTTCTTTACAAGAAAAAGAGTTCTATCTCTGCATTTAAAATCATTTCTAAGAATAGGAGAAAGCAAACCTTGAACAAAGCACATATTGACAGTGAAGTGCTGCTAAGCCGTGTATTGCATGCTGCTAGTTTTCTATAAGGCATCAGACATTAAAGTTGAACTTTTGCCTGGATCCTGTCATTTGAGCTAATCTATTTCTGCTAGGAAACACGTTGGCAGTGGCAGGTGAGGGTCTTTATGGTCTAACTGAAATAACAATATCCCCAGCAAGGCTTTAGAGAAAAGCCAAGTATTGACCACAAGAAAAAGGAGAGAAATAGCAGATTGTAAGAGCTGACAGGAAACCCAATTTCCCTTAGCACTTAGTTCTGTATATGAAAAGGTCAGAACTACACTGCAGAATTGTTCCAAGCCTTTCATGCTAAATAAATAAATAAATAAAATAAACTGCTCTGGTTTTCCCCCCTGCAAGCATTTCAGCTCATTGTTGGAGGTAGATGAAAAATTTACTTGTGTTTTTACTGGCAGCATCTTCCTGTTATACCTAAATGGTCTTTGACAGGGCCACCCATTATGGGATAGCCTTCTGTGGTTGACAACAAAAGGGGACACATATGAAGTAACTGGACCAAATCCTAATGTAACTTCTTTCCAAATAGATCCTTTGTTCTGGTTCATTTAAGCATCACCCAAGCCTGTAACATGACAAGAGGCCCTTACTTTTCCCCTGTGGTGGGGAATGCCTGACTTATTTTAGTGAATCTTAGGCTAGATAATATTTGGCATTCATAACTATTAACACAATCCCATCTATTAACTAGGAATTATTCTCTGTAGAAGAAAAATCTTCTCTTTTTACTCTATTATACACCCAGCTTGAGTATAATCAATGAAGAGAAGCCTGCTTATAAATGGGAAAGGTATTGCTCAGTGTGCAGTCTGTAAACAATGGAGCTCCAGACCTGTCAAGAAGAGTTATAAGAAAGAATAAAGAATTACCCAAAACTGACTTGTAAAATTAAGATAAAAAAATTTCCTCCAATCCAGGTCTCTGCTCTTCTTGGCTTTGGTTTGTTTGTCTGTTTGTTCAGGGGGAGGAGTGATGCTTTAAATGCAGTCCATCATCTCCCTTCTAATTTTTTCCTCTATCAAATTAGCTTTTGTTTAAATGTGTAAATGTCAATCTACTAATAAACAAATTAGATATGTATACAGAAATTAGTTAGAGCAGACATGTATTGCACATATTTGTCTTTCTGTGTGGCAAAATTGCAGCTATTCGATTTGATGCGTAATTTCTTTGTTTGACAATCCAGAGGGAGGGAAACAGCAGCAATCATTAGCCAGATTCAAAATAGCACATTTCAGTGCAAGCCCATTAGCTCCCATTCCCTGACTGGGGGAACCCGTTTGCCAGAGCCCTCTTTGGCCAACATTTCTCCAGGCTTCTCCAAAGAGTTATTTAAAAGATATCTACTAGAAAAGCCAGTCTTTGTACTTTGCTGTTCCAGATCTTTCAGAGCCTGTTAAAATTAAATGCAGCACTTAAGAGTTTCCTGTAAGACCTGGTTAGCAACTCCACAACTTACAAATGCCTATGCAAAAGACATTCTTTGAGAACTAGGCTGCCTGCTTTTGAAGAAGAAAACAATCTAATTAGGAAAGTGTAGAAAGCATTGTTACCATCAAGAGGAACTTACTGCAACACACTAGTTCTCTTAGCTGATTTCCTTCTACAGCTACCACAAGTTTTCACAGGCACTGTTTTGGTTTCATAAAGACAGGGTTACACATAGGTTGCTGAGGAAAAAAATATATCCTGTATTAGTACTGCTAGGTGGAGCATCTTTGGTGGATGGAAAGCCATTTAAGGTTGGGCTGCTGTCCCTAATCACAATCTTCTGTGTTGTAAACAATGAATGAAATAAAGCCAAATAATCTTCCTATATCTGAAAGGCCTCAAATTTTACTAAAATCCCATGCATTTTAGACACAAACCTCTTTTTTCAAGCTAACAGTGATTGTTTTCAAGAAAGATCCTGAAATTACATTGTACTTAGGAGTACATTTAGGTATCTTTTATCTATACAGAGACACTAATTCAAGTTTTCAGCTACTTGAAATTCATAAAACTTCACTAATTTCATCCAAGGGCTAAAACTGCTGGAGTAGGATCTAAATTTCAAAATCAACGTCTACTTCTCATCTGTTACATTTCCCACATGAAGCATGTTTCCTACTATGGGCACTGGGTACATAATGCAAGCCATTTACATATTCCATTTGCAACAAGGGATAACCTTACAAAAACACAGGCACAGCAGGAATAATGTTTAAGGTTAGACAGAGTAGGTTTTGAAGTTTGGATCTTTCCCACAGCTGCAGTTTATATTTTTCCTAGACACTTCAACAAACAAACAAAACCAGAAAGAAGTACACACAGCATAATTACCACTCTGCCCAGAGATCTTCTACTAGTGCTACACAGGAATGCTAAGGAAAGCCAAGTGCACAGTACGGTGGGCACAACAATTATTTAGATCAGTTTTACTCTTTTCATATAAATTCTTTTCAAAAATTTTCCTTGGACAATTTCTTATTATGGCAGCTGGTTTTCAGCTAATCAAACACACGTGGGCTAGGATATAACCAAGAGTAAGTGTAAGGTCCAGCAACAACCTCTGTTTGAGGGAGCTGAAGTCACAGCTAAAGGACGAGACCTTTTCCCTGTTACATGGCAAAGGCTCCCAGTATGTAGAAAAGGAATCTCTGTCCAGCAGCCTTTTTTGTTTTCTTCAGTCTCCTAAGAAGGCAGATTTCAGTATAAATATTATGTACCTTGCTGACTAAACCTTCCTTGAGAAATCATCCTCACCTACCAGCTTGCTTCATAGAATCATAGAATGGTAGGGGATGGAAGAGACCTTTAAAGATCATCTAGTCCAGCTGCCTGCCCTGCAGAAGCAGGTTCACCTAGATCAGGTAATCACACTATCCAAACATAGACAGAATATTTGCTTCCCTCTTTTTTGACCTACTTAAACCTGAAATAGCCATCTAGAAGTTTCTTCCTTTACTAATTTTGTTGTTTATGCTGTACATTGCCCAAACTGCTTAAGCAAACATTAATTCGTCCTTTCCTTGCTGTTTGTAGAGAATGAAAATGACATTAATTTCCACTGGAATCTCTCAATTACAACCTACTTGGGAATCCTCCCTCTCTGCACCCAACGTGTATGCCATTAGAAAGTTAGTTAATCATCAATATTTGACTATTGGAAATAGTGCTCATTTTGCAGGCTTCCTGCACGAGCTGCCATGGAGTGTTTGAAACCCTGTCCCAAGGCTGTATTAATTATGCATTACACCAGCTGCCATCGAGCCAGCCATGCCAGCTCTTTAGGATGGGCTGTGCTATTTGCATCATGAATTCAGAAGTGACACCCTGACAGTACTGTGCCTCCAGCCCAGGCTCAGTACAACACATGAGTTTTGATTCCAGCGCTGCTGCAGAATGCTCTTAAATCTGGATTTAGTCATGATAGCGCTTCCTCGATGGCAAGCGCTTCGTGTTACATTTCATCCTCAGCTTTAGCAGAAAATGCTAGTGCTAACTACCTCTCCCAGGCATTTTCAGGGGTGCTACTTAGACAATATTACAGATGATGAAATCCCTGCCCTTGCAGCAGGTTAATGTGTCGTGTGACAGTCCAAGAGGAAAGAAGCAACCATACAGAAGAGTTCCATAATGAAGCTGCTTGCATGCAAGGCAAAGATGGTAGAAAGGACAAGGTCAGGAACTGAGCTGGCAGACTAAACAGACTGCTTAATACAAGGTGGAAGACATTCCTAATTTTAAGCAAAGTGCCAAGTTCAAATAGGATGGAGGGGACAGGATATGAATGTTATATACACTGTCTTGCAGGCATCAAAGCAGCAAAATGCTTCAGGTGAAATACACCTTGGAGACAGTCAACTGTATTTGTTCTATGTGTCTTCCTTATACTTTAATCCTCCTGCGAGCTGCTGAGAGCTACAGTTACAACAATCTAGGTAGAAGCCCTTGTACATACCAACCAGAAGGATGCAGAATACAGAGCTCTAAAAATACATTTGCAGAGTTCCTAAGCACTTCATTTTTAGAGTCAACGTTAAATTCTTATGTCATGTACATAAAAAAAAGGAGAGGTTTAGGAGGAAAAGGAGGAAAATCTCATTAATAATACCTATAAAAACACAGACAAAATCTCTCAAGTTTGTCAGCTTTCTAATCTCTGTAATCCACATCATTACATTCTGTCCTCAGCTACTATTTCAGTAAACTTCTTATTCAGGAGTCCCTTTCCAGACTAGGATGCTTACCCCAACCTCTGACAGCATGCTACTCACAGCATCACTTTCAAGAAAGGGTTAATGCTTGGTTTTACATTTCTAAGGTATAGTTTCTCATATAGCTGTTCATAGAATCATAGAATGGTAGGGGTTGGAAGAGTCCTTTAGAGATCATCTAGTTCAACCCTCCTGCAGAAGCAGGTTCACCTAGATCAGGTCGCACAGTTCCTGAGCAAGTTCAAAGTGTTGTCTTTCAGAAAATGTGAGCGTTTAAAAGAAGGCCTTGCTGGCTCTTAACTACAATAAGGCATCAGAAAAAATGGAATTCCAGAGTTACTGTACAATAACTTGTCTTTATCGAAAGCTTGTGTTCATACAGCTCATGTGTAGTTTTCTGTGAAGTAATGCAGTCTGTTCTGCCATCAGCAGTTGTCTCACAGAGGCAACTTCTCAGCCTCTCAGCTATCATCACGTATTCCTTGACCCAGGTCATATGTGCTTACGCAAGTGGACAGTGGAAAGACCCAGCTACACAAATAGCTGGAAGTAGTGACCTCCTCATTATTCACGTGTTGAGGCTGCAAAAATTTGTTTTTATGAGCAAGAGCATCTAAGAGCCAGGAGCAGAACAGCATTTTCTTGAAAAGAAAAAAGTATTTAGGCCTTAATCCAAAAAGGCACTTAAGTATATATAAAACTTCAATGATATTGAGTTCAGTGGGATTCCGTGGAACTGTTTTGCTGGATTAAATTAATATAGCCAGTATTGTTGAACTGATCTAATTACCATGTGTTAATCAATGTCACAGACATTTCATGATTTAAATACTCAGATTAGGATTTGCCAGAGTGTTAATTTTTTGCTCAACTGTTTCAGACAGACAATAATCCTGCAACAGATTTTCTGATAGTAGATGAACAGAAATGAGTTCATTTCATCATGGTAAACAACTGGGTTTACACTTTTAGAGTCTGAAATACATGCACCTCCCTACACAGTCCTTTTCTTGAGATGCTTAGAAAGAAAGTGACACTGATTGTGAAAGAATCTGTGCTTCTCAGAGCATACACCTCCACCCTCACCCCAACACTTGAGAAACAGGCTCTCACTCATTTTGCTTTTAAAGTTCTCAGTGAGCTAACAACATTTCTAAATCACTGCAAGCACAATTTTAGAAACCAAAGGATACACAACAAAAAAACCCCCATATTTTCAAATATTATCATTTTTGTGTCTTAGAAGAGTGGTTTTTGTGAAAGGTCAGCTAATTAAAACTGTGAGTCAATTCCCATAGATGAAGGGATAGGAAAGAGAACAGCAAAGCAGTCTTGTTCTTTGGATTTATGAGGTGTCTGGATATTTACAGCAAATATAATTTTACACAGGACCACACAACAAGCAAATAAATCCTTAAAAACTTCAGTTGAGTCACCCCAGGCATGGAAGCACAGTACAGGGACAGTTCAGTGCTGTTACCAGCCTCCCTGTTTCAGACAATCTGAAGAAACAGCACTGAAAACACAGAGGTTCTTCTCAAAAGGCAGCATATCTGCAGTTACTTATGCATGCTCAAAGAATTAGCCCATTGGCATTATTCATTTGTTTCTCATGCTTTGCTCAGTGTTCCTGTCAGACTTAATGCTCAGAAGTGTTATATTCTGCTCATTAATTTAAGGTCTGGGTTAAATTAGAGAAAAGATACTGGAATATTTTTTTCCCTTCTCTCCAGAATTAGATAAATTAGTTTCAAAAATCTCAGAAAAGCTGAGTGTAGACGGATGTGGTTAAGTTAATTATTGCAAGTTTTGCAGCAGAAATACACTTGTGTTCAGAAACAACTAAGCTATATGCTGGTTCAGGCAAGTACAGGATACCATTTTAAGTTTTAAACTAATTGAAGACATATTAATGACAGATTTTACTATTAAAACACATGTTCAGAGAGAAATGTTAACTGTCTCCAGATAACCATCATGCTCCTTGCCTGAGGTGGTTCAACCCCAGCCTGCAACTAAGCACCACACAGCCGTTCGCTCACTCTTGCTCCTTGCTCAAAGGGATGGGGAAGAGACTCAAGAATTGACCAAGGAGGCTCCTCCTCTTACCAGCCAAAATCTCTACAATTGCTTAAGCCATTTATACTCCTGTTAAGATCTCCTTCTTTAGGAATATCATCTATTTGCTACTATTAATGCAAAGAGATTGGAGCCATGACCACTAGTCTGGTGGAACAGTTGTTATTGAAATACCACTCAAAGCTATTGTTGATGCAATATTCAATTAAAAACCTACAATACCACAAGTACTTACAAATAACAAAAGAATTGGTGTTCCAGCATCAGTTCAGCTTACTCAGTTATCCACCGTGGCTTATGCTATGTATTTCATGAGATGTTGCAGATATAAATCAGATAAAAAAGGAAAATAGAAAATGCTGTTTATTTTCTGTGCAAACCTGAGCCTTACCTTACGTGTCATGCATCTATGTCAAGTATTTTCTTTCAACTTCATATTTACAAGGCATTAATTGGTTGCTTACTTGCATTACCCTTCCCCAGATTTTCAGACGCAGCTAGTGGAACAGCCCTTTAAAAGAAAAGAACGGATCCTCAGCTTTTGCTGACTGGCCCAAGCAATATGGGTTTGATATAAGGACTTCTTTCACATAGCATTTGCAACCTGTGAAGCAAATTCCACTCCCTTGATGGATACAAACAGCTTCACTTGGCCTCCAACTCTCCAGAAGTGGAGCATAGACAAATCTATGCTCAAAGTAGAACGATCACTTCAAACCCAGATCTCACAGAAATGTAGAGTTAATACACTATTAATATTCTATGCTGGTAACACAGTGCTTGTTACAGGTCATATTTATATATACAGTCTGGCTTTACACTAATTAGGTCATGTGAGGCCAACAGTAACGAAAACAGTGTACAACTGGAATATGAAATACAAACATTCCATGAAAAGAGAAGAAAACCCAGTTACTTTACATATGGAAGATAAACAAATATAAGCTCTTCTGCACACTGTTAACAGCATCACCAACTCGCCTCAGTTAATCTCAATATGACAATAGAAGCAAAATATTTCATTTCCAGTTATGAGCTTTCTCAACCATAGTGCCACACACACGTGTCTTTCTGTAACAGACCGTGTCGAGATTAACCTGCATCATGATCAGAACGGTCTTGATCTCAGTTAAATGCATTCTTCAAGTACTTAAAATGTACTGCTTCATCACTGATATTTTTACAAGGTTGTCAAAGAGAAATATCATTTTTCGTCCTGCTTTATTTCACTTTACTTCAAGATATAGTAATTAACAAGACTCTTTAGATGCTGGCAAAACTGTCCCTTTTGAAGTTTCTATATAGCTGTCACCCTGGAGATAAAGGCAGATTATTCAATCTTGACATTATAATTGTGAAGACAAGATAAAAGACTGGATTAGCAACTTCATAACTTCATGTCTAGAAAAAAAAGAGGAGATCACCAAGAGGTAATTTTTCTGCTAGTTTTGAGGGTATAAGGAGTTTTTAAAGGATGAAGAAAGGGAGTCTATCGTGTCTTGAAAGGGTTTGAAATAAGTTATATATCCTTTTGAGTGTTACAGTAAAAGATATTAAAATTATCTTCCAGTTGTAAAATTATATAGGAATACCAGGCTAAGCATCTGATGGGAAAATTATTCCTATCTAAATGCTGGGTACTTTTATGTATTGCTGCTACATCTCTTCTCGTGTTGATTTTCTTTTCCTTCCTCTGTACAGAAATTAGTATGATGTGTAAACTGAGTAGTTTCAGTGAATGAAAGCCTGAGAGTCTAGTAAACTTTGCATCTACTTAATAAGCTCCTGAACCACTATGCAATATTTATGCCAAAGGAGTGAAAACGTGAGTAAAAGTAGTCATCTCCATCTCTGTTTGTACAAAACATCTATGCAGGTTCAGCATCTAATAAAGTCCCACAAACGTACCATCTGGTCAGAGCACGGGGTATTTCATTCTTAGCTTGTTTCAGTAAATGCCTCAAATAGAGAACACAGATAAACCATCTCTTGGAAGTCTTTAACCATTTGTGTCAGAGGAAACATCATGTAGTTCCTCCTTGTGCTTGGCACTGCTGGGATACCTTGGTAGACAGAACTAAGTGTTAAAGGCAGAAAGAACAACATCGAGTGGTGTCACTTGGTAAACCGATTAGTATCTCATTACATATCTTTTAGAGAGAGGTTGCTTAGTTTGCAACCTTATCAAAGTTACCTAAGAGAATTAAATTCTCTTTTGTCATGAAGGCTATCAAAACTATTTGTTTAAAAGTATTCCATAAATATGATCTTGCATAGTACCAAAGTGAGGAATTTCCCCTTAAAACTTCATTCACCTCCTCGTTAGACACCATAGTCCAGGTTAATTACAAACAAAACAGTGGTCTGAACTCATGATTATCTCACTCCCTTTTAATACCTTAATTAGAATTTGACCACTGTTCAGCTAAATCTAGAAGATTTTTGTTTGTTTTCCAAACTAGAAGGTACAGAAGTAATCTTCCAAGCTGTGGAAACATGGGGAGGCTGTGTACTGTTCAAAGCAAATCCTCTTACATGAAGGGTTTCAAGACAAAAGTCAGAAAAACCTGCAGTTCTGCTGGAATAAAAAATGGGTATTCACTGATCTGTAATTGTTCAGGATACTTCTACCATAATAAAAAAAGAATAAACACTTGATCAAATTTATTTTGCAAGACAAATATTTGTCATGAAATCTGACTGCATCTGGGGTTTGTTTTCTTCCCCATGCAGCTCAAGAGTTCATTTCTGTTTGGTTAATAAGATCTTTATGATACTGCATGCTTTAAAAGTCATCATTCCCTTTTAAAAAGTGAGGATTTAAACTAGGTCTTTGTCCAATTAATTGACAGAACAACTGCACTAACCGTAGGGTTTTTTTCTGTGTGGCTTTTCCTACATTCTGATTGCAGTGACACAGTCTAAAAGCAGAGGGAGATTTCTGTGGCAGTGATGTTTAAGGCATGCTTAAGCTGACTTGATTTTTCAACTGTTTTTTTGTTAAATCTGCCAAAGTACTTTGTGAATCTGAAGTATGAAGTTCAAGAAAAACAGGTGTAGAATACACATATTTTTATTTTACCAGTCTTCACTCAGTAAAATTTGAGTAAAGACAATATGAAATGCAGGGCCTAAGAAATGGAGAGCTACGCAGGGACAAGCATAAGATGTTTGAGTTACTACTTTAGGTCAAAGACTGAAGACCTCTGTAGGCTGCTGGTTTAGTTTCAACAAGGAGACAAGAACCTGAACCAGGGTAGAGGCTCAGCTGCTTCCTTTTCCCACCAGGTAGGCACATTTGCCAGGCTTAAAAGAGAATTCTATACTTCTAATGCCTCTGGTTTGTCTGTTCTCTCATCCAGTGCTGCTGTTTAGTTCACATTTCTGTTAAATGTACACATTTCATTAGCACCAGTTTCCTTCTTAAAACCAGAAAAGGAAGTTCTGAGGCAGGAAGCCACAACCTAGGAATGATTTTTACATTACCTTTAAAAGGAAAAAGAAGAAAGGACCACCAGAAACAATGTACTGTTATAAAGTTACTGATTCTCTTGTAATCTTTGACTTGAAATGTTAATGCAATTTCTGACAGGCAACGGTGTATGTGTTACCATCACAAGATGGCATCCAGCAGAAATGAATGAGAAGGCTTAACACTGGTTTTAAATGTTTTAAGTATCTTCTTAAGAAGCAGGTGTCAAATTATAAAATCAATCAGAAAAATTATGTGTTTTCCCTGCAGATATATTAATGTACAAGCAAACACTTAAAAGAAGCTAATATGATTTCTGGGGCTTTTAAAAAAAATTAAGGTATTGTAGAAACGAAAAGATGAGTACTCCCAAATATGGAAGCACTTAGCATTTTAAAGTGCTATACAGCATGTGAAGAACCTCTCATCTCTAAGTGCATCATTCTTATCCACTAAGTTAACTCGAGCTGCTGCTGTATTGGCAGCGACTCTACAAAGACCAGGGGAAGTACTACTACTTCAGTTAAGGGTTCCTGCTTGGGTTGCTGTCCATAGTTTTGATGAAAGAGGGTTTTGAGGGTTTTTTTATTGGGTTTTTTTGCTATTTAATATGTGGGAAGTTTACTTTGCAACCTAGCATAGCCCTCCAAAAACAGATCTTTGAGTAGTGAACAGATTATCTAAAAAATTCCTTCTGAGAAATGTTGCCTATAAAGGCAAAGTTTCCAACAATTTTCATGGGGTCATTCTTGCTTTTAACCTTAGTCTTGACATGCATCTCTTTAAAAGAAACTCTGGAAAGCACCACAGTTTATCTGACTTCCCTCTAAATGAGCTTGAGGAAGAGGAAGGTGAAAATTTCAGCAACATAACAATGGCATAGATATAGTTCCTGTCTGTATTCTGTTTCTCAAATGAGCTGACAGACAGGTTTAGCAGCCAATGAAAACAATTCAGCCTTTACTGTAATGCTCAAGGGAGCAGAATGCCTGAGGAAAAGACTCATGCCAAGGCACCCTCAAAATGACCAACATGCAAGCTTGTAGCAAATCTCAGACTTCTACAGATGAAAGTTCTCTGTGAGATATATGAGATATTCCCATCAGGAGATGCAAGAGAAGGTAGTTGTGGAAGTTAAGGCCATAGACCTCACTCCCAGCAAAGAAATTACCTGTGACTCCTGTACCCAGCCCAAGCAGCAGCTCTGTAGTCAGAGATCAAGAGCTGCGGCTTCATGCAACATGTATTTCATTCAGAAATATGAACAAATGAGGATAGCCACCTATTTTCTCCTCACCATTGATAAATCCCACTATCCTGAGGCTTCTGCTCCGTTGACACAACTCACTTCCCAGAAGAGCTGATTTCAGAAGTTTGAACGGTCTCTGTGGTTCCCCATAAAAACTGAAATAATTGGCAGAGCCAATTCACTTTAGCCAGAAGGGGTTTTTTAACACAGTTAGGAGAAGGGGGAAGGAGGTTTTCCTGCACTGTCAAAATATTTTGACATTTTCCAGACTAAAATAGGTCAATTTTTCAGTTAGTAGCAACCTTCTGTTTTCAGTGGCAAAATTTGCCCTCCAATACTGCTTGAAACAAAAGAGCTCTCCACTGTCCAGCTCTTTCTGCAGCTTATGGGATGACATTGGACTCATCCTGCTTGTTGTGGCCTCCAGCACCCTTTGTGTTAGCCAAGAAAAAGCAGCAAGCTGTCACTTCCCACAATGCTCATACATGCTCACACACTGCAGAGGCTCATCTAGAAAGAGATTATTCTGACTGCAAGTTCTAGTGGAGGGTGGCTTCTGTTTGCAGAATCACCACTGGTGGAGATTCCTGATCCTCCTTCTCTGTTCTACCACACCAATGCACCTTTTGATGACTTATTGCAACAGAGCACCATGCTATCATCAGCCCTTTGTCTTCTCAGGGACACACAGGACTTATTTATTAAAAGTCTGCAACCAGAAAAAAGGGAATTGGAAATCTGTTAATTATCACCAACAAGGTCTCAACAAGGTATTGGGAATGGTTTCCCTGCCTCTGGTGCAGCCTAGACATCTTCTCAGTAGTGCCAAGAAACACTCTTGCTGCAGATGACTTACTTCCAAGGCTTATAAAGCTATAGTGAAGAAATAGTTTTAGGAAGGTGGAGGGCTGCTTTTGGAGAAAAACTGCTTCCATCAAGCACATGTCATGCTCAAGTTATTTGCCAAGTGGACTCCTCCACATCTTTCAACTGGTAATTACATAAACTCAAAACTATGCTAAATCGTTAGGATGTCTGAAAACCGAAACATAAATAAATCACTCTGAGAATGTCTTTTGCATGAAGTGTCTGCAGGTTGCTGTTTTACTGCAAGAGCTAAAGGAATAGAAAATCCATTCACCACTGAACTAAAAACTAGATACTTGTACTTCACCCATCCCATCTGTAGGCATATCCCCTTCAGACGTGGGGGTTTTGAAGCTCAGAAAAGAAATCTGTGGTCATCTGTTGTTAATATTAATGGCATATCCAAGACATGCTAATTCCTCAGTTTTCAATTACTTTTTTGTTACTAGGTGAGTTCAATCACCTCTAGTATTTGGAGTTTAGGGTTTTTTTTTTGGTTTTGTGGTATAACTATATAGACTGGGTACAAGAAACACTGCCTCTGCCTGGAAATAATGTCAGTTTTCTTCCAGCAGTACCGAACTGCAGTATACTTTTATTCTGTGGTGCTTAAATACTTTAAAACATAAAGTATAGGCAGCTTGTAATGTAACAAAATTGTTCTGAAGACAAACTCAACCAACATTATTACATGTATACCATCAAAGAAATACACAACAGCATACATTAGAGACGTGTTTCAAGTTTAAATGCAATATAGCCAGAGCGATCTGAAGTCCATACACAAAAGTTGAGGACTGATGTAGTAATGCAATCCACTACATTAAACTAAGATGCCATTAGGAAGAGTAACCTCATAAGAGGCTAACATTAATCCTGAAGTCAGCACAACAGTATGTGACTTGTCCTACACAGCTGCTCAAGGGGGAGAGGGAGCAGGAAGGCTTCCTCTTTCATCTCTCCCCACAGAGAAACTAATCAAAACTGCTGTCCTCACACTTCACAGAGTGACTTCCATCAGAGCTTGTACAGAAGAGCATGACAGAGACACACAGAGAAAAACCTCCTAGGTCCTGGAACTGATACTGAGATTTATTAGAGTAGCACGGTCTGGAAACAGGCACAAACTCTACCACTACCTGTGGGAAGCAGGGATAGATTAGGGAAGGTGAGAAAATGGTTATACCATGTGTGCCCAGCCTGACGTGCCCTGAACAATACCTGAAGATGCAATTTTCTACCCCCCATACTCTTATGAGATATATTATCCATATACTGAGGCTTAATATTGTCCAAAGACTGGTTGAGGCTAGAACTTGCAATGACGTGACTTCATCAAGCACAAACAGAACAAGCCACACCACCCCTCCTGCTGCAGGCACAGCCACAGTACAAAAGGCTGCTCTGAATCTCCCCTCCTGGAGAAACTGCTCAAGTACTGAGTCTTTCCTGAGGATCTTAGTCTGCAGCTCCAGTCTAGCCCACTCCAGATATGCTAATGTTGCTAAACCCGAGTGCTCCCAAATGATATTTTTCCATTCACAAGCGTATTGTGTGCTTAAATGCCATGAAAAAATATAAATTGTTCTCCTCAAACCCCAGCAGGTTCCTTAATGACTAAGCTCCACTAATTAGTAACAGCTGTTAATGAAGCAAGCAGGTACAAACCTAACCTCTTCAATTAATGCACGAGATTCTCAGACTGAATTAATATTCAAAGAGAAGCTGTTAAATAAAAAAATTAGGAAAACAACATTCAGAGGTCAATATTTTCGTCCCCAGGATCATATTATTTCTTCCAACCCAGGAGATATCAGCCTCTATCAGCTCTACAACATACTTATACTAAAACCATGCCATTTTTGTTCAGCTTATGCAAACTGAAGCCTGCCATTACTTGTCCAAAACAAATGTGTCCTTCCTTAACAAATGGACAAGGCAAGAAAACAGAATATATATGATCATCCAAATCTTGAACAGCACTTAATGGTGGACTGTATAATTACTTATTTGAAAGAGTTACAGTTTATAACACATTATTTGAAAAGCTTGATTTGGAAGAAAAAATCCTCCTGTGAGCAGATCATGGAGAGCATAGTCACCATTTCTATCACATTTTACTCAGCTGCTTTAGTGCTAAATTGTACTTTGATTTGCTTCAGCATTGTTATAATCTCTGTTTGTAATTACAGAAACTTTGTAATTACAGAAACTTTCTTCCTACATCTTTCACATGTTGGCTGACAATTTAAATCCCCAGGCAAAAAAAGGAAATTCATGATTACTCTTTATGGGAGCTGAAAAATTTAAGAGCTCTTTTGAACTCAAATCTTATCTAACAGTATTCCAAATACTGCAGTCATCTCAACATATCTGTTTTCATTTTTGACAGTGTTGGTTAAAACCTAAAGTTTCAGGATATTTACCATACAGAGAACTACTGCACAAGCACATCTACAGCTATCTTGAAATGCCCTTCCCAAGGCTGAAATTAAACGATTCTTCCCACTCTTCTACTAGTCAGGCACTGTTAGAAGTCGCTTGGTTCCCAGTGGTGAAAGAAAACTCAATCAGAGACTACAACTAATGTCATCTTAAGTAGTAGATTTCCCATCCAGAGTGCTCAATTGCCATTTAAAAAGACAAATATTCAAGTGAATACTCAGTACAGTTTGCCTTCTAACTATATTCTAAAACTGATCCAAAGAAATATAAAGCAAAACATTCTTAAATATAAAATGTGATGGAAACTTGTCTGTTAGTGCAGAAGCCATAAAAGAAGGTGAAAAGAAAAATGAGAGAAGAGGAATGCATTTACCAGTAATCTCTGCAATATTTGTCTAACCCTAATTATCATCCTTCCTACTGTAGGTAGAGCTGTGCAAGATATCTAGTTAGAGCTTTCAGAGATCCTTTTGAGACTCCTCACTGATCAAGCAGCAGGTAGGGAATACAACTAGGGACTAAGAGTTATATATTTACATATTGGCCCTAAGGATCTCCATTTTCAAATTCTTTATGCCACGTAGTATTAGTTTTAAGTTAATAATGACTTACTATTTTAGGTAATTAAAAGTATAAAATCATTACTGAGTTGCTTAGGTAACTGTATGAGAAGTCTGGGATCTCTCAGTAGAGGGATTTTTGTTCTTACATGGCATGCTGTAGAAATCTTGAAATATAGAAGAAAAAACAAACAAAAGAACAGAATCATCTATATGTAACGATTTACAGTGCTGAGGCAGCTTTGGGAAAAATGTGCAACTCCAAAGAGCATCACACTCGTAAAAAAGAAACCCAATAAAAACCCAAGCAGATGGCCTTTTTTCATCTTTCTTTGGAAATAAGCTTTTTATGTTTGGTCTTTGCATTTGTCTGTGTGTGTGTGTATGTATGCCCAGAGATTTGCACAAATTCTCAAGCCAAAACCTGTCCAAACCAACTGAAAAAACCATGAATGTGAGTGACTTTCAGGTCATTCCATAGAGATACAAATTCATAACTGTAGTCTAGACATTGTTGCTGTACCAATATCCACTATTTTAATTATTTCACTGCTTCAGACACTGTCCCCAGTGTAGTTACAATATGCCAGTACAGTCTTGGTTTATATCAGGATATCTTCTTCCCCCCTTCCATTAGTGAATTCACTCCCCTCCCCCTGAGTATTCTCTTTATCAAAGATTCTATAGGCAGAATGGGGGGTCTCTTACCCTTTTAACTGGCACAACCTCATCATTACATAATGTCATAATTTTCCCTTTACTTTTAACCTTTCTCTATTCCATGTAACTTTCCTTTCAGTTGATCTCTTCAGTATTCAAAGACACAACTGTGTTGTTGGCACAACTTCCAAACAAAAAGATCACTGAAATACATTCAGAAATAGCACTTATAGAAAAGAAAAACATTTCCCTTCGACGTGTTGTTGCTCAGCAAGAAGTTCTGACTAGAAAAGGATTTTATTTCTTTAAAAAACTCATCTTTATCCCCAAACCAGCAAATGATTCCTTGAAAACAAAAAAAACCACACTTGCATTTTGCCAAGAGCTGAGTTTCTGTGCAATAGAAGTACTTCTGAACATTCCACTAATGTAGTATCCACAGTTGGGTTGTTGTAAGACCCGAAATCCTGTGTTTCTTCTGGCCTTTAGGATAAATCATAGGAGTCTGAGGCTCTGCCAGACATCTTTCAGTAAATTTACCTACAGTGATTTAACACTGTCACCCTCAACTGTCTCCTTTTTTGCAACTGACCTCACTCAATACAACCAACCAGAAGCTAAGCAGCCACTGGTATTCCAATGACAGAACATCGTGTGGTTCTTCACTAAAAAACTGACAGAACACACTATTTTAAATGGAGGATGAGAAAGTCAGAATAAAGATAATAACTTTAATTACTTTTCACACAAGTCTTTTTAGCAATTCAAAAATTCACATAGATTCCCTACTTCTAACTTACTCCACTTGGAGAACAGCAAAAAGCACAGGCAGTATCAGACCTCAGGTAGGCCACCAGGATGAGTATCTGGACTTTGGTTTGCTTATCCAAGCATATTGTGATGTGCAACTGATCTGAAGTACCCCTATGGCTAATTAACACAGTCAGGGGGTAGGAATGCTTGAGAGATCCTAATGCCTTTAGAGAAAGCTGGAAGAACACAAACCACACAGTACACCTGCAAGCCATGCTTAAAAAAATTCCAGCTAAGTGGAACTTAGAAATGAAAACCTGTAAGTGCTCAGCAAGAATACAAAGGAAGATTTCATGTTCTCTTTCAGTGTTGCATTGAACCAGCCAAATCCATTATAAACATGTGTAAATGTTCAAAAGATCAAGTGTTAAAAGCACTGAATATGGATCAAATGAAAGGTGCATCTCTCTACAAAACAGTGAGTTTAATGAGCCTAAATGACAAAATCAAGTGGGGTGTGGGTCAGGAATTATGAGGGGGAAGGCTGAAGCATACAAAGGTGTGGAAGCATTCATGCACAGCAGGGAAAGGAAAAACAGAGAAATCAAATTATGTGCAAGGTACTAATTCTAAAACTCAAATCTTAAAACTACAGAAAAAAATGTGGGTTTGTATGCCCAAAAAAGAATAGCAAAAAACAGGTTTGAATCCTGTCTCATGTTATGTCATTATAAACTGTATGCTCAATTTTTATGTCACTTCAACTCATGTAACAAAACTAGGCAGCTTTTTTTCAAGTATTAACAAGAGATCACATTGAGAATGAGGGTTGGATAGAGAGAAAACCAATGAAATTCAACAAGGGCAAGTGTAGAGTCTTGCATCTTGGAAAGAATAAACCCATGTACCAATCAATATAGATCAGGGAATGAACTCTTAGAGAGTAGCACAGAGAGCAGTCCTGGTTCTACTACATCTGTGGGAACTGGAGTTGCCCAGCTTCACTAAAAATGATACTGCTGATCCTTCAAATGAGGTATGCAACACACCTACCAATGGCCTATTTCTAGTCTGTCCATTCCCCACCTCTCTACCCTCCTTTATTTAACCTCTCACACTGGCTCTGTTGTCAAGCACTTTGGAGATTATCAGCAAAGACAGAAATTGGCAAAACCACTCATTCTTTGCTGGTCACCATGCAAGCTACACAGGAGCAACTCTTCAATAGTTTCTCTGAAGTCACTATAACATCACAAATGCTCCTGCTGTGAATATTTCTGTTTGATACCAATGGCTCAAGTCATCCAGTCTGAGGTGCATCCAGGTGGCTGGACAGTTAATAGAATTTAGCACCAAAACATATCAACCATAAGGAAGACAGAGATTGCAAGACCTCTTTAGGTTTCTTTTTGTCCATCTCTGCTACATGCATATGGAACATGTTTATGGAAACATAGATTATGCCTGTGTATAATCCATAAATCACTGCACAGAAGAATCTGAAATAAAACATTGACACCGACTTGTTTACTTTTTGAATTTACTTCTGAGTTTGAAGAGATAACAAGACTCAGTCACATTCAGAACCTTAGCATAAACGAACCCCAAAAGAATAATTTAAGTCTCTCTTGAGCAAGATCATTTAATGAATCTTCTAGATGTTAAGAGGTTTTATATGCTTGTAAAAAAAATAATTCCCAAATGCAATGTCATGATATTGCCTCTGAGAGCTAAGAGATAATGTGATACACATATGCTGAACACATGGATATGAAGGAAGTGGTTACCTTGGCAACAACAACCATGTAAAAGCTTCCTTCTACTAAATGAGAACAGTGACTATTGGAGAAAATAGGGTTTTTCCCCAGTCAGATCCTGAAAATAAGTTATTACATTTCCTTTGCAGCTTTTCAGAGCCTTAGACTTTCTGCAGTTAAACTACACTGGCTTTATCCCAGGTACTTCCAAGTCCTAATACTTAGCACTTTTGTAGTATTTGGTTTGTATTGATTTTAAATTCAATACAGTTTTTTCTTACCCAAATAAAGCTGCAGATGTATTCGAATAGACTGAGTTTGCCACCAAAGTCTGCAACTGCAGATATTCTATATACCACAAACATTAAGTGAAACAAACAGCACTTTAAGATATTTTATAAGTTCTCAAGCATGAAGAACCTGATACTGAGAAAAAAAGTGTATCTGCAGACATTACGTGCAGCACTTTCAAGGAACACATAGTAAATCAAGGAAGACCACTTCAACTGAAGGATTTCCATGTTCCCAAATCACTTGGCTGTTTCTGCAAATCCTGCATCACAGATAACTTTACAGAATATATACCTGGGAGCATTCACCCCAGGACACCCTCACCATGTGCAAGCATTCCCTGTTTTGTTTAGAAGAGTCTAAAGAGTGTTCTTTTCACGTGTGCTACAAGCCCTACAAAAGACTTCCAAAGGCTAATGAATTTATGGTCTGTAATGAAAGACCAAAAGCCACAGGTCAGTATGTGACAGGACAGCAGGAAACCTCAGGGACATGGCTGATACTTGACCAGTCACCACTAAAGAAGATACCTGTCCTGGTTCCAACTGGGAGAGAGTTAACTTTCTTCCTAACAGATGGTACAGTGCTGTGTTTTGGATTTAGTATGAGAATAATGTTGACAACACGTTGATTATTTAGTTATTGCTGAGTAATGCTTGTCCTAAAGTCAAGGATTTTCTAGTTTCCCAGGCTCTGCCAGCAAGGGGGTGCAGAAGCTGGGAGTGAGCCTGGCCAGGACAGCCGACATCAACTAGCCAAAGGGCTACTCCATACCATATAATCTAATGCCTAGTATATAAACTGGGGGTAGTTGGCCAGGAGGTATCAATTGCTGCCTCAGTGGGTGGTGAGCAATTGTAATGTTCATGCCTTGTCTCTCCTGGGTTTCATTTCTTTCTCTTTTTGTTATCTTCCTTTCAATTACTGTTACATTTTATTTCAATTATGAAACCACTCTTATCCTCAACCCACAAGTTTTACTTTTTTTCCCCCCCAATTCTCCTCTGCATCCCACTGAGGAGAGGGAGGAGTGAGTGAGCAGCTGTGTGGGGCTTAGTTGTTGAACAGACTTAAACCATGATAGCTCTAATTTTTGCATCACACCTATACGCAAAGACAATCAATTCCTACTCACGCAGTCACATCTTCCTGGGATCACGCAGGTTTCCTACTGGCTAAAACAAATTCAGGGCTTACAATTCATCATCTAGATGCAAAGTACACCTACCAATTTGTATTAATGATTCTGTCTTATAATCATGTAAATGACTTCCAATGATTTTACCTTTATTAAGTGTGGTCAGTCGCTATGATCACATCACATTATTTAGTTCTCACTCATTCACAGACATATTTAAACAGCATATTAGCACATACATTATTGGGCAGCCCAACTACTTTGTGGAAAAAGGGATATGAAGGTTATGCAGTTTATCAAATTCACATTTTTCCTTTGCTTATTGCATTATAATTTGTGTTCATTACATTCTACAGCTTTCCAGGTGCCTCAGGAAAGGCTTCCTTTCTGAATACTACTCTAATATGTTTCTTGTTACTTCTTATTAATCATTTCAGTTAAAATTATGGCTACAAAATCACAAACCTCAGGTATGTGAGTTTCTAGATATCTTACCATAACTAGACAAAGAGAAGGTGATCAACATGTGCAGTTATGGCTTCCCTGCAGAGTCACATGAGATAATGGAATTAGACTAGAAGACAACTGGCAACTGCAAATAAAAAACTCTGCCTGTTCCACCTTCAGTTCCAGATATAGTTGCAACAGGGGAGCAGCACTAGACACGACTAGAAATCTTTCTTTAGTTTACAGAGGTACATGGCAATTGTTTAGACCAAAATATATGGCATCCATAACTGTGCAAGAAACATGCTTGAGTTTCTTCAAGTTTCTTCACACTCCGTTCCCTTCCATGGGAGAAAAACTCATTGTGGATTACACCAATGAATAGAAGGCACATATATATCAGACTATGATACATACAGAGCCAGCACTATCTATATAATGCCTCATTATTCCAACAATAAGAGGCACTGAGGACCTGAGTGAAGAATACTCTCTCTGGAAAAAGCCATCACAGCAATAGCAGTAACAGGATGATGTCAGACTAGTCCATGTCATTTCTACCAATTTCTCATCAGTAAGGTTAGAAATATTTAAATCCTAAGTGCCTAAACTCTTGAGGTAATCTGGGCCTTAGTGCTTCACTTCAACTCTCCTGTTTGTGACGTGACAAATCCATCTTAAGGACACAGCACATGAAAAAGTCCTGTCCTCTGTAAATGCTTTCAGCTTTCATATTTAGAAAATACCCTGATTTCAGCTTATGTGTGTTGTGTCACTTGTCCATAAGCTTGAAAGTTGCCTCCCCTACATCAAGACATCCCTGTTGCTCACTGATGAAGCCCCACTGTCAGCTAACAGAACATATCTGCCAATTTATGACTGACTTACATTCATGTCCTGGTCATTTCAAATCTACTTCTAAACCTGGTTATGCTGGTATCGTTTATTCGAGCAGAAATGCCATTACAACATCATTGAGCCCTAACACCTCCCCCACAGAGTTAACTGTTTGTGATCACACTAGTCAATTACTCTAATTCCTTTCCAGCAGAGATGTGCTGCTGCTTATGGACTGCACAAAATGCAGAAACTTCTCTATTGGCACACAGACCTAAGGAAAGATACACTAAACAGGACACAAAGACAATGTGCTAATGAATATAGGATGTACTAGGTGTCCAAATAGGGAAGAGAGAGCTCAAATTAAGATTTCAATTGCCTCAATAGTTTAAAACTAAATTCTGCATGCTGTTACAGATGTTTCTTAAAATAATCAATGCAACCAGCCTAGAACAGAGTTTCACACCACAGCACCATAATTAGCTTCAGCCTCCTGGTACAATTATAAGAGCAACAGCTGCTAAACTACCCTGTGAGTCCTTCAAAAGAACCTCTTTCGTCCTAACTGCCTAGAAATTGGATGTGTGTTAAGGATTTTCAGCCTCCAGTACACTGGAAAATTTAAGTTTTGCCAAGTGTAAGCATTCAAGCCATGTCATACAGCATTCATATGCCTGATGGTTGGTACCTATTTGATTCTGATAGGGAAATAGCCACTAAATATTGGAGCTAAGTAACATTACATACCCATACTCTGATCCACAGTCAACTGAGAAAATACTGGACTACCTGATTCCAGACTCTTATAACTGCTAACTGCTGGACTAAAATCTGTTCCCTTTGATATGTCAGGGAAATGCACATCCATTAGCATTGCTCAAATTAAGGATTAAGGGAAAAAAGTGTAAATGTACCTCAAAGAGATGTAGTTTAGAAATCAGCATTTATTCCCTGTGTTTATGTGAGTATTTTACTCCTCAGATGATCTACTTCAACACAACTGAACAGAAAGATGCTTTTTGTGCTGCATTTCTCCAAATCTGCATGGATATGTCATTCAGTGAATAAATTGTTGAGTAACTCAATTTTCTGGTGTAAATCAGTTCCAGTAGACTTTGGTGGAAGAAAATTCAATTAATCCAAGTTACAGTTAGCCAATAACTTATCCAATCTGATAACTTTGATTCCTAACACTTCTAACCATATGAACCAGTGTAACATGTTGGTTCAACTGTACATACATCATGTGCAGCTCTTCACACGTAATCAGCATATAGAAGCCTACATTAAACGATTTGAAATTACTGAAATGGAGGAGCACAGTCTAATCTTCCAGTGCTGCTACAGATCTAAGATTGCTGGAAGAGAAGAGCATACAATACTCTGTAGAATTACTACAGCTAGTCATTTAGGAAGTCTTGATGCTATGTATTTCTAGGGTATGATTTTTGAGACGGAAGGTCACGCTCACGAGCCAGCAGGTAACAGGTCTTGCATCTGTTAATATGAGATTATGAGAACTGCTATACTGGATTGAAATAAAGATCTATCTTATCCAGTACAGCCACAGCAGCATATGTTGTAGAAAAAAAAATCCAGGCAACAGGGCCAATGCAGGATAATCTTTTGTATACAGCCACCAGCCTTCCAGCAAGCAGCAGTTAAAAGATTGAGGAGGGTAAACACGGAAAATTAGTAGTTTGCCAACAGCAGCCTCACCGTGAGAATGATGTAGTTCAGGATGTTAGTGAAATATGAAAGGTCAAGACTTCATCCTATGAGACAGTAATTCTTGCTTAGAGTTAAAAAAAGTAGATAAAATTTGTATATTTAACAGGTAGATTCAAATTTAACAATGATACATTAAAAAAACAAAAAAGAGGCAAAGGAAAACCAAACTTTCAATAGGGAACTTAAATTTCAATTATAACAGAGGTGATTTATGCCCAACAAGAACCAGAGACTCACCAAGTGAATATGTAAGTGAAGCTATTCTTCCCTTCTTATTTTAACCTTAGTCCAGAGTCTAAATTCACTAGCTAGAAAACAGTGAGAGGGGAAGCAAAAGTGCAGAGAGGTGAACTGGTTTGCTCCCTGTCACTGCTCAGGTGGATGTCAGATGATAAAGACAGAGCTAAGGCCCTCTGAAATCCAAATCAGATCCCTAGGCTGGGATTTGTACTATGCATCTTACCTCCAAACCTGTGTCTCAGTGAAACTATAAAGGGCATTTGGAGATTGCAAGGTCTGCAAAGTCATGATTCTTACATAAAGGGCCCAGAAGACAAAGCAACATACCAATCAGTTTAGTTCAGGAAGCAACGTGAATGTTGCATTTTATACTAAACAAAACAGATGTTGAAATTAATATGTTGCAGGAAACAGAGGTACAAGATAAAGTCATTTGTATCATACTGTAGCAACTGCATGTAGCTCCTTGCTACCAGAGATCTGCTTTCCAACAGCAAATAATAAAATTATACTTTTTGTGTTGTTAATTATATGCAAATTAAAATTGAGTGCACATTAATGCAAAGAGCTGAATATCCATTTAATCAGATCCTCCCTGCAGGGTCCAATGATAAAAATGACAGAAGACTTGCATTACTAATTCTGAACTTCTCACATCTTGTTCGTACTTACCTTGTAAACGAACTGCTACTGTGACACCTGCCTGCTGGGCTGAAGGTTTATGTTGATTAGGTCTATAGGAGCTAGTGGTAATCCTCCCAAAGGGAAAGTTCAGTTCCCTGAGCTAAGAAACCTAAAGAGCAAATCCCTGCAGTAACTGGAATCATTTAGCTGCCGAAATCAACAACAACAAGCTCCTAACATTCAAGATCATTTGATAAGGATTTAGGCTGTAGCCTATTCTAACATACTCCATGGTGAGGCCACAGATCTATTGTTTAGATCTGGTTTCCCTCTCTTATATCAGCAGGGAAGAGAAGTGTCTCTAAACTATCTGATTACATGTATAATCTCTCTTGAGTTTTTCTTCCTGAAAAAGAGATGCTGAATATCTACTCTTTTCTCTCTCTCCTCCTGCCCCCACCCCGCCACCTTTCATCTTCCCTTCTAATTCTAGCATTGAGAGAAACCTCCCAAGGAATAGAAGGGCAAAAGCCTCCTTGATGTAGATTCTCTGTATTAATAACAGTGACAAGAGGGCCCTTAACCCTGTTTAATAGCTAAAAAGACAAGTGGCAGGGGAAGAAAACAGAAATTTATACGAATGAGATCATATTCTAATATGCTGCCTCACATGGTGACAGCATTGACTCATGAATTTTCATCTGACACAGGAGTCAAGATCATTCCCAGGGTCTTATTGCAGGGAATGTAGATTTGCCTTTCTCCCCACATCACAGGGCTGTTCAAATCGACACCAGTTGGACTGGCTTCTCATGAAGTAATCCTTATAGAGAAGCAAGTTGAATTATCTTCTTTTTCTTCAGTGCACTGCTACAGGAAAAAGGCAAACTTCCTTCTGGGATGGTAAATCCCACCAACATGAAGAGAAGTACCTTATTGTCAAGCTGCACAGCTTTGCTCAAAAACCCCCAGGTAGTCCAGTTCAGTGGTTAACACAGGGATAAGACTAAGTTAGGGAGAGGTCATTTGAATTGTGCAGCAGGAGTAGTCATTGAAAGGTTAGGTATGTGCCATGGATCCGCTTACTTTTAGCCAATGAGTCAAGAGAAATAAGTTGATCATAAAATGGAATATGCAAACATGACTGATGACAGCAGCAAGCCTGCTGCAAATCCTTCCTCCTGAGTAGAGAGGGAAGTTCTCCTACAGTGAACCCATGCAGAAAAAGTGCGTAACTCCTCTAAACTTAGTGACGACTCAGTGGAAGTCTCTCCAGAACTTACACATCTCAATGTCTAGAGGGCATTCTATTGTTCTGTTGTCGAGCCAAACTCAGTAAGAAGTTATTTCTTCTGATGCCATCTAGAAAGCTTCAAAGCAAGCATAAGGAAAAACTTCTTTACTGTAAGGAGAAGGAGGAGGCTCCTTTAGAGGTTTCCAAACCTGCCAGGACATTTTCCTGTGTGACCTGATGTAGATGGACCTGCTTGAGCAGGGGGGTTGGACTAGATGATGTTTAGAGGTCCCTTCCAACCTCTACCATTCCATGATTCTCTGATTTCACCAGATCTCAGCCTCCAAGCGAATGCAGCACATCTGCCTATAACACAGATTCTCCTGTTGCTTTTCTTCAAAGGTGTGAGCTATAGTAAAACATGGGTTTAAAACCTATCTTGTTTCCTGTTTAATGGTTGCTAATTTATCCTTATTAAATGAGCATATGAGTATTTTATTTTAAAACTTTCTTCAGTACCTTATACATATTTTGAAATCTCTTTAATTACAGGAGAGATACATAATTACAGACTTGATAGACAGTATATTCTTACTTATTAAACCACAATCAAAATATTTTCTGCAAAGCATACATTTATTTTAACCAGACTTTTTAAATGCAACTGTGTCTCTTGTAAACAAGAGTCTTTACTTTGTAGGTCATTGATCTAATATGGTATAATGGCATCTCAGAAGCCTGTTTAGTGTGTCCATTTAGCCAGTACCATGAGAACCAGAGTTGTAGAAGAGCTGTTTTCTTGAAGGCACCTTTGTTTTTATTTGCTTTGGCCTTCTGAAAACTTACATTCTCTTGGTGTCCTTGATTTTGTTTTACTCTCATAAGGTTAAATAATTTTAACCTTCTCTATCAGTCTCATTTAAGCTGTATTTTTACTTCAACTAATAATTATTCTTAACATTTGAAGCTACTAAAGATGGCATTAATATTTTCTTCACTGGGTTAAATTCATTATCGAGAAGCCAAGTTGCAAGAGAAATGGCATTCTATCTGTGAATGGAATTAGATGCAGAAGACTACAAAATCTGCAAACTGAAATTCTGAAAGACATGGGGAAAGACATCCAAAGCCGTTTGGCCATCTAAAGATAGACTGGAGTGCACAATTCCATTATTTAACTGGGTAGACAATGTTTAACTAAACTGTAATGGTGTGTAATTCACCTATCGAAACACTTCTCAAAATTCAGCGTGTGCTGAGCTGAGGTAATTTGCTACAGCTCATACCTCTTCTGATCAGTGAGTACTGGAAATGCAAGTCAAACTTGTAAAAAATGTGCTTTTTAAAATTGCATATCCATCTCATTACAGGTCTTTCTCCTTAAGTAATTTAATGATTCATTTAATTTTCATTTCAGGAAGAGAGGCATGCTTCTTGAAAAATTGCTAGGTAACAAAGTATCCTCCAAGCAGACAAACACACATCATTTGTCATTCTCTAATATCATAAATGCAAAAATTAATAATATGAATAAATGTAAGTTGAAGTGATACAGTTACTTACATGTATATATTTTTAATGTACCCCCCTATTAGCAAAAAATATTACCAATTATTACCATAAGATTGTATCAGTGTGTTTTAATTGTTTACACCCACCAAACAGGACTGAACTTTCTTTAGGAAAATAATTAAGTACAGATTAAAATTAATTATTTAAATACAGGTTTCCTGCCTGCTGACTTAAATTGTGATTAAAATTGATGATTTAAATCAAGCCACCCTACTGTGACCTACCAAAAAAAGTTTGCTGAATTGTAATCAAATAATATGCACTGTTCAGTATTAATTGGAGAGTTTTATGTTTAGGCTGCGTTTCTGGAATGAGATATGCAAGTGCTTCCATGGGAGTGAACAGTTCATTTCTCATTACTCCTTTCATTGTGTATATATATATATATATGTATTTCTCTTTATGAGTTTTATTGCATAACAATTACAGTCTTATTTGCACAGAAGACTGTATGTGATTGCAGTGCAAACTGTGTTGTAAGAGACCATTTCTAAAAACTGGTGTCTATCAAACAAGCAACAGGCTCACAGACATGCAATCACAGTGTAACTGCCTCATCAAAGCATCTAAAACACTGCTCCACAAAAAGTCGTTGGTCTAATTGGTTCATACCATTAGATAATTCATGACCTGTTACTGTAGCTGAGTAGCTGACATTCCATTCATTCCTAATTGCTAAAAAAAGTATCTTCTGACAATACCTATGCATGTCTCTTGTCAGATATACATGCTCCCTCTAAATGTTTCAGTCTGTAGCATCAACATGAACACGTCTCTGTATTTACCATCGAAATGAGCGCACAGTTTCCCACAGACTGCACATATGCAGTTTCTTGGAGTCACAGTAAGGAAGGTATCGAAATTCCAGTGCTGCCCATTAGCAACTCTGCTTCAGATCTCAAAAAACCATCTTTTCTTACAGTCTGTGCACATTTAACTTGCAATCTCATTGTGTTTTAATGCTGTTATTAGGAATGATAAGATGCAACCATATCCTCTCAAACAGCATACTGAGACAGTGTCTACTAAGAAAATGACTCCTCCTTCCCTAAAAACTAGTCAGCTATCTTTACCAAAATGTCAAGAAAGCATTTTAACATCCCACAGATATCTCATAATGATTAAATAGTTCTGGTAATCTACTACTGGGGCCAGCTGATATCTTTAGATCTCTTATTACAAAAATAAGGTAGGAAAACCAGTACAGAAAGACATATAATTGTATCACATAACTGACATTAAAAGGATTCAGCTTATACAAATGATTTTACATATCAGATGGTTTTATCCTCATAAAAAAATGTCCCATTAACCTTTGGATCTTTAGTACTGCATGGAAAACAGCGACACAAAGAGTTGTTTGTTAAATGTCAGTCAAGATTTAGATTTAACAAAACAAAACACAGTGTTATTTCATATCCTACACTATTTCCAACTCCCAAAGTCCTGGGAAAGGGGTTTGTTTACAATTATGTCCCATCTCTGCATTCTTCTGGGTTCTTCTTGGGACAGTAGAACAGTGAAAAGACAGACACAAGAAATATTTTGGCATCCCATACCTCTCTCCCTTTCAAGCTATAGCAGATACTATAAGCTAGAAATGAACATATCCTTGAACATACTTGAATGACATTGTTTAACCTTCATCTTTAATTATTTTGCCATTGCTCTGGAAAAGTAAAAAAAAAGGAAATTATACCTCCAGTAATGCTACTCAATTGCATTCACAATCACAGTGTCTGCTGGAGGCCAACTGACAAGCTAGTGTGATAGTCAGTGGTGTGTCTCTTTGAAGTTAATCAAGCCAATACCTACACCCCAGAAATCGTGGGCTGGACTTCAAAAGATTGTGGAAACAGAATCAAGAGGTCCTGAGGGGAGAAGTATGATGGATGACAAAGAGTTGCCCATTTAGATAATTATGTAAATGGTCACAAAACTACGTCTGTGACACTCCAAGACTCTAAAGAGAGAGGCATTCGTAGGAATGAATTAACTTGATCTGAAATGCAAGACATCATAAGACTTGCAGAGAGATCATGTCTGTCATAATTTAATCAAAAGGTTCCATTCTCAACATAATAGTTTTTAAAACTTTGCAGGAATATCCAAGTTAGAGTTTCCGTTAGTTCTCATTGCCGCATACTAGAGGAATACAGCTAGTTTTAACATGGCCAAGAGCTCAGTGCTCAAAAGATCCCTAGATAAAAGCCATAAAAACTCCCTCAAAGAAAAAAAAGAAACAAAAAGGAGTGACAAATGAGGAAAAGAAGTCGTAATGTGTGTGATTTCCTCCCTTCATTTCAAGAGTAAGAAAATCACATAATCCTCCAGGGATATGTTTTCAGGATCCCTGAGGAACCTGAAGAGTTTAGGATACAGACCCCTAAGCACTTTCCCTGGCTTCTGGCCACAACAGACTTAGAGTCAAGAGATACATGATGTTTCTCTGCATCAACTCTCATCCCTACTTCCCATGAGAGACAGCAACACAGAGATACTACTGTTGCTTCAGATTTCATTTTGCATTTTACAGGGTACTGAAGATCTATTTTTGTTCTTACTACTTGCTACCCTTCGTGCAATGAGCATTCTCTAACCATTGATGTAACTCTAGGCATTACCATCTCTGTATTATCTTGCATTTTCCTTCTGGTTCTTGCACTTGTGGCCCCAGTTTATAATCAGATGCCAGAATTATTCTACAGTGCCTAGCACAACAGGGCTCTACTACTTGAGCAGAAGTTTCAAGTTGTTACAATGCAAAGAAATATTGCAGTTAATAATATTAATCTTCTCAGGACCAAATGCTTCCAGTGCACAGCTTGTTCTGCAGTGTGAAATTATGTGAGAGAACTGTTTGAGTTATAAGAACGTGATGCTACACCTTCTAGCAGCCTTCCCACAAAGCATCACACACAAAATAAAGAGCCTTGAAACAAAGCGAAGTTGCCAGAGTAGGGTCAGTCAGAGGATAAATCACAACTCAGTGACTAATCTCTCCTCCTCCTGTGAGCTGTAAATCAGGAAGAAAGATGAGAAGGTTCTCAGGTTGGTCATGGCAAAAATGGTAAATCTCAGAGTTTGTCACCAGCTAATAGGAAAGAAAATATTAAAACACAAATATTTCATATTTATATAAAAGAAATGTTTTAGGTGCTCAACATTCCTTATAATGAATATTAATGAAATGATTTTAAAATGAAAGAGTGTCCAAGCTTTCTTTCTGCAAATACAGAAAGTGATTGAAAATAATAGCGGTTCAGGCTGCAGATACTTTGTCTCTATTCACTGGTTGTACAGTTTGGAAAATGTAAGTGGTTGTTTAAGCTAAGAAAAATTAGATAGAGAAGGTGTAGGGCACTAGCTTCTCATCAGCCAAACCCCATCCTTCTCATACAGGATTCAGGATCAGATCAATTAGACCTTGCCCATTTAATTCTTTGATCTTTTTTCTGTAGGACATATAGGAACAGATGTATGTCCCCAGCAATTCCAGGAACGTTGTATCCATTGATATCAGACCACTCTATAGACAAATAACATGTCTACATTCAGTACAGTACGAGAAGTACGTTACTACTGTCCCCACATACATGCCTCAGGCAGATTCATCAGCCCCTTCATCCTGGGAGGGAAGCAGAAGTCACCACCTCACAGCCACCACATCTCACTACCTCCAGTTCCATCAGGTCTCTTCTCATTTTCCATTCTCTTCCCTTACTCTTTTTTAGCAGTGTGCAGCACAGACTGCCTTATGCCTTAGCCTTATGAGATCTTCCTTCCCTCTGATCTCATTGCACTGGATGCTGACACTATTGTTTGTTAAATAATACACCAATAAACCTTTGCAAAGTCTCAACCAAAACATCACTGAGAAGGTTTTACCAGTGTCTTCAGAGTAAGCAGAATCAAAGTCTGAAAACTCTTACTCTGCTCCTTTACACTACATATACTAAAAACTAAGCTGCTTTACTGACAGATACTTAGCTGGTTATTGGCTTGGGTCTGTACTTACATGGTCAGGAATACAGAAGCAGTTTCCATCTTCATGCCACACGATTTGATAGTTCACTAACTGATAACATACCAGATGCAGGCAAAGTAACTTTTTCTGGAGGTGTCATTGATCCAAAGATCAATATTGACAACAGTATTTCAGGGAACATGTATCTTTCTGTGACCATCCAGTTTCATCACCACTGTGGAGAAGAATCACTTCCAAAATCACAGCACTATTGTCACCCATGCCTAATTGTCTTTATAGTTTTTACCTGAAGGCAACAATGAGCTGCACAGCTTTGTGAGAGGATAGAAGCTCCCAGATTCTGCAAGACAGACAGACGTCAGCCTCTGGAAAGAGACTGTAAAATCTGGGATGTTTTGCTTAGGGCTTTCTGTCTCATACAGCAACACCTTCTGTTACAAACTCCAAGTGCGAGCTTCAGTCCCACTGAGCAGCACTACAAAGTAACTGCATTGCCCAAGTTTGTTCCTGGGGATCCTGCTCTTGTTAGGAGATTTTCTCCAAGAAATCTTTGTGGCTTCTCACTATTGCTCTTCCTAGCAACTCAGGACCATAAGAAGAGTTTCTGTGCTGCTTTTCAGTTCCCATTATTTGTTCTTTTGGTTTTGTTTTGGATTTCACTGGATAGAGCCTTACTAACGAATTTGCAGACATAACTGTGCTATTGCATTGCAAAAAACACATGACAAAAACTGAGAGAAGTATGACTAGGAGAAAATAGGGGAGAAATATTTTCAGGAAGCAGAATGCAAGCAAGGTGTTTTATCACTTCCAGAGACTAAGACACCAGAAGAGGAGAAGTAACTAACAATGAAAAGGTCAGAGCAAGATACACAGATCCTGGAAGGCTGAAGCTGAGATTCATTTAAAAAAATTAGAGAAGGCCACTCTAGCAAGTTTACAGCTTGAGAAAAAACAGCTGCTGAATGCACAAATCACAGACATCATAAGGGAAGCAGCTACTCATTGACCATATGGTCTGCTACCATTTTTCTTCTCAACTCAGGCAAGACTAATATGTTGGTTTTGGTAGCTGGGTAATCTTCCGAAACTCATTCTGTGGTCTAGAAAGCAAACTAAAAAGGCAAACAGTTCTGTTTCCAAAGGATACAAAAAAGGATACACCCTTTTGTCTTGTGCTGCTGATAAACACCTAACACCTTGATGGGATAGTGAATTTATAAGGCTTGGCAGATTTGCTGTACTACTAAGGCTAGCATATAACAAACATACAGAACAGAAATCAAAGATTTAATCAGGCTGTAAACAATTGCACAGCCTGCTTCCACTGCACATTTGGCAGACCCACAGAGGAGAACAGGTTCTTCTCCAGCACACGAAACGTGCTTGACACTGTGCTGCTTTGCAGAACTAAAATCCATTGTCTCCACTGCCAGTCAAATCAGAACGTAACAAGAGACATCTCTAACCAGACACTAAATGCCAGGCAGAAAATATCCCTTTGGAAAGCTATGCCAGGGAGCAAAATGACAGCATGCAGATTTACCTTGGAAAGGTTTTGAGAGATGCATTAAACTTCAAGGAAAAAAATGCCATCAGTAAGAAAGACTTCCAAAGGACTGCAAAGCCTTATTGAAACTCACTGGGAATGAGGTACCAACGTTCCTTAGACTCCTTTTAAAAATTTCAGTCAAATTATAATTATACAGATCTGATGAGGGTATTGGGGTCAGCATGACACCATAATGTTTCTAAGTGAAACATCATTCTACAGACAATCTCTAACTAGCACTGTTTGCTCTCCAGCTTGCTCTACCCACTGTCCCCGGGGGTATTTGGGGCTTTGACTCATTTGGATCTTCCAGTTTCATTTGCTTATTTTTATAGGGTGATGAATTAAAATAGAAATACAAATGATAATGAACAAAAGCATCTTCAGTTCATTAGGAAAAAGCCAAAAAGTCACATTTTGCAGTGTACCTCTTGTCCCTAAACACATTCACTTCAGTATTATGGACACCTTTCAAATCTATTAAGGAGAGAGATTCAGAAGCTTTAAAACATAGATGGATGGTTAATGAGTTTTAAAAGAACCTGCAGACGCACAATCTGAATATCCCCCATGGCATCTATTAATACTTAGGTTGTCATATCTCTAAAAGAGTGACTTTAATTGATTTAGATGAAAAATAGAATCTGTTTACATGTAACCAGAATTTTGACCTGTTTTTTAGAGGCACTAAGCTGCTCACTCTGGTCTCAATTAACAGGGACTGCAGATTTATTCAGACAATAAAATTGTGCCTTAGCAGTCTAAAAAGATTCTTACTTTTGAAGTACTTGACTAGCTTTTGGAGGGAAGAGAAGGGAACTAATTGGCTTCACAGTCCTGTATAATGTTGGACCACCTAGTTGTATCTGCCAAAACCTGTTTTGGAGTATCTAATCTGGCTAAGGTTACATTTTAAATGCTAAGTAGGTTAAAGATACCCAATGAATCAAGAAAGTAATAAAAGAAAGGCCTTAAAATGCTAAGTAGGTTTGAGATGCTGGATGAATCAAGGAAGTAAGGAGAGGGGCTCACAGTGGTCTCTGTAGTGTTAATGGAAATAGAACTGTCAGAGAAAGCCAGCATGGCCTTGGGCTTAGTCCCCCAAGCTATCACTTAAAACTGTGTACAACCACAAAGACACAAAACTTAAATAAGTTAGGAGGGAATAAAGGCAGGTTTCAGTTCAGTGAATATTTTAAATCATCTCCCTGGCTGATTGTCTCAGCACACTTAATTCCTTTCTCAGATACTTTGCTTACACTTGGCATGCAAAGGCACACAGGGTTACTGCTAACAAAGCAGCAAGAGCTTCTCTGAAGATTTGAGTAAATGCTCTGACACACAGAACTGTGCTGATTTCCAGACAACGGTTTGACATCTGCTCCATCATGTAAAAACGAGACTTTACAAAGCCCAACTTCAATTCATTTTAAAGCCTTGTTTGAAGATCCCATTTTAGACCCTCTTGCTGTAGATTTCACTTCCCCGACTGCTTAACATGCACGTTGGAGCCTCCAACACTGAGCCATATAGATTTGTCTTTGTCTTTTGCGTTAATTATTAGCTGCTGCAGAGCTGTCTCTGTGGGTGAACGCACACAGAAACAAAGGCAGCAAGGTTGTAAAACCTTTTATCTCTATCAGGGCACATTATTTGATAAGGTGCTAAGCTAATAGCAACGCATGTCAAATTGTGTTTAGACAGATCAGTGTGCTGGGGATTGGAGGTTATATTTGTCTCTGGAAACCAGCACCTGGAGATGCAAAGAGAAATTCATACCAATATTCACAACACTATGTAAACTGTAAACCCTCTCAAAGAGGTTACTTTACAAATGGCTCTAAGACAATGAACCTCTGCCACTTCATTTGCCATGTGCATGTCCTTTCCAACTTTCATCATTAGTATTCTCATAAAAGCAGTGAAAATAGGAAACAGAATATGGGACAGTGAGCAATGCTCTATTATGTCAACATCACACAGCTTACACTTTTAAAAGCATCTCTGAGCACCCCATTGGAGTCACTAACTGTGCAGCGAGACCTAAACATTCGAGTCTGAGAAAGCAGCAAAGGTGTGCATCAAGAATCCAAAGCTGATAAAACACTTTGGAGGAAAAAAATGTGTTATGCATTTGTATGTGTATATGAGCTTTGGGGTTTGTGTTTTGTTTGAGGGTTCTGTGACTATCTCAAAGCCATTTGGACCAATGAACACAGGTAGATAATCGCATTTCAGGTTCTTAAGGATGGTTTCAGTGCACTTAATGGATATTTTATACGCAAAAATTGAAGTGAAATTCATGCAATTGGAATTCTTTTTTTCTCCTTTCTCTATAGACTTTGTGGTAATCCTGGAATAAAAAGCTTTTAACAGTCCTGTACTACAAGTTGCATTTACAGAAGTAGAACAGATCGAGTTTATATGCCTGCTTGAGACTTTATACACAATAGAATGTGTGAGCATTGTAGGCCTTGCACTGCTTAACAGGCAAACTGGGCTCCAAAATCCATACAAACTAAAAAGCCCATAAGCTAAATGGCTTTTCCTGAGTCCTTTTTAAGGACAAGAACTATTTATGAAACATAGGAAACAGTGCAAGGAATGGTTTCCAGCATTCCCAATAAACAACTAAGCTTCATTCTCAGTTTGAAAGATGAGGCTCCCAGATAAAGAAAAGAAAGTTTAAAAGCTCCTAATGTTGTCTACAATTAGTTCAATCTTGTCTCTGCTGGAGAACCTTATGTATTGGTTCTCTACTACTGCAAAGCTATCTACCCCAGCACCAATACCAGCCTGCTTGGCTTGTGGTACAATGAAGAACTCAACGTTCACAGAAACGGGGTATTTTTTTACCTTAACTGTTGACTTTACTGTGGTGATATACGACACAAGCTAATAGTTTACAGAGATGTGGCATACCTTACATTTTCTATGTCTCTATATTCTAGTTAAAGCTCTAGCATAGCTAAAAATACAACTGCAACAGGCTTCCTGCTGGAGCATGGTCTCAATTTTGGAGCTTACTTTAATTATTAAAGAAATCTTTGTGAATCCTTGCATTCATCCATCAGGGCAAAAACGCAGCCTAAGCACATAGTTGGAACAGATAAGGAGAGGTGTGGTGTGGGTGGGTGGGTGGGTTTGGGTTTTTTTGTTGTAAATCATACACATTCCAGATCAGGGAAAGCAAAACTCAGCATCACTTTCCCATTTGTGAACTCTCTTATTGAAAAATTAAATTGGCTTGTAATAAATTTCACAACAAAACTCCCTCCCCTTTGAGAGTTGGCTGAGATTAAGATGACACTGTACCATTTTTGTTTTGAAGATGACACTATTAGTATGCATTGATTCTCTTTGAAAAGACAGACCACCACTCTTTCTCTCCTAGCCCTTAAAAAGACTTAAAAAGGAAAGGTTTATGCAAATACAGAATAGAGAGGAAAACAAACCTAATCTTTCTTTTGGCATTATATTGTCTGCAACAACTGCACAGAAGACATCTCATGATGATGTGACAGGACTGGTAACACTGAATAGTTTATTGTTGTGGACAATTATATTAAGATTACTGAGCTTAAGTGTCTTTTATTCAAGAACTCTTAGAGGAAAAGAAAAATTAAATAATCACAGTGACTACAGGCTTGGATATGGAAAAAAACCTCAAGAAGACTGACGCTGTCTCACTGAGCAAAGAATCCATTTTCTACCTGATAAGAACAGCCACTGAGCTAGCTGCCAGGCAAACTGATTGGGGTGTGGGTCAGTAACTTGGTGAGGGAAGCAGCTCTATTTGCAAATAAGAGGCAAGCTCTCCCTTTCTGACCAAAAGACCACAGAAGCTGCAGATTCCAATATAAATTAATGAATTTTTCCCCTTAACTTTCTCTCTCCTATGTGACATGAGAAATAGAGACCTTTCCTGTATTCTCCAGTCTCCACACTACTAGCAAATATATAGTCCTCAGGGAAACTACTTTCTTCCACATAGTATTAAGTTACCCAATTATCAATTAATCATCCAAGTTTTGAACACTGAGAAAGAAGATGAAAAACACAAAATCAGAGAGGGTAGCACAGGTCCTTCTGTTTGAAGAAGTAGACCAGCAAACAGGCAGATGGCAGAAGCAAAACGTCTAAGAATTAATAAGCCATTACACAACGATTTTCATCCAAACATAAGTGGTTAAACAAAAAGTCAGTGGTCACCATCCTTATTTTAAAGGCTAAGCAATACATACATAAACAAAAACACCTGCCTCAAGAGGCTGGTGTCAGAACTGAGAAGAGAGGCAGCAGGAAAATACAAATCTCAAGTCCCCTTTCCCTGTTCTATTCAGTGACACACTGTTCATCCTTAGAAAGAAACATGAAGTACTTGCTTGTTTCCTGCTCCTGCAAAAAAAAATCAAAGTTATTTTAAGACCATGTTTAGCTGCAGTCTTCTCACTTTAACTCTGCTATTAGTCTGAGGTTGATAAACAGAAAGTACAAATATTGAGTCAAAACATCAAGAATTATTTCTTCCCAGAATTGATTATAACACATCCCTAGCTTGTATGTTATAGCATTTAAATATATTTTCCAGTCATGTAGAGATATGCTTGGATAAGGTTTCTGAGCCACAAAACACATCTGTAATTCAAAAGAGCATGGCACTCAGCAAGGGGATGCAAATGAGACCAAACAGAGCAACCCTGATAGAGAAACCTTATCCACCCACAAAGATGGGTTATGCATGTCGCATTTTCCAGCCTATTTCTCTTAAACATGTTTTGCACTTTCTACTGCTAAAAATAACTCTGTAACATTAGAAAAAGAGCAGTGGCAGAAACCAGTGCTTGCTGGCAAACTGCTTTCTCTCCTCGCCCCCCCCCCCTTTTTTTTCCAAAGAGAGAAACAATTTATCTGCAGCATTTGCGACAGGTTTAGGTGAACTACAGCTTTTCAACAGCCATATAAATTATGAAATAAGCTGAGAAGGGTATTTGTATTTGTCTTGTATAAGTCTAATCAGCTCAATCCTGGTTTTCCTGACACTCACGTTAGTCAAGTGGCTCTAAGAAATCCCCTCACTGTAAAACTAGTTGAGAGTAGACTGTGAGTCTTAAAATGCATATGTATGTGCATGCACTTAGACCCATTTATTAAACAGTGTGTTAAATGGAACATGTATTTATTGTGTAACTTACTAGGCTGGAAAATAAATACACAAACAAATCTGCCTTCCATCATAAACAAAGGTATCATCTAAGCAACACCACGTGCTGCTTCGTCTCTTGTGACATAACAGGGAAGTCATTAAAATAAAGCTGCATGTTAAAAAAAGACAATCTTTTTAAAAAGAATCTTTTTTAAAAGCCCTTGAAAATTATTTCACTCTCACTTCCTAGAAGTTACCCACTATTACTCCTCCGGAATGTTTCACAGGAGTCCATCACACCTAGTGCAATCAGCGCTCCAAAAATTAGCAAGACAGGTCTCATCCATTATTGATAACACATCACAGAACAGTTCATGGATAGAGTTGATCTGCTTAAGTACGTTGGAGTTGTTATTAATCATTAGAAGAAAAGGCATATATGTATATACTTCTTCAAATTGTGTACCTTATTTAGTGTTTCCATAAAAAGCCAACAGAAAAATGATCGTATCTCTCAACAGTCATGTTTCGAAATAATGAAGTTTGAGCAAAAGTCACCCAATAGTGCCACCTGCTGTAAAGTGCTGAACAGTGCCAGGCAGCCAGCAGCCCTCTTCGCCATTACCTGGAATGCTCAGAGTAAAATATTACCCAGCCAAACCCCTTCATTTAAATGAGAGACTAAAGAGCTACAGATAGAAGAAAGGAACAAAGAAACAAACAAACATCATTTACCAGCACTCTGCTGGAATCAGAAGGATATAAATAGTCTATTGTTCCAGTGTCTATCTGCTTTTGTAGTGCCTCCTGGATCACTGAATAGGCAGCAATCTGCATAAGAAAATCCTCCTACTAATACTGATACATACACTCACATGTAAATGCCTTCAGGACTGTAATTTATGCCCAGCCCGTTAGTAAGGGTGATATGTTACTACTGAGGTTCTAACAAGAACCTCCTACAAGTTCCATATGAAAGATTTTAAAAGTTGAAGAAACTGAACAAACCACGGTCACAAGCTGTCTATCAATAGAAATCAACAGCAAAACTCCCAAGGTGCTTCTACACAACTTAAAAACAATTAAACTCTCACTGCAAATTCTAAAATAGCCATGGTGGTAGGGACCCTCAGTTTGAGGGTTCACGTTTTCTGGTGATGGGACAAATACTTTGCTGAAGCATTTTAAAATACTTGCAGGACACATCTACAGCATGCTCACAAGACAAAATGATTACTTTTTGAAGTAGTCACAGGTCAGATGAAAGCCAGTAGGATATATTCAGAGCAACTGCTTTGCAAAAGTCTTCCCTAGTAGTTTCATAGGATCCTGAACAAGCCATAACATCCATTTGCCAAAACACGAGCCAGGGTAGTTTAAGTCACACATTGAGCCAAAGCCAAAGCTAGGTTTCTTCACACCCATGCTGATACAATCCATTTCACCATAATGTAACTGAAATGAGCTATCAAACCTACATCTTCATCCCTCCTCTGGATACATTTAGCTTTCTAAACAGACTGACCAAATAGATCAGACTGAAATCCCCTCTAATTACAACAGAGGAGCCCTCAGCACTTTCTTTCACCATTCGGATCCTTTCCCTGTGGCCCAAATGTTTCATCTCCAGGAAGCTTTGCAATGTGCTGCATACCATTTAATCACCTCAGAGGTGACTGGAATTCCACAGTTCACCTAAGTCAGCCTAGTAACTAACAAAATGCCTTGTGAATGGAATGAGTGAAAATGAATGAAAAATGCTATATAAATATAAGTTATTGTTATTAACAACCAGGGATATTTCTGTGCTGCTTGCACTGCTAATTTCTCACATTTCTACATGGCTTTTAATTTTGTAAAACTAGATTTAGTGCTGATTGATTTGTATTTTCTAAATCACGATGAAATTACATTTTAAAGTGTCATGTCACAGGTAAAACTGTTAAAAGCCACAGCAGCAGTGACAGTCATGAAAAACTATCCATATTAATTACTTGTACATTTATCATGTAGTTTTTTTTCCCTTCTTTTTTTAATAAAGACATTGGCTTTTCTATGTTTTGAACTGACTTCACTGAAAAAGATAGATCAGCTGAAAGTACTGGAGGGCCAGATTCTCTTATATCCCTAAGGAGCCCTTCACACTGCCTAGCTGTCTAAAAGAACTTTAAATCAGGTAGATACCGAACTGAAGGCTGTTACAATAGTCCCTGCATAGTTATTCATATTTTAAATAACTAAGCTCCAGGCTCCTGTATCTTTTCAGTAGGTGAGATCTAAGCCTTCAGGCTCTCCATGTGTCTGCACTCTCTCAAGCCCTACTCCTGTGACTGAGTATAAAACTTCACGCCGTCAGGACTCAAAAGTTTGTGTTTGCAGAGAAATTAGCCTTTCCACTAACGTTCACAAAGTCCAATGTGCTCTCATTCCAGGTAAACTATTTTCTTGGAAGCTCATGTGATGAAAAGGCTGCATTTTTCATACTTTTTTCATACTTTTCAACTGTCTAGTTCAGAACTAGACAGTTCCAGAGCACTTGTGCTTGTTAACTCTTGGCATTGATTAGCTCCTTGCATTTAAGATGATCTAAATATTTTGTAGACAATAATGAATTAAAACTAACAACATACTTGTGAAATCAGAAAGTTTTAACATCTTATTAGAGATGGATGGACTGGAGCACTGAAACATTAATGGCATCATTCTTAACCTTGCTAGAGTAATATGAAGTGTACAAATCCAAATTCAGGTATTTGAGGAAACAGTTGCTTTGAACTATGGACTAAGCACATGGTTTTACAGCTCAGGAACTGCTTAAAACTCTTAGGATCCAGTGCTGTCATGCATTCCTGATCAAAAAAACCAATATTTGGACATTCTTTCTCAAGCATAAATGAAATTAAAAGGAATCATAAGAAATAGCCAAAGCCAACAGAGCTCCAAAATTCTAGCTTTCAGGTTACCTTGAAAAGGCAAGCATCACATTTTGGTTATATTTTTGACTGCACCAGTGACCAAATGATGGCACAGGAAAATTTCATAGATAGAAATTTTAAACTTAATCTTGATATTTGAATCCACACATATGTCACGTGGCCTCTTATACAGAGAGCCTACAAGGAACCTAGATCACTGTTTCATTCCATTACAATTGCACTTACGGATCCTGTACATTAGGACATGACTGGCTACCTACAGAAGCCTGGAGGAGGTACACTTTTCACAGTCAATGCATAGTTTTATTTCTGCATAAACAGAAAAACAGGAAGCAAATATCTTCCTTTGAACAAATGGAACATGTATGCAGTTCAAGAACCAATTTGGGTACCAATGCTTTTAATGACAGCAGCATGCTGCAGATGCATATTCTTCTTACAGCCACAATTTAACTTCCTGTCAGGTTCCTGGTTGAGATGTTCTTCATGCAGATTAGGTTTGCACAGACTGATGCAGAGCTGGCTTGTGAGCTGGAGTTTCTGTGTTGGGGTTGGGTTTGGTTGGTTGGGTTTTTTTGCTCGATATCCCTTTTGTAGTGCTACAATCCAGAGAATCATCTAGTAAGTTCATTAACACATCCATTCTCACTACAAGGTCATCCATCTGTCCTGTGTGTTACATACAGATTTAAGGTCTTTATAAAATATTTAGTACTGTTGTGTCATATGGAAACTGTATATTTTATATACATACATATGTATATATACATGCAGAAGATGTTCTATGGATTCCTCTTGACTACCAATCCACTGTACAATTGCTTGAAATTACTAGGCAGGTAGTTGGAAGGGCAATCAGAAAATCTTTCCCAATATATGTGATCTTATTTATTCCATTGTCTACCTATGAGAGTGGTTATAGAGCAATGCTTCTTTTTGGAGCACTCACTGCTACAATATATCCATAGTCCAGTAGGGAAAACACCTTGCAGGTAGCATCAAAGGCTGAAATCATTGAAGTCTTCAATCAGTAAGCTGTCTCCAAATTTCTCATGGCAGAAAATGCACAATCTTTGTCCTAAGATCTGCCCATATGATTTGTTTGTGTTTAAGCTTCTTCCTCTCAGGAGTGATGACTTTTCTATGTGAAAAATACATTTCAAATCCTGTAAATTTACAGTTAGGCAATTGGCAGCAAAGGTGCACCATCAACTGCAGTAAATTAACCATTTAAGCCATAAATCACATTTATGATTTGCAGAGTAATTGTAATTGTTAAAAATGTTCATCTTAACAGTAAATAGCAGCTCTCAGAAATCAATTTAATAATGACAGATTGTTTCCAGCTAGAAATATAGTGTTAGAGTACTTGATTTTCACTGCAAAATCACATTTGGTTGCTACAGATAAATATCTCAGAGTATGGTCTTAAAACCACAAATGAACTACTTATTTTCACTTTTCTGTTCCAACAGCGACACTTCCCGAACGCTGAAAGGAGTTCATTTTAAACAACAGAGGTAACTACTTTGATTCTAAGATTCCTGACTCTTTACAAAGCAGCAGGAGAAGACAGACTAAAACAGCTGTTTCCATGAAAGAGGAGAGTTAAAACAACAGAAATGAAGGAGGAAGTCAGTTTTTTTAAAGTAAGAACCAAAATCCCACAACTTTTACAACTCTGAGGGTTTGTGTACAGTTTGCATAGCTCTATGCTCTTCCAAACCACACTTTGAAAACAACTTACACAAGATTATGAACTGAAGCCATAACTGTGAGATCTAAAGCCTGTTCTTTCTCTTTAACATGATTTTAGACTATTGGTATGTAAAGTTCTTTTAAATTGCATATGGATGAATCAGTTTGTGTACCAGAGCAACAGAAATCTCAAATGCTTGAATCATAGAATAGTAGGGTTGGAAAGGACCTCCAGAGACCATCTAGTCCAACTCCCTGCAGAAGCAGGTTCACCTAGATCAGGTCGCATAGAAATATTGCAATCGAATTCCCATTGCCACACTGCTGCCCTGTCCTCTGTCCAGGGCTGTGAATAGCAGTGCTGGGCACAAATACGGTATCTTGATCTTTCAGATGTTTACTCTCTTCTTTATCTATTTTCTTCTATCCTTTGGTATCCTTTGGTACTCTTATCTCAACTCTGCTCCTCCTTTTCCAATTTCCATTTATTTTCTCACCTTTCCCTATACCAAACTTTCTCACATAGCACCTTTATCTCAACTTTTACGCCAGTTCTCCTCCTCTCACCCATGCCAACTGCTTCTTCTGCAGAATTTCTTCATGGTTTCCATGCAACAAGGTGTGTGTATCCTCTGAAAGTAGCAATCCACATAAAAACCACACTCCTCTGCTCAGCAAAATGCCCCAGAAAATACAAAGGGATGCGATAACGCTCAAATCCAACACATTAGCAAAATAGGTAGAACTCCTCACTATCACAGTATCTATGGACACATAGGGAAAATATCACCTTGAAAAAGTGTTAGAACATCTAAGTTAAAAGTGTACAGAGATGTATATTAGAAGTTATTACTCTAATACATCTACATTAGCTTTGAATTACTAACCATGTTGTTTGGTATTCTCTCTCTCCACCCAATAGATAGCAACAAAAAAAATCACGTTAACCTCGAGCTCAATATAGAATAGGATGTGAAAATAAGCATGGGATTACATTTTCTATGTCTGGCTAGAGATTCACTCAGACATACCATGAAATTTCAGGCCTAAGTGTTTTAATAAAAAGCCAAAACTACTCAAATTACCACAAGTAGAAATTCAGTTGTCAGTAGCTACCATCAGAGTGAGGTAGAGACAGGATAAGCTGAAATTTGTCCACTGTTTTATCTCCCTATCCCGGAAAATACTGACAATTGGCAGCTATAGCTCTTGTTGGGGAAAATACTGCAGAAAACCTGAGGGGTTTTTGGTTTGGTTGGTTTTGGCTACTTCTTGCTGTCTTTACTCTGTCTGCCTATTTTGTGACCAAGTCAGTCAACTAGATAATGCTAATGGCAGATAAGATATACAGAGAAACAAATGGCTCCAGACTTTAGTTGTACTTTGGAAGGAAATTCAGCACCTGTTAAAAAAATAAGTATTGTATAAGTTATTATTTAAAAAACAAAACTGTCGAGGGACTCACACTAGAAATGGCAAGACTTGACAACATGGACATATCCAAACATTTAACCAAAGAAGGTACTTTGAGGCTTTTGGTGAGAAAAGCACACCTGCACCATCTTCTCTAGTGCTCTATGGAGAATCTGCCACCAGTGGCTATGTGTCATCTTAGGAAGAAAGATCACCCATTGGTCAGGCTGCTTGAGACTCACAGTCTATGTTATTGGGCCTGTGAAATGAAATCCCATTAGGCTACAGTGCCCAAATTCACAGCCACACTTACTAGGAAGCTTAGTCCCTTGCTTGCAAGTGAAAAACACCTGCAACATTGAGTTAATTCTTTGGGGGAAAATTCTTGATTGTGAAATTTTTCCTTCACTGTTCACAAGTCAAGAGGAGTTTCAGAACATACCAGAATTTCATAAAGCATCATTTTAGGGGAAAAAAGATAAGACAAAAAGCAAACCCAATTTTTGATGGAGAAGTACAGTTTTATGTCCCATATTTTAGGTTCCATGTTTGACTTTGGTATTTTCTCTTAGAGGAATTGAAATCAAAACCAAAACACCTAAGCATATTCTCTCTCCAGAGGGCGTTTTTTAAGCTGATGTTTTCTATATTACGAGATTCTTCTCATTCCAAAAGGATATTCAAAGTGTTCAGTCTGATCTATAAAGTTTAGGCATGTTTTGGCACAAGCTTCATTCTAATATTCTTCAGGGTCCCCTTTATTACAGTAACCCTAATTACTGTCAGTTTGAGGCATAGGAGGTTGGCTAAAGAAGCAGTGAGAGTGTTGTGCACTGTAAATATAAAATTATAGCTTCATTTATCTCATGTTTTCGTTGGTTTATAACATCTCCTGAGAAGGAATGGAATGTTTCACCCTCTATCAAAAATTTATACCCCCCTCAAACTACTAACTTCCTAATTTTTTTTTTCATAAAATGTTAATACAAGTAAAAACAGGAATCCAGAAAAAAAAAAAATCTGTATTTTCAGAGGCACATGTTCATATAAACTAGCAGAGAAGCAAGTTCTGGGAAGACTACATCGTACAGGCAGACCTGTATAGGACACTGGATGTTAGCAATTGTGGAATACATTTGCCTCATTTTTCCATAGATGTTTGGCACATCATCTTCATCTTTATGATATTTATATGGTCCTCATAAGCACATCTGAAACACATGATTTATTTCATTTGCTTAACTAGGGATACAAGTAAGGCATTGCTAGTACTGTAAGCAGAGAAAATAAGACATTAATAGCCTGAAGTCCAGTGGCTCGAAAGACACTGAATAGCTTTGCTATAGGAAATATGTGACAGCACAAGGATTTGCATGTCATACGTGTCAGATTAGTGTCCCAAAAACTGCATCACTCCTTGTCTTGCCCTGCTGCTTTACCCACATACCTAGTTCCAGCACAAAAGTCTTCCAATCTAAGGCAAAGCAATGGGAAGCAGACACGTGGGGTTGAAGCAGCTCATAGAACAGTAGAGGTACCATGGTGGCAGACTGCTGCCAGCAAACATGTCCTGCAATGAGATACTTTGAACTTCTGTACTCTCTAGAGAGCTCTTAGTTGGCCTATAACATTCTTGTACTCCTCAACTAGCATCCTACAGGTCACACTGCAAGTACATGAGGTATTGGTACCACAGAGCAAGAAGAAGGGGGTAAACCTTGTAGTTAAAAAACTAGACTAACTGTGTCTAGGGTAGGCAAATGTGAGCACATGCTCTGTGGAAAGCAGAACTGAGAAAACTCCCAGATTTTCAGCATCTAGAGTGTTACAGTTGCTAATATAACATTTGACATTTTTTAATTATGCAAAGCATAAATTTATGCAAAGCATAAATCCCACAGTGGAACAAAATGGTCCCACTGATCTATTTCAACTCACTATTGGACTATTTTCAGTTTATATTCACATGAACACAAAGGAGTAAGCACTGACAGAAAAGACTTTGCTTACTACAGAGTTCTGGTAGAGCAGTTTGCACCTTGTACATATTCAACTACCACAAAACCACTCTGAAGTTCAAATTTAAAAGTCAAGGCACGTGTAAGTGATGTCATCTTTTTGGTGGAAGCTTGTAACATCAACTAGCAATAATGGGATGACGAGACCAGAAGGTCTGCAAGTTAAAACTGCTACAGGCTTGATCAAAAATCCCTTTAGATTGGGCTACATCTCTCTGGTTTTAACTTCATAGGTTCAGTTTGGGTTCGGGGTTTTTTTGATAAATAATTTCTCAGTTCTGTGTCAGTTCTGATAAAAAACCTGCTTATTATTCAGTCACTTCATTTCAATATATTAGAAAGAGATGACCTACTCTAGGTGGTCCTCCTCTGGCAGAGGGGTTGGACTAGATGATCTTTCGAGATCCCTTCCAAACCTTGACATTCTGTGATTCTGTGACTAGTTCTGGCTGTAGACAGAATATTTTCTTCCCTACAAAAGGATTGATCCTTTTTTCTTTTCCTAGTACTCTGGTTTGGAGCAGGAGAGTCAAAGTATTTATCTGAGTAATAGGAAAGGATTACACATGTAGATGGATTTACCAAACGTTGATCCCGGCAAGGCTCCTGAAATTAAAAGAGCCTAATGCATAGGGAGTCATATACTTTACAATAAGGGAAATGTCAAGCTGTGGAAAAACTATTCCAGAAGGTAGCTGAGAGTTAAGTACAGAGTTCACTTCCCCTGTCACTTGATCCTCTCCTTAGAATTAAGAACTGAACTTACCATTTTGAAACATGTAGAGTAGCAGCTATAAAAATCCACCACAAGAACGTTCATATTAGGAGATTTTTCTGCCTTTACACAAGTTTAAGGGATCGTCAGAGGTCAGAGAGAATTGAACACCCCTGCTGAGTCACTTCTATAAAAGACACGCTGTGGAATGGTGGAGGTGTACTTAGTCTCCATGGCTATTGAGACAGGACCAAAAAAAACCCAAAAAGGAGCGGGGCAGCAAAAAAAGGCCTCAATAATGGGGAGTGATACCAATTTTTAACAGATAAACAGGGATTTTCTGCTTAAGAAACAAATCATATTTAAAGATCTCTCCAATAGCATTAATAACAGTCACAGAATTAATTAGGGCATGTAGAACAAAGCAGGTGTGGTAGATCCCTCATAATTAGCTCTTTTTGCAAAGCCGAGGATAAAGACACTTGCAGATCTCCAAAAATCCTTTAATGAAAAACAGAACTACCTCTTGGTAGACACAGAAATGACACATACACTAACTGCCCCCTCCTCAGCTATCTATTACTGCTGCTCTCTCTCCCTAGGTGAGAACTGCCTTCCCCAGGAAGCAGCATATATGCTGTTATTTCCTGGTGGGGGGCAGACTAATGAATGAGAGTGGGAGTATGGCTTCCATTTGAATGCAAGATTGGACTGAATCCCTTCCCAAGCTATTGGCAATGTGGTGGTTTTGTTTAGGAGCCTAACAGAACTTATTCTGCATCAGCTTTTAAATTCTCTAATGTTAATACATGCAAAATTACCTTACATTTGGAATACATTAGGAAAGACCTACTGTTATAACAATATCAAGACCCTGGTGTAAAGCAGTATTTTAATAGATCTGGGGTTTTTTTCCTCTATATAAAAAATACCCTCTTACCTCCCTGCAGTGCATTTATATCAGGGCTTGGTGCTAAGTAAAGAAGTAAAAGATCTATTGAATTCCATTCAGATATATTTCCTTACTGCAGAGACTCCTGCATTGAAAAGACAGCTGCTCCCAGCCCTTCCTTAACAGAAAGGCTTATACACCACCATTCAAACGACATTCATTGTTACATACCACTCCCTTTGGATGTTTAGGAAGCAAAAATGTATGAGTAAGTTCATCTTGGTTCAGAAAACAGGTTAAGCACATAAGTACTAATTCTCTGAGTTATCTAACCCTCACTGCTCCTCACCACAGTACAGTTAGCTATGACTTGCCAATGATTTGTACTTTCAATGTTTACCAGCCATAAAACTTTGCTCTCTTTGAAACAGAGTTCCCAGTGAACTGTAATCATAGCTGTACATATGAATTAGTAAAACACCTTGCTTGTGTAGGGTTGGAAGAAAATTCATGCACTGTTTTTCTGCAGATATTCTCAGAACAAAAATAGCTTCTGTACATCCTAATTAAAAGACTAATCAGAAGTAAATCAGGTCAATAACAAATACTTTCCTGTGGTATTCCACTATTGCTTGCAACAACTTAACACAATGTTGCTTCACACTGTCATAAAGAGAAAAATCCCAGAAGTTCAGCAGATAATTGCACCTTCCTGAATTCATAAGAGAGTCCAAGGTGGCTCAATGAATATTAAGGCAAATGATGCCCCAAAATCAGCCCCAGCCATCCAAAATCCCTATGCCCTTAAAATAGAGGGTCCCATCACCTCTCTTTGGCAAACATCCAATTGAATTTCAGAGAAGAGCTGATAAAAGCAGATTCACAGCCCCACCAGCATTATTATTGTACTGTTACATCTTGACCCATTCACTCCTGAGCAGACTAGCTTAGGAACACTACAAAAATTAGAAAGATTTAATTACCTATAGGGGAAAATGGATTTTGCCTCCAGTCAAAGTTAACGGCCACTTGAGTCTGGTAGACAAAGAAGACATGAAAGAATCTTTGCCCAAAATTAAAGCAAAGTTTCCAGCAAAGTTTTCAGTGTATCTGAATCAAATAGTGTAGAATGACTTGTGTAAGACGGGAGTAAAGCAGAAATGGGATGAGTGAGAGTTCAGTTAGAGGAAACACATCGTTATTAGCAATATCTAAGGTGCTAATAGGCTCTAAGAATTACTCTTTTCAGACAGCAGAGATCATAATCACCTTTCTTAGCAAACTATACTTTTATGTTTTATACAAACAGTGCAATAATGTCCTGTAAAGCCTAGAGGAACCCTTCAAAACAATCTATAGAAAACTCTGTTTCCATTATCACTAGGAACCAACATCCATGCCTTTAGAAGGAAATCAGCCTATGAGAGCATGTTCTGATGTTGTGTTGCTATACCCAGTTGACTGCTGGAGCGTGCCATTTTCTCTCCTCTTAGTGTAGAGGTCTGGGGCAGAGTTCACTTTGAGGTTACAGGTTTTTTCAGCCTGGCTAGAGGTTGGTAATTACATGGGCTGCAAGTATACACCTGCTATGACAAAGGGTCACATTTCATTTTTCTACTACTGCCCTGCACACCCATTGAATGGCTAGAATTCAGACTACACACTATAGGGATGCAAGTACACAGGACAGTAGATCTTCTAAAAATTAGTCTGGCTTTTTTTTTTTTTTAAACCAAGCTTATCATAAAGGAAAACAACAAACAGCTAAAGCCATTCACATGCTTTCTGCCCAGAGTGATCCCACAATAGTAACACAACCTGTACTCAGGTTATTGGATGGTTAAAGCCAGAGCTGTAATTAAGCAACTTACTGCTGCTTGGTGAGGTTGGAGGTTTTTAACAAAATGAAAAATAAAATCCAGACCCAAGATCCACACTAAAGCTGAATTGCTTCTAGTAATTCTACCTGTGAGCAAGCTTTTAAAATTAAAGTTAATTTAATTTACAACATGTCATTACTCCTAGACCTTATGGATTGTATACTTTACTACCTATAGAGATAGCTTCAATCATACTCAGCATTAAGTTGAATTAGTGTCCCAAAGTGCCTACTCCCCTCCTCCTTTCAGCAGGTCTCTGTTTAGGTACAAGGTCAGAAATGGAGATGAGCTGCATGCTGCCTGCAAGTCCCACATCTGCCTATTAAAGGGGGATCTTGAGCTTTATGGCTGCAAGGTTCATGTCAGTCAACCGTTATTAATGTAATTTATTAGGGGGAATAGTGAATGATATGACTGAAATAATGTATAGCCAAGCTACTCTGACAATGCTCTATCTGCTTATTATAGGCAAACCCGTTCTAGTCAGTACCTCTGTACTGGAAGCCAGTCTTCCCCTCAGGGATCACTTAGCATTTGGTTATTTTTTTGTATTTCTTCTCTTCCCTGTGATCAAAACTTGCCATTCTTCTCTCCCAGCAAATCTCCCTCTGTATTCTGTTCCAAGGTTTCTCCCCTCAACCCTTCCTTTTCTTTTCTTCTCTACATCCTTGGGGGAATCTTGTACTTCTCCAGCCTTTAGAAGTTTAATTCATTTCTTGCATGACATCTGGGAGAAAGTTAAAAACTTCAGAAAGAGAAAGAATGTGACTCTAATGCAAGACTTTGAAGTAGAGTTTGTGTCCTGCCCAACAGTGGGGACCACAGTATTTTAACAGCTTCTTTTCTATCTAGAGCATCCCTCTGGTTCCAAGACTTGTTACCAATAAAGTCAGCTTCACAAAAATACTATTTCCAGAGCTCTTCGTGATGGTTCAACAAGCTGGACAAAATACTTTTCGTAGTATACTTAATCTTTAAACACCAACTCAGTGAAGATTATCAAGGAATCAACAGTTCAGTCTATACATCACAAATAATTAGTAAGTCTCGAAAATGATTATAATTATGTACTTCCCTTTCAAAGGAACCAGAAGAATGGGCCCTTCCAAATAATGTACAATAACATGCACAATAACTGTTTACCTTTTACTACCCTTCCAGCTGTCCTTATCAACAGTGCCCTTTGACTTTTGCCTTGAGTGTTCTTTTTTGGCTCTGAATCTGTAGACACGAGTTTTGATAGCAATACTTATTGAACTATTATGAGCAGGAATAGAAGTGTTATAAAAATTCAGGAATAGCTATGCACCGTTCTCACTGTCACTTAACTGTGCTGTATTTCATCACTTTGCTACAGCACACCAACTTCAAGCTGTTTTTCAATTGTCATACTCCTCTAATTCAAATGCTTCAGCAGTTCAGACTTTTTAGTTGAGCATTTCTGGAATGAGATTGTTCAGTAATTACTTTCTGAGCCAGATCCTGATTTGACATCTGCGATCATTTATCAGCACATTCCAATTAGCCCCAAGAACAGAGTTTTTATACACCATTATCATTCCTGCAGAAAGATACCATCTACATACTCATTATTCTGACCATTTTCCAGAGTACAGGTGTCATCATCTCAAAAAGACAGTTGCTGAATTAGACCTGTTACTCAATCCAGACATAACCTCAACATGGTTTTATTAGTATGATGGACATTTAAGTAGCTTATGTTTTAATATTATGCTAGGATTGGCTTACTTAATATTCTGTACACAAACTCAATCATTTGAGGTAAACTTCCATAACTTTGATGATAAACAGGTGGCTGATATGAGTACAAATTCTGAAACCAAGAGAATTACATCTGGGCATCTAGAGCAGAGGACTAATGAAACATGGAGAATTCTTCGGCTTGCACCGGCATTCAAAAATCCTCAGATAATCCATTTGAAAGTGTATCAACAACAAAGATTAAATCATCTTCTCTGTATGTTTTGCTATAAGAAGCATCTGAGCTTCTTCTGTATTCATTAGATTATTATTAATTTCATTAAAAATAGTAATTTCTCTTGGGGGCAGAACTTGGAGAGCAAATCCCTTACTGTAGCCCACATGAAACCACATGTGTTCAATCTCTGACATTTTGCAGAAAAACTTCCTGAGGCTGTACTAGCTTTATTGCTACAATTGCAGAGTTCATAAAGTAATGTACATTAGTTTTAGGTAATTCCAGTGCCATACTGAAACCTGGAGCTAGAGCTAAGAAACATGATAGTTAGAATAAGTGCCAACAGTTTCTATGTTCACTTGCCATGCTGATTCCAGCATCAGCAGAGCAATTGCAGAGCTGGTACAACAGTGACAGATTATCTTAAGATTTGTAATATGATCCACGCTGAAAGCATGTTATTAATATACACACAGGTATAAAAGGAATGACATATTCAAGGTATATTCATTCAGACATTAGCAAAGCAAGCTACATCCCTATATGTCCACTCATATTTTGTCAGAACACCCACATTCTCCATTTCTTGTGTTAATCAGCTCAGTAAATATACGTAGAATACATGTAGCAATCTGGTACCATTATGGTTTGTTAATGGTTTCTCAGTCACTAGGGTCTCTCTTTTTTTCCCCACTGATGGGAATCATTTGACACCTTCATTTCTAAGACCAAATTGTACATTTCTAAATAGCCAAAACACTAATCCTTAGATTGCATTAACAGCTGAATTCCTAAAAAGAGCTTAGGAGCAGTGAAGATTCGCAGTTAAATCCTGAATAGATACGTTTTAATGATGAGAAGACCTTGTTGCCATTTCTACCCATTTGTCATTAAAGTCTAATCTCTAGACTAAGCTTTTATTCTTGGAAATAAATTGTAGAAGAAAAAAATATTTAAATGCCAATTTATTACACTACACTCTGCTTTTCAAATCTAGGCACTCTTATTGTAAAATAACATGAGATAAAAGGAAAAAGACCCTTTTCTTTCTCCCATTATTACTTTGCCAAGGCCATCATTGATAGGTTTGATTTCATCACCTGCACCTTTCATCATGTGCTATGTTCACCTTCCTGTCAGTGGCTACAGATGTGGTTGGGTCAGCCAGACCTAACACTGACTCAATCTCTCCTAGATATCCTTTGCCAGCTGGGCTCCTGGGATTCATTTTGAAGCAGCAACAGTACTACTATCTGAATTTGAGTGAATGAAATTTCTGAATGCTGAAAACCTGTTAAATAAGTTTCAGTGTCAATACTGACACACTAATAAATTTCATGATTGTTCAGTAAGAATTGAATTGAGAAGATGGAGGGAAATGAACCTTATAAATGATGCAAAATATACAGCTAATAAAGAAATTAGAGCATTGGTAACAAGCAGTAACATAGGAATTTTATTTTAGGGCCTGTATTTCCATATTAGCAACACACTGAATCTTTGGACATCTAACTGTCCAAAATGATCCTTCAATGGACACGAAACAGCTACATATCAAGTCATATCTATTAGTGATTTATAACTTTGGAATAGCACAACATCATAGTTCTACTTCTTAGACTAGCACAGACACAATCATTTCCTTTCATACGCCCTTTCTTTGAGCATGCCTCATTCTTCCTACTAGTAAATCACACGAGAATCCCTCACAGTGTTCAAGTACACAGAGTCCCACCATTCTCATAAAACACATAGTGAAGAAGACAGCAGCTGGGACAGTAAGGCACAGAGTAGAAAAGCTTTTCCTAAGACTTCTTTTTAATTAAGTATCTATTCCAAAGTCTTGTGCTAACAGAAAGGCTGCTGCTCATGCAAACAGGTTTCCAAAGAATGAGTATGCCACAAGCAAAGCTTGTTTACTCATCTCTGTTGCAGCCTAAAGTTAAGAAAGCTCATAATCAACCAAAATAAAGGTCAAACAAATTGGTGAGAAAGTATGATCAATCTCATTTTGATTCAACAAATGCAAGGCACAGGCGTTAAGAGACCGGCTTTGGTTGCAGGACAAGAGGCACAATGCCAGGGCCTGGCTGCTACACTTTCTGCAGAAAATACTCCATGGATGAGCATTTATATTCCCTCTTCATTTTGCAGCTTCCTGTGACTCCTGACACGAGTCAGAAATTCAGCATCAAGGAAAAGCATTAGTATTTTAATGTTAAGGTCTTATCTAAACTGAAGACTTGCCTTGGTTTAAATCACCACAATCCATGGAACAGATAGACATTGGGGCATTGCACAAGTTTCAAGCAGGAGGGAAACATCACTGATGCAGAGCATGAGAGGCAGGAGCTTTGCCTGTTTCCACTTGGAAACATCACACTAGCGTAAACTGGCAGGCAGACTAAAACCCCAGTGGAGATAACAGGCAAGGAATTTCTGGGGATTTTTCCCCCTATTTGGATTTTTGCCTAAGTTACTCTTTCATGTCTAGCAAATCCTTGAGTCCTTATCTGTTACTCCATAATACTTATTAGCAAATGATCAAAAGGCATAAAAGAAATCTTTAAATAAGGCCGTGGCAAATCTATTAGGTTATGGCACACAAATTAATTCAACTAAATGGGGGAAAGGAGAATCAGCTTTGTTGGCAAATTGTCTTGCACATTTATGTTGAGAATTAATACAAGTCATTCAAACTAAAGACTGCAACATTATCACAGGCACATTAACATATAAGCGTTATGCACCACTCTCAGTGTTACTTCATAGTACTATTAGCCTAAAAAGGAAACATAGTTTTTAAAACCAGTTTTTTGTGGTGTACCATGACAACTGACTAGTAACTGCACTTGCAGGAGCTGAAAACTTAGTACCCACAGCAAGAAAACTGCCTCGTTCCTACAGAGACAGAGTCGGGGAAAATAAGCAACTGAATAAAACCTACTGAAATAGTTTCCTTAACATAAGAAGAGTCCTTACATATTCTAACGCTTCCATGGATGACCTTTTCAAAAATTATTCTCAAATATGAAGGCATTTTTAAGGTAGGTGTGATTCTCCTGGTGGTAGTGCCAGAAGGTGTTAATGTACTCCTGTGAGTGAACAATGAAAACAAATACAACTCAAGAGTAAACACAGACGTAGTGTTCAAAGGTACAAAGTGTGTTAGAAATCAATGAGAGCAACTTGCATGTTTAATACACAGTTGAAATTCTTCTTAAAATATTTTCATAAAAGGAGAACTATTTTGAAGAGAACAATACTTCTCCATAAACAAAGAAAGGTTGGAATGAAGATATTCAAAAGACCCAAAACCCTGATTTCATGAGAAAATAATGGCTATTGCTAAAAACATCAAAAATTAACTGACACCTCTGACTCATCTCCTGTTTCTAGAGTAAATGCTTCTTAATTCTATCCATTCTTTTACCTTGTATTTATCTGTGTCCCTTACTACTTGCTTACAACTTACAGTATATTATTTATTCCATTCCTCTGTATCATTTTCAAACAAAACATTTTTCAAGTCAGCCTGTGCACTGAGAAGTGGGTGCTGGGAAGAGGAAGTACAGAGAAACGGGGAACTGCAGTTCACCAGTCATTTGACACATGTGCTTCTCTGCCTGCCTCTCTTTAAATAGGCACTTTGCCACACTACCTTCCATCTAGAAAAAAGCTCTTAAAAAACCAATGTCTCTGCCAGAGTGATTTACCATCTATCTTCCAAATGTCATCTGGAAACAGATTGTCCTCTCTTTCCCTAGAAGTCTTAATTTCTTTCTCCTTGCTACCATTTAACTTTCTATCTGTATTATCCAACCACGTAAAGCCTTTGAGATATCATTTCCACAACAGATGCTATAAAAATAAAGAGGTAATACACTATATCATACTATATCACTGTCAGGGCTCTTATCTGAAGTTCACCCTATTCTGCAGCGAACTATTTGTTCCTCAAGATAAACAATAAAACAACTCTGAAGTATTCTTTCTCTCCAGGTCAGAGTCTGGTGTGCATGTGTCCAAAAAAGACCAGTTTATTACTTCACTGTTTTATCCACACCATGCACGCTGATTTTTTTTGTCATCTTGTGATGAAGACACCAGACTGACAGTCCACAAAAGCACCATTTGCTCTCATCCTCTATAGTCCATAGGGTAATATTTACTTCTGTTTCAAGGCATGTCTACCACCTATAGTAAGAGGCCTAAGTGTCATATAAAATTTCTCTCCATTATTAAGACACAAAAGACCTTTTCTTTTCAGAAGAGGAACCCTAACAATCATCTCTATTAGACTGTTAGAAAGAAAACTTGAATAAGTGGTTTGCTATTAAGATTTGGTGGCAACTTTCTCAAATGTATAGCACAGTTTCAACAATACCTCTTCATATATCTTTAAGCTATTCCTGTTTTAAGAGACAACCATGTGTGACTTCCTTACTGCTTTCCAAGTTCTTCTCCAACTGTGGCTACTCTTTTTTATGCAGGCAAAATTCCACATCTACCATACTAGTTTAGCTCATATCTCCTGCAGATATGACCACTAGTTGCTATGAAATTCTCCCATCTGACCTAACAATCCAATCAGATGACAAATACCATATAGCAAAGCAGAATTAGAGGGACGCTGTTTTTAATCTATAGCAAAATCAGAAAGCTTCAGGGTTGGGTTTCTTTCCATTGTGTGTGTACTTTATTTTGCACCATCCAGAAGCTACAAGTAATTTCTATAGATATATTCTCTCGTGCCCTTGCAAATAAAGAGTCCAACTGCCATATTAGCTCACTGTCCAAAACTAACTGCAATGAACTAAGGCTTTTCAAAGGAAGGTATCATGACCAAGTTTTGTTAATTTGACAGCTACAAGATGGAATTACATCTAGATCTCCTGTTGTAAGGTGCCATAGGAAGTGTTGTTTATTGAGCATCTACTAGCACCTCAAGAAACCTCAAGTTATAACAAAAGGCACAGGGTTTAAGAACCTTCTCCTCAAGTTCCAGGGGACCTTAAGAGGCCACATGATAATACTGTGAATAGCACTTCAGGCCTGGAGGACAGTAAGGGAAGTGGATGCATGAAAGAGAACTTTTGAGTAATAATCCATATCATGATCTATCTTAGCTTAATATATTGGGATACTAAATGTAATATTTTAAATTCATTATTTGATTGTTCTTATTGATCACAAAAATGAATTAGTGGCCAGTCTTACCCTCCAGGGTTCCTAATAAATGTTTATCTGCAAAAGTTTATCTCCCAGTCCAAAGTCAGCTGCAGAAAGCTTTATTACTTCTGATGAATTTATGTTCAGCAGACTCCAGTGTTCTGAGACACAGCAACCTGCTGCTGCTACTTAAACAAAGACATTTGGAAAAATGGGTCCCTTACAAATACAGCACATAAAAGAGGTGATGCAGCTTGAGTCCTTACTCAGGACTGCATATTGCTCAGTGGAATGGATTTAGAAGGAAAAAAACCCAAAGAATAGGGAAAAAAAGTCTCTCAGAAAACATCCCACACACCAGAAGAACCCAGCACCACTGACACACAGGTTCACAATGAGAAACAGAGAAAAGGCAAAGACATCCTTAGTTTCTGAGAGGCACATGAGCAAAATGATTGAAAAAACTGTTTATTCTTGTGACTTGGCTAAAGAACGTAGAGCTGGCTGCATTATAGTTCAGTGGGGGACACAAAGAGGAATTAAAATGCATGACTCAAGGAAAGACTAGCAGCTGCAGCCAAAGCATCCAAAACAATACACAAAAAGGGAAATGGCATTCAGAAGAGACTGTTCTGTACTGGCTCTGTCTAGTTACACTACACAAATAACTATGTTCTTGCTATTTAGAGCTAAGAAGAGTAATTTCAAGAAGACACGGTTGTGTCTCTCTGAGCTTTGTCATTACTGCTAGAATTGTCATGCAAGAAAATTAGGATTCAGAAGATCTAAAAATACCATGAATGACTGAATTATTATGGTTGGTTGAAAAACTTTACCTTGCATTAATAAAAGAAAAAGCACTTGGGAGGAAAAAAGTCTAAACCACAGATAAGTATTTCAATTGACCTAATAACATTTTTTTTCTTCCTCCTCCAAATTAAAACATTTTCAAATAGGGTACAGCAAAATTTAACAGGTTGGCTTCTTTATAAAGCGAATATGGATGCTGTCACACAGATTTGCTGTTGAGGTCAGTAACTTCTAAAATCCCAAAGCAAGCGTGAATGCTACGCACATATAGAAAGACAGAATGCCTTCCCCAAAATTAACTGACTGCTGCAGAAAAGGCCTGCACAACCCAAGGGAAAATAGAAGACTACACTCAGGAGCAGTCTATCTATAGCACACTATCTAAAAGCAACTTATATGAACCAAATACTCAAACAGCCTTCTTACCCCATAATTTTAAACCTGTTTTTTTCAAACAAAACACACACACACATTCTTTTCTCCAGCTCTCAGCCAAAGGAACTGTAACGCACCAAATCACTGAACAAACCTTGTTCATTGCTATGTTAGGAACAGCATGAGGGCACTAGAGAAATGTCTACAGCTTAGTAAAGATGCCACTGTTGAAAGAGTATTTGCAGTGTGATGGCAGACAGAAATCTGTCAGAACCCCTGTAAGGAGCAAGGTCCACTGGTCTTTAAATGCTTGCTTTACTGCAACAGTGCTTGCAATTCAAAGGGCATCCCAACTAACACACAGATTTTAGGGAGAGTACTGAGGAGCCTTTTCTACCCTTTGTTTTCCCAGTACAAACAGGCCACGTAATTTTAGTTGTAACTCTTAAAGCATACATCATGATTATTCCTTCTCCTAATTTTGAAGCACCATTTTTATCAGGCACAAACCAAACTACATGATTGACTTCATTTGCCTTCCATGTCACCCTCAGTTGTATTCTTTGTAGGTGCACTTCATCTTGCAAAACAAGATCTGTGTTTGTTTCCCAAACTTCTCATGTCAGCCAACACCAGGAACGCAAAGATCCTTTTGTATATTGTGCTTCCTATTTTCCCTTCCTCCTCTTCCTAGCAGACAGAAGGTATGTCACTGAAAATGACTAAGTGAAAATGTTTCCCTTACTTTGTGAATTCTTGCTCTTTGCTTACAACCAAAATACAGAGATGTAGGAAAAGCATTTCTACCATGCCAGCTAGATAAACAGACATTTATAGAATCATACTAATTTCTGTAACTATTACATTTTTGAAATCACAGGAAGCAACTATATGCTGTTAAAAATTGTGTAAAGGACAATACCACATTGGAACATTAGGAATACCGCGCTCAAAAGCATCTGTCTAACACTGATCGAGCACAGTACGGACAATGACACGTCACAGCTTTACTCTTACCAGAATATTTGAGTAGTCCAAATGTAAACATTTATTAACTGTAGGTAGAGATTCTCTTTACATGAAATCTCAGTAGAGATAATGTTTAGAATAATAGAATCATAGAATGGTAGGGTTTGGAAGGGACCTTTAGAGATCATCTAGTCCAACCCCCTGCAGAAGCAGGGTCACCTAGATCAGGTCACACAGGAACATGTCCAGGTGGGTCTTGAAGACCTTCAAGGAAGGAGACTCCACAACCCCTCTGGGCAGCCTGTGCCAGGGCTCCCTCACCTCAACAGTGAAATAGCTTTTCCTTATGTTTAAGTGGAACTTTTGTGTTCCAGCTTCATCCCATCACCCCTTGTCCTGTTGCTAGCTGCTATAGAAAAAAGAGATGTCCCAATCTCCTGACACCTACCCTTTAGATATTTATAAATATTAATAAGATCTCCCCTCAGTCTCCTCTTCTCCAGACTAAACAGCCCCAGTTCCTGCAGCCTTTCCTTGTATGAAAGATGTTCCAGTTCATGTTCCCTGATCATTTTGGTGGCTGGGCACTGGCCTCTCTGCAGCACTTCCCTGTCCCTCTTGAGCTGAGGAGCCCAGAACTGGACACAGGACTCCAGATGAGGCCTCACCAGGGCAGAGTAGAGAGGGAGAAGAACCTCCCTTGACCTGCTGGCCACACTCTTCTTGATGCATCCCAGGATGCCATTGGCCTTCTTGGCCACAAGGGCACATTGCTGGCTCATGTTTAGCTTATTATCAATCAGGACTCCCAGGTCTCTCTCTGCAGAGCTGCTCTCCAGCAGTTCGACCCCCAGCCTGTACTGGTACGTTGTTCCTTCCCAGATGCAGGACTCTGCACTTGTCCTTGTTGAACCTCATGAGGTTCCTCTCAAGCTGGTCAAGATCCTGCTGAATAGCAGCACAGCCTTCTGGGGAACCAGCCAGTCCTCCCAGTTTGGTGTCTTGCGAATTTGCTGAGGGTACACTAGTCTCTATAGGGTTTAGTCTATGTACACTGGGCAAGTAAAAAATCATCAGTTGCTCCTGATTTCTCATCAGCTGTCAGTACAATGTATCTACAGGACATGCCAGCAATACCAAGGTGCTCCAGCAAAATACTCTTCTTCCCAAAATCAGAAAAAAGAGTAATATGGATTTATACCTTACAGTTAATACCTTTTGAGAAATGTGTTCTCTCACAAACACAAGACATGAGAGGAATGCAGTTTTACAAACACCAGCTGTTCATAGATGGCTGAAATATTAACGGTGACAAAAGACAACTAGTCTTCCACTTCCTATGATTTCCTGAAGCCATTCCTGCCTAATGTGTGTCAAGAGCAATTGTCTCTTTTATCAAGGTATAAGTTTTGATTTATACACTTAATCCAAGGAATATAAAGTTTACCATGCCTGCAAAGGGCTGCTCTAATTATTTATACCCTATGGTTAAAAATTTATCTAGTTCATGGTTTGAACTTCATGGACTTCCAGTGACTTGCAGCAAACAAGGTATGTTTTTTTCTGCAACTTCAGCATCCCATCATTTCTTGCTACATAGACAGTAAGAAAATGTCAGCATTCCTTCTACTAACTTGTTTAGAAGTCCTGCCATTTCTCACTGTTAGAGTTTTCCACACCTCAAAGTATTTCTACTACCTCATCTCTAACATGTCTCAGGTTTTGCAGCCTTCTGTTTCTAGATCAACAAGTATCAATAGATCTGATTTCCCGTTAAATTGAACTAGTAATGAATTTTCAACATTTGAGGCTGTTTTTTTACTGTCATAAGTGAATAAAATATGCACACTCTCAGATGTTTTAATATAATTTGGTTTTCTTTACTACTGAATTATAGTGACCTATTTTGTCTTTCTGAGCCCTTGATTACCGATCTTAGATCCAAGGTTAAGTACATGCCTAAGCTTGGAACCATCTATTTTGGAAACTTCACTGGGCCTGATCATATTTTCATTCAACTTCAAAACAGAGATTTTTCCTTTTTTATTATTAACACTGCTTTATTTGCCTACAGAGTCACTAAAAATAGCTTATCAGGAAAAAAAATGAGAAAGTCAAGAGCAAGCTCTAGTAAGTTTTGAGCGTCCGAATGCCTAAGCCCACTTCTGAATAAGATATTCTGCTGAAACATCTTCCTCATCTTCAGAGATATCTTCAGATATTCTGCTGAAACATCTTCCTCATCTTCAGAGATTATTTTTACAGGTGCAGTAAGGTCCTGTTCAACACACAGAACTTAAACTTCTTCCATCTGAATGTGATTTTCTCCTTCATATCCCTAACAGATAGGCATTTCAGTTTTCCCTGCTGAAATGTAAGTCAGCATTTTCCTATGAAAGCTTCACTTTGTTTTAGCCTGCACTTTATCACAGTGAATGTGATAGCAGAAGTCCTGGAGTTTCCATAGCCTCATCTAAGGAGGGATGCTGAAATAAAGATATAAATAATTCAGCAAAGGATCAGAAAGCACCTAACAAAGGGTATTTCACAGTATGGATGACACTGGGAGCTCACTGCAATACAGTATACTTTTATCAGTGAAAAAGGTGCAATAGTTCTGCTTCTGTTCAAAAGGCTGTAACTTCAGATTTTCTCTAAACTATTCAAAAGAATAATTGGAGGAGTTTAAAAACATAGTCATCATGATATTACAGAACTTATACTCGAAGACAGATATGAAAATTAATGCCTCCAAAATTAAGTGGGGTTTTGTTAAAGCTGAAATCTACAGCCTATACAATTCTGCAGAAACATGGTACAAAAAAGCCTCTTCTCTGAAGTCTTTGGACATGCTCATGAATAAAAAAGTCAAATACACACCTTCATAGAGATCTGCAAACTTTGAGTTGCAGACTAAACCACAGTTATTAGGTATCAAGACAGAGTGCTTTGACTTCACTGAAAATGCTACAAACAACTTCACATAACTGCTTTCTCATTCTGCTGTAATGCAGGCCACTATCATGTTCACCAAGTGGCAACTACTAAGCCTTTGTGAAAATGACAGAATTGAAAAGAGGACAAACCAGAGCCAACAGAGAAAAAGAAAATATCTTGCCAACAACAGTAAGAAATTTGTTACTGGCCTAAAAAGGAATACAAATAGCATGACTGCTCTGGTAACTTCCCAGTTCCTAATCTCACCTTACTATAATATAGTTATAACTGAACCATCTTCATTACTGCATCTTCCTTGTAACACTTCAGGTCTTTTAGACAACTGCTTACCACCTTTCAAAACAAATGATCCAAAATGGATACTGCACATTCTCCTTATGGGCAATTCCGTTTCTCCTTCTCTTCTTCAGGCTTGCAGGTGAGGCCCTGCACTTGAGCACACTGGCCCAGATAGTACTTAAACATCATTATTAAAAACTTTAAAAATCACAGATTACAAAAAGGATGAAGAGTTGCCACCAAACAATCTTCTGTTGTACTTATAGAGCAATACAAACAGTCTTGGAGTGTATCAAAAGATGCACTTTAATAACTTGCAGAAGTCTAGGACAGTCAAATGTAATAAAGTTTCCCATACTGAATATCTGATTTCTTAGATCTGCTCCTACAAAAAAATACAAGGGTTTTTGCAATGCAAATTGAGTAGCTCACAGGAAGTTTTCAAGTGGTTTGGAAATATAAAGGTTTAGAAGCCAGAAATATCCTTCATTGGCTGGCTCCTCAGGGCCAACAGAATAAGTGCAGCACTCCATTACATTGAGCATCTCTGTACTTCTGCCTTTGAGTCATTCCTCTGTTGCTGTACTGATCTGAAAAGCTTCTTATGGTCTTAATATTCAGAGTTGTATTCAGTTCAAAAGGAATATTAAGGGAAAGGCCTTATGTTGCCTTTTATTCTTCTAACCTCACACAGCAATTTAAAAACAACCAAAAGGCATTACTGGAATATTACGTTGTACCATCTGCAACCAGAACAGGTCAGATACTGCTCCACTGAAGACAGTAAGATCACAGAGATATGAGATCAATAAACACAAAGTCAAGACCCTATGTTTGAACCATTTATCACAACACAGAAGAAATCATAAGTGTTGTCCCAAAATTTGACAATGACACAGTTACACTCACAGGAAATTAAAAAACACTTCTGAAGAGAAAAGTCGTGATACACTACGTTGGAATCCAACACTTGTACTAGTTCAGTCTTGGAACCACACAGACTTGTCTGAAATTCCAAAGTAATTCTCTGTCAGAAGAAAACATTTGCAATTTCAGAATTGAAGCTCTGTATCTTCTGGGTTCTACTCAACCTAAACACGTTTGTGAAAGCATTTTCTGGACAAGCTGGAAACACATCAGAGAGTACAAAAGTGATGATCAGAATTTCACAAAACAGTTTTATTCTCTCCTTAAAGAACTTTTTAGGGGCTGAGTGGGCTTCTATCCCCATCACAGATTACTATCACACAGCAGCAGCACTACCATACATTGATATGCTAGTCACATTCAACCCTCCATCCATCCAGAGACTGCAATCAGGTACCTGATAATAATGCAAGTCACATCAGCTGGACTGCTGCCGCAGTGAACTGATTCATGCTGGTGCCTTGATGCAAATAACAAGGACACCAGGGCCAGAAGATGTAGGATCTTGTCTTTATAATACAGATGCTATTTTGGAGATGGAACATTCTAGTCTTGCTTTACTTGCAGGTATGCAGTGTACCTACATTCCCTCTCTTAGCCTCCAGCTGAGCAATGGTATTGTGTGACAACATCAAAAAAAAAGAGAGAGTGCTGTGAAGCAGGAGCTGGGGAAACAAACACAGTTTAATCACTAAGCTGCTACTGTCTTTTCAGTGCTGTGGCATTGTTTCTTACTGTAAGTGATGTGTCTCTCCATCACCTTTGCCACTGAGTGAAAACTTGTCTAATAGCCTTGAAGCACTAAATATAAAGAAAAGCTTTGTCTGACACGCTTAAACCAATTACTGATCCAATAAATAACTTTCTCTTATGTTAAGCAGGTATTTCTGGTTTTTTTATTTTCCTGTTTAGTTGTCTCACTACATAATTTTATGGAGATTTTATGTATGAGTACGTGTGGAACTTGCAAATAATGCAATAAAAAGTGAAGCCACAACACTCATTCGAGTTTATATGTGATTTAATTATTTATTTGTTGACCTGTTAGTGTCAGATCATCCCATAGAGCATTGCTGAAGTGATACACACCTTCAATACACTCAGCAGTACAAACAATAAAGTAGCAGCAACTTATGATACTGTCAAGCTGCTCTTTACTACAAATACTGAGTAAAAGGCAATTATTTCCTCCATCCCATCTTATTTGATTTTGTCCAGCTTTCTCTAACACAATTTGGGATTAAATGTATGCATTGCTAGTTTATTTTTAAAGAGAGTAAGATTTGGGGGTTCCCAGCTTTTGTCTTCATTCCTTTCCTTTCATCCAGGGAAAATGAAGTTTGACTTGAATAAGAAAAAGGTAGGAATAAGGAATAAGAGGAAATTACTAGAATAATTTAAAATCATTAACTTTCCAATTGTTAACTACATTACATTCTTTTCCTTCTCAGCTAAGAGAGATGGAGCCCCTACAAAGACATTTATAATCACATCATTTTCAAAACATGAAGTGAACATACATTTCCAAAGCAGTCACAACACTGACACTACTGCTGCTATCTAACACCTTTGATTCATAAATCTTCTAAGGGGAACCAGCCAGCACAGCAGCTGCGTGAGATCAAAACGCTGAGATTTCCCAAGGTAAGGATGGACAACAGACCTCTGTAGGAATAAACACTCTTTTTCATTTGTAACACTTGAATTTGTAAGTGCAAGATGTTAATTACAAATAAATATTTTAACTGAAATAGTAAAACCTCAAACAAGCACACCTGAACCATGACAGAACAGCCAGTACAGACACTGGAGGACAGGCACTAACATCAAGGGACGTATCTCATCAACTGTTCCAGCCAAGCAACTAGCACTAGGACTACCATGCAATAAACAGGATTAGTGAGTACAGGGGATGGTGGTCTTCTGATTCCAGAGGCACCCTCAGTCCAGCATATTAACATAGCAAATATCATCAAATCACCCATGAGAACCCCTGTATAGAAAATACATTTGAAACCTATTGACTTTCATAAGCCTGACGGACAAAACACTGGACCTCAAAGGGAAAAGTCTCTTTTGGGACACAAATTTATGTCAGAGACCACCACTTAACAGATGCTCTTCCACCACTCTAGTAAACCAAGATGTTTCACCAGTTTCTATTTCTAAGACTGCAGAGCATCAACAGGCAAACACAACAGACTCTGGCAGTGGCATGCTGATTTTTCAAGTCCAAAAGTCAAAGTTTTACCCACACAAAACTAGCAAAACAAAGACATTAATCTCTTCAGAATTCAGCCTGCCTTTACACACAGTAGGTCTAGATTTCTTTTCCAAACCTACATGTTTGATAATTTTGATGTAATAACAGACTTCATCTACTGAAAGTCACTGTCTAGTTTCCCAGTTTAACAACAGTGAGTCCATCCTGTGCATGTGTACAGTGGGTTTGCACTGTAAGGTTTTGGTAGCAAGAAGGACTACAGGGGTGGCTTCTGTGACAAGTTGCTAGAAACTCTCCCTCTATCTGATAGAATCAATACCAGTCAGCTCCAAGATGGACCCACCACTAAGCAAGGCTGAGTCAATCTTGGACAGTGGTATCCCCTCTGGGATAATGCATGAAAGAGACAAAAATCCTGTGCAACTGCACTAGGAGAGAGGAGCGAGAATGGCCTTGTACATGAAGAGGCAATGATGAAATGGATACAAGCTACAGGTTAGACGCAACAGAAAAATATGATAGGAATGTACTACCAAGGTCCATTTGGCACTGGAGGTAAGGGGTATGAACACAGTGTTCCAAATAGTAGTGAACACTGGGAAGGTGGCAGGCATCAACCCAAGGCAGACAGATCTATTTTCCCTTTAACACCTTCAGATCCAGACTACCACTGCACTTATTTTGGAATTGCAGGACTTTCTGTCACAACTGTTTCCTCTGTATGCCAGGCTAATTCTATCAGTAGATCAAGAAACTGCTGCACTGTTGCCCGAGTATCAACAGTACTTCACTTAAAAAAGAGGCACTGTTTTGATAGGACTGAAGTTGAAGAGTAGCCTTTTCCAGTACCACTGTCTTTTATGTGGATAGATGAGTTACAGGAAAGGAAAGATCACAGTCTTGAGCTTTATGAAGATCATTATATTTAACTGCCAACAATTCAGACATACTACAGTCAAAGTACAGGGGAAAAAATTATGAGCTTGCCTCCTTGTAATTTTTTGCTGGCTTGATGCAATTTATCCCAGATAGTAGAACAGAAGTTCATACACCACACATCAAATAAACCCATAAAAATCAAAAGTCTTTTTACCAACATTTCAAACTAAAGAAAAATAAATTGACTATTCAAGTTGAGACCTGAAATATTTGGTATCATGTAAAGCATTCTTAAACAGAAACAACACAATAGGCTACAACTACATACTGAAATGGTGATTGATCCGTGGAATCATTTCAGACTGCAGAGCACCTTTTAGTTCAAAGCACAATGAACAGATAATGCAACTATGATTTGATTCACCAGTTCAAGTAGCACCTTCAAATAGAAAAAAATACCATATACTCCTTAGCTTACACAGAATGCTCAATCTTTCTTTCAATACCACACAAGAATGCACCTAATGCTAATATTTAACTTACTAATGTAAGCACCAAATTTTCTCCTGCAAAATCTGCCTGTGATCTTCAGTTTTCTCACAAATCACCATTTGTATACATCTATGCAATTACTCTGTTTGGAGCTTTTTTGTATACAAGTAGGACCTGCAAGCAGATACACATACAGATTGCAAATCAGAGAGTCTCATTGTTCCATGTCTGGACCAGAAATACATTTTGCTCAAACTTTATATCCCAGAAACATTTCCCACACCTCAGTGGGAACACTCATATTGCATAGTTACTCCCAGTATCAGAGGCTACTTACAGTAGGTTGATGTGGTTCATATCTGCAAAGTAGCATCAGAGCCTGGCTAATCCAGGAAGCTTCTGAGAGTCTGGCTTTTCATGACGTTTCAGTCATATTTCTCATGTTGTCCTGCAATGTCTGGAATGCTTAATGTCCTGTATGATTTTTTTGTGACAGGACAAAGATGACACGTGGTTTTGCCCAGAACTTTTGCAAAGCTTGACACTTCAAATACCCCATGTGAGTCCTTGCTGCTAAAGCACTAATGTAGTGAAAAACTATGATACCAATGCAGCCATTAGCTGCTTCATGAAATATGACACTGGTGAGCAGCTGCTACTGTTGACTGTCAAACAGGTACCAAGTTGTCACTTGTTGCATTCAATATCACACAGAAATTCACATGAATAAGTACAGAATGAAGCTTAACACAACAGTTGTCACAATGCACGTGGTATTGCACTAAGCCCTTGAAGAAATGCCCTCACAGAAACACTCACAAGTCAGTTAAAAGAACTACACTGTCCACAGTACTATAAGACTCTAACTTGCCTTGATTTTCTCACTGCTTTACAACTAGACTAGCTTTACAACTGCCATAGTTAAAACCTCATTGTTTGCATACACTTTATGAGTAATTTCTGGGCTAAGAAGGCCAGGCAAACAGTGACAAATATCTTCATTACACATGTAGGATGTATTTCAGCCTGCAGCCTTTACACTCATCATTTGCCCAGTTGATTAGAAAACTGTAGTGAGACACTGGACATCATAACAGAGGATTTGGGCAAACTGCTTCAAGGTTTGTCTAAACCGAGATAAAATTGAAGCTTTCATAATGATGTCTTCCACAAAACACCTTAACACATCTGTATTGGGTTTGAATGGCGAGGTTTTGGTGGGAGGGGATTTCTGGGAGAAGCTGTTCTGAGTTTCCCCTATATGCCTGAGGAGAGGTGTGATAGAGCAGCTTTGATGGGCACCTGGCGTCCAATATAAAGTTTCACTGTCTTTACTTTAGATCAAGGCTTTTTGCATATTTTCATTGGTTTTTTTCTGTTTCTTTCATTGGTTTGGGGGTTTTTCTGGTGTTTTTTTGTTTCCTTTAAAGTTTTGGGTGGGTTTGGTTTTGAGGTTTTTTTTTCCTGTTTTGTTTTAGGTTTGGGGTGGTTTGATTGGTTTTATTGGTTTAGATTTTGGGTTTGGCAGTTTTTTTGGTTGGTTGGGGGTTTTTTTACACCTTTGAAGTCTGGAGTAGGATGCAGAAAATACCCAGTGAGTTACAGAGTATCACTGAGGTTGAAGATGGACACATTAAATTTATTTTTTGTCTAAAAAGAACAGTAAGTTTTTGCACCTACTTCCATTTTTTAGCATGAAGGAAACATTTCCTGTGCTTCTACCTTCCAATAATGCAGTAGAGGCAGATAAACAATGTTTGAAAGTCATTCAGAAGTTCAGAGATGAGTTTGACAGGAGAATCTTTTAAATTGAGTTATTTATAGTTTTCAATTGTAAGTTTACTAACAAAATGAAATTCAAATTAAATCCAGTATAAAACCTACATGTAAGTAAGATCTATGTGTGAACCAAGACTTCAAGACCAGCATGGTGAAACATTCTACAAAACTCTGCACAAAGCTGAGGACCTAAGGAAGGAGTCTCTAATAGACAGCAAATGTTATCTAGGAGTTGCATGATGAAAGCATGCAAGAGACTCGCAGTACAAACAGCATTCCTCAGCATGCAAAGATTTTTACCAGGGCCAGTTCTCTTCATGAAAGGATACATGGGCTGCCAGATAATTGTCTGCATTGCTGTGGATTTCAGATGATTTTTATCTTACAAGAGGGATAGGAAAACACAGAGGTAATGTAACTTATTCACCAGAACATAGAGGAAAGGCTGAGTGGCTGACAAGCTCCTGGCCTATTTTATAAACATCCCTTGAGAATATTCTGCACAGAGATGTGTTGCAAAAGAACGGCAGTAGGTGGTAAACAAACACCATATACCTTTCTCTGTGGAGCTTCAGTCCTCTCTTCCTGATCTTGAGCTATCAGATATGCAACAATCCACTGCTACAGAATAGCTGCTGCTTCATTTTCCAAATAAAATCCTGTGCATGCACACCCAAGACACTTGTTCTTCATGTTACCTTTTCATGCAATAGGAATGTCTTTGCATAAAGAAACTCAGCTTCTCTTTAATAACAGAAAGCTAAATAAAAACCAAAAACGTTTTTATTCTCCAGATCAAACTCTAATGAACCGTAATTTTCCAGTGACAGAGAAAAATGTTCTGTTCTTTTTTCCCCCCCACTGATCAGACATATTAAAACCAAAGAATGCCATTATATAGTAATATAATTTCCTGCTTGAGACAGCACTTAAAATTTTAACCAATTACCTGTATGTTTAAGCTAGAAACTTGTTTGATCAAATTATGCTTTCTAGTCTTAACCTGAGGGAACTAAAGGAAACAGACTCCACAATTCTCCTGATGCTTTGATCCAACAGTTAATCAACTTCACCTAGCAAAAATTTGTATTTCCCATTTAATTTGACTTTTCCTGCATGAAGCTTTCAAACATCTGTGTTATTATGTTTTTCCTGTTAGATGAAAAAGGTATTTATTATTCTAGGATTTCCCCCAAGTGGTGGTAGTAGAACATAGCCACCAAGGTACCACTTAATCTTCCTGACCACCCAAACAGATTTATGTTCCTTAAACTCATCACTGAAGACCAGACTGCAAATGTCTCATGGTTCTTTCTACACCTTTCCTCCCCTCTGATGTTGTACTGAAAATGTGGATCAAGCACAAAGCATTCCAGTACTGGCCTGGAATTTTGTACTGAACCTTGCACAAAGACTGTCATCCCTGATGGCTCTTCTCCTGTCAGTTCAAGGTTCACACTGGACACTGCCATTGAAGCACATTTGGAGCTCATACCAAGTCACGAATGTATCACAGAGACCACAGGATCACTGCTGTATGAGGTACTAATCCATGGATTAGTTAACCCTGGATGTCTGACCTTGCCAGCAGCATAAAAACCAGAGTTATTGGAACAGACTTGGGTCACCATATGATGTCGACTGCTCTAGAGTGTTGTCCTTTCATTTTTACTGTTTATCATGCTTCTTGGCCCTCATGTAGATAAGCACTTAAGCATGTGCTTGAGGATTAGTCTAAACTACCAACTACCCTAGAGTGGGAAAGGACACAAGATTGCATTTAAGAATCAATGTTTCAGTTCAGTACCAGAAAGGAGGCTGCTCTCAGCAGGTCAGATGATGCTCTGTGCCTCAATTGCTCCTAATACCTGAGCACTCTTGTTCAAAGCTTACCTCTGCTCTCCTCTGCAGCCAGCAGCAATTGAATATAATGAGACTTAAAGTGCTTTCCTGCATAAGGGGCACTACTCTGATCTTGGCTCTAAGGAGTCCAGCTGAGGATTATAGCTGAGGAATATAACCCTTTTCCCAGATCCCCAGTCATTTTCCATCTACCTGTGGGGAAATTCTGTTCACTTTTCCCCATGCTTCTGTATCTCTAGGTTCTTGCAACCATTTCATGTGCTACCTCAACTCCCTTTTATTTCTTACCATACACTTCCCTCTGAGTTCTGTAACAATACAGAAAGACCTCAGAATGTCTGGTGTAAAAACCTCCCTGCTTCAAAAAAAAAAAATGTTTACTCTAAAAGCAAACAAAAAAACACCCAATCCTGCATAATCAAAGAGCAACTCTGTGAGCCAGGGATCCACTTGAACAGATGGCTGAATGTAACCCCTGGGTAACTCAGTTTAATCTCCTCACTTGTTTACTGAACAAAGTCAGAGGGGGACATCCTCAAAGTTGGATCTATGGAGCCAGCAGAAAAAGCAGGAATAGGAAGAAGCACTGGAGGAGATCTAGTGACTCATGTTAATGTGTTGAAGTAACTGAAGAAACATACACACAAAATGTTGCCATTAGCAGGACACAAGGTTCTATGTTGTACCAAACCGCTTATCTGTATCAACAAACAGTAGCCCTACTAACCCAGTTAGATATAGCCTTGCAGCAGGAGCTCATGTTGAACTACCCACGAGGCTACACAAGCCTACAGGCTATCATTGCCTGGTGTACAAATCCACCTACTACTGCTTCTGTTCTGCAAGTTGTCTGCAAGAATTCACGTAATCTTAAAGTAGTATGTGTACATTTTGATGTGTAGTCTAGAGAGGAAAAAATCCCAAACCAACCAAAAAACACACCTCCTTTAAAGCCTACCAAGGCTATCACTTCGAGATGAACAGTACCATCGTTGTACATCTCGTTCACTCCCTTTCTCTTTTAGGGAAACAACGACTATATCCAGCCAAGGCTCTCACCCCTCTTCTATTGAAGAAATTAAAGTGTTAACAGAAGGCCAAAGTATTTTACCAAAAAAATCCCCAACTTTTGGCAGAGAGAGTTATTATTTATAATGACATAAACCAGCACGTAAACACAGTGTCTACTCATCATTCTGTGGTGCTCAAAATGGTTTGAAAACATTGGTCAGAGCTTCACCAGGGTGAACAAAGATCACTGGTCCCATGTTATCAGGTGTTCAAGTATGAAGACATGCACATTAAGAAGTCTACAGCAGAAGCGGAGAACTTAATCCATGAACTTCAACACAAACCCTGCTTTCTTTCTTGATACCAAAGGATTTCATTAAGCTCCCTTGAACAAGAAAAAAAACTCTATTGTACTTCCAATACATGCTCAGCATCTGGAGGAAGGATTTGATAGGTCTTACGGGTTCCTGCACGAGGAAGCTTTCCATTGTGGGAGCTATTGTGCTTTTTCCAAAGTTGGAACTCACTAAGTTTAAACTGTCAATTGTACTTCACAAGAATTAGTTGAATTATGGTTTGGGGTTTTTTTGCACAGACACATGAGTTTTCATGTTAATTGGCCCCAAATTACCGCAAATTCTGAAGATTACAGGAAGAGTTATAACTGGATGGAATTTGTAGCTCATAGCAATACACAATGCCAAAAAAACCTCCTGGGAATAGAGGATTATCCAGTCTAAAAAACCTTCTCCTTACAAGAAGGCATGTTCTGAATAACATACAGTAAGAAGTACTGCTGTTTGAGGCGTTGATTTGAAAAAGCATTCTCACTTTTTCCCTTCTCAGCTATAAAATAGAATAGCTCCTAGGATCTATCACAGAATCTACAATAGATGGAGCACAGGGTAGCTTTTGTCTCCTATAAATCTCTTTCCTGCTCCCAAGCACACCTTATCACATTCCTGGGGCCAAGCTGCGAGGGCAATAGTAGAATTATTGCACCAACTAATAAATCCCTTTCCAAGACAACTGAAGTGTACAGCACAAGAGACTGAATTATTCAGTAATGTGCCTGGCACTGGAGATGCAGAACTGCTGCTTTTCATTAGTGTCAACCTTGTCTGTTGACATAGTTTCTGTATTTATGCATTTCTTGCACTGCAGCACAGAGGTACAAGCCGCATCAACCAGCTGGGTCACATGCAGCATCTTTATTCCCCTGATGTTGGCAAATCCCATCTTTTCTGGGTCATCTCGGGAATCTGAACAACCAAGATAAACTCTAGCCCACAAGCAGCTGGCCCTATTAAATCATACCCTAGCCTAGGTAACTCTGCCCTCTCCAGTCCTATCACTGGAGCAGAATGCCTTGCAATACACAAGACTTCAGACTAAACTGAGGACCTTACAGATCTCAGCATTAACCAGGAAGTTTCTCATCCCTAGACCTGGGCTTATGGAATTATTTGCAACCAAATTTGCTCTAATGTCTATCTGAATCAAAAATCCAAGTCACATGACACATTTTAAACCAGAAAAGAAGTTATGAATACTACAGACTTGCTCGTTGGTCCTCTGCCACTCAAGACTTGCTCAATTTGCACAATACCTTGAATACAGAAATGCAGAAGCGCAAGGCAGGTTTCTAGCCATAGAGGGAATGTAAGCACACACATAGAGAAATACACACACACTCATCAACTATTTACACTGCTGGTGTTTTGCAGACTAAACTGTGGCAAGTCCTGCTCTTGGTTTACCTACTACTCTATCTTTTAGCAATGACAATTTAATCTTTCTTAATTTCTTAACCCCAAAAACTCAATAAAGCTCTATTCATTTGCAACCAAATATGACCATTTGCATTCAGTACTTGTGACATTATTGGTTAGAAGAAGTAGAAAGCTATAATTGATTTCTTCCCAATATGGCAGACTGAGGCCAATTAAAAGAACAGTATATATGGCTCAGTTGGAAGATCCGTGCTTTTTTATTACCATTCTCTATTTGAAAACATACTTCCTTTTACACATCAGAGCATTGTATTTCTTGTAATCTAGAAAAACATAACTATACCAGACTTACTCTAGAAACCAGGCAGACAGTGGATCTCTCTTGAGGTCAGATACTTCTGCTGTATTTCACCTTGATCAAGCAGCACATTTTATGACCCTATTATGATTTACTTGTAGCCAGTAAGAAAATGTAAAGCTCCTGCGTCTACACAATGCTTTGCTAGAACTTTGGCTTCTATATGGGTGGGGAAGAGAGTGAAAACAATTTAATTTGATTCCAGAAAAAAAAAAAATGAGAAGTAAAAGGCTTTAAAATTTTCTTTTCTTGAGGGAGAAGATGAGCAGATCCTGAACAGCTAGAGATCTGGCAGAGTTATTCTGTTTAGTCTTCCACTGACTCTGGTACCATCACAATCAACTCAGCTGCACTGACCAAATTAATCTGGTTAACTCAACTCTGACAGCCCAGCTGGAGCAAAGGAACTTTGGAAGGCAAACTTGCACCATCTGTGGTCTACACCATTAAGGTGAGTCCTTGGCAGTTTAGGGCACAATCTCTCCTAGGACATTCTCAGCTATTAACCCAGTGTGCACAGAATGAGCACAAGCAATACAATTATACAAAACTGCAATCAAACAGGAAGAATTGCAGTCCAGAGATGATAAAGCAATTAATCCACAGACACCAGTGATCACAAGCAAGCAAGAAAACACCACAGTATTTACCACCAATGGTATATAAATGAAATTTATTTAAAAATAAAGAGTTTATATTAGTCATAGAACAGAAAAAGAAAAGGCAGCTGCAGCATAAATTGGGCAGTCTTATTCAGCCAGAAACCCCACTATCACTATCTTCCAGACCCCAATCTCTCCTGCTCCTCCCCTGCTGTTTCATATCCCCAATTGCCAATGAACCTCATTAGTCTTCCTGCATGAAGCACCTGCTAATCCACCCATCCTTGTTAGCACATTGAAAAGCATCTGGTGGTCTAGTGAGAGGAAGTTAAAGTCTTTAACTCCATCCCTGCCAGACCCACACACCACCATGCATTCAGGTTATAAACATTATCATTTGAACTCAGCTTGTCAGAGTATACTGTCTCAGGTACCAACACAAAATCATATATATGCATGATCACACTGTTCAGTGCTACCTGAACCTGGAGCAGTCTATAACCAGCACTTGAATGCCTTTCATAGAGCCTCAAGAGATGGAAACAATTGCTTTATAGAGATGGAAAATACAAATGCAGGGAGACTAAAGGCTTTTCCTATACCTGAACATTTGTTTTCCTCAATTTGAAGTGTGAACAATCAACTTGTTCACACTCTCTACAACTTATTCACATACTTCTATGGTCTGCTACCTGCAGTACTTAAGAGAGTATAGAGAATGACACATTTCAGATTATCTGAAGAGCTCAACTAAACAGAACTGACTCCTTACAACAAGCCATCATTGTGACAAATAAAATTTAAACAATGAGGTACAAACATAACTGTGATATACTGGGAGGGGAATACAAATCCAACACATATTTTTTAAAGAATCTTTATCAACAAATGTATGAATAAGTTGGTTTCACATGCCATTTAAAAAATTCATTCACATCATGTCCCAAACTCCAGGTGGAATGAGGATCCCATTAAATTATGGAAATAGTGACTACTCAAGAACCTGCAACCTTCACCAGACAGAACAAGGAACAGAAGGAAAGGTGTGGCCATGTTTTCACAACTACAGAACCAAAAGGGTTACACGGAGCAGCTCTCCCAAGGACATATGGGAAGTTTATGGTGCAGTCAAGAAGTAAACAACATGACAAGCCCCAGTCTGGAAATTTTCTTACAAGGCTCAACTGTGAACATAAAATGATTTGATAAAACCATTTTATCAAGACAGGTTGACAAGAGTTTGATGCTTGGTTGCTTCAATCTTGATTTACTGCACAGAATTTGTGGGAGTGATCTCCAGCATTCAGTAGAGGTTTTAGAATTTACCTGTTGTCATAGAGTTTCTACCTCAAGTCTTCTAGCAGCTTCTACATAACTTTGTGACAGTACACAAGGCAACATACACGTAGTTCAAAGCAATTTCAACCACTCAACACAAAAAGGAAGGTACTGTATTCCTGTGGTGAACACTACAGGAGCAAATCTATTTGATAGCTGATTGTAGTTACTGCTTATTTTCATTCTCTTATTACTGTCTGACTAGCTTTTCCCACTAGCAACACCTTGTCTCCTAGTGACTTCAACACCCACCTATTCATATGGGGTTTTGTATTTCTGGGGAGGGGGATTTGGGGAAGAGGAGTTTGGTTTTTTCATATCATGTTTTCTACATAGGGTAAGAGGGAAAAAAAATGAAACCAGTAGTGACAGTAGACTCCTGGAGGATATCAGAAAGCATCATTCTCTTTACTGTGCCATAAGTGAACAAGTTACACCAAATTATACTTAATATCTTCTCCTCTCAGGGTCACAAAATACTCAACAAGTATTCAAACAGTAAGACAGCCAACACTACTTTGATAAAGAAGGTGAAATATATAAAGAGTCATTTACATGCAGACAATTTTAGTATCTCTTCCAGTTGGCATGTGAAGTTTGTGGGAGTTTATTAATATTTTTGGGGGGGAGGGGGGGAACCTCTGAAAAACAAGCACAGCCTTGAAAAGTTTCCACATAAGGGAGCAAAAATTTGCCTTATTTGAAGAGACACATGGGATGTTGGGGTCTGAATTCTAAACTACACCCATGTGCTTATCTGCTGTGGAGCAAACTGAGCTCATTGTTGAAAAGTAAAAAAAACAAGTTTTTTTAATTGTCTTCATATTTGCATCAAATGAATAGTGACACTAAAAAGCACTTGCATTTTCCTGGGACTCCAGGCATCAGTAATTATGTTTTCCTGTCAGTATAAGAGCTTGGAAAGTTTGTAAATAGTCATATAAAAATGAAAACAGTATTTTTAGGAACTTCTCACTGAAATACCAAGCTTTTTAACAGCTTTTAAACACACTTTCCTTCTAATGTTTATAGCCCAGCACCACAGACTTTAGTAGTTTACAATCCAAAAATGTTTCCATTTTGCAAATACACGTAACAACATCAATTGCATGCAATGAAGAGTAACAGAGTGGAAATCTCTGCTGAAATATATACAACACTCAGTAGCCCCTCACTGATATTACAAAGTATCAATCTAAGTATCAATCACGTTTATAATAGTTTTTAAACTTGGTCATTGCTATGTTTGGAGAAGAGCTACTAAGAAAATCCCCAGTGTATCAGCTTTGTTAGAAAGGGTATGATTTCATCACTGGGCAAACGAGCCTTCCACTATGTTATTTCACATTGTCAACTTATCTATCTCTTTGTAGAGTAAAAACAACCTAAACTTGACTAGCATAGTGAAATGAACTTTACCAGCTGACCATGCTTCTCTGTACCTAAAAATAAACCCCAAGGGCTTTTGCTGATAGGCCATCTTGGCCTTTATCACAATGACCACCACAGAGAGCCATCCTCTTTCTCCTTCTAACATTAAAAGGTCTACTGAGCTCCAAATTACAGTAATAATTTTCATTTACCAAACATCTATACACAGAGTACACATCTCATAGCCTTAGAACACAATGACTTGATTACACAGTTCACATAGCAAAATTCACTTGAGAATCAACCAGCCATATTAAAGAATCAAACCCAATTTACATGCATTTCTAGTCATGCTTGAATAGCCACCATGTTAGCATGAAATTCGCTTCTCAATTCCAACAAACTGACCACCACCAAGTTAATAATGCACAACTTACCCCCTTCTCTTCTGTCACCTTGAACACAAGTGGTGTCCAGTTGGAGCCATTGCCATGGGTTCACATGGAGCTGCTTTTTGCTCTGTAACGGGGGAAGGAGTTGCAGCACTGGTCCCAGCAAGCAGTTCTGGAAAATTCCTCTAGCTCAGATGTGGATCCACCTCCATCCCAGCTGGGCCCACGTGGTGCCTCTGCCAGCACTACTGCAGAAGGGAAATCTGTAGCAGAAGACGAGGTACAGATGGCTGCAACTGCAAAGATGCCATAGTCAGTGAAGGAGGGAAAGAGGAGGAGCGGCGGACCGGAGACCTCTTCGCAGCCCGCAGTGAGAAGCAGGCTGTGCCTTTGCAACCCACGGATGGCAATGGTGGAGCTCATTGTCACCAGCAGCTCCAGGTGAGTGCGCCCGGGTGGTCACGAAGGTGTGTGGGAGGCGGCAATGGCACAGGCCGTGCTGGAGAGCCTGTGTGCCGCAGAGACCCCCACAGGCGGTGGGGAGGAGCTGCAGCCTCGGCGTGGACGCAGGTCGGATCGGGCCGTGCGAGTGAGAGGTCGGAGCAGGGAGGAGCGGCGAGGAGTCCGCTCGCCTTGAGGCGAGGCAAGCTGCGGGAGCCATCGGGGAAGGACCGAGCCCACCCCCGCTTCGCGCCGCTGAGGGAAGGAGGTAACGAGGTAACGACGCCGGCTTCAGGGCCCGGAAAGAGGGGACGGGTAAGGACAAGGTGATCTGAAAGAGTGGGTTGTGCTCTTCATCAACGTGCTGCTCTGTCATGTTTTCAGTTTGTTATGGTTTTGGTTGATGGCGCGTTAAGTTTATTTCTCCAGTCCTGTGTGTTAATTTCTCGACACATCAAGTCATCTCTTCTGTGTTGCCTGGTGAGGGAGCCCTCCCTGTCCTCAGTCATTTTCCAAAGGCCCCAGAGTCAAGGACTGCATAAGTGGCTCTTTGTGGTCGTTTGTTTCTGGCTAGGCCAAAACCACACCACCATTCACAAGAAGAAAACCACATTGTGCTAAAAGCTTCCATTAAGGTGCAGGTGTAGTATTTGAGACTGCATTACCCATGCAGCTTTCTCACAATGATCCCCAGACCCAGGCTGTTGTTTCTAAAAGTTTTTAGCAGAGGGTTTTATTACCAGTTGTTGCTCAGTGTTCTTTCAAAGTTAAAGCAGCTGAGAAGAATCGCTGCTATGGCACACACATTTTGGTATGAAATGGGTACCGCAGAGACCACCACATCCACCTGCGTGTGGGTACCAAACACACGGTGCTGGCACGATGTGCACAAGTTCACATAGAGGATTCTTTTGTCTCAGACAGAACCCCTCTGGGGCCAAACAATAGACTGGGTCTAAATTTGTGGTTTATTCCTCATCATTGTTCCTGCAATAGCGTACTTTGCAGTGTCTTAATACAAACACACTTCCCATTGACTGCACATTCACATATATACTCTAATATATATATATATTTAAAATCTATTTTAAAAGACTGTTTTGTTCCCAGAGTTCCACTGTGGCACAGATCTCATGGAACATCTCCCAGGCTAGAAGCGTTTGCTTAACTTGAAGTGGACAAGCTGATCTTAATAAAGAATTTCCTTTAGACCTAACAAAGACAGTGAATTAAGCTCCCTCTTCATGTTGCAGCACAAGTGTTTAATGACATCTTCAAAAACTAAGCAGATAAACATGGTGACCCAGATGAAAAACAAACCAACCGACCTGTTTTCAAGCTGTAGTTACAATTTGGTATTAAATGAAAATAAACAGTTGTAGCAGAGTGCAAACTTTGTGCAGCTGCACCGTACACATGCCTCTTGTTTCTCTGGCCAAAGGAAATAGCAGGTTAAAACTGAGACCAGCAATAAAAATGAAGGGTTGCATTCACTCTGTGAAAACTGGGGACACCAGGTCTTCAACCATTTTTGGTTTTTGGTTTCTGCTTTCATAACCCATTTCATTCATGCATCTAGTTCTCCAGCAGTGTCTGCTGGAGTCTCTAATCTCCTAATAAGTCCAAGAAACACCTGCTCAGTGTCTAGAAAATCCTGTTTCAATACCCTTCTCCTGCCTTAAAAGTGTGAAGCATTCCTAGCTATAATTCACCTATCATAGGATTATCTGTAGGCAATTCTCAGAACTACTGCCTGCCTGTACCAGGGAAATAATGCATATTTCACATATTTCAGCAATCCTATCACATGGCACACCAGGATGAAGGGAAAAATATCTCCATGAAAATATTCTAACTGGAGGAAAAAGTTCAGTGAGCTAGGAATCAGAAAGTTTGGAAAACGTATTGTTCCTCTCAAGAGACTCAAAGTCTCGTGTTCTTTCTGGTTTTCTTTCAGGAATAATAGAAAAATATCCTTAATATGCTGTATGTGCTATTCAAATCTAACACCAGCAGCATATAACAAAACATTAAGTTCAAGCACAACAATTTACACATGCCACATTTTCTTACAAGCTTCGTGGTTTCTTTGTCTGCAGCAGCCATATACAAGCAGACCCAAGGAAAGAGTGAAGCCAAACCCATGGTTGCTACTGCTAAGAATTATGAGCTTCATCACTAGTATGGAACAATCTACAGGCCACAAATCATCCCTACACTATTTTTATAGCAAAGGTAAAGTCTATAGTACCACAGCAAGAGAAGAACAAAAGCAGAGGGCACTGTAAAATGCTTTATATTCCTGGAAGGGAAGGAAACAATTTGAAACAGCTTAAAGAATCAGACACAGCAACAATAAATAAACCCTCAATGATGGTTTGCTTCTTGAAATAAGTCCTTGCAGATCCAACCTGGACAGACAGTTCATCTGAATACATAAACTGGTAGAGCAGCCAGGTAGCTCAGCTAGTTAAATACTGCTGGAGTGACCAGCTTTCATCATGCCCCCAGAGTTGTGTCTAATTACAAGCTTCAGGAGCAGGAACAAAACCACTGGAAGACAAACTGCACTTTCTAGAGGAAGCAACACTTTTCTGAACCACAAAGGCAATATTTGTAGAATGCAAATACAATATAAGCAAATACCATCACAAGTCTTCTTCAAACCTACTTATAAAACAAGAGCCTAAAGGACCATACAGCACAATGACTTTACAGAGCTGCTGTCCGTCTCCTAGGATCAACCTGTGGAAAGGACTTCATTGCCAGTATGGGGAAGATCTGGCCATGTGCTCTAACAGGAGCCCACAGACCGTCCTGATAAGTGGAAGTTTTCTTTATGCAAGAAGTACAAGCTGTTAGTTAAAGTGCTGGATCTGCTAAGACATGAAAAGAAATTGATAATATTTAAGAGAATAATGTTAATAAAGTGAGAAAAGTAGAGGAGGAGCATTAATAGCTTTGCTTCTTTGCCATGTCAGTTCTTCAGAGATAAAGTAATTGTCAGCCATCACTGAATGTAAGTTATGTAAGAAGTCTGAATACCAAATTCTTCACAGGAAACCATTCTACTAATAAACAAAATGAAGACAAACAGGCTAATGGCCACATTTCTCAGCCCCACACAATTTTAAGGTGTTTGATGCTAATTTTTAAGTAACAGAACTTATCTGTAAAGATAAAGCCAATCAGTGTCAGGGGAAAAAAATACAGTGTAAGTTTAACTTTAAAATAATGAGCTTTTGAAATCTTTTATTGTTATATCTTTATTTTGCTCTGTTTGTCTTCAACTGAAACAGACATGTATTTTGCCCACACAATACTTAGTTTGCTGAAGACAACAAAAAATGTGATTAGTATTTTTCCAAAATGAAACATGTTTATTTGGGTTGGCAGCAGGGAGATCTTTTTTTTTCCGAGTCGCATCCGTGCCCTGCCACCTGTGGTAAGAAGCTTGTTTTGCAACAGAACAGTGCTAAATTGTGGATGAGCACTGGAAAATTTAATTAAAACTCACTTCAAAACCGACACATCCTGTAAGCATCTCAGGAAATCTATAGGTTCATCATTAAATTCATTAGCGAGTTTATAAAGTCCAAAACCAAAGAAATCTGTTCAAATATGCATGAACACACACACACAAAAAGCAACCACCCCCTGTAATGCAAATTCTCCTGGACCTCGTGCATTGTGGCAAGGCCCCTGGAGTAAGGCAAACACGAACCACCATCTGTTATTTTTGTCTGCAAAGCAGCGACTTCCCCCCTGATGAATCTTTGATAGCAGCCAAGCAATGGCAGCGACTGCTGTGGCAGGAACTGACAGCCAGCAGACCCAGCCTCCATTTCTCTTTTCACTCATCCTGCATGTTAAATGGCTGCTTCGAACCCAGGAGTAGCTCTTTACATATTAAAAACCAAATATGCCTTTTCTGGGCTTTCATTTAAATTACAGCAAATGAAGGGAAGTGTCAGGGAGCAAGTGAAGGGAAAAAAGAAAGAGAAAGAGTCAGAGAATGAAGAACCCCTCAGGGAGCATTCATGGTGCCAAAGAGATACTCATTTTCAAGCACCATCTGTCCAAGTAGCTCTTGAGCTTTTTCTTTCTTTCTCTATCTTAATACCCTCCCCCAGGTTTTACCATCCCACTTGCTATACCAAGTGGCAAAAATCTCTAGAGCTCACAGCAAAACCACTTGGCCTTCCATCACTAAAGTGGCAAAAGTATTACTTCAGGCAGATTGAACTATGATGAAGGTCAACATTAGGCTGCAATTAGGTGTGGCTTGGGTGCAGGAGACACTTTCCCTGCAATTGACTTGTAGCTTCTTTTAGCACTGCTAGAGTACAAGTTTCAAGACAGCAAACACATTTGAGATTTGCTCCAAAAACCTACTAGCACAGTTGCAAAATGGAGAAAATCAAGTTAGATTGTTCTGCACCATTGTAACATCAACTTCTTTCCCCATTTTATTTAAATCTATACCTTATCTGACTTTTCACTCACAGCAATTTAACAGCATAAACAAGAGCATGTTTTGTAACTTACAGGCAAGTAATATTCACAGCAGGAGTTTGTGTAGAAAGTTAGAGTGGGACACAAATATTTAGATTAATGACTTACTAGTATTTATATACCATATGTAAATCTTCTCTGGAAACTACATGGAGAATGTAATAATCCTGAGAGGTTGCAAGTTGTTGGCCCTGAGGAACAACATACTTATGGGCAGTGATGAGGATAGTAAGTCCAGCACAGTTCTAAACCAGGAAATCCAGTATTGCCAGAAGGACTAGCTGTGAAAAACAGAGTATGTTCTGCCAAAAATTCTGGGCCTTTTCCACCTGATTTCTTCAGTCTTTGGTCACCTCCTGGACCTTTTGTAATGTTTATGGCAGCAGAGCAGAAATAGGGACAGACAGAACCATCTGTGGATAACCAGTAAACAGGCAACTAAAGTGTCTTCCATCAAAATTTAGGACATAGACCAATTCTGGAATTGAATTCTTGTCCTTCCTAAGTGTCCTTCCCAGGCAACAACTTCCCCACAAAACTACAGTCAACTTTTCTTTCACAAGGATTATTAACACAATTGGGGTTGACAAGGGATTCTTCTGTGGGCTGCCAGTAGTTTGGGTCAAAGGTATGTGTATGTGTATCACAGGTATACGTATGGAGAGGCAAACAAAAGCAGCCATTCTCAGTTACTTTCTTGTTCAGATTCTACTTAGAAACATTGCCAGCAATGCATCAGAGCTAGCATATTTCACTGAAAACGTTCTTATTTGATAAGTGAGCCCCAGATGCATAAAAAGTCTTCCTTGTCAGCTTTAATTGGAAGATCCTACAGTTCAGAACCATAAATCCAGATCAAAATAAAAATCCCCAAGACCAGTTTTAAAAGCACCATTGTGGGTCAGTTTGTCAGCTTACATTTCAATGTAAGATGCACCCTTTTTTTTTTGCAATTTTATTATGAAATATTGGAACCAGAAAGCTTATGTTTACCTGTAAAGTTCAGACTTTCGGCTTTTTTTTAATCAAGTCTTTCTGCAGAAAAAAATACCCAAGCATAAATTCAATCATAAGCTAAAGCCACAACAGTTAGTAGAAGTAAGCATCAAACCTGACCTTTCAGAGGCAAGAGTGAACTTCAACTACCAACTGTTTTGTCATTTCTTATTTAACCAATTCATTTTCTCAGATATTACAGACTTCTGACCCTTTAGCAATATTACTATCTTTTTCATAAAGGATTTATTCTTCCTGAAGTGTTGTTGTATACAACAAATACAAGATATGAGACAACTATCTACGTTGCCCTACTATTCACCTTATAATTTTCTTTGTTCTGTGAACCAGAACAACTTGTGGGAATATATCAGGTCAGCAAGATGCTGAACAAGATGCTTAAAGCTCTGGGTGTTTCAGTATTAGAACAATCTTGCTAGCTTCAGTGAGGTCATTGAAGTCCATGGAGATGTGCATACACATACCCAAATATCTAAATGGTGGGTGTCAGGAGGTTGGGGCATCCCTTTTTCTGTTGCATCTAGTGATGGGACAAGGGCTAATGGAAAGAATCTGGAACACAAAAAGTTCCATTTAAACATAAGGAAAAACTATTTTGCTGTTGAGGTGAGGGAGCCCTGGCACAGGCTGCCCAGAGAGGGTGTGGAGGCTCCTTCTTGGGAGGTCTTCAAAACCCACCTGGACATGTTCCTGTGTGACCTGATCTAGGCTGAGCTGCTTTAGCAGGGAGGTTGGACTAGATGATCTCTAAGGTCCTTTCCAACCCTACTATTCTGTGATTCGGTGATACACTACATTGAGGCCCACACATGATTCCCAAAACACTGCCAGATTCATATACAACTTAGCTCTAGAGACAATCAGGAGAACTGATGAACATTATTAATTCCAAAGCAAATGTTTCTAACAAAAATGAAGTTAAAAATATAGTAAGCTGCTTTTCCTTGTAGCATTCTGCTTGCCCAGTTAGGAGCTTGATGCATTTTTGGGAAGTAATTACAATAAGTAACTCCATCATTTAAGTGTAACAAAATACTGTGAAGGTCTATTTTGGAAATCTAAGACTATGCTCACTATTTCTGTTCTCCCCAACCCCCCCTCAAGTCTCTGCTGACTTTATCAAGCCTTGGAACAAGCTGTCCAGACAAGTGGTATAGTCATCACTCTTGAAGGTGTTTGGTGCTGAGGGACCTGGTTTAGTGGTGGATGTGGCAGCTTTTGTTTACGATTGAACTCTGTAATTCTAAAGGTCTTTTCCAAGCAAAATTACTCAAGATTTACAAGACATTATTTATGTCTGCCAGTAATTCAGAGAAATTACAAACACATTTTTATACCTGTATTGTATCAGGTTTTGCAAGCATTCTTAGATCAAAAAGATCTTGAGCAGTATATTTTGCTTGTCTTCACAATACGTCACGTGAATCAGGAAACCTTGCAGCTTGTGTGGTTTTGCAAATGTAAATGTTTGTACTGCATCAAACCCTGTAAGTGAGAGCATTTGTTTAAAACAGGAGTGCAGTTTGGTGTGCTTTACCTCTTCACTCCTATTCAATCATTTTTTTTTCCTCCAAAGGTACACATGTTGTGGCATAAGGAGCAAACTGTTGACAGATGGCATTAAAACACCACGGTCCTATAATTGAGGCTTATAGTCATACATCCCTGCCAGTTTGGAATCTAATTGCCAATAAAACAATACTGTCATATTTTCACGTCCAATACTATCATATTTTGCTGAAGTAACACTCGAATCCACTAGTAAATTCTATTCTCCCAGAGCAAAATGTTTATTTTCCATTCCATTCTGACACGGGGCTATAAATCCACGTACAGTAGTTGGTTTTGAATGAGAACTTACCTCTCATCCCCAAAGTGCTCCCATAGAGTTACTGCCAGTATGAAAATGAAAAGATTTGTGTATTTGGTTGCAGCAGTTGTGTATTGTTCATCTCTTCTTAAAAATGCCAAATCATACAACTGACAGTAAACTTTGGTTTTTTAAGATTCAAGTGAACCAGGAGTAAAATATGCCAGCTTTGCTGTGCTAGTTATGCCTGCAGTCCACAAATTCAGGTGACTGGAACAGTCAAGTTGCTTCTAATTTCACAGACAGCAATCATAAGAAACTGAAGTAGAGGAAATGGGATGCTAATTCATATTCTACTTGTGGCTGCTTTTAACTGGAGTTACACCTATATGAAAGGTAAAACCAACAAGTCCTGAGCTTGCAATCTGACCTCAGCCATAACAGAAGCTTGCCCTCAAAAACCCACGGGACAAAACCTTGCTTGATGCATTGGTGAGCTCTCAGATCCAAAGATGAGCAGAGCATGTCTGTGAGGTGTTGCACAGAATGGTAATTGATGGGCAAAGCAGACAAAGCTAACAGCTCTTCTGAGGCTAAGGCAACCCAGGACACCTAAAAACCTGGTTAGCAGTTATTCAGCTGAATCTAATCCTGACAATGGTAATTAGAAAAGTCACAGAAGAAAGAAGTAAAAATCAAAGATGACCAAAGGCCTTGTACTTGAATGATACTGAAGGTAGTGACAGATATGCCTTGAAAACCTGACATACTCACTCAGAAGACATATTGCTGGATTCGGTTATTTCCCAAAGGGAAGGTCAAAAAGAAATTACAAGGAAAGACTAATGACAGTTTGAAGGAGGGAGGAAGCTTCAGGATGTCAAATAGAAGGTAACAGAGCAAGAAGGCCAACTGACAGTGGCATCAAAGACTATTAGACAAAAGTCTTAGTCAAGTTTAGAAAAACTGAAGAATAGAATACCTATATCTCAATTTCTTCTCCTCTTTGAATGCATGGCCAAATGCATATGTAAGGAAGCAAGCATAAAGGTGCTTGAGGAAAGTGGTATTCCTAACAAAAGAGAAAAAAGGGGGGGGGAAAGCCAAGACAGACATTTATAAAACTAAAATATAACACTCTTCTGCCTTGTACAGTATTTCCACATCCCCCCCATACCAAACCCAAACATTTCAGGTACACCTAACATACAAAATAATAGGATGTGTTCTCAGGTTTCATGCAATAGCAAACCATGACCTTGCAATGTAAGTTCTGCTGATTCACCCACGTGCTGGAGCTCCCAAGTATTACTAACTTCAAGAAACTAAAAAAGTTATTCAAAGTGTCTCTGACAAATAATGTCAGAGAGACGTAAGTCAGAATATCTAGTGTAAGACTTGTGTGTTCTAAGAAGTCTAGACAATAACAAACTTAATCACAGGACTGTTTTATCAACAGTATCTAAGATGGGATTTCAGTTTTGAGCACTTTAGGTGGGGCAGTTTAGTTAAACAGCCTTTCACAGGTCTTAGTTTGAATTGTCCTATTTATGTGAAAAAGTAAGAAACCTCATCTGTTTAGTCTGTCAACATAAATTCTTTTGTCATCATTTTAGTATACAGGAAACAGCACAGTTAATTTAGGTGGCTTAGCATAGTTAATTTCCTAAGCAAGGGAACTGCTTGGATTTCAACAGCACACTGCAAAAGCTGAATGGTGGCAAGACAGGAGCACCTTATTTCACATCAGTTCTACAGGCAGTACTTCAGCTCAGCCAGAAAAAAACAATATCAAATATTCCAAGTCATAACAAAGACTTGGGAAACTTTGTCCTCAACATCTGTATAGGTACTGACCTATAATTAAGCCCCAATTACCATAAAAAGGGCTGTGACTGATTTTTTTCAGTAAAGCATGTGAATAAAGGGAGTTGAGGTTCTGCTTCCCATATAGCCTCATGTGTCGTTTGAAAGCAAGTTCCCTGCAACTTCTCACTATGAGCATACCTGCAACAGTTCAAAGATGATTATAACTCTTAGCCAGGAAATTTAGTTAAGTCCTTGTGTGTGGATCACCCATAGCTTGGAATCAAAAATCCTAGTTTATGTAAAATAGAAGCCTCATAATCCAAATCAGTATTTTTATCTTCAAATCTGTGCTTTCCCAGCTTAGTTGACACAGCATTCTTGATTCAAAAAGGGTTTCACTCCCTTCTCCATCCACAAAACCCTAAAGAGTTATTCTGATAATAGTTAATTAATCTGCTATTCCTAAATTCCTGTGATCCCATCCTGTCCCTCCCCACCCTACTTAAAACACAAAGGTCTTACTAGCAAGACCTTCAGTGGGCTACACCAAGTGTTGTCTCTGTTAAGACCAATCTGACTTACTGAGGCAAAGGTATCGCTTGAACTGGATACAACTATTGTACACCTAAATCATGACTCCTGATACTTTCTGTTTGGCCTCTGTCATCTTCCCTGAGACCATTTTTATCCTGGTAATAAAAGTGTTGCAATTTCATTTATTTCCAGCCTGAAGTTTTGGGTTTTTTTAATGAGTAAAATACCATTAATTTGTTTAGTGTAACAAGAACAGCAAAATAGATTCTCCACTGGAGTATTTACTTTTCATTTAAAGTTTCCATTGCTGATGCAGATGTAAAGTTATTGAACTTGGAAAATTATAAAGATCTGAAAGAAAAGTTTGTAAAGTAGATATTGTTCCAATCAATAATATTCATCCAGACTGCTACATGTTGAAATGTAGTGTGGGCAGCTGCCCCTTTCAACATACACTATCCTGCTTCAGCACAGGTAAATGTCACAGCAAAAGGTATTTGTCTTTCTAGACTAAGTTCCTTCACAACCCTACCATCAAGAAAAGCCATCTTTCAAAGCTTGATATGATGCTGCTTCTAAATACAAGAAAACCTCCACTTTTTGTGGTGATCTTAATGACTAGGAAAACTGTTTCAAGAGCCTCAAAAAATTAGGTCACATCTTGTTAACATCAAGAATACAGTACTTGCCCTTTCTTTCAGAAATCATTATATAGCCATCATTTACTGTGGCAGGAGTCATTTCTGTTGCAACTTGCCTAAAGGTTAGGCAGACTCTTTGGGTAAAGCTGTGCACTTATTGCATAACAGCTCATTTCCCCTCTTCTCATCTGGCATCTTTTTAAAAAATGCATCTGGCTGCATTTTTGCCATGTTGACATAAACCAGCCTGAAGGAATCATTTTTAATCAAACTTATAGGTTCTCTGTGAAAGGATGCTGCTTTCCTCACCAGCATTCTCACTTGATTATTGAAAACTAGTGAACAAAGTGCTACCTTGAACATGGTCGTCGTTGCACAGTTCTAAGACCATGTGATTTCAGGGAAATACATTCACAAGGCAGAAAATGCTTGTAAGCAATGCATGTGGAAAAATGAAAGCATATTCTAAAATTCAGTCCAAGACACTAACATGTGTGACCAATGACCTCAAAGAAGACCTACCATTGAAGCCTCCTCTGTTTTCCTATTTACCAAAGGGGAGTTTTTAAGCTCTCATCAAGTTTTCTTACATGGTTTTTGCCTCATGTAAAACTTTATCAGTAGATACCTAGTAACCACTAGCCTAGAAAAAAAACAGATTTCAGTTGAATGATATTCCAAACCTGGCAAAATTTCTACTGGGTTCAGTGAAGCAGAAGTAAGTACCAACTCTTCTGACTTTACTTGCAGTGGATTTCACCATGGTTCTGCTTTTTACTGCAAGAAGGATCAATCTGTATGTGATTTAGTGTGTAGTTTATGCTGCACTTGATTTTGCAGTTTGGCTCTCACTGTCATGGTGGAGTTGGGATATCACAACCAGTAGTGTCTAGACATTGGTGTAACCCATTTTGCAGTGTGCAGGAAGATTTAGAATGATTTCATTGTCAGGCAGGTTCCTCCTTTGTGCACAAGTGCCACCTTGTTAAAGGAACAGGCTGCCAGGACAAACAGCCAGGTCACTATCAGTGGGTGTCACTGAAGACTGTGGCAGCAAGAAATGAATGCAAATGAGGAGAGATGTGCAAAAATTAAGAGAATCAGGTAGTCCTGCAGCCACCACATGATCTCCTGCAGCTCTTACTATTAATTGTCATTCAACTCCCCATAGCATTCTGAAACCTAGATGATCAGATAATAAGAGGTTGAGTGGTATGCATAACATCAAGCTTATTAAATCTGTTTACTGGTAATTCTTTCAGGTTCCCAAGAATATCATGTAATTTTCAAGGTTTATTTCAAACAGATTTTATGTAATGTATTATTGACAACATCCTCATGGACTATTTCTACAATGTCATCCAGGATAATTATTTCACAACAGATTTTCAGAGTCCCTGATTCCTGTTGGGATTCGCTTTTGCATAAATTACAGAGCAGAATATTTAATCAGCATCCCCATTAGAAGCCTATGGCTTATTTTGAAGAATAAGGAATGAGAGAATGGCAATATTTTGTGAGGGACAAGGAGATGGAGAGGAGTATTTGTGTGACTGCAGCATGCATATTTTTGTCAGTAATGTTTTCTCAAGTACAGCAAAGTGAAATGCTGTCCTGCAGCATCTTTGCCTTTTTTAGAAAGAAACCCTGGCATTAATCTTTTTACCCCTTTAAATTAAATATTCATATTAACAAATCACATAATATGGGGTTAAAAACAATTCACATGTAAACCACATTCTCCTTAAGGTTGTTCCAAAAAATGAGTTAGCCCCTCTTTAATAATGCCAAAACAATAATAAACCTAAGAATTGTGACTACAGAAACTTTATATGTATTTTTAATGCTATACACACAGCAGAAATAAAGTCTAGGCAACTGATGGACTCCTAAACATGACAAATCCTTATGCCTCAAAACATTTGTATGTCTTTATATAACACATTCTATAGCCAGAGCATCAGAAGAGTGTACTGTGCTCACTGTTTACAGAAGTGAATTAAGGAGGCAGACAAATGCAGGCCTGTGATTTGACAAGATGGCAAGAATAAATAACCCATCTGAATTAATTTTTCTAACAGATTGCAAGTTGCCCACTGACATTTAAAAAATTAAACTAAACCTTTCTGACTGCTGGCAATTGAGGTTTCCCCAAGTAAGGGCCAAACAAAGCATTTACCTTTATCTGTAAGGTTTATGTAAACATACAGTTATTTTGTTAGAGCAAGGTCTGGCCACCAGAACATGCCGAGGAGTGAGGGAAAGGAGCAATGTCACCATTGCCTGGTATGAACCAGCATCAGCATTCTTGTATGTTTAGCCTCTGTCAGAGAGGCGAAGTGTGCTGCTGCTGCTGCAGAGGAACAGGCCCAAGTACAGTGTGAACCTAAAAATAAAGAAACCACTTGAAGAGCAGATGGGGTTGTGATTCCACCCACCATCATGACAAGCAGTGGCAGACACAACAGGCAGCACCAAAAAGGTCATATCTCACTTTCCAAGCTCAAACTGCACCCAAGCTTCTCCAACAACTATAATGCACAGGGAGTGGTAATTTTGATGGGCAGAGCTTAAGCTGTCAGTGTTTAAAGAGTCAATGAGAGCTGAATGCCAGATTACCTTTGTGACCTTTTATCAAGTGAGAGTTCAGATGCAAGTGCTCGGGGGGGTGCTGTACTCCTTGATGGTCCCATGTAGTAACCAATGAAAAAGATAAAGTTTTGTGCATAACCCAAATGTATTTCTGTTTGTGGAGAGAATACTAAGAGCACAAGGTTCATGGCTGTGTGAAACTCTACATCCTCCATACCATTCCCCACCAGTATAGCTTATGTGTATTCATAGTATCAGTTCTGTGCAGTGAAGACTAAGACCTGGTCAAATGCAATGATCTTACTTCAGATATGTAAATAGTCATGCAAATAAGGAAGCTATTGCCTGATAATCATAGAATCATAGAATGGTAGGGGTTGGAAGGGACCTTTAGAAATGCCTGATGTTGCTGAAAATCACCAGCTTAAAGCATCCCAGAGATCTCCTTGTCTGCGTGTGTGGTCTCTCCACAGCATACACACATTCTTATTTAATAGATGATTTCTTCTGAGCCAACTGGATCACAGAACTGGCATGACTAAAGCTTGCCATAGCATGCAACCTACACCAGAAAGGAAAATGTGCCAGCAGCCCACTGGCAGTTTACAGTTGCTAGCTAGTGGACATCATCAGGGTTTGGCCTTCACAAGGAGCTTGGAAAAGGCTCGACATCTGTGCCTGGTTTGCCATGGAAAAAACGCTTTCACCACTTGGCCATTGTGCCCCTCTAACATCTTACAATTAGAAAAGTCAAAAGTAAGTAAAATCTTTCTTTCTTCCTTGGATATACATGTGCTGAATCAAATGCACTTACAAACTGTTACAGTTACAAGACATTGGAGCCTGAGGCTGTTGCATGCAGTTGTTCATTCTGCATGTACCCAGGTGCTAGACCCTTATCATACCCTTTTCCTTAAAAGACAGATATAAGCTGACAGTGGATATATACCCAAGTGCCCACAGAAGACAAAGTATCCTACCACTCTGAGGTAGTCATATCATTTGCACTTTTACTTGACATTCAGTACAGGGGGTTTTTTTAAGTCAGTGTGTCCTGACAGCATCTAACACTTCTGTTTTTTCAGAAAGGCTTTGTATAGGGCCTTGTGGTAGAAAATGCAGTAAATTCATTGGGACATATAAATTTGGAGTTTGTTGGGTTTTTTAAAGCTTAACTTTTGAAGTAATTCCACAGCAAGACATTCATTTCCTCACTGTATGCAGACTCAACTAAAGCAGTGAATCCCAGTCATTCGCTCACATTAAAGATAAAATTCAATTAGCAAGAAAAAAAGCTTCAGGAGTGCGTTCTTCTGATGCTTCTGTCTCCTTCCTAAAATAGTTTTAGTTCAGGGGGAGGGGGATTTATAATGAAAGTCACCTAGACAATTAAGTGGAAAAAAGGTTAGAACTTTCTACCATACAAGAAACTAGGACCCAAGGAGCCTCAGCAATGGAGTGTCAGCAATAGCAACAGCTATGAACCTACCTAGCACCACAGCTCATGATCTGGCCCACAAAATAAGACCATCTTTAAATCCTCTAGTGGGTATAAATAGAAGCAGCTCCAGCTTGAGAAAGAAGTGATAAAAATGAGGCTGGCCTCTCCTCCCCTTCACTACTTAGCTTGGTACCAAAGCGTATCGTTTTGTGCAGTCCATTGGAAAAGATCAAGACCACTGTGCTTCACTACTTGGAAATTATTAGAAAATCTCATTAAAAAGCCTTTAAAAAAGACATTTTTATTGAGGTAATAATATGGACACTGCCTGGAAAACTCCAATAACATATATTTTCCCATGTGCACACACTAAAATTACTTTGGTAGACACGAAGCATTGGAAGCAGTTGGTTATCACAGCACAAAGGGCTCTGCGATCCTCTTGCTTGTGTCCTACACAGGATGGCAGAGCAGCCAAGTGGCAGGAACAGAGAACCACGTGGAGTCCAACAGCACTATGAGGGATTTCTCTGCCACACCTCACAGCAATCCTGCAGCAGCTGAGCGAGGCAGAGCCAGGGGACAGCAGAGGAGCCCAAACAGCTGGTTAATGCAGCATCTTTTCCCTCCCAGGGCAACAGAGGACATGGTAGAAGAAGCATCATGGTAATAATTTAGTGCTGCAGCTTCAGGCATCGGTATGTCCCGCCTCTGGTACTCAGAGGCCAGGCAGCAGCTGGGAGGCTGGCAGGCACCAGGCAGCTGGTATGAGGCCTGGGGCAAGGAGAAAGGGCCCCACATTATCTACAGCATCTCCTGATCAAATAGAAACCATACATGAAATTGTGAATTATGCCCTTTCTTCCACGACCCAGACAGGGCTTTTCAGGCTGGAAGAATGGCTTCCACAGAACAACAGGCAAGGCCCTGCATCTCAGGGTTTTTGTGAGTGAGCTCACAATTCATACTACAGGCACTAGCTGTATCACTTCCTTTGACCCACGGTCACACAAACACTCAGCAACTGACAGCTGCTCCAAATGCCTCCTTATATAAATTTAAGCACAGACTTAGTGTCAGTGCACAAACAGGAATTATGACCTTAAAACAACAGAAAAATACTGCCTCACAAGCCAGTTCTTTGACATGCAAGAGACCACACAAGGGTCTGCTAACACGTGATGAAGCTCATGATGAACAAATGTCAAGAACACAATGAATTGGAAGTAAACACCAGTGGACAAAAAGCAGTGATCAGTCTTCATTGCTTCTTTCCAAAGAGGCGAGGCTTGGTAAATCAAGGTCTCCTGTACAACTGAGGCTGGCTGGCCTGCGTGTTTCATGTGTATTATTAACAAAGATTAAAGCTCATTATTCCACGTGTTCCCCACCCTGGTGACTAGGGCAATGTTTGCTAAGAGCAGTGCCAGCCAGCTCATCCTGCTATTTAATCAGGAGAAAATAGCTTTTTCAACTATAACTTAGAACAGGCAGAGAGAAAGATCAAACCAGAGACCTACAGAAGACAGACACTGCAGAAGTTCAGTAAGGTGCAGCTGTACATCAATGAACTCAATACTTTCTCCATGAAACAGCAGGCCACCTTGTGGGATGTGAAACATTAACAGTAGCAAAGAGATAGTCTAACATCGCTGGCATTGGAGGGGAAGAGAAAGAGAGCTGCTTCACTGTGGTCTGAAAGAGAATTTGTAAGAATGAGTAGTTCAAATATATTCCAGGAAGTTAAATCAAACAGCTTTACATGAATGTATACAGGTCACTACGGGACCAAAAAAAGACCAAATAACTCAACATTACCACAGCATAAGGGTAAGAAAAAACCCAAACACAGTAATCCTGCAATTCTGGCTGATCTGCTTAAAACATCCCATCTGTCTGCAGTCTTATCACTCTTCTTCGTATAGATCCGTATTTGAAATCAGAAACTGGTTTATCCTCCCAGTGCTTTGAACAGGTTTTAAGTCTGCCCTCCCAGCTGAGCACATGCACCATTCTAGATGGAGCACAGCCTGTGTGTCATGCATTTCACAGTCAATGCTAACAGCTCCTTACACTAGAGCAATTTACACCACTAAGTATTTAGGCAAATAGGGTCGAGGCTTCAGTTCTTGTGTGCTGGAAAAAAAAAGATCAACTCTCTGAAGTGCTGATCTAAAGCCTAATTAAGTCAGTGGAGCTCTCTCCATCCAGTTAAAAGCTGCTTATTGCTTTATTCACCCTTATTACAGCTACCAAACCAAAGTCACACTGGGTCCAGACTTACACCCTCAGGCACAGTTCAGGTGCAGCAGGGCTCCCCAGCACAGAGAGGCCATGGCCTGTGCCACCACTCCAAGGCAGGGAACAGGGCAGCCCCAGCCATCTCCCTGATAATGGGGACAAACTGGTGCCAGTGAGACACAGGCTAGACACAGCTACAGCTACTGTTGCACTGTTCAGCCCACTTAAATGTCCTTAAGCCCAGTCAAGGCTTTCAAAATTACACTCCCTTACTTGAGAACTACCCTACTACACCCAAGTGAAAGCCTCACAAATCCAAGCCTGTCGAAAAAAAAGTTACTTCCCTAGTGGAGAAACCAATGAATTGTTCATTCCCAATGTTAGAAGTGCAAGAATCTTCATTTCGTGGCAGTTTGTTTCATAGTTCTGTTTATACAGAGTAAAATCTTGGGAAACCCTTGGCAAGGGAATATTTCAATTCAGGTCACGGAGAGAAACACGTGATTCATTCAAAGTGACAATAGTAATTGCAAGAGTAAGTTATGTTATAATGTCCACAATGTTAATTACACTTGGATCCTTGCAATTTCATCCCATTTTTATTTCAGATGGATGAGGATCCTTTTTGGATATTCAGGATAACAAACACCACCATAGAAGGGACTGAGTTTGAGTAACAAAAGAAACTCCAAAGAAATTCTTGAGAATTGTGAGGAAAAGAAATGACAAATGTTATTGTTTATGATGGGGAACTTTATGAAAGACAACTCTTACCAGATAGCCCTCAACTGGCCCCAAAAATAACACCTTGGAACAAAACTGTACTCATCAAATCTGTCTTCTGAATGCCTCTGTTTGAATAGAGGCAGACACCTAAAAACCTAAAACAAAAGAAAAATCACTGTTTCCCCCCCACCTTTACACATCCATTAGAGGGTTTTTTAATGCATTTTACAAATCTCTGCTGACTTCTGTTATTCTCTGTAGGGATGGAGCAGTAATACTTCATAGAAGATAATTAGGAAGCCATGCACACAAAAATAGAACGTACGCACGCTTCGATAATTGGGGAGAGAGGAGGTGGAAGAAAGAATTAGTGTTAACAATTTAGAAATAATATGGTATGAAACAAGGTAACATTCCCCCATGAATTACTTAAAATGTAATCTCACGGGTTTTTTTGGTTTGTTTTCTTCAGAGTAAATACCTGTGTATGGAATAAAGCACTGTTTAAAACCAGATCATACACATTTGAGTTTCATCGAGGCAAAAGTTGTTCTGTCAGATACATGAAACCCAAAAGGTAATTTCTACTCCCAACAGCAGATTCTTCAATAGGCCTTTTTGAGTTACCTCTTTGGGTTTTTTTACCTGAAGCACCTGTGTTATATATGACCCCCATTTCCATCACTTGAAAAAGTTTTTACAGTGGAACAGCCTTGGTCAGGGTCTTTTAGCTTAACTGCACATGTGAGTGCACACTGGCATGATTTCCAGTTAGAAAAAAACCCCTTATATCCCATGCCTTTATTCTGGGCTCTGTTCCAGTGTTGGTCCTATAAAGAGGTCAGAAGGCAGTCAGTTCTTCTCCATTTCCTGGAAATCAATAGCTAACTTGATGTCTTCACGCACAGCCTAGCGGAACGTGCAGCTGGCAAATGCAGACTGGTAAGCCCAGTAGCCATACCATGATTGCTGCCTAATTTTCACTGCCATGTAGCAGCCTGCAAGGTCACAACCTGTTTTGGGATTAAAGTTGTCCAGGGGACAGAGTGTTCATTGCTGAGAAAAGGAGTTTGGAAGGATACACCACCTAGGAGACGGAGCAGTGCTCACCAAGGAGGAAATGGAATTATCTACACATGTAGTTTTGCTCCACATCGATTGACAGCCACAAGTATTAGGACTAGGAAGTTGGACAAGGATAATTCACATGTCATCCAGATAAAGGCAACTAAGCAGGTTTGGGCCTTTCAGTATCATCCCTGTCAGAGGGAGTATGATAGATAAATCCAGTAATGCGAGATAACAACAGGGATGCTGGCTTTTCAAACCATGGCCAGCAATAGCGGTGCAAAACCAGTGCTGAATACCAGGCTTAGCCTCTTTTAGGAGAGGAATTCTTACTGCAGCTCTTAAGCCTGAAACCTCAGTGTTCCAAATATACCATTTGCAACAGCATATATACCATTTGCAACAGCATACTTCCTTCTTCATTTGCTTGCTCTGACTTCATTTAACCAGAGAAAACCTTGAAAACAATTTCTCTTTCCAGGTTTCCTTGACACTTGCTTTATTTCCAGCTTGTTGTTGTTTTTAAGCACATAGGAATTCTTGTGGGTTTACCATAGCAAGCTCACAGTTTGAAACTTAGTAGGAAGGCTGAAGGTGATGAAAGGAGGAACATCTTGAAGCAGAGAGGAAAGGATCTAAATTACAACATTGGATCAGGCACCAGCTTTTCCTGGGGCCCTTCACAAGCCACAATCTCTTTCTGTCCCTGCTCCCTATCAGCAAGATCATTAGCTGAATAAATGATAGTTAAAAACCCATTAACAAAAGTCAGATTTACTAGGCTTGATCAATTAAGTTTTCCAAGTGTGAAAAGATTCTAACTCACAAGCCTTAAGGAGGAAGCTCCTTCTGCCAAATGTACTAAGTAATGTATGATCACTGCCTCCCTTTTCCAAACCCTTCTCATTCACTTCTTCAGATGAAGAGGTCTGGGGGAGATAGAGGGATTGGCTTATCCTTTCTGATATTCACAGCTAGGGCTGTCTTTCTGTTTTCCATTTCATTTAATTTTTATTTGTTTCCCCTTTTCTCTCCTGATCTCAAAGTCAGGGCAGTGTAGGAACAGCAAGATGGATCCTGCTATGTAAACACAACTGGATTTCATATTGCTGATTCGGTTCTTTTTCCCAGGGTTCATACCGCGGCTGCGGTGGTTCTGCTGCCTGTAACCATCCAAGCTCAACAGCCCAGTGGGACCAATTATTGCATTTACAGTAAAACATGCAAGGAAATGTATCTCCCTATCTCCATATAGCCAAGTTTACTGAAGGATAACCTACTACATTACACAGATTAATACTCCAGTGAGTAAATTAATCCTCAGAATTTCACTCGCTACTTGTGGCTTATGAATTTTAATTGGCTCTAAACTGCCACCCGAATTTGTGTGAATGTACATTGATGGAGTAGAAGGGATAAGAAATTAGTCTATTAACACTCAGAGCTCAGAGATAACAGAATGTGTTGGGACCATATGAAAAACCTATATATAAATGTTTGCAAAGTAGGATTCCAACTTGTTTTGGAGGTGCATTGTCATAGCTTACACGTAACTGCAGTGGCACTAGATCAGAATGAAAGGCGGTTACAGAAAGTGAAACATTCCCATTTTGCAAAAAGCCAAATCCAGAGCTGAAGGGTAAGCAGTGCTTGTGCTATTTTTGATTGTACTGTTATTGATCACAGCCAATCAATACTACCAGTACAGCAGTAAGAACAGCTTTCTGATATGCTGACACCCTAGTACACCGTACAAGTAGATATTTCAACAATAAAATATAGCAGCTGACTTTCAAAGACATTGGAAGTGCTTAACGATATAGACCTACATCTTTAGGAAATCATACACCTTCAGGAGGTTTTGTCATCAAGACAAAACATTCCCTCCCATGGGTAATTGTTTACAAAGAATCAGTTCATTGGTTGAACACACCAGCAGTGAATCAGGATAGAATTAGTTCCCTGAAGTGCTACGAGGACACTCTAAAATGTCTTGGGGTTTTTTAAAAACCATTTACCATAATATGGTTTGTTAATCCTGGAACACAGCAAAGATTATTTGAATGTCAGTAAGTGTTCTACTACAGTCCAAGACAGCAGGGGCATCCACTATGTATTCCCCATCTTCATGACATACAGCTGCTGTTAGCAAGGCAGAAACTCAGAGACCCGACTTCTCTAAAATCATTAATGTCAGGACTTCTTGAACCCAGTAATGTGAAAGGCCAAGTCTATCTCCTTTCTCCTGCCCAAATGTAAGTAGCTTCCTGAAAGCCAGGAAGCAAAATTGCTACCCAAGGTACACCTCCCATCCTTGCATAGCAGTTATGCCTCTTTTCAGTTAGCCTATGTGGCACACAAAAGTAATTCTAACACCACAATAATCAGTTCCATGTAATACAGATATACCTTCATGTACTGCTACAGGAAACAGTGAAAGGCTGCTTTTTTCATATTTATTTCCGCATCTACAAACATTTCCAGAATGCCTCACAAATTGCTTTAGCTTCCAGTAGTTACTTATTTGGGATGTTCAGAATCATTAGCAGTGATGCTGCTGCACAAAAGAAAAAGGCCCTAAGGCTAAAACAGCCCATTGTGTCTTTTTCTTCTTAATGGTGGGTCACTGAACTACCTCAGCAGGAGCTTCAAGATGAAAATATCCAGTGCATCCCATGCTCAGGATGCTTTTAAGATCAAACATCCAAGTTCTATGAACAGGCTCCTGTGTTCCTTATAGCTCCTAACCATAACTTTGGCTCCTTTCATAATTATATTACATTAAAGAGATGATCCAATATCCATCTTTGGAGATTTCTGATATCTGTTATCATTTGAATAACCTGAGAATAGAAGGCAGCATAAGTTTCTTTGGAGGCAAACTCCTTACAACTAGAAGTACAAATATCTTGTAGTAAACCTTGGGAATGCTTTGGAATTCCCAGCACTTCTTGTAACACTAAGGAATAGAACTGGAAAGGGCATGCAACCACTTAACAGTCACATATGCACCAAGCCATATAGCTCTAGATATGTATCTTCATGTTATGCCCTGCAGCTGTGCATAGTGTTACCAAGTTAAAGCACAACTTAAATGAAATAAAGCTGTGCAGTCTCCAAGTTGTGGGATATACTATATAGAATAAACAGAGGCAGAGGAAAAGGGAAGATGCTTTGTTTGCATACTCCAATTTTAGTTTTCTAGCTAGCTAGAAATACCGATTGAACTAGAGAAAGCCTTTTATAAAGCCACCTTTTGGGTCAAAGCCTAAGGGGCTAATAAGTGAAAGTAATTACAAAAAGAGACCTTAATTATCCAAGTAATGGCATGTTATTTTTCCTTCTGTACATTCTCTTTTGTAAAAGGATAACCTCAAGTTTAGAAGCAAGTCAAACTGTGGGGGTTTTGTTGATTTTTTTTTAACCTAAAAAGAAAGTCAGCCACTGCTTCACTCACACACTTAACTTTTTGCTCTTTTAAGCATTTCTAATAGTGGAATGAAAGTTCCAGCAGTCTTAAACAGAGATCCCAGAATTTTCCTCCCTTTATCGAAGTTCCAAAATTCTTAAGGCTGCTCTCTTGTAATTTCAAGTTAAGCTGATGATCCCCAGAGCATTCAGACATACCTCAGTTAAGAAGCTGCTCTTCTACTTTCTTACTCAGGGGAAATGAGCCTGGGAAGGTTCAGCTACCCATTACCAAATCCTCCTTTCTCTGGGCTTTCAGATTCTGAGCAGCCTTCAGAGCAGGAAGCCTAGGCCCTCAGGCTGGGGGTAGGTAGAAAGCGCCCCTTACCTCACCTGGCTTGCAGCAGCAGCAGCAGCAGGAGCTACATTACACTCCTGACCCTTCTGCACAGCACCCAGGCATCACCTGGCACTCTCCCAGCATCAGTACCTGCAGCAGGGTTTAGATGCAGCCCTTCCTTCAGGTTAGGGCTAATGCTGATCACCCTGTTCAGCCTGCTAGGAGTCCTGTGATAAATTACCTATCATTTTGCTTTTCATTAAATAAATAGGGAGGGGAAAAGATGTGATTGATTTTTTTGTTCTGCTGTTTAAGAAACAGTGTGACCTACTTTAATTATATGTAACATTGATTGTTTGGTTTCCATTCATAGTGCATCTGTATGTTTTGATATGACCTCTTCTTGGTAAGATCTCATCACTTTCAAGAAGCATAATAAGCAATAAAAGTAACTTCTGCTATGCATTCGTTCTTTTATTCCCTTTGGAGAGGGAAGAGCATATATTAGAGCATTTTATTGTCCTTGGGATATAGTCCACTATGTTGTCCCCCATTTCTCTTGTTGCTTGCTTTGTGTCAGCTGAAAATCAAAAGCCCTTTATTTTAGTGTCTTTCTCAGGTGTTATCCACTCCCTCCAGATTGCCCTAGATAGAAGGGATTCAAGAGCTCTCTGGTTGGGAGTTTAATAGGGCAAGAGTATCACCTTTTCTAGGGTACTTTATTGCTTAGACAGTCTTTAAGGAAAACAGATACAGAAATTAGTCCATTTCTGTCTCCTCCAAAAAGCACTGGGTCAAAATATCAAAGAAATAGACCATCAAGTTCTTCAGAACAGCCTTGGCTAGAGATGTTGCAGTTAGACCTTGCACGTTACGTCTAGGCCAGTAAACTAATTAGATAGTAAATATTAGGAGACCTACTCATTCATTAGCCTAATTGAGCTAATGCTGTCCAGACATTAAAATATGAGGAATGAAAGCTATATGCAAACAAAACAGCTGTAATGACTTTCTGATAAATACTTTCAGGCTGAGTAAGGCTAAAGGATATTACTCAAGGGTAGCAGAAAGATTTCCTTTGCACAGCAGCAATAATCTATATATCCACAGAGAATTTAAATACATGATTGAGATCTGCAGCGTGCTATGTTCACTGCAGATATCAAAGTGAGGTTGCAGCTGAGTTTCTGTCAGAAACCAGCATCCCTGAATTCATGTTTGGTTTGCAGGAAGAGATTTTGTATTAAATTTTTGGAGAAATGGACAAAAGGTGCTTGAGCTAAAGGGCTGGCAAGAATGAGAGAAAGAAGCAGTCATTAGAATTCACTCTTACTTATTTGACACTTTCTGAACAAAATATAATCCAAAGAAAAGGCAGAAAATGGAGCTGCTAGGTCTTATATACCTAGCAGATCAATGTAATCCTATCTTTTAAAGTTGAGGTTTTAAATAGGTATCAGCTCAGCTCATTAGCTCTGAGCTAAAATTATTTGTTCAAGGCCAAATCTTGCTAATTTGGAACTCTTTTTTCTCTGATAAATAAAACACTAAAGCTTTATTTACCCTGTCAGAAAGTCCCATTGCTGACAGTAGGTCTGTACTGTAACTGTAAATAAACAGTTTCTGAGTACAGTCTTCCTCTCAAAGCTGATTCTGTTCTCTAATTTGTAGGAGTAGTTTAGCAGAGCATAGAAGAGAACAGAAGGGGAATGCCCACTTCCCATCTCTTTTTTTCTGATCTTGGGATGAGAGCTTGGGAATTGTCTGAGCTGTTTGCCATTCAAACAGCAGGAACACTGGTGTGCACTTGTACACGTCCTGATTTGATAAAGCAAGGTGGAAGATGACTATACTAAGCTTGGCTGGGCGCAGATACTTCTCAGATGCAGGCATGTGAGAGGTAAACACCTTCCCACTTGTTTGCTCCCATAGATTCCTGTTAGTGACATTCCTTTTCTTGACTACTTCCTACCTGGCATGAACTGGAGAGATAGCCTGACCAAAGCCTTTGGGAAGAATGTAAGAAGCTAGGAGCAGGGAATATTATGTATAGAAATGAGAGTGTAAAGACTATCAAAAATAAGGTGGAAGGGAAGAGGAAAGCCTATAGACAGTGCAGTATGGGCCTACATTCTGGAGCCAGTTTGAGGAGAGAGAAAGGATCTCCAAAACAGAAACTCTCACTGCCCCTCTCTAGCCCAATCACAGTTTCCAAGTTTATAGAGTCTTGCTGGTATCTTGGTCCTGTACATGGAGACTGTGTGACTGCCATGTTAAGATTTTATCCCACTCCCTCCAGTTTGATATTAAGAATCCACAAAGTGCCTGGCAAAATGGAATCTGTATGTAACACTGTTCCTTCCTGTGGTAGTAAGAGAAGAGTGTGTGTATTAATGTCTTCAAACATCTCAATGACTATGAACAACTTTGGGTTGAAAGGAAAAGAATCTGAGAATTATTTTCAAGGGGACTGTCCTGAAGCTGTGGCTTTCTTATTGTGCTGGTTTCTTGTACTACTCCACATGCATCCAAGTGATAGAAATCCCATCACTTACCCTTATCTATGAGATATCCTCTAATTTGATATGAAAGTGTAAAAATGTTTTGAGAAATAGATCTCGGCAGAATTTACTGCAGATGCCCTCCAAGCCTCTTCCAGTGGAATCATTTATCAAATATGTGAGAACATGTCAGAGTGAGGATTTCTGAGCCTTGTCCTAAATTGCATTTTAGATATGGATTAATGAATGAAGTAATAAATCAAGAAAGACTGCTGTGCTCCGATTACTCTCAGTTCCTCATATACAACTTCTTTCAATGTCCTACCTGCAAGGCAATGGGGGAAAGCAAAGGGAGAGGGATAGCACAGAATAGCACAAGACTGGAGAGAAACAGCTTTCTTTCCTGTAATGATTCTGTCTAGTGCTACTGACATTTTGGAGGGATATTGTGCTTGTATTATGTTGCCTAAAACCTGTGTGGAAAACAGAATTCTTCCCTCTTTAAAAACATCCGTGTGAGCTCTGGAAATGTTTTCCTTCACACACAGCATAATTGCTGGCTGTCTTCTGGAAAAAGTATGGGGTTTACAGCATGTTAGTTCTTTCTCTGCAGTATAAAGCATGGAAATACATCTCACAAACTTAAGCATTGTTATATTGCTTATCCTCCAAAGAAGGCAGCTGCAGCCTCACTGCTAATGTCAGTACTTGGGTATAATCCTAAAGGTCTCAGATATCATGGAAAATAGCATTGATTTAACTGTATAATCAAGCTGAGCTATCTTGTTAGAATCTCACCTGCCATGAGGTGGGAACACCTCCATGAGGGTATTATGCTTTTTAACCAATTTATCAGTATTTTTAGTTATGTGAGTTTGCCATAGACATGAAGCTGAAATGTCACAGAAATGCTTTGACTTTTATAGTCTACCCCCAGATAGCTCCCGGCAGGTAGTATGCAAGCAAGAGTCCAAGAGTCTTTTCTAAGACTTTAGTAAAGCAAATCTTCCTTCTGCAGCTTGTGGAATGTGTCTAGATTTCTTTTCTTTCAGGCATTATGATGTCTTTGGGAAGGAGCATAAATGAGGTAGAGACATTTCTGGCTCCCGACAGTGGAGGGCTGTATGACTTGTAATCACAAATGCTCTGACAATGTTTGCTATTCTGTTGCTGGAAAATCCCCCTTGCTCATTCTGAAGCTTTTCTTTTCTCCTTATCCCTCATTTGCATTCCCTCTTTCATCCAAACACCAGCACAAGTTCAGCGTTTCGACAGGTTGTCATCAGTATCATTCCTATCCTGAGGGCTAGATCCATGATGTGCAATTGTTCTCCACGGCCCCTTTCATCTTTCCTACACAGCAGTAAGGAGGATGCAAAAATATTTCAATGTTTTAACATGCACACCACTGTAGAAAGGGGGGGAATAACACATTTTAGCATTCAAAGGGGTGGATGCCAGATTAATATGACAAACCTGGAAGAAACTGGATAGATAGCCAAGAAGAGATGACATAAGGTGCAGGAGAATGGGTTTTAAATTGGTGCTGAAACAAGCCATGTTAGCACTGATGTCATGAATTCACAGTGTTTGCATACCACAGCAAGTGTTTGTTTTCTCCTTAGGGACAGTTTGTGTTTGTTATAGCTGACAAGAAGAAAGAGTTTGTGTGTATGTGTGTGTGTGTGTTAAAGCATGATAGGCTAAAGAAAACGTATTTTATAGTTTGCTGGTGTTTGGAGAATAGTTTGCCCTCTGCACTTTAGTCAGGTTGTCACTGGTAAGGAGTGAGAGTCCTTCCAGAGGAGGGACATAGGAAGCAAAATGGGACTTGTGAGCTACATTCTGAATGCTGGAGTGTCCAGGTTGCTGTGTGATAGAGAGCTCTAGAAACTTGAACTCAGACCAACACTGGTGACTTGGGAAGCCATTTGTTACTGATTTCAAGTCACCTATACTTTAGTCATCCTATGGATGAACAGAAGATTGCTCAGATTGTGTTTATTGTAGAGCTAAAAGGAGCAGATTATCTGCAAACTCAGCACACATGGATATACTCACTTGATTCAAAAAATATCCCACCGTTTTGTGGGTTGGTGTTTATTTTACCCCTGTGTCCACAGAGGGTTTAGAAAACAGTAGTTGATGGCAACCACTGAACAGTCCCACAGGTGATGAAGGGACACTTCATTTCCCTCTGTCATCTGGGTTGGCTCCATAGTTATAATAAATGCTAAAATCCATAAGAATTGTTTCACTACAGTGAGTAGATGTACTCACTGAATCCACACAGAGGATAGCACAAGTCAATGTAACATGGAGCTGCATTTCAAAAGAATCTCATTCTCAATCAAAGCAAGTTTTTAAAAGAAAAAAGAGTTTCCTATGTGTTGCAAGTTTTAGATGCTCAGAACTGAGATGCAAAATACAGTCAGTATTTCAGGGTAGGACTGTGTCTCACTGCTTACTGTACCATAGCCAGAACAGTGTTGTTTCCTCTTGAAATGTCCCAACTCCTGTTCAGGAGGTTGAGGAGGTTTTTCTATAGTGGCTAGCAACAGGACAAGGGGTTGAATCTGGAACACAAAAAGTTCCACTTAAATAGAAGAAAAAGCTATTTCACTGTTGAGGTGAGGGAGCCCTGGCACAGGCTGCCCAGAGGGGTTGTGGAGGCTCCTTCCTTGGAGGTCTTCAAGACCCACCTGGACATGTTCCTATGTGACCTGATCTAGGTGACCCTGCTTCTGCAGGGGGGTTGGACTAGATGATCTCTAAAGGTTCCTTCCAACCCCTACCATTCTATGATTCTATGAAGCACAAGAAGTAGTTCATCCCTGAAAGTGTAGTTCATCCCTGAAACTCACATTGTAGGTAAGTGACGGTATTATCAACTTCATAAAGATTTGTATCTATGTAGAGATTTCTTTTTCTAACTGGAGATTCCTAACAAATACTCTAAGAGAGAGACAGATAAACAGTGAATTTTTATGTCTACAGATATGCCCAGAACAGGTTAACTATCTTCAGGTGACACCTCATTAGGTAGGCAATTTCTTGTTCTGTTCTTGCACTAAAGGATGCTTAACAACCCAGCTCAGTAGAGACAGTGGAATTAGTTAGGCCAGGGGAGCTCTAGCAAATTACAGAATTTTAAAGGATCTGAGGGTTTGTGTGTGTGGTTTTCTGATGTAATAGTTTTGGCTTTCATGTAGATTTACACTGTTAGGAAATGTTTTTAAATATTTTATCCATGTATCAATTATTCTCTGAAGAGGGCTTCACTGTATATCTACAACATTGCACTTGTGCAGTAAAAACAAGCATCTGAAGAACCCTCATGAAAATATGTAAAAGCCAATTATTGTGATTTGTGTTTACATTCCAGCTGCCTTCTAATGAGATTTTTTTTTCCATGCTATTAAAAAAAAAAAAGAGGGTAGTGCTGACAGTTTCCAGACTCAGAGATAAAGTTCTTGAAAACATTTAAGTACCTGCTTCATATTATGCATTGTTGAGAGGTTTTCCTGACAAGATACCTATTTAAACATACACAGGAGTGCCTTCATGAATTGAAAACTCGGTTTACTAGATGGAAGTAAATGCATGAGACTGAATTCGATCACCTATTTGTACCTGTGGGTTTCTTCCCAAGTCAAAGTCACCTCTCACAGGGCAGTTACTGACTTTTGATGACACATGCCCAATGTATTTCAAGCCTGAACGGTCCTAGACCATTCAATAGGGCAGTCAATAGGACAGATCTGGCTTCCAGAGGGCTTCTTCCAGCCTCCTGATACTTCTACTTGACTTTGAGCTGGGGACAGATGATAAAAGGCAAAGCCTCGTTCCTGCGAGTATGTGAATCAGCTTTTATAGGGTGCCTCTAGTCAGCCAGCCCACATCCAGGCACTGAGATCTAAAAGCTGCTTATAGCCCCACACAGATGCAAATGTGTCTAGAAAGCCATGTTCTGGTGCATCCCAGCACAGGCATCTGAGCCACCCATACTGAAAAAGCTGAATTAACTCATAGGAAATGGGGAGTGGAGTGAAAATGCCACTGGAACATCCCCAAACTGCAGCTGCTGTAATAGCCCGGGGAGTGTTCCTGTTTCTTAAGGGGTGTCATGCATATCAAACCTTGCTCAGTCTTAATTACAAAACAAAAAATAATACAGTCCTATTACTGTATGTTTTTATTTACCCTCTCATCTGCTCTGGCATTTTAATATCCAAGTTTAGTCAGAAACAGATGCCTCAGCTTTAGCACCCGCTTGTAATGGCTTAATACTCTAGGTAAGATGAAAGACAGAGGGAAAAGATGCTACACTGAGCACAACTTTGGAGCAAATGGGCTTGAATATTCATTAAACAGCATTTAATTTAAACACCCAAACTCTAAAAGCAGCAACATATGGGCCTGTTTTATTTTACATAAACTGAATAGGAGGTTGTGCCATTAGTTTCTGCAGACATAATGTTCATTACAAATGAAGTATGTTTTCCTTTAGGGAATGCGCCACCATTTCTCTGGTGTTGTCATTCCCCCAAAGGTTCAGGATACTTGCCATATGAAGTACTCTTCTTGGCAGTGTGCTTCAAAATGTAAACAAAATTCCCATAGATCCTCATTGACAAGGGGAACCTGGGGCAAATTAAATTCTTTAATGAGAAACAAACAAAGAAGAGAGGCCTCCCTTTTCAGTATTTTACCATGTTTAAGAGGCTGTCTCGATGACTCAGTTTGCTACATGGCTTTTCCCCTTAGTCTTTGTGACTGAATGTTTTTGCATCAATAACTGCATGCTACGTGGTTCTACAGTCCTCTGCTGGCTGAAGGATCACTTTGCACAATCTCTTGGAGAATCTTAGCTGTTTTCTTGTATGCATCTTCGTTGAAAAGCAAGATATTTGCTCTTGAGGTCTGTGTGGATTAAAAAGGACTAGATAAAATCATTTTAATTACTCAGCAGGCTCCATGCACAGTTTTTTGTGCGTGTTCCTGTGCTTCACATCGAGACAGCTATTTAAGCAATAAAATAAAGAGATTAGGGGTGATAAGTACTTGGAAAACCAAGCTGACAGGCAAAAGAGAAGCATCACCACACCTGAGCTTGGAGGCTCTGTTCTCTCATAGCCATTTCTCCCAATCCTAGGTCCTTACATTAGTCTTTACTTTTTTAATGCCCTGAAGTTGAGCCTAGATAAGCCTGGCTGTCTTCAATAACCAGAACTGATCCATTAAAATCAATACCTAAAATAAGCATTCTGACAGCTCTTAAGTTTTGTAACAGCCCTCTACTTGCCTTTAAAAAAATACTATGGCTTGATTTCTCTTCTGGGCTGTAGTGGGATCCATCAAGCTCTGTGAAACAAACTCTGCAGAAACTCTTGACCAACATTTTGAAAATCAACTTTTCTCCCCTTTTCATGTAAAACTATTAAGCCACTTCCAGTGCAATTTTTCCATTGGCTGTTAAACGAGACAGGAAACATAGAGGGAAAAAAAAGAACTTGTCAGTCCCAATTTCCTACTTAGAGCCAACCCTGCACAGGAGATATGGATCTGAGGTCACTTGTCACAGAAAAGTTTTATTATCAGTGATTGAAACCTGTTATCAAATCAACACAAATGATGCTTGGCTTAACAAACAGGCTAGCAAAAATTGACAGAAAATGATAGCAGGGTAGCAGCTCCAGTACAATCAAATCAGATCACAATGAAAGGCAGTGAAGCATGTTTCTCCTAATGCAGGTCAGTTTGCAGCTTGGCCAGCTTCATTAGACAACGAGCTGCATTTCAACCCGATGAACGTGAGCATAAACTGTTATCACCTACCCCAGTGAAGCATTGCTCTCAGTTGTATAACATCTACTGTGTTTAGAGAAGCCACAGATGCTCTGAGTGTCTCTGCCTCAGCACACTACTTGACCTTATTTCGGGTCTCTGATGAGCAGCAGTAACTGGAAAGAAAGATGGAGCTTTTTTGTTAATAGCACAGGTTGCCAGTGGCCACCTCTGGAACAAAACCCCCACTATTATCTTCTAGAGCACACATTGTCTGTTAGCTACTTCTGCTGCTGATTCATTAGCTATAGCTGTTACAGAAAGCAAAGACTAAAAGTAAGAAGAAACCTAGTGAGTTACAGATGAGGATAAAACTCAATGGGAATTTTTTATTGAGATGTAACTGGAGTTCACAAATGTTACAGATGTTCCCCTTTTAACTCCTTTAAAGTGCAAGACTCCAAAAGCATTCATGTACTACAGTGTGCCTACTACTGACCTTGACTTGTCAAAGCTTACTTAGACCTTTCAATTTTATGTCTTAGATGGACTGTAATAAATATGTCCATCTAGATAACTTGGTCTTACCATTATTGTTTTAGAAATGCCTATATGCCTATATTCAATGCCTCCTGCCTGTATTGGAAAGCTCTCCTGCTCAGATAAGATTTTGCCAGTATTCAGAGAAAAAAATATGAACTGTTCTCATCTGGACTCTTAGCACCACCAAAAAATATCCCTGCAAAATATCAAGTTTAGCTGAAATAGGAGGACATGAGCAGGAAGCATTCACAATGAGAATCTCAAACTTACAGTATGGATCTAATATCAGCAGCTGCTACAGGACAATGTTATATTTCTTCTGTGTAGAACATGACATTAATTTTGCACAGGAACTGACCAGAATAATGTGGGCAGCTTAATTTCTTCTGGCTGTTGCAAACAGATTTGACAGTGACTTGCATCCTCTATTCCTGAAGTGACAATTTCTCTATGAGCAGAAAGAGCTCACATGACCCTTTTATGCTCCTGCCTATTGGTTATACAGTCTTCTCACAGCATATTGTGCTTCATTTCAACTCACTGATGAGATCAGCTTCATTTCTTTCCCTCCACATTTGTTTTCAAGCCTGTTACAAGCTGCTCCCTAGACAAAACCACCTCGTTGCCCAGGTGATGCCAAATTTTACCATCTTTCATCTGTATCACAGTTGCTACATTTTCTGTGATGCCAAGACATTAATCTCTGCTTCCTAAAACAGACTCTACTTCCCCTGTAAATCTGTCTTTGATCCCCTGTAGTTTGTGTTTTGCCTTCTAGGCTTCAACCTCCTTCAGATAGGAGCCACCATTTCCTGTCTGTGTCTTAAATATCTCAGTGAACGTAGAGGTGGAACCTCAGCAAGAAGTTAGACTACTTTATCCAGTTTCAATTAAGTCAAGCCCTGAGGCTTCTGCACAGCTTTTAAAGTACTTCACAGGAATACTTCATTTGCTGTTACTATAGTCCAGCTATAGAATATTGAATCCTCACTACAAAAAAACCAAAGCATCTTCCCTTCCATGGTAGTATCTCTTGTAAAAAACCCACACAACCCAAACACATCCTAGCCATTAAAAATGGCAAAGGGTTGATTAAATTCTTCCCCTGTACACCACTTTGAGGTTACTCTTCAATAACTTAGAAGCAGTTCTCCAGAAATCCTTCAGAGACTAATCTGGGTTCCAGAGTAGTCATGCAATAGGTAAAACACTTAGGGTCTTGAAATACAAGGGCCAGGCCACAGCCTAAAAGCAGGCGACAGTGACAAAAACTACTACCTACAGATGATGGGATGCGCCAAGATGAGCAGGAAATGAAAAGGTACCTTCAGAGTACATTTAGGGAAAGAAGTGAAGATTCCTGTTCACTGATGCATCCCACTTAATTGTTTTACCTCCCTCAGGAAAGGGGATTAACCTAGAATCTTCACAGCATGACGTGTGCGTTAAAGTTCTGAATTGCAGAGCATCTGCTACACACTGCTTAATGTATGAAGGCAAAACGTTGGCAGACCAGAAACTCCCATGAAGAACTGCTTATGTCTCCAGACTGTTGCAGCACCAAGACTCCAGATGGCAGCTACTCCATTGCTTGCCATTTTCCAGGTGGAATGATAGAAGAGACTAGCCATGTCCATGCTGAATGTTGCAGTTATGGAAATAACCTCAAGTGAAGTGTCAGATTTGACCAGCTAACCTTAGAGCAATTCATGTCATTTTGTCCCACAGTTTTTGTGCTTCATGTCTTGTATTGCAACACAAGAGTACAGCTTATAGATCTCTGGTTATAACTTAAGCACACAACAAGGAAAGTTAGGTGTTCTATGTTGACTAGTTTTTTGCTGTTAATCTTTAATCACCAAAATGGGGCATCAAATACCTCATTATGGCACCAAGCAATAAGCCCATGTCAAATCCACCTGCTTTGAAAAGTTACTGTAAGCCTGTAATGAATAGCATGTAAGGCATGATGAAAATGAAGAATTCTAACTCCAGAAGTAAGTTCTGCTTCAGGAGGTACATGTCCTCTTTGAACAGTACTGTTTATTATGGCAAGTCAAACCATGTATGATACCTACACCATTATGCTGCTGCTTACTTACAGACCCTTTCTTGCTTGCTTAAAACTAAGGTAAGAAGGCTTCTGAAAAAGAAAAGCTAGAATTTGTGCCAGCACTCTAGAGCTTTAAAGTGGTGAATGTACTGTCTTCACTGAAACAGATGGTTTCCATTCAATTAAAAAAAGAGAAAGAACCAGTGAAACAAAAGCACCATTTGAAGCCTCAGATCGTAAGCACAACTACTCTTCATGTGGATTTGCAAAGGAGTTGACCTCTTTGGCAGGGGACAATTTGGCCTCCTTTCAGCCATTTTAGTGAAAAACTGCTACACAAATCTTTGCATTTGTATTACTGTGTTCACACCACCCCCTAGTGATTGTTCAGTGTTCAGTGACATTTAATCGTGGGGTTCTCTGCTGCTGAACATTATCTACAGGAAGGACTTACTGAAGGCTTTGCCCTTAAAACAGGTTCAGGTTCTAACTCTAAGCCTTACATGCATGTTTGTTCCATATTCCTTAGAATCTTTTCACTTGTCAGAAATTTAGTATCACCTACTTAAATCACATGTGCACTGAACTCTTGAGCCTGTACCTACAAACCCCCCTTTTAATATCTCTTTAGCAAGTATTCAAAAATTAATGCAGCCTTTTGGAAGAACCTCCAATAAGTATTTACCTGTGAGGATCTGTCTGCCAAGTAGAGCCTTTCAACTTCCCCAGGATCAGAATCAAAACTATTATTTGAGAAGCAATTACTGGTTTGCCATCCCCTTAGACTAACATCACACTTGTTCACCTGTGTTTAGAAGTAACAGGAGTACCCAATCCCTCAATAAAGGCAGAAACACAGAAAGTTTACTGTACAGCTGGAAGTGTGGTGCTGCTGAAGGCAGACAACAGCAACCTCACTAGTTCTAGACTCAAGGTAGAAAGAGGCATCAAGAAGTGCTGCATCTGTACTTACAGCACTCACGTGGAAATTACTAGGACAAGAGCACCCCCTACCAAGCACTTAAACAACCCTGACATAGGCTGGGTGGTTTTCTGCCAAACCTGTGGTAGAACATGCTGCTTCCCTACAAAGGTGGTACAACTTAAAAATACTGTGCTTGGGTAATAATCAAGCCAGAGCCTTCATCAGCACAGCTGCCAGAGCTGCCCAGCCTGTTTCAGTCCTGAAACTTTTCATTTTGGTTGCTACTTGGCACGGCCACACCAGAATGCCCAAGCTTAGAGCACAGAACATGTCTCATACAGCCTCTTACCCTCTTCAAGGACTCCTTTAACACTATCAGATGAAAAATTAGGGGTGTACTGCACAGTTTGCAGACTCAAGAAGGATCCCAGAGCCCGTCCTGACAATTCAGGAATGAAAGACAAGTGATGCCCAGATCCATTAGCAAACATCTTAACTGTGGGAGTAAGCAACTCTGAAAACCTGACTACATGTTTTCTTCCCCCTTCAGCTGTCTTCTACAGTCTAGACACTAACAGCAATCAAAGAAGCTCATCTTAAAATGTCTTTTGAACCACAGTGTGAACATCAGATGCCAAAAGCATCCTTGCCTCCATGAGCTAATGCTGCCTGCTTGGAATGAGGTTACACTACCTTTAGAAAGCTGATTCACTTCAAATTGACACTCAAAACAAGAGTTGTTTAATTATGAAAAGATTTTAATACAGTGCAAACAGTGCACACTTCTTCAGTTTCTCCAGCTTCACAAAATGGTAGCGTTCAAATCAAAACTAAAAGGCAAACCAACATTTTATTGACACAGTTTATTTCATATTAAAGACAGATGAATGGCTTCTGTCCAGAATGATTCCCTCTGTTCTTATCCATGGGATTATGTAGTCTGGAAAGGAAGACATAGATCAGTGACACATGATTAAAACAATTTTTTATACTTGTACCTTTACACAACCTGAAAAACAGGTTTCAAAAAAGATGAACCGCACTGCCTTTCTTAGAAGATCTCATAGAACTGTCATGGGAGTAAATCATAGAATGGTGGGGGTTGGAAGGGACCTTTAGAGATCATCTAGTCTAAATGAGCACCTACATTACAGCATTTCTGTAGAAGAGCTCAACAAGTTACAACTGCTTCACCAGCTTTCTGTTTAAGACATGAGCTTAGCACTACATCAGTTCCCAGACAGTTTAAGTTGACTTTAAACTGAGTCATTCGGACCATTTGTAATAAAAACAGCATTTTGTCTTTAACAGTTACTGCCCACAGCATATGCAACTTATGTTTCTGCAGCAAAGATACAGTCAAGGACTTGCCTAAAGGAGGCTCAGGTTTGTTTATAAGGAATTTACTTGAATTATCTATAAAAAAATCCTTCAAATTCCTCAAAATAGATATCATACTACTTCAATCCATTTGAAACAATACAAACCAAAGTGTGCTATCTTCTCCTTAGCCTATCTACAACAGGAAAAGGTAAGCCTTCTTTCCTATTAGACTAAATTATCAACAATTTTAGAAACAGTCTGAGCTGCCTATTATTTCATTTTTCATACTAACCACATTTTATTTAATGTAAATGGAAGTTTTATAAAGTGTCAACTCAGCAATAAGCACAATAGTGCTTTTAAATATTTAACTCTCTCAGTCTTCAACTCCTGCACTGGGTTCTATTTCAGCACAGGTACCATGGTCTTTGTATAAATCAACACTACACCTATGTCATCATGATACTGAATGTGTACCCTTAGAAAGCTTTCTGAAGACTTACCTGTTATCCATTTTCCATCTGAAGTATGCTCATTTACTGAAAGACAAAAAGCATTAATGAACAAGAGAACAGTTTTACCCAAGTTCTACCACTGCGAAAGATGAAGCTTTGAGGCTTTTTCCTGACACTCACAATATGCTCTTTTTTCAATTACAACAGTAAAATGTGACAGGAAAACCTCAAAGTTTTAACTACTGTAGAGGCTAAGTCTTTGATTTCACACATTCCCTCAAACTCAAAATGGGACCTTACAATAGCTGTTCAAAGCAATACTGAGAATGCAATGGTGTGTTTGATTATACCTACAAGCTACAATGGCAGTCAAACAGAAGTGTGCCTATCCATCCCCACTTCTGTTTGATGAAGTTTTCCCTTAAAAACCACTTCTGTTTGGAGGGCTCTCATGTCAAAGGCTGTTAACATTACAGTTGTGACATTAAAAGGTAAGGTGGGGTTTTTTTTCTTTTGCATTTCAGTGTCCCAGGGTATATGGGACCGAATTTGCACTGAATGCAAATGCTGGGTGAGGGATATCCCCATCCACTTGTTGGAAACTTCTGTAACTTCAGCAAACTGCAAAGATACAGAAAATAAATCACAGAAAGTACTTCAAAATACTTCTCTTGTACCCACAGGGAAAGAGAAGGGGAGTTCTGAAGGAGTGAAAGAAAATAGCAAAGAAAACTCTTCACAGTCAGATATCAGCACAGTTGATATCTGACTTAACAGTTCACAAACAACTATTGAAGTATGATTCTCCATTTCAATAGCTTTTGTGAATACATGGTACCTAACTCTTGTAACAATCTAGACTTGCCTGATGGTGTCTTAGAATCAAGTGCTTATATGTTTGAGAGTTTTCACAGATTGTATAGGTGGACTCCAAAACATATTCCAGGACTCCTATTACAAGTTCCTCCACATGGCTGTGACAAGGATGACGAACCACGCCACACAATCACGTTGAGACGTGCACTTTTGAAGACAAAGCTTTAAGATACAAGTGCATTCCACAAGCTTTTTTGTGATACAGCACAAAATTGTTAGCAACCAAATTTTCCAAAAAGCATATAAATTAATTTGTCTTGGAGTTGAATGTGAGGGATTAAAACCAGTAGAGAAAAAAGAGCTAACCCATGCATGCTTAAAGTAGCAACTTAAAAGACATGAAAGAATCTCTAATTAAACACAAAGTTTACCTATTACTAGTTTGCGAAGCACTTGATACAAAAATCACATCTGCTCATTTAATTATCACAGCATACAATCCCGATCACAAATCTGTAAAGTGCTTACGTGCTTTAAGAGAATTTCGATGAACTGGAGAGCTTTAGCAAGTGATAGGCATTTTGCATTAACAATCACAGAATCACAGAATCACAGAATCACAGAATCACAGAATCACAGAATCACAGAATCACAGAATCACAGAATCACAGAATCACAGAATCACAGAATCACAGAATCACAGAATCACAGAATCACAGAATCACAGAATCACAGAATCACAGAATGGTAGGGGTTGGAAGGGACCTTTAGAGATCATCTAGTCTAACCCCCCTGCAGAAGCAGGGTCACCTAGATCAGGTTGCATAGGAACATGTCCAGCAGGGTCTTGAAGACCTCCAAGGAAGGAGACTCCACAACCCCTCTGGGCAGCCTGTGCCAGGGCTCCCTCACCTCTTATGTTTAAGTGGAACTTTTTGTGTTCCAGCTTCATCCCACTACCCCTTGTCCTGTTGCTAGCTACTATAGAAAAAAGGGATGTCCCAACCTCCTGACACCCACCCTTTAGATATTTGTAAATGTTAATAAGATCTCCCCTAAGTCTCCTCCAGACTAAACAGCCCCAGTTCCTGCAGCCTTTCCTCATATGAAAGATGCTCCAGTCATCAACAACAGCTACCTTCAAGTGCTAAATTCTTGCAGGGAAAAAGCTCATCCATACTAGTAGTATCAGTGCAACACTAATGACTCCCCTGACATTAACAAGAGAGTGGATGTCAGTGTTACTCCTATACCAAATGCTGATTTGTGCTGTTGTACTGTAAATAATTGTGGAATTGAATCAGTAAAACAGCAGTAAAGCAGAAAAGCTCAAACTCTTATCTAGTAGAGTACTTCTCTCATCCAGCAGTTTGCACCAACATTGGTCTATTTCCATCCAGTGATTCCAAGAATTTCACTTGCACACTAAGGAATCTAATTTCACTGAGATTTCTCATTTCACTGTAACTTGTGTTTAAACCTGGGATACTGCAGACAAATAGTTAAATACAATTTAATGCTGACAACCACCATCTCACACACACAAAGCTGTGATGTGACTTATTTTTTTCATGAAGGTGCACAACTCCTTTCACACAAAGGTGAAGTTACACATGCAGCTGCACTGTACTACTTTGAATCAGAACCTGGGGTGTTCCGAACCAATGCCTCAGATCAACAGCATTGAGTTTCTTGAATTCCCTCTCACTGGGAATTCCTTATTTTAATGTTAGTTCACTAGTTTGAAAAAGTCTTGTTCCCCTAGCAGCCAAATTTATTTCCAAGTTGCACAGAATGAAGTTCATTTTGGAGTTATGTGAACCCTTACAGAAGGATGTTAACCATGCATGTACACAAGGCAATACAGTGCTTTGATTAGGATGGACACATGGTTCAGTGATGTGTAGTTCAGTCACCACATTCATGCTCATTTTCAGTACCTGCTAGATACTTCACTTCTGATGGAGAATTCCAAGAAAGTAGAAAAAAAGAAAGCAAAAGTGAAGATTACTGAAGTTCAAGATGTCAAGGTACTTTAGGAGCTACAGAACTAAGCATCAAAACCCATCACCCTCTCTCTTCTTCAAACACTTGAAAATAGTCACCCAGCTGCACAGCTTAGGATGACGTTCAGAGGATGATCCACTTCATATCCAAGCTACTCCCATTTCGGTGAGGAACTCTGTCTAGCCTCCAAGCTACTTAAGTTCCAGCCACAGCACAGGGAGCTCCCACCAGGGGCAAACCCCAGTCTTGGGAATCACTCAAACTCAGGATTAAGCAGGCACTCCAACTTACTTCTGTGCACACACAGTCCTCACTGCTTGCGACACAACACATCCTTACCAAACCTTCTCTATAAATAACAGCATCTTGGTGGAGTAAGTGCTAGATTTTTAGGCAGTCTGATTAAGTGTTATAGATGATCTAATTGGTATATTGCAAGACTGAGTTATGCAATTAGAGCAATGCTGTTAGATTTATGAAAAGTTTAACTTTAGTTCAAGTGACACATAGAAAACAATCATTTCAGAAGCATTGTTTCACATTGTATCAGCTAAGCTTGCAGCAGTGAAGAGCAAAACTAAGCTACTGAGCTGATAAGCTGTACAACACAGATTACCTTCTGTTATCCCGTAGAACAGGTGAAAAAAAATGGAAGAAAAACAACGTTAATCTGTTGAATTTTTAATCAACATTTCAAATACAACATGCTCACTCTAGCTTACAAACATTTTCATCCTACCTTCTTGCCAGCACCAACATTTGCCTTGGCTGTGCCCCTGACTTTCTTCATTCTGTTCTTACGCTCCTTTCGCTGCTTCCTAGAAGTCTTCTTCTTTTCATACAAGCCGTGCTATTAAAAGAAGTTATAAGTTACATTCAGAGTTACTATATTAAATGCAAGTTCTATGTCTGCACTCTTCAATCACTGTTTAAATTTGAAATATCAGTTAAACAGTGAGACAAGCTGACTAATAAATGATTCAACACAAAGCACAAGCACTGAAACAGCGTAGGGATCAACCCCATCTCTTATTCTTCAGGACTTTTGATAGTGATTAGTTACATTTTACTGCTAAATATCACTGGCGATGTCTGTTTTGCCTTCCCAATTCCTCTGTTACGTACAAGAAAAAAACTTACCCTATTTTCAAACACAGAAACTAACCTATGCTACTTTAAGACTTCTTATATAGGTAGACCAACAGTACTTTCATAAAACTGAAGCTTTTAAACATGTAAGTCATGAACAATTAAGCATTTCAAATCCATCTTCCTTGTTTTCAAGTCACCAGAAGACAACCTACCCTGGCAAGCCTGTGCTTTGGTTCGTTTTTCTTTGCATAGTCCAAGGAATCGTAGATCATGCCAAAACCTGTAGTTTTGCCACCACCGAAGTGAGTTCTGAAGCCAAAGACGAAAATGACATCAGGGGTTGTCTTGTACATTTTTGCCAGCTTTTCCCTGATTTCTGTTTTGGGGACTGTGGCCTTCCCAGGATGAAGAACATCAATCACCTAAGAAGGACATTTTACAGGTTGTATGAAAGGTCAATATCCAGCACAACAGCCCAGCTCTGCAGTCATACCCTGAGTGTAATGCTTAAACTAATTCACCTTAGCAGGAGCAAGTATTATTAATTTGATAAGAAATGTTCCTAAGTTTCCCGCTTCACTGAAGCATTTCAACTGAAAAGACCTTTAATATTATCACTGCCAAATTCCACTAAACCATGTCCCTCAGCACCTCACCTACAAGGCTTTTAAATACCTCCAAAGATGGCAACTCCACCACTTCCCTTTTGCTGAAGAAATTTTCCCTAATATCCAATCAAAACCTCCCCTGGTGCAACTTCAAATGACAAAACATCTCACTACATCAACCATCATCATTTCCCTTCAGTATGTATCAATGCATTTAACCTCTGGAGGCTTTCAAGGTCCCCTACTTAAGAGTGGCTAAAAACCACTTGCAGAACCAGTAAATACCCAAAGACAATTTTCTGTATTCTTTTACCATCTGCTTGCGCTGAAGAAGCCTGTTTGTCATGAACTTCCTGGTTCGGATGGTCACTGTGTCATTCTGAGAGAGAAGACAGAAAAGAAAACAATAGCTAAACACGCAATTCAAAGCTGAAGAAATACATAAGTACTGCATGAGAAGGTGACAGTCAGGAGTCTCTCAGTTGGTGACAATGAGCACATAACCTAAATGGACTGGTCCTGGGCTACAAAATCACCTTCTATAAAGTACCCTGAAAAACTGACAGACTCTTCCTCAGTCTCGAAACGACACTGCAACGTACATATCTCCATCACTTCTAAAAGCTGAAGTGGTCTTTAATACAACACATGGATGACAAGCCTAAGCACCATTATGTAACATAAGTTTCATTAACACACTTTTATGCTTAAAATTTCCTTAATGCAGAGATCTCCTTAAAAAAAACCTTTCAGAGAGGAATAGCCATGAGACTGCTACATGAGCATGATTTCATTCAATGCTGTGGGTCAGAAGGGACCTCTAGAGCTCATCCAGCCCAACCCTCTGCCGAAGCAGGTTTTGCTCAATCAATCAGGGGCACAGGAACGTGTCCAGGCGGTTTTGGAAACCTCTGGAGAAGGAGCCTCCACACCCCTCCGGGCAGCCTGGGCCAGGGCTTCCTCACTTCAGCACCAAAGGAGTTTCTCCTGTTTAAGTGGAACTTTTAATGTTCTAGCTCATATCCATTACCCCTTGTCCTGTCACTGGACACGACAGAACCAAGTGCCACCCCATGCTCCTGACATCCACTTTTTAGGTACTTTGTCAATGAGGTCCCCTCTCAGCCTTCTCTTTTCTCGACTAACCCCATCACTCCTTTAGCACCTTAAGCAAAGGAACACAGTGTTACACCACGACCAAAGCCTAGAACTGCTCTTACCGACCAGCAGCACGGAGACACTGCGGATAAAGTCTATACCCCGGCCCACACTCCGGAGCCCATCCCCACTGACGCGCCGCGGCCAGGCCCCGGCTGAAGCTGGGAGGACAAACTCCCGCTCAGCTTCCGCCATACCCCCCCCAGCTCCTACGGGCAGGTCGGCCCATCAGGATCCGGCACGTCGGGAAGCCCAGGGGCGCAGGATGGCGGCAGAGCGAAGCGGATTACACCGCTGTAGGCGCACACACTCACCATCTTGGCTGCGGCCTCCCTGCCAGCGAGCGAGAAAAGGAAGGAAAGAGTCCCCGCAGCCAATCATAAGGCGGCGTAGGGGGCCTTTGCCTTGGGGGCGGAGCTATGCGTAGGGCCAAGGAGAAGGTGGCGGCAAGGGTGGCCTGTGCGTGCCTGACGGTAGCGTGTCTGAGGCGGGTTCCCTCACGCCGTCGCGCCCCGCCCCGCCGCCGGGCCCTGTGCCACGGCTGCTGTGGGGAAACCAGGCGCGGAGCTTGGAAGTGAGCGTGGCGGCACAGCTCCTGGTGCCAGGGGAAATGGGCTGTGGCTGGTGTGTAACGATAAAACGACCCATGTGCCGCGGGGAGCGCTGAGGTGGGCGCAAGCAGCGGCCGGGCGGAGCGGCGGCTGCCGGTGCCCGCTGAGGACGAGCCCGACGGCGGGAGGCGGCGCCGGGAGGCCGTCAGCTGTGCGCCAGCAGCGGGCGCTGCAGGCGGGGCCGCTCCGCGCTGCGGGTGCGCCGGGCCGCGCCGTGCCGTGCCGCGCCGTGCCGCCGCGTGCAGCCCGCCCGGCCTCGCGGCCGCGCCGCCGCCTCCCTTCACACACCGCAGCCACGGCGCCTTCCCTTCCCCGCCGCCGCCATGGTGAAGGAGCAGTTCAGGGAGACGGACGTGGCCAAGAAAATGTGAGTGGGGCGACCCGCGCGGCGTCCCGGAGGCTCGTGAGGGCTGCGCTGCCGCGGAGTGGGCTCGGTGGCCGTGGTGGCGAGCGGCGGAGCTGCCGGGATGTGCCGAACCGCTGTAAAAGAACCCGGGCAGAAGTTTAGCGTGCAGGAGAGCGCAGCGGGGCTGGTGTACAGCCAGGCCGCTTTTGCAAGCCACACCGGCGCTGTCGTAAGCGTTGCCGGGCTCGGCTCGGGCTGCTGGCGGGCCTCTGGGGTGGTGGTGCCTGGGGTGCAGCTCCATGGTTGCCCGAGGTAAATCCCCTAGACAGGGACCACAAACTCACCACAGAACAACTTTAATGTTTAGAGTTATCCGAAATCAGAACTTGCTTCAGCAATATTATGGATTGACTGGGCCACCTTTGCGTTGCTTCTAAATACATATATGTGTGCATTGCTGTAAGTAGTTCTGCACGTGTGTGTGCACCTACATATGTGTGACGTTTCCATTCCAGAAGCCACATCTGTTTTGGCATGAAGTCTCCAGAGGAGATGCGTCAGCAAGCTCACATTCAAGTGGTGAGCAAAAACCTCTATAGTCAGGACAACCATCACTCTCCACTGCAGTATGGAGTACTTGACCATCGCATGGTGAGAACTGGCTGGCTTTTTTCCAACCCTTCGTGTGGAATGACTTGGTTTTAAATAAGAGCGACAGAAATTCACTGCTTGTCCAGAACACATGCAAATGTGCATCTACTTGAATTGTTATAGACTGTCAGTTGCAGTGACAAGCTGCTTGCTTCATGCTTTTGAATGGTTCGGGAAAGCATTGGGCATAGTTGCTGAGAGACCCAGACAGATTCCTCTACAAAATGATACATTGCGGATTGATTGGCTGTAAATCACTTTCAAAAGTTCTGTGAGCTCATGTGACAAATATCAGTAGGGCCTGGATGTGAAGGACACTTTTCTTAAAGTGAATGTATGCTACTGATACTGGGAAAACTAAGTGCTGTGAGCCTGCTGACTAGCTTAATAACTTTGTATTTTCTATGCATTCAATTGATTATAGCTATTTTTTTGTCTATGATTCTTCTCCTCCCAAAGGGAACCAGTGAAAAAGACCGTCCCTGTGAAACCTGTGGGAAAAATCTAGCTGATTGTTTAGGACATTATGGATACATTGACTTAGAACTGCCCTGTTTTCATGTTGGATACTTCAAAGCCGTGATAGGCATCTTGCAGGTAAAAACAATCCTCATTTGCTTTCAGTTTCTAGGCTAGAAAAAGGAAACTATCAGGAAAGATGATTCTTGAAAGAGTGATTAAAAGATCCAAACGGAGCTGTATCATAAATTTTATCTTGATGCATCTTGTGTGTTGTAAATGAAATGTGTTTCAATACCAGTCTCAGTGATGTAAATACATCCATTCATTTATGATGTGACAGGTTAATTCAATCCATTGTTTTCCTATAGGAGTTTGAATTAAAAGTATGAGATACAGCTTGTTTTAGAACATCACAGTAAATCAAAGCTCTTTTTTATATGGATTTTCAGATTCTTGCAGAACTTAGATAAGTATTCCCTTCATTGACTGTATTTTTTTTCCATGTGTTTTTCTGGTGTGTCACAACATGTCAATTGGTCTTTCAACCAAGACCATTTCATTCAAAAACCCTGCATTCTATTGAAGAGCTGTAAAGAGGTTACCTCTCTAAATGTGCCTGTTAAACCACTGTGTTGATATGTGTTTACATTTAAGATGATCTGCAAAACCTGTTGTCATATCATGCTGTCAGTGGAAGAAAAAAAGCAGTTTTTGGATTACCTGAAGCGACCTGGCCTTACGTATCTTCAGAAGAGAGGCCTAAAAAAGAAAGTGTCTGAAAAGTGCAGAAAGAAAAACACTTGTCCCTACTGTGGTGCCTTTAATGGTGAGTGTTGACATTGGCAGTTAGTGATATTTATCTCCTGTGATACTTTTTACCTTGGTGGCTGTGATAGGCATCAAAATTCTGACTGTCCTTGTTTGTTCCTCAGCTAATGGATGTTCTTTCTGGCCCTTATTAAGAATCTAGTAGTTGCATTCTTAATGCCTGATACATGCTTGTTGATATTTTATTCATGTGGCTATAGACATTATCCTAGTTTCTTCTTTTCTTTTATTATGACATGTCTTCATGACAATAACCAATATTGCTAATTGAGTAATGGCAAAAAACCCCCTCACTTCATGTGTTAATATATTGGGAGCTATTGTCAGGGATCAATATATAAACAGAGAAGTGTTTGTAGACTTCGTAATTTTAACTTCATCTTCCATCATTGTATTAAATTATCTTCAGACTAGAGATGTGCTTGTCTTCTAGGAGGATGTGTTCTGCAATTTGGCAGTATTTGAACTGTGGTGATCTTGGATTACACTGGAATTTGTTCTTTGGGCCAGGGTATCTTTATAAGAGTACACATTTCTTTTTCAAAATGCTTTTCTCTTTGTGTACACTAAGCAAGTGATGCTGCTGTTAAAGGGCTTGCAGTGTTACAGGTTAATAGTGGATGGTTAGTTCATAACTTGAAACTTTGTGTTTTTAACTCACTAAAATTGTGGGTTAACTCGCTAAAATTTAACTCACTAAAAATCTGAATAAACAGAGAGTTGTTTCATTGTAAGTGACATTTATGATTTGAGGTACAAGCAATAGGCACTTAAGTGGCAGGTGAGCATAGTTCAGGAAAATAGTTGAGTTCAGAAAGTGCTTGTACTAGTCAGTGGAAGTTTCATGAATAGAATTACCTGCATGACTTGATAATATTTCTCAGACTTTCTGACAATTCACTTCCAAAATTACATTAGAGGATACTGGGATGATACATAAACAGCACATATTAGTCCTGTTTGAGTGTGGGACCTTCTACTTTAAAAAATATCTAGAGGTGAAGCTGAGTCAAAGTATTGGCTGAACCATCTGCTCTCAGGCTTTAGAAGCTGCCTTGTGACTCGGGCACACCAAGGTAGCCATACAAAGAGACAAGACCTGATTGCTCTCCTCTTCTGGGCATTTAGGAAGCTGGTTAATAAAGCTAATCAGATTCTATTCTATTCCTGTGTTCACTGAAGGTTTAACTAGTTTTAGAGCTACATCTTACTCATTTTAAGTTTTGGGTGGGTTTTTTTTTTTAGAGTTCAAAAAACCCCCAAACAACCAAGTAACCCTACCCATGTTTATTTGCTTGCAGGAACTGTGAAGAAGTGTGGCTTATTGAAAATAATACATGAAAAGTACAAGACCAATAAGAAAGTCGTAGATCCAGTAGTATCTACTTTTCTCCAGTCCTTTGAAACTGCCATAGAACATAACAAAGAAGTAGAGCCATTATTGGGAAGAGCTCAGGTGAATTTTATTATGGCTTACATTTTCTGCTACTTTTTATGTATAAAATAGGCTGCTGCACTGAAAACCTTTAAGGGGTTTTAAGCCTTAGGGCAGTCCAAGGTTTATATATACCAAAACACACTTGAAGGATGCTTGTATTTGCTGCACTAATGCTGACTGTGCTAAAATGAGAAAATCAGTTTATTGGTATGTTCTGATTTCTGTCTGTGAAGAAGGGGGATGTTCTTGGTGTGTGATACTTCCAGAAGCTAGAAAAGAGTGAAGTATAGGCCTATATAAACTCTTCATGTACATATAGATTTACTGTAAATCTGAGTTTATTAGAAGACACCAAGTTTCTTTTTTAGTCAGAAGAGCTTAATGTTGAGAAGGAGAAAATTATCAAACCTTCCTGTTTCATTCAACTTTGCATTGTGTGCAGTTTTGTATTTCCTTCTGCTCTTTGCAAGGAAAGAAGCAGCAGAGAATATCTGGCATTTCTTATACTACAGCAGTAGCTGTACTAAGGAGAGAGACATCAAATTTTCAGAACTAGTCTAGAAAGAGCTGTAACTCATGTAATAAAATGATTCCAATGTACTATAAGTTTGTTGTAACAGGTTTATTGAGTTGATTTGTCACATAATGACGAAATACTCTTTGTGAACTTTTAAGAAAAGAGAGTAGAGTGATGAGAAACAAACACTGATGAGGGGAAGGAAAAGGATGAAAGAGTATAGCAACTTAGTATGATGCTGAAAGCATTGGTTCAGAAGAAGTAAACCAAAGTATAGTTTTGCTTGCATGAGTAGTTCTGCTGTATTTATCTTTTAAAGTAGATTTTTGAACCATCAGTAAATGAGGGGAGGAGGGAAGCACTGAAGCTGTTGTATGATGGCTTCTTCTCTCCATTCTCCAATGCATTCTGTAGGAAAACTTGAATCCTTTGGTAGTGTTGAACCTCTTTAAAAGAATCCCAGCAGAAGACATCCCCCTGCTTCTAATGAACCCCGAAGCAGGCAAACCTTCAGATTTGATCCTCACACGACTCTTAGTGCCTCCACTGTGTATCAGACCTTCTGTCGTGAGTGACTTGAAGTCTGGAACCAATGAAGATGACTTGACAATGAAGCTCACAGAGATAATTTTCCTCAATGATGTAATTAAAAAGGTGAGTCATCCTTCAAACTCTGAGGCTGTTGCCTTTGAAAATATTGTTAGAATTGAATATAGCAAGTGGTTTTACTTTTCTTACTGCTTACAGTCTAGCAAGCAGTCTGTACTGCACTGCTGTGATTTGGCATCTTGTTGAACGAAATAGAGTATAGGACCTGCTGAAGACCTGCTGTGGGTCATGGGAAACGGTTTTGTGTTTGAATTCTGGTCCATAAACTCTTTGTCTACTTTCGTGCGCTCCTTGCACACTTTTTGAGCTCACTTGCACGTGTTCTTACTCTTCCTTTCTCTCTTTCCCTTTCTGTTTTTATAGCTGTCATGACTATAACACTTTTTTAGTGGTCACTTACAATGAAGACATTTTACCTATTTGTTTTACTACATCTTTGACCTGTCTTTATTATTCCTTCTTATGGAATCTGATTTCAGTTAGTATGGTTATCAAATTGAGACTTAAAAGGAAATTTGTCAGTTTATCATTTACTTAGAAGAACAGTTCTATGAAATCAGTAGTTTTCAGGCTTGTCAAAACTCATCTTTTATCAGGCAGACAAAATCAGGTGGCCACTAATTCTCCTGTGACTGTAAAATTATTAACTACTGGCCATGAACTTATATTAGCTTAACTTCAGTGACTTGGGGAAAATATAACTTAAACAAATACATAGTTTTGTGAGCATTTCTCCAAAGCTGATGTGAGTCAAAAAGAATTCTTTAGCTGGGTTATCTTGTGAATGGCCATAGGCTTAGCAGTACCCATCGTGTCTTGAAGTTATCCCTCCTGTTTCATTCCAATGTGTGAAAGTTGAACATGGTTTTTGAAAGAACAGTTGTACTCACATCAGAAGAATTCTTTGCTAGTTTTAGTATGTACTGTTGTATTTTATTTTCTGAACTGGATAACTGTTTTGTTTAGCATAGGATATCAGGAGCCAAAACACAGATGATTATGGAAGACTGGGATTTTCTTCAGCTGCAGTGTGCCCTGTACATCAATAGTGAGCTTTCGGGAATACCTCTCAACATGGCACCTAAAAAATGGACCAGAGGTTTTGTTCAGAGACTTAAGGGAAAGCAAGGTTTGTCTAGAAATGTATTTTTATTTAGATTTATTAATTAAGCCACAAATACTTACTATTCCAAAGAATCTGTCTGTTGCTCTTGTGTTGCACTTCAGTGATGTACCTTGAAAGATGTTCCAATGTGCTGTCTTAACAGATGGCATTTTGAAAACAATTATTTACAAAGACTTTTCCCTTGCCTGTTTTGTTAGGTCGGTTTAGAGGCAATCTGTCTGGAAAGAGAGTGGATTTCTCTGGCAGAACAGTCATTTCACCTGATCCTAACTTAAGAATAGATGAAGTAGCAGTGCCTATTCATGTTGCTAAAATACTAACCTTTCCTGAAAAGGTAAGTAGTGTAGAACCAAAACTTTTTCTATGCCCATCTTTGTTATCATAACCAGACCTCAGTATTGTCCTTTATAGCCTTACTTTAAAAGGGAGTGCATGTATTGCTTTATGTTTGGAATGTCGTTCAGTGATGAGTGATGCTTTGCTAGTTCTGTTGCTGCTGGTAAATGAAGGTTGCAGCATCAAATACATGCAAGTACTGGGAAGGCATATGGTGTAAGGAGAGACATATCAAGAGAGAAGAGTTTTGCTTGATACTCTTTGAACTTGTGGTTTATCTGTCTAAGGAGTGGTTCTGTATCTTTATTTCTGAATTTGCTTCCCAGGTTGTTAATTCAATTTCACTCTGATGTTCTGCTCTGTGGTTGACTTCTATTTTCCTCCTCTATTCCTTCCTACCTATTGCCTTCAGCAGCTGGAGGCTGTGAGGGAGATCATCTCTTGAGCCTAAAATCTGAAAACAGCAAACCTCCCAGCAAAAACAAGAGATCATGAAATATGTTTCATTTGTTTCTGATTGAAGTCTTTCTGCAACAGGTGAACAAAGCCAATATTAATTTGATGAGGAAGCTTGTCCGTAATGGTCCTGATGTTCATCCTGGAGCCAACTTCATTCAGCAAAGGCACACACAGATGAAAAGGTATCATGCTTACCTGTAATGATTCATTTCTTATTTCTCCCTGTCAACTTGTTCTTGCTGCTATGTGAAAACAATTATATCTACAGCAATGGACATTTTTTTATAGAATCTTTCATAAAGGACAGTACCAAAAAAAAAAGTCATTATCTCCTCAGCTTCAGTGTACAATTTCTTTTCAGATAATATGTTGTGTTTAAACTTAAGTGTGCATATTTCTGATACTGAACTGCAGTTTTTTTCTTTGACTAAGCCTCTCATTTGAAATAGATAAATGGAAGTGGGCAGTTTTGGTCACCTTGTACTGACTGCTTTCATGAGAGACCTCATCTGCTCAGTTTATGGGTAGTAAGAAGTGATAGGATGTGACTGAAACTCCCTTGTGCTCTGTGATACCTCTGAAACAAAGAATTTGTTTTTATAAGTAGACTTTCTTCTTACTTGTACTAATAACTGTAGCTTGGTTAACCAGTGCTACGAGTACATCCAGACCTCAAACATCATCCCTGCTGCTATTGTATGATGCCATCCACACTAATATTGAGTTCTAGTTATTGTAATACAAATATCCAACATGCATTATAAATACAGTGTTTGGTTTGATTGTGTTTTACACCTTTTGGCTTTTCCTTATGTGTTCTGACTCCACTGTTATGTGTTCCTGTAAGGTTTTTGAAATATGGAAACCGTGAGAAGATGGCACAGGAGCTGAAGTTTGGTGATATTGTGGAGAGACACCTTATAGATGGTGACATAGTCCTGTTCAACCGACAGCCCTCTCTTCATAAGCTGAGCATCATGGCTCACATTGTAAGTACACACACAGCCTGACATACAGCTAGTCCGTCCCTGAGTATGAGCTACTGGTACTTATACACACAAAAATGAACAGCTTCCTCTGAAATGCTGTGTGGGGACAAGAATAAATACAGTGCAGTTATGCTTTTGCATGAGGATTGATGTGGAGCTGGGCAGGATGCTGTCTGGGCAATTCCAGTAAGAGCCATCATTAGAAGAGTGTGGGCAGCAGGTTGAGGGAGTCTCTCCTCCCCCTCTTCTCTGCCTTGGTGAGGCCTCATCTGGAGTACTGTGACCACTTCTGGGCTCCCCAGCTCAAGAGAACTTCTGGCAGAGCTTCTTGTGTAACATAACCTGGGTACAATGTCTGTCAGTTCTTGGTTGAGTTCAGTCCTTTAATCAGAAATTTTAAGTCATCTTTGTGTGTAATAAAAAGTTAAAGCCTACAAGGAAGCACTGGGGCATAGCTTCTCATCCTTCAGCATGCTTGACTGAATGCATCTTTCTGTCTTTTTTTTTTCAGGCTAGAGTAAAACCTCACAGGACCTTCAGATTTAATGAATGTGTGTGTACACCATACAATGCAGACTTTGATGGAGATGAGATGAACCTTCACCTTCCTCAGACAGAAGAAGCAAAAGCAGAAGCACTTGTTTTAATGGGGGTAGGTAGATAATCAGAGACTGGGATTTCACTAGTGACAGAGAGACTGAGCCCTGTGTTCCTTAACTTGCATGTGAAAGATTCCCAGTTTTGTATAATGTGCAATTGTGAAGCTGCCTGAAAACTCTGCAAAAGGTAATTTAGCATAAAGTAGGACTGTTATGCAATGATAGATCTATATTTAGCATCCATGGAAAACTCAGTGGGTTTAAGCAAGTAGATGTCATTAGTATGTTTCTGCCTGACTGTCTTTAGTGATTGCTACCAAAAGAGGGTGACTCTGTTGTGAAACAGATTCTTTGCTTTCTGATCTGTCAGCCCAGCAATTGCAGACAGCCAGAACAATTAAAAATGAGGCAGAAATAGCGTACTTGTACTGGAGAAGGGAGTTTACCAGGGAAGGCAGGGGACAGTAGGCTCTTAGAGCAGGGGAAAAAAGGAAGGAGGGAGGATAAAGAGGGATCTTATGGTCGCAGGCACTAATCTGTGGTGTGAATGTAGAGTCAGTAGCGTCAGTCTCAGGATTTTCCAGTCCATGGCTCCTTTAGGCTGACTGACTGCCACTGCTACTTCAGATGTACCAACACAACTGTTGGCAGAAACAGACGCTGTGAGCTTAAAAAGAGCCTCCCACCTGCCCCAAAGTGTGTGGTTTGGACAAAACTGCTGCATTGAGGGATGTGCTTAACTGGAATAGTAGTCCGAGTAAGACATCAGAAAATGAGGCTAGTGGAAGTGGCTAGCTGTGTATCAGTAGGGACAACACAACTTGGAGTGTTTCCCTAGCTCCCTGTAGTGAGCATGACCTTCTTTGTCCTTCTCAGGTTCTCAGACCTAGCTTGTCTTCTCCTCCCTCTCATGTTTGAACAGTAACTTAAAGCACATCGAGTTGATTAGAACTTCTGCTTGGAAAGAGAATGTGTAATTTTGAGTATTTTTGAGTCATTTCATATTGTCCCTTAACTCTTGAGAGATTTACTCCAGTGGGCTGGAAATTTGAGGTTTTTCTTTCTTTTTGAAGAAAGCTCTGCCCTGATTTAGAATAACTTCTTACTATTTTTACTAAAATACCTGTCTCAAATGGTAAGTTTCATTCTGAATAACAAATGGAATACCAGTGTCTTCAAATGTGTCATTTCTTTGTTTCTTATATAGACTAAAGCAAACTTGGTAACACCAAGAAATGGAGAACCTCTTATTGCTGCTATTCAAGATTTCCTCACAGGTATTTATATAAGCTTATGCTTCATTTAAATAAACTTATGCTTGTGTGGAGCAATTAGAAAGGAATTCTGGAAAGGATTTACAAGTGGAACTGCCTAAACTATTGTCATTTTGCTTAGTAAGCAGATAACTGGTATTAAACTGAAATCATTGATACTGAATACTGATAGCTTTGAAATTTAATCTCCTTCTAGTCTGTCACATTAATACTGTTTTGCATTCTAGGTGCCTACCTTCTTACATTAAAAGATACTTTTTTTGATCGAGCCAAAGCCTGTCAAATTATTGCTTCTATCCTGGTGGGCAAGGACGAAAAGATTAAAGTTCGTCTCCCACCTCCAGCAATTCTAAAGGTGTGTCAAAACGTTTTTACATGTTACTAAAACTTTCTTTGTGTGTTCTTGGCCCATGGTGATGCTCTCACAAGAGACAGCTCTTGTTTTATCTGACATGAGTTTTGTATGAGACTTCATATTTGGAAAGTGCAAGGATCAGAGCTCAGGTTCCAAGTTATACAGAAGCTGTTTGATAGTTCCTGATGCTGAACCTTGAGTGAACCTTGCAGTCTGGATGTAAGGTTCCTTCAGGTCTGAAACAGCTTTGCTACCATCCTGGGAGACAGAGGCTTGGCTCTGAGCGGTCAGCAGAAGATACATCATTCTTAGTAACCTCAATGTTATTTGCTGTGCAGGCTAGTATGGTGCAACATGGAGAAACTTAGTTATTCCTTGGGCACTCTGAAGTCATGTCCTGAAATGCTCAACAGTTCCAGGTTTCAGCAACCCATATAGAGGTGTTAAATCTGGGAAATGGTATGCTTTAGTCATTAGGCAATGTGTTAAAGAGGATGAGTGACATGTGATAGGTTTTTTTTGTTAGTGTTAGTTGCATTTTTTATTTCTTTCTTGTTTGTGTGTTAGGTCATGTACACAAAATATTTATTATGAAGGACATAATATTTGTATTCCACAAACTTTGAAGAGATCTCTAGTATGGTTTATGAGATCAGAGTCTGTTAAGCTGTGATTTGCATAATAATAATATCAGGGAAATTTAGAAAATGAAGTTGAAGTACGAGTGACTAGGACTATTTAAAGCAAGGTCAGAGCTTTTATAGGCAGTATCTAATGTGAGTTTGACAACTTTTATCAATAGCCAAGAGCAGTGGCTGCTTCTGTCATTCCAAATGAATAGTTTTAGAGCTAGCTGTGGCAGTTACTGACCTTTAAGTACAAGTGGGGGAGTACATAATTGCAAGAATCTTTAACCTCCTAAAAATTTAAACCAAGGGCACTATATAAAGAAGGAATTATATCTATATATGTGTTGCAACCTCTTTGAGAAATGAAATTACAGCAGCAGCATCTTTTTTTTACTTTCCTTTTCTAATCTGAAAGGGAAACATGACAGTAACAGGGAGCAATAGAGCATGTTTCCCTAAATACATGCCCATACTCTGTACCCACACTTCACTGTTTCAAGAAATGCCACTCAACAGATTGACTAATTCATTGTAGAAAGGCTCTGTAGAGAAAAGAATTGTACAATTATATTCTTACTTACTGTTTTACTGTAGTTGGATCCTTAAACTCTGCAATCCTAATTCTCATCCTTTTGTTTTCTCTAAGCCTGTGACACTCTGGACAGGAAAACAGGTTTTCAGCCTCATTCTAAAACCCAGTGATGACTGTCCTGTAAAAGCCAATCTACGAACCAAGGGCAAACAGTATTGTGGCAAAGGAGAAGACCTGTGTTACAATGATTCTTGTGAGTGACACTTCTAAAGCTGTGTTTTGGAAGACTTCAAAGGAATTGTATTATTTTGTTGAGTTTGCTGTTGAGGTTGCTGTAGGAGTCAAAGCAATGCCTCACACAAGGATTCTGGACATGAAAAATCAAGTTATGCAGCTCTTCTCAGAAGCTGAAGTCATGCTGAAGACCAAAGATGTTTTCCTCTAATACAATTGCTTTTGTATGATGCTAGGGTTCTCCTGGTGCTACTGTAGCGCTTGAAGGTGAGAGAGAAAAAAGCCAAGAAGTGTAGGAAGTGGTTGTGCAGAGGGCAAGTGGAATAGTTTAACATCTTTAATGGGGTAGTGGCACAGAGATTAGAGGTTAAACAGTGAAAGGAGTTAGGATATGTAGGGAAGATGAAAATCCCTAGGATGTCAAACCATCTGCAGCCTTTCAGTTAGGGAAGTCAGAGCTACAGATGGAATGCAAAGCCTCAGGGTTGAAGAGGCTGTAGGAGATGAGCAAGGCTTTGCTGCTTGCTAATTTAACATTCATATGGTAACAGCTGGAAAAGAACTTGAGCAGGCAGGATTAGCTTGGCTCCCTGCTGCTCAGAAGTGTGAGTTAAGGAACCTAGGGGGGAACCGTTGATTTACAGTAATTCTGTCATGCCGTGTTGATGTGAGAGAGAATTTATATTAAGACTCATATCCATCTGAGTAATGTCTTTAGAAGACAGAACCACTCTGTGGTTGGGAAGTTGATTATAAACGTGGTGGCACAACTTGTGTCAGCCTGTAAGGAATACGAGGTGAAAGGTGACGAAGCAGTCCTATTCACACTCCTTTGAACACAGGCCATCTTTGCTCCACAGTCTTATTCATTTTAGGAAGGATGGGAAGAATTTCTGTTTTCTGAGTTTGACTGTAGCAGGTGATGCAGAAAACTTTTGGATCTCATTGGTGGTTCTGTTCAGTTCCTTGAGAAGAACTTAATTTCTGAACCAATACTAACTTTCTTCAGAATAGTCTGCAAATTCTCCCAAGTCTCAAGACAACCTGGTGTCGTATTTGGATTGTGTATTGATTACCTCAATTCATATAGAAAATCTGGAGCATAGAGTTCAATGTGCAGACATCTACAGCATTCCATGCACAATGATTTAAATTAGCTGCAGCTACATCTGCCACTTCTTTGAGAGATGCAGAATGAAGTTGAGAGTGAACATATATTATACTGCCCTCATAGAAAATATGTCCAAAGCTCATGTACTGAAGGTACCTTTTAATTGGTAAAAAGCTAAAGCTTGTAAGGAAGACAGTGCCTGAAATAGAAGGTTCCTGATGAGGCAAAAGGATGTAATCTAAAAGAGGAAGTGTGTGCAGGCCTGCAGGTGAGTTGGATGTTGCAATTAGAGGCATCTGAGTTCACTGTGTTTCTAAAATTTAACCTGAGCTTCCAGAGGTGATTGAGTTGAGCTGAATATCAGAATCTGAATGAGAGCTGTAACTTCATTCTGACATTTTGTTGCTCTACTTCATAAATAAATCAATACATGACATTGGTTTCTTACCTGTGATTAAGGACTTGATTTCTGGACAGATACTTTTGATGGAAGACTTTATTCTGGTTAATGAAACAAAGTGTATTTTCAGGCTTTTAATAAAAAGGGTTATTCACAATGTGTCTCACAAGTCTTAAATTGGATACAGTTCCCTTTTTAAGCAGGAGAAGAAGTAATTTTTAAATAATCAAGGTCAGGTTGTACACTATCCATGCTTACACACTTACTCATGCACTTCTACAGGTCCATGAAAGATGTGTCTTTAGGTTTTGTTCTTTTCATGCACATAGCTCTTATTTAGGAACCTGTTCCATAACTGATTTATAGACTTTAGGTAATATTTTAGAAAACCCACGAATTCTTTTACCTTTTCATTTCTAGATGTCACAATTCAAAACAGTGAGTTAATGAGTGGCAGCATGGATAAAGGAACCTTAGGTTCAGGATCCAAGAACAACATCTTCTATATCTTGCTGAGAGACTGGGGACAGGTAGAAGCTGCAGATGCCATGTCACGACTGGCCAGACTTGCTCCTGTCTATCTTTGTAAGTACATTTCCATGTAATATAGTACCTTGAAGCAAAAAATTCAGCAGAAAATCTTGCAATCAAGCAAGATTTTACCTTCAAATACTATATACTATGTTTAAAAAAATGAGCTAATTATGAAGCTGACAAACAGTGAAACAACAGATTGTGCCTTTGAAGTGTTACGATGATCATATGATGGGAGGAAACAAAGTTCCTGATGATAGTATTTCCTGGGTTTAATATGTTAGCTCAATATGAGAGTGAGCTATTGATATGTATTTCTTTTTCCCTTTAAATTATAGCTAATCGTGGCTTTTCAATTGGAATTGGTGATGTAACCCCTGGGCAGGGCCTGCTAAAAGCTAAGTATGAGCTCCTGAATGCTGGCTATAAGAAATGTGATGAGTATATTGAAGCTCTGAACACTGGCAAGCTACAGCAGCAGCCTGGTTGCACTGCAGAAGAGACACTAGAGGTATTATTTTTTATCGAAATCACAGTATATGTAGAGACTTCATTAATGTATTAATATCAATTATGAACTTTGAAGTTGGCTTCTGAAACCCCAAAGTATGAGCCAATAGGGTCCCTAGGTACACAACTTTAGCTGAGTCTATCTGGGCTTAACATTTACATGCTTATGTGCATTCAAAAAATGTTAGCTAAGTGCTAAACAACTGAGATCCTCCTTTTCTTCTGACTGGATATACTGGTAGATGTAGGAGAGAATGAAACTGCATAGGTGATTGGAATGGGGTTAATCAGATTGATCTGTATTTGCTAAGCTAGTAAAAACCTAGTCTGAGAAGCACAAGGTTCCTCTAGTTACAGATCTGTTTATATGTCAGTGTGTTCTTGCTTGTTGCTGGGGCAAGATTTAAGTGGAGTTTGGTTATGCTGGGTTTTTCCTTTCTTTCTGAAGAAATTTGGACGAAGAGCAATGCCAGAAACTTAAAGACAGGGACTGAAGTCAACTGAGCAACACCCTTTTTGTTCTATTTAATGCTTTTATCCATTTGTCTTCTTGGCTAAACAGTATCTAGTTTTTAAGTCTTGAAAAAAAAAAGGTAGTAAGAAGCAAAGGAATAAACCCCCTAAACAACAAACAAGCAGAAAATCCCACCCTTTGATGAGGTCCTGCCACAGTTCTCCAGTTTGAAGTGGCACTCTGCCTGGTAGAAGTGTCTTGCAGTCTTTTTCAGTCTTCCTCTTTTCAGACACTTGTGTATGTCCTAGAATGGGGCTTTTTTTGATACAGTTCTTAACAATTGGAGATATCAGTGTTATACTCTCTGCAGGCAGTCTAAAAATACTTCTTTTGTGTCAAAGGCTTAGTTCAGTGCTTCCTGTAGCTTAAGCTGATGCTGCTGACAAAAGAGATGCTCATGTCCCTGTTAAATCCTGACAGAAACTTTTTGTATAGCAAACTAGAAGGTTGTGGGAGTTACAGGATAGACTTGTTTTACCCAAAGCAATGTCTGGGTTTTCTTTTCTTTATTGTATTTTGACTTCTTTTTGACTACTGAAGGTATTACTGGCAAGTGCTGGAGCACTGGTTGTGTATGGTATTTTCAACAAATGCTGAATTTCTGAAATCTTGGGTTTCAGGCTTTAATCCTTAAAGAACTCTCAGTTATCAGAGATCACGCTGGCAGTGCCTGTCTCAGAGAACTGGACAAGAGCAACAGTCCCCTTATCATGGCTCTCTGTGGTTCTAAAGGTAGGGATAACTAAGCTTTGGGAGTAGATTGCATGCTCCATCACTGTTCTCAAAACTACATGTCTTTATAGCTTCTTTGATACAATTGATTGTGCAAGTGTTGTATACATTGGAAGTGTCTCCTCTTGGTAAGTACAGGCTGGGTGTAGTTAGTTAAAATCAAAGTGATGTGTTATCTTCTGTATCTTTATATTTTGGTACAAGTTTAAAAAAACCATCTTATTGGAATCTCAGATGTTAAGACTTGAATTAATTCATCACTATGAAGTTTTCAGTTGTATTTCTGACTTCAAGTGTCTGTGTCACATCCAAAAATCAGCTGAAAGTGATATATTAAGAATTTTAGCCATCTTCACTGCTTTGCTTCTGAAGGACCACCTGTGTGGTAAATATATTGCTAAAATAAGTTTACTGAAGAAATTATGGAGCAAAATATGTAGATGAGGATGACAGGTTGTACAAAGCCCAATCCATCAATGTCCATGACCCAAAGAAAAAAGAAAAGGAGCTGTTAGCTATGTGGTAGCCTAACTTAGTTGCCAATCTCTGCATAAATGCTGACATGTACAGGACAAGGAACAGAAAGGTTCAGTAATTGTTGCAGTCTAAATGCATTTTTGACAAATTATGAAGGTAAATAATGGATGTTCATAGAAGTGAACACAGCTCATCAGAGGAGCACTGATATGCCACATCTGTGAGATTTTTCTGTCTGTCTTTCTTTTCAGGCTCCTTCATTAATATATCCCAGATGATTGCCTGTGTAGGTCAGCAGGCTATCAGTGGGTCCAGAGTTCCTGATGGATTTGAGAACAGATCCTTGCCTCACTTTGAGAAGCATTCTAAGGTAATTCTGTATGTTTAAAATACACTGCAAAGGAAAGGGAAACACTGAACCATTTTAAGAAGGACACATGAAAGGATGAAGGATTAGACCTTTTTAATGTAGTAAAATGAAGTCTGATGATACAGTTTTGCTTCTCTTGAGAGTCCTAAGAAGAATTTCCTAAACCTTCTCTCTTGAGATCTGTTTCACTGCACAAAGGTGTTTCAGGACACCTATTGGGTGCACGTTGGTATCTTTAGACAGGTAAAATGTGCCACATAAACCATTCTGAAGTCTCTTCTTTTTGTTTTGTCCCCTAGAACAGATAAATATCATGAGCTGCTCTGAACATTACCTATTTAAGTTCTGTTCTTCATCATACAATAAGGAGTCTCAGGCACTTGTTAATACAATTCAGTGAAAGGAGGTTTTATAAACTGCTCTCTGAAACCTAAAGATTGCTCGAGAAGGTGTTAAGTACCAGCCATCAGTCTTGTTAGTGTGTTAGGTAACTCAAGTGGCAGATGGTGGCTGAGACACTTGCATTTGGCACTAAATGTCCAAATTTCGACTATTGACTCCTGTAATATGAAAACTTTTCCCTCTTGAATAAATTAAAGAAACAAAAATCTTAATGGACTAGATGAGAAAGAAGTTTTACTGATTCAGAAGGCTGCCTGTTAAATTAGCAGCACTCTTGATGGCTATTCATTGTTCTGCATGACCATGGAGGCAGCTTGATGTTATTTGACTTAAAGTGATGCCTGCATGAAGTTCCCTGGCAAGGACTCTTCTCAGAGGTGAGAGCAAACCATTTGAAACAGTTATGTAGGGAGCTCTAGTCATATTTTTTTCTGAATTCCTTAGTCTTTAGCACTGCAAATGCCTTTGTTATACTTTCCCAAAATGAACATTCTTATCACTCCTTCAATTTTAGCAACTCGAAGGATACCCAAAGTGTTTGGAACCGCTGTAGTGTTTGCCAGGAATGCCTAGAAGCACGACAAGGCTTGAAGGAGGAGAGAGAAAGTCCATTAGATTAGTTTGGAAGAACTATGCCAGAGTTTTGAAGCCTTTATTCGTGTCTAAAATGCAAACATTGAACTTGAAAGCTAAATGCAGCTGAGAGGATTGCTCTGTGTTTGTGTGTGTATTGGCTAACTGTCTGAAGGAATGTGTAACATGCATACAGAATGTACATTGAATTTGAACCTTTCTTCCCCACTCTTCTCTGTAGCTCCCAGCAGCAAAAGGCTTTGTTGCCAATAGCTTCTATTCTGGATTGACTCCTACTGAATTTTTTTTCCATACAATGGCTGGTCGAGAAGGTCTGGTTGACACAGCTGTAAAAACAGCTGAAACTGGATACATGCAGGTAACTGTCCATGCAGTGGGGGGTTGATCAGCCTTGCAAAAGGAGGGTGTTTATTTGAGCTGAGGGGTGGGGCGAAAGCACCTACATTGTGTGTGTTTGCTTTTAATGTAAGAGAGAGTAATTGTATTGTGAAATTGACTCTTGCTTTTAATTTGAGAGAGAGTAATTGTATTGTGAAATTGACTCTGCTCCAGTAGATGTGAGGTTTGTAAAGCAAACCTCAGGCAGTGGCACAGTAATACCTTGTGTAATCCCAAACTGGAGCTAAAGATCCCATTTACTTGCCTTGCACTGCTTCATTGGGGTTCTTTACCTGCAGAGGCGGCTGGTAAAATCCCTTGAAGATCTTTGCTCACAGTATGATTTGACAGTCAGGAGTTCTACTGGTGACATTATCCAGTTTATTTATGGAGGAGATGGCTTGGATCCTGCAGCCATGGAAGGGAAGGATGAGCCGCTGGAATTCAAACGCGTTCTAGACAATATCAGGGTAAGGGAAACTCAAGTCTTTGTTGGAAGTTGGAAAGGCAGGAAGTAATAAATTATGGAGTTCACTCTTTTTCTGTTTAATTCATTTGTCAGTTACCTTCTTGAGTGATCCTGTGTATGCTAAGAGTTACAGCTATTTTGTTTTTTACCTTGGAACACAGCAACTAGGACCAGAGCTGTGAAAAATAGGTTGTTCCTTCTGTTCTTGGACATCATTCTTCAGGCCTGATACCCAACTCACTAAATAAATTGCCACTGGCTTAGTTGGGTACTAGATTGGACTTGTACTACACAAAGTAATTTCTTACTGAATGAGGGCATGCATGTGCTTTGTGTTGAGCTGCTTCTTAAGCCAGAGGCCTGATGTGGTGTTGAGTTACTCTGGATGCAGCATGACGTTTGAAGAACAGTATTGTTTGGTTTTGGCTTTGTGGTTTGTTTGTTGGTGTTCCCCCTCACATCCCCCAGAAAATAAAAAGCCTTTTACTGAAGTGACTGTTGAGATTTCTATAATGTGAGTGTAATTAATGGGCAGACTTAGGAATGTGTGTGTGGATACCTTCAGGTTTACTTTAAGTAGAAGTGTATATAGACCTTCTCTTCATAATAGTCTGGTATTATATAGTAATCAGAAAATCCTCACAACCCCAAAACTAAAGAATACTGTTAATCAATTGTATGTATCCATATTCTGTGTCTTTACAAGGAAGGTTTTGTACATGTATTTCACCTGAAGAAGTGTGGGGTTTTTTCCCTCAGGCTGTTTATCCATGCCGAAGTGAACCAGCCCTGAGCAAAAACGAGCTGGTGTTAACATCCGAGTCCATCATGAAGAAGAATGAATTTCTTTGCTGCCGAGACAGTTTTCTGCAGGTAATTATCTCCTTTCCTTATCACACTGTGATTTCACTTTCCCTTCTAAATCAAGGAAATGACACAAAATGGTCTTACCAATCTGTGGGAGCAATGGCTGAATTTTATGCATCAGTAGCAGGAATAGCAGTTACTCAGTAATACATTTCTCTGCATTTAGGGGGCAGGGAGGTAGCACTAGTCATTTCAATTCTTATTATGGTGTTTTTTCATGTTCACCACAGGAACTTTAGAAATGTGAGAAAGATATGGTGATTTTTGAGTAGGAGGTACCAGTGATTTACCTTGCTGTAATTTCTCTCCATAGCAAGGTGGTAGTGCTTCTGTGCTTCCCCAGGGACTTCAGAAATGAAATAATACTTACTGACTGTAGTAAGAAATGACTAGGACTGAGTTTCATACTCCATTATTATGCCTATGTTTTGATGTTATCAACTTTCTGAATAGCTGTTTTCACTCTCTTGTTTTCCTGTAATAGAAATGTCAGGTATACACTTCCACCTATTGCCCTTACTTTCTTCTGATACCAATCCAGCAAAAAACATCTGCCACATGAAGTGTTTTGCTGGACAGGGCTTATCTTCTGGAGAGTACTTACTTGTCTTTTAAGGATGAGTGAATGTTCATGTGGCTGCTTGCACTTTGAATCATAAAAGTCAATTTGTTTGAAAGAGTATTGAGCAATTTTTATGTTGGTAGGAGCAGCCACGCTGAAGACTACTTTGGGGACAGTGATTAAAACCTGCAGAATTAGTTGCCTGTAGACATATAAAGCTGTTATTTTGATAGACCTTGTGATTACTGGCATTGATGAGAACATGAATGTAGTGACCTGCTTTTGAAGGGTTGCTTTTTAATAGATGAGAGAGTGCTTCAGAGCAGAAGGTGGCAAACTAGTGAGCAGCTGCTTGTAAACCTGACTTGCAATTCCATTGCTAGAGCAGAGCTGAGAAAAATAATCATGTTCATACTTGAACTATGCTCTAAATCTTAACTGCATGTCTGGAGGAAAAAAAATGCACTATATTAGTGTCAGAGTTTGGAGGGGAAGCTGCTCTTTGAGGTTTACATACTTTTAATCATATCAGGAAAGTCTGAATTATTGCCATTAATTCCAGAAGCACAGATATGGCTACATCACCTCCATGGGAATTAGTTACACTTAAGATTTTAAAGTTTTAGATACTGTTACATTTTTCTTCTTTCTTTTCTTCCTTTTATTTTTCTGTTCATCCTTGAAGACATTAACTGAGACAGGTTATGAGAAATATAATGAGGTAATTGTAGCATGTGTGTGCAGTGTGTGAGCATTAATGTTAGTGCTTTCTAGCTAAAAGATGTGTGTATAGTGCTAAAGTAACTGATTAGCATATATACATTACTGCTTGTTAAATGGTAATGGAGGTGTTCATCACACTGGTTTGCACAGTTGCTTTTTAATGGTGGAAACCATAACACATGAATGAATCCCATTAGTCCTATTTGAGGAAGTTTTTAGTACATGACTCTCCTTTTTTGAAACTTGTTCTTTCAGCCTTTAGGGATATTAGCATGGCTTTCTGATGCTTTCCTGTGCCTTCCTCTGCTTTTTCCTTCCAGAACAGAGCTATTGCTGTTGTTATTTTACCAAGGATATTGCTATAATGGATTTATCTACTCTCGACCAGAAAACATTATGACTAAATAATGTTTAGTCATACTAAACTGACTGGTGTTCTTTCTACCTGAACTCTGCCCTCACTGGAGGGAGTTCAGATGATGAAAACGCAGATTGTTGACTGGTACAGTTTCAGTTGTGTTCATATTTTAATGGATTTGAGTCTTTAAGATACAGGTGAAGTAACATTTTTGTTAACTTGACAAAATCTTTATGAATGTTCACAATTTAGAAAAGAGCAATTTTTCTGTGCTTTTTGGAGATGATAGAACCTAAGTACTGGGGTACGGAATGGAAAAGGCTCAGCACATAGCCAGTTGGTGCTTGAGTAGAGTTGACCTCATGGATCTGCCTGGCCTCAATAGGTTATTGCTGAATCTTGTGAGATTGTCTCAGTGGACTTCTTAACTGTAAGGGTTCTTATTTTAGCAGTGTCTCATGGATGTGAATGATCCCATTAGCTTAAGCGCTGGGAAAAATGATGCCAACACCCGAGTGACCAGGCTTTATACCCTGGACTACTGTTTTGACTGAACATCAACTCTATAGGAGCTGACAAGGCCCATATTGAGCCAGAGCTTACAGAATCAGTTTGGTGTCTTTTGGTTAAATGGGTCTGGACTAAAAGACGTGATAGGTTTAGACTGTGTGAAACTGTGGTTCCTTGAGCTGACTTTGGAAGTTATACAGCTGTGCTCTTCAAGAATGTTTTGTGCTGAAGATGACAGCTCCATAGAGACAGAGAGGCTCGGCAAAGAGTGAGTTTTTCCCTTCTCTTTGTAACATAAATAATGCCTAGTTTGGAGAAAAAGCCAACAAAGAATTGAAAGTTGAGAAAAATAGGTCATATCTTCTTTTGGTTCTTGTGCATGAATAAAACTTTTGATAATGAGAAATCTCTGAAGAGATTTGTCTTCTCTTTGTCACCATCATTTTTTGTCTCTAGAGCATGGCAATAATGTATTGTTTGAGCACCTCATTTTTACAGTTCAGGATTATATATAACAATTGATTTCTTATGCTGGAGATTTGTAACTTTAAGTACTTTGGTACTGAGGAAATGTCAAAGAGGAGAAGTTGACAACAAATTGTTTGCCATAACGTTTTTTGCAATCCTATGGTGTTTTGGTCTTCAATCTGCCCTTTCTCCATGTGAACACATGACTATGACTAAATATTCAGCCAGTATGACGACTTCCTTTGCAGAGGTGGTAGTGTGGTTTGCTATTACTTGTCCTCTGGTTTTATGTGAGTAGATGAATCCTATGAATTTAGTCTTCAGTGTCCTGGAGGGAGAAGTTACTGTTACACTTGTCTTCTTCTTCTTCCACTCCTCCCTTCCTGCCCCTTCACACAAGTAGCGTATTTCAAGATAGAGTCACTTTTAAATTCTCTCCTTAGTGTGTTGGGTTTTTTTTTTACTCTAGATCAAATGTTCTAGATGATCTTCTGCAAGTGCTGCAGTATTTTTAATGTAGCTGTAGGAAAAAGATGGTTGCTTGTAGCAATACACAGTTACATAACACTTACTTCAGGGAGTAAATCACCAAATTTAAGCAAATATTTTGGTGTCAAAAACCTTGAAAATGGCAAAATATTTCATTTGTGAATTTCTATGACTTACTGCAGGGCAGAAGGGGCAGAAATGTGTGAATGCATCCTGTTGTCAACCAAGTGGAGAAACAACTTGAAGCATCCATTCCAGCAGCACGCTTATGTTGTCGGTTCTTTCGTTTGTACTTTGTTCTAGTCTTCACATAAAACAATGGACTGACTGGCAATACCTTGAATATGAGTAAATATGTCACTGTTTGGAGAATATGAGGATTCTGTTAGGAAGCAGTGAAAGCATTTTGAGAACAATTTATTAATTTGGTTCTTAAAAAAATTGCAAGTATTTGTCAGTGCCTGGCTGCTGCAGGAGTCCAGTACTGACTGAAGAAGAGTTGATACTACACAGTTATCATCCTGGTTGTCAGGCAGGACTAATGGGATGGAAAAGATCTGAAAGAACTCTCAAAACTATTCACTTCTCCATAGAGGCTTTCTGAAATCCTTGTTGAGGTAGATGGGAAGGATTTCCTCTCTCTTGTGTGTTTATTTGGGTGGTGGTAGGAAGCATGTGTTATGGTCATTGCACTGAGTCCACTTTTATGGAAGAGTTTCATTGTGGACTTCACGTTTCATGACCTTTAGCCTACATTTCTATATCCAAAATGTAATGCCCAGATGGTGTTTCATAGGAATGTTGGATATTTTTCTGACAGTATTGTTTCAATTGATGTTCCATTGAAGACTGCTAGAACTGCAAAGAGAGTGATGAAAGGCTTAGGTACAACTACTTGTTAAATGCAACTTTCTGCAAGACCACTCCACTGCATAATGAAGTTATTTGAACTGTTAGGTATAGACTGACATATTATTATCAATTTTGAGGGGTTTTTTCCCCCCTAAATCAAGTGCCTCTTGAATCTCTGAAATCTGTCCAACAGATGTCCTTTATATACTCCTGATCGTGCTACAGTCTTTCTGCTTTGACTTCTTTTGAATACTGACAAATGCTGGTGTCAGTATACAGAGAAAATACATCTGCTTGAGGCTTTTTAATTATATTTTTTTGATGGTAGAATCAGTTCCACTAAGTGATGAGTAGGAAGGAAAGCTCAACCAAAGCCAGATGTCTGAAGTCTTCAGTGTGTGCTCAGGAAGGATGCTTTTACTCAGCATGGACCGTATTCCTCATGGACTGCTACTAATTTGTGGTTACCCAAGAGTGAATCTGGTTTGCAAAATTCTACTCTGTGTGTGTGTGTGTATGTGTGTGTCTAAGTTTTGATGTTCCTTTCTTCACATTTGCTTAGATAATTTATTATTGTAAACATTCCATTGGGAGCTCTAAGCAAATAATGTAGTGCTGAAGACTTCCATGTGAAGAGCATATCTTGGCTTACTGTTGCTTTCATGTAATTTCAGGAAATCAAAAAATTCATCAAAGGGGTTTCTGAGAAGATAAAAAAAACTAGAGACAAGTATGGCATCAATGACAATGGCACAACAGAGGTAAATAGTTTCAAGGGAGCAATTGTGCAGCTATTTTAAATGTCATAAGCTATTGCTTTTTCAACTGTTCTATTCTCTTTTCAGCCACGAGTTCTGTATCAGTTGGATAGGATTACTCCAACACAACTAGAGAAGTTTCTAGAGACTTGTAGGGACAAATACATGAGGTAAGCTTTTAATCTGTTATTTTCTGTCAATTTATATGCCCCCTCACCAATGTTTATTGCTTTGTTTGCAATCTACGGGTGTGTTTTGCTGTTTTTATTGTATGAATGTTGTTTCTGTTGTGAATGCAATACAAATAAAGAATAAGAAACAGCTGGCCCCAATGATACAAACATTGCAAGGCAAAGGTAGAATGTTGGAGGGGAAAAGAAACAGTATGTCTTTTCGAGTTGGGTGTATCTTTCTGTATTGTTTGACAAGAGAATTTCTTTATCAGGGCACAAATGGAGCCTGGTTCTGCAGTAGGAGCCCTCTGTGCACAGAGCATCGGGGAACCTGGCACTCAGATGACTCTGAAGACTTTCCATTTTGCTGGTGTTGCTTCAATGAATATTACTTTGGGTGTGCCAAGAATCAAAGAAATCATTAATGCTTCAAAGGCTATTAGGTACTGACATGGTTTCACTCTGCTTCTTACCTTTAAGTGAAACCTGATGGGTAAATTAGCAATAATCAATAGCATTTCCCTGTTCTCAGTAATACATTGACAACATTGAATCTGTGGAATAGCAAAACAGGAAAAATCTGATGTCTGCCCAACTAAGTGATACCTAGGGCCTTAGAAGTTTTATTTCTCTGAAAATCAAATGAGAGAAAGTGGTTACTTACTGAGTTTAATATTCTGTTAGGTGTCTTGTGTATTGTGACACTTTCTGGTGTTTAGTGGTGGATGAAGCAAATCTGTTCCCGGGTATCCATGAAGCCAAATGTAAATGGTACTAGAATCATGTGCACCATGAAAATAATCACCACTTTGTTGTGTTATCTCTTGTGTGTGTGCTTGTTTTTACTAACCTGAAGTACATGAACAATAATCTTTTAAATGTACCTGAGGAAGCTGAAGGTCTCTTTGTCTTAAATTCTGCTTTAAATGATGAGTTCAGTTCCATAAGGCAAGCTGTAATTCAAATTGCCATCTGTAATCTAGCTGAGCAATTTCCCAACTGTTTTTGTGTGTGTGTTTATTCTTTGTAGCACCCCTATTATAACAGCACAGTTGGACAAAGATGATGATCCCGATTTTGCCCGTCTGGTTAAAGGAAGGATTGAGAAAACTTTATTAGGAGAGGTAGGAAAAATTGGGTTATTGCTAATGCTGTAAACATTAGCCAATTGCTGTGGGGCATTTGAACCATTTTCACATGCTAAGCATTTCATCTTTATCTCTTAAAGATTTCAGAATATATCGAGGAAGTGTTTCTTCCAGATGATTGTTTCATCCTTGTGAAGCTGTCTTTAGAGCGTATTAGGCTACTGAGATTAGAGGTGAGTTGTTCATTTCTTCTGCAGAATATGCCTTGGGTAAATTCCAAAGGGTCTCTTGATCCTGTCTCAGAAACAGAAGTCACACCAGTGGACCTCTGTTTGAAGTGAATGAAGGATGTCCTGTGGCTACATAATGTCTGGAGTCTTTTCCCCCCTTTTTAGCTTGTAAAGTGAGTAGGTTTTCCTTTATTTGGAAACAAGAGAACATACATTCATTTCTTTGTGTCTTGCTAAATACAAGGGTGCCATTTTTTGTCCATTGGGTAACATATAAGCAGGTACCCTCAGCAAGATGCCCTGACGTTTGTTGGCTGCCTTTTGCCACAGGTGAACGCAGAGACTGTGCGCTACTCTATTTGCATATCTAAACTCAGGGTAAAGCCTGGGGATGTTGCTGTCCATGGAGAAGCAGTTGTGTGTGTGACCCCTCGTGAAAACAGCAAGAGTTCCATGTATTATGTATTGCAGTCCCTGAAGGAAGAACTACCCAAGGTAAAAACCAAGACCTTCTCAGGCTTTTGTGGGAGGTTAATTTGGTGGTGGGAAGAGAGAACAGTTCTTGTCAGCACTGACAGTGGAGGCAGTCTGAATCTGTAACTCTCAGCTTGCAGTGCTGCTGCTTTACAGCTGAAACTAAGCCTCTGTTACTAATCTTCATAAATAAACTGGAAGCCTTAATGCTTTCTTTATACCATTCACTGAAGCATCCAGGTGCAGCAATGTTATGACATAGTTATGTCTTCTTCCAGCTGCATCTACAATTGAGCCACATGACAGCATTTGGCATTCTTACTACTTTGTGTGGAGGCTTATCTACTTGGGATTTTAAGTAGTGATATGGACTGTGTCCAGTTCTGGGCTCCTCAGCTCAAGAGGGACAGGGAATTGCTGGAGAGAGGCTAGCACAGGGCCACCGAGATGATCAGGGGTATGGAACATCTTTCATACAAGGAAAGGCTGCGGGACCTGGGGCTGTTTAGTCTAGAGAAGAGGAGACTGAGGGGAGATCTTATTAACATTTATAAATATCTAAAGGGTGGGTGTCAGGAGGTTGGGACATCCCTTTTTTCTATAGTAGATAGTAACAGGACAAGGGGTGATGGAATGAAGCTGGAACACAAAAAGTTCCATTTAAACATAAGAAAAAACTATTTCACTGTTGAGGTGAGGGAGCCCTGGCACAGGCTGCCCAGAGGGGTTGTGGCTGCTCCTTCCTTGGAGGTCTTCAAGACCCGCCTGGACATGTTCCTATGCAACCTGATGTAGGTGACCCTGCTTCTGCAGGGGGGTTGGACTAGATGATCTCTAAAGGTCCCTTCCAACCCCTACCATTCTATGATTCTATGTGGACCTGATTATTGGGCAGGCTGCCCTTCCAGTTGTGTGGAACTACCAGCAGAGATCTCAGTGTGAGGGTATCTGGAGTAAAGTACAGCCTGAGTGTCAAATTTGCACTAGTGTATATAAGAAAAAGGAAATCGTATTTAATACATGTTTCAGGCTTTTGCTCCCAAGACTGGAGCTTCTAAATGGGTTTGATAAGGATTATCCTTCTATACTGCATTACTATACAAATCAAAGTTACTAGGTTTGTTTTGCTTTGTGAAGGTTGTAGTGCAAGGTATACCAGAGGTTTCCCGAGCTGTCATTCATATCGATGAACAAAGTGGAAAGGAAAAATACAAACTTCTAGTTGAAGGTGATAATCTTCGAGCTGTTATGGCTACTCACGGGGTGAAGGGAACAAAAACATCTTCTAACAACACTTATGAGGTAATGTTCAAAGGGGCACTGTGGATTTTTTTTCCCCATAGCATCTTTATTGCAAGTGCTTGTTTGTGTTGGGATGCAGCACTTGATATCTCATCAAGCCTGATTTCACTAATGGTTGTCAGAACACATTAACACAAGAGAATAATTCATCTGGCACCACTGTTCACTTCAAAGAAGCTTTTCCTATCAATATTTTTAGAACAGAGAAATGCAAAAGGGTAATAATGGAAATAAAGTATCATCTGACATCAGATGGTATTTGTTCCAGGAATATACTTGCTCCAAGCATTTGATTCTTCGTTAATCTGACATAATCTCTGGTGTAGGTAGAGAAGACACTAGGAATTGAAGCTGCTCGGACAACCATCATCAATGAGATTCAGTATACGATGGTCAACCATGGTATGAGCATTGACAGGAGGCACGTTATGTTGCTGTCTGATCTAATGACCTACAAGGTTTGTACTCTGTTTTTTCCAAATGTTGTGTTGGCCTGTTTATACCAATCAGTTTTACCATGTTTGCAAAGGATGGGTGAGCTAGGGAGATGGAAATCAGTTCTCAATTTAAAGAGCTTTAAGTTCTACTGAGCAAATACTATTGTTTGTATATCAAAGTGCTTGATTAATGTACTTCTTGGGGGTAGGGAGAACAAAGTCTATTTTGATGGAGAACAAGTCAATTTAATGAGTAGGGAATGGTAATTTCTTACTGGAAATAGGAATCCTAAAAACTGTGGTATGAAAATCAACTGTTTGGGTAGCCATGCGTGCAATTTGAGGCTTGCTGTGCAGAAAACCGCATGGGGTGTGGTTCATAGCAGCTGCACTGTTTATAATATAAAGGATGCAGACATTACAAATAGGATCAGATTACGTGTACACTATGAACAGTTTTCCAGAACTTGTTAGGAGAAAATCTGATCTATTCTTTATTGATTGACTTTATTTACTTCACATGGATATGTTTTTGAGATTTGAGTACACTTAGTGAAGTCACATTTTCCACTTTGCCTGCCAGAGTGCAAGGGTTTAATTTGAGTAAAATGGATGAAGGAGTTCTGACTTCTTCCCTAAACTGTAGGGCTTTGTTGTATTGAGCTGCAGCAGTCCCCAGGGCTGGCTGTGTGGAGCTGCAACACAATAGTGGAAAAGGGCATCAGTGCAGTCAGTGCTTTACACTTGTTGGGCTCCTAGCATGCGTTCTTTTTTCTGTGCTTCTGACTTGTGCTTCTGTGCACAGCCTGTATAATTCAGGATGCTTGTTAGAAAGAGGCAGAAATAAACCAAGTTAGTTTAAAACCCTAATTACTTCTTTATCTGGAGAGTGAAAAAATGAAGACTTAACATCATCTGTAGTTTCCTGGCAGGTGAAGTCAGATTTACCAGTAGATGATAAGCAGTAGCTTCAGCATAGTGCTGTCAGACCTTGCTGAAGTTTGTAGCTCAGCAGCTAGTTTATAACAGTGTGTTTTTTCTCATGACCATGTTTCCTTCCATCTTTACAATATTCTTGCTCTAAAACAAATAAACATCTAATAACCATTCCTAATAGCATATGTGTGGATGAATAATCACTTCACAGTGCTAAGGTGTAGCTAGTAACCTTGATACTTACCACTTGTTTCATGTGGTTGCTGTAATAAAAACTACATGTTCACTTGATTTGCTTCTTCAGCAAAATAACTCCTCTCCAGCCATTCTTATGATGATCTATCTTTGGGTTTTTCCATCGATCAAGGGTGAAGTTCTGGGTATTACCAGGTTTGGACTGGCAAAAATGAAGGAAAGCGTGTTGATGCTGGCTTCTTTTGAAAAGACTGCAGACCATCTCTTCGATGCTGCCTACTTTGGACAGAAGGATTCTGTTTGTGGTGGGTATTGTGTTCTGTTGCAGTTTGTGGTCCTTGGCCAGCATCTGTAAACCTCTTCAAAGCACTGAATTTCTGCCCTTGTTAGGCTTTCTGTTGAGCTTATGTGTCAAAAACTTCAGGTCTAAGTCTAATCTGTACTTTTTGATGAACATTTCTGTTTCTAACCTCAATCAAATATGGAACCCACTTGGATATTTATTTTATGTTTCTTAAAGGTCACTTTCAGTTTTACTTCTAACCACATAGCTCAGGGCAGTACCAGGAAATGTAGTAGTTTATTCAGTTTGGAGTGTTTATGTGTCTTCGAGACCTAGAACTGAGCAAGGGATCTAGTACCCTGTTCAGTATTTAGGTTTCATTTTCATTCCTACTGGGAAGCAGGAAGACAGATGTGTCTTGGGTAGCCTAGGTGAATATCATACTGTGTCTCTTGATTGCTGATGTAATTTGTCAGCTGCAATTAGAAATAAACAGGAAGGCAAAGTTCTTGACTCCTTCAGTTAGTTCTAATGTAAATATATAAAAACAGTGTTTGGCTGGTTTATTTTTAAAACCTGGGAAGCCTTGTTTATCATTCATAAATGACATGATTACATGTTAAATTACCTTTAAATTACCAACCAAATCTTGCCAGAGTTTTGAGCAAGTTGATCTTCATCCTTTGTGCATTCCAAAGTACAGCTGTTTATTGGTTTTGTCTTAAACATTGATGTGAAGGACAATATTCTTATGCTCCTGAGAAGGTGTGGATGAGGAATATTCTTTGTTACTTCAGTGGATGTTTTCACAGCATATTGCTGTGGAAGTGTTGTAGCTATCAAAAGTAATTGGGACAGATTTAAGTCTGATTGAAGTTCAAAAGAAGTACTTTTCAAGTGGTGGAAATGCTAAATGCTAATGCTCTCCCTGTGAAGCTGCAGGGGTGTCCAGGGAACTTGGCCAGATTCAACTGACGTTTTAGCACTGAGTCAGAGAAGGAACATAAAATGACTTTGCCTTGCATCTTCTGCTCTTGGCACTGAATGAAACGTCTCTTACCCAAAAAAAACCCTTCTGAAGCTGTTCCATTGCCAGAGAAGATGTTTAGGTGAAGGCTGAATTTTCCCTGTCTAAAATGTAAAGAACCCAATTAACAAGATGAAGTAACATAATGATGTTACTGATGACCATAAAACTTCACTTTATCTAGTGAGGAGACCTTGGTCTTCAAGTGAGGGGTTCAAGGACTTTTGATAGAATGGTTTTCCAAATCCTTACTCTTCAGATGTTCAAGGTCTTTGTTTTTTCCCCAGGTGTTTCTGAGTGCATCATCATGGGAATTCCGATGAATATTGGAACGGGACTCTTTAAACTGTTGCACAAAGCAGACAAAGAATCAACTCCTCCTAGGAGGCCTCTGATATTTGATAATAATGAATTTCATATTCCCATTGTTACATAGCACTTGGCCATCATACAAGATAGCAAAACAAGGAATAGCAGGAAAACATCATTTAAATCAAGAAACGTGTAGTATCGGTGTCTCGGTAACTGTGAATTGGTAAGTGAAATGCCATCAAAAGAGTTTCCCAGTTGTTTACCAACTGTTGTTGCTATAGACCCTGAAAGAAGAGGGTTTTCTCTGCACCAGTAAGCTAGAACTGAATCTCTGATTCATTCAGAGTGAGGTAAACTTCAAGAATGCTGTTGAAAGTGTTTGAAATATTTGCTCTTCACTTGGGTTGTTTTAACTGTTTTTCTTCTATCCCAAATTATTACCAAGGAAATGATTTTTTCCCCCTGAGGATTCTGCTTTGAGATGAACCTGCAAACAGCTGCAGATCATACAGTTGTTACTAAAGCCTGGGAAGACTGTTAGAGGAACATTACAAATTATAAAAGAGTATTTCACATGATAGCAGCTGTTATACTCCTGGAATCTAACTTATAGCAGGCTTAGTTAAGCAGGATCATCCAGACAACCTAGTATTATTCTAGTATATCAAGTAGAAATAGAAAGGGAAGCTGGTTTTGTGCATTGCCATGAAATAATTGGAAAGCACTTTGATCTCTAGTCCACTAGAGCAGTTTTCAGAATGAGTGTGGATCTTACATTATTTCAGTGTAGGGAAAATATTTTAATGCCCAACAGAGGGGAAAAGTGGGAAAGTACCTCAGTGTTTTGTTCTCAGCGTTGTTTGGACATTCAGTGTGCTCATAACATGTGGAAAGGTTGGAGAGAAACAAAGTAGGTAAAAAATCCCCTAAGTTGTGCACTGGTGAAGTAAAAGCAGATTGTTGAATGGTCTTGCATTTGGAAATGAACAAGTTTGTGCTGCAGTTTGTCTTCATGTAGCTATCTAAAGAAAACTGTGAGGCTACATTCAGAGAACATAAATCTGTTGTTTTAAGGTGCCACTGTGTTTATTTTTATAAACCATCCTCCATGCAGGGAAGACCTGTCAACATAGTCCTTCAATTATTTTGGATTTTCAGTGTGATACTAAGATATTCTGCCTAGATTATGGCAGGGTAAAAACTAAATGCATTACATTCTCAATACCTGCTCTAAAAGCCATATGCATTTTGTTATTCCCTTTTAGCAATAGAAACTTCAGAATAAATACCAGTTTTCTTTGTGATCTCAGTGAGATTGCCACTTACTGATTTGTCTGTATATAAGCTCTGTTTCTTTTAAAGATGCAAGTATTAAACAGATAGTGGTCAAATGGAGAGAGAGCCCAGAAACTTTTCCTGTGGATAAGTACTTTGTTTGATCATGTGAAACTCTATTGGAAGTGCTTGTAATTTTGTGAATAAAGATTCTTCTGATGGTGTAAATGGATGGAGTTGATATTGCAATGAGTAACCACCTTGTTTTCTTTAGTAAATAGAATGAAATGCGACTATTTAATGGTGGGTTTACTCTTGTACATGTTAAAAGTATTCATCTGTTACATCTGTTATCATTGCCTGAACCTTGACAATAAAAAGAGGCAGAGATTAAGAGAATGGAAACCTTGGGCTGGTTATTGATGCATTATGTTTGTGCATAGTTAACTTAGGGATGACCTAACCTCCATCTCCCTCGTTCTCTTAGTTAAGACAGTTCAGAATTATTGAGCTGACATCTCAGGTATTTACAACCTAAATGAATATCTAAAATAAACCCTATCTTAAAGTAAACATAAACACAACCTACCCTCTCAGCAGGCTCTGCACTTTGTAATTATTTCAGCCAAAACCAGATTGTTTACAAGAAATCTGAATCAATAATTATTGTTTAGGCTTTCTGTACAGTCAGTAAATAAAGCAGCTGTTTGATTTCACTCAAAAGCAGCTTTTTATAAGGATCGGTTTTAATAGCCAAATACACAGGACTTTGGGATATTTCCTAAAATGTACATGTACATAGATATTTTCAAGCAATTATTTCTGAAAAATTACTAGGTAACAGTAGATGCCCCAGAAGAAAACATCCCAGACAGCCAACATGTCTGTACATGGAAGAGCATCACCGATCATGTCCGATGTCCCAAAAGTGTGCTGCGGCATACAAATGACAATGCAGGAAAAGCATTTGTTGAACTTAAATCTCTACTCTTTGGGTTATGAGAACAATTAGGTAACTGTCATTCAAATTTGGTTGCCAGATGTCTTTAAAATTGTTAAATGTTTGTGCAGCTCCTATAGAAAATGAGGATTGAGCTTGGAATCTGGAGCACGTGCCGTTGAGGCGATGGTGCAGGCCTCGTGCATTTCAGTACTGCTGGTGGCATACTTTTTAAGAAAGCAAGAATTGGCTACCAAAATTCATAATTAAATTATGAATATCCATATCCTGGTTTCTATTTTTCTCCATGTTTTTCATTCATTTTAAAACAAGTGTAGTTTTTACCTCTGTTGTCAGGCTTAGAAACTGCTCGGTATGTCGTTTATAAACTGATCCTTTTTTCAGTGAGATCTCTTTACTGAGTGGCTGAGACTGAAATGTGAGAACAGTTTTCTGTCCTGATACCAGTTAAATGGCAAAGCAGGTATGTCATTCACTTCTCTTCTTTCAAGATGAGTAGTTCTGGATTTTATATGTAGGGAGTCCAAAGTACCCCTCCTGTCTCCACCTTTCTTTCTGTCTGACAGTAGGAGTAGCTGAATAATTACTTCCAAAAACACATCAGTAGGTACTTGGTGATGGAGAGATGTCTCCCTCTCTGCCCTAAAAACAAAACCTCGCCTGTGGTCCCTCTGTTTGGAACATGGACAATGACTTGCTTGTCTGGTGGGAGCTCGTGGAGAAGCCAGGACGCCTGGTGGTAGGCAGAGGCCACGCTCAATGCTGAAGCGCACCCTTTGTACCAAGGGACTGGCTGAGAATGGAGCAGAACGTGAGCAGAAGTGAAGAGGGAGAGAATAATGAAGAAATCAAATGGAGAAGCTAAGTAAAGCTTTACTTTCTGAGACTGTTGCAGGAGGGTTAAATATTTGCTGGGCAGGAGCGTTTTGGTAAGGTGTGCAGCTTTAGTTGCTGGTGGTTGAAGTTAAGCCGGAGTGCAAACCTATATGATACTACTCTACAATGTGTGTAGCCTACAGAATTTAGACAGAAGACTAGATACAGGCATGACAGGGTTATAATTTTTACAGATGAGGTTTACAATAATTAACCTGAATCCTTAGAGAAATTACTGTCCTCTCCCTATAGTATTTGTATTTGGTGAGAAGAGTACTTAAGGTCAAAGTATGCAGGTAGGCATCATAGTTCAAATTAATTAGTAAACCAATAAGCAGGGGTTTTTTTAAAGTCTCTTCATTAAAACAACAAAAAAAGTAATGAAGGTACTTTTCTAGTATGTTTATCAGGAAACTACTTTACACGTGTCTCTTATCAGCAGAGATAAGAAAAGGGAAACACGTGCTATATGGGCTTCCTGTTGTGAATATGGGAAGCTGGGAATAAATCTTTGGTCTGTAACTGATAAATCTAGAACAGTTAGTTCTTGCTTCTTTGCTCCAGAACTTGAAAACATTTGGTATAGATGGCTATGTCTATTTTTTCTACTTTACCTTTGATTTAAAAGAAGAAAAAAAACAAGAAAGTAAATGAATGCTGCATTTTATAAAGTATCTACAAGTAGGATAGAATTTGTTTCCTTCAGGACTAATACTCCTTGATGCCAGACCGTGTCTCACTGCTTTGGTATAAGCTGAAGGAACCACTGCAACAGGTAAATCCTTAATTTTGTATCACTGTGCTCAGAAATAGGAATGTCTTTTAGAAGCCCATAGCAAACAGGATAAAGATTTTCATAGGATCCTCACATTTCATAGAATCACAGAATGGTAGGATTGGAAGGGACCTCCAGAGATCATCTAGTCCAACCCCCCTGCAGAAGCAGGTTCACCTAGATCAGGTCACATAGGAACATGTCCGGGTGGGTCTTGAAGACCTCCAAGGAAGGAGACTCCACAACCCCTTTGGGCAGCCTGTGCCAGGGCTCCCTCACCTCAACAGCGAAATAGTTTTTTCTTATGTTTAAATGGAACTTCTTGTGTTCCAGCTTAATCCCATTACCCCTTGTCCTGTTGCTAGCTACTATAGAAAAAAGGGATATCCCAACCTCCTGATTTCCCTAAGTTCTTCTGTGAATGTAAGTGATTAATGTTTCATTTTCAACATGTTTAGCTAAAGCTATGTATTCAGACCTAGAAAAGTCTGTCAGTAATTAAATATGTGGAAAAAACCACAAGCAATCAGCAAAATCAGCCTGTTGTTCTCTATGTTGTCTAAGAACAGAGAAACTTAAAAGGATCAAGTTACAGAATGTATTAATATTTTAATGGACAAATACTTGGTAGGTTATTTGGATATGATTACAGTATTGATATACATGCATAGCAAATTTATCTTGAGGAATAAACACCAAAATCTCCCAGGACAATCTGAAAGGCTGAAAGAAAACAAACCAGCCCTGCTGCTCTTGTACGTCAGTGCTGGTGAAAATGTATTGAGGTTTCCTGTAACTGATAAAAGGAAAAATGGAAAACATTCCTTCGAGTGAAATTAGATCATATCATCATCTTCCACTAGAGAGCAGCGTTTTGTTTTGGGAAAGCAGGTATTTGCATAGCAAATCTTGATTTTTTTTATTGGAAATGGGTTTTTTTGCAGTTATCAGAGCTGAAGTGAAACTATGAGAAGGAAGGTTGCCTGTTAAATCATATACATGGAGGATGAGATTAAAGGAATCCATTTTCCTAACTAGGAGAAAACAGGCTCCTGATATGCTTTTTCATGAATTAGTAGGGATTTGCTGATCTTTTACCCCATTTGGCTTAAAAAACCCAACCAAACAGAAGTAGTAGCACGGAAGGAAGGAGAAGTCTGTAGTCGTTCCCAAGGGAATGCAGCGAGTTGCTCCTGGCAAGTGGGAGAACAGTGAATCTGTACTGTGAAGAGCCGTGTCTTGTCACAGCATTTTCCATGCAGCAGAGATTGTTACAATCTGCATTCATTCTCTGTAGTGAGTACTTAAATATAGCTCCAAGAGCTTCTCTGAAGCATAAAGTTCTGGCAGTGTGCTGGGTAGCATCTCACATTCTTCAGTTGCTGCAGAACCCCAAAGCAAAGCTGTATTAAAAACACTTGAAGGTGATGCTGAGAGATGCAAGATGCCAATATTTAGGACTGAAAATAATAAGAAACAGGTGGTCTCCTTTGTGTACAGACAGCTGGAAACAGCAAGATTTGACAAATGGCTCCCACTTCACTGTCCGAAAGCTCCAGGGGTGCCTGGAGCTTTGTTAGTTCCTATCATATCTGTAACTCAATGCACAGTGGTCTTTTGAGCAAGAACTTTGTACTGCTTGGCTATGCTCAGAGACTCTGTTGGCAGTGAGCTGCTTTGAGTACAGCATTGCCTTCACCAGTTTCTTCTAGTTGTATGTAAAGCCATTGTGTTCATCACATAATAGAAGGTGTTAGTCTTGTGAGTCCAAGCCTGTAAGATAGGAATAATTGCACATTCCTTTTGGAAGCAATGACAGTAGGTGTGACTGATGTTGCACAGGTATATGGTGGTTTCTGCAGGTGTTCAAGATGGAGGGAAGAAAGCTTGAAAAGACAGGGAAAGCTAAGATAAGCAAGGAGATCGGGAAGCAGAGTAGAGTTGAAGTTCATATCTGGGAGGGGAACAGAAAGGTGCCAGCTAGGTAAAGTGACACACAGATGTTCATAATATCTACGTGGATTCTTACTGAAGTGATGGAAATGGCTGGAAAAAAGATGTGTGTTTGTCATTTGTACTGGAGATGACTGTCACTGGCTGTGACAAGTGATGGTTAAATCACCATTCATTCATTAGATGACTACTAATAATGAGTAATAACTCTGAATTGTTTCCTTCAGTTATTAAGTCTTTTTTGTTATAATTGTCTTTCAACCAACTGTGCACAAATGCAGCTCCTTAACTACAGCACTGCACTCCAGTTAAATGTAAAAACTGCTCTGCGTGTTGGGTTCAGGTACAGTCCGTGTGGAAGATCGTGTCTGTAATTGTGGGCAAACAGGAATCTGTCTTTTAGTGCTGATACCTGCAGCTAGATCAGGAGCATTCCTTGAAAATCCTTATTTGAGGAGTCTTTAATAGTGTCTTAAGTCCTTTTACTGGGCTCAGATACAGAATTTACATCAATTAAGTTCCTAATGTTGAGCCTCCCACGAGAAGAGAGGCTACAAGGTCTGTGAAGATCACATGGATAATTCATTAAGAGTTGAACAGGAAAGCTGCTCTATATCATGGAATCATAGAATGGTAGAGGTTGGAAGGGACATCATCTAGTCCAACTTCCCTACAGAAGCAGGTTCACCTAGATCAGGTTGCCTAGGAACATGTCCAGGCAGGTCTTCAAGACCTCCAAGGAAGGAGCAGCCACAACCCCTCTGGGCAGCCTGTGCCAGGGCTCCCTCACCTCAACAGTGAAATAGTTTTTTCTTATATGTAAGTGGAACTTTTTGTGTTCCAGCTTCATCCCATCACCCCTTGTCCTGTTGCTAGCTACTCTAGAAAAAAGGGATGCCCCAACCTCCCGATACCCACCCTTTAGATATTTATAAATAAGATCTCCCCTCAGTCTCCTCTTCTCCAGACTAAACAGCCCCAGTTCCCGCAGCCTTTCCTCGTATGAAAGATGTTGCAGTCCCCTGATCATCTTGGTGGCCCTGTGCTGGACTCTCTCCAGAAGTTCTCTGTCCCTCTTGAGCTGAGGAGCCCAGAACTGGACATAGAAAAACAACTATTTGCAATTACTGTCTGCCACTACACTGCTATGACCTTGTTGATTTCAAATCTGGATAGTACTGAGGATTTTAGTCCATAGATAAGTGACCCTGAGAAACGAAGCTTTTAGGAAAGCAGCAGGTGTCTGGGTTATTAACCACAGGCATTTTATTCTCCTTTTTTTGTGAAAGCAGGTGTTGGCTGGCTTATCTTTCAATACATATGGCAATTTTAGCTGCATGCACCCTTAAAGGCTGAATTCTGAAGAGTTTTTAAAAGGAAAACAAACTTGATTGCTAAGAATGAAAAGCAACAGTGAGGCTGTGGTGGGAGACTTCAGACATCCCAGAAAACAGCACAACTAGGTGTGAGGTTTAAAAATTATTCAACTTGATTTATCATTCAGGGTTTTGTTTGTTTATGAGAAGAACTGGTTAGTAGATAGGAGATTCTGAGCCAGGCTGATTTACAGTATCTCTGCTGCAAACTGCTGATTGTCTTTGGAGTGAGGAAGGTGACCTTGACTGTGTGGTGATGCAGGCTTGGAGCACCAGCCCTCATGTTGTGTGACTCATTGCTGAAGGGCCCAGTGGGCAGGGGATCTCTTTCATGCACATGCTGGAGGGAAGGACACACTTCACTCCTTACTCTACCCCAATTCCTGCCCTTTTCTGAGGCAATGGTGCTACAATGTTTGCTGTATGTGCAGGTACCTTGACAAGCCCACACAACAACTTGTTCCCTTTCCCATGTGCCATTCTTTCACATTTCCAGCCCATGAAGGTATCTCGCAGTTACATCAGAGGCTTCCTTCAAACTTCCTTTTTGAAGATATTTATTTCTTCTGACTTATGCCACTGTTGTTAATTTTCCAGTACCCCTTTGCATTTGTTTATTTCTCCTTGTCCTTGTTTCTCACACAGATTCCTCCCTTCTGGGCCTGTAGTGACTGTCAGTGCTGGTGACACTGCTTCCCCGCAGCAGCGCTACATCAACGAGGCTGTGCCACTGGCTGGCTTCAACTCAGCCATGCAAGGTTACTGTGAACCTTTGCCTGGAGGATAATTAAACCACTCAAGGAAAAAATATCTCCTCAGCACATCTGGATGTGGAAATTTACTGCCATCAAAATTACAATTGTGGTCAACTAACTTTCAAAAGAAGTGACCGTCTTCTTATACAAGGAAACATATCCGTGCTTTAAACCCTGCTTCATGGGGCTCTTTGTCAGCACTAAAAGCCATTCTGCTGTTTAATTCTCCACTTACTTTTACTCTTTAGTGGTCCTTCCCACTTACCTGACACAAATGTTATATCCCATGCTGGTGTTTGGATGGATTCTGTTGAGAATAAAAGTGAGGAGAAGCAACGATCGGCACAGCAGCTTGGTACGTAGGTGGCACATGGAGGCTGCTGCACACTTGTAGGACCTGGGGAAATCTTTAGGCTTTCTGTACTTTAGATTCAATCTATTAAATGATAATAGTCTCTCCTTAGCAACATGGTTTTGAGAGGAGATGATAGAATCATCAAGGTGAGTGAAGGGACTGCGCTTGTGGAAACTTACGTGCTGAACAGAGGTTTGGTAAATGGCATGTACTTGTCTTGCTAGGATTTTCTTGCCAGGATGTGTGGATTAGCCAGTGTCATTAGCATCTGCCTTCACAGTCTTTTTTAGCCTTTCATGTTCCAAAGGAAGAGGAGAAAGGCCAGAAGTTGCTGCTCTTCAAGTCAGCTGCAAGACATCACTGGCTTCAGCAGGAAAAGGGGAGGGCAATGCAATGAAGCTCTTTGCTGCCATTAATATTGTTGGAGGGGGAAGGATGGCAGCTCTGAGAATGAGTTAAGGGAAAATATTCTAACAGTACAAATAGCCCATGGTAAAAAGGATACTATTTGAGTTGCCTGGCTGATGAAGTGGATTTATCCTTCGTGGAATTTCCCTAGCAGGCTTGCAGACTTTTTGTTTCATTTTTTTTTCCTTTTGCACAGTATTTTTATTACCAGATTGGGGCTTAATCTGAGTCCCCTGGAAACCAATTAGAGAAGTTGAATTTGGCAGAACTGGATGAGCTTTGATATATGCATTATATGAACTATTTCTATCCATCAAACTCCTACCAGTTAATGCATCTTGGTAAGTTCCAAACAGTTGCACAACACTTCTCTAAACATCACTGCTGCAGACTTGATCCACAAAGAGTCATCTTAACCTGAATCTTTTTTAGGGTTTCTATGCTGCTCAGGACTTTGACTCTGCTCTGTTTCTGCTGTATATGTTCTCTTTAGTGTTGAGGTGGGGGGTTTCTCTTTGTTTTGGGAGTTGGGTTTTTTGTTGTTGCTGTTCAATTTCTAATAATTTAAGGTCTAAATTACTTCCATGGCATGTTCTGTTTAAAAAGTGCTAGTTGGCTTGAATTGTTGAATGTTTATGTTTTACATTTGTGTAAGGGGTGAGTGGGGAAATAGAGATGTGTGGAAGATTTGTAGCTCTGTTTTAAACTAGATGACCAAACCTTGTGGAAGCTGGTAATGCAGCTGCCGCTGTGCCAAGCTGAGACATTATTTCATTCCGGAAGCCTCTGATGGCTTTCCCATCCCTGCCAAGGCATGTAGACTGGCACAGAGACTCTGTTCCTTTTACCTTCTAGTCTAGAGTGTAACTTAGGACTTATTTCACTTCATGTTAGTTGCTGTTTTCAGAACCAATTTTAGTGAAGCCTGGGATTTTTGTTATGTTAAGCACTCCTCAGTCTTGAGTTGCATCTTGGCTCATAGTCTGCTTTGCCTGAGCAAACTGATGATACCAAGTTGTACAAGACTTTCTTTTTGTCTTTATTCTCACTGTAATCCCAGTCTTGTGTTTACCTCTTACAAAACTAGTTCCCCCCTCCCACCCAAGCAATATCCTGCGATGGTAAAACTCCAAAGTTCTTCTCAGATCAGAAGCATATGGGATTGATGCAATGTTTATGTAAACAGCAATCAATGGATCCCTGTCAAACAACAGTTACTCTTAGCTATGGGTATGACACACAGCATCTGCTTAAAGACCAGCATGTTTTTTAACCTCCTGATGATATATGGTTTGTCTGTTTCTTGCAAAGGCTAGTAAAACTCTATGCAGTGGAAGTACACTAGAAATGCTTGTCCCTATAACCCATAAAACAGATGAATTCAGAATGCTGGTGCATTTCATTATGAAGCAACGATAATCCCCTCCAGCTGGATGCTCCCCACAATCCTGCTCATCTGTGTCCATGCATGATAAGCTTTTGGAGTCCAACCAAATCTGGGTATTGGTCTTCTCATATGCAGATCTGTGGTTTTTCAGGAGCTGGGTTGCTGTTTCTGTTCCCCCTCTTAGCTTAAGCCTTGGAGAAGGGATGAGCTCTTCAGGCATGTGTGAAAAATCAGGTGTGGCACAGTACCTAGAGAAGCACAGGCAACCACAGCTGCAGCAATACCTACCTATTTCCTCAGGGACCTCCAGGGACTTGCACTGCAGTGACCTGGACTGCCCTGGACTCTTCAAGGATTGGCTTCTATTTAGCATCAGGAGCCTTTTTTGTCAAGTCCAGCCGTCTGTCCACAATTCAAGCACTGCTCTGTGCTCACCATCTGTGAAAGTGCATTTTTATGTGTCTGTGTTTCCTGTGTCACTGCAAGCCCCTGAGTCTTTCTAAAGCTCTGCTCTGCCATGTCTGCCTGCTAGGCATGATGAGATGTTTTTCTGCTCATTCTGTACCCATTGGGTTAATGTCTGACAGCAATTATATTCCTTCAAAACAACTTCCCTCTATGCATTTTTTTTAACATATTACATTTTCTGATGGCTGAATAAAACCTGTGTGTTTTGGTAGATAATTGAGCAAGGCATCTGAACCAAAGCCCTTTAGAATCAAGGGGAAGATCACTGTTACCTCCAAAGAGTCTTGGATTAATCCCTACATCCTTTCATTGACTGAGACCCTGAAAAACTTGGCTTTTAGTTGAGGTGTAATGAACTCCTCAACACTTGCGTGTCTGTGAGCAGGAGAACTTCTCCTTGTTAAAAGTACAGATGTAATTCTTAGCAGATCTGAGGCTTCAAATATGAAATGAGACATAAGAAACAACCTTCCCTTCTTCAACAGCCTTTAGATTCAAATCCAGTTTGAAAATGCTCATTGCTGACACAAAACCAATGATGATGGTTAAACTGCTGTGGCTTATTCTGGAGTCCTTGCCATTGCATTTGTCTGCCTCCTTCGACTGCAGTTTGGGTTTTCTTGTTGTGATTTCCCAGCTTGTGCATGGCTCGTTAATAGAATTACCTGGGGATGGTTAGGGCAGGCATTTGCTTTTATCTCATCAGTGCTAAAAGAAGTAAAAGCAAATGATTGGTATAAATAGCCTCACTTGGCTTGACTTGAAAACTGACCTAGAAACTAAACCAATAACAAACTGCAAGCAACAGCTTTTAAAGGGGCTGTTTCACATATGCTTGCTTGTAGAAGTTAACCACGTGAGAAGCCAGCCCAGGCTCCCCAAGAAAATCCAATCACTCCCCCCCAGTTCTGCTCTAACCACAGGGGTACTTGGGCTGTGTTTGCAGGGTGTCTCCTCTACAAAAGCTGAAATCTTCTTAGTCCTGTAGTATCACCACTCTAGTATTGCTGGTTTGCTTTTCCAGCCTGATTTTTTTATGCAGTTGTCTGAAAAACAGAAGTGATTGTGCATATTCACAGCTCCAGGAGGAGCAAATTTCCCTACCCTTTTCTTCTTTTGGCATCCCCAAACAAACACCTGGCCTTCCTGCCAGGTATTCTGCCCCAGAGGAAGGCTTGTCTTCCTCTTTTCAACAGGCAAATCTTTAGTTACTTAAGTAAAACAGTTACTCAAAATTTGCTTTATCAACAGCCTTGAGAAATTTAAAACCTTCAGCAGACAGAGTGGGTTTTTTTCCTCTTGAAGCTGACTGGAATAACTGTCTGATCTTCTTCCTTTTAATTTCAATGACCAGTTCAGCCCCTGCCGAGAGTGGGAATGGGCCAAAATAATTACTATCTGAAAACAGCCTAATGCAGTGCAAGATAAAATAACCCAGAAGTTGTAAGACTATGGAATAAAAAAGCAATCTAATCCCCTGGTCTGCTTTCCTTCATACTATGTGTCATAGGAGCTCACTTAAGAAAGAGCTAAACCATTTCCTGGAGTTCATGGTTGCACATTTTTAGGAAGATAAATGATCCTTGTGCTTCTGTGAGAGTCTGCCAGCAGCTCCCTTGGTCTTGCAGCAGGAGTGCTGAGGACCTCAGAGTTCATGGGCAGAGCTGGTTCCTGGAGACAAATACTACCAGGTGAAGTATTTTGCCTGAGCAGTGCTGAGACTGCTTACATTATGTTTGGAGTTTGATGGGGGTTTTTTCCCCATTTTTATGAGTGAATGAGATCTTTTGATCTGCTGGCCCATGAGAGGAGCACCTTCTTATCCTGCAGATGTTAATTAATTGTCTGTCAGTTGCCACAGCCTGAAAAAACCCAGCTTCTGTTGAGAACTGCTTAGGTGCTAAGTGTTTCATAGAACACCTCTCACAAAGCCCTCAGGTGTTCACTTGCTATCTAGGCAGCTCTTAATCTTAACTCGATGATCACTTGTATTTTTCATACACCTGTCTTGGAGATTGTATAATCTTCCTTCCCAGGATCCACAGTGTTGTCAGCTTCCATTAACTCGCTGTAAATCTCAATATTATTCTCTAAGCCTTTAGTTGCTTGAATCATATGATTACGAGAGCAGCTTAGCTTTCATTACAAAAGTGTTGCTAGCATACGTGGCTGCCAACGAGGCTTGGAGACCAAGGGCAAGAAGCAAAGAAAATGTCTCCCATGTATTTAAGGATTAGGAGTTTTCTTCTGTTATTTTTAAGGAAAATTCTCTACTTTGGGCCACTGGAATTTCTGACTGGGTCAGATCAGTGACACTGAGCAGGGGATTTAGCAGTAGGACTGCAGCAGCAGAGCTGCTGCTGTGACTGAGGCAGCAGTAGGTGGGTAGGTGCACAGAAGGAGGAAGTATTTGAGAAGGAGGGAGGGGGGTTTTTTGCATAGAAGACTACTGTCCTGTTAAAAGTCAGTATAAGAAATCTGATCTAAAGCCCAGGTATTTCTAAAGGGTGTTTTGTCAGAAAAATACCAAGCTCAAGTAATACAGTAGTGTCACTCAGGATGTGGATGACCAAGGTAGAGTATAAATCTCACCACCTAACAGCTTGTGCAGGCAAAGATTTTGCAAGACAGTTGCTGGGTGCCGTCTCTGCCATTGCAGGTGCAACATTTTGTGCTATCTTACTGAAACCCATCTTGAAAGTGGGTAGGCTTTGCCATTCTGTTTCTTGTTCTCTACTTCCTCCTCCTTTCCTCGTCTCTCCTCTTTCACTTTCCTGCATGATTGTCATGATGTTCAGCATCTTCTTAGTTTTAACCTAAAGTTCTCTGATCTGTATGAAGAATGACTTTTACCCTGAGAGCTGTGCTGGATTACCTGAATTTGAATCTCTTTAGTTTCTGATGTGAATGTTTGACAGATGCTGAGTTTCCATACACAAACATGATGATTATTGTCCAATAAAATAGTGTCTTGACAATTACAGGAACAAAATCTTTGTGTACTAAAGGTTGAATCCAGCTCTGGCTACTCTTGATTCTGAGCTTAATATTTTCAAAGGCTTGCATGTTTGCTTTTATATAGACACTGTAGGTAATGTTGTGGAATTTGCTGGCATTTCATATACTGCACAGACAGATATATGGGCTTAAAACAAAAACAGTCTTCACCTGCAGGACTGCAGCTTGCTGAAACCTAATTCTTGTGCAGAGGGTGATCCTGTGCTCCCACAGAAAATTCTGCAAGAAACTTAAAAGTATTTTGCTGCCCCTATCTTAAATCTACAGAGGGAGGATTTTCAGAGGCAGATGTGTCAAGTAGATACCCAGCTTGTTTTTTTTCAGATTCCAATTGCTGCTTTTGAAAGTCATTCCCAAGCTCTGAAACGTTCTTAAGCCTGGCATGTTTTATCTGTATAGGAAAGACTTTGTTCCTGCACGGAAACACTAGTGTTTCTCCTGTTCTCTTTGGAAAGAAAAGATTCAAAACTGAACAAAAAGAAACCCCACTTTCTGTCTCCACATCCCCATCTTGTTGCATATATGTCTCAGGTTTCGTAGACATAGGCATTGCTAGCCTAAGATGCTCTCTCTGAAAGTCAACATGTTGAATTCCCATGTCAGCATGGGGATTGATGTGGAGCTGGGCAGGATGCTGTCTGGGCAGTTCTGGTAAGAGCCATCATTAGAAGAGTGTGGGCAGCAGGTGGAGAGAGATTCTCTTTCCCTCTACTCTGCACTGGTGAGACTCCTCCAGACTCTTTGTCTGGAGTCCTGTGTCCAGTTTTGGGCTCCTCAGCTGAAGAGAGACACAGAACTGCTGCAGAGAGTCCAGCACAGGGCCAGCAAGATGCTGAGGAGATTGGAGCATCTTCCTTATGAGGAAAGGCTGTGGGAACTGGGGCTGTTTAGTATGGAGGAGACTGCTTGGGGGGATCTCATTAATATTTACAGGTATATAAATGGCGAGTGTCAGGAGGCTGGGGCAGCACTTTTTTCTGTGGTATCTAGTGACAGGACAAGGGGTGATGGAAAAAGCAGCTGGAACATAAAAAGTTCCATTTAAACATAAGGAAAAACTCACTCACTGTTGAGGTGAGGGAGCCCTGGCCCAGGCTGCCCAGGGAGGGTGTGGAGGCTCCTTCTCTGGAGGTTTTCAAGACCCACCTGGACATGTTCCTGTGTGACCTGATATAGGTGGAGCTGCTTTGGCAGGGGGTTGGACTAGATGGTGTCTAAAGGTCCCTTCCAACCCCTACCATTCTGAGATTCTATGATCATTGATGTTCTTGCAAAAGCATTTCATCTTTGTAGGGATTCTACATTAGGTATTAGCCAACAAAGCTGATTCTGTGTATTTTGTCTAGCAAGCAAAGTCGTGAAGAACACTATAGATGCAAAACTAGAATAAATGAATCGACAAGAGCATAAGCAAGAATGAACCAAAGGTGAAAAAAACTTATTGTTTCCAATTCATGCTATACTTTCCCTTATTGTTTACGTAATGGCTTTAAGGTTGAGAAAACTCCATTCTCTTATCTGCCTGCACTAATAGAGCACATGCCATGCATATGCCCACAGCCCATGGCTATGTTCACTTATGAGGGATAGCATCAGCACCTGATCCACTACATAACGTGACTTGAAACTCAGTTCAGCACCTAAATTCTCCAAGTGGGTGCATTAACAGAAAATTTTAGGGAACAAGTGGTTTCCCTTGTAGCTCTGTGGACACTAAACAAAGCACACAAGTGTTCAAAATGGAGCCTTTCAGATCATTTCAGTTACTACTAGGCCTAATGGGTTTGGCACAAACACTGGTACTGCTTTTTCTGCAGGGTATCAGGAACATACCTACAAGTCTTTCATTTCAAATGTGAATTTAAGATGATAATTGCTTGTGGTCATGCTGCAGTCTGTTCCCATGGCTGTTTGTGAATTAATTCGGTGCAAGTGACATTGGCAGACTATTTACCTTCACACACGAAAGTTGTTACTCTTTTTTTCCTAAACAATTACAGCCAGCTGCTGCTGCTGCTGCCAGGCACATCGCTGCTCCCCTGCTGAATTACCTGGTGTCTGGTTCTGGACGAAACGCCGATGAATCTCGGTTCAGGGGGAAGAGGAGCCAAGAGATTGTACTAATGCTCACATCCTTCGCTTGACAAACTTTTCATTTCTGTAAATTGTAACGGACACGGCCCCAAACGCTCTGCTCTTATTTTGATGTTTTGCTTGCATTTTTTTCTTGCCGGTTTAGGATGAAATAAATCTTTAGGTTGGAAGAGGCCCCGGCAACAGGCGGCGGCTCCCGCGGGGCTCTCGCTCTCCAGGAGCGGCAGCCGCCGGCCCCCGCCGCCGGGGAGGAGCCCGCCCCGCCGCTGCCGAGCCTTTGTCTCACCGCCCAGACACTCGGCGCCGAGTCGTGCTCCCCATCCCGCCCGCCCGAGCCCCGTTTTCCCGGAGGCAGGAGAAGGGGAAGCCTCCCGTAGGCCGCCCAGCACCGCGGCTGGACGAGACCTGGCGGGGGCGAGCCGCGGGCCCTTCCCCAGCCGCCCGGCCCTCCCCGCCCCGCCCGTGTGCCGGCGCCCCGCCTCCGCTCCCCACGGGCCGGGGGGGAGCCCCTGAGTGACTGGCGGGCGGCGGCCGGGGCAGGGCCGGGCCGGCCGGGGGAGAGGCTGCGGCGCGTCGGCGGGAGGCGAGGAAAGGAGCGGGCGGGCAATGCGCTGCCGCGGCTCCGTCTGGGAGCAGGCGGCAGCCTTGTGCAACCAATATGGCTGCGTGCGCCCGCGAATGAAAGGAGGCGCTCGCAGCTGAAGCCGTCTCCCTCCACCCCCCTCTTCGCCCCGCGGCTGTGTGGCCTGTAGCGAGCGGAGCTGAGAAGTTGTCCGGGCTGCCCCGCGGGGGGGGGTGGGAGGTGGCCGGGAGGCGGCGGCGCTTCCCGCAGCTCCCGGCGGTTCCCCCTCCCCGGGGCGCAGAGAGCAGGAGAAGAAGTTGTTTGTCCGCCCGGGGGGGAGCAGAAAGGAGGCGAGAGGGGCGCGAGCCGGAAGAGGAGCAGCAGCCCCTGACGGGCGGCGCGCCCCCCGTCTGCCTGCGGGGCAGCGCCGCGGCGGCGGCGGCTCCCGGCCCGGAGGAGGAGGAAGAGGCAAAGCCACCATCGGCCCAGGTCCTGCCCGAGCTCCGCGCCTCTTCCCCGGGACGAAGTTTCGGCGGGGGCCGCCGCGGGGGCGCCGGGGGCCGGAGGAGGGCGGCCGGCGGCGCCCCGCCTCATCCCGCGCCTCCCCCCGGGGGCGCCGGCGGCGGAGCGCGGCCCCGGCGGGCGAAGTTTGGCCGGCGGCGGCCCTGCCGCGGCCATGGAGCCGAAGCACAAGGAGCTGCTCGCCCAGTGCCGCCAGAGCCTGGCGCAGGCCATGACCGAGGTGGACAAGGTGGTGGAGCTGCTGGAGGCCGCCGGCGCCCTCGGTCCCCGCGACCTGCGCGACCTGGAGGCGGCGGGCGGTGGAAAGGCCGAGCTGCTCATCGCCCTGCTGCTGGCCAAGGAGCGGGACCACTTCCAGGACCTACGGGTGGCCCTGGAGAAGACGCAGCCCCACCTGCTCTCCATCCTCTACCTGAACGGCGTGGCCGGGGCGCCTGCGGCGGCCGAGACGGCCGGTGAGTGGGGGCGCGGGGAAGGTGCGGGGCGGAGGGAGGGCAGCCGCTGCCCCCGCCCACCCCCGCCGAGTAGCGGGTGGGAAAGGAGCGGGGCGGCTGCGGCGAGGGTCTTCCTTTTTCCGGGCGGGGAAGGTGGGCGAAAACTCTCCCGTGTTTGTGCTCTCGGTTCTCGTTTTGTGCTCCCGAACCTTTTCCTTTCTTTTCTGGCCGAGCGCGCTGGTGCTGGTCCCCGAGAAGTGACGCGGCTGGCGTACGGTGCCTTTGCGAGTAAGCCACCCCAGGCTGGCTCTTGCCGCTACTCCCATTCCTTGAAGCCGGGTGCCGGTTGGGAGTTAGAGAAAACCGTACCCGAAGGGGTTTTCCTTCTCTGGGACCGCCGGTGGTGTTAAACAGTCGCTTCTTGACCGGGCAAAACTGTGGAACTCCCCCCTGCAGCCAGTCTGCTGGAATAGGCTGGCTGGCAGCACTCCAGCAGATGTGCGTTTCAATAAATACTGTAGCTATTTTTTTCCGGACAAACGTATGTATGTTTCAGGTAGTGTTATTGTAACTCTTTTGGTGGTTAACACAGGAAAACTATTGGGTTAATTGTCAATCCTGATGAGAAAAGAAACCCGTGTAAACCTTCTTCTCAACTAAGTTCTGCTTTGACCCACAGGTCTTCCCAAGCCACAGTCTACTTTTATGTGAATACTATTACTCTCTAATATGATTTATAAAAACGAAAAGATTATAATACACAAGGTATTGCAAGTGTCATTTGTGTTTCTAGGTGGGAAATACATCTATTGAAGTAAATGGTAATACAGACTAAGCAGTTTGTCTGTGTATTCTCTTCTAGTGCGTGTCCAAGCTGACTGATTCAGAAATGTGGGGTCTCTCAGGTTTGGTTTCCAGATTTAGGAGTTGCAGGGCGACTGCCTGTTTACATAAGGGGCTGCATCGAGAGGGCTTCCTGGCTCTTACAAGCTATGCCATTTCTTTAAGAAAATAAAGCCGTTTAACAGCTGCTTCTGTCTGGAAGGTAGTGCTTGCATGTGCAGTTGTACTGTGTACTCTGCCCTCGTGTGAATTATGCTGTTGATGCAAGGAGTTTGGTAAACAAAAAGCGAGGGTCTTATATGTTGTTTCATATCAATGTATTACAGTGAATGGCCTTTTGTGATGAGTAGGATCTCACAGGATGGGGGGAAAAATGGATTGAACAGTAGAGCTCAACACTTGTAACACTACGTGATCTGACATCGATGGGAGATGAGGGCAGTCACTGCCTTTCAGAACCAGACCCATTATGTAGGATTAGATTAATGCTTGGTCTTGCTTTACTGAGAAGATGCATTAATGGTACTGGGCTATTAATGTTCCTCAGCCTTAAAAACAAAGGTGTAGAACATGGATGGCAAGCAAAATGAAATAGGTGGTGGATATAGTAATAGTTTTTCTTTCCAAAATACAAGTTGCAGTTGCAAAATGTCATGCAATACTGAGCTCTCAAGGAGAAAATACAGTTCAATTGGCAAAATGAGCTATATCCTTCTTGACCAAACAGGTTTCTGAGCCTGATCAGAGTTAAATTACATCCATGTGGGGAAGGATGTTCCCCTGACGTGGCATGATTTAAAATCTGATGGCTTTCATTCCTCAATAGTAAGCTAACTTTGGGAGTGGTGGGCTTGTCTCCTGTGTGATAAACACCTTGATAGATTAATGTGCAAGGAGGTTGCTGACAGTGAGCTTAAGAGTAAACCATCATGCACATAGGAAGGTAAAGGAACAGAACCTTCAAACATTGTCATAGATATTCCAACTTTTCTTCCTTGAAGATTTCACTCAGTAACTAGTCATGAGGCTGCTTGTGTGCCCACTGAAGGATCCTGGTCAGTTCTGGATGTGTTAGGCGAAAAGTTAATATCTGAAGACAACTCCAGTAGAGAGGTTCTTGTTTGAACCTGTGTACAGATGTAATTGGGTTTTGCTCTGATATTTCCCTGTAGGAGGTCTGACCATCCATCTGTTCTTCTCCTGTCATTCAGGAGTTTTACACCTTTTCATTGGGTATATTGGAGGCGAATGAGTCAAGTTCCTTTTTGTTCATTGGGTGTAGTAGCAAATGTAAACACTGTAGCCAGGTGAAATGGCAGATTCTGTGTTTAAAACACTGAAGTGAAACAGTCCTCAGCATATATCCCATCAAGTGCCTCTGTTCTTCAAGGCAGAGAAGACGTGTCTTAAACATCTCTGTAAATGAACCTATCCAGCTGAATGAAATTTTTTAGATTAGCATTTGTGTGTGGGGTAAAAAACATGACAGTGGTATACTTAATTTTAGTATTGTTTGGAAGAAGAGGCTGATGTGAAGCACATCCCCTGAATGCTCAGTGGAGGGGAAAATGATTTATAACCAATAACTTCTGGTAGCAGTGTTCCCTAAATGATTTTGTCACTGTGCTGCTATTGTGAGAGACATGGGAAGGTAATTCTCAAAATTGCAGAATTGAACGTAAAAATCTCCTCCCAACACTAACACAAGTGATTCTGCTTTTATTTTAATGACTACTATTTTATACCTTTGTTATATGCCTTTGCTTTGTGTTTTCTTCCTTCTCATTTTAAATGTCACCTCCTGTTAGACTGTGAAGGCGGTTGATAACGTAAACTGGGATGGGAGCTCAGGCTGTTATTGTTACCAGCAGTTCTTGTGGCTGTCTGGACAATGTAGAGCTGACACTTTTATATGTATTTAGCCACTTACGGATACAACATGGAGAGAAGTAAACAATTGGTGTGACTTCTAAAAGGAAAGAACTGGGATCCTAGGACCTGCCAGAAGACTGGCACTATGGGGAACTGTGTGTTATAAAGAGCTTTCTTTTCAGTGCAGAATTTCCCCCCAATTCAGGCTTGTTTTAAGTGTGTTTTGTCTTCTGTATTAGCTTCTAACTGCTGGCTTTAAACCTGAAACTGTGTCGTGGTTTTACGGGTGTCAGTTTCTTCAGTAAAATGTATGTTTCTAAGATTGTTTTGTTTCCTAATTTGAGAGTAATATGCCTAACAGTGCAAAATCGATCAGAAAGCCACCTCCTGTCAAAGCAGAAGCTACACAAAGTGCGATTTGCTTGCTTTGACTTAGTCATGTTGGGAGACTTTAGTTCTTGACCTTTGGTTACTGCCTTACACTGCTGTGTAAACGTTTCTGTGAGAAATTGTCTCTGTCCATGTGAAAGTGACTCTCTGGCTGATTTAAGATCTCTCGGTACTTTGCACAGGGACTGATTCTTTAGGTAATGTGCCAAGTGCTTCTATTTATTTATTTTGAGGTGAACTGATGGATTCTTGTTAAATACTTGATTTGGCAAATTGCCTCCATCGTGTGTGTGTGTGTGTGTGTGTGTGTGTGTGTGTGTGAGAAAGTCCTGGATTCTGACAGAATAACAGGCAAAAAGTGACTTCTGAGCATTTGGTTATCTCTTAGATCTCTCTTTAATCAGGTATTTAATTTTTATAGTTGATACAGTGTGATCTTTTGTGACATAAAATGTGTCCAAGACAAAAACACTGTGGAAGAGACTTTATTGTATACTATTAAGTATCAAGTACTGTTAAAGATGCATTTTAATTTAAGTATAATTAAAGGTCTAGATCAGAAATCTAATGAAACTAGTCTACAGTGCTTCAGATAATGTAGAGCTTTGTACTTGTGTATTTGGGATATTTGGGAAAGCAGGTTTGGTTGTCAAGCTTGGAATTTGGTTTTGAGATGTACTTGTTGGGGCTACAAAGGTGCTCCTAGCACTTCATGCTCAAGCTGAGTAGACTGTTGAACTTAAAAAGCTTTACTACTGGCTTCATGGCTAGTTTCTCAGTTTCCTTTAACATTAGGTGTTGGTCCCCTATTTTTCTGTACCCATACAGCTGCAGCAATCAGTGAGTGTCACTGTAACATAATGGCTTTTTTACTAGAAGGATTTAGCACCATTTTGGATTTTAAAAGCAGAGTGTGTTAGGCTTCCAAGGTGTTTTATTTAACTGTTTCAAGATTGGAACTTTTTGAAGTTATAAACTTAAAGTTCCAGATTGATTGCGTTTTTAAAAAGGTCTTTAAGAGGATAGGAAAGAAAGAAGATGGTTGTAGATGGACTTTGAAAAGTTTACTTCTGTTTTTTAATAAGATTTATTTTCCACCTGTGTTTAGTCAGAGATTTAGTGTTAATTTCCAGTCCAAAAAGTAAATGTGGGCATTTATAGGAGTAGGAAAAAGTTAGAATTCAAACTTTTATAGAGTTCTAGAGGGATTATATCAGCTTCCTCCCTCTGCTTTATTAAAGAGTTGTTTCAGACAATATTGGATTGGAAGTCACTGAGTTTACTTTGAAATATTGCAGAGTCTTTTGGCATATTTGAAAAGAAACACCAAGGCAAGCCTTGAATGTGTGAGTTTGGGAGATGGAGAGCTGAAACCCATTTGTCTTGCTGACACTACTGAGGAGACCCACAGGAGATGCAGCAATTCCAGGGTTGTCCCTGAGGAGTTGGGTTATGCCTACTTGGGGCTGGTGCTGGGGCCTGTGTGTTGAGCCCTCTCTGCCCCGTCCCCCGCCAAGTGGTGACTGGTGAGAGAAACTCATGAGCAGGAGTGAGAACTAGAGCTGAGAGACTGTATGGAGGAAGGGTGTGAGATGTGGAGGTGGAATGTGGTGTCCTGTAGGAGCAAGTGAGAAGAAGTGGGGGCTCAGGAAACTGTAGGGTGAGTTAGGGGAAGAAGACAGTAGAAATGCTTGGAGAAGAGAAGAAATAATGAAGGAAGCGTGCCTTCCCTAGGAAAATAGAGAGGGGAGAATGAGGCAGAATTGTAAAAGCATAATTAACTGACTCAAGGACTGAACTGACAATTTTGCAATTAAGTACAATTTACACTCTGTTCTGTCGCTGAAAATTGAAGAGTGGGAGAAGTAGAGCAGTGTGTCTGGGTTGTTCCAGACCTGTTATTAGCTCCCAGGGGTAGCTTCACAGCCCTTGTTGCAAGATTTCTTAAACTGTGCAGATGAAAAAGCAGGCAGCATTCAGAAGTCACACTAGGAGAAGTACAGGTCTTCAGCAGTGATTTAACTGGATAAAATACTCAGTGCCAGTTTTGTAGTGCCTGTGTTGTGTGGTGCTCTCAGATTTGTGGTACCTCTTGGAATTGTCAGGCTAGGAAAAAAAGGGCAGGAGGTTTCTTGCAAGTGTCTGGAGGAGTATTCCCAATGAAATGTCTTAACAGTAAGTGAATGGAAGCAGGCTCTTAATCCCAAAGAAGGAAATGTCTTATTTAGTAGTTCACAGATCCCAAGGGTGACGGTTCTCAATTACATTTTTGCTGTGCTCAGGGAGGGAGTGGAAAGCAAGCTGTCCTCAATAAACTCATGGACACACTTTTCACCAGGGTAGTGTGAACAATAATGATGTTTGTGGTGTCAGTGCATCCAGCTGTTTTGGACACATGCAGGACTTGGTGTCTTACAAAATTACAGAAAAGAGGAGACATGCACATTTTTGAAAGGTTCTTTAAGCTTCTTACCTCCCAGTCTTCTGAAAGGGAAGAAATTTCACTTTCAGATACGACCAGTAAGACAGGCCAACAACTCTCAGTAACTAGCTCCTTAGTTATTTGTTAAAGCTGAAGATTACCAGTCTCAGAGGTTTCAGTTCTTTAGCTTGATATTAACTACTGTTCTCAGCCTCCCTATTGTCCTGTAGCTTTAACCAGTGTTGATTGTTGTGAGTTTTTTGGACCTTTGGTCTGGATAGTGAAGACCACAGCCACCACATGTGTAGTGACTGTGGGCTTTCCAGTTCTGTTAGCAGCTTGAAATTTGAGCTGAGTGTTCTTCTGTTTGTTTGTGTGGGGTTTTTTCTTTACTGCTTGCTTTTACTGCTTTGTTTGGGTTTTCCCCCCTTTTCTTTGTTTCTTTCATTTTGCTGCTTAGCTTCTCTTGCTCCATAAAACCTCTGTCTTTCTCCCTTTAGTCCTAATTGTTATTTTGACCATTATTTTATAGCATTGGAGTTCCTTTTTCAAAGCCTTAGTCACTGGAAAGATACCAGGAAGCCTTGATTAATTCCCTCTACTTTTCACCTTTTTTCTCTTATATTGTACAATCTCAGGGACAGAGGTTTCATCTTTCAGAGCTGTTCAGTCCCCACCATGTTTTGGGTGTTAGGCATTTAGTTCATGGAGAGGGAGTTATATAAACAATCTTAAAATGCTGTGCAAATAGAAAAGCAAAACCAATTCCTGATGTGAAGTGTTCATGGTATTGATCGAGATGGCAAAACCTGTAGCTGCGTATGGTGTGCTATGAAAAGAGCTGTAGTAATGAAGTTGAGGCATCTAGGCTTCCAAGTTGTATGGACTAGTCAATGCTGAAACCTCACTTATGACCTTCAAGATGCAAGTCCCTGGCAGGTTTGTTGTGAATGGTGCTAATTTAGAACTGAGCCATTGTGATGTAGGAGCTGGCGACGTCCTGCTGCCTGAGCTTTGGCTCGACGCTAACCAGTGCTTTTCTAATGAAAGCACAGAAGTAAGGTGCTGTCCTCTGAGAAGAGTGATGTTAGTGCATCTTGAACGTTAGAGCTGTAGGGTTGGTGTGTTTTGTGCTTGCCATAGCTTGTGATGCACTGGCAGGTACGTTGGTAGTTGACAGGTGGTAATACCAGCATTCCTTGCTGTTACAGCTAACAAGGAAGGTTAAGCTTGGGCACTCGTAAGCTGTAGTGCAAGAGGAATCTGACCTCCACAATCTGCAGGCTTGAGGTGGTAGCAGGCAGAGCCCCTACAATTGATGGATCTCGAGGAAGCTGATGGAAGCTCTTGGCACCTTGGGGTGAACACTTAAGGATATTTTGCTTGACAATGCTTGATTACTGGTCAATATAGAATAACTTTCTAGAAGTGGAGGCCCCTTCTTACACAAACTGTTGTCGGATGAAGTTGGAAACGGGCAATTTTATATATGTAGTCTGCATGTTTTTCTTCATCATGACCTTTGAAGCCTCTAATTTCACGATTCTTGGTTTGAGCTGCTCAGCAGTTTGCTTGTTCACAGCATTAATCATTTTCTTCTGGAGAGCTGCTGCTTGTATTTTAGAAAAATCCCTTTTTTTTTCCTTTTGGGTTGGCTGGTAAAGGAATTGAATTTTAAATAGACCATATTGGTTTGATTTCTCCTGTAGCTGGAGAAAGCAAGCAAGCGAGAAGATAAAACCACTAAGGGTTTCAGCTGGAGGGCTGAGGGGATTGACTGAAGAGGGGCAGCCTAAGGGTTGTTTTTTTGGCAGACTTTTTACATAGTTGACAATGAATTGCGTGTCTGGATGATAAACTAAGAAACTCTCCACCCCCAAACCCTCAAAGACAATGTTCTTTAAACTTCTCTGTTAGCTTTCCTAAAAATCTAGTTGGGAGCCTTTGCTGTGCCAACTTGCTTGTCTCTTGTGCCCCCTCTCCTTTCACCTTGCCTTTTTATTCTACCTGCACATAGTTGCTGATTCATGAACACGTTTATTATTCATGCAGTTACCTTCCAGCATATGAGTAATCCACATTTATATGCATCAAGTTAGGCATGTGCAAGTGTTGACAGGATCCAGGCCTTACATACTGAGATCTTTCACTTAGACAATGTCTTCATTAAAGCACTGCTTGTAAGCTTGAGCCCTGGGAGGTGAGGCTGGTGGCTGTTTGCTTCACAGTAGTGCTCAGAATGGAGATTGTAGCTTGGGAAAACATAGCTGTCATGTAGGAAGAGGTATTTTCCTTGAGGGTTGATGTAAAATGGACTCACTTGGTGCAGGTAGGCTATGTCCTGTTGATGCTAGTGCACCAGAATCTTAGCTTGGCAAGTATGTCCTTTCTTTTCGAGATGGTTGAGCTGGCAGGTGTGTGTATTTATGGTTTTCTTTGAAAGCATCAGAACTTTTGGAAAGAAAGCTGGTGTAGTAAATACCCTTATCAAAAAATACCAACTACAGCCACTCAGTTGCTACACAGATGTTCATATGTTCTTTTAATAAGCCTAAAAGTATGTTTATCTCCTTTATTATTTCTGGGTTTTGCCTGTTTTTCTTGTAGCTATTTTTTCCACAAAAGCAAGCAACAGGAGAAAGCCAACTGTAGGAAGAGACACTTCTGAGACTTGGGTAGCCATGGCATCTTGCTCTTTTGAAGCAACTTCAGGTTGTCTTCTTCACTGAGGATGTTCTTGCAGAAAGAGGGGTCAGAGGGAGTTGTTAGGAACTCTTCAGCTAGAATTTGACAGATTGACAAGGGTGGTTTTAGTGACTTTTTCAGGAGTGCTTCTTGTTATGCAGTTTTAGAGTTCCCTTCAACACTCTATACGTGATCTTGTGAAAATTTGCAGTGATTTTTAAGAAGGCCTGCTTTGCATTTAGATGGTGATGATGTTCTGTTTTTCAGGTGGTATGCAAGTGTGTGTATTTAGTGGTGGTGAAATCAGCTTATCTGAAGGTTTTCTTTGAGGCTGTCTATGTGCATCACCACAAGGAAAATATTCAGGTATTAACTTCACTTCTTCATCTTTCAAATAGTGCTGAATGTCCAGTCTGGTTTTTCTCTTCTGAATGCTTTTACGAGAAGGAGTGATGTTATTTGAGAGCTTGCTTAACCTTTAATTGAAGGTAGGGTGTGTTGTATTTTTAACAGATGTGCTCTTTCAGTTTGTTAAAGGACATTTGACTTAAGTAGGTGTGGTTAAAAACACTACAAAAAGCTTAAGTCTTAAACAAAACCAGAAGAAAACCACAACCAAGCAAGCCTTAAACAACAGTAGGCTCTCCATCCTAATTGATCAGCTGGCTTGTTGTTGTCCTCAGCTGTTGCATTGTCATGTATATACTTGGACTACACTCAGAAAGAGCTATGTGGGTACAATCTGGATTTTAGGAACAATAAAATCACAAAAAGAAGAACTAAACCCTCTCGAAATCACAAAAAGAAGTATTCTCAAGAGGGAATTCATTTGAAATGATATTATTTTCACCATCAAGTGTTGAATATTTTTCCCCCCTTTCAATGGGACTATTAAAAATATTGCTTTCTTGTTCAGCTCGTTTTCCCTTTCAGCTTTCTGTGGCAATGGTCCTCGGGCTGCTCAGGCTGCCTGTTTGTTTCTTTGTTTAGATTTGCTGCAACAGTTTTCCTTTGCTGCTCTGCCAGTGTGCAGGCAGACTTGACATTTTCTTTTTTCCTGGAGAAATTTAAGTTTCTAAGGCTTCTGGTTGCCATTAGTGCATATTAGGAAAGGACATTTACTGTGAGATGCATTGACTACTACTTCAGGTTAAGGGTCTGAGTGGTCTTTAATGGCTTTAGCCCCTCCTTGCCCCATTGAGTAACACGAGGCTGACTTGGTATAGGCTGCCTGCATGAACTTTGAGATACTTAGTGAGTTCTTTTCCTAGATGCCTGGCCTTGAAGTTGTGTAGGCCACCATTTCAAGGTACACTACACTAACTGATAGTTCAAATACATTCATCTGTTACCTTGGATCATGAACCTTTCTTCCTTTTCAGGCATCTTTGCAGTAGTTGAGGCTATTCTGTGGGCTGCAGTGCTGCAAGTGGCAGAGCAGTGTTTTGACTGAGCAGGAGGAGGTTCCTTGATAACACTCAGAAGCAGTTTTGGATGCTGAGGTCAGAGATATGTTCTGTCTCAGGTTTTTAGGGCTTGGTGGGATGTCAAGCATATTGGTATTAATAGGAAAAGAGTAAATAGATGAAGGAAGTCTTTGCCTGACGAGGTTGGTGGCAGTCCTGTACAATGTTGTTTGGCTGAAACCTCTGTGTAATGTGTGCTGGACTGGAAGAAAGCACAATGTGTAAACACTGGGCTGTTTTTCTATCTCTGGATGATTTTAATCTGCAGTGATATTCTGTGATATTTATGACTTGCATAAAATTTCATTTGCCAGGGAATGTGCAATTATATTGTCTAGAAAGTCAAATCTCAGTTTAAATTTGGAGCCAACTAGTGCAAATTCATTAAATCCTACAAAAAGCCAGGTTGTTAGTACAGTTTTAGTACTGAGCTTTTACTCTTTTGGGGCCCCTCATCTCTTCCTTCCCAGTGATAACTGGAAGGTCGAGGCAAACTGGTGAAACTGGAAGGATTGCAGCTTGGCTGTTACCTGGCTACAGTGATGAGCAGTTCACTGAACATACTGTGCTGCACAGCTTGCTCCCTTCTAAGGAATTTCAAGGGGCTGCACTGCCTGTTGCTCAGCATCTCTGGAAAGTTAAATTGGTGGGGTTTTTTTCTCCTTCTGCAAGTTTGCATTGCAACAATACAGTGTCGAGTTTATTGGTTTTGCTCGGTATCTGTTTAGCTTTCTCACGGGCACATGAGCCAGATCGTATCTGAGGGTTGTAGTAGCTGATGTCAGGAATCCACATAAAAGGTTCTGTGAATTCATCTCATCAAATACATTTGTATGTGTACCTTTGTGCGTGGAAATTTTCAGTCCATGCTGCTTTTGTCATCAGAAACACTTTTTTAGTGGAACCAACATATCTTTATATAAATGTAGATGCCACATGTAAAGACCAGTTCTCAGTATAAAACCAGTTTGGCTTATTCCTACAGTGTATTTCAGAGCACAATGAAGGGAAAAAAACCCCAAACCAGCCCCAAATTCAAGTTTTGCTAAAGCTTTATTGCCTACATTATCATGGTTGTGTAAGATATGAACCCACAGTGTTTGCTAAAACCAGTTTCTAGCGTGGTATAGTGAAACAATGGCTTGTGAAAGATAATTAGTGGACCATGATTAGAGCTTTAACGTGGTTTTAGAGTAATTTGCTTGTCTTATGACAGTGAAAGAAGGTGACTTTGGATCATTAGGGCTTCAGGATTTCTGACCTTGCAGATCAGATCATGAGACCTTTGCCTTTGATTTTTCTTCTAACTAGTATCAGATGTTGAATAGCATTTGCATTTTCTGTGGAATTCTTAGTATTAAAAATGCTTTCTTTCCTGCATCTGTTTCAGAAGGCCACTGGAAGTGTGCTTAGCTTCCCTAACAATGTCGACAGAACTTTGTTAACTTATGGAGGGGAGGCTCATTTGGTTGATGAATCTCTGTTCTCAATTATCTGCTGTCCTCATGTATTTTGCAGTTTGCCTGTGATGGTTTATAAAGCCAGACTTCTTGGCTTTCCCAACTGAGCACTCGGTGTCCTTTCATGATGGTGGTGTTAGGGGACCTATTATGTATATGCACTATTCATACATGCAAACTTGTATGCTTTAAAAGGTGAAGAAACAGAATATACACCCTTTATGAGGAAAGGCTGTGGGAACTGGGGCTGTTTAGTCTGGAGAAAAGGAGGCTGAGGGGTGATCTTATCAACATTTATAAATATCTACAGGGTGAGTGTCAGGAGGTTGGGACATCTCTTTTTTTCTATAGTAGCTAGCAACAGGACAAGGGGTGATGGGATGAAGCTGGAACACAAAAAGTTCCACTTAAACATAAGAAAAAATTATTTCACTCTTGAGGTGAGGGAGCCCTGGCACAGGCTGCCCAGAGGGGTTGTGGAGTCTCCTTCCTTGGAGGTCTTCAAGACCCGCCTGGACATGTTCCTATGTGACCTGATCTAGGTGAACCTGCTTCTGCGGGGAGTTGGACTAGATGATCTCTAAAGGTCCCTTCCAACCCCTACTATTCTATGATCCTGTGATTCTATACTGTTTTAGGTGATTACTTTAACCTTGTTTAATACTGCATAATTTTAGTCAGGATGTGGGGTTTTGTATTGTTCTGCCCACCTCTCTCAGCAGTGTGATCTTAAATAGAGTTTGTAACCATGGTAGGATATTTTATAGCACCGTAAACTGAAGAAAATAAGAAACACTGCTGTGGTCCCCACTTTTGCTTTCCAAAAGATGAACACATAAGAAAATGCTGAATAGGACAAATAACTCTGCATTCCCTGGAGAGGTATTCTTATGCTAAGGACAACTTTTTCAGTGAGACTCAAAAAGAAATGCTTTTTTCAAAATGGAATACATTCTGATTCAAAGGAATTTCATAAGACACATTCCCATGTTTATGTTGGGAATTGATTCTAACATAGTAGTTCTGAGCATTTGTAAATAAAGCTGACAGGTGTGGGATGTTGGGGAGTTGTAACGAATCCTCTGTGTCTGACTGATGGATTGCAAGATATACATGTGGCTAGGCATTTCCTGAAAGGGTTTTTGAAAGTTCTTGAAGAACTAAAAATGTTCTTATTTTCTTCTGTCATGCTGGACAAAAGAGGTTTAGCAAAGTTCATCTTTCTGCTCCAGCAGGTTTATTTGTGGTGAGTGTTTTCATTAAGTGCATCTTAAATATGTGTCTGTGCAGCCTTCTGAACAGAAAATGGAGTTTGTCAAAACATGACACAGGTCTTTACTGGAAATAGTTGTATGTGTTTATGTAATTTTCTCTATAACTTTTCTCAGGTCAAGAATAAGGTTTAAATAAAGAAACTTTGAGTCCTTGAAAGTTTCATTCCTTCGTCTCCATCAGATACAGTGCATATCTGCATTTTTGGCTGGAAGTGCCATTGCAGGGAAAAGCTGTTACTCCAAGTCTTCTAGACATTAAGAGCTTCATTAAGGGTGAACTTGCTAATGCTTAAGCTAAGAATGTTCATTTTGTCCTGGTATAAAAAACAATTTCAGCTTCAAATAATGCTCCTAAAAAAAGACCTTTTTGAGAGAAGCTTTCTTTGCCAGCCTCTTTCTGTATAGTTTAATTTCGGCCGCTTTGTGGGTGTCTGAGATGAACATCCAGCATTACAGATGTTAATTGCTCTGCATTAGTGTCCTTATGTAAAAATTGGGCATACACATTGCAGAGGTAAGCATGAGAGTGCTGTTAATGGAACGACCACTTCTGAAGGACTTGGGGACTTGTGCTATAGAGAAGAGGGAAAACGATACGTGATCAGAGCAGGGTGTGGACAATGTGTCCTTAGTAAAGTATAAGGCAGCTCATTAAAAACACTCCTTTTGTGATGAAAATCAGGCAGAGTTCTGTAAGGGGGAAAAAAATAGATCACAGACAATTATATATGCTTGTTTAAGCTCTGAGCTTGTTTGCAGAAGTAGTTGACCTTTCATAGGCTCAGGCTGGGGAGTAGGATTTAACACCAGCTTCAACCTGCTTTGCAGCTCAGGTGTTGTGGGAGCTCTGGGTCAGAGCTGGCACACCAGCCAGTCTGGGCTTGGGGTCTCTGCTTTGTAGCATGGGTGGAGCAATGATGAGCTTCATAGAAATTGAGTGCCAAGAGGTGCAGTGGGTGGCTGAGAGAAGCAGAGCAAGCTTCATGACCTTCCTCTGCAGTGGCATTCCCTGTGCTTTGATACAAAGTCAATTAAGTTAGCTGAGATTGTCCTCACTAATAATTACCAGTTTGCATAAAGAGTTCCCTGTCACATCTAAAAAATATTTTAAAAAGCTGCTTTTTTTTACCAATACTGTTGTATTATTTGCCACTGTAGTAAAATATATCTGGTGTTGGCATATCTGTTTGAATACAGAAATAAAAGGTCAGGATGTCTGTTGAGCCAAAGTCTGGGGCTTGGGCATGGTCAGATATGCAGTGATCCATAATTGCAGATGTGTATGAATACCCCTAACTCTGGTGTGTTCTTAAATTTCTCAATTAATGACCCTAAAGTTAAGACTTTGCCTCTGAATGTCTTACCAGATCTGCCTTCCATTACATAAGTCCATTTTGTGATTACTTTTTAAACTACAGTGTCAAAGCCATACAAGAAGCCCTTTGCAATGCATGGGCAATGCAGTTCATTTCACCAGCTTGGATAACCGGGGGAAAATCAGTAGTGCAAATTTACTGATCATCTTTACTGCTGCTTTCAGATACGCAAATGGCTCACAATGTGAATCAACTGCATTATGATTAGGCATAGTACCCCTGGGGTTTGTTTTCCCCTTGCTCAAATGCTACTTGCAGGTCTGGCATGGAAATGTATTAACATTTTGAGACCTTGAGCAGAAAGTGCATTTGTGGGCTTACAGTCAGTGAAAAATGTCAAACTGAGTGTCGTGTGCCTTCCTGTTGGATATTCCCTCTCAATACTGGTGCTGTAGGAAAGGGGAAATTAAAGTGTAAAGGTACCAGTTCACTTCCTTGTGTAAATTTGATCCTTAGCTATGTCTTCCTGGTATATTTTGAGACAACCTAGCACCCAGTGCAAAGAAGAAATACAGGCAAGCCTGCAGCCTCTCCCTGTGGCTTACTGCTGATGGACTTTGTAATTACATGAAGCTCAGTCTGTACCCTGCTTGGCTAGAGGTTGGATTTCAGATTAATTCTATGATGGAGGATCCTGGCTTACAGCTATATCTTAATTAGAATTCACAATTCAGTTTGCCTAAAAAAGATCTAAAAACTCTTTTCTAAAAGAATACTGATTATAGGGCAAATGAAAACATTTTGATCTTTCTTCTTTAATAATGTGGGAATAACTTAAGTATATATAAATATATTCCCATGCCATCTGGTTTATTTCTGTCTTCGTGTTACTCTTGGCTTCTGTCATCTTGCTTACTGCTCTTTGCCTTTTTAATTAGTAGGAAAAAGCAAGCAGAAATGACTTTCCTGTGATCACAGTAACATTTGAAAGGCTATTGAATGCTATGAGAAACAGTGCTTGTTTTGTGTTTTGAGAAGCAATGCTGTTGAACACAGCTCTGATATTGATATGAATGCACTAAATTCCTGTAAGTTGGATGTATTCTCTTTTACTTAGTGTAATTAACCACTTCTTTTCTGGGAAATATTGTGCTTTCCAGAAGTAGGTGGTTTGGTTCTTGACCTGCAATACTGCAGTTGAATTACAATGATCAGGTTGTTGTGTTTAACTCTTATGTTCTAGTGGTGTCCTGGCTGAAACAGATGTTTCTAAAAACTATGATTTTTAGAAGTAGTTAATTAAATGTAGAGGACTTAACATTTACTGGATTCTGGAAACTCTCAGGATGGTGTCTTGTGAAGACTGATGGAGAAATTCTCTCTGTTTTGATGATTTAGGTAGGAGGAGAAAAAGGGGAAGCTCTAAGTGTATGTTTTGGTTAATTTAATCTGAAGTGCTACAATGTAACTTCAGTGGTGAGATTGCTTGTTTGTTTGTTATAAGGTGTATAAAAACAGTGTTCTGGTCCTATGAGGTGAGTTTCAATTAAGAAAACCTCTTATGCCTTACAACAAAGAAAAGGAGAGGAAATCCTAAAGACCTTCCTTATACAGCATCACTGAAAAGCTTCAGTTCAGCTTGACAAGATGCATAAGCATCTACTTCTCTTAAGCAAGAGAACGCTTCCTCTCTTGGGATTTATGATATTGCTGCTTGTATGAGTTTTAAGATGATTAAGGATGACCCTGATGTTTTTAAACCAGTGCCTGCGTTCCTATATAGTAATTTGCAAACAGAATTTGCTTTCTCATAGTGTGAGTTGCATTCTGGTTGTTTGGCAGCATTTGGAAGTGAAATGGCCTAGCTTAATGTTTCCTTGCTCCTGTGTGAGATCCTACAGGGAAATGATCTTACATATGAAAGAAGATGCTGGCCTGCAGGAAAAGCACAGAAATACTTTTCAAACCTCAGGGCTTCTGTATTTTTATTTGAAATGTCTGTGAAGCAGCTGAATCATGGGAAGCAATTTTTAAAGTTCCCTTATAAATTAGGAAAACCAGGTTGCTTTTTACCCAAGATATGGTGTAGATGTTGCAAACATGAAAATGTTTATGTACTGATCAACAGCTTTGTTTTCCTGTTTGTTCTTTTTATAAATGCTATTCATAACACCAAGTTCTCCTGCATTTTGCCATTTGTTAACAATCTACACAAGGTTTGTGGTTTGCCACAGAAGGAAAATAAAGCCAGGTAACTCTGATGTTCAGGGTGGTTTCCAGCTGCCCAAAGGTGGTCACTGTGGACCCTGTAGTATAGTATTGTGTGAAGGCTTGCCCTAAGACTGGGGCTTGATTATGTGACTGTTGAGAGTGGCTGACTCGAGCTAATCTCTGATTAGTGAGTGATCTTTAGCCTTACAGGACCCATGCTAAGAGTTATTCAAGAAGTAAGAGAACTGATAATATTTTTTCACTATTGTATCGTCTAAGAGGTTTTTTCTGTCCATTTGATCAAAAGGCTGGTATGGTATAGAGCTGTCTGGATGTTTTAGCCCTGATTTTGCTTGCTTCAGACCTGTCTTTAACATGTACATTTGGAAATGGTGGTTAAAAGGGGAAAAATCCTTCTGGGACAGCAGCATGGGATTTGAGCTGATTAAAAGGGCAGTGCCATGTGCTGGGGTAGATGATGTTGACACTGGCAGTGTCTTCAACAGAGAAGAAAGCACAACCGGGTTTCCTTGTAAGGATATGTGCCTGGAATTGTTGTTCATAGCATCTGTACAAAACTGAGAAGCCTTACTCGGTGCTGTTTATGTGTTCTGACGGGAATGTTGTACATAATTGCTGCAGCTTGAGTGTCTTTGGCAATAGAATGTGCTTTTTGTCTTTGTTAATTACTCTACAGCTGCCCACTTCCTCATCAGTGTCTCCATTAACATGGTTAGCTGGATCTCGAAGAGAAAGACTCAACGTACCCATCCTTTACAAACTAAAATGATGGTACATGTATGTTGCAGCTCCTTAGCTTGCTCAGACATTGCACTGTAATTTTGCAGTAAGCTTTACACAGAGAAACCCCCCCAGTTTTGGAGTTATTTCCCTAGATTTTGGGGGGAATCTGAAAGCTAATTTCACGAAGAAGCTGATGATACTGCTTAATATAGGGGTTGTACTGTAGTACTAAAACTCATCTGGGAGTGACCTCTTAGAACTTTGTAACTCTACACCAACACATCCTAATTGTCTGTGCAGGTCACAGCCAGCCTTTGATGTCCCACAGACTGCGTAGGGTACTGGGCCAACTGGTTCAGCTGCTGCTGGCCCAGAACAACAGCCCTTTGTTGGGCAGAGGGTGGATGGGCAGCCTTAGGACTGGGAACCTGCCCCCCAGCCTCCTGTTGACTTGTGCTTCAGCGAAGCTTGCAGTTTGGGTTACGTTTCCACTAGTAGCGCAAAGTCCAAGGGATTTCTACAGTGTGTTTTGTTTGGTTTTGGCTGTGCAGGTGTCTGCTCTGTGCTATATGCACAGTGGGTAGTGCCTCAAGTGTGACCTGGGTGGGTTAGCAGACTCAGCCTGCTCAATCTGTGTTCTCACAGGTATTCTGCTGTGGTTCAGCTTACACCAGTGATGCTTCCTGTAAAAGGTTACTAGACTTGTTTGGGTTTGGTGTTTTGTTTTTGTTTTGTTGGGGTGGGGTTTTTTTTGGTGTTTTGTGGTTTTGGATTTGTTTTCTTTCCCTTTTTAACTGTTTCTCTTTGACAATTCTTGGACAAAAGCTCTGGAGAGGTTCAAAACCCACCTGGATGAGTTCCTGTGTGACCTACTCTAGGTGGTGGTCCTCTGTCTGGGGGGTTGCACTGGATGATATTTCCAGATCCCTTCCAGCTCTTCAGATTCTGTGATTCTAGTCATTTATGGTTAAAACTCATTTTATGATGCCTTCTCCAAGCCTGTGTGGATGTGTCCTGGTACCAAGAATGGCATTTGAAACAGAAAAACGTTGATACATGCACACTGTCTTATGATTTGAAAATCAATGATTTAGGTTGTTACAGAGGTGTGCTTCATAAGAAAATTGCCATGCCAGGAAGCAGACAAAGTGCTTTGAAACTGTATCTGAACTGATTTGCATGCAAGATGTGAATTTGTGTTGCATTTATCCGGACATCGCTCCTGGGATTGTTGGTGCTGGTTTCACATCTTTTTTTTTGCCACTTTTAATACAAATACATTCTGCAGCTTGACTAATAGAGTACCAGTAATACTTGGTTGTTCAGTGTACATAACTACAATTTTTTTAGCTCCCTTCCTGCCCTCCTGCAGCATTACCTTACATTTTCAGATCACAGGGACTGAGCTAAATAGTTTCAAACGTCTGTGTAGAAGATATGTTGGTCCACATTGAGTGCTTGGAAAAATAATGTGGCTGCTTCTAATACTGTTTCCTCTTTGCTTTTTTTGGTAGTTTGTTATTCTGATTTTTTTTTTTTTCCCCAAGCTTTCATTAACTCAGACTTGAGGCTTATTTCTTTTCATGAGCACTTGCTTTCTGGTCTCACTCAGCCCAAAAGCAATGCCAAAGAGTGTCACAAATACATTATTGCTATAATATGGTCAAAATCATGAAAATCAAATGTTTATGCAGACAGCACCCAAAATCAGGTGATAATGACTATGACTACTAAGCAAACTTGTCTGGCTTTAATCAGAGACCTGTTTGTGGGACACTGACTTGATGAGGAAGACAATAGCAACGTGATAATGACAAAGCTTTGCTGGGTTGGGAGGACTCGGGAACAGCATATATGAGATACTGTCTGTATGATCAGCCTGTGATCTTTGGAGTTGAGACAGAAGAGAAGATGAGTTGGAAGAGGGCAGAGGCAGAAATGCATTACTGTAAAGCTGCACTGAAAGGTATTGGGATGTTGGTGCTGAGTAGCTTTGCGGGCTCTTTGTTGGCTGTTCTTTTGGCTATCTGCTGGGTTTTGGAAAGGAAATGGGAGAAGGACATGAAAAGAAAAATGAAGTAATGTTTCTTTTTTTGTTTTGGAATTCCTTTATGCTACTCATCTCTCTTTCTGAGGGGTTTGATTGTGATGTTGATCTGTATCATGAACAGCAGATTGGTATGTTTCAGCCATTCTCTGCAGTAGTTGGGCTGTAAAATGCAGAAAGTTGCTGTTTACAAGCAAAACCTATTTGAAACAAATTGCCAAATTTCCTTCAAGGAAGGAAAAACATTTTTATTGGCAAATCAATTGGTCTGATGTCTAATCCAGCAATTACCTTATACAGTTCCTGGTAAGAATTGTGTAGTGTGAAGAACTGAAACATTCTGAGACCAAAACAAGCTTTTCTGGTGGTTTGATTGTGGCAGTGTCATAACCCACTTCCCTCTTTTGGTGTTCAGTAGCATGGGCAACCTTCAGCTGAGGTTGCAACCAGCCAGGCTTCCTGTGGTTGTTTTGGGCCTGATTAAAAGCCACATATGAAGGAAGCAAATTATTTTTTCCTTCAGAGAGAAGATATTTGGGTTTTTTGATTCTTCCTCAATATATTTGTTGTAGCCATATATGTGCTGTGGAGTAATTTAAACCCTGTTGCATGTCTTTTCAGATCTTACTTTGGTTCCTACAGAGGCAACTTTTCTAGAGACAAACTGTGAAATGATTTCTGGTAACAGATTGGCAATAGCTAAAATGTCCAAATGAAAAATTGATGTGCATGTGTCTCGTACCAAAACCACAGTGTGATAGAAGGGAAAGGGCCTCTGTTGACATGGTCAATGTGCAAGTGTGGTGTATCAAATGATACCTTCCTCCATTTATGATCATGGATAGAAGATTAAGCCTTACTACCAGCTGAAACTGAAAAACCAAGGCATTACAAACTTGGCTTCTCACCACTTGGGCTTTATAGAAGTGATTTCTAACGTGGTTCTTTATGTTGGTGAATGGGGCACAGCTGAAAGCATCAATATGAAGCTTCCCAAGCTGCTCTAGGATGCCTAGTTGATTATAGGCATAAGTGGGGCTGCAGTTTGGGGCTGTTGTTTTTCATGAAACAGTCTTTCATAATTGAGCTTATTTTAATAAAAGACTTTTAATGAGAAAAATGAGATATGTAGCTGATACTGAACCATTTTCCAGAGCCTTTTTTGTTGTTCAGCACATCTCTAATGTATATCTCCTTGTCTGAATGTTCTGCAGTGGGAATTTTTAAGCATTATTATTCCCTCAAGGGATGAAACCTAAATAACACCCATTCTTCGTCCTTTTACTTGTGCAATAATGTAGTATTTCAGTGGTGAGAACAGGCTTCAGTATGAACAAATTGCAAAACTTAGAACAGTGTTAATTCATTGCAAAGATTAATAGCATTTTATCCTAAGTATCAGCTTCTTGTTCCACACACACACAAAAAGGCATCACTGGGGATGAAAATAAGAGTGATGTGGTGTACAGTAGTCTTCGTCTGCTGGAGCTGTGCTGAGATGGTGGATGTATCCTGGGGGTCATAAAGTGATCTTCTGGAAAAACAAGCAGGGACCACAGTCATCTTTTTCTGAAGACTAAGAGCTAGTCAAAGTCAGCAGCTTTTTCTTCAGTCCACAGACAAATGTGAGCACAGAATCCTGGGAAGCGTGAAGAAAGCTTGGCTTTACTGTTCACTGACGTGGCACGAGACCTTCATCTTATGGGGCAAATAAATTTGGCTTTTCATATATTTTGGATTGTTGTGTTAATGAATTTGGTAGAAAATGGAAGGTTAAAAGATATATTTGTCTTTTAGTCTAGTAAATGACAATTGACACCCCCTCTGGAGGCACCGTTTACAGGCTGAGCAGTCATAGGAATATCAAAAGGAACAAACATTGGCCTCAGCTTTAGCTCAGGTTTCTCCAGGTTATCAATTTCATCCCTTTCTCCAGCAGTTTAGAAGCATTTTCAAAGCTCTTACACAATTTTTGCTACAGATATTCCTCTGGAGTATTTGTATTCAGACAATAAGCACAATTTTCTATGCCTGACTTTTTAACAACCACCATAGTGCTGTACTGGAGCTTCTGTCTTGGTAGCAGAGTGGGGTATATGATTCCAGTTTGCTTTTCCATGTGTCTATACGAGCCCCATCGACAGCTTTTCTTCCAGTGATAGCTAAACACAGAGCCAGTGGGACTTCTTAAAACTAAAGCTGTGGTTTGTTCTTTAGGACTTTTGGTTCATGCATGTTACTGCTCTTAAAATACACTGTTACAGCTTTAAGGTTGCTTGACTACACCTCTGCAAAGCATGTGCATGCTAGATTGCAATTGTAGGCTGGACTATCCAGGACTTTTTTCCATGGAGATTGCTGACTTTTTTTTGTTTTGGAGTAAAGCTCATGTGCCAACATTTGGTTTTCAAGATGGGTGTTTCACTATCTAAGGTTCAACTTAGCATTATACCAAAACGCATGGAGATGATGTCACCCATTTAGAGATTTATTGTGCCTTTCTGGATTTTTCTTGTACTATACCTGCTGCTTGTTGTGCCTATGTAAAGTTCAGAGAGCTGTGTTTCAGGCTGAGCTGTCGTGATGGGATCAGTGGTCACCATAGCAGGAGAGTTCTTGTGCTATAACATGGTTCAGAGTGCACAGTCAAGAAAACTTCTCCACTTACCCCTCCTACCCTCGTTCTTTGCACTAGTTTCATGACACTTGAGACTCTGTGTTTATATCTTCTAGTTATGGGGACACAAGAAATTCCTTCAAGTGTCCTGGAAGTTTGACATGTGGAGGACAGCATCAAAGGTTCACAGAATCTTGAGGGCTGGAAGGGAGCTTGAAAGATCATCCGGACCAACCCTCCTGCCAGAGCAGGACCACCTAGAGTAAGTCACACAGGAACCCCTCCGGTTGGGTTTTGAATGTCCCTGGAGAAGGAAGCAGTTGCTCCTGGATAGGTGATCATTTCTATCACACCACAGGATTTGCTCCAGACCTGTTCCTCCAGTTCATTAGCACCCTGCATTGCAAAAAGTCCATTCCCCAGGCTTTTTTTAATCTTTGGTTTTTGTCCTCTTCTTCCACGTCAACATCGTTCACACCACCACAGCGCTTTATGGATATTTCTGACCTTTCAAAGCTTTACCCTTGGAGAACACACTCTGAGCCACTGTGAGTAATATTACTGTGTTGGCAGTTGCTCAGAAAACTTTCTGCTTCTCATTAATTTCAGGAAAAGTGCCTGGTAATTTAACAGTTCTTAAGGAACTACTTCATTTTTATTTCGTGTTGAATATCACTGGATAAAACTTCTAGCTATCTAGAACCATCAGATACATTTCTTCTTTGTTTTCCCTGCTTGTGAAAAGAACAATAGATGTATAGTGTACAGTGAATGGACATACTGTGTTCTACCAGAAATTGTGATCTGAAGTTTTAAAACTGGTTTTAAAAATGCATTTTAAAAAGCATTTAAAAAATGCTTTCAGTCATCGCTAGACACGTGTTCTTCAAAATGCAGGCAGCTGCACTTGGCTTGAAATACTGTTGGTCTCACAACTCTAGAGGTTTGGAGAAGGAGAATTAGAGTTCTTCTGTCAATAGCAGTGTCACTCTAATTTGGTTTATTTTTTACAAGAAATCAATCCAGCCACTCTCTTGTCCTATGCTAAGACAACAGAAAAACAATGAAACCATTCCAAATGACATCTGTTTAACCCATAACACAAGCACCACTTTGGTAAATGGATCGAAGTCAGCAATCCACTTGTCATAATAGTTCTATATTGTCACTTGTTATCATTTGAGACTTCAGTTTTCTGCTTTATGAACATATATTTTCCAGATATATTGTTATAAAAAGGTGTGCAAGACTCTTCCTTCTCTCATTTCTTGGAAAGTGAAAGATACAGGCATGGTCACTAGTTCTGGAAATGGAATCCTAGATCTCTGGGTAGAAAATGGTTAGGTATATTCATGAGATGATGGATGTTTTAAAGGATTATCATGTGTGTTTGAAGCCATGGCAGGGGCTTTCTGCTCCTATAAATATTGTTCTGTTTGCTTTCAGAACACAGATTTTCTTTCTCTTCTCCAAAAAGATTGATCTTAAGAGCTTTCCCTCCCCAGAGTGACAGGAATTCTTACTTTTTTTCCAACTAAAACAGATGAAAATTTCAAAGCAAGAAAATTAAAGAGGTTGCCTTCTGTAAGAAGATAAGCAACATCTACAAAAGCAGATGAAAGATCATAGAATCATAGAATGGTAGGGATTGGAAACAACCTTTAGAGATCATCTAGTCCAACCCTCCTGCAGAAGCAGGTTCACCTAGATCAGGTCACATAGGCACATGTCCAGGCAGGTCTTGAAGACCTCCAAGGAAGGAAACTTGGAGGTTTGCACAACCCCTCTGGGCAGACTGTGCCACTACTCCCTCACCTTCAAAGATGATGACTTAGAGTTAGGACTAGGTCTGTTTCTATAGTGAGGTCTAAGGAGGAGATGGGAGACTTCTGCTGTAGGAGGGATGAGGACAGGAAAGGGCCAGCAGGTTCCTTAGGGCTCTGATTTCTTCTACTAGGGGAACATGAAGGAGCATGGTTGCCTCTTTCTATTGTATTCAAGTGTACTAATGGACCACCAATAACTTTGCTGGTGCCTGTGTGGATTTCCTTACCTTATTCCTACTAGTTGTTTTTCTATGTGTGTGATGGGAGTGGAATGGTTTGTGAAATCCACTGTGCCTTTGAAAGCAGAAGACTAATTTCAGTGCCTCACTACCAGTGCCAGTAAAACATGGTGGTTGCCTGGTTGTTTGATCTGTATTCTTTCTGTTTGAATGTTTATCTTCATCATTTCTTTGAAATACAGAGTCTTCTGTTCTTATTAGGTGCCTGTTATCACTGATACTTATTTGCTGGATGTTGCTTCTATTTGTACCTGCTGTTGATTTGTGTGTGTGATAAATGTGCAGTAACATGTGGGAGAAACCATCCTAAATCCAAATCTGTCAACATCCTTGTTTCTGATGAATTCTGAACCTCACTGGCCAGAGGGCACATACTTGCCATGCAGACACAGAATCAGCGGGTGGTGATTTAGTCTGTGCAAATGCTCTTCTTAAGGTTAGCTCTTCTTAAGGAATGAGGGAGAACATTTTAAGTGTGTGTTAAGTGGTGACTAGAACTCTCCAGTCTTGAGAAATAGATGATGCTGATCCACTGTTTGCAGTGATCAACGGCAGTGATTAGAGTTTTCAGTTTCAGGAATGCTTACACAGGGGTTCAGCCTAAAAGTATCAGGAGGGAGTTAGTTAAGTGCTGTAGTCAGGCAGGATACTTTGTCTTCGGTAAAACACACCTTGCTAATACAGGTTTCCAGTACAGGGGATGTTGCTCACCTACTCAAGGTTTCCTTTTTCAAAACTTCCCCGCTGGCTCCCCTTTTCATGTGGTAATTGCTTCTGGATGCATCACCAAAAAGCACTCGGGGCTGTGTTTTTTGATGGGGAAACATCTGACATTTTTAAAATGAGACAGTTCCAAATCTTCTTGGATGCAACTTGAGCTCTGTTTTGAATTCTAAAGCATCTTCTGGATGCCCGGGAGGATGCTTCTGCTCAGTTTATCTTGGATAGTTGCAAAGACTGAATAATCATCTCCAGTGTTTTAAACGTGTGGAGCTGGTGGCCAGTCACTGGCTTCACTTTCTCGTTAAGTGTTTGGGTAGCACAGAGAGTTTGCCAAGGGAAGGCAGGGACTAGGCATTAGCAACTTTCCCTTAACTTATTCTCTTCAATCTCCTGATACTCTACTTGAAGGTGGCAACATTATTATATATTTGATTATGTTACAAATATGATGCTTGTATTTGTTTCTAGTGCAGGGCACTGGGATAGGCAACTCTGGTTGGCTGGGTAGAGGGGGTTTGTGTGGAGTTCTGTTTGATAGCTTTCCTAAACATTCATTTACATTTGTGCATTGAGTCCCCTCCCTCTGGTAATTTGTCTGGGGAATGGGGAAAAGCATACTTTTCTGAAACTGAAATAGAAATTCATGGGATCAACCTGCAAACTCTTACCTGTCAGCATACAGCATAGAATACATAAGCAGAATGTGCTAAGAAAATCAGAGTGCACTCCAGGTGAAATGTCGCTGGTATATTCCATTGTCTTCATACCAAGGAGAGTGACATGTAGGTTATCTCCCTTTGCCCTTAATCAAAAATCTGGACCTATCTGAAAATATTTCCTCTCATTGGAAACAAGTTTGCTTTCAGGGATCTCTACAGTATCTTGGAGTTCTTTCCCCTAGGTTTTTTCCAGTTATCTCCATTCTGTGCATTTAATATTTGATGTATTGATCTATTAAATATTTCTGGAAGGTTCTCTGCATTTTAAGCAAAACAGAATCAGCATAAACATCAGTAATTATAAAGCAAATTTAGGCTTTCAAGTGAGAAGTTGGAGGATTTGTTTTCCCAGCAGGATAAAGTGAGCACGGGAAGGGAAAGCAATGATTTAAAGTGCTACGTACTATCAGCCTTCTTTTCAGTCAAAGAATTGAAGTTTTTCTCTGAAGTTTTCCACTGATATCGTTTATGAAAGAAAAGAGATGGTTCTATGTAATTTCATTCCATTGAAACCCTTTTTGGATTTATTGAATTGTGGATTTTGAAATGTGAGCCACTTTATAATGAATCAAAAGTAGTGTTCACACTTGCTTCTGAAAAATCTTCTCATGTACTCAAAGTGTCAGTTTTTGGAAGAGGTTACTCAAGCAGAGAGAAGGTAGAGTATTTCCCTTGAGGAACTTGTGGTTTACAGCAAAATTAGAAAAGATGAAGCTGTGGAGTTGAGCTCTGACTGTCTGTTTTCTTTTACATACTTCAGTTTACACGTGTCAGCTGTGTATTCTTAACATGAAAATCCTTCAGCAACATAAGAACAGACAGACGTGGAAAAATTGTGATTGAATGTAACCTAATTGTTTGTAATTTAAGTAACCTGAGTGCTCTTGATTTATCTAATGGAAATATGGAATAAAGATCCTTATGTTACAAGAGGAGCTGATGCAGTGCTATGCAAGAATAAATTGCAATAAAAGGTGAATATGTCTTGCAGAGAAGAGTTTCGATATCAAAGATTGCTGTAAATCATGCCAAGGTAAATTAGAATCCTGTGCTCCATCACAGCTTGTGCTTATGTAGTAGTTCCCTAAACACTTTTATTGTGTCACAGACTAGTTGAATTTGGTCTTCATGGCAATGTGGTTCAAACATCTGGTGGTTATGGGTACAGTAGCATGGTAATTCCTCCCAGTTTGGGTCTTTAGGGTTTTTTGAGGGGAGGCCTTTTCTTACTGTATAGGAGTAGCATGGTTTTGATTATGACTTAATTGATGTTTAACAGTATGTCAGTGTTTCATTCTGAAAGCAGTGTATATGGGAGGGATGCAATGCAATGCTTTTTAAACTCACTACTATTCTCCTCATGCTGTTTCTGTCCTTTGCATACCCTTGACCTCACTGCTGCTCTCATGGCTACTGCTGAAATGGGAAACAAAATTAAACACTTGAGCCTGATGGCAGCTGCTCTCAGTGACCTCCTTTCATTTAGGAAGATACAATCCTAGTGTCTTCAGAACCTGTTCAAGGATAAAAAGAAGGCTGTTTCACCAGATGCTTAAAGTGGGGGTGTCAAAGTCTGCTATTAAGCCTACACAACAAAGCCCGATTCAAGGCTACCTATGGAGACTCAATTTCTACTGCCTTTTCTGTTGCTGATATGGAAACAGTAAAATGTGGATGTTTATGTGCTAAAATGAAGAGGCTGTAAAGTGTTATGTAGTTGATTTGCTAATGACGACCACCCAGCATGTTTACTTAAGGCACCTTTGTCCTGAATCTGAATGTTAGAGCTATCTTCACTCAGCCTTCATACCTGACAAGTGCTGATGGGGAGGCAGCATCCTCATCTCTTCCTCTACTCTGAGAGATGTAGATTAAGAGGAGGCTGAGGGAAATCCACAGCTCTGATAGCAGAGTGACATTCCAAGCAGGACAGGGCTTGTTTATTGGCTCAGTCACCCTTCTTGGGTGGGATACCACTGTTTCTCCTCTCTGATAGCTCTGACTTGTTCTTCAGTCTGAGAGTCTGGGCCTCCTCTGTCTTCTCTCTTGTCACTGTCTTAGTGGACTGGGGTGTTGTATTTGCATTTGGAGTAGCGTGCTGGACATGAAGTGCATTTGCTGAACTTGTAGCCTGCGTCTCTTGTGCAGACTCCAGGGAGATCTGCTGCACACCGTTACACTCAGCATGCACTGCATGTAATCCTAACAGTACTGCTTCCTGCTAAGGGTCTGATTTCAGCTTGTTGTAGATCCACTGTTGAGTGCAGTAAGCTTTAAAACTTTTCCAGAATTGATGGAGATGATAGCATTTGGCTGCCTGTATTTTATGCATTTTTTCCCCCCTTAAAACTGATCTTATGGTGAATACGTGGCTTACAAAAATCCTCTCATTACTAAGATGTGCCTGGCTGTCACTGGTACCTCAAGTTCCCAGTTATTCTTTGTATGCTGACTGCAGTTGTTTGGTAAACCAGACCTGTTGGCTTAAAGGGTCACAACTAAGCCATTTTGAAGTCATTAGCAAGCGTGACTTGCTAGAGTTGCAGCAGTTGCAGTTGCTTTCTCACAAAACAGTCATCTCAAAAAGGCTAAAAGGCTCATCTACTGTGTTGCTGCTCATCCTATGTAGGAGAAGTTGTCTCTAAACTCTGAACTGGTGTTCAGTGAAGTTGCTTTAGTCTCCCAACAGGGTCTGTCATCAAGGAACCATGTAAAAGATGAAGCTGGAAGAAGGAGCTCCCAGGAGTATCTATGTCTAAGCAAGCAAAGTTCTTCAGCACTGCGAAGCACCAGGTGGCCATGCAGGGCTGCCTCGCTGCTCTGTCAAGCCCCAGCAGAAGCCCAGGGCAGTATTTGCTCCTTGCCCTGCCATGACAGTGAGAGAGAGGAAGTAGCAGCTCATGCTGCAGAGGAGAGGCAAAAAGGGGGAGAGAGGAATGTGTGCCATAATTGTTTCCAGATGAGTTCCTTTTACTCTTTCCAGCATTCCGTGCTCTTAGCTGCCAGGTAGAGTGAGCATTTGTGTGCACAAGCACCATGGTACGTGAGGGAAGATGGCTTCTTGTTGTATTTAGTTACACATGCTACCTTTGCTATTCGGAAGCTCAAGTGACCTTTTGCTGTGTTACCCCTGTGTGTGTCAGGGGGAGGTCTGCTGACACGTACTCTGACAGTGCCTGTGCCAGTGGAGGAGGTTATCAGCCTGTTACTGCCAGCATCACAGGCGAAGGTTCCCTCTGGGGAAGGATGAAAAGTTCCCGTGGGTGGTGCAGGTGTAACCAGAAGAGGCATGAAGTTTACCCCTGGGGATTTCTGCAACAAATTATTTTGGTAAATAGTTCATAGGGAATAGACTTCTGTAATAATCACTCAGTGCAGCAGAGCACTTAAGGACATACTTAATTACATTGTTTAAATGAGGGCGTGGGTGCAATTTCTTATATCTGTGTACTTGTCTTCTGAAAAAGTACAGTCTATGGTTCAAATGTATTCTGAATTGGTATAGTTACCTTCTCTACCCCCTCTTCTGAAGTCATATCAGTGCTTGGCACTTCCAAAAGTTTGCTGGTTAAGCTATCACCTTTGAAAACTTGTACAGTTCTGGAAAGATCTTGTATAGACACACAGAGAATGCTTGCTCCAGTTTGTCCAGTTGTAGAGAGGAGTCTTGGTCACTTGACCATAGATTCAGCATTTCTCTTGTCTGCAGCTCTTGCTGTGTTCTAGTAGCATTCTCACAGTTCTGATCATCTTCTGGAATTACCCTGAAGGGGACTTAGACCTCAAGTCCATAGGTAACAGTGACTTGTATAGCTTGTACTGAGCAGAGGCTTGGACTGTGTGCCTACAGAAGAAACTTATATCTATTTAATATGGAATTACTGCTGGAGCAGGATCTACTGCTCTACAGCAGTAGGAGGGAGACAAAAGCTCTATGTTTAATTCTTCTTATTCTTACTTTGTTAAATGGTGTTCAGTGAACAAAAAACAATTTGCCAAGGAGGCAGACCTTAGATTAAATGATTTAGCTTAGAATATAGAATTTCTCTTACCATTTAAAGCATCAGTTGCTGTAAACAGAAAGACAGCAGCAGCTTGGGTATGAACCCTTTTCTGTCTGAAGGTGCATGTGGGTTTTTCGATTGTAACAACAGCATAAAGTTAAATTTAAAGCCCTTCTCTGAATTACATTAACTGAAACCCTCTCAAGGCATTTTTTTCTGTTGTTTTTCCTGAAGAGGAGATACTTAGAGACCAAATATGGACACACACTATGGAGAGCAATAGAAGGAAAACTCAGTTTTTAAGGCTTAGCTGGGGAGTGTGCATCTCCTTTCAAGGTTGAAAGAAGGTTACTTGAGCATTATGCCAGGTTTCATGCCAGGTCTCATGCCAGGTTTCATGAATAACTCTTTCTAAAGGTGCAAGGTTTGGAAAAGTCAAATCTCAGAGTGCCACTTGAATTTCAAAGGAGATGTGTTCAGGACTGACTCCCACAGTCTGAGGTGGGGTGATGGTCTTCATACATCTCTTGCAATCATTGTGAGCAGTAGTGAGCATTGTGAGTTGTAAGTTGTAGGAAAATAGGAAATTCAGGCTTATAAGTTTCCTAATTAGTTGTCGTTCATAGCATTTCGTATGGAGCACAGCATATGAGGAGATGTTGTGTAACCATAACTTCTTGAATTAGTTAGTGACTAGTTCTTAAATAATAACAGGGGCTGCATTTTGAGATGAGCATTTCAACTGTTTTGCGCTGTTTTCTTATGAGATGTTGTCCATATGCAAGGGCTGGAGAAGGCAGAAGGATACTCAGAGATACTCAGCTATATTCATGTAGCTTTATGAGATAAAATTGTGCATGGGTGAGGTTAAATAAGGTAGATAGTATGGGGAGTTGGGGGGTAAATAGCCTTTGGACTTTGATATGTTACTCCTCTGCTTGCTATCACAAAGGACTGGCCTAGATGCAGCTGTATTTTCCCTGAGCTATAAATAGCACAATCCCTTGGTGTGACTGTGGTTGTGTTTGTGTTGAGGTGCTTTTTTCCCAGTGTGCCTGATACATACAGGAGTAAGCTGGAACTACATTACACCCCTGTGTCTTTGTTAAAAAGCCTCTGCAGAGCAGGAAAGCCATATGTCTTTAACTGTACCATTATCATTGAAGGAGATCAGCTCTTACATTTAGATACATTTATGGATGGGTGTAGGTATGTGTGTGTTCTTGATGGCTTGTCCCAAAACACCAGTTTGAACCATAATGCTTGTTTGTTATGGGCTAAGTTTCAGTTGCTAGAAAAAGGTTCAGGTTAGACATGTGACAGATGTTGTCATCACTCTCGGTTCCAGGCGTGCCTCCAGCTGCTTCTGCTGAGGAAATACCCAGGTGCAACCTACAGTGAGTTAATGCAAGGGCTGGATGCATTTCCAGGTTCATCTTGAGGAATTAATGCTTGCTTTCCATGTTACTTGGTAGATTTCTAGTCTTTTGAAAGTCAGTGTCTGCAGTTTTAAATACCTGTCATTGCTTTTTTCCTTTGTTCTTCCATGTAGGTGCCTTTTTATGGCGTGGCCTCCCTTTATAAACATATGGGTTTTTCTTCTGGCATGGCCCCTCTTTATAAACATAATTAGATGGATACTTTGATTTAATTCCAAAATGTAAATCTTAACTCTTCACCTGAATTCTATGGTTAATAATGCTATTTTTAAAGTTTTATTTTGCCATTCACCTTACCTAACTGTGCAATTATTTGATGAAACAATAGACTAGGCAAAGTCTGTGTTGAAACTAAATGAAGTTACAGTTTCTTAATTGTCACCATTGCAAATGCAATAAGGCAGCTGTTGCTGACTGAGAATGCATTTGTAGGGATCTGATGTTTACCACCTCCATCCCACACCAGCTTCTTGCTCTTGACTGCATAGCATGTGAGTATTTTCTGAACGTAATTTCACTTAAATCTTCCATAGTCAGTTGCAAATGGCAGACAGTGTCATCCTCCAGAAATCTGAGTCACATTACTTACAAAGCTTCTGGAATATAACTTGATATAAGGAATTGCCTCCAGATATGGAAAAAACTTTGCAAAGTAAGATTTCCCTGAAAGGAGTGCTGCATACAAAATGGACAACCAACAAGTCTTTCTTAAAGCTTTTAAGAACTGGTTAGCATGCTAGGAAAAATAGATGTGAATGTGTTATTATCTGGGGTTAAAAGAAGCTAACAAGGAGGATTTGAAGGCATTCAGGAATACTATTTCTGTCAAAGCTTAATGAAAAGGAAGGATATTCTAAGAGGTGTCTGTTCCCAGCCTGAATAATGACATGCTACTTGGAGCATCATCTATCCATCTATCTTTTTTTTCCTCTAGAATAAAAATGGGTGTATTTCCTTATTTTAAAGAATTGTCAACTTGATGGTGTTATTAAAAAAATTGTACCTCAGACTTAAAGGGGACTGGGATAGACTTTTCTAGATAACTTTGTCATGTTATCCTCCGTTTGTAGTGAGAAATACCACTCTTCAGTGTTGGCCTAGGAAGAGTTCAGATTGCATCTCAGCTTCTTCGGTGTTGGTATCTGTAGCTGCCCAATTAGCTCTTCACATACCATGAATTTACAGCTCAGAAAAGCCCTAATAGTCAGTGTCAGGTTCATCAAGCTTGAAGTGTGAGTTGCTGTGGATAGAGACCATTCATAGCAAGAACAATGTACTTGGACAATTCCTTAACTTCTTGTTTGCAGACATGCCTTAACTTCTTATCTGCCCTGTACTTGGCAGTAACACTCAGAGGATGAACCAGAAAGACTGAGAAAACTTTTTAGAGGTAGCTGGGTCTGAGTTACCACTATATATTCAGACAGCATTGAGGAATAGGCAGTTGGGAGCAAATGGGACCAGGCTAGGTATAAGAGAAGACAGAAGTGGGATGCACTCTGAGCACTGATGCAGAGAACAAAAAAGTAAGTTTGTAGGTGAGATACCATCAGACTGCCATGTGTGTACAGGAGGAGGAATCTGCAGTTGTTCTTTGTTGGAGATGGCACCTTACCAATGTCTGTAGGGACAAAAAGCACTGTGCTCAAGATTATGTGGGTCCATGAGGGCCTGCTGCTTTCTGCCATCACAGTGCTGCCCGGTTGAAGAAGCTTTGGGCCCTTCAGCAATACCTGGAATAGCCAGCAAATGATCAGAATGCCATTTTGCTGGACACTGTGCAGGTGGAGCACTGAAGGAGCAGATTCTTACTGAATGGGTTTAGACCAAAGAGGATAACTTGGAGAGAAATGGAGTTTGAGATTGCAGGGAGATTGTTAATGTAAAATGCTAATATGTGTTTTCCTTTTTTGTGTGTTTGTTGTGGTTTTTTCCCTTTTGGCTAATCATACATAATCCAGCAAACAAGTGTAATATTCCTGATGGCTAGAAGTGAGAAAAAACATAACAGATAGCTCAGGGTTTTTACCAGTGAAACGGAGATGGGTTTTCTCAGGGTAGGTGAACTGGCATTGATAAAGCAGCTGTAGTAAAAAGAATTCATCAAAATGATGTCTGTATTCGATAATATAGCCTGCAGTAACATCACATCATGTTTGTAGAACAGAAGACAGCACTGTTGCATTGATAATAAAGGAAGGACCACCTGGATATATTCCACATAACCTGAAATACGTGACAATTTGGTTCACCTACTTGTGTTGCAGTTTTACTAAGACTTGACTGGAAATGCAGCTTTTTCCTGTCTGTACTCAGGTTAAAGAATCTGGAGCCAGTTACTCTTCTCTGCCTTTTGAGTGTCAGCCTACAAAAATACGCCTTTCTCTTGTAAGAAAGTTAAACTGGAAGCTGTTCTTTTGCCAGCATCTGAGTAAGACAAGTTTGCGTGCTGCTTTTTTCACGGTAGCTGAGGTACGTTGCTGTTAGCCTCGAAAACAACTTGAAAAATCATCACCCATCTCATTGCACTACCTAATGGAAATTCAGGGCTGTAAAGAGGAGGGCACAGTCATTTGGTGTTGCAGTTCTCCTCAGCTGAAATGGGCTGTTGGAGAAAAATGACATGTCAAGACAAACCGCCCTCACTACAGTGGAGTTAAAAGCCATCCCAGTCGAAAAGCAAGAAGACAAAGGTTAAAGCAGTTGTTTCTGGTTCAGAACCTGAATTGCTGCGGGAGTTTTTGAATAAGTAATAGCAGCAGCAATTATGATTGCATCTTTGGTCCTACTGCTCCAGCAGATGTATTTAATCACTTCTGATGTGGTTTCTCTGAGTGCAAGAGATGAAGTTAGTCATTTTATAAATTGCAAAGAAGGAAATGAAACGTTGGAAGGTAGCAAGGGCCATTATTTCTAGTTGACCTGATATGCTTGGGTGTGTCCTTGTTCTTTTTTTAAGGACCCATAAATTTCTGTACCTCTTTGTTTTCTTTTACCAGTTGCTATCCTGCTAATAAAACTTCACAGTGATTTGTGTCTTAAAAATTGCTTCTGTTCCACCTCTTAAAGGCATTATTAGAGCATCATGTCCATGGCAAAACAGCTTGAATGCTGTCAGCTGAAGCAGTTGTGACTCAAGCTGTGCAAATTCACATCTGTAAAGAGTTTTAATCTTTTCTGAGTCTTTTAATCTTTTAATCTTTTCTTTCTTTTTCTTTGTGTGAAAAGAGGATGATTTGGCCCAGTGCTCAGAATGTGGTAAACAAGAACAAATACACTAATAAACAACTAATAAAGTTTGTGGACAGCAGGAAGTGTATCCTAATAATACAGTCTAGAAAAATCAGCTACATCATTTTCTTGTCTATTGCCCTTTTCTCTTATCTTTCTGACTGCCACTCCTCTGCTTTTTTTATTGAAGGTACCAACATGTGCTTCCTTTCATCAGTCACGTTGTAGCAAGATGCACGGCAATAGTCCCCTGACTTAGATTTCTCTTCAAGATAGGCTGAAGGTTCTTTTCTGTGTAACTCGTTGGGCTGCTTCCTGGCTAAAGAAAAAAGCATCTATAGCAGTGAGCAAAGATGTTGTTAGAGAAGATACACTTAGGAATGCATTTGTAGAAATGTCAGTCTGTGGGTTTACTCTGCTATGAAGTGTTTTGAACAGATGTTGCTGAGAGAGTAAGAATTTTACAGATAGAAAGGTCTAGTGTTGTTTTTTTAACAGCTGAAGATGAAATACTGTGCTTGGCTATATGACTGACAACCAGGAACTTAAGCATCTGAACTCAGAGCTTCTTTACTGATGTTTCTGGCCTCCAGCAGGTTGCTTAATTTTTCTGGATCCAAACCTACACAGAAGTTGTCATATTAAATCAGAATCAGCCTGATCTGTTATTGTGGCACCAGTGCCGGTTTTTATGAAGTGTTTGAGAGAAAGGTGACAGAGTCTTGTGTCATGTGCAAAATGTTATGACTCTACCAAGAGCTTATTCTTAATTGCTTAGAATTGGAAGATTCTCAAACATTGAAGTGTCTTTCCAAAACTGTACTTTAAATGTTAATATCTTAATATCTCATAAATAAGTGGTTGCAAAATGTTTTCTCCATTGTAAGAGGAAAAGGAACTTTTAGACTCTCACTGGCTTTGTGAAACTTATAGACTGAGGCATTTGGGAAATAAAAACCAATTTATCTGCTTGGATATTTTGAGAGCTGTTTAATGTTAATTTAGTTTTCATGTTGTCCTAAAAATGAGAGGATTGTATGCTGCAAAGCACAATATTAAGGAAAGCCATATTTAAAAGGAGGTAGAGGAAGAGACAGCAAACTTGTACTGGTATGACCCCTAATGCCTTTGTTTGCAGTGACTTACATCCTTCAGGGTTAAGGACTGTGGAACATTTGAAATAAATATGGTATGGATGGAAGCAAATACCCAACTGAAGGTTTTGTTTGAGGGCAGAATTTAGCATCTGAACGTCACACAACTTGTGAGAAGTGACTCTCTTATGCTTTCTGACAAACCTGGCTTCACAGGCCACTGAGGAAAGAATAGCCTCAGAGACAGAGCATGGCAAAGCCCAGTGATCTTAAGCTCCTTGGGCAGTTTTGTTTGTTGTAAAGGCAATGGGGACATTGTAATCTGGGTCATTTCCAGTTTTAATCAAACTTTTTTGCTCCCCCACAGCAAGTAGGAGTCCTGCCAAAGTCAGTTTGGTTTGGTGCACGGAGATGTGGATAAACAAATGTTTGTCACGCTGCCCTCTCATCCGGTGCATTGGACCTCCATCAGAAAAACCATTTGCTGACAAGAAGTTGACTCAGCCAACAGTCACTGTGCTGGGAAGGGAGGGGAGAGGAAGAGCCACAGTTTAATTAACTATGGAAATTCGCAGTCGGGGAGCGTGGAGAGTTGTTTAATGTCATCCTTAAAAGCAGAGGTGTAGCAGGAGAAACTTGTGTAGGCTGAGTGCTCCTTCCAGACTCAGTCCTACAGTGATGTGAGTGTTCCTAGTTAGGAAATGTGCTTAATTTAGGAGTCAGACATACTGCAGATCTTAGTAAAGATGTGCCAAGAGCTGTGTGACTCCCCATCTTCTGGGATGAAACACCTAATGTTCCTTGAATTGAACCCTGGTCCTTCATACACTAAAACCAGGTTCAGTATACCTGCCTCTCTGGCCCTGTGTTGAAGGGATATATCTGAAGGAGTCATTATACTTATGCCTGTACAGTCATTTAGGTAATAGAACAAATTTTGGGACATGAAATAGTCTTCTTTCACTTAAATTAGAGAAACAATTTCATACATCTTTGAGAGCAAGATATGCACTTTGGGTGTGGGGAAGAATTAATTAATTGAAAAGCATATGTGCAATGAATTTTGGAAAGCTGAGCCACTGTGTCTTCTTTGGCCACTACAATCCCCATGGATATACTGTGCATTAGAGCCATGAGCAGAGCCTGTATTTGCACATGTGCTCGTGTGGAGGAAGATAAGGTGCTGTGGCAATCCTGACATTCACCTTATCTCCACAAAATGCAATTGAAATGTGTTGTTTTTCTCAGAAGTCATTCAATAATGTAGCATTTAGTCCTAGAAGATACTTTGTATTGCTTTCTTAGAGAAAGTATCGAGTGCAAGCTTGTTTTGGAGGCTTGGATTTGAGATTAACTGGTTAATCTTTTGTAGTCTGTCCTTGAAGTACAGGTGATGCCCAGTGTTGCATATGGTGTTTCAAAACTTGGAGGTTAGAAAGACAGAAGAGAGGAATATTCTGTTTTGATTTTGTGCTAATAATCTAATTCCTTCAGCTGATATTTGGCATTGCTGATGTGGAAGTTGCATGGTTAGACAGTTGGTGTCTTTGTAGGACATGCAACATTTCCCCCCACCCCCTTCCACTATCATCGTCTGTCTTAACAAGAATATGTGTATCACTGTTTCTACAAGGACATTGTGTGGAAAGATGGAGACAAACTTGAGTCTGGTTCCTTTGCTATCTCTGAAGGTGGCTTCCACAGTTAAGCAACTAGTTCCTGCATGAATGTGCAAGTTTTTAAGTGGCCTTGCTGTCATCTGATTGATAAAGATGGTAATAACTTAAGGAAATTTGACTCGCTCTAATTTTTTAAAAGAGAAGGAAATGGGATTCACAAGATTCTCAAGCACATACTGCAGCAATTGCTAAATCTCTCTGCTCTGCCAAAGCTGTTTAATACAGCCAGGAACTGATCCAAAGCTTAAATCTGAATGAACAAAAAGCCCCAAAAGCAAGTCTTCCACGTGTACCAGAATCCTGTCATTTCACTTGTGAAGAGGCATCCTACAGAGAGATGCTTCCTTGGAGTGTTTTCGGGTACTACTGACGTATTGTGAGTTTGATCAAGCAGAATATGTAAAGTACAATGCTAATATAGGCTGAATTGAATACTGGATATGGATCAGTTCAGTACTTACAGATGAATGTTAATGTTGTCAAAGTTGTGTAGAGTCCTCTGGTTGTTGTTTCTGATGCTTACTAATACTGCTTCTGGTGACAAAGACGTCACGTGTTGCAGATAATAGACTCATATCCTGTGTAGTCTAAAAACAAACCAAACCCAAACATACCCACAAACAGCCTTGGAAGCCAAGCAAATGCTACTAATGATTCTTTGGGATTTTGTTTTTGTTGATTTGTTGTTTGCTTGTTTGAGGGTTTCATGTTTTGTTGGGTTTTTTGAGTTAGAAGTGAGGAATTATGAATGGGTCAGATGATTCCTCTTGTCTTCACAATTGTATGTTTTCTTGTGATAACATGCCATGCATACCAGATCTTGCATTCACAAATCTGAGCTCATGTTTTAAGAACATTGCTAGGGAGAGTCATGTGTCTCCATTGATGAAGTCAGCTTCACAAAGCTTTTCTATCTATTCCAGAGAGTAGAACTTATTTGAAGTTCTGGCTCTGGCTTTTAACACAGGAAAAGAAGATGGAGAGGATCAGTGCTCTTAAAAAGAAACTAAAGCAGCTATCAGTCCAAGTTTGTATAGGTATGGGAGTGCTGTGTGATCTTTCAGAGGAACTGGACAATTTTGTCTTAAATTGCTGAATATAATGAACTGTTCCTTCTTGGCACAAGGTTTTGTTGTGGTTTAGTCCCGTGTGGTTTTGATACAATCTTGGTACACACTATCTGCCGTAAAGATGTCCTGCTTTGTTTATTTATCTACTTTCCCCCTTATTATTCTAATTCTTCCAGTCCAGATTACAAGAAAAACTGCAAGTCATACGAGTTCAGAGTATGCAGAGGTTGAATTAAATTAATGTAGAAACTATTTTGCTTTTAGTAAGCTTTAATGAAATAGGAGCAAAGCTTAAATTATGTGAAAATGTTGGGAATGGAAGCAAAAATGCACAGCAGATTGTTTTCTTCTGAAGACAATGTGCCAGTGGCATGCTTGTTATAGATTTTATTTAAAGATTGTAAGAAAATAAAAAGCTTCTGTATAATCAACAAGAATTATGTACAACAAATGTATTTTGAATAATTTTTTGACAGAGGCTTGTCAAAATATCTACTTCAAGAGTCAGTTCTGGTACTTTTTTTCTGCTGTGTCTGCTAATAAAACCAGAGGATTTGCTTGGAGGGGGTTTGACTTACATTCAATTAGTTGTTGGAGTTTTTATTTACCTAGGCTTCACTCCTTTTATTAAACAGAATCACAGAATCTTAAAGATGGGAAGGGACCTCAAAAGACCATCTAGTCCAATCCCTCTGACAGAGCAGGACCACCTAGAGTAGGTCATACAGGAACTCATCCATGAGGGTTTTGAATGTCTCCAGAGAAGCAGACTCCACACCTCATCTGGGCAGCCCCTTCTACTGTTCCCTCACCCTCAGTGAAGACATTCTTCCTTGTATTTCTTTGGAACCTCTTGTGTTCCAGATTGTACCCATTGGCCCTTGTACTATCATTGGCCCTCACTGAGAACAGCCTGGCTCCAGCCTCCTCACACGCACCCTTTATGTATTCGTAAACATTAGTGAGGTTGCCCCTCAGGCTCCTCAGAGACTCAAGAGCTCCAGCTCCCTCAGCCTTTCATCAGAAGGAAAGACGCTCCACTCCATCATCTCTGTGGCCCTGTGCTGAAATCTCTTCAGCAGCTCCCTGTCCTTCTGGAACTGAGGGGCTCAGAACTGGACACAATATTCCAGATGTAGTCTCACGAGGGCAGAGTAGTGGGGGAGGAGAACCTCTGTCCACCTGCATCCCACAGCCCTTCTAATAGATCCCAGGATGCCGTTGCCTTCTTGGCCACGAGGGCACATTGCTGGGTCCTGCTCATCCTGCTGCCCAGCAAGACCCCCAGGTTCCTTTCCCTACACTACTCTCTTAAGAGCTCATTCCCCAGCCTGTACTGGTGCAAGCAGTTGTTCTTTCCCAGCTGCAAGACTGTACACTTGCCCTTGTTGTATTTCATTAGATTTCTCTCTGCCCAGCTCTCCAGTCTGTTGAGGTCTCGTTGAATGGCAGCCTGCTGGTGTGTCAGCCACTCCCCCCAGTTTAATGTCCTCAGCAAAGTTGCTGACAGTGCCCTCTGTTCACCCAGCAAGATCGTTAATAAATATATTGAATAGCACTGGTCCCAGCACCGACCCCTGAGGGACTCTGCTAGACACAGGACTTCAACTAGACCCTGCCCCATTGATCACCACTCTCTGCCTTCTTCCCTTCAACCAGTTCACGGTCCAGCTCACTACCTGATCATCCAGCCCACACTTGCTCAGTTTTTCCGCAAGGATGCTGTGGGAGATGGTGTCAGATGCTTCACTGAAATCCAGATAAACCACATCCACTGCACTACCACCATCTGTCCACCTGGTTACAGCTTTACAAAAGGCTGTCAGGTTGGTCAAACATGATTTCCCCTTGGTATAAAGCCATGTTGACTGCTCCTAATGACTCTCTTGTTCTTTAAATGCTCGGACACAGCACCCAGGATAAGTTGTTCCATCACCTTTGCAGGGATGGAGGTGAGGCTGACCACTCTGTAGTTAGCCAGCTCCTCCTTCTTGCCCTTTTTGAAGACTGGAGTGACATTTGCTTTCCTCCAGTCCTCAGGCATCTCTCCTGTTTTCCACTTCATCAACCACCATGGTAGTTACAGATATTGTCTTTTGCTAGTAAGAAGCAGAGGAGAGGAGCAAAAACTAGGATTTCTTTCTCATTTTCCAGCCTGTCTTTAATCTATTTCAAAGGTAGATCCATGCCATTAATCTCATGCTGCTTCTCAGCTTTTATTTCTTGATTTCAAAGAGACTGGAAGAAAGAGATACTGGAACATATGGAGGACTAGAAGAAAGGCAGCTCTTGAAAGTACTGAAACTGTCTTTGAGCATGGCTGCTGTGAGGGCAAGTCTCTCATCCTGGCGAGCGCCGAAAATGGACCAGACTTCAGATAGCTTTGGCATAGAATCACTCCCTGTCTTTACTGTGTCATGTTTATCCTGTTCCTGAGGGATGGTGGAGCTGTTTAGTTTGTAAGGTTTTGAAGCAGTACCTGTTTTTCTAGTTCTTCTAGTAAGGAAAATCTAGCATACTTGTAAAATAACTAAAATAAAAGGCGCCTCTGTCTCTGGATAATAGGTGAAAAAATACCCTCTCATTGGTAAGGCACATAGCTGTGTGGACACTTTTAAGGTGGGATATTGAAAGTTGCAAATGGATGCAAGCAAAGTTTTATTTACCAGTGAAATGAAATATCTATGTCTGAAAGAAGTTTGAGGATGAGAATACAAATCAGTCACACAAGGAAACAGGCGCTAGGATCATTCATCATCTTCCTAATGTAGAGATAAGTCTCTATATTTTCAGTGTATCTGAAGTGATGACTGCATTTTGCTGAACTCGTTACCATTGCATCCAAAACTTGTTTCTCAGTGCACAGTACAATGTTCATTTTCAAATGCTTGTCCTGTTAGGTTTTTTCCTGTTAATGACTGTGTTCTCTCTAATTTAGTGTGCTGGGCTTCTACAGTATCAGAAAAATGAATGGTTTGCTTAGTTTATGGAGAGGAAAAAAAGAGAAGTAATACTGTCTTTGTTTTTCTATTTATAGGATCTACTTACAGTGTGCTGTCCATAATGCCTTCTGATTCTGAAAGCAGCAGCTCTCTGAGTAGTATTGGTGAGTAAAGTACTGATCTAACAACTTGATGAGTGTGTCTTGTGGGAGCTGGGAGAACAAGTTTCTCAAGTGGCCTTTGGGAAGGAGAGAGGGATTCCCCTCATCAAATCAAACGAGTTGAACTATAAAATGTAACCATGCATCTTCACCAGGAAAAAGCATACCAAATTAAACCTTGCTGTGTGCAGTTGTTGCCAGTAAAATCTGTTACATTTGGATGCATTAAATAATACAACTGTGCTTTGAGTTACTTAGGGATGTAAAACAGGCAGCTATATAAATCTGTGCATAGAAAAATACATACAGGCATGCATATATGTGTATAGATAATTATGTATTGATGTAAAAACTATATTCAGAGTAAAAACATCATAGAAACTAAAAAATATGTTAGCCAAGGGTCTTATCCTTTTAAACTTTTGCAAGTGGCTGCATGCTTTAACCCTTTTTCCCTGCATGCAATGAATTGCTTTGTTCTCTCTGTTTTTCAGGTCATTGGGAAAGACCAAATATTAAAACAAATTAAAAGAAATGGGGATGAAACACTGCTAACAAGATAATCTTGGAATAGATGTATTAGCTGTTAGTTTCCCTCTTCTTTACTTATGCAAATAGTCTCTGTTGTGAAATCCATATAAAAGTCATTTGCCTTGGATAGGGAATGTAGGCTCTTGCATATTTAAAGTTCCAATGTTGTGTGAGGCATCTATAGACTTCCCTGACAGCACCAGGCAAGTCAGTTGTCTGTTCAAGGATGTGGGTAGACATCTGTTACAGGCATTGATTTGAACTTTTAACTCCAGCATGCAGGAACAAGACTTTTAGGGTTGACTGAACTATTTGCTGCAAATCCAGGAAGCTGTGACACGTTAGTTTGACTTTTGTTCTTTTAACATCAAGATCACACTTGCATGCTGTTACCTGAAGGAAGGGTATGATCTTAGAAGTAAAGGTGGGTAGATGAACAGCTAGCGTTTGCCATGGCAAAGAGAAGTTTTGCTTTAACAGTGACCACGTGCAAGCTACAGATCCATGGCATCTATTTTCTATTTTATTACTTTTCTGTGAGACATCAGGTATTCCAGTGGATGAGCCAGAACTGAAAGCTTTCTGGACTGTGTTTTGATCATGTTTTAAAATATTGAAGTTCATATTGAATCCTGATCTGTATTTTTTACCTAAAGGGCTATCCTTGGAAGTCTTTTATGCCTTTGCTGTGTTTATTTATGACCTAAAAATTAAGTGACCCGCTATTAACCAAACTGAGGATCTAGTATTCTCCATAGTTTTGTTTTAATACAATGATTAAAGTGAGTCAGGGATTTAATGTTTCATACATTAACAGTCAGAGGAGTTCCTTGTTTGCAGCTGGCATGTTTGTTTCATAGGCTGATTATAGACTTGTTATTGAGCATCATTTTTTTCTCCCAACCATTTTCTTTCCATGCAATAGATAATCATGTGGTCTAATATCAGTTGCAAAGTTTCTTTGCTTAATAACCAACATATCCTAATAGACATGTTTGCAAGTTGTTTCAGAGCTGCAGTCAAATAATTTTAGTACTGATTTGTTGAATGACAGACCATCATAACTGAAACAGTTTGCATGCCAGCTCCCCAAAGGCTTCATATGACTTCTTTGAATGCAGTCACAACAAATACTGGGTTTCTGTAGCATTTTAGGAATTTTACATCCCTCTTCTCCCAGCTCCACTATATATTCACTGGAATATATTTTCACAAGGGTAATGCTGTCATAAGTTTAACCTGTGTAATGATTGCATCTGTTGAAAAAAGGCAACTAGCTGATGGTCTGGAGACAGTGTAAGCTTTGGAATGTGTTCAGTTTGACATTAATAGTTGTATGTACACACATGTAGATAAAGGAATATTTTCATTTCCCTGCTCACACAGACCTTCCTCACGAAGCAGAAAAGGGATCTTATTTTACTATTCCTATGTTCAAAATGCTGGCTTTTGTTAATAGTTAACAAATCTTTATTTCTGATCTTCCTTGCTTCTATTTCTCAAGTTGCTCAGAAACACATTTGACCTTTCAGAAGAAATGAGGCAGGTATTGGGACCACTAATTAAGCCCAGATAAGCAAGCAGGATCTTAGCACCTTCTAATTAGGAAACATAACACAGTCTTTCATTTGTAGTCTTTGGACTCCATTGTTCATAAAAGTAACTAGAGAAGGGGATGATCCTTTGCTTCATTTTTTCTTCCCCACCTTAATCACCTGAGCTATTGTTGGAGGGGGTGTCTGCTGCCAGCATTCTTAGTTAAACAATCTTGTGTGACCTGCTCTAAGTGGTCCTGCTCTGGCAAGAGGGTTAGACTAGATGATCTTTCGAGGTCCCTTCCAGCGCTTGTGGTTCTGTGATTCTGTAAGGCAATGTGTTGTGAAATTCAGATGATTCTATAGGTTCTACAGCTGTCCTGGGTTACTGAGTTTCATTTATGAAGCTGCTGTATGTAACAATGGGCTTATTTTCTAGAAAGAGGCTCTATTCTAAGAACTAAGCTTAAATAGAACAAAGATGACTTCTTAAAAGGATATTGTAAGAAAACATGGACTCAGTCTGAGTCAAATAAACAAGACATTGTGTTAGGATTTGGAAAGGAAGAAGGAAAGATGAGATAACATAATTTTATCACTGTATATACCCACAGTGTACTCGAGTCTTGGCTATATTTGCAGTTCTGATTCTCAGTGAAAGAGCAAAGGGCAGCAAGCGTGAGAGAGCAGCAGCTCTTAACATGGATGAACAGTTAAGGAGCAGCTCCTGAGCTAGGAACAACTGGCTGTGCAGAGGTTCTCTCAGTCTTCAGTAATCTTTCAAGGCCCTTTCCAACCCTTAAGATTCTGTGATCCTGTAATGTGATAGTCCTAATATGAGAGGAGAGCAAGGAGTACAGGATGTGACGCGGTTCATGAGCAGTTGAGTGGAAGCCAGTGTTCTCACCTCTATAGCAGCAGGCTAGCAGCCGTGGAGAAGAAACTCCTCTTCATAGGTTTATCTGCCTTGACCATAGGTGTATCTGCCTTTTTTCTTTTGTATATGCCTTCAGATAAAACCACAGCTGACAGGCCATTGCTCTTTGCAGGCTTTTCTTTATTTTCCACACCATTGAAAATTAGTTTAGATGACATTATTATCTTTTCTCCCTTATTCCTCCTTCCTTTTCTTTCCCATGCATTTTGTGTATGTAAACTGGGTAGTTTTGATGTACTGAGGGCAAATATTCACTGTTAATTTCTATACAAATCTGTGATATAAACTGCTGTAATCCTTGCCTCCCACCATTGTGCTTCAGCCCCACCTCTTCCCCCCAAAGCAACAAATCCTCATTAAATTGTCATGCTTTCTCTGTATTTCCTTTCTCTTTGCTCTTGGCTAATGACAAAGATTTTTGTGTGTAAATAGAAGCATCCTTCATCTGCCCACTCCCTGTGCCCAACAGACACTCTGAATGGAGCTACAATCCCGAGTCTCTGACATCAGAATAATTATTTATGGAGATTCGGTGCCTGGCGCGCCAAGCACGGAACAACAATGTCACTTAGGAATTGGATGGAAGCCAGTAACATAGCTATACGTGACAGTTGCTGGCTAGTCTGCATCTTGACCAGTCATGATAACAGAGAGGAAAAGAAACAGAGTAAAGACCCCCCTTTTTAAAAATAAACCAAGCCAGTAGTGCAGGTTTGTGTAGTGCACTCAGTCATTTGACATTTATAACTTTGAAGATAAATGCTCTCACTGAATTCAACTTCAATAACAGACCTAGACACTGGCTCTAGGGACTCCTGCTTGAACAGGAGGGTAGGGCCAGATGTTCTTTCTGTATCCCAGCAGGCAATTTTCTGGACCTGTAAAGAAAGATGGAAGACTCAAAAGATGATCTGTAGACAATATAATGATATCAGCCAAATATCACTCATTACAGTATTTCAGCCTGAAATCATCACATTTGTGTGCTATGGGAGCTAGTAACATGGTGTCTTTGTCAGCTTCTGCTCATCTCTCTATTATCTACTCCCAATTTCCATATTCTTTAGCTTTTACTTTCCTTGCTCTTTTGTTACAAAATCAAGCTCCTTTCTTCCTTTTTACTGTAGCCAGGCAAATTCTTATTCTGGCTCAAGTCACCTAAAAAAGCCTCTGTGAATTGACTTAAGGGGTATATTTCAAGCCTTTTGATACCCAATACTAGTTCTCCAGCAGCCAGTAACACACTAATGACTTAAAATGATGCCATGACAGGCTTACAGTTTCTGGAATTGAGCCATTTTTTACCTGCCCTAGTACAATAATGAAACTCCAGAGTTTTGATGGAGTGCTTTAAAAACGTGATTCTTCTTCCTCTCCTCTGTGAATAAGTTTTTGTTTGGGGTTCTTTCTTTGGATGGAGTTTTTTTGGTGGGTTTTTTGGTTTGTTTGTTTGTTTTTAAGAAACATTATTTAATAGAAACCAGCAGCTTGCATGTAGGAGTCAGGCTATGGCCCTGAGGATAGCCTCCATTATGTTCTCTCTTGATGAGTTTTTAACAGAAAGGCGTTGCATACTCTTCCATTCTTTGAAAATACAGAGATGAGAGTATTTTTGGAATGGAAAAGGCCTCCACAGTTAGATCTCTTTGCATTGTTTTGATTACAGCTGTCAATCTTGTATCTTCTTCATTCTACATCACATATTATCACCTTTCTCTTTTAACTCTTCACAAACATTGTTCCAGCTGTTCAGTTCTTTGCAAATGGAATCACTTTTTTAGTCATAAGTGTGTTTTTTTTGCTCTTCACTGCTCATGTTGCTGTGCTACCTTTTCCTGTAGGAATTTACATAGGAATCTGTAACAAACACCACCATGAACATGACAATTTGGTGACTTTTGCCTGCAGCCCCGAGCTGGTCATATACTTGTCCCCACTAAGCCTGTCCAGCTTTGACTTGAGCTGACAGTATTTCCTTGCTTAATGCTTTGTTAGCTTATCAGCCTGACAGGCTATTTACAGATAGTTTTCCACTAATTGCAATTCAAGTTACTTAATCTGAGAGCCTTACCCCTCTCCCATTAGATGGTAATTCCTTCTCAATGATGTGTAGTCTTTCATGCCCCATTTTCATGTTGGCCATGTTGACAACTGTCCTTTTACCTTGTTGTGATTTCAGTTTAGTACTTCACCCTTTCCCCAGCTGTATATAATAAAGTAATTGTTTTCAGTATTCCTAGGAAGCATTCAATTGCAGGTGTGGTTTATGATACTCCTTCAGTCAAAGAGAAACACTCCTTGTTCCTTATCTGAAAGAGTGATTTATTTATTTACCCCCTGACAGCCTGCAGGAATCTCAGGTTGTATTTCCAGTCTTTTTTTTACCTACACAAACACAACATTTATATTTGGTAGAGATACCCTAACAGTTAACGTATATTGTCAAATGAATAAATTACATCTGCTGAAAGACCCCAAACAAAGGAGGAAAGGTACGAGGAACCCGTACCAGAACACCACATGAGAATCCTGTTGTGTACTGCAGTGATTGCCTTTGGCAAGGAGGTGGAACATCGATCAATCTCTCTATTCAGAAGTCATTTTCCTGTGAAATTTGGCCTCAATGATTGAATGAAACCTCTTTTTTTACAGATTTATTTACTATGTAATTTTCTTGTCCTTTGATCTGCATAGTTCCTGCTTAGTTTACTGGAAACAAGACTTACCTGGGGAAATAAACACCTTCTTCCACAAACTCAAAGTAACTTCAGTCTCCTGTTTTGCTCAGAGAATCACGTAGTTGTCTGTAGGACTGCAGTGCAGGCAGCACGTCTGGAACATGGTGTCTTTCACTACTCCCTGAGGCCCTTTATCCATTCAGGAAATCCTTTTGGTGTCATCAGCAGTTTTCTCTTGGGGCTGTAAAGCAAAATGGTGAGATGATGCTCACAACTTCTCTGCAGAAGAGGTGAAGGAATAAGGGCTGGTGGAATCTCATACCCTTGGTCCGTGAGATCCCTTTGACCCTAGTCATTGTCCCCGTGGGTTCAGATTGGACACTTTTGCCTTGGTTTTGCTCTCAGTGTGTGGTTGGAAGCCTGACAGATGTATGATTTCGAGCTTTCCCACTGGGGACCTCCTGAATATTCAAACCCAGAAGCTTCAGTTGTATCTTCCTCTGTCATAGTAACACATTTTGCTTTCTTTTGTGTTTTAGCTCAGCAAAGTTCTGCAAGGACTTTGGGGATTGATGTGTCTACCCTTTTTTCCCCCTCCTTGCAACTTTGGAGTGTTAGGTTGTAGATTTTCTTTCATGTTCATCTTTCTAGAACCACTGTTCAGTTCTTTCTAAAGTCTTAAACTTAGTGAAGTTGAAAGTTTGTTTTATGTGCCAGTAGATTTGTTACCCTGTTATATTAAAACAAATACTGAAGTGCTACCCATTCTTTTGTCCTCACATGTTACGTGATCCCCACTGCTTTCATAACCTATTAAGTTTTCTGTCTGTCAGATGAAACTGTTTCCACAGTTCATTTCTCTACCTTTCAGTTTCCTTTCCTTAATGTACTGCTGCTTGTTTTTACTAATGCATTATTCCACCTGCATGAAACTCTCTGCTCCCTGCTACTTCAAGACCACTTCAAAAGGTGTATCTGAAGAAATGTATCTAAATGATAACTTCTGATATGTAATCCTGTTCTAGTCCTTGTAAATTATTGAATGACAATAAATATTTTAGCACACATCTTCTCACAGCAGATGTTAAGTCTTTACTCCCTACCCCTTCCCAAGCTTGAGGAGAAACCTTGTTGATTGTGCTTTGCAGTACATCTTGCAAGTCTTTTTTAACACTTTCTGCCATGATTTACAAGGCCATAAAGAAATAATATTCTGAACATCCCTGTTGATTTCATTTTCATGGAAGAAAGCAACAAAAAAGGCTTGACTGTACGATGAATAGTCTCCTGTTTGTTTGCAAGCAGGAATTGGCACAAATATATAAGATGAGTTTAAAAAAACATCATAAAATTGAGGCATTCTGTTAGCTTGTGACAGATTGTCTTTTGAATTAGTTGAACCTGTCATATGAGTATATTTCTTAAAGAGGAGTGAGTTTATTATAATTCAAAACATGTTAATGCTATTTCTTAAAAGTAGCTGTTTACTTATTGCTACCTATTTTACCACCTGAATGTTAAATTGATTTGGCATTATGGTGCATCTTGTTCAGGTTAACAAAATTCCCAGCCCTGTTTCTCCTAATGTTCTTTTTTTTTCTTCAAAAAGTATGCTACCCCACCCCTAAATATGTAGCTAACTGAGCAGTGGTTTCTCTGTGGCTGGGTTATCTTTTCAGTCATTAATGTTTAATCATCAAGAATTGTATTTGGCATACGCCGCAACAATGGATCTTTGTGGTTTCCACCAAGTCCAGCATTTGGACTATAATTAGGGAAGATATGATTGCTCCACCTTCTGTTTTAAAGGTTCTTGTTCTATACAACACGATGGAAACCCTGCAAAATATTGCATCAGATTTAAGTTGATGCATGGTGGAGAATGGAGTTAAATCCAGTTGGCAGCTCCTTGACAGGGGCCTGTATAGAGATGGGGATCAATCTCACAAGTAATGAATGACAGGACAAGAGGAAATGGCTTTAAGTTGTGCCAGGGGAGGTTTAGACTGGAGATTGAGAAGAACTGAGAGGGTTGTCAAGCATTGGCATGATGGAGTGACCATCCCTGTAGAACATGTGTAGCTGTGGTGCCGAAGGGCATAGTTTAGTGATGGTCTTGGCAGTGTGATGTTAGTGGTTGGACTTGATCATCTTGAAGGCCTTTTCCAACTGAGATGATTTTATGCTTCTATGGGCAAAATGTGTTTTGCCCACGTGCTGCACTTTTGCTGTCTGATGTTTCAGGAGAGCTGTTGGAGCACTGTTTGCCTGGGGCTAGCCAGGAAGGAAACTGCCATAACCGTCGGGTTCTCAGAGTCCAAATGCAGCTCACGTGAAAATTGAGTCTTGAGACATGCTGAAGCAGATGAATGAGTTTCACTTGGTATGCAGTAAAAAGATTTGCACAACTCCAGTTTGTCAGAGAAAGCAGGCAAGTCACTGAAAGATAGCCTATTTTGAATCATGGAGATTTAGCCTTTAGATTTGTACATTTTAAGACCAGTTTGACTGGTTAAAGTGCAGAAAAGAAGTACTGTTGTGTGAAGTCTGCAGTCAGATGGAAAAAGAATACAAAGCTGGAAGCACAGGTCACTTTCCTTCTACTGCATCGTGATGTGAGATGCAATAAAAGGCTTTTAGCATTCAGCTATAAAAAACTCTTTAAAGGAAATGAAGATTATTGATTTTTTTTCTGATGAAAGAAGAGCTTAATGAACTTTTTTTGTGATTGTGTTTGGGGCTTTTGGGCATCCACCAATCTGATTTAGCATTTGAGACCTTTTGTACAGCTCTTGAGAAAGTAAACTTGTTAATAAAGCAAGGAAAGAGAAACTTTTTTGACTTCTTTTAAGGATAAGAGGGGGAATATCTGGATCATATTGATTTGTGTTTGTACAGCACTTAAAAGGCAGCCATCTCTTGGCTGGTGTTATGCTTTGACAACAATATAATTGCATTTGAGATGAAAGTATATGTTGATGTGCTCGTAAAAAGTGACAAGTTAATGAAAAATAACCTTCTCTGGTACAGAGATGAACAGCTCCACATTAGTCAATAAATCTTCTTTCCTAACTCTAATTAGCCTGTCAGCGTTTAAAACAGTCTTGTCTTGCTTGGCACAGATTTGAGACCGTGCACAAACGTTCTCCTTGCCTGAAGAAGATTGACGCTGGGATGCTGACAAACCTGTGGCAGGGTGGGGGGGAAGAGGTGGAGAAGCAGAGGTTATATATATATATATGTAGATTATATATATGTATCTTGCCTCCTTTTCTTATGTTTAAGATTCCCAGAGCAGCTATTACATGCTTCTGTAGTGGACATTGTCCGTGGGACTGCTGCTAGGATCAACACTGACATTAGCGATGGACTGTTGTTAATGCAGTGCCCTCCTCCCTGCACACCAGATTTCCTTATTTGTCTGCTTCCTCTTGTGCCCCTTGTATCCTCTTCATCTGTTTTGCACTAAAGCAGCCCCAAGATGACAGACAAGCTTTTGAACTTCTCTGTAAGGATGAGAAAGGGAGTCTGATGTGTCAGCTGAAGTGAGATGATATGCAGATTGACGCTAGATTTACCCAAGACCATGCAGCCTGTCAGTACCCGAATTAGATTTATCTGTCTTTACCTCTTCACTTGTTTATGAAATTACATGTTCACTGATGTGTCTCAACTATTCCAAATGAATACATATTCTGATCTTTTTTTAATCTCTCAATGTGTTTTTCCCCTCAGTTTATTCTCTGTATCATGAGGCTAGAATAGTGCATTTGTATTATTACTGATTTCTGTATAATCTTGTCTTAAAAATTATGGTAGAATGGCTCTAATTTTAAAAAAAGAGGATTACAGCATTTGAAAACTGTGAGATTCTTAGTCCTCTTGGATGGAAGGGCTCCATCTGGATGGAGGAGGGAAACAAGTAGTAGTTTTTCTATCTTCAATTCACTATTAGAGTGTGTACATACGTTATTATGCAATGGTTTTATTAAAAGAACAGCCTGTGCTCATAAAGTCTCATTAGAGAATTACAGTAACAGTTGAAAGGAATAAGAACAGGGATCCTATGATTCTTGATGCTTTATGTATGATAGCCTGCAGTTATTTTGGTGTGGGAACTTTAAAGCACAGGTAATTCTAATTAAAAGTTAGAGGGAGTTTTTGCATTTGGGTTTAGAGATAAGAAGCCAATCCTTGCAATTTAGCAACGTTTACTCGTTGAAGTAACTTTGTTTGAAATCCTTCCTTTGAAAAGACAGTGATCAGAGAGCATTACTGTATTAGTGTTTGTCTAGGTGAACCTGCTTCTACAGGGAGGTTGGACTAGATGATCTGTAAAGGTCCCTTTCAACCCCTACCATTCTGTGATTCTATGAAAAGTCATACTAAAGGTACATGCTAACAAGCTACTCCATATGGCACCAACTAGTTCCAATTGTATATTTATGCAAAGTATTTCTAGAATTTCTCTTTTGGGTAGAAAATAGTTAACTTCTGTATACATTTTGGCCTTTACCTTTCGTATCTGTGACCCCTGTGTTCGAGTTTGCTCTCATTTGTCTGGGATTAAAATAAGCAGGAGTAAAACTACAGTTGAATTAATGGTCAGTGTGTTGTGAAACAATGTACTGGGCTCTCAGGTGGAAGATGACCTTTTTGTATTGGTGTAGCTGTCTGAGAAGACAGAAGGCATCACCGTTCATCTCTGACATTAAGAAAGCTGAGAATTAAAAGATGCCATGAAACTCTTTGATGTATGACTGCCCCTTAGAGGAAATGTGATGTGCAGTCCAGTTGCAGTGGTGGTGATGTGCTCATTTTAGCCAAAGCTGTTAACAGTGAAGCCTGTTTCTCAGGATTTGTTGGCGAGTCAGATCTTTATGTGCTGGATTTCAGAATTGCTATGTGTGAAAGCATCAGGTTGTGTTAAAATAAATGTTGACAGATAATAATAAAACAGGGTAGAGCTGCTGTGCTATTGCAGTTCCTCTGCTATCAGTGGGGTAACTTAATGTGAGTGGACCTGAATTTAATCTTTTGGCTTGTTTTTTGGTTTTTTATTAGAAGCAAGAGTATATATATTTTAATTGGAAATAACTTAGTACCAATGGCTTCTGTCACACTGTAGTTTCTGAGGTCTTTGCAATTGTGACTGCAAACTTGCCTTGCCTTTTAGGCAATTTGAAACTTCGCGTGTAAGCAAGGAACCTACTTATGCAAACTTAACTAGGTCCTTTCTGCTAGCATGGGATCTGACTGGGGTTGCTCTTATGTCAACTCACTGATGAAGACTCCCATGACTTAGAATCACAGGATCATTTAGGTTGGAAAAGATGTTTAAAATCATTGAGTCCAACCATTAATGTTGCACTGCCACATCCACCACTAAACTGTGTCACTAAGTACTACATCTACGTGTCTCTTAAATATCTCTAGGGATTGGGACTTCACTACCACCCTGAGCAACCTGTCCCAATGCTTGACAACCCTCTCAGGGAAAAAGTGCTTCCCAATCTCCAATCTAAACCTCCCCTTGATGCAACTTGAAGCCATTTCCTCTTTTACCCTGTGAAGAGTTTCATTTTTGAACATGGTTCTGCAATCAAAAATAAAGGATTTCAAAAAGGATTATTAACTTCTTCAGTGAAGTTGTGGTGTTCTTTGGAGGAGTTTACTGACTGCCAATTATCTGTCTCCTGTTCAGGTACAACTGGGAAAGCATCATCTCCTCCACCTGTTATAGACACGAGACAGATGAGTGAGAAACTGGAGACAATATTATATCAGCTCCGTCAGGTAACTCGAGAAAGGGATGAGCTGCGCAAACAACTGGCACTTTCATCTCCTGGATCTACTTTTGATGACTGCAGGTAAAAATAAAGGAAATGTAATATCTGAATTTATTCTTTAGTCGTGTTTACAAGTGTCTTGACTCTTGTTTGCCTGTAAAGCAGAAGAGATATTGCAGTGTAGGTCTCAGAGCTGCCTGTTGAATGCCTGTTCCTGCGTTCTCCAGCAATATTGCTGTGGGAATGAGGGGAGCAGGACTCATCTCTACGTTGAGAGAGGAAGGCAGAGAAGTTGTTTAGGCTTTCTGGGTTGTATTCTGGGAAGAGAGAGAAGACAGTGGCTGAAGCATTTGGTGTTTTGAAAACAAGAGAAAAGAGGGGGAAGTAGCTCTGAATACTTGGCTGGAGGAGTGGGAAACAAACCTCTCAGCTACTCCCGTGCTTCTGCAAGGAGAGAGAGGTTTGGACTTCTGTTGAGGGGGGTGTTTCTTAGGAGGTATGCTTTCTGATGTGCATACTAGGGGACTGTTTACATATTAAATGTAAGGAACTCTCACTGAGAAGTTACGGGTGCTGCCAAATTGAAGCATTATCGTAAAAGGCACTTAATGGGCAACAACCCTATGCAGCTCATTCTAATGTGAGGGTTGATAAGCTATGATGGTGATGGTTTCATTGCAGGTAAGGATTCTATTGAGTAGGAAATACAATTGGTTTATTGTAGAGGGTTAATATTTCTGCTCATGTTTGTAAAGGTGACATTGGGCACACTGAGCAAGTACCTTTTGCCTGCAGCATGCACATGTAAGAGAAAACTTTTGAACCTTGTGAAAAATTGTCACTGACTCTAAAGTTAGATGAAAGAACAGGTTATCTGAGAGATGTTGCAGTGATTCATAGCTTCCCTGAACTTCAATGTTGTATTGGTGGTGTTTTTATCTGTTAATTTGTCAGCTCCATCTGTATATGGTCAGATGCTTAATTAAACTTTTTTGTCCTTATGAGGTGAGGTCAAGACCCATGAAATGGAACTGAGATAATCTAATAACGCTTCCTTCCTCCCCCTGTGAGTTCTCAGGGCTTCTTTAAGATCATTATGTTCTGTCTAAGGGTCTCTAAATATTGTGGAGACGGGAGAAGAAAAGGTTGTCAAATGTCAACATCTTTTGCATAGCTTCCAGTTACTTATTTATACAGAGAGATTTCTTATTTGAAGTCACCAGAGCTTAGACATTGAGGATTTGATAGCTTAAAGTAATGTTCTCCTTAATCCAGGATGCTATTAGTAAAGTTCTGATGAGCTGTGCTCTGGACTGTCCTAGTTTTTTTGTCTTTAACTGTCAAATCAGTCTTCTACTGCCAGGGTAGGATTTGTATCTTTTGGAAAACAGAAACGTTTACAGCTTAAAGAACAACTCACCAAAATAAACTTTGTATTTAGGTAATGCTTGGAAAGTGTGTGTTAGGTGGAGGGTGCTGCCTTCCACACAATTAAAATATTTGAAGAGTAGGAAATGAAGATGATTCATTGACATGTTTTTTCCTTCATTACACACATAAACTTCTTTGGGGTTTTTTTGTTTCATTTTTACTTAATTTTCTATTCCTTCCTCATATAAAAGTAATTTTGAGCCTTCTGAGAGTCAAAGCCCAGACATTGCAAACTGTTGCATTGAAGTGTGAAAGCTCAAAGATTATTATTTAGATAATGACTTTTACTACCCAAAAAGGGCTTTTCCTTTCCTGGCTGTGTGTGCTACTTTAACCATGGCCATACCAAACACAGGTGGTGTAGAGGCAAATCTTGACACATCATGATGATGTGCCTCAAAACAGTTGGAGCTCACAACACATCTGTAGGCTGGGCTGACCTAGCTACGAAGACTGGCAGTTGCAAAACCAAGAGCTGTTTTCCAAAGCAAAGTCTAGAGCAGTGGAAGAGGAGCTAGAGAAGTGGATTGTGATGTGCTGAATCAGATGAACATGTGTCATCTTGCTGGACAGGAGTAGGATTGCTCATGCTGTGCTCGTGTCACTTGACGGTGACTATGCGTGCACGTGTTGTGGTGATTAAGCAGAGACCAAATCATTCAGGGTGCTCAAAGTGTGCTGTAAAGACTCTTATTCTTTTTAAAGTGTTTTATATTATTGTATTTTATGCTATTCCTCCTGCTTACATAGTAGTAGAGAGCTGGAATGCAGATGAAATCCTCAAACTCCATAAGGGACAGTGGGTATAAGCTGGAACACAAGAGGTTGCAAAGGAATACAAGGAAGAATTTCTCCACTGTTTAGGTGAGGGAGCACTGGAAGGGGCTGCCCAGGTGGGTTGTGGAGTCTCCTTCTCTGAAGACATTCAAACCCACCTGGATGAGTTCCTGCGTGACCTACTCTAGGTGGTCCTGCTCTGGCAGGGGGGGTTGGACTGGATGATCTTTCAAGGTCCCTTCCAGCTCTTGTGACTCTGCGATCTGTAATTGCCGTGGGAATTGCAGTAGTAAATGGAAACAGCAAGTTGTTGGGTAGGAATTGCCCACAAAATTGGGTCTGCCAGACCTGATCTAGGTGGACCTGATTCTGCAGGGGAGTGGACTAGATGATCTCTAAAGGTCCCTTCCAACCCCTACCATTCTATGATTCTATGAGATGTGTGCACACTGTCAGTCTCACCGTGGCCTTGTTTCATGCTCAGGGTAATTCCACTGGATTACAAAGGATTTTTAGAGTTGTTGCATGAATGTCAGAAAACCAGTTGGACTTTTGACTCTGACATTGTAGATTTTGATAATATTTGAACCAGTTCTTCTAAAATATTAACTGACACCTCTCCTTTATTTGAAATCATGTATTTTGTGAGGCCTTTTCACATAAAACTATGGTGATCTGTCTTAAACCAGCATCAACCACTACATGGGTTTGAATTAATTGCTTTGTTGCAGCAGTTGTGATTTTTGACTTCTGACCAACATTCCTTCTATGCCTATCCCTGTTTCCTTGCTGAGACACAAACCCTTGGAACAGCACTTCGGAACATATGGCCTTGGCCATTCAGATGTTTCTTTCATATAGTGAGCTCCAATGCAGGATGTTAGTGGTTGCATTGTTGTTCCTTCCTCATCATGTAGGTGCACTAAGTTCTGTAGTTACCTACACAGTATCCATAAGTTTATAGGCTTTTTCTTTTGTAATAGTTACTAATGTTACTTCAACAACATGGGAAATACATGTGATTTGATATTAGACTTGTAGAACAAGTTCTTGCTGTAGCTTTGAGCCTGACCTAAGAGTTATCCTTGGGGAAAAAAAAACCACACATGAAAGTATTTTGCATGAACGTGAATTTTGATTACAGCCTTACTGTGAACATGTGCTAATGGCTCTTGGTAAGCTTAAATGCTTCAACTGAGAGTTAAAGTGGGCTTCAATTAATGGTGTCATTTTAATGACTGGTGGACAGATGGTGTGCGCTTTCAATAATTTCACCCCAGTCGAATTTAAATCAATACTTGGGATTTTGGTGATTGTCAAGGGTGTGAACATTTCAAATGGAATTTTATTTCTGCTAGCTAGGATTGTCTTTTAAAAGAATAACACTGCAGTAGTTGTAGTAATAGATCTGTACCAGTGAATGAGTAACACAGCACTTCTTTTGGCATTCTGAAACAGCAAGTTCAAAAAAAATCCCTAAAATACATCCCTGTGGATGTGACTTGGGTGTTTGATTACTTTATATTAATTTTGCTCTGAATTGTTGTTGTTCAAGTCTATCAGCCAAGAAAGGGGAGTTTTTGGTTTTGTTTTCTGCAGGAACACTTTTCTGGAGGAAGGAGAAAAAGAGGAGTTAACAGTTAAACGCTTTGCTCTTCAGGCAATCCAAATGCAACTGGGTTGCTGAAAAGCACCTTCATACCATACACATAGTCCCTAAAAGCCTGTGAATCAGATGTAGCTGGTATTTTTATTTTCTGTACATTTTTTGAACAGCTCTCACCACTGCAGTAGTGTGAAACCATTTTCGTTTAGATTCGCTTGCCAGCTGCATTTCAGTTCCAGAATCCATGTTGCTGTTACTGTACAAAGCAAAGAGAATTCTGATTGCTTTTTGGGCTGTGCTTAGAGCCAAGCTGGAAGAGAGGGAAGTGAGAAGGAGAAAGGGTGATTGATCTATGCAGCAATGGAAGAAAACTGAAGTGAGAGTAAACAGAGTTAAGTTAGTTGTTTTGGTGCTTGATTTTTCTTCGTTGCCTGTGGGGCTGTAAGAGACCCAGGAGATAACACAGGGACAGCTGTCAGAAGCTTCATTTTTTTTTAAACCAGAAAATTCAGTGGTGCAAAAATTTTGTGGCTGTGTAGAGGAGGAACTGTTGCATTTACAGTCTCTTTTAGAAGCTTAGTGCTTCAAAGTAAGATGGCATAATCCTCCTGATTTAGTTTCTAGCATGGTTTGTGATTTTTTTTTCCCTTAATGATCATATGCAAGACCACACCTTCTAGACATAATCTGTGTCAGTCAGTTACCCAACAAGGTGGATTATTTCAGAAAGTCTCTTCTCTCCCAGTCATTCTGATATACTAAAAAAGAAGTCAAACATTTTCTTTTGTCTGATGTTAGATTTCACTTTGTTCAGCTTCCTGAAAAGTACTTACTGGAGATTGGATTGGAGATTTCTAAACATAGAATCAACTATTTGAACAAAATTTGGGTTATTCTATGGAAACATGGGACACATTGACATGTTTTCTCATTCTTTTATAGCAGTTTAAAAGAATGAGGTAACGATCAGATGTGGAATTCAGCAGAATGACTTGGTCAAACAGTTCAAATTCAATGCTCAGTTGGTCAAACTGGTCAAATTCTGCCAGCACAGATGCGGGTGTTTGATGTCTCATCCCTGGTTTCCCCAGGGAGTTCTAGACAAGATCCTCCAGCTGCCACCTAGATGAGCATTTTGCCTAGTCCATATCCCCATATCCCCCACTTGACTTTGGAAGCCTCTTTTCAGCCCCACTCTCACTGCAGCTCTGTGCTTTTTCTTTTGAGAGGTTTGACGTGGTAGCACAGGGAAGCTGAGGGTGCTGTGATTGACTTGTTCTTGTTTCAAGTGACAGTTCTGCTCTGTGATAACAATGTTGCTCAGAAGAGAGGTACTTACACTCTCAGGACTATTTTTGACTGCATTAGTGACAGAATTATCTCATTATCTTTATATGCTATGTCTCAGTATAACATAATATGGGTGGGAAGTCAGTGAATTGTTGTTTGTGGTTGCATCTTAACATGAAGTGGTCAGTATTTAAATTAAAGCATAATATAACCCAAGGATCTACAGTTGTGTGATGATGTTTTTTTATGAATGGTGATTTCTCAGGCTTGATGTTCGACTTTTTGTTTGTTTCCAATGCTAGACCTAGTCCAAAACCAAATAATGATTATGAAAGACTGAAGATTCAGTGCATGAAGGCCATGTCTGACCTACAGTCTCTGCAGAATCAGCACACCAAGACACTGAAAAGGTGTGAAGAAGCAGCAAAAGAGGCAGATTTTTATCAGTAAGTATTAGTAAAGCTGTAAAAGGTAAGATTTTTACCAGTCTGTGCAATGTCATAGAGCATTAGAACATGAGAATCAAATACTTGTTTAATTCTGTTTTTCCACTGTAATGTCCAGATTTTTTGTCTGAATCAGATAAATCACATTTGAAATGATAAAATCTGGATTGCTTGTTTTCCATGGAGGAACTTGAGACAGAAGTCCCTGATGTCTTGATGGGACACTGCCAAGGAAAGCCTGATTACTGACTTCCTGTTACAATTCAATAGTCTTACTGTTGGGCTGGGGAGCAGAATATCATTCTGGAGAATGTAATTTCTTATTCTTTTTTAATAGATTGTGGTAGCTCTGAAGCCGATTTGTATAAGGTTTAACCCAGGTTTAGACCAGTTGTGTTTATGAAAGTGCAATAAAACAGGAATAGAGAATATTTTTAGCCTGAATTATTGTTTTAAAAATCAGTTGTTGAAGACAGCTCAGAAATGGAAACACAGATAAATTCTCAGTTCGAAGTTGATTTTGCTTAAATCTGCACTGTGAAGTGTGGTGAGCATTTAATGACGCCATTTGTTTCCTTTGGGCTGCTAGTTCTTACGTAGCATTCTCACCCAAAACTCCTCTCAGTGATGGCCAATGATAGGACAAGGGGCAATGGGTATAAGCTGGAACATTAGAGTTTCCAAAGAAATACAAGGAAGAATGTCTTCCCTGTTGAGGTGAGGGAGCACTGGAAGGGGCTGCCCAGATGGGTTGTGGAGTCTTCTTCTCTGGAGACATTCCAACCCAGCTGGATGAGTTCCTGTGTGACCTACTCTAGGTGGTCCTGCTCTGGCAGGAGAATTGAACTGGATGATTTTTCAAGGTCCCTTCCAGCCCTTGTGATTCTGTGATTCAAACTTTTCAAAATAGGCATCTGTTTCCTGATATCCTTCTTCCAAAACCTGGAAACAGCATTCCAGGCTGTCAGCAGGTGCAGATGTAGGAGTTGTGTGGCTTCTTTACAAAGAGCTTCATTCCCAATTTCATTTGAGGATGCTCAAGTACTTTGTTAGTGAATTCTGTGCAAAGCATCCGTGTTCTGTACAATTGTACATGGATTTTTTTTGAGCTGAATTAACTATATCTGTTCAATGCTGACATGAAACACTTGTATTCATTACCTTAAAAAAAAAATCACTGATTTGCTCACCTTATTTACAAGTTCTGTAGTCCCTGAAACCATACTGTGTTGTACTCTGTTTCCTTCAGTATTTACAGGATAGTATAAGAAGATTTGCCTTCTATCAGGAGAAAAACTCTGGGGTTTTAAAAGAGAGAATGATTGACATTCTCAAGTGCATCAAGAATATAGACATTCCTCAGGGACTCACAATTTAGGCTTCTGCAAAGTAATGCATATGTACAAGTACAAGCTGTTGCATTTACACTTAGTACAGACTAAGATTATCTGGTCAAAAGAAAGTATAACAAATTTCAGTTGATTCAGAGGGAATTCTTTTTGTTATAAGAACTTATTTACTTGGATTTGAATAATTCAGTTTCCTACTTAACAAGTTCAGAAAGACTGAAACTCACTGTTGGAGTTTAAGGTGTCCAAAACATGACACATGTTGATATCCATGCATGCAATTCCTGTTCATCCTATCAGTAGTTCCCAAAGTAAAGAAGGAAATGGAGTAGAATATGCTGTTAAAACATTATTTCGTCCTGCAGTCGTTCATAAAACCCTAATGCTTAAAAAACCTTGAGACCTTTTTAGCTGCTTGAATGTAGTTGAAAGATGCATAGTGTGCTTTTGTTGGTTGTGGGATATTTTTGTTTGTTTGGGGTTGGGATGTTTGGTTTTAAAACAATATAATACAAAGAGATTTTTGGAGTTTTGACCTCTGTTTTGGTTAGCTGCTGCTCATCTGGGACCTAGAGAAAGTGGAGGTGATAAGTAGGATGATTCCCATCATCCCCAGGATCATCTTATATTTGTATTGTCATTTCAGTCTTCTCTATTGCTTTTAAAAAGGTTGTGAAATGGCATTGACAGGTGGTGCAAATCCATCATCTCTTTTGGTGTGGTTTAAGACCAGTGTATGCTTTTGTGTGTTTTCATGCTTATGTTCCTGTTTGCTGCTTATTATTTATACTTTTTCCCTCTGGTGTTTGGAATACTTAAATATGTAGAACTGAGTTAGTTTGACCTGCTTTCTTGACATGATTTAGTCCAGGCCTTTTTCCTTGCAAGTTGAACCCCTAAGAGGATTTTTTGTGTGCCGTGACAGCACATTGCACAGTCGGCTGCTGAGTGACCAGTCACAGCTGAAGGAGGACATGGATACCTTGAAGAGGAAAAACACGCAGTTGGTGAGAGAACATAATCATCTCCAGCAGTCGTGTGAGGAAATGAAGAGGCTTCATGATGAGGATCAGAAGGAGATAACAGACCTGCGCAGCCAGCAGCAGCAGGTAAGATATACAGCTTGTAGTGTGAGTGCTAGAAGGGACCATGAATTGTTCCTTTGATAAGTCAGTCAATAAAACTGAAGGTATGGTGTTGCTGCCTTTTATCTCTTACTGATTCTAAACCATCTGCCTTGTATTGCAGAACACCAGGGGAGAAATAAGATCTTGGATACTAATTGATTATTCTATGTCTAGCTGGAAAAAAAGTAGGTGGTGGTAAGAAGTTTTGGTGCAGGGATGAAAAAAATATGCATCAGGAAGATTTTGTATACCAGATACTTTCTTTTAAGCAGATAGAGAGGTATCAAAAACCTAGCTTGAAGTTGCAAAGTGATTAACAAGGTGACCGTTTTCCCAGGGTATTTCATGGGACAACATCAGCTTTGAACTTGAAATCACCAAAAAGTGATAGAGACAGGTTTGGTATTTCATTTTGCCTTTCAGTACCGAGAGTGTTTTTTGTGGGGCTTTTTGTGTTTGGGGTTCTTTTTTTGAGTGTATGTATTGTTTGGATTTTGGTTTTGATTGTTTTAGTGACACTTTAAGAGTTAGGGGAGTGATGGAGCTAAGTTTGGTTATTGAGGTTTGCAGATGCCATTCAGTTAGAACAAAGCTACAGGTTAATTAATGGTTTTGAACTTGAAACGGAAAAAGACAATCTTTTGAGGACCAGAAGAGGTGGGCATTTCAGAAGTAGATTGTCTCCAGGCCAAGGTTGTTCACACATTCTGATGAAAGAAATCTAGGAGTAATAGTAAGGAGCAACTGGTCATATCGGGTCCATAATTCACCTATGGAATAGTCTGATCGTTGAGTTAGAATAGCAACGTGTGGAATGGTTAAACAGAATATCACAGTTAACCGTGTGTAGGCTGATTCACAGGGCAAACTTGCAAGTCAAACATTAGGCTTCAGAAGCAAAACCTATGCAAACAAGAACAATTATTTGCTAGGGTAAGAGGGGCAAAGGTCAAAGGAAGCTGGATGCGCTGAATGGTGCTCTAGGGTTAGTGTAAAGAGGGGTGAAGGATTATATTTCCTTTTATTTCCTTTCTGTAACATTCTCTTGAGACTTCTGCTGTGTAATGGTTTAGTGGCTTGGTTCAGAAGACAGCAGAAATGGTTTATTGTGTAAACCTGGGCAAACTACTTAATTGTTCTATGCCTCAGTTTCTCAGTCTGCAAAGCAGGAATGTAAAACCTCCAAGAGAAGGCTGTGTATTATATTTTGAGGTTCTATCCTGAGGTTTTAGTTCATTGGCAGCCCAGGAGGGGTCTGAAGTATCTTTGTCAGTATTTATTTAAAGAAATTCAGTCTCATGTCAACATCATGATGAAACCTTTAGAGAAAATGACGTATGTGACTCTTGGTGAGAAAACTGTGTAACTCCATTTCTCAGCATGTCGGAGTGAATCATGGTGTCTTGAAGGGGAGCCAAGACTCTTATCTTGTCTGTGTAGTCTCTCTTCTGAATTAATCTGGCCCCTGTTGATCCCTCTGACATGCTGTTTCATCGTCTGGCCATAGCAAAGCACGACTTGGTGGCCTCAGAGAGCAAAACCTTTTGCTCGGGTTACTCTTTGTGTGGGATTGTCGTGGATTTGCTGTGTAGCAACTGACCAGCTTACGTTTCTGCTGTTCACATCTGAAGTTCCTTGTTGCCATGGCTGGCTCCCCTGGTCCAGCTGGGACTATTTACTTTTTCTCAGACTGGGATTTTGAATGGGAAACCTTTCTTCTTATACTGCTTCTGTTTATGGTATTTCTGTCTTCCTCTGTCAAATCTCTGTTAGCAAGTTGAAGCTGAATTCCACCCAGTTTCTAGTATAGTTGTCCTTTTATTATTTACTGTGTTTTCAGTAAAAGAGCATTTCTTATATGCTTTAGACAGTGAGAAGGGGTTTGTTTCTGTTTGGATTTTCAAATACTTGGTTCTCAAACCTGTTCTCAAAATGCTTTGGGAAGTTGTCTTCAGCAAAACATCTCTCTTGAGCGGGTTTAAATCAACATCTGCTTACACTTTACACATGCCTACTGTTTATCACATGTTTAGCTTATCTGAAATGGCTCACTGGAGCACACTGGCTAATCATGGGCCCAGCTCTGAGTGGGTTATGCTGCTGAATCCACTGAGCATAGGGATGTGTGTAGAGTCAACCATGCCAATGAGACACTCACTGAAGTGTAGCTTTGTTCCAGGACTGCTTTAGGAACAATAACTTGCTGCTTTTATGTGTCTTGGTTAGTTAAAGGACACCAGTGTCAGACACAGGAACTTTTTGTTTCTCTTACCTTGCCTATGTAGAGGTTTCCTGACAGTCATGGTTAGTACCTGCTACATGTAGGCAGTGAATAGTGGGCAAAAAATAGCCAGTCTCCTTTCCTTTAGGTCTGCAGGCATCCAGATTGCTTCATGTTCAGGAACTTGTTCTCACTCTGAACATAAGACATAAAAGAAGATGAGGAGCCAATTTGTGCATGTAGGGTGGTTGCTATGTGTTCTGTTTCACCTTTTTATAGACCTTTCATGTTCTCTTGTCTTTTTTTTTCCCTTCTAATTTTTTACTGCTTTTTCTTTCCAGATAGTTAGGGACATATCTTTGTAAGGTGGTATGTTGAGATTATATAAATGCCTGGCATCTCTCCATAGAGCATTCCTCTTTCTTCCCACTTCTCCATCAAGGCCAAAGTTCAATTTAAAAGACAAAAACTAAAAAGAAAAACCAAACCCGATGAGCATAGCATTAAAAAATGGGAGGGAAAGGTAAGGCCTTATTTCAGGGACATATTTTTGTCTTTTGAGAAGGAAGGAGGATTACAATTGTAGAAGCTCATTAGGGATTGATGTTGTTACTGGCCATTTATCACCAACATTGCTATTTCCAACAAGATTCTTGTGTCGATGGAAATGAATTTGGAGCTAAGATTCAGGTCAGACTTCGTTTGTGTTTAAGTGGATTATTCTCTTTTTGTTTGTATTCTATGAATAACTTTTGAAATGCAAATCTCTGTGGGTAGTTCCCAGATGAAAAATGCCATGAGTATTAACATATATGCCTGTGTGTATAACGTATTTAGGAGAGATTTTATTCTCTTGGAGGTTGTAAATTATTGAATGTGTTCGTAGAAGATACAGGCAGCTGTCATGAACGCCACCTCGTGGTCATTGCCTAAATTGCCGCTGTCATCTTAGTCAAGTGATGTTTACCTCTTGCTAAAACTACAAAGTACTTTGAAAACCACGTGAGTTTAGTATCTGTTGGTAGCAATTGCATTAGAGAGAGATTTTCATAAACTTGTGCACTTTAAGTTGTTCTAAAGCAGATTTTTCTTACCCAGTTAACATTAAGCAGACTTAGTAACGCTTAGAAGAGGCTCAGTCTTTCCTTAGCTACTAAAAAGAATAATCAGTCCAATAAAATGGATTTAAATATAGATAAGAAACAATATTAGAACCATTTTCAATAATCACCGTTTGTAAACATGTGCCTTACTGGAAATACATGATTTTAAATCCATTTGAAAGAAAGACATCATTCTTATATTTCTTAATACAGTTTCTGTCTTTTTTAGGTCATGAAGCAAAATGGATCTTCAGAGATATTAAACAAACTTTATGACACAGCAATGGACAAGCTAGAGGGTGTGAAGAAGGATTACGATGCCCTGAGGAAACGGTACAATGAGAAGATCGCAAGTCACAACACGGATCTGAGCCGCCTGGAACAGGCTGAGGAGGAGAACAGACGTCTTCAGAAACAGGTTGACATGTTAATGAAGCAAAGGGACACAGCAATACATTTTCAGCAGCAATACTCATCCTCTCTTAGAAGGTATGCTCAAGTTTTGTTGCCTTTCAGGTAGTCTGAATGCAGTAACAAATCTGATGTAGCATCTTAATTTCTCTGGGGTGTAATCACAAGTACTTCTGTCTATAGTGTACGTTACCTTGCTGTGATGAGTGAGCATGCATTTCTAGATAAGATCTCCTGGAAGGTCCTAGAAGATGTGCTGGGGATCTTGATTTGGACAAATGGGGCTTTTTCTTGAGAAAAGTGTTTTCCAGTTAGAGTTTTGGAATTGGGTGGGGAATTTCAACCACTGTTTAGCTCCTGTGAGAAGGGGATGTTCTGTCTTGCAAGTTATGTTTACTCTTAGCCATAGACTCACAAGTCCAATACAACCAAAGTTTTGTTAAACCTCAGACATACTGTTCCAAACAAAGTCCTCAATGAGTGGTGAGACCTGCAACATAAATATCTGTATTTAAATACAAAAACCAAGGCAGTAAGAGGATCTAATCTCTAAAAGGTGTTTAGCAAATGAAGATAGTTACCCCCTGTATTCGGCGCTGGTGAGGCCACACCTTGAGTGCTGCGTTCAGATTTGGGCCTCTCACTACAAGGAGGAAACTGAGGTGCTGGAGCTTGTACAGAGACAGGCACGAGAGCTGGTTCCTGTAAACCACAGATCCACCTAAACTGATGTAATAACTTAAGGATTTTTTTGTGCTTTATCCAGTATGCTTTGGGTCTGGACTTCTTTTTCACTTGTTTGCTTTTATAATAACCTTTATTTATCTTGTTTATACCATTTATTCATAACCAAAACCATATTTCTCTGGGTAACTGATTAAAAAAATTGGAGTGTTTCAGATGTAAGTACTTTCTGGAATATGGAACTTAAACTTGTAGTTTGAGTTTGAATGGGCCCTAAATTCCAGCACTAATTTTTGTAATTAATACCAAGTGTAAACACAGTCAAAATGGGTTTTAAAGAGAGCAGGAAGAGGAAGACTACAGTGATGGCCCAAGTTTCATTTTGAATTACTCTTTTGCTTTAAAAAGTACCAGAGAAGTGTTCAGACTCTTTTCTTGTCTCCATGATGTTATGTTGCCACAATAACACACGGCATATAAATGCCACCATGATTATTTAGTTGGTGAATAGTTTGTAGACTTGGTGAGAGTTCTGTTCAGTATTGGTTGCTCCTTACAAACTCTTGCTTACTGCTACTGACCCATCCAACCCTGCTCCTTACAACCCATTTGCAACAGTTGTTATAAATGGGCTTTCTCTACAGAAGGCATCTGTGAAAATGTGATCCAGCTGCCTGGATCCAGATTTGATTTCCTCCTTATGAGGCAGTGCAAGGTCAAGCAGGGCCAAGGTGTTTCAGTTGGAACTTTGCTTTCAGGTTTCCTCAATTATCACTATTTCATATGAATGGCCTTCTGTGTCAGAGACCTTCCATTCTCCCTCTAATCACTTCCCCATGCTTGTCTGGTGCTTGTTTGGTTTTTTTCCCCTTTTTTCCATCTTTACTGATGATACTTTTTTTGCTTGGCAAATATTGCCTTCAGTATTTTCTCCTCCCTTTCCCCTGTATCTTCCCAGCCTTGTCCTTCATTTGACCCCTAAATTGTTTGCACGTGTTCTGTGGGATCTCAAATGGTGATGAGGTGGTTTGGTCTCTTAGATTTCTGAGACATCCTTATACTTCTACAGTATATTCTTCTTACCTTCATGCTCACAGTTCCTGAAAGAAGAAAGAAATCCAGATTGTATTATATGTTAGGTGTTCAGTAGTGATCTCTCAAACTGAAGAGTTTCCCAAAAAGAGCAGAGTGGTGATATTGAAACTACCAGCAGATGCCTTGGAGGTAAAGCTCTGGCAATACTTTGAATACTCAGAAGCTCTCAAGGAGATACTTGAAATTGAACTTACAGTTCTCTCTCTGGAAAGGTCAGGCAACGTGCTGGATTAGACAAGGAATTGTGCTTTTAAACAGTGCAACAGTGTGTGTACATGAGAGAGAGAATGAAGTCTACCAGAGTTTTGTGGGCACCTGAAATTTGGATAAACCTAAAAGTCCATCAAATTAAGCACAGTTTTTCCATCAATGACCATCAATATAAATACAAAAGTTAGTACTTATAAATGAAATGAACCTCTTTAAGTCCATTTTTTGATTGTGCCATACTTTAGTAGGTTGTAGTGATAAAATACAGAAGCTTTTGTCTGTGTTAACCAGCCAAGAATGTTGAGATATTTTGTGTTTCAGTTTTTCTGGCTGGCCTACTGATGAGAGCAAGCAGTAAGGTTTTAATTACCTGGTTTTAGTTCCACTCTCTGCAACTTTACCATAAACACACATTTTTTTTCTTTTCCTCTAACCTATCCATTACCAGCCTTGGGGCATATTTGGGCATGTGGAAGTTGTTCTGTTTTTTTATGTGTTTGTTTCCCTTCTTCCCACATGCCTGAGATGATCAGAGGCCATAAATGAAGTTAAACATGTGCTGTTCATGTGACAATGTTTTGCATTCCTTTTAGAATAATTTGTTAGAAATGTGATTTGAAATAATTAAGCTCACCTTGAATTTTAATGTTTCAGTTCCTTAAAGAGATTGTGTGGTATTCCTGTAGGTTCACTGATATCCCTAAAGCAATAAATATTCTAACTTCCTTATTTTCAGCACTAAGAAGTCCTTTGCTGTTGTGTTTTACCAATGGATACACTTGGTTATCCAGCCAAATCCTTAATGGATGAAAAAGGAAAATGAGGAACAATTATCTTACTGACATTTCTGCTTGTTTTTAGATTTGAATCAGTACAGCAGGAACTAAGCAATGCCACAGCACAAAACAAAGAGTTGCAAAGAGAGATGGAGCGATTACAGTCAGAGGTGACAAGGTTCAAAACAATGCAGCTGAAAGCAACAAAAGATGCAGAAAAATACAAGGAAGAAAGGGATTCAGTTTTCAATGAATACCGCCTCATAATGAGTGAGAGAGATCAAGTAATCAAAGAGGTAGATAAGCTTCAAACAGAGCTGGAGCTTGCAGAGTCCAAGCTGAAGAACACTTCTTCTGAGAAGCGGGTGGCTAGTGAAGAGATGGAAGCTTTACGACAGGTACTAACCTATTGTTTCAATGGAGAAGGGAAATGAGTGTACATTGTTGATGCTAGAATGAGAAATGTATGGCTGATCAGTGGAAAATAGGGATGCACTGCAAAGGGGAAATCCTGTGCTGATGTCTTCCCATAGCAGTCCGTTCTACCATCTATTTATTCAACTTCCACGTTTGAATAGAGTAGAAAAACTTGCTATTCACTTCTGTCCTGCTGCTGATAAATGCTTCCTTGACTGCATTTGTCTTCTGTGCCTTCTCAAGTAATGCCCTCTGTAACATGAGACTGAATATTCAGTATTTATAACTTCTAACCTCTACAGGAAGCACTGGATAGTGTCAACCATGACTTAAGATGGTACATGGTAAAGTGGTCTCAAATATTTATGCAAAGCCTTTGCTGACCTGCCTGTTCTTACTCATTTGCCTTCCTTCTGCCTTGAAGCTAAAGAGGACATTTTGAAGATGTTTTCACTGGAATTCAGGCGTGCCTTAGCATGTGAAACCAGAACTGTCTATTTTTCAGCAATATATTCTTCAAAAGCTTATGTCACAGCCATGTTAGAACGATGCTGTTAAGATGTCCAAACCCATTTGCTGCTCGGTTTCATTTCAGCTGACATGCATTCCTTTGACCCTTTGGTTTACAAATACTTTATTTAGCATCAAGTAGATACAAGGAAATATATTCCATTGCCTGTGCATCTCAGTTTACTTTTTTTTCACAGATTTACATCTGAACAAAATGCCCTTTATAAAATAAAGTTAAGGTGTGGGGCTTTTTAAAATGATCCACATGGTGTCTCTCAACAATGGTGCTGAGAGAGCTTTTAAAAGTAACTAACACCTGCTTTTAAGAATTCATAGTTTTCAATCCTGTGTATTTGTCAGCTGAGTAATTTAGTTTCTTCAGTGAGTGAGGTTTTAATACATGTTTAATACCTATTCTATTTTCATCAAACCATTAAGCCAATAGAGATATCTGTCGATTTCAGTGGAATCAGCATAGCTGATAAACTAGTGGCAAGAGCCACAATTAGTCTTTCTGCTCCAGTTTTGTATTTATGTCATTGTGGATGTATGAGTTATTTGCTGAAGTGCTTTAAGGGCAGGAAACAAAAATTTTAGGTATATGCATACTTCCTCTGTTTGAATAAGAATCAGAAGGAGCCTAGCACTGGTGATTGGTGGGCACAGACAGACGTTTTCTTCACCCTTGGAACTAGCCCATCAGAAAGCAGAAATAACTGCTTTATGATGTAGTAAAAGGTGTGAAACAGCAATACTGTGAGTTTCCTTTCATTTCTTTCCCTTTCTTCTGTCTGTGAGCAGTTATGTTGCTGTGTCATATAACTCTGGCTCACTGCAGCTGCATTCAGTGTGTAAGGGAATTTCTAGTTCTGGCCAGGCAGATGTTTGAAAGGTTGAAGCCATTTATTGATCAGGTGATACATTCACTTGAAATAGCATCCTAAAAGATGCCTCTACTTAAGTAAGATTAATTTTGTCAGTGAATAGCTGGTCTGGTGCTTGCCAAAGTCTAACTTAATGGCCTTTGCTTTCCTTGTGATATATAGCAGCTTTAAGTGCGTTATTAACATAATGCCCACTGACTGGTTGAACAGCACTGAATCCATTGAGGTCATTTTAAATGTGATTTCCTCCCTGAAGCCTATGTTTGCTTGTGTACATTTGTGTCCCAAAGAAATGCAAAACCTACTGAAATAGAGAAGAGGTTGATTTTTTTAAGCTTTTCATCATGAGCAGTTCTGGCTGAGTTCAGTCAGTCACCTTCCTAGTTAGATATTTAAGCTTTATTGGCCACACATATGCAAGCATAATGAGTTCATTTACATCCAAAATGTACTAATTGTCTGACATTTATAGAGAGCAGGAGAAATCTCAGGATTTTGCACTGTGGAGACTTTTATATTAAGTTGCTATCAATTTGTCCACTCAAAACTTGGAATTAGATGTTCCACATTTCCTCCTCTGCCTGCACTAGTGGTGATTTTGTTTGGCATAATCTTTTGCTCCAGCAAATACTTCAACTGTCATGTTTCATCTCTGTTGTAGTCAGCTTTCTCCTCTGTTTAGCATGCCTCTAGTGGTTTATCTTGATCTTATCCATATTGCACTACAGTCAGATGTGAGAACTGCCTTCAAACATAAGAATTCTTCACAAATTCAGAATCACTCTTGAAACGAAGCCACTGTAATGTTTCCAAGCAGAAGCTGTTCTAGGCATCACCAAATGGCACATTGCCCTGTGCTGACACGTTATAATTTTGTGCAAATGTCACAGGAAAAAGAGGTGAAATATTACTACTGACCACTGGAGACAATGGTTACTTTTATTCAGATAATGTATATCAAGCAGACTGGAACAAACTATGGCAATTTGGATGTTTTCCCAATTACCTTAAAATACTGTAAGTTCTCATTTAATGAAGGGCTTGCTGAGAACTTTCCCTGTGTCTTGATGCTTGGTGGCTTGTATCTCAGCTGCATGTGGGAAAAGAGTTCATATTTTTGTGTGAGGTTCAGACTCACATTTGAATGCACGTTGTATACAGAACATCATTAATCTGTGCAAAACATTTCCAGTACTAAAACTTGTCTGCATCAGCAGATAGCTCAGGGATTTCTTTCTTCAGAGATACTGAGCAAGAGAGCTCGCACTGATTTGGAAAAAGCTTGAGTACTCTGGCAATTGATGTTCAGTGATGTGTTTAAAGTTTACAGAGTGAGTCATTACTTCTAGTGCCTGCTTGTTACTCGGCAGCAAAAATATCTCGTGTAATATTGTTGCAGAACTGTGTTAACAACCCAACTGTCCTTAATTAGGTGCCATATCTCAAAATCAGTTATGTTAGTCTACAAAATGCAATTGTCATCCATGCTTTAAGTCATCTTATTCCTCGAAAACTGCAGAGGAAAATAGAATGAAAGTCAGGTTATGACATGGTATCTTTTCATCCTTAAGTTCTTGTACCCTTTTCTTCTTTTGCTTTAGAGATGCCATCTGTTTCTAGTAATCTTTTTTTGAGATGTAAACATCAGTAGATCCCAGCTAGGAGTGCCTATATGTACAAAGAATTCTTTGTAGCCGTTGGGTGAATGCTTCTAGAGAACTGGACTGTCTAAAAATACAGTGTCATGAAATTCAACTGTTTCAATGCGTCATTCTTCCAACAGGAGGTCTAGTTTAAACAACTTTAAAAGGTCAGATTGTGTTTTAGAGCTACATTTGCCATAACTTTGTTATTATGATGCAGTTGAATTGTATATTTAAAAAGTTGTACTGCCATTCTGCTTTCTGGCATACTGTGGTTTACTCTTTTGAGCATCCTGTAGTTTGCGAATTGGTATCTTACTTAATTGTTCCTTTGAAAGTTATGAGGAAGCTGTAAGATATGTAAAGCCTTTTTTAAAACATCAAGGCTGACTGCTTAATAATCTTGCCTCATTTAGGTTTCTCAAAATTTGAGTGCTCCTAGGTTCTTGCTGACTTTTGACATAGCACCCAAGGTTTGATATCTTTAGTATCACATGTAGTACTCTTTGCTAGTTCTTACTTGTATGTAATGTGAGCACAGTCATGTCCTGCTGTCATTTTTCAGAATGTTAGTGGTAAACTTTCTAGGCTTTGAAGGTGTCACTGTGTATCCAATTGGAAAGATGAGCTGTTTCCTTCTATACTTAACCTGCTGCCAATGGATCTTGTTTTAGGAACTAAATTCAGCTCTAGTGGAAAGAGATCGAGCAATTTGTGAGAGGAATGAGTTGCTGGAAAAATACTGTCATGAAGTAAAAGACAAAGCTGAGGCCCAGAAGGAACTTGACCAAGCTTGCAAGGATATAGAGACAGTGAAGGAAGAAAGAGATGTTGCCAGGAAAGAGAGAACAGAAGCTATCATCCAGAGGGACCATCTACTAAGGGAATATTATCAAGCCCGTCAGGTATTGCAAGTCTTCATAGATGCCTTTTTCTTTCTTAGCTTCAATTCAATAATTTCCAAGAGATTAGCTAAAGATCTGTGCACACAGGGTGTCTTCCCCCTTTTTCCTGAGTCACTCATTTGTTTAATTAGTGTTATTTATATTCTTGACATTAACCACACACATGGCCTATGGCCTTCAGTGCTCATGATGTACTGTTGTAGTTGGCTTGTATGTATTGTGCTGCAAGCTTGGAGTATTCTCTCTGTAGTTTTCTACTCTTGTCATCATCTCTCTTGTTCAAAACAGAGAATGTTAGAATAAGTTAAGAATTAATTACTTCTTAAATGATCTAAACCAAGAAACAATGAAACAAAAGGTTTTGGGGATTCCATTGCTCCACTTTGGAGCTAAGGGACCTCGTTGTAAACCCTGTTGTCCCAGGGTAAATAACAGACGTGAATGGAGGAAATCTGCCTTTTAACTGCTTATAATAGCATATCTGAGTTCTGAAGGTCCTTTAAGTTTTTAAGTAGAAGCATGGAATCTCTGAAATGAAAAATGTGCACTGATGTTATTGTGAAGTGAGGATTATTATTCATGTAGATTGCATTTGCATAGATTTGTGTGCTGCTGGATGAAATATATTACAGCAATTTTCAACCTCCTTTCTCCTCAAAGTTGTTGTTAAGATAAGAGAACGCTTTTAATGGAAACATGAGCATTGAGTACATCAGGCAACACACATACAGGAAAAGTTGTTTGTGCATACTTACCTAAAAATGGTGCTTAAAATGTGTTTCTTGATTCCTAGATCCAAGACTCTGCTACCCTTGACATAGAAAGAGCAAATAAAGAAATCGAAATGCTTCGGAAACAATATGAGGCCATGTCACAGGAACTAAAGGAAGCTGTCCAGGAAGCAGAAGTAGCCAAGTGTAGGAGAGATTGGGCCTTTCAAGAACGGGATAAGATTGTTGCAGAAAGGGAAAGTATACGGTAAGCCAAGGGTGGATCTTTGTAACGCTGTGTGCAGTCAGTGCAACTCTTGGGCTTGCTGCAGTCTGATATCACTGTCTTCAACTTCTGCATTAGCTGTCACAGGGTGATTTTGTTTAAAAATGTTGAGGGCACCTTACAAGATGCCTTGCTTTGTCTGTGCTTTTGCACCCATAGCATGTTTCCAGTAAATACCATAAAGCCTAATAGCATAAAAACAGCAAATGATGCCTTCTTTTAGGCAGACTAGACCTCATCCTTCTGCAACTACCATCTGCAAGTAATTCTTTGCCTGTAGAGACACTTTGCAAAAAGTACCGAATGTGTTTTCTACTAAACCTATGGAAGGAACTAAGGTCAAATAATCATTTATTTTTTTCCTACCAAAGAAGATAAATAGAAGTAAAGTTTTGAAAGTGAAGAAAGTTTCTGTTAACTTTTCTGTAAGGCCTGGCATGTGGATCTTTTTCTTCCTTACATGTGTTGTTTTTTCCTTTGGAGATCTTTTGAAACTGCTTCTTATTGTGCATTAACTATAGAATACGGTAAAGCTACTCCATTACTTTGATAGGGTTTTAAGTAACTAAATTGAAAACCTCTTTGCTTTCAAAGGACTTTGTGTGACAACTTAAGGAGGGAGAGAGACCGGGCAGTGAGCGACTTGGCTGAAGCGCTTCGCAATCTGGATGATATGAGGAAGCAGAAAAATGATGCTGTTCGGGAACTGAAGGAACTCAAGTGTGTTTGAGAAATGATCAAACTGCACTGAATTTCATGATTAAAAACTTGGTTTGTTTGTTGTGTTTGCAAGTGAACCCACATATAGCTATGAGCAGCAAGTATTCATGATACTGCATGTGAAAACATTGCCTATACTTTTAGCTGTCATAGTTAACATTTTAAGAATTATCTTATTAATGAGACACATATTCTAGGCTTTGTACACTTAAGCAGTATGGAATTCTTTCACTGAAGTTAGTCACTGTCATTATATTCCCAACTGTCACTCCCAACTGTATTCTTACTAGTTAATGAATGCAAGGAAGATGTGCATCGTTCATCAGCTCTATTGAAAGAGATTTTGCTATTGATACTTGTCCTGAGCATACTGATGGACCTTGTCTGAGGATAAATTAAATGCAGCATGGGAAATCACAGAATCACAGAATGGTAGGGGTTGGAAGGGACCTTTAGAGATCATCTAGTGCAACCCCTCTGCAGAAGCAGGTTCACCTAGATCAGGTCACATAGGAACATGTCCAGGTGGGTCTTGAAGACCTCCAAGAAAGGAGACTCCACAACCCCTCTGGGTAGCCTCCCTCACCCTCACAGTGAAATAGTTTTTTCTTATGTTTAAGTGGAACTTTTTGAAATGATAGAAACCCAGTTCTACACTTCACTTATGGAAAAATAATGCAAAAATATAAGACTGTGTCAGGACTATATGTCGAAAAGAAAAACCAATTCGATAGCAATTAAAGCATATTGAAAGGTGGAAGCATTTTTGGCACAGATTGGATTTTATATTATTATCTCATAATAATAGTGTATTAGTTTGTTGAAAAGGGTTATCTGTGTCCATAAATGATCATTTTCTTTGCCTAGGGAGAAGATGGAAAACCAGTTGGAAAAGGAGGCCAGATTCCGTCAACTGATGGCCCATAGTTCCCACGACTCAGCCATAGACACAGATTCTCTGGAATGGGAAACAGAAGTGGTAGAATTCGAGAAAGACAGAGTAAGTCAAAACCACAAATAGCATTGTCTTATCTGTTGAGTAGCTTTGAAGTCAATTATAACATATTGATACTAGGGATGAATAAAACCATCTCGAATCTGTGGCTTCTTTAGTTGTTTATTTTTGTTGTGTGAAGAACCACACACACAAATGCAGCAAGTGCAGTAACACCTAGACAGTAGTTGGTAAAACCAAGATGTTAAGACACAAGCTTTGTATTTTTCTTGGTATCATAGAATCAAAGAAGGTAGGGATTGGAAGGGACCTTTAGAGATCATCTAGTCCACTCCCCCTGCAGAAGCAGGTTCACCTAGATCAGGTCACATAGGATACATATCCATAAAAAGATTCTCCATCTGATGTTACAGAGTACCCAGGTCCATATACTATAAAATGTGGTTTAAGATATACATTTATTGTTCTTAAAGTTAGTGATTCATTGCAGAAATGGTAGTGCTAAGGTGAAACTTAAGGTATGACAGAAACAGAGCTATCAGAGAGCCCAGTCCTCTACTCTGACATGCAATGTTGCTTACAGTGTATGCATAAAATAGTCAAGCTTTTACATTTAAGTTATCTCTACTTTTGCTCAAATTCAGTGGTTAGGAATTTTAAAGTAACAAAAGTATTTATTCATGATGAACATACAGTTTAGGACAACATTACCCTTCAGCTTAAAAATCCAAGATGAAAGGAAATGCTCATCTCTCTTGCTTGTCTGTAGAGGAAATTAAATCTCTTTTCCATTTGGGCATATTGAGTAAAGTTTTTATATTTAGCTTTCCAGGCAACATTTACATCCTTTCATTATCTTAGTAGTACTTTTCTCCATTTAATTTTATTTTTCTTCATTGTAGTCCAGCATTTCTCCATTATAGTCCAGCATTTTTCTGTCATTGCTTTATATGCAAGTCTTGTATACTGTTGTATTTGAATTTTTTGGCTAGCACATCACATATTTTGCCAATAGTAGTTTTTTTGACTGCTTAGAACACACAGGTGGTCTCCCAGACTGTGTTTCATTTATTACAGCTTCTGCATATACCAACATTTCTTACTCATTCCATAATGACAAAGTGTGTGATTTAATGCTATCAAAGTAAATCTCTTTTATTCCACTGCAATATTTGGAATCATCTTTTTTTATGCTTTCCCAATCTGTGTTGTGATGGTGCATCCCAATGAAATCACTAAGACCTTCCTTTTTGACACTAAAAACTGTTACTACACTTTCAAATACATAGATGGAAAGGACCACTGTCTGTACATTATTTCTGGGATAACAATTCTCCTTTCACTGTGCTTTTTCATCTCTTTTGACCAGCTCCTTTATCATCAGGTTTTGTGCATTGCCATCTTCTCCATTGTAACTGATAACTTTGGTTTTCTGTTGTCTGTGAAGTCAGTTAGCAAGTCTAGCATTTGCTTACTTGTGGTAAACAACATTGCAGCCTGATGAATTTTCCATTCACGTGCAGTTATTTAGTTCTTCTTTACTTCAGAAATGTTTGCATGACTGAGATCAAATGATGTAGACTTTCTGACTTGAATACACATTGCCCTTTCCCAGCCATAAAGGTTGCACTTGCTGCTGTCAACTTACACTAATAATATTTGCCAACCTTGCTTAGGTACAAGGGAAGGTCCTTGCTGACCTACCAGTGTTTGAATTCTAGGATGGAGGTTAGAGTTGAATATATTGAGATCCTTTTGCTTTAGCTTCACCTGCCTGTGTGAGCTCTTGCCCTACATAATCACTCATCTGAAAACTCTTCTGATTTAAAGGGAAGTAGTCATAGAATCATAGAGTCATAGTTGGAAAAGACTTTTAAGATCATCAAGTCCAATCATTAACCTCACACTGCCAAGCCCATCACTAAACTAAACCAGAACATGTCCCTCAGTACTTCATCTACATGTTCCTGGGGAACATGTCCTTGTTCTCTCATTACACAGAATGATGGGGGTTGCATGGGATCTCTAGAGCTCATCCAGCCCAGTCCCCTGATAGAGGAGGTTCCCCTTGATCAGGGAGCACAGGAATGTGACCAGGCAGGTTTGGAAACCTACAGAGAAAGAGCCTCCACAACCTCTCTGGGCAGCCTGTGCCACATCCAGCATCGGACCTTAAAACAAATGATACATGTCTGAATGCGCTTTCTCACATGCTGTTCTGCTTTTCTATCCCTCTTCGGTGAAGCTCCCTTTTTGCATTATTCCAACCTTAATTTGAGAGAGAAGGATCATTCTAATGCCAGAGGATGCCTAATAACTAATGGAATTGGAACCTTATATATTCAAATACATAATCTAAACAACTTGCCTAGAACAGGTATCCTGTAAGTGCATAGTATAAACGTGCAGAAATGCCTCTTGCTAGCAGACAGCAGCACAGTGGTTGTTAGTGCAGTTGAATCACTTGTTACTAATATTTATTAGGATGATATGGACTTGAAAGCACTTGGTTTTGATGTGGCAGAAGGAGTGAATGAACCATACCTCCCTGGAGACTGTGGGATCTTCGTTACCAAAGTAGACAAAGGAAGTATTGCTGATGGCCGGTTAAGGTAAGGTTTGACTTTGGAATAGAAAGCTAACTATGAGCATACTCTAAATTGTCTTCAGTTTTTCCCATTTGCTTGAAGTTCTTTTTTTATCAGTGGTCAGGTGTATATTATTAATGTTGGCTGGGATATCATGCAGAGAGGACCAAAGCCTAAAAGCATGACAGAAATTAAACACCATTTGACTCATCCCTTAAAACTCACCGGGACTTGAAGTGTTCTTTTGTTTCTCTGGGTCTCACCTGCTCCATTTATTATCTCCTCAGGCTTGGATCTACTTACTGAAATTTTGGGAAGGACATGAGGGTGAGCTGTTGGGGGAAAGCAAAGGGAGAGTAAAGTAGAGCAATTTGAAACCTGCTCCCGTTCTTAGTGTCCATGGAAGGTGTTTAATGACTCTCTTCTGTCAAAGAGTTGCTTTTAAATACAAAGTAGTCATCAGTGATTGGAGAATATATTTTTGCCAGTGAAGTGCAGACTAGAGGTCCTTGTTTTCATTTAGCTGCTGCTTAACACTTATTCAGGAATGGAGAACTCCAGATAGTTAAAAATGTAGTTTATTGAGATCAGTTCTGTTGCATCCCTTCTCATCAATGTTATTCACGTGCTGCATCCAGTATGCTTGTAACACTGACCCGCTTCTTTCTACCCATCTACCAGAGTGAATGATTGGCTGCTGAAGATAAATGACGTGGATCTTACAAATAAGGATAAAAAGCAAGTTATAAAAGCTGTTCTAAATGGAGGAGGTGTTATTAACATGGTGGTTCGAAGAAGGAAGTCCTTAGGTGGGCGAGTGGTAACGCCTCTTCACATCAATGTTTCTGGGCACAAAGGTAATGGCTATAAAGGATATGTAAATGATATGTGTTTGTTCAGTCAAAAAGAGCTCGACATAAAGATACATGTCCTGAGCCCCTGCTCAAATCCAACTTAAACTTTCTTCCTGCTAGATAGGGGTATTCATTAGTTGTGTTTAGCAAAATAAGAATGTTGGTATTGGTGATAACTTTATTCTGTAAGTAGAGTTTTTCTTTCTTGTTCTTATGTGAGATTCGAGCCTTTTTTTAATACTTAGTTAGCTGCTTGTCTGGAGTGTTACTGGGATTCTAAACAAGGCTGTTAAACTCACCAGTAACCCCAGCTTTGGATGATTGACATAAAATGATGGAATATCCACAATCATCACTTCCCCTACTGTGTTCTTATTTCTTTAAAGGGTTTTCAGAAGTTGAAATTCAATTGATTTGGTAGTTATATTTCTTTCTCACTGAGGCAGATCAGACATGCTGTTGGAGCAAAGTATTTGAATTGCAGGAGTAAATTCCTTTGTGTTTTTTGGGTGTATTTCAGATAGTGGGGTCAGTCTAGAAAATGGAGTGTTTGTTGCTGCTGTTGTGCCCGGAAGCCCTGCTGCCAAAGAGGGTTCCCTTACTGTGGGAGACAGAATAATTGCTGTAAGTCTTAATGCATTCTTGGGTTTTATTTTGTATTTATTTTAAAGTGTTACTCTTGATGCTACTCTTTAAGATCCCAAACTTTCCAATTTTTTTACTTCTACTGTATTAGGCCCTCAGTTTGCAGAAGACATCCCTTGGGTGGATGAAAGGTTGCTTGTCTTTGAAATTGTGTTATCACAGATGCCATCCTTCTGGGGGAAGAAAGTTTTTTCCCCTCTCTATATGTGTGTGTGTCCTTCTGGGGGAGGTGAGGAAGATTTTCCTCCTGTGTGTGTGTGTTTTGCCTTACCTGTGAAAAGGAAGGTGATTGCCGTTGATGTGCAAATGCAGAGGCTGATGTTAGTGAAAGGAGTCCTGTTATTACACTGTATCTCTACTAAGAGCAGCAAACATTAGGTTTGCTTTTTAGGAGAGAATGGAAAAAGACAGGACAAGGTCAACCAGACTCCAGTTGTATATACATGTAGAAGCAGTGTTTTGCTTGTCTCAGAGATGCTACTTGAAGATGCTCCCCACTTGCTACCTTTGATTTACGGGTGTCTGTTGTGGTTCTTTTGTGTGTAGATCAATGGCATTGCACTAGATAATAAGTCACTTACTGAATGTGAAGCTTTGCTACGGAACTGTAGGGATTCCCTTACCCTGTCACTCATGAAGGTGAGTAGGAGGAGATAAATTTGCATAATTTTTTTGAACTTGGAATTCTTTCTATTGTTGAGGGAAAAGTGTACAAAAAAACCCCAATATATATCATTAGGGGAAAGTATGTGCTAAAAACTAAGACCATCTGGATGCATTTCATGGGTGGTACACTCACTCAACTGTTCTTTCCAAAGGAAGACTTTTGTGGCATCTGGTAGGAAATGAAACTTCTTTATTGTTCTTACTCCTTTCCCATTTGTTTGCTGGTCACATTAAATGATTCCTGGCACCATTTCGTGGTTTCAGCTTCAGAGCTGCAGCAGTTTTGTACGTGAAAGATAAACTTGCCTGTTGACTACAGAAAGATTTGCTTTTAGTCAGGAGGGGTTTGTGCAGGAAAATCAACTGTGACTGTCAGGAGGACTAAGTGTAAGGCTTTCTTTTGCAGAGTTATTGCTATAAAACCATTATTCTGCTTTGCTTACTGAGTTTACTGAGCACAATCCCACTGTGCTGGGCCTATCACATGGGCTTCTGTGAGTCATAATTCCAGCTCGAGAGATTTTAGCTGATGTTCTGTGCTTTGAGCCTGTAATATTTTATTAAACCTTTCCCAGCAGTAGCTATCTAGTTTCTATATTTAAGTATTAGTAAATCAAGGAGGCTACAGTATGCCTGATACTAAGCAGAAATCAGCCATAACCATATGATGATCATGTGTTGTTTTTTGTTTCAGGTGTTTCCTCAGAGTTCATCTTGGAGTGGTCAAAATATATTTGAAAATCTGAAGGATTCAGAAAAAATATCGAACTGTAGGGTTCATGCACCAGAGATACAAACCCAAAATAAAAGAAACCTGAAACTCAACAGCTCAACCCAGACTGACATTTTCAATCCGGACATCATGGATGGCAAGAAGGAGCAGAGCGATCAGGGCAGCAGTTCATTTTGTGATCACAAACCTTTCCCTAATAAGACATTACGAGTAGACTCTCACAGGAACACGGTGCACAGTTGCCACAGCAATTCAGAGCACAGTCTCAGCTCCTTCAGCCCGGAGACATACGGGGACCGAGGCTATGGAGCCGTTGGCTTGGACAACAGGAGGTTGCCTTATGAACCTACAGGAGCTGACTGTATGATGGTTGAGACCCCCTTTGACAAAGGGCACGGAACTAAGAATAGCGGTGGGACCTGGCCAAAAGTCATGGTTAATATCTCATCGACGGAAACGGAGAAGTTCTCTGTGTACAAAAAACCAAAACAAAGGAAGTCCATCTTTGACCCTGATACTTTCAAAAGGCCACCAACTCCTCCCAAACTGGAATACCTTTCCCCTAATCAGGTGACAGGCCATTCACCTCAGCCATCAAAAGCTGAAGTCACTTCGACTCCTCCAACTCCTCCTAAGAGAAGTGACTCTATCAAATTTAAACACAAGCAGCAGGCAAGCTCTGCATCAGAGTCTACAGTAACAACTGGCTCACCTCCCCCCAGCCCAGCCACTGCCCAAGCTCCCGCTGCGTTGGCACTTAAACAGGACTCTGCGGCTCTGAAGGGGCGCAGCAGGAACGCTGGGCATTATTATCGGGAGGAGGGAATTGACTGCACCCATCTCCCTTCGAGGAAATCCTGTGAAGACGACATTGGCTTTCAAAGAGTTGAAGAGCCAGAGATTAAAAGGCCGAGGCCAAAATCAGCTCCTGCTCTGAGGCATAAAATGACCCCAATGCCCATTCCTAACCCTGCGCTTCAGGTAGAAGCTCGGTGCATTTAGGCACAAACCTAGAAACTTAAAAGTGTGTTTTGAATGTGGTTTTGAGTGTCCAGTTAAATACCAGAACAGGAGATGTGTATGCCTTCCCAAAATCCTGACCAAACTACCCCAGACTCAATTGGCACTTTGCAGTATGACAGAGTACAAAAGCAGTTCATGGAGTTGCAGTATTGAACAGGAGGTGGTGGCACCACATCTTGGGTTTTAATGCTGCTTGTTAGAAGATCTGTGCTTTTGTATGTTTTGGACAACCAGGGAAAAAGAGAAGTAAATAACAGTGCAAAGGGGCAGCTTTAGAAAGGCTGGAAAGTAGGGCCTCCTGAGTTGTGCAAAAGTCAGGTTGGTTGCCCAGCTCCCTATACAAATTAATAGAGAAAGGTGTAGCATTCATAATGTTGGTTTTTGTGTCTTGCTACATGTCTGAATAGTTGTCTAAAGCTAATCTGAAATTCATAGGATGTTAGAGACACACTGCACAGTAGAGATGGCCTGTTGATGAGAATATGATTTAATAATATGGTTCAAAATGAGAGTGTAATTTATCTTGCCAGAATAGGTAGAACAACAATTGTATGCAGCGTAGGGAGAAGACCCTATTTAGGTGACTTTGTTTTGTCAAGTGGCATAATCAACAATGTAGTTTCAAGTCCACCACCTTATATTTGCTCAGGTGGCAGATAGAGATTGTCAGATAGCAGATACTATGTGTGTATCCACTGTTAGGTATTCACTATGCTACACTTGTGCTGCACAAACCTGCTAGCTGCTATGAAGAAAATTGACTTTACCCCAGACAAAACCAGCACAGAAAGTTATGTAAAACACAAGAGCTTAATTTTGTAGATGGAATCAGCAGATTTATTCTGAGCTATTGTGAACAGGTCTGAAGAGCTGTATGGTCAGGCTTTTCTGTCGAGACCTGCACTGCAAGAAGTGAAGGCAGGCATATTCTAATATCTTTTAGCACAACAAAATCAAGATCAAACTGTTGAACACATTTGAACATGGGGGATGTGCTTTACATGGAATATCAAGTTGACTTGTTAGCACTAATACCTTTGTTGTAGTGCATTGTTGTAAGCATGTACACTGCCCTGGGTGTAATTATAGTAATGTTTCTGTAGCAAGTGAAGTTTCCAGCTGTCATAGGGACACATGTAGGTGGGGACAAGTGTAAGAAATTTGTTAGCTGGAACAGAGGGGGTGTTTTTGGCACTCATTATGTTAGAGACCAGAATGGATCACAGAATCCCAGAGTGATGGGGGTTGGAAGGGACCTCTAGAGCTCATCCAGCCCAGCCCTCTGCTAAAGCAGGTTCCCCTGGCTCAGGGGGCACAGGAACATGTCCAGGTGGAGTTGGAAACCTCCAGAGAAGGAGCCTCCACACCCTCCCTGGGCAGCCTGGGCCAGGGCTCCCTCACTTCAGCACCAAAGAAGCTTCTCCTCCCAGCTTGTGCCCTCTGCTGGACTCCTTCCAGAAGTTCTTTGTCTCTCTTGAACTGAAGAGCCCAAAACTAGACACAAAGCACAGATGAGGACATACTATGATTGGTTCCATATAGTGCCCAAGGGATACTGCAGGCATCGTATAGCTTTGTAAGAGGTCAAAAAGAAAATTGTATGGTAGAGCTATCAAGTAATAATTTGGGGGATTTGAGGTTAGTTGATGTGTGTTATACAGGACTAAATTAGGACTGAGTTCTGTGATCTTTTGTCTTTGTGCATTGCATTTACATCAGGTTGTGCTTACACTCAGGAATCCACACAATACATGTACGCAACATACAGTGTAGTTTGTAGCCTTGTTGGGTGTTAGGAATTTCCTTCGTTGTGTCTATACACAGTTTGAGTATTTAGATTAGTTCATAAACTTAAGTGAACTTTCATCCTTAAGTAGTAGATGGTACAATTACTAATACATTCATGACAGTGATTGAGTATTGCTTCTGAGAAGCTACCTCTGCACTTTTTCTGCTCTCATGTTAAAATACTGCTATGATAAAACTGTAAGTACCTTCTGAGTAATTCTTTTTCACTTATTACATACTTCGATCTCACGTTGTACTTCAATCTCAGGGGTTGGACTAGATAATCCCTAAAGGTCCCTTCCAACCCCTACCATCCTAGGATTCTATGTTTTGTGTTGTACATTTCAAGTGTGTAAACTCTGTGTTGCCAAGCCCTGCTCTTGCATCTCTCTAGCACCACTGTCAGTGTCTGAGTTATTCTTACGTTTCTTAATTCACCAGTGTCTACTTGTTACGTACAGAACAGAAGTTGTGATGGTTCCAAAACCTGAATTGCTCTGCTCAAGGGAGGTTACTCCACACATATCTGAAAATACAGGCTTAGAGGAAAGTGCTTTGTGGTTTGTTAGCCAGCTCTTCTCCAGGAAACTGTTACGGTAGTGACTGAAAGAACAGTTGAAATGTCCAGTGAAAGCATGGTTTTAAAGGAGAAATGGAACTACATATTATGTGTTTTTTCAGTTGTAAACATTTGCCTAAAAAGATTACAAATTAGTCAAGAGGAATAATGGAGCAGGATGGACAAAGAAGGACGGGAAGAGAAATAGCATCATGGAAAGATAAAGGTGTAACAAGTGCTGTGATGGCAAGCACGTTCTATGACAGACAGTAGAAACAGTGAAATTGCTTACTGCCCACAAAGCTTGGCTATTTTATTTTTTCCTTTTGAATCTCCAGTTTCCTGTAATGAAATTTGTGTGGTTTTGTAGGTGCAGAAGTACGCTCCAGCTAGTGAGGAGCATCTGTCCCCAGAGCTACAGGAATGGGCACCGTATTCACCGAAGCGCTCTGCAAGGCACAGTGATGGCTTTGTACCTGCTGCCTTATATACTGGTGGCATGTCAGCAGGTGAGTGACAGAACTCCTGGCTACTTTCTGGGAATGCCCCAAGGAGTTTGTCCATGTTAGACAATATTGACGATTAGTTGTGGTAAGTGCAGAACAAACATGACTCTCAAAACATCTGCTTTGGAACTGTAAAGAAGTGAAAGGTCTTTAAGAACCCGAAGGATTTGTGTTTCATTTGAGCTTTAGCTGCTTAACTTCTCAAATACTTCCAAGGAAGAAGATCTGGTGTTCAATGAGTGCAACATATTAAGCCTATTGGAAATCAAATACTCTGAGTATCTCAAATTGAGTACCCAAACTGGTTGTAATCTTAGTCTGAATTAAAGATTAAATGCCAGTGTTAGAGATACTAAGCTGCTGAAGAGGGAACTCAGAAGCAGCTCACACAGAAATCAATGTAATGAGAATAGAAAACAGTTCACATGCTGAGTTGATCACATGCACAGTTGTTGGTATTGAAGTTCACGTTAGCAGATTTAAAACTGGCACTGATTAAATGGAGCTAATTAGGGTATTGTGCACTAATTGCTCTGAAGCAGTCGAGAAGCATTTGGTAAACTTCTTGCCACATGGATTACTCAGCCCTCAGTGTAGTTACCTTCAGCAGTTGCATATGAAACTTGGTTTTCAAATCAAGACAATACTGATTTTTTTTTGAGGTTACCCTCAGTCTTTTGGAAAATCCCACCCTCCTGCAGGCTCTAGGAAGTATGGAAGGCTTTCTTCTTACTGGGGACCATGAAGGAGGTGGTGACTTTTGTATCTGGAACAATGGAAAACTTCAAACCCTGTTGTCCCCATCAGTTTTCAGAATGTAAAAATGTGCTTAGGAGTAGCTCAGAGCAGAGAAGCTTTTGTTGTTTTTTTGATTTATTTTAATCTTTCCTCTCTCTCTCTTTCAATAATAATAGAAAAAGTGTTAAAAGGTGTTATTTCTAATTAAAAGCTTTATCTTACCATGATATCTTTGCATAATAAGCCAATCAAGTCAAAACTACTATTAGTCAATATGATTGCATGTCTTGAAACATGAACAAGTTTTTGCTAACGTATTCTGTGCTACCAACTAAGGGGAAATTGATATGGTAGACTTTGGTTCAGTACTGAAGGATGAGTGTATTTGAAAGAAGAGCTTGAGTAGTAAGTTTCATAAATAAATATGGAGATACTGTAATTTAAAGTCGTAGTGATGAGTCTTTGAGGCAACAGAACAGGAACAAAGACCATTTTAACTAAAATCAGTTCAAGTACCAACTAAAAATTCCTGTTTTTGTCAGGTGACTAATCAGAGAAAGAAATGCAGGTTGTTGTTGCTGGATAAAAAAGTTTAATACTTGAAAACAGAGAAAATTGTTTCATTACCAATGCATATTAAAAAGATATACTGTGATTGGCTTCATGTTTGGTAATATAATCTACTTCATTACTGAGTCATTACAAACTTCCAAACCAGAGTTGAAATATGCACATACTGATAAAAAGATGTCACATGGCACTTAATAATCTAATCTTCTGCTAGTCATTTATGCTAATAGATACAAGCTCATACATGCAAATACATAATTATATACATATTTAAATAGATTTCAAGTCTGCAGTTTATATGCTAATAATGTTGGTAAGAAGATGTTTTTATCATCTCGAGCAGGTACAGTACCAAGAAGCTTAGCACCGTGCCCAGCAGTAACTGCTGTCATGAGAAATCCCATCTACACTGCCTGGAGCCATAGAGTTCACACTAGCAACTGCCCATCAGTCGCCAGCCAAATATGCCACCAGCATCTGCATCCCAGGTGACTGCAAGCTTTTATCTCCTTACATTTTATTTTCAGGAGGATGAAGTTTTTTCTGCTAGTTGTTTTACATGGTACAGCATGAAGCATGCTGCTGTTGTGTGTTATTGTGGTGCAGGAGTTATTGTGTAGGAGTGCCAGTTGCTTTCATGGCTTTCAGTACCTGATGGATTAGTTTTCCTTCTGCTCCCCTGGCTGAAACTGACAAAAGACGTTTAGGGTTTTTTAATGAACTAATCTCTCATGTGTTTTCTTGTCCTTGTCAAAAAAATAAAGCCTTTCCCTTTTTTCTCTCACTTTAGGCACTTTTTCCTCTGACTCCTTATAATTCACAAAACAATGGGATAGTTGGGAAGTGGGAGGGAGAGGAGCATTCATTTTTTTCTGTAACACAGGCATAATAACAATTTTTCATTGGCCAGTTTGCTGTTTGTTGAGGTGCTTTGCCCAGTTCTAACTGTTGCCTTATTCTCCTTTTGATGTAGTTCCCAGCACCAAGGTCGCCTAAGTTTGGACCTAAGTCATAAACACTCCAATGACTACTCTGAAAATTCACGTACAAGAGCATCTCATGGCTCAAATTCATTACCATCCAGTGCAAGACTTGGTAACTAGCTTTTCTGATTTGTTTCCTGTGGGACTCCTTTATATTGGAGACGGAGAATAAATGGAAAATTCTTGAAGTACATGTGTTATGGGCTTGTCAGAGCTGGCAAAGCCTGAAAGCTTCTGTTCCTTGGCTTCATTGTGTGGCTTTATGTTCCCTGGAAGTAGCTGTGTTTAATTCATTCTTTATGATCTCTTTAAAATGCTGTGTCTGAGTGATTCTCCCTTCTGTGCCTGTTACTCTTTGAAAGTACCCTTATAAAGATGGGAAGCCCTGCCTGAGTATGTTTGAGGTTCAGTGAGGGAGAGACCCCAGAACAGAAAGTCGATGGCCTAATGTAAACTGTATTGCTGGAAGATAAGTGACACTTAATGTTTACTTGATGAACATGTGAGATTGTTTCTGCCTGTTGTAGTAATACTAAAGCAGATGCATGTTTTGGAGCAATGACATTTTAATGTTTAAGAACTTAAAAAACCTCAAATAAGACAATAACTTATTTTGTGCATGTTTGTGTTCCTGTGCTCCATCAAAGATTGACAGTTGCACGTGAATAGACCACAGCAGCTTTGTAACCACAGCAAAAAAATGACATAAGAGTTTGCAACCAGGTCCAAAAAAATGTGTATTGATCCAAGCAGAATGTAATCAGGCTATTTAAAATGGACTTTTGGAAAGTCTGATGGACTCAGTGTGCAGAGATGTTAGATTCTCACTCAGGTTTAAAGTGAAGTTTGATTTCATTGAAAAATATTCAAGAATGAACAGCATATACTTCAAGTATATGTATCATGATATATACTACAAGTACATACAGTGTAGCTGCATTCTGCTGTCATTATACTGACTGTGTAATCAAGACAATTTACTGGCTATATGATAGACATGAGGATAATCCTCAAGGCTTGGGCATAAATTCCGAGGCTGTTTTAGTGCTCCCTGAAGCAGCAGAATCAAAAAGTACTTTTTTTGTTCAATGTAGTTGCTTTGACTTTTGTCATTGTAATGTTTTCTTGTTGTAAAAATAGGTTCTTCGAGTAACTTGCAATACAGAACAGAACGAATTAAGATCCCTTTAACACCAAGATATCCAAGGTCCATGATGGGCTCTGACAGAGGTGAATTGTTTCATAACTCATTTCAGTTGTGCTATTTTCACTATTACTAATCCAAAGCCTTTGCAGCTGCCAGATCAGGTTGTACCAAGTCATAATTATGATGGTTTCATTAAGGTAAAAAGATATGCATTTTGCCACAGAAAGATTCAAACAAGAATCTTTCTATTCAGAGGTGATTTTTGTGTTAGTTGACTCTAAAATGTGGAAAAAATGTACAAAAAAGTAAGAATAAGCATTTCAATGTGTTTTTACAGCTGTAGTTTTCTTCTAGAATGATGTCATAACAGTTTTAACAGTGAGATGAGCTGCATTATTCTTGTGTTTGATTGGTTTATCCTGCACATTATTGCTTTCCTTTTTTTAAATGCAGTGAAAATATTGTAGTACTTGACTCAAAATTGCTTGGTGGGGGATATTTGAAGAGGTGATACAAATACCAGTTGGAGTACTGGAGAGCTGTAGAATTTGGAGCTTGATGACAGCAAATGGCAACTCCTTGCTGCCATTGTTGCTCAGATGTTCTGTAGTTACATGCAGTAACTCTCCTAACTGGACAAATACACTTCTTGCAAACAGCTTTGATTTGTGGTTAGTAACTTGAGATTTGTTTTCTGAGAGGTACCTGTCAAGGCACTTGTTCAGCAAATTACTCAGGAAAGATACAACCAGGGAAGAGACACAAGCAAAGTCACGTCGTGCTTGTTTGGAATGGCAGAGCTTTCCTGTTTCTGTGTGTGATTCATGCTGGGGTTTTGTTGGTGTTTTCACATGTTTCATAACGTATCTCCCACCAAAAGGCAAGAGTTGTACATAAGTATTTTATTTGAAGAGAGACCTATGTATTAAATTTTTGGTTTAATTCTCCTTTCTTTTCTTTTTTTTCTTAAACTTCACATTTCTAAGTGTTTTCAGGCCAGTGATGTAGCTTGTCTGTAACCTTGCTGGGTATGGCAGTAGTTGTATGCACACTTACAGAGGCCAGATTTGACATACAGTTATTAAGGACAGTAAGTTTATACTCTCTGAAATTAGTTACCTGGTCTCCCTAAGCTTCTTATGTACTTAATAAGAGTGCTAATGAACAGTGGGTCCTCTTTATTGATGTATATGATGCCTTTCACTATGTCAGTGTAGATCTCCAGACTATGACAGATGTGGAATGCTAAAACCCAGCTGTTGATTTTTCCCTAGGCTCTTTGTCACACTCAGAATGTAGCAGTCCCAGCTTGATAACTCCTCCACAGTCACCTCTTAACTTGGAAACATCTTCCTTCGCCAGCAGCCAGTCTCAGAACTCCCTTTCTACGTTACCTAGGATTTCCATTAGCCCAGTATCTATTGGAGAACGTAGGAAAGATAGGTAAGATCCCCATGTTATTTGCTTCTAATATAAATGTGTGTGAGAAAACTTTGTACTTTTGTTTAATGGGCTGAGTTGAATTTAAATGGTTTAATTTCAAAGTTGCAAAGGTACATCTCAGCTCTTGTTACTCGATTCTTCTGTTTTCTTTATGAAGTATATCTGGGATCTTTGTGTGGTTTTCCTTCAAAACTGAAGAGTAGATTCTTGAGCTTAGAGAAGGAAGGAATTGCATAAGGGTTTTACTTTTTCCATGCCACACCAAAGAAGAGCAGTCTAAAATGGAATACACTTCTTAGCTGAAATACCTCAGATGCTTTTGTTTCTAAGAGTCTTGTTCTTGTACTCTGAAAACTAAATAAAATGACCTAGTAACGTCTGACAGCTGAATATCAGGTGCCTTAGCATTGTAGAATATGTGCTTTAACCACTGTCCCTTGATTCAATTTAGCCAGATAACATGAAAAATGGAGGGCATAACCGTGCCAGAGTGTATCCATGTGTACAGCTGCACTTTTACTACTGTGACTGATCTCTTTGGCAGTACCTGGACTGCTGCTGGCAATAGCATTAAGCATATGTGTAGCTGCTTGCAGAATTTGAGTCTGATACAATACCTTTGTTAAACACATGAGCTTTGTCTTTTAATGACTTTCAATATCTCATGGTGAATATTTTCAAGGTACATTGCTAATGGTATCAGTCTTGGACCTCTGGTTTTGTTTTATAACTGACTGTAGAGAAAAGCTCACATGAATTCAAAGCATTGAATAGTGAGACACAAATCTGAATTGGGTTTTTATTTGCTGTAAGACAGCTGAATGCCATTCTGGCAGTGTAAAGGGGCTATGATGTGTTGGAATACACATATGATGTGTTGGAATGCATTTATGTGGACTTCCAGACCCTTCGTATTGCTTGATTTATGTAAAAGGACTGACCATAAAAAATGTGACTGATAAAGTAATAGCGATATTCTGTACTCTGAGATTTCTGTTAGTAATACAAAGTTGTGCCTAAAATGCTAAATGAAACTTCTGTCTGGCTTAAATAATCAATAGCTAAGAGATTGTAGTAACTCCAGAGTGTATATTGTGTACAAAGGACAACGTCGCTTAGAGAGTGGAAAGAGGTTTTTGTGAACTTCCATTCTTTCTTACTTCAGTGTGACTTTTGTACTATGTGTACTCAACTTGTGTTCTCATGTAAATGTTCCTCCAACTGTCACTTGCAAATTCAAAGTCAGAATTTCTTTTCTCTTTCATGTGACTAATGATGTATAGTGTTCAACTGGAAAAGCTAGGCTTTTGGTACCCCTTAACTTTGTATCTCTGAGCACAGGATATGTCTTCTGATCTCTGGGAAATGACATTATTTCTCTTAATGTTGATCAGAGAATCAAAGTACAGTCACGTTCCAGCCCCTTCCAGCCCAAATACACACACTTTTTGCTGTGTGTATTATAAACTGTAGTCTGAATTGACTGGCATCCTGAGATATGATCCTGTGCTTTTTATATGGTTTTGATTCTTTCTTATCCAATCTAAAAGAAACCCAAACAAAACACATTTTAAAATACATAAAGTAGATGGAAAAGCAGAAAGGTACAATTAAAAAAGTTCAGAGAGGTGTAACTTTAGTTATCAATGAGATGTAGTATGCCTTGAGAAATTTTGTCACGTTAAGAAGCTTTGGATAACATCATGGTTTACATGCTCATAAGCTCTTATGCCTCTACTGCAGAAGGCTACCAAATAGTTCACTTCACAGACTGTGGTAATAAACATACCTTATGAAATAATGTCCTCTCTGCCCCCAGACCAAAATCCTACTCTTGCCAAAAATACCTGTCCACAGCCTGGCTGGCATTAGTAGCAGCAAGTGCAGTCCAGTTAACTCATCTGGACTCTGAACAGCACAATTCAAATAGTTTAAGCAGTTGGCTCAATTTAGAGACTGTCTAAATGATAGAGTCAAGTGTTAGGAAAGAAAACCATGAAATTAATGCATGTCAAATGTAGTATAATGCTATTAAATGAAAAATACTTCCCCACTTGGTACCCAAACTGTTGAGCTCATTCAGAATGAGCTCAACTGTTTATACCTGATGATGCTTTTTGCTGTGTAGACATTATTAAGTTCATAGTAACATGAAAAAGCACTGTTTCTTTATACACACCATGAAGGGACCAGCCCTGTTTGTACAGGTGGATATTTCCCAACTATGGGGGGAGGAAAGGGGAATGTATCAGAGTGTTTTCTTTTGTATAAGCCATTCCCTTGTTATACTTAATAGTGTCTTTCTACTGTGTGTCTTTTTCTAAGTGTTCTTTTCTTCTCAAATCTTCTACATCTTTCAGATATCTGTTCCGTAATAGGTCTTTTCTGAGAATCCCTGTGGCACCTAGGCCTAGGTTCTCATCACTAAGGAGTTTGAGGTTGGCCTGATATAAGGTTGTCCTTCTCGAGCAGTATTGCGCACTTTGTGCTATTTTACATGTTTGGATAATTGCCCCGAGGAGGATTTGCATGGTAATTGTAATGCTACCATGCAAACTACTGTCTTAATGGCTTGAGTTTGCAACTGCTTAATTTTCATTACTAATTTATGTTTCCCTGCATACAAATACGAAATCTGATATTTGTGCATTGTCGTCCTTTTGTTTACCACCTTATAATTGCTGATGTTTCTTTTCACTGGCTCTAAAGACTCCCAGCATTTCTATTTTGTAACATCCCTCTCTGGAATATGGATTGTAAATGACATATTATATACAGTGCTTCAACTACTTTTATATAATATGTATCTGGAAGCTTCTTTCCTACCAACTTCAGCACCATACTATTTATAATTCATATTTGCCATAATGTTTTGGAGCAGTCATGTACCTGGTATATACATTTACTTCTGCCTCTGTACGTTGCATGGTGTTAAAGGAATGCATTTGAGACAGTTGACAGTAAATTTGTTTTAAGTAACTGTTTAAACCTATTTTGTGATTACAGTTCAGACAGAGTATTGCATGTAACTTTGACATTGTGATGGTTCAAGTGCAATTTTGTCCATATCAGTTTTAACTATCTCCTCTAAAAGGCCCTACATGGAAGAGCCACGTCATGTTAAAGTGCAGAAGGGTTCTGAGCCACTAGGGATTTCCATTGTGAGCGGAGAAAATGGTGGAATATTTGTCTCTAAAGTAACTGGTGGGAGCATTGCCCATCAAGCTGGCCTTGAGTATGGTGATCAGTTACTAGAGGTAATTGTTTGCTTACTATTCCTATGGCTTAATGAATCAGTTCATATGACTCCAGTCGTAACTGCCTTCCCCAAAAAGAGTATCTCGTGGAAGCCTGTGAGATGTAGCAAAGGATGCTCTGTGTTGTAATACTCCTGTAATTGTGATGGCTGTGACTTTTTGCCAGACTTTATCATAAAATAATGTCTTTTGATGATAGATCTGCATTGCATCTTATATAATGCATTTAAATTTTAAGTTAGGTAGTTTTGGTACTTAAAGCAATTTAATTTCTCACTGTTGAGGTGAGGGAGCCCTGGCACAGGCTGCCCAGAGGGGTTGTGGAGGCTCCTTCCTTGGAGGTCTTGAAGACCCACCTGGACATGTTCCTATGTGACCTGATCTAGGTGACCCTGCTTCTGCAGGGGGGGTGGACTAGATGATCTCTAAAGATCCCTTCCAATCCCTACCATTCTATGATTCTATGAATCCAAACATCATACTCTGCCTGATAAGCTGAATAAGTATTCGAACAGCTGGCTTGTACTGAGTTTCCTGCCGCTGTTGCTGTGCTGTGTTCTTACTGGAGTTACTTGGTTTACAAAATATTCAACTAGAATTCAGATAAGCTGCAGTCATGTTTTTGCCTGTGGTATTAGTTAAACACATGGGGGAGCATTTGGTAAAGTACAGAGCTGCTTTGGAGACGTTAGATCTGTTCATGCTCGTGTGGATGTTTAAAACACCTCCTGTTGCACAGTGCGTGGATGGTGATACAAGAGGAAAGAATCTTGGATCTGAATTTATCTTTACATCCTGAATTTATTCAGATCGGTGATCTGAACCAACTTGTATTTAATCAGTGATATCAAATCATGACACAACTCACAGAACATATGTCCTGAAAGAGTAAAAAGATTTTTAAACTCGCGGTCGAGTTACCAAGCACTTAAAATGATGATGATTCCTTCCAAGGAGTAAGCCTTGGGAATCATTGTACTGCAGCCTTCCCATCCTCCTTCCAGTAGAAATAATTCAGCTTTTAGACATTAAACTAATTAGGAGACTGAAAAAGAATGATTCTACTTAGTTTCCATCTGCAAACTTGACATCCTGGTTTGTGCATTTTTTTTTCCCCTCTGTAGTTTAATGGAATAAATTTGAGAAATGCTACAGAGCAACAGGCTCGACTAATCATTGGACAGCAATGTGACACCATTACCATTCTGGCTCAGTATAACCCACATATGTATCAGCTTGGCAATCATTCACGCTCAAGGTAAGGATGGCTGCACTTGGAAAAAGCTGCTCTCTGGTCCGTGCAGATAACTTCCGTATGGGCAACGTGCTTGCGAATATCAGCACGTTTGTGCTGATGAGAAATGTGGTTGCTTAGAAAAGTGATGTGTGAATACATGCTTGTCAAAAAGATGCTTGATACACCAACTGTGGGCTTTTTTTCTTTCTTTGTCCATAATCCTTAGATACATGAAACTAAAACCAAAGGTGACCTCTTCCTAGGGTTATGAGATTCTAGTACTTCAAATTGGTTTTAAGTATTTTTGGAAACTCCAATTATAGAAACTAATTAGAGAAGGCATATGACCCAGTGAAATGATCCATCCTGTTTTGATATATAATTGCACTTCAGAACCAAGCCTTATCTTTCTCTTAGACTTATGGTGAACATATGTTATTTGACACGCTGCTTTTTCTTTGTTTGGGATCTTTTTTTCCCCTCTTAGTTTGTGTTTGGCTTACAGCCAAATTAATAACTTAGTCTGCATGGAAAAGATTTGGCATTGATGAAACACTAACCCACCAGTTTGATTTGGTTTCTTTTCTTCTCCTCTCCTAGTTCTCGCCTAGAACCTGTGAGTAATCATTCCACCCCCCAGGGCAGTGGAGCTGCAACACCTGACAATCATTCCGTAATCGATACTGTGAGTGAGCAGGATGAAGGAACAATGACACCCCCATCCAAACAAACCACACCCACGACAAGTCCTCGCAATTCCTTGAGGTAGACACTCAAATTTTTACCCTGTGGGAAAAGAAAAAAGAGATGAAATGGTCAGGGTGTGCTTTTGGGAATGTTGTGTCTGGTTGAAATAAGGTAGCAGAGAAGATAAGGGGACCCTAGGGTGAAAGATTGGGTCTGTAAGGAGGGAAGAAAGTTTACTGCAATATTTGTTTGGTTAAGAAGACCTGCAAGATACAGAATGTTTGTCTTACAATACTGGTTTTGAACTGTTTTGAACAATAATGATGTAAATATGTATTCTGCAGCCAGGTACATGATTGTGTGTTATTTCCCTCTCTTAAAAGGGGCCCCGTGGACACAAACAAAAGGACCCCTGAACCTAGAACTGTTGTTATTAAAAAATCCCAAGTTGATCTTGGGATCCAGATATGTGGGGGAAACCTGTATGGAATATTTGTCTCGGATGTAGATGAGGACAGCCCAGCAAAAGGACCTGATGGACTAGTCTTGGGTGACATGATACTTGAGGTAAGCTATTAGGAAAAGCCTGCAGCATACTGACAAAATCACTGGAATGGTAGAGAGAGGGAGCTGTACAGAGAGTAGTACAGCCTTGCAATGAGAGGTGTTCTGTGAATCTTGAGTTCCTGCCACAAAACCCAGGTGAAAATGGTGACAATGCATAACCTTCATTCTGGCTGTGACACGTGAAGAGTGGATGATGTGGACCTAGAGAACTACAACTGTTGAAAGCACAAGCTGCTCACAAGTTTGAAGGACAAATATATGTCCACTTGGAATTACAGCCACCTGCTCTCTTCCTCTAAACGGGAAGCCTTGAGTTGAATTTCTGTACATAGGAGAAAAGCAAGGATGTGAAAGATACTGCAAAGCAGAAAACAATATTGATCTTACCACTATAAAATTGTAATGAGAGTTTAGGGAAAGCTGTGCAATACATCTTTGGCTCTGCTTTCTGTGTCTGAAACAAGAGTATTTACTTGGCAGGACTGAAAAGGTGAAAACACATATGTGTTTATGAGCTTTTCAGATACAACTGAGCACTGAGACTTTCCCACTGTGCCTCTGGTATCCAGGTGGTGATTTTTCTTTGTAATTGTTTCTGACTTCACTTAGCTTGCTTTTCCTAGAAAAGATATTAAAATCTTTCCAATGTGAATTTTGTGAACTCTCAGCTTATACTTTTTAAAGCATTTAAAGAAATGCAGACTCTCTCATGGGGCATATCTGCTGGCTTCACTGGGTGTTTTGTTTTCCACCATGTCTCAGTCTCCTGCTGGACATCTTAAGGGGCAAAATGTACTAGAGTTGAATGGTAAGATTTACTTGTATATAAATCCCCCAGGTAGGGAAAACAAACTGATCTTGCATGTTTTCCAAGCTCACCTTGTGTTTTTGTTTGTGTTTTGCAGTATGGGTCCATTGATATGCGAAATAAAACAGCTGAGGAGGCTTATCTTGAAATGTTGAAGCCTGGGGAAAACATCAAAATAAAGACTCAATACAGAATAGAAGAGTTTAATAAGATAAAAGAGCTTCCTGGAGATGGATTCTATATCAGGTATTTGAGTATGGCAGGTAATGTCAGCGTAAGGCTGTTAGGATAAAATGCTGACCTTCCTGAGAGAGATAATATGTTGGTTTTAACATATAAGTGCAAAGTTTGTTTATCCCTGTTAATGTCTGACAGTGAGTTGCCAATCTGTAGTATAGGTGGTCTCCATGTGTCACTCTAAACCTTTGTGCTCTTGAAACACACCTTGTTAACTTGTTTCAAAGTAAATGTGCACATTCATCCTTTGAGTTGATGGAGTTCAGCTACAGAGCCTGTATGTGTCTTCCTTTCCAGAGCACTTTATGACCGTCTGGCAGAGGTGGAACAGGATCTAAGCTTTAAAAAGGATGACATACTGTATGTTGATGACACTCTACCACAAGGAAACTTTGGCTGCTGGATGGCTTGGCAGCTGGATGAGAATGCTCAGAAACTGGAAAGAGGACAGATTCCAAGTAAATATATGTGAGTGACCTCACAGTATTTATCTTAAAGTCTTTAAAAATCTGGCCAGTGAGATATGGTGTAAAAGACATGTTTGTTTTTATTGCTTATGAGAGGATTTCTTAGATGTGTTGTGTCAGGGATGGCATATTTGAATGGCATTGAATTAAGTATCTTCCTCTATCAAGTTGTTTTTAATGCTACCAAACAGTAAATTAGGAATAGAAATAATACATTGGCCAATGTTGTGTTTGATGATTCAATAACAACAGTGAGAGCAGCCATAGCTGAAGGTGAGAGAGCCCTGACCCAGACTGCCCAGGGAGGGTGTGGATTCTTCTTCTCTGGAGGTCTTCAAAACCTACCTGGACACGTTCTGTTTCATTATAGGATGGATCAGGAATTCTATAGGAGACACAGCATGTCTGAGGCTAAAGATGAAAACAGCTCATCTAAGACCTTGTCAGCAGCAGCACGGAGGTCATTCTTCAGAAGAAAACATAAACACAAGCGAAGTGGTTCCAAAGATGGAAAGGATTTGCTGGCCCTTGATACAATCAGTACAGACTCGATTCCTTTCTTGGATGGCAAGTACCTCCCTTTGTTATACTGGAGAGGAGTTGCCTTTCCTACTCCTCTATCTTTAAACACCTGCAATGTGATACAATGAGTAATGTGGTTTTCTGGTTGGTCTGATTACAAATGGTGATCACATGTCCCATCACATACATTACTTTTAATAAGAATATTTGTATTACATAGCAAGCCAGCATGTTTACCTTTTTCTGTGTAGTTTATTCCAAGATCTAGTAGCATTAATGTTTCATTTACAGAAGGAGATTGCTTTTGAATGCATGATTTTGATCTTCCTTTCAGCTTTTTAATTTCTGTCCAGGTTTCTTGGTCTAGACAGAAATCCTGAGTACCACTCAAGAGTATTCACTTCTGTTTCTTTGCTTCTAACAAAAATCATGTTGGTTACAATCTTTGCATCCGTGGAAGAACTCAACAAACCAAATATCATGTGTAACTTGTAGAAGTAATTGGGTTCTAAGTTTGGTTGGGGGGAGGCTGGAAACATCAGATTCAATCAGAAAAATCTATCTTTTAATCTTTCAAGTAGAGAAAACTGCAGTAATGGTTAACGGGCTTTTTTTTTCACTTATCAAGGCCATTATCCTGTGCAAGGGAGTTGTTTTCATACTTGATGCTTTTGCTCATCTGAGAAATACCAGGAATATAATTTATGCTTTTATAAATACTTCTTCTGTGTGTGTAGATTCTGCAAGTCTGGCATATCAGCGTGTACAGAAAGTGGACTGTACCTCTCCCAGGCCTGTCCTTATTCTAGGACCTTTACTTGATGCTGTGAAAGACATGTTGGTCAAAGAATCCCCTGGAAAATTTTGCAGATGTCCTCTTGGTAAGTATGCAAATAGAACCACAGCAGTCTTTCTTAGAGTACCTGACAGTGACATCTGCAGAGGTGAACTAAATGGTCACACAAAGATGGGGGAAAACTCCAAGAATCTGAATTTGCAGATGTTGGTTTGTCAGCCTTGTTCTGTGCCTAAGGAATAGTAATGAAAGTGCAACTCTTCTGGTTCTGTGAAACAGAGGTTATGAAAGCTTCCCAGCAAGCCATTGAACGGGGTGTGAAGGATTGTCTGTTTATTGATTATAAACGGAGGAGTGGACACTTTGATGTGACAACTGTAGCTTCAATAAAAGAGATAACAGAAAAGGTGAGTCCCTTTTAATGCTGTAGCTCTTGGTACAATTTGCTGTAGGTGATCATACTATGTTGGGGAGTAGGAAATTTTTAGCCTTGTTCTCCTTTTAAGGCATTCAGAGAATTATTTCAGAGGCATTGAGTAAAAGGAGTTAACTCACTTTTAAAGATTATTTTATAATCTTTATAAAAGGTTTATAAACCTTTGTAGAAACTAAGAATGTCCCATATTCTTTTACAGTATTATTAAAGCTAGAGTTGTTTTCTTAGCTTCTGCTCCCTACCCCGTCCCTCAAGCAAGGATCTAGGTTTTTTTAGCTCTTCCATTTAATGCATTCATATAAAACAGAAACATCATCATAATCCTAAAGACAGATGTTGATCAAAATCTGTGTACTCCTTACAGCTTTCTGCCAAACCACAGGGAAAAGTCTTACTACTCCCATGCTGGTCTTCAGTTGTGACTTCTGAAAGAGACAATTTAAGTTTGGAAAAATTACATCTTTCAGAGTTTCCAATTCATTAGTTCTTCAGATCCTTTTATTTCTATCCATGCAGGCTTTTGGTACTATGAACAGAATTTATTGCAGTCTTTCATCTTCTGTCTCTTGTTATAAATCCTTTGGGCACAAATTACTCAGTAGCCTGAAAATTCTGGGTGCATCGCACAATTGTGTTGGGTTGCTATGATTTAAGGAGGGGAAGAAATGGGAGGGATCTGCATGTGTGCTTGTGCTTTTCAACTAAATGAGTGTTTTGCATTTACATTTGATGTTAGGATTGTCATTGTCTGCTTGACATCGCTCCTCATGCCATCGAACGGCTCCACAGTGTTCACATCTACCCTATTGTAATCTTTATTCGCTACAAGAATGCTAAACAAATCAAGTAAGTCTGTGAGGGGTGTGGTTCAGGGATGGTTGTTTTAGCTTAAAATAAGCTTGTTACCTTTATTGTTTCTTTCATCCTAGTCATCTTAAATCTCTTTAAAATGTGGAAACTATTGCTCATAAAACCCGCTGTGAGGTAAATGGTCTTAATTTCATTTTGCTTGCGTGGTAATTGAGTGAATCTTTGAAAGGAAGCGATGTAGAATAAACTGTATGTACCCCAGGAGGCACTTGAATCTTTTCTGCTCACCTTTGTATTAAACCATTAGACAGATATGGGTGAAATCCATTAAGTAGTGGCTTTGATAAAGATCCGTTCCTCATCTTCTCAGTAGGACAAAGTATGTGGACTGATCCGTAACCTCAACTTTCCACTCATTCTCTAGTGAAAGCAGCAAGGGAAGTTCCCTTTTACTATGGAGTGTATATACTGTGGTCTTCCCATGCCATGCTCTTTCAGTAACTGGGAATGTCCTGCTGGCTTACAGCTGGGAGCAGAACACAGCAGTTAAAAACCACAGTTCCCTCCCCATATGTTTGAGTAATCCTTGACACATTTTGGTAGACTGAAGGGATGTAATCTCCAGCATAAGTATTAAGAAACAGTTTTCTTAAGAGGTCTTATATTTGTGCTATCTTTAGTTTGAAAGTTGAAGACTTCTCGTATTGCTGATCTGTAGGTAAATTTGATGACTGTCTTTTTGATAATGAAGATAAGTGTCAGCCCGTCCAAGCAGAAGCAAAACATAAAGCAATGTGATGTATTTCATTACCAGTGCAGGGTCATCCACCTGAATGATAAATGAAACCATCATGTCTTGAGTCCCTTTGGAAAAGGAATGGTGACCATTACAGCTATTTCCTGGTTTCTGGAAAGTGACAGAGAGCAATTGAACTAGACAAACAAAAATTTCTGGCAGTCATCAAAATAAGATGCACTGGCACATTGACTCTGTCTCTTGTGAGCACCAAACAGAGTTTTTGTTATAGCACAGACCTTCCTGGTGGTGCTGCCTAACAGTGGAATTGGTTTTTTATTTATGAAGTAAACTTGTGCTTCTTACTGCTGTAAGAAACCATTGTTTTAAATGACTTTAGAATAAGTTCTGCTTCCTTTTAAACAAAATCCTCTACTGGGGATGCCAAGTCAGATATAGAAAGTGATACAAATCTTGATTGAAATTGTTTTTTTCCCCCGTTTGTATTTCTCTGTATTTTTTTCTTATTTTCTTTCTAACAGCTTGTGTAACAGAAAAACAGTCATCTCAAAAATGGACTGTATATAAAATGACATAGAAGTATTCTGTTTGCTCAGTGCCTCGGGCCCTTAAGAGTGATGCTTTGTGTGAAAAGTACTAGAGTGTATATGAGATGCTGATCCTATCCATGTGAACTGAAAAAAATGATACTCCTTCTCCCTCAACCCCTTCAATCTTTGAGACTTAAAAGGAGTATAGTCTTGATCCAATAGCAAATAAACTTGTTAGCGCTGCTCCTGGTGGCTATGCTGATACTGCTGAGGCACAGCAGATGGCACTCTAAGCACAGGATTTTGCTTGCAAATGAATTAGCCTTTCCCATTCACTCTAATCATTTCAAGCCCATTTTTAAAAGAAAAAATATTCTTATACAAGGTTTTACTTTTTTTTTTCTTTCTTATTTCTTTGCAGAGAGCAAAAAGACCCAATCTTCCTGAGGGACAAAGTTACACAAAAACATTCCAAAGAACAGTTTGAGACAGCTCAAAAAATAGAACAAGAGTATAGCAAGTACTTTACAGGTTAGTATTTAATCAACGTTTCACTGGGAATGCAGTGGCAATTTAATTCATTTGCACTGTAATTGAAAAGAGCACATGTTCCTTCAAAGAGCACTGGGGGTTTTTTCTTTCTACTTTCCCTTTTGGCAAACTCATACTCTTGTATTTTATTTTACCATGAGAGGTCACCTCAAGATAAAAGTACTATCAGTTGCTTTTGCATGGTTTTGATTTAGGATGTTATGAAGAGAGTCTGAAAGTACTGTATTACAACCCAGTAGTATTGGCATTATGGTCAAGATAATCTGACACAGGATTGTCAGTTTTATGCTATGTAAGGAACAGAAATTGTTTCCTAGTTGTAAAAATCAAGCAAAACAACAGACTAACCCTGTAGTGTAAATTAATGAATGCTTTATGAGACACACTTAAAATCTTTCCAGAAAGGAGAAAAGGTGTTGAAAGTTACTTGAGCGTGCATTGTAATCTGGAATAATTAAAGTCAATTTCATAGGCCTTTTTAACATCATGAAGTGCATTATATCAACCTTGGATTGTAGTTGATACTGTCTTTTTGCCAGAGGGGGAAAAAAGCAAGGTATTTGAAGACTGTCTTTGCTTATTTCAGAGTACATTGCCATGTGGTTCCACATTCGTTTGAAAGAGTGGGGTTAAATTTCTAGCCATCTTGATGTGAATGACAACAAAACTTGAAAAGACAAAACCAAATCAAACTAGAAAACCAGCACTAAAACAACCAAAGCCCAACTTATCATCCCTCAAACAATGGGATTCTTACAGAAATATTTTGGGGCATACTTGCCAAGTGGAGTGGAGGGAGGAGGGATGTGTTTAGGATGGAGATGTCTCAGTGTGTGCTGAGAGAAGCTGTGTGGTCCCAACAAAATTATAGTTCATTTCAATGATACATTCTAAACCTTCACAGAACTTGACATGCACGTGGCCAAGTGTTATCTTCTGCTGCTTAAGGCATTTGTTGCATTTTAATTTCACCTTGATAGTGAAATAGAGTCTGAGAGAGTCCTATGTATATCTTCTCGCACTGCCTGTGGGAAGGGCTTCCCTCTGTTAGTGCCAAGTACAGTGGACTCCAGCTGTCATCAACATTTCCAGATGCTGGTAGTCAGAGAGGATTGGTGTTCAAACTGCACTGACAAGTAAACTTCAAGTTAAAACATTGTGCATAAAACAAGCTTGTAGATAGGCATGTTGGACATGGAAGCTTTCTCATGAAGTTATATGACACTCACAGCTCATCTCTCAGACTACTTCATGAAGTACATTTTTTGACTAATGACTCAAATTGGCTTTGTTTCCTATTCCAAGTTGTGAGCATGTTGTGGAATCTGAATCACTTCCTCACTGACACTTGTCACCTTTCATAGACCTTGTTGGTCGCTGCATTCTGTATCCAGACTCTCCTGACATCACTAACTGTGGTATATGCTGCAGAGTCAAGGAATATTTTACATGAAATCAAACTCTCTTTTGGAAATGGAAATGATATCTTAAGCCTTATAAGGCTTTCCATATTCTTCCAGTGTTGGTGGTAGCTGAAGCCAGAGACTTTGCTGTCATATTTCTGAAGTTACGAAGTTCATCACTTTTTAAGTCTTAAAGCTAATACAGTCAGTGCTGGCATTTTACTTCTTATGACTGTTATGTTTAGCAAGGGCAGAATGCAAGGTGTTCATTTATCTTTCAAATTGATTTTCAGGGATTTGCTTGCTATTGGCCTTTTGTTCCTTGAACGTAGTTGACAGTAAGAACTGGAGTAGCAACCGCCGCTGTTTTGTGTAGCTCAAAGATCAGTGAGCTGCCTCATAATTTACCTCTAATATTTGTAAATAGTGTCTAGTTGCTACAGCTGTAGTCTCCATGTGTATTACCATGTAAATATAAAACTCTTAACACCACATGCTGGACAGAGGAGGTTTATTATAGAAGGTTCTGACCATCTTTAGACTTAACTTTGCCACCTGACGCCTCTGAAAATAGTACATGGAGGCCTCTAACAAAACAGTTGTCTTAGTTGATTATAACCATCAGTTCTTTGATTTCCTTGGCCTGTTTAAGAGCTAGCAGAAAAAAAGCCTGTATATTTAATGCTTGATCTTTTTGCTCTGTTTATTCTTTTCTCCTTTTAATGGAGTCACACGTCTTGCAAATATTGAACTGGGCAGATAAATTGCGATCTATTGATAAACACTTTGCAGAAAAAATGCAGAAGGCTGCTGTTGGTCATTAGTCATAACTGTACCCATCTCATTTTGGGGGGGGTGTTTCTTTTTCTCCAGGCATTGTCCAGGGAGGAGCCCTTTCAAGCATTTGCACTCAGATTATGACAGCTGTCGATCAAGAACAAAACAAAGTCCTGTGGATCCCAGCTGGCCCGCTGTAGACTTATTTCGCTGTGAAACTACTTTACCGGATGTAAATAACCAACTAACTTTCTATCCAACGGCCTCTGTCCGTTTCTGTCTTTACAAAGATACCCAGAAGTGATTTTTTGTTTCATGAAGGGGAATGATAACACTGAGCACGTGAGGACCCACCGAGGCACGTGCAAAGGGGTAGATCACTTCACCGAGCTCGTCTCTTCCGTCGTACGTGTCCACGTGGCAGGTGGTCACAAGGCCTTGTGACCTGCCCGTGCTTGTCCATGAGTAACGAATTTAACAATGCTGCAAAACCCTGTAGAACGACAAGTTTACAAAAAAACCCCACCCTTTTCAAAGTGTTTGGTTGTTGCCGTTTACTTGAATGTCTTCTGTTTTGTTTCTGTTTAACTCTGTGTCCTTTCACCTGACGAGGTAACTCTCCAAACGGAGTGACGTTTCTGCCTGTGAGCGAATGGTTCATGGGCAGTGTGACCCTCCACCTGCAAGCCTGACCGTTTCGAAGCACGTTGTGGGCTTGACAACAAGCTGGTAACATGGTAGTGAATCGGTACTTGGTCTTGGGAGTAGGCTCAGAAGGAAGTACACTCCTCTACAGGGCAGACCACTGTTTGTATCCCGTCAACGCTTGTCTGTTAAAGATCCCGTCTCTTGTGTTATGCATGAATCTAATATTTAAATGTCATAATGTATCGGAACAATCCAAGATTAATGTGTGTTGAGAAATAATACTTTTTGGTTGTTGGGCCTGGATTAAGTGCTGGTGGGGAGGAGTCATAAGCTAGGCCTAGCATGCTGTGTTCTGTCACTTTTAGGTTCTGTAAATATGGAAAGCTTCCCTTGGTGCAATTTTGCAGGGTAATTCTTAAGCTTTGTATTTCAGTGTGTAGCATTCACATAGATTGTTTTTATTTAAGAGCAGCCACAATTTTAGGGCTTTGATGTAAAGCCTTTAGAAAGGTACTAAATTGTTAGTGTTTTCACTGTCAAAAAAGAAAATCAAGTGATTGTTTAGTTTTGGTTGCAAAGTCTATTCACCTTTTGTACCAAACTCTGTTGGATCGGTTCCCTTTTTGGTTTTTTTGCACTTCTGACTCTGTGTTCCTAACACAGGTTTTGTACCTGTCTCTTCTGTCTCTTGTGCCATGTTTCTTGGGTACTGTATTTTAGGTTTTTTTACAAAATGATCATTTGAGTAGAACCGCTTCTCAGACACTGTTCCTAACATTTCATTACGTAAGGTTTCGAGATTTACACTACAGGCTGTAGTTTTGCTTCCGGAGCTTTTGTAAGTAAAAACATAAAAGGGATTCTTCTTGCACAGAAAGATCTGGTCCCAAATTGAGATTCTGTTTTAGAGATGCTATTTTATAGTTCAAGATACTTTATGAAGTATTTATATAGTTTATATGCTATATAGACAGAGTATTTTGAACTATAATACATACTATATATATAGAGTATTTTATATAGTATTAAATCATACTATTATAATACTGTATATATATGTATATATATATATGAATTTAAAACCAGAACATGGTTTGAATGAATTACTAGTCCAACTACTTCTCATGGTGAGGGACAGCAGGTTTTTGTTGTTGTTTATCTCTCTTGTTTGTTTTTTTAAGGTTTGCGGTCAGAGTTAGACTCCAGTGGTACAACTGAAACAGACAGGTACTGTTGTGACATGGATTTTCTGTACTAAAATGAAAATGTCACTTTGTATCAAAAAAAAAAGAGTTAAAGAAAGTGATTACTAAATAAAGGTCAATTTCTGTAACTTGACTTGTGTGTAAAAGGTGCGTGTAGCTAATGATCTCGTTAAGTCTTTACATAAGGTTTTATTTTCTGCTTCAAATTGATGCATATAAGTGCCCACCTTGTGAGGAACAAGTCTGGAGTTGATGTCTTTGCCAGCCTTGCATATGTAAGTACCAAAGATGTCAAAAAATTCCTCAACACAAGAGGTGACATGTCCGTTCGAGTTAAAATGGTTTTAACATTCCAGCCCAGTGGTCTTAAGGATGTTAAGTGGGAATGTAATTGATTGGGTGGAGGCTTGAGCTGGAGAATGACTCTATCACTGTTATGTTCAAGGGAGTATTGCTGGAAACCAGAGAAAACCTAATAGGCAAAAATGGGAATCATTAGCCTGAAGGCACGTGGTAGAATTCTCTGCCTTTACACTTGACACAAACCAGCCTCTTCTGTTCATAGAGTTATCTGAAAGCTTAGGGAAGGTAATTATTGTGCATTAACTTCTCTGCTTCATCAGTTGCTTTGTTCTCAGATGCCAAATTGTCAGCTTCAGCATGAACTGGATTGGTGGATGATCAGTCGTCCTGTAATCCGCATCCCTGGTCATAACCTTCAGTCATAACACAGGGCTTGCACCTTGTCTGCAAAGCACCCTGGTGCCATCTTCTGATAGAGTATGAGGAAAATGAGAGTAGGCAAGTTCTGGCAGGTCAGTAACAGCCATACTTTATATATCTCTGGAGTCCTGTGTCCAGTTCTGGCCTCCTCAGCTCAAGAGGGACAGGGAGGTGCTGGAGGGAGTCCAGCACAGGGCCACCAAGGTGATCAGGGGTATGGAACATCTTTCATACGAGGAAAGGCTGCAGGAACTGGGGCTGTTTAGTCTGGAGAAGAGGAGACTGGGATGACCTTACTAACATTTACAAATATCTAAAGGGTGGGTGTCAGGAGGTTGTGACATCCCTTTTTTCTATAGTAGCTAGCAACAGGACAAGGGGTGATGGGATGAAACTGGAACACAAAAAGTTCCACTTAAACATAAGAAAAAACTATTTCACTGTTGAGGTGAGGGAGCCCTGGCACAGGCTGCCCAGAGGGGTTGTGGAGGCTCCTTCCTTGGAGGTCTTCAAGACCCGCCTGGACATGTTCCTATGCAACCTGATCTAGGTGACCCTGCTTCTGCAGGGGCGTTGGACTAGATGATCTCTAAAGGTCCCTTCCAACCCCTACCATTCAATGATCCTATGATCTTCTTATCTCAAGGAAGTAGAATTGAGGTCTTGGTTAGACACTAGAAAGATTTCGTTAGGTCAGTTCAAGAGTTTCCTGTTACACTCTTTTATTTTATAATACTCTATACTGTAGCTAGATTTGGCCATTGTTCCCAAAAACCCAACCAAGTGTTAAACAAAGAGTGGAGTTTTGTGACTATCCTAAAAATAGTTTAATGTAGCTGGACCACAGAAGTCTGAAAATGTCTCTCTCATGCTCATAAGCCACTGTGCAGCATGTATGGCTGCAGGTAAGGACTTAGCTAGAAATCAGCATCTTTTATTTTTCCATAGCTAAACTGACATAAAATAACTGAAGGTACTGCAGCCCATATGTGTGATCTGTTAATATGTTGACAAGCATCTACTTGCTTTCAGACCTTTGCATTCTGTTCACATTGACCTGAATTGGAGGACAAGTGTTTGCCAGATCCAGAATTAAACTTCAGCAGCTGCCAATCTCTCCCTCTACCTCAGACAAGAGCTCTTTCTCAGTGCCTGATAAATTTGGAGGCCATGTCATAATCTGTTTCAGTGAATGCAAACATTGCCTTAAGCATCTTGAACAGCTTTGCTAGATGCATCTCAGATGGATGTATTCATGGTTAAGTACAGTCTTGTAATCTTTTCTAGACTAATGTTTGATATTTAAGATTCCATGTAATTTCTGAGATTCAACACTTCCAGGGCAGTTTCTTTTAAACTCTTCTGACTTTAGACATGCTCCAGCCCTTCAATGTCTTTCTTGTAGAGAGGACCCCAACCCTGAACACAGCATTCGAGGTTCAGCCTGACCAGCACCAATTACAGGGGGACAATCACTGCCCTGCTCCTGCTGCCACACTATGTCTGATGCCAGGATACCATTGGCTTTCTTGGTCATCTGGGCACTTGGTTGATGTTCAGCTGCTGTTGATAAACGTCCCCAGGTCCTTTTCCTCTGGGCAGCTTCCCAGCCTCTCTGCCCCAGGCTGTAGCGTTGACTGGAGTTGTTGTGGCTCAAGTGCAGCACTCGGTACTTGACCTTGTTGAACCTCATACAGTTGGCCTCAGCCCATTTCTCCAGCTTGTACAGGTCCCTCTGAAGAGCCTTCCTGCCCTCAAGCAGATTTACTCTTCCACCCAGTTTGATGTCATCTGCAAACTTACTGATAGTGCACTCAATTTCCTCGTCCAATTCATTGACGTAAAACAAACCAGGCCCCAGCACTGAGCCCTGAGGAACACCGCTCTTGACTGCCCAACAGCTGGATTTAGCTCCATTCATCACCGCTTTATAGGACCAGCCATCCTGACAGTTTCCCACCCATCACAGAGTAGGTCCATCCACACCATGGTCAGTGAGTCTCTCCAGGAAGATGCTCTGGGAAAAAATGTCAAAGACTTTAGTAAAGTCCAAGTAGACACATCCACAGCCTTCCCCTCATCCACTGAGCAGGTCACTCTGTCACAGAAGGAGATAAGCAGGACTGGGCTAAACCTTGCAAAGCTTCTGGCTGCAGATGTGTTTCTAAAATTCAAATGAATACTCATACTTTTATACCCTGCCTTGTACTGTAGTAAAAATGTGGGTTTAATAGCTGCAATTATAGTGTGATCTGTTAAAACCAGCTCCAAGTGATTTGCAGTTCAATTATTTAGAATTCGTTTTTTCAGGGTGGTACCAAGTATTTTGTGCCAGAGTGACTGTTTTACAGCTGCAAAATAATTCAAGTGAAGCTGTGAAATCAGTTGCGTATCTTTCCCCTCCTCGTGGCTTTACATGGCAGAGTTTTTCTCAGAGCTGCAAGATTTAAACTCCAGGAGACACTTGAATTCCTATGTGATGCTCAAACTGCTCTCTTGTCCTGCACAGAACATGATCAGAGCTGTCTCCTGACTGCATGGAGTACAAAAGTGTTGGGATTGCACTGGCATCAGTCCACAGGTGTATTCTTCCATGGGATGCTTCAATCTGTATGAGTTAACCCTAGTGAGATGCTTCCAGTCCTGGCTCCCCAGTGGCAGTTCTGTGCTTTACAGAGCTGAAATGGGGTTTCTGGTCAGCAGTCGCTGCTGCACTTCTCCTTTCAGTTGTCCCTTTGCTGTTATGTAACACTACACAGATGTACAGTTTTGGCAAGTGTTCCGTGAAATTTTTCTCAGAACAGGAGAGAGCTTCTAGTTTATGTGAGAACTATATTATGGATACCTCACAAGCCCTCCCCTTGTTTTACTGTTCTATTTTTCCCTTCGCTTTGTAGCCTCGCTACCATTAGTAGATGAGTTTTCTTTCAAGGGGTGCTTCCTGCCCAGTGCAGCCTTCCTGTTTGCCCCATTTCCTTGCTTCATGCTTCACTGGTGTCATTGCTCCTCGACTCCTTGCACATCTAAACTCTCAAAGATATTTTTTCCATTGCTGATGCAACCTAATCTCTCTCTTCCTTCTCCCTGTTATCTAATACTAAAGTATTTTGGGACATTATGTAAAGTCTGCTTGTTTCATAAAGCATACTGTGCAGTTGTGTTTTAATTACTGATTTGATTCTGGATGCCTGTTACACTCACTGTTGATGATCTCGTGAACAGCAGTGGCTGATCCACTCCAGCATGCAGCAGCCTGCAGTTTGAGATACTGTTTTAGCGAGGTTTCCATCTCTGCAGTTCCTGCAAGTGTTGCCTTACGATGTTTCCAGTAGTGTCAGCAATACATTCGTGAAAGAACCTACTCCGTAAGCAACAGAAGACGTCTCGAGAAGGGCCACACACCTGCCACAGGATTTTATGATCTCTGCTGACATACAAAGGCTGCAATCTTGGAATTCATTTGGGTTTCCCTCTGCACTGTTCTGATTCCATGATAACACAGCGCTGCTAAGGTGGACAGAAGTATAGCTGAGGTGACTTGCTACAAATTACTGAGATCCACAAATGGTGCTTGACCTTGGCTAGAAAGAAACTGTAACTATTCTAATTATAACCTTTCCCCCCTATAATTTAGGATGTCACTGAAGTTACGGGAGGTCAGTTTATAAAAAGAGTTCTGAAATGATGGGACTCACCAGGAGCGTTTTTCTTGTTTCTTTCTGACCCTATTCTTGCCCTTTTTATTTTACACCCTGTGTGCTGTCAGTCATTTCAAGATGTAAGCAGTCTGTAATACACACCACAATGGAGAGGATCAGGCCAGCGATAAACTATTGTTGGATGTTGGTTTGCTTCTCTTACCTGCAGCAAGTGGTGCTCAGAAGCAGAAATCCTTCTGAGAAACAATTAAGCCAGACTTGGAGAGTAATTTTCTTTCTTGCTCTGAATGCTCTGATAATGAGACTCCCAAAATCTAACCCTTCTTTTTAGAAATCAAATGCATATGTGGCACCTTAATAGTTGTGAAAATACCATCAACTCCTCTGCCTGAATATATGTACTTCACGATGCAGAGTAGTTTCAGCTTTTGTTTTACAAGGATAAACCAACTTAGATCTTAAACTCTTAAATGGTAGGTTCTTTGTTCTTCCTACCTTTCCTCTGTACCTTTTCTACGTTGCACCAAACTACTTTCAATGACCAAAGTTTACTGCCACATGAGAAAATGGAAATGTTGCTTTCCAGGCATTAAAAATAGTGTTGTTAAAGGAACAGAGCTTCTTTCTCCTATCACAGAACAGGGAAATTTATTGGAGCAAGAGAGAGTCTATTTACAGAAAGTTCCTAGCTCTGCTGTGATCTTATCTTGCCCTTTAAACCACAGATGATCTGTTATTTTTCCACTGAATCCTTAAAGGAGGTCTTTAATCCACAGACAGCTTGCAAGTATGCCAGATGTAGATCTGATCTAAAGCAATGGTTTGGGGTTTTAGGGCATTTTGTTACCCCCTGCTACTTATTGGACCTGGTTTTTTGTTTAAATAATGATTTGTTCCATCATAACCCATGGACTTGTACTGCTTGATGGTGTGAATTCATGAGCACTCCAAACCCAATTGTCCTGTTCCTCGGTGGGGAGAAGGGAACTGAGGTCAGCTAACCTATCCATCGTAGGATTCCCCTTTGAATATACACTCCTGTGCTTTCTGAGTGGGGTGGGGCCTTTTTGGTCCTTTTTTTTTTTTGGTTGTTATTTTGGTTAGGTTTTTTATTTCAAGTCTAATTCTGCAATACACACTAAGAATAATTCCTGAAAGTCAGTGGTACTGTACATAAGTGGTTGACCAATCTATGGTTTGTTAGGCAATGTGCAATGGGAAAATGGCAAGATGATTTAGAATGAAGCTGATGGGTTACATAAGAAAACCCCACCCTGATGAACTGCTGCTTGATTATTTAATCTTCTGTTGACTTTTTCATCTACCTGCCTTAAAATGGTGGTTTGAGCCTTAAAGGTGTATTTAAATGAACTGGCATGGAACATTTGGCTAAACATTGAAACGAGGCGTTAAGCTTCAGCCAAAGGAAGGCTTTGCACAGAATCCTCATCACAGAAACTTAGGAGATAGAAGGGACCTCGAAAGATCAGCTAGTCTAAGGCTTTTGTTCTGTTTTATCAAATTCCTTGGTGTTCACTGTTTTCAGCAAGATGTAATTTCTGACAGAGGAAGGACTCTTAAAAGGTATCTCAAGCCAGCTGCACAGAAACAGGAGTTAGAGACTTACTCGTCATTAAAAGTTTTGTTTGGGGATTTTTGCTGTGTGTAGTACAGAATGTAACAATTAGAGAAAAAACTATTTCTGCTATGTGTGAGAGGTTAATCTCCCTTTTTCCCAATGTATTAATCTGGCCACTGCAAAAACTACAACAGAGTTAAAAACAGACTTTAAAAATGACTTCTTCAGCAGCAGAAACAATAATAGATGGAAGATGAATTGCATTTACCAAATTGCTCTTTGAAAAAATTCAAGAAACTCTCCCTTTGATGCAAACTTGACACATCAAACATTATCTCTGACACTCAATTTATTTTTATGGTTACAACATCTCATTTACAGTCATTTTTGTGCTGTATATAGCACTGATTGGGGTGGTTTTTTCTCTTGTGAGATGAAGAACGGAGTTTTAAGCTGCTGTCCTCAAGGTCACAAGCCTGGCTGAAAAGTCTCCTCTTGTTTTTGTAAATCATAAAGTACCTCAATAACAAAAAAAACACAACTAAAATGGCACAACTATGTTTAGGTTTAAGAAAAAGAAAAGAGTCTGTATACTGTGACAGTTTCTTCCATAAGACAGAAAGTATTAGCAAAATCGGTGGTGAGAACTTGCAGCCTTAGTCATGACAGTAAATCAACAGCTGCCACGCAAGGCATGAAAAAACAAAGTGACTGAAGCTTAAAATAACGTGTGCTGCAGTCTGTGATGCACAACTGATGGGAGTTCACATCATGGTGGTTCTGAAGGAATTGAAAAGTATTCCGTATTTCTTATCTGTAAACCCTAAATTTCTAGTGCGTTAAATCCAAACACTTACTATGGGCTGTTTTGGAACAATCACTCTAAATTGATGAAGGCACACTAAGCCTTGTATGGCCACAGACCTTTAGTTGAGACCAGACAATAATAATCTAGTCTCTAAAATATGCAAAAAGCATGAGAGAGCATCAGGCTGACTGGCTCAGTGTCACGTCCTACTTAGGAAAGGTATGACTTAAAATGGAAAGCCTTTGTGAGAGTTTATGCTGACTAACTCTGTGTGTACAGCCTGTGCAGACAGTTCTTTTCCACCTATTGGTGAATACACAACAGGGAAACTGGCTTTAAACACAGAGGGGTGCAGACTTTTGTTCAGTCAAATAACTATTTTCTGATGGGCGTTTAGCTGATTTTAACTCATGGGCAGCAGGTGGTTTTTGTTCATGAGACATCGTTTTTCCAGATCTCTCTCTCTCTAGATATTTGTGAGGATTCATGGGCTCTTTTATCGTAGGTGAGGCTCTTGAAACCACACCAACTTCCTCAAAACTCCAAAGCTTTAAGATATTCTGTTTTTTCTTGGAGGTAAAGGTTGTTAAACATGTTGTTACACTCTTCCTTGGAAGGAAAATCCTCGAGTGTTTGTAGGATGAAGGCGGCACTATGGAAGTTCATTAAAACTGCCTCTGCTTTTAACTCGGGTAAGATGCAATGGCATCAAATGAAGATGCCAGAGTCAGTCCTGAAGGAATCCATCTGTGTTCAACACTCTGTTTGAAATCTCCTGATAATGAAAAACAGTTTTATTCTTGTTTTGGGACTAGTGAACAAACAGTTCAAGTTTTTATCTCTTCATCCTTGCCCCACTAAAACAGACACTTTACCCCTTGCTGTAGGAACAAGAACAGGAACTGAGGCTTCTCACATTATAAATGTGCCTGCCAGAAGCATATTGTTAAGTTCTATTTAAAGCTTATTAAGTATTTTGAGTAATTGGAGCAATACCAGGAAGTTTTAACCTTAATAACTGATATGCTGGTTTGACAAGGCTTTCACAGCAGAAGTCACTGTTGTATAAGCCTTCACAGATAAAATGCTTTCCTTGTTATGGAAACATATGTACAGCTCACCCAGCGTTTTCCTTTTATGACATATTCAGAGCTCTCTACAATCCTTTCAGGTAAATCCATAAAAAAATGTGGAGGAACCCCTCCAAGACACAAGCATTTGAAATACCTCTATCTAAGTTATGTTGACTTTGAGCTTTAAATGTTGAAATGTCCAGAACTGAGTGATAACAGCATTTTTTCCCACCCCCACTGACAGATGCACATTTTTAGGCAGCACCTTCCAACCTTGCACAAACACAAACTCCTCCTGGGAACAAACAAAGTACAGATTTGCATCTTTCTTTTGTTTAGGCACCCATGTAAGTAATAGAGTCATTAACAGATTCTCCTGCCATGTGTCGCTGTCTTGTACACAGTGCATTTAGATCATCCCGGTGCCTCACGACAAGTCGCTCCACGTCTTTCCAGTTTGCACTCCGAGCATTGGGCCGTGACCTTTCTCTTCTAAACTTCTTTATTCAAGTTACAGGCACCTCTGTGTACAGGTTTCGGAGGGATCCGTGCCCTGTTGCCAGTGCTAACCTCTACCATCAAAGGGCAGGAGAGACGCTGTGGCCCTGGCGTGGGTCGGAGCGTGGCTGCGCTCCAGCTCTGCCTGCTGTGTGCTTGCTCTCTCTGCTTTGCGTTGCTGTTGTTGAAGGGGCTCAGAGTGTGTGTCTGGAGTGAGAAGCCCCTGCTTGCTAACCTTTCTATTTTTGTGTGCTTTGAGTCTCTGGATGTATTGTAAAACTGTTTTAATTAGCTGGATTTTAGGGGGTTGTGTCTGTACAAAATCTAGCGCTATAGAGGGAATGGGGCAGGAAGGTCAGGGATTGGTTAGCTGTTGCTTCAAACAGGAATATAATTGAAACATACCCTTCAACAGGGGAATGATCTGTGAGGGGCAAAGTGCCATGTTACCAGGTGTGATTGCAGGGGCAATTTTTGGTTTTAGAGTGCCTTAGGTTCTTGAAAGAGCCAGTGTTTTATCCCAGAAGACTACAGACTCCTTTTTATGCAGCTTAACGGGTTTTTTACAGATGTCTTACAGATAGGAAGCTGTGTCCTGTTTTATAGATAGTAAGCTGAGAGGCAAATAGAGACCAATCCTTATGAAATCATAAGGCATTGAAAAGACTAATACTCTAAACAATGCCATAAACATGTTACCCAGGTTTGGAGCTTAAGAGGAGAACTGTGCTACACAGTACTGCATAAAGTGTCAAACTACCCTAGTGCTGCTGGTTTGCATTCACTGAGGCAAATAATTGCTCCAGGAAATAACATTTCAGTGTCTCACAATCAGCATTTCTCTGAGTTTATTCCTCACATCACTCTGTTCCTGTTTCTTCAGGTCTTCCAGAACAGACCTGGAGCTCTTGCTCCAGAGTCACAGAAGGCAACAGAGTTTCTCCTGCAGTTCAAAGGCAAAACTTGTTGCTGAATTTTGTCATTGTTCAGCAGCCAAACTCTCCTCACTTCTGAGAGGCTGGGAGGCAAGAGCACAAACATGCTTGGCTTTTTTTTTTCAATTCAGGGAGACTGATGACAGATAAATTTGATGCTCTTGGGTGTGTGTTGGGTTTTGTTGGTTGATTGGTTGTGAGGTTTTTTTGCTCTATTTTATTTTTGAGGCAAAGCTGAGTTTGTACAAGTATAAAGCTGGTTGGTCCACATGATGGATATTGCTGTGGACCAGCCAGAGTTGGAGGAGTCATCAATCACTTTTAACCTGATGAAGGGCAGAGATGGACATAAATCCTTCTCTCCAATGAGATAGAAACATTTTTCTTTTAGACTCTCTGCTTTTTTCCTTTGTGGAACTTGTGGAACAAGGGGAGCAATTTGCAGGAGGAAGCTCTGAACCACACAAGCACTTAGTGTGTTAGTGGGATTTGTTCTGATCTACCACTCTTTGCCTTGTTAAGCTGTCTCATGGTAGCTTGGGTTTTCCATGCAGTGAAATGACAGTCTTGTTTTTCAGTTCCAAGTACCAATATCCCACTCCTTTCATTAATGAGGGAAGGGAGTCAGTGACACTGTGTGGGTCACTCTTCAGCTCTCCAGTGCTCTCCTCACTGTGCTTGAAAGGGATGTGTGCACCCCATTGAACTTCTGTGCTCAGTCCTTTGTGTTCAGGATGAAGTGCTGGCTCCCCAGTTGCTGGTGTGCAGCATCCTTAAACACAGCCTCGGCCTGTGGCACTCCTGATGCTAGTGTGCCTGTATTTACTGGCATTCCCTACAAAGTCATTGCCCCTCCAATACAAGGGTATTAATTACAGCTAGAGAGAAACGTGGTGACTGCAAGGTCAGGAGATGAGAGCGTGTAATCTGGAGTTTCCATCACAACTGATTATGCTTCAGCTATTAAAAGTTACAAGGTTGCATTTCTTGTGTGGATGCTTGCTTCTAATAAAAGAAAAGCACACGTGCTTTAAGAAATGAAGAATAAATAGCTTCCAATTTTTGTCTGTAGCTGGATTCCTTAGTACCTTTTTCATGTCAATGCTATCTCATTCATTTCCTGTGCAAATGTACTTTGTGCATCTGTTGGATGAATTTAAGGCTGCATTTGTACTTACCTTTAGAGAAAAGCCTTGCCTGCAGCACAAGATAAAAGGAGCTTTATAGTCTTGCTTCATCTTTGGTGCATCTCTTTTCCATTTCTCATTTACTGCCTGTCTGTGTGGAGGTGCTTCAGTTACTGGAGTCGGGAGAGTTTAAGGTTGATCACTCGAACCGAAGCGGACAGCGTGGTTACACTCATTGGAGAGCAGAGACATTTCCAAGTGAGTTACACTGCAAAAACAAAAGCTTGCTGGAATTCTGATGAGGGCATTCACATTGCAGTGGGAGCTGTGCAAGTACTTCAATTAAAAATATATTCAACTTATTTTCCCCAAATACCTCTCTGCAGACACAGAGGACTCCCTTCTCTTAAAAGAGAAGAGGAGGAATCCATGCACTTTACTCTTTACCAGTACAAACACTTTACCAGAAGTAATGTGTCTTGTGGCAGAGAGATGTGTATGATTTCCCTTGGAGAAAACACCCTGTTTTCAGCAGTAACCTTGCTGCTTTATTTGCGTTGCAGTGATATCATTTGCACTCCCTGCCTGCCTTCCTTATTGCTCTCCTATTTCTGTTGGCATTATTTCCTAGGCTTTGCGTGTGCTGGAAGATGGAGCACAACTCCTTGACGCAGGCCTTTTATGATGTTTATTGATGAGACATTTGTGAGAACACTCTCTCTGTGTCCTGTTCAGTTACTGTTTGTGTTTTGTGTTAATGTGCTGCTTTTCAGAAGCCTTTCTGTAAGCTGCATGAAATGAGACTCCCAGCTGAGAGCAGCTCATAACATCTCCTTTTGGCATTGTAGCTGCTTTGCTATTTTAACTAAGTGGGATTCAATCAGCGTGGTGAGACTTAGATGAACAAGTACATCTGAAGGTACACTAGCTTAGGATGAAGGTCACAAAGGATGTCAGGTGTATACTTCCAAAGAATTGCTTACCTGTATCTGTGTGTGTATATAGCATATTCATATAATGGGAGACTCTCCTATCAGCCACCTGGTTTGGGAATAATTACTCTTCTTCCATGCTTTGTAAAGTTCTGGATGTGCATCATGACTCAAAGGAGGATGGATAGTAGCTTCCAGACTGCTGTTCCCTCTGTATGTATCTGGTACATTTCTGTTCAAAGCTGAGGTTGCTTTCATTGTACTGTGGTGTTGAAGATGCAGAAATAAGGAAGGGATGATAAGCTAGATGGAGACTCACACAGTTGTCTCCCATTTCTAGGAAAGGGTGTCTTTCATAATCCTAGGTAAGCCAGTCTGGTTTGCTGTTAGATGTCCCATGAAAATCTCATCAGGCTTGAAGGGAAAAGAGAAAAATATTACAGTCACAGTATCCTTGGACTGGCATAAATCTACCCCAACTAGAGAAACTTTGCCCCATATTGTACATATCTTCTTTTCATGCATTTTCTTCCTGGGCCATGTAAACTATGTAAATTCACCCCAGAGGAGTGATGTTCTCTGTCTCATTTGGGTGAAGAATAACACCACTTGTGTTTCCTCACCAGTTTTGTTGACTTCAGGCTGTAGCTTCTGATCTGCAGTTTTGTATAACACCTTGCAGAAAGAGGCTGTGATCTCATTTGTGGCCCCTGTGCAGCTCAAATAGGAAAATGTATGGAACTCCTGTACATGAAAGAAGATGTTAATGTACCAACTTTTAGGTAGCAGGCCTGTCTGGTGAAAGAGGCTGCTCTGGAGCTGCTGCAACAGCCACTGAGATGCAAAACAGAGTGTTCTTTGTTGGTCACAGAATGTTGGGTGCTGCAAAGCTGAGCCTCAAGGGTAAAATGACATGAGAGAAGCAGTGGTTTCCCCTGTTGTCCTCCTTGCCCTGCTTTGCTGGTTGGAGTTCTTTGGGTGCCTATGAGAATGGTCAAATGCATTTTCATCTCTGGTGAAATGCCTCACCATCAATCCACACCCACCACCTGCCACAAGATTTCAGTGAATAAAAACACTGCATTTGGCAAACGGTCTTTAAAAGCAGGGAAAAAACAAAAGAGTGCAAGTGCCCCAGTGTGGGTTCAGGTTTACAGGGAATCAAACTTTGTGTTCTGCAGACACACGTAACAATTTCAAACAGCTGAGCTGCGGAAAACTGACTAATGGAATGTAGGTAGATGTATTTAGTGCAAATTTCCAAGCACTTAGGGCAATTAGCTGTGTGTCTGTCTTACCCAGTTTTGCCTCTAAAGAGAAATGTATTGATTGAAGAGCAAACATCTGCCCCTTCATTCTCTCCCAGTAAAGAAAAAAAGCATTTTGTGACATGGGAGAAAGTGTGAGTTGATTTGCAAGGAGTCCCCAAAGCAGTGAAGGCTGAGGTCAGGTCTGCAGCAGTAAATTTGCCTGCCAACCTCTGTCAAGTAACAATACTGACAGCTGTAGCATCACTGCAGTTCTGCCAGCATCGTGAACTTCTCACAAAGATGGTTGCTATCTGCAGAAGATGACATGTTCCTAGGTGACCTGATCTAGGTGAACCTGCTTCTGCAGGGGGGTTGGACTTAGATGATCTCTAAAGGTCCCTTCCAACCCTACCCTTCTGTGATTCTATGATTCTATGTAAGCATGCACTGGAAAGGGCCCAGGGCTTTCACCTGTTGCCATTGCCATTGGGCTGGCATTTTGCCTGCAGGAGTCTGGCTCTCAAAGGGCTGCAGGGTTTAGGGAAGAAATCCAAGCAATAGAACAGTGAGTGTTGCTGCTTGAGCGAGGGAAAACCTGTGGTAAATGAAGACCATCCATGTTACAAGAGCTTTGTAAGACAAATACAAAGACACTTATTCCTTGGACATCTTGATTGTAATTCTGGACAGTAAGTATTCATTTCAGGGGATGCTTCCTTACTGGGAAATGGCAGCAAGGAGCAGCAGAAGTGCTGAACACAGGTCATTCTTGAGCTCAGGCTCCAGGCTGGCCCATAGGTGCAGATATCTGTCTCTTTGGAGGGCTTCTATTGCTTATTTACTTGTATTACTGACAGCTGTTTTCTCCTGCAAGTACAATATCCTGGCCTGATAGTCTGTCCAAATTCTAAACTACAAATCCTTACAGCCTGTTTGACTTAAAATAGTCCACATATCAAAATATGCCATTTCTCTTCTAACTGATGGTGGTGTTTTTAAACAATTTCCATTTTTCACCCCAAATATGGCTCTTTCAGCTCTGAATGTTTCTCTATTTCTAGCTTGTTAAAGTACTTGGAAGGCATTATGGATTGCATGCATAAGACAAGCTATTATAAATATTTAGCTAGTTAAAGCATTAGTGATTTAATTTTAACTTCAAACTTAGAAGTAAATGGGATACTTGTAAAGGCTCTGGCATTTTTTTTTTACAGAAAGTTATCTGAGTAAACCTTTCACAATAGTTTGGGGCTTTTCATGGTGTGCCAAAACACATCTTACCTCAGGACCGCTGGGATTAAGAAGCTAGACAGAGTGTCAGGGAGACTAAAACAAAGACTCGTGCCTGGAATATTCCTGAAAGACCCTGACAGCATCAGTGTGTCATTCAAATGCTTTTCTGATCCTTTCTGCAGACCTTTCTCAGGTTCTATCCTGGAAACTTCCAGAGAATGGAAGGTACAGCCTCATCCCCCCATCCTCTCACTCCAGCCTCCCCCACTGGATCCTTACAAGACTTGGGTTTCCTATTTTCAGAATGACAATCCTTAGTTGCTGTGGCATAGGAAACATGGCTTCGTCTTCTGCCTTAGCAGCCTTATTTCAATGGGGAAACAGCAAGCTCAGCTCAGTTCTTTCAAAGGACAGTTCAAGAGTTTACTCTGAGGACAGCAATGCTTAAAGCTTGTGCTGAAGCTGAACAGGCAAGACCCTGGGGAACAGAGCTTGACTCCAAAGAGCAGTTAAGTTCAATGAAACACTCAGCCACTTAGCATATTTTCTTTTTTACTGACTAGTTTTAAATGAATCCTTTTCTTGTGTTTGAACACCCTTTTTGAAGCATCTGCCTTTCCTAAAGCACTGTGTCCTCTCCAGCTTTCCTTTGCCGTTGTGGACAGTTGTCACCCAGAGGCCCATAGCATCTGTGCCTGATTATATCTGACCATCAGGCCTCTGGCTTGTCAGGAGGATGTTCCTGGCTCTTCCTACTAGTCAGTTCAAGCATTTGTATATATTTAAGGTAGGACACTATAGCCTGTGTTTAACAGTTTTGACTCAACTTTAAAATACAGAGTGACACAGTCATCTGGTTTTTTAGTCGCTTCCGTTTTGAGGATCTTGACACCCAAGATTTTGGTCTGTCTGGGTCTCTGTTTAGTACTTCAATTGTATGTTTACCCTTCTGTGATTTTTTTAAATGCCCCACCAGCCTCACTGCTCGTAGTTTACCATTTGCACTCTGCTTATATGGTTATTTTTTGGACCAAAAAAAGAACTAATTGAGTGATGCTCATTGGAGAAGGCCAATCAGTGAAAGAGCTTGCCTCATCCTCAGGAAAGAAGAGATATACCAGTGGAGTCTGTGATTGTGTTCTCCTTCCTATCAAAAGCTCTGTATGATCCCTAGAAGGCTGTATAGCCCCTCTTAGGCTCCAGAATAGGAGCATCAGAGCATCCTTTCCTCAGAGACATTTTCAGGATAAAAGCATGAGGTACTTAAATGGACGGTACTGGAGTCTGCACAATAACTGGATAAATGTTTCTGAATTGTTTGATTAGTATCTGATTTATACAGCTGGACAAATAACTGAAAGGACACTTGGTCTCTGTTTCAAGGAAATGGAGAATTTGATTTATGAGCAGAATTCTCATCCTCACAGTATTTCAGCAGAGAGGTTTGAAGGAATCCGTGGCAAGGAATGTTTGTGAAACAGCTAAATCTCAGACAAATAACGGTAAAGTATTTAAAGAAGGCAAATGTGGAACTCTTAAGACACAGCTATTTGCAAAAGGAGCCTGGTTTCACTCAAAGTAATGGAAACAGCTCACATGAGCCATTTATCAAGTGCTCTGGCAAGGCTGGAGTTTCCAAAAAAAATTGCACTTGCTCAGAGTCTTTAGGCTAAAAACTTAGTGCAGAAAATAGTTCCAGAATATGAGTGTATGTGAGACACAAAGTGGTCAGTGGCAATTCAGAAACAAGTTTGGTTTTTCCTAGTTTGTTTATCACCTGGGCTGTTAGTCCTCTGCCTAAATGTTACTTTTTTCTTGTCAGCCACACAGAGAGGGAGAATGGAACTCTGAAAAGTGTTCAAGATTCTCTTAGGAACACAGAAAAGCTCCACTGTAAGTCTTCTGTGCTTTGCAGACCAGGTTTAGACCATAACCAACATAGCCAGGATGGCATGAGTGCTGCTCACTCTCAAAGCCACCCTTGTCTGCCTCCCACTTTGTGCTGGAGGCACCACAAGCCGCTGGAGAGAGCATTACACATTCTCATCATGTGGTTTCTTTCCCTTGGGCTGGATTTGAGCTGTATCTAGATGTACTTTCAAGAAGCTGTGGCTTTCATAGTTTTTCATTGAGACTGACCAGAACTGATAATTTATGGCTCATAGAGCTGATGACTTAGCACTTTCCAAATTAGATCTGGAGCCAAGCACTGCAGTAATTATTTGCAGTTGATTTCTAATGGACCTTTGAAAGCTCAGCTTGGGGATGGAGGAGACTCAGAGGCACTGACAAAATGGCAAAGGGGGTCACTAGCAGCTTGTGCAAACTCCCAACCTCTCTCTTGCTCTTCTTTACCAAAAGAAGCTTCTGGGCTGTGATGCCAGTGACTGGTGTTCCTCTGTAGAAAACAGAGCAGAGGTATAGCATGTGTATATAGTTTGCCTAAATGATGTGGATGTGATGTGCAGTCCATCACATTTTGTTGCTCTTTCCAACAACTGAGGATCGATATCACATTATTCAGCAGGCCCAGGATCTCTAAATCTGCTTTTCACTTTTAGGTGTCGCTGTTTTGATTGTTCTATTAAGCTCAAAAGGCAAACTGACATGAAATTTATTTCAGGCAGAAACAAAGCTGAAATGCACAAGGGAGTCAAAGTACTGCTCAAGCTCAGGGGGTATCTGGAAACTGCACAGTAAGTGTGCTATTTACCTCTGTCTGTGTTTTCCCTGGATCTCTGTGTGGCTCTTTTCTGGTTGGGAGAAGATGAAAACAAGGGAGAAGCAGTTTCTTGCCACGCTTGCACATAGGATGTAGTTGCCTGCCTCTCTGCCTCTGCTGTTTGCATTGTGTGCCACAGTAGTTCTACCACTTTAATTTGTATCTTAATTCTCTTTAGTCATTTCATGCAAGTGTGGTTTTTTTATAACCTAACAGTTAAAAGAGAACTTTCCACTAATTAGACAGTGAGCCTCTTGTCCTTCCTCCTTTTCTTCAAGTCACTTAAAAGTCAGCTTCCACACTGAGTTAATGCCCCACTGACCTGTGTGCAGGTACCCCTGGAGTATACTGTCATTTAGTGTGAACAGTAGTTTCTTACTGTCATTTAGTGTGAACAATAGCTTCCAAATGCTGTGTTTGTACTACTCATCATGACCAGTGGAGTTTTTCCAGTGCTATTAAAAGCTCCAGTCTTCCAGAGCTGTTCAGACTTCAATGAGATTACCTGGTAGGAAACCAGGTGTGGATATGAGATCATAACTTGCAACAGCACCTACAAAAACCATCTGAGATGCACATTGATGTCATAAATGACATTGAGAAGGCTTCGAGGAACAGCTTTGCCTATACTCTAAACCAGTTTGTGTGTATGCATTCTGTATGTGCAGCAAGACTGTAATGCTCTCTGGCAGAGCCTTGGAGTGAGGATCTATCCACTTGACTCTTGAGCTGCATGAAATGCTTTGAGAAGCTCCTAGTGCCTCTTACTTTTGAAACAGACCTTTCAAAGTGTCAGATGCAATTTCATGCATTTTATGGTGATGTAGGGTCTGCAAATCAAATTGTGATTGGAAAAGTCTTGAACTGCCTCTTTTTATGGACATCTGTGTTAATAATTCAACTCTAAAAGTAAGGAAAGGGAAAAAAAAAGGAAAGAAGATATAGTGTAATTTCAAAGCAACTCCATCTCAGGTGTGTGTCTCCTTCCTGATGCACTGCCAAAATCAACAAAATGAAAGCTGCCATCTCAAACCCCAGCTCTTTTTGCCATGGTAATGGAATACTCTACACCTCTCTCTCACCAGTGAACCACTTCTGCTTCCAGCATCTGAACACTGTCTGTACAGCCTGGCTTTTAGCCATGTGTTGAGATGAGTGACTTGTGTGGAAGTGCCTTGGTGTAGAACTTTTGCTGGAGCAGTACAGTCTACCCATAGTCTCTCTATTGGATATAATGGCTGCTTTTCATTACTGTGGCCTTTTTTCCACTGAAGTGAGGGTTTTAGGGGGCCTTTGTTTTCAAGTCCACCTCTCTCACCTGGACTGTTTGCTTTTGTGTTTCCAGTATTCTGGAAAACACACAATCTCATTCATCTGCTACAGCTGACCTTTCTTTCCATCCCTGCGTGACAAACACTGACTTGACCTAGTATTCCTTTCTTGAGCTTTCTGTACTGACCTCCTTATCTTGGGAAGATCCAAATTGTTCATCTTTGCTCCCATTCTTGTCTGAGCAGTTGAGTACAGTGAGGGGCTAATATTTTTTCCTTTTCTTAAATAGTCTTGGTAGATATTGCAGCAGCCAAAGGCTGGATAAAGAGTGTTAACTGCATCCTTTAATCCCATTAATTCCAGAGGTATCACATCTTGATTCTTCTTGTGGCAGGTATCTCTCTGTACAAGGATACACTTTGGGAGAGGAAGCCATGGCTCATTGGTCACTTAGCTTGTGTGACTGCAAGCTAAGAGTTGAATATATTCTCCCCAAGTTTTCCTTTCACTTGGATTTATTCAGTTGAGGCTACCACCCTGCCAGCCCTCCATAGTGAAGCATCCTATGGCAGCCATCTCTGTCTGTTGAATAATCTTATTTATGGCTGCCTCAATCTAAGTAGAATAAAAGGCATCTGAGAGTAAAAAGTCAATCATTTCCCAAGTTGTGATGATGGTATACTCCATCTCAGGTCTCTTTCTCACTAATTCTTGAATAGTTTATTTCCAAAACCGTCTCATTTGCTGTCAGACACGGGACAGGAAGAACCAATAGCTCTTCTTGGCTCAAGGCCCGCTGTAGAATGTTTTTCCTGAGCCTCATGTTGTGGACTGTTGGCTTACTTTCTTGATGGTCTCATCTCTTTTGTTGCAGCTCCCACAGCTTCTGTTGGCCAGTGTCCCTGGAATCTCCCCAGCTCAGAGATCTCTCTCTTTGGCTACTGTCTCCCATAGCTGAAAGCCATGAATGTGAATGAAGGCCCCTCTCTTAACTCCTCCTAGGTGACTGCTTCTCAGGGACACAGATAGCACGTCTTACCAGCTCCTGGTTAGCAAGAGCTCTAGAGATAGAGTACTGCTTTTTTCCCTTCACAGCAGGACCTTATCTTCTACACCTATTCTCTGACAAACAAGAAAGTATGCTTAGACTTACTAGTGACCTATCCATTATAGCTCTTTATGCTCTTTATTATGGCACTTTAATGACTTCCATCTATTAAAATATAGCTGAGAATTCCTACTCTTCAATATATGCTTAGGCTTGATGGGAGGAGGAATATCATACACAGGCAATGAGCCTGCCTTGCTTGCTGAGCTGAATAATTAGTAATTTACAAATTCAGTAAACAGTAAATGTGCTCTTGACCTTCCCCTTGCACCAGCTGCCTGATGAGGCACCCAGCTGACACGTCCAGCTGCCTAATGCCTCCTCCCTGTGCAAAGCCCCCACCGAAGCTCCTGCTGGCTCTGTGCTGGTGTTTCAGAAGGCAGCGTGGTGCTGCCTACGCTGCATTGTGCTTTCTGGTTTGTACTAATCCCCTCATCTTCCTATGGAACATTAAACATAATCACGATATTGAAAATGAAGGCGTTGCAGATTTAAAAGTGGGATCTGCTTAACTAAAAATAGCATTAAAGCAAACCCTGTCCTTCTGTGCTGAAGGACTGGCTGGTATTTACAGTGCTGTACAGTCATCAGACTCGAGCATAGGAGTAGGAAAGAATGCCAACCAAGAGGGACCAGGAATTAGAGGCTTGTCCTGGTTTATTCCAAGATGTGCTCCTTCTTTGCTGAGTGACCTTGAGCTCGTCCCATGGTACACCCAAACCACCATTTACTCTTCTGTAATGGAAGTGTACAGCTGGTTTTGCAGCTCCTAGGTTTGAATGAAGGCATTGATGCTTGAGGATCCTCAGAGCTGTGGTGGTGATCAGCAGGAGACTGCAGATGTGTTTGCTTTTCATTTCTCTGAATTCTAAAAGGAAAAGGGTTTTACAATAGGAAAGTTCAAATCATGGGGTGGGCAGAACACTTCTTTGGCTTGGTGTACAACAGCAATGCACCCTCCAGTCTGTAGCCCCAATTAGCATGATTTCCAGATTCACTTTGGATGACACTATGTGATTTGAAGCTAGCTTCTAAAACACTGTGTACCAAAGCAGCTACAATGGAAGGAAAACACTGTGTTTTCTTCTCTCGGTCCCATTTAGCTGTCTGATATTCACAACCTTGCTGGTTCCCTTTGTACTTCCATGTGATTCTGTCATAGTACCGACTCTCAAAACCAGACCATGTTTACAGTAAGAACGTTTGAGCTTTGAGTAGCTAAACTGTATAAATGCCATGTCTCCTGAACTCTTTCCCCCCTTTCTAACAGATTCCCTACTTTCACTAAACTAAGAGGTAAATTCAGCGAGGCTGTTACAAATCTGCTACTGAAATGACCTGGTCAAGAGCTAGAAATATTTTAATATTAAATTAAATCAGTCTGTCTCCTTAGTCCCTTAATTCTAAGAGCTGAGGCTTTAAGGAAAACACCAACTGTCTTGCCAATCTGCTTCTGTATCTCACTGTATCAGTTTTCCTTCTCTTCCCTCTCCTTATTCTCTGCAGTTGACTCAGGCTTTTTTTTCTAGGTCTTACAGCCTATTTAAAACTCTACAGCTTGCCTCCCACACTGTCCTCTCTATAGTAACAAGCAGCTACAGTCTGCATTCAGATGCCCTGGGATCTGCTTAGGGCTGAGGTCTGCAAGCCAATCTGGGTGTTGTACGTATGTTCAGTATGGCAGCACAATCCAAACACCATGACCTCTATTGCTGAAGTCCTGTGAGAGTGTATTCAGCTAATTACCACAGGTGTCATTAGCATTGGTGAGCCAATTGCTTCTTTTTTCCTCTTCTCATTCTTTCCCTTTTATTAGAGCTCACCAGTCTTTGATAGACACTGGTGATTCCAGGGCTTTCGGGGGATTTAAGACACTTACTTGTTGGCTCAGCTTAGGCAACTCTCAGGATTGATGGTGTCACCTTAAACCAACCTCTTGGTATCTCCCAGCTCCTGACTGAGGCTTTAACAAGTCCTAGTTATCCTAAATATCCTGAAACATTAGGATGTTTCTGCCTTGAGAAACGCTCGGTGCACAGCTTTGGGCAGTCAAAGCAGTGTAGGAGACAGGAATTGCCTTAACTGTGCTGTAATGGACAACCCTGCACTGTGAAGGAATAAAAATGCTATGGTCAGCCTTTACTTTAGAGCCATAAGAGGTTAAAGTCCAGGTCACGCTTTTTGTTGTGACTTACTGGCTGTTATTTTTGGGAGGGCTGCTCAAACCTCAAGAGGCAGTATTGTAAACAAAGCTGTGCTTTTCCCTTCTCATTCTTGCTGTCCACATTTAGACATGGAATGACCTATGGTGCTCATATGGGTTTGGTTCCTTTGTGTGTATGAAGTTGTCATCTGTGATGTGGTGCTATTGTGTTTTAGTTGTAAAAAGATTTTGAGAGGTTACATTTCACTCTTGTGTTCTCTGCTGAGATTTATTCTGGCTTAGGTATATTTTTTTAGGCATCTACCGCTGCTGTCATGGCTATAAAAGAGAGAAGGATAAGTAGACCACAGGGGATGATTTTGAAGTCAATGGAATTAATAGTTTTCCTTCTATCAGACTGGATCTGCTTTCTTGGTAACACATCCATAGTAATAAATCTGCTTCTATATATAGTTGCAGACAGTAACAGCCAGCTGAGTTGCATATAGGCAGCACTGGGGGATAGGATCCTCTGTTTGAAAAGCTACACTGATGGTAAAGAGCAGCTCATGTTGTTTTACTGACTAGCAGTCCCAACTCCATGAAGGGCTCTGTCACAGCCACGTGTTTCATCGGTGCCGTCTAGCAGATGTAGACACGGGCAGACATTTACATAACAGAGGGGGGTGCAACCCTTGTAAAGTTTCTCTCCAATACAGTCAGGCGTACTCTTGGGTGCTGCTAGCTGAAACTCAGGTTTTTCTGCTCCTAATTAAAAGAGCATCTGTTTTCAATACCCTAGAAAAATGATTCCAGGCTAAGAGACACATCTAGAAAGTAGCTGCTCCTCTAATTAGTACTCTGAAAGCTTATCTGCTTTTCTTCTTCCTACTATTTAATGGTTTCAGTGTATTTGGTGTTCATTTGCACCACGAGCTATCCAATAAATCAGATAAGAGATGTCAACCTGTATCACATAATGGCTAGTCTTAGTCTATTTAATAAAATCACTTAAAGAAATGTATTGCAGATGAAACAATGCACTATTTCTCCTTCTCTGGAGGTTTTCAAAACCCACCTGGGTGCGTTCCTGTGCCACCTGATCTAAGTGGAGCAGCTTAGGCAGAGGGGTTGGACTAGATGATGTTTAGAGCTCCCTCCCAACCCCAAGCATTCTGTGATATTATGGCATTTCACACAAATGGCATGATGAGCATAACACGGGATATGGCATTCCATGCTACGCTGTGACTTGCCATTTTGAAGTGAGATGTATTAGTTCAAGATTTAGTGGGCTCAGAGATACTCTCTAAAGACGGCATTTAAGGAGAAGTGTTGAATCCAATCCACTGCAGTAGCATTTAATTTGAATGACCTTCAGCAGCCAACATGATTGCACAGCAGTGTAAAGGAAGTAATTAAGGGGGTTTTGTATTTGTTTAAAAAAAAAAAGGTCTTTCAGAGTAAGAACTAATTTCCAAGCAAGCAACCATGAATGAGCCTAAACTTCTGCTAGTCAAAGATAAAACTGGAGCCTCCTGTTAAGAGATATGAAAACTGGTAACAAAATCTGATTTGATCACATCAGAACCTGAGCAAAGTTTTGATGGTGTTGTTTAGAGCAGACTGTTGAGCCAGGTATAAAAGAAGCAGTCAGGGAAGGTAAAAGCTAAATGGATTGGTTGCATCAGTATTCAGGGAGAAGGTGATCAAATAAGTTCTTACAGCAGTACTTGTTTGTTTCAAACAGGCATTAATTGGAGAATCCTTAATCTGAAGAAGCCATTGAAGAGGTGTTGTTATTGATAGAAAACTGCCAGTCTTCAGAGCAAAATATGTCAGGATCTGAGATTGTTTGCTTTCATGTTCAAAAAAGACTTTAACTGTGAAATTGCTCATGTAGTAAGTATGTCACCTCTTCCTCAGAATGTTACCAGAGGCACAGAGGCTGGGGTGTCTACAACTTGGATCAACAGATGACTGCAGAGTGACTGTACATCTGAGTTACCTACTAGGCAGATTAGTAGAAACTGTAATAAAGAATACAAGTATTAGGTAGCTATAATATACTAGAGAAGAGATGAGAGAACCTTTGTAAAAGGGATGTCAGTACCTCTGTGTCTGATAAAGTGCTTGGTTTTCCACTAGAAGGAGGTTGCCAGTGGCACCTTCCTGTTTATAAAAGGGAGAAAAAGTGGGGTGAGCAAAGTTATTTGAGGTTATCAGCTCAAAAGCTGGCTACAGGGAGTTGTAGGATGGCAAACGCAAAGCAATAGAGCAAGGGAAAATAAGTTTGTGTGTAGCTGGTGTGATTAATAGCTAACTGTGTGTGTGTGTGTGTGTGTGGACTCTTTTAAGTTATCACCACCTTTCTGAGTCCTTTTTGAACAGTGTAATGTTTATTGAAGTTAAAAGGGTGAATAAGGGAATGAAATGGAAAATGTGTATTGTACAAACCCCTGGGACACAGTCTACACCTCTGTGTGCCTTGTCAGAGGCCCTCAGCCTTCTCACAGGACATAATAGAGGTGTTCTAGTTCTGATAAGGATGATCAGAGGTGTGTAGCTGCTGAGACATAAAATGAATGGCCAAGAGAAATGTGTAGGGGAATACTGAGTACTTTGAATAGATGAATGGTGTAGAGAAGGTGAATAGAAATGCATTGTCCCATGTCTTAAGAGATCAGAGCCACAAATGTCATGAAATAACATAGAAACCCAGAACACATGAAAAATTTAAACACACATTTCAGTGTGAAACAAGACAATAACCATTGTTTCCTGGAGTAGCTTAGTTCTTTATTTTTCCTGTCAGGAACTGACGTGGATTTATCTCATCAACTCATTCTCAAAGCATTTGCTTCTGTAAGGAGCTTCCATCCCACTTGGTTCTGGTGCCAGAACTCTTCTCCTACCAATTTCTTGCACGTGCATGCCAGTACATGCTAACATTGCTGCCATCTCTGTGAACCTAGTGAACTCCACAAGTGGCTTTGCTGTATCAGGTATCCCTGAGGCTTCTTGCTCTTATTTCAATGAGATGGCAGATAACTGAGCACACTTCTAGGCTCTGCAGGAGCACCTAATGGAATGAGAAGGCGGTAAGGCAAGTTAAAACCACTTTGCACAGAGTATACCCCTTAATAATAACAAAACACTGTGATCCCAGCCCTTTGCAAACTGAATGCAGCAACTTTACATGCTGCTCTGTGTTGTTAATAATAACAATCACAAGAATCATACATGGGCATCATAAGAAAAGAGCAGCTATTATGTTTAAGTAGTGTATGTGAGAAATATAGCCATCAATGCACTAAAATAACTGCCTGCATACTTTGTGTCAGCAGCCTTGTCAATTTGATAACTGCTTCAACTCTATTTGGTCACAACATTAAAAAAATCTTCCTACAAGGTACATTGCCACTACGGATTTCATTGGTAAAGCTGGGAGTGACTTTGATAATGCTAATAGATCATTTCCAAGGGAGATGAAGTTTGTTTATATTCCTTTTATTTCCTGGCTTGGCATACTGAACAGATACCTTATTAAAAAAGACTGAATGATAGCAATGAATGTATCTTTATAGTTGTATTTTCAGCTTTGTGGGGTTTTCCCCCTCTTTGGTTATTGGTGTATCCAGCTGGCATCATCAGAAATGCTGACCCGTTCTCTGCAGATGCCATGGGCTGAAGGAGGACTATACACTTCTTTACTACAATGAAGTGATAAACTACAATGTAATAAAGTGTAATCTTCATTAACAGAAAAACAAAAGAAGCTGAAGTGCCAGCAAAGGGCAAAACTTTGGCTATTTCACTCATTATTTACACAGAAATGGAGAAAATAACTTCTATGAGGACAGGAGGAATTTGCCATACTCAGTGCATTCCTGTGACAGGGCAAGCAAATGAGAAATGCTGATCTTCACAGCCAAGAGTTTGTCAGAGCCTGGAAACTGATTAGCATTATAGATATCTTTTTCTTCACAACTTCCCATGTCTGTTGATAGCTCCTTGCATCTTCCTTTGAATCCGTTAACCCAGACCACAGTCTGAAGCAGGATGTGTCTGTACATCTCTACCCATCAGATGGCAGTTGGGAGGAGAACCCAAATGGCAGCTCCCCTGTAAACTTGCATAAATCTTCATTGCATGTTTTATTTAGAAACTGAGGAGCCTTTTCAGTTCAGCAGCACCTTAAGGTGAGTGACTTTAAAAGATCTTTTTGCTTCCTTTTTTTACTCCAGGATCTAGTAGAGTTTTTAAATATGTGCTGTTTTGTGTATAGCTGCATTTGGTTCCATCAGCTGTAATGTTGCTGGTATCTTCCCTGAGTGAGTGACCATGAAAAAGAGGGGAAATGTGCACTTTTGGAAAGGAGGTTTTAAAGTTCAATGTCTGTGTGTGAATCAACCCAAAATCCCTTTCTCCACACTCATAGAAAGCAAAACCGAAGAGCAGTTATTTTAAGTATCTTTACTTAAAAATGTGACAAATGGCAAACAATGTGGTTTGTTTGGCTTCATGTAAGAAGTCATCTGCTCTCCTTCCACGCCCTCACATGATACCTAATCAGAACAGATTTGAATTAACAGAAAGCATGATTTAAAACAAACATTGTCTAGTTTAAACTGGTAACTGTGATTACTTTGTATTTCACTGATTCATCTTAATTTACCTAAAATAGCCTGTCACTGGTCTTTACTAAATTATCTACTGCCTCAAAAATTTGTGTATGCAGAGAGATTTACTCCTCAAGATCCAGGTTACATGCATCCTCTATTCAGGTTAGTTTAACTCTGTGCTGAGTATAGTTCTTAGATGGGAGGGGAATGCCAACTGCAACGCTGCAACGTGTGTATTTCACATGTGACCTCGTGGAACGAGCCGGCCGGGGACATGGGCAGAGGCTCATGTACTTGAAAAAGGCTGAGCACTTGCTAGCAGCTGTTGATGTGGCAATGGAAAATACTAAGGGTTCCAGAGATTACAGAGGTATAATTTGGCCTGCGGTAAAAGTAAGCAGAAATGCTCACTGGAAAGAGCTCCTGTTGTAATCAATGAGATTTTACCATTAGCTGTGATGAGAAAAGCACTAATGCTGATGGGTTTCTGTGTACATTAGTATTCTAACAGTATTTTAACAAGAGGTTTCTATGCAGAGCAGCATATGTGTTTTTATGAAGACAGAATCGTTTCTGGTGAGCCAAATTTCCCATTATGAGCTGCAGATATATCTTAGTTGTACTTAGAATGGATCAGAATGCAGTATATATCAGAACATAAGGGGTAAATGTTGTGCAGTTTACCACACAGAGAAGTTTAGAATGCTGTTAAGATATGAATATCTTATTTGTAATTTTGAGTTAATTTCATATTCAAAGATGCCATTGATTTACAGGGCATTAACAAGCCTTCTAATTCAGCATTTCATGCTATGTAAAACATAGTTTAATTAACAGGGAAACATTATTCCCAGTAGGTGTGATGCTGCATTCTTTTGAAATCAAGAGAGAAAATCTTGTTGTGGCATAATTAAATGTCACTACTGAAGGATCCAGAACAATGGTAGCTAAGGTTTTTCAACTTTTCATAATGCTTCCATTAAACTAATTAAACTATTGAGCTGTTTTCCAAGACTACAGTCCACATGAACATCAACTCCATAAGCTAGGTGGGGCAAGACTAATTCTGACAGGGTTTGGGAGGGAAGAAGGGGGAAAGGGGTATCCTAACTCTTTGCAACCAAAATGACTGAGGGTAAAAAGTTAGATTCCCCCCACTCCACATTATTTAACCACACTGAGAGGTGCCATCTGAAGAACATAGTTTGATGTGTCTCAAATAGAACACTTCCTAAAATCCACTCCTGCACAAATATGTAGTAGAGCTGTAATGGCATAACCTATTTTGACAAAATATCTGCCAGGCTGCATTGATGTGCCAGTTCAACATAGCTGAATAGGGAAAGAGGTTTCATGTTAACCTTAGCATAGTATGTCCTTGTTTTCCTAACTCTATGTGTTCTCCACAGCAGCCTGCTCCTACTTTGGTCCTTTTGAGCAAAACACCAGTGTGATTCCTTATGCTTAGGAGTTTGCTAATGGTGTTTTTTTTAAGAGCAGGCTGTCAGGACAGGGCAATGTTGTCTCACTTCCACTCTGTGAGTCCGAACATTTGTGTTGAGACAGGTCCAAAAGACAGCTCGAACAGACCTGTCCAAAATCAGTTTATAATAGAAATTGCTTATTTCATGGTGACTTTCCCCAATAAACAAGCAATAATGGAAGGAATTATTTAGGATATGTTTTTTCCTTCCAACATTTACTGCACCTTTACCATTTCCTTACTGTGATGGCAAAGTAGCAAAGTATCCACTTACCTCTTGGTCTTTTCTATGGACTCATCTTTAAAGTATCTCAACTGTGTGTTAATATTAATTTGTCTTACCACTGTCACTACGAGATAAAACAATTGATGTCATTCATAACTCACAGATGAAGACCCAAGGAAAGCAGTTATTTATACTAAAGTTGTTTCCCTAGTTCTGACAATCTAGTTTCATATCTATAGGAGTAGAGGGGGGTTTTTTTCAGAGCATTTAGTGTTACATAGCATTTCATGGGATGAAACAGCAAACAAATCAAATCTATACTTTGGACCACAATATGTTAAATTCTAGATGAAAATAGCCCCTACTTTCAAAGCAGTCACTTGGAAAGGAGGTCAATTATCAGATGCCAAGAACTGAAAAACATCTCTTAATATGCCTACACTTGGAAATGCTGAAGTGAAGGTTTCTAGAATCTCTAAGACATAAGGAAAGAGCTTTACAGGGGAGAATCAAAGAAAGAAAGAATAGAGAAATCACTGAAACACCTGTTTCTGCAGCTGGGTAGAGCATTGTATTTTACATTTTAATTTCAGTGGATTTTAACTATCACACCACATTATACCTGGCAAATGCCATCAAGAATAAGTTACTGCTTGGTAAAAGCACAAAATATTTAGGAAACACTACTTCAATCACAAAACTATTGTGTTTGCACTAACTCTACATAGTAACCAATACAGTCTTTATTCTGCTTCAGGTTATAAGAATCAGCATTACTTAAACAGCACTTCCAATAACCTTTTCTAGCTGTGAGACCTGAGTGATTTTATATCATGTATCATAGTATAATGTTTAAATGGGTTTGGAAAGAAAAGAAGTATGAACTGAGCTAAAACAATTGGAGAGAGACCCCAGCCAGCCAAAGAAGGGAGTGTTTGTAACCATCTTGTTATAACAGCTGGTTTCTTCTTCTACTTTTTCTTCTTAAATATTCTCATAGCTGTCTGATGTTTGCTTCACAACCTTAGTAATAGTGTTGGATCTGCCTGCAGGTGTGGTTCAGAATGTGCACACATTCTGCACATTTTTTTAACAGACAGAGTCAAGAAAGTTAAATTTCTTTTGATAGCTGCCATATCTACTCATGCATGGAAAATCATCCAACAAGCTCACACTAGATTCCATTAATAAAGCAGAAGTCTCGATTGACCATCAGAAAAATGATGAACACCCCTTTTCTTCTTAGAACTACTAGCTCTGAGGCTCCAGCCAGAGGTTCTGCACCAGAAATACAATGTTTTCAGCTGCAGTGGCATTAGCAGCAAGCATCAAATGAAAAGAGATTGAGAATGAGCACTTTCATTTCTCATTCTCTTCTGTGCTTGTCATCGTGCTGCCATTTCAGATATTGAGATCACTCAGCCTTGACATGAGCAAAACCTGTCTCTGAGGACCATATGGCAAGTGACAGAGCAGCTTTTAGACTAGAAACTTTTGAAAACACATTGTTGCAGGCAATTGTGAAAATTCAGCATCTTCTTCCCTAACTAATAGTTAAACATCTTTCTCTTTCTTCTATCAGTCATGTGAGTGTATGCTCTTCCACCTTTGAGAAACAAAACACAGCCTTCCAGCTGTGTTTGGGAACACCTGCATGACCCAGCTACAAGTAGCCAATTTGCTCTTCTTTCTTTGGAGTCAAATAAGATCATCCCAGAGATGCACAAAATCCTGCTGGGTAAGGTACTGCAGCTAGTCAAAAACACCTGCCTCAAACCCAGTCCAGTTTGATTCAACATCATGGAACTTGCCTGGTGCTGCAAACCATCCTCACACCAATGAAGAAGAACGTTCTTCTGTATATCAAGAAGCTCTGAACATTTCATTTCCCCTGCTCTTTTACTGTTGCTATCAAGAGTGACTCATAGACTGTAAACTGGCAAAATAAATGAGAGGAAAAAGAAAAGAGAGAGAAATGCAGTGAGGTTTCACATGGCAGACTGGAATCTGGAACAGTGGACTTCTTTTCCTTGCTCTGCCAGTTTTTCTGAGATCCCAGGTACAACCTGAAGTTCCCTTTGTTACCCACCATTAAAATGAAGACAATTGTATTTTGTTGTTGTTGTCTCACTGGGATGCATTCCAGATAAATACATCACAGATTTGAAGTCCCACAGGTACTTTAGCAATGGGCAGCACAGAATGAAAGATAACAGCGACCTCAAGAAAGTCTAACAAGTTCAGCCAAGGGATATTCTCAACCAGTGAGCAGACAACAGCCAGACTTACATTAGAGGATGATCTTAAGGTATACTAACTTTCTGGAAAATTACTTTCAATTAGGAGAACTCTTTCTTGCCTTGCAGAGCTTCAGTAAGTGCCCTTATGTCATTTGTGTCTTTCTACTTTGCTCTGCCAAAGGGGTTGTGCTCAGGAGCGGTTTTCTCTTTGCACAGCAGCACTGTGTGATATACAGCCCAAGTGCAAACTCAAAGCATTTCCTGTGGCTGGTGTTACCATCCCTCACGACGTCTGAAACAAAGACAAAGCGGGTTTCAAGATCACAGGTGTGCATTGCATGTCTGCCCTGCTGCAGGGCTGATTTATGACATCCTGGGTTAACGTGTGGTAAAGGAGAAAGAACAGTCAAGTGCAGAGAGACACCGAGATAGATATATTTTTACCTTTACAGAAACAAGTTAAGGGTTTTTGAAGATTAGAAGGTTTTGAGCCTTTCTTTGACATTGAAAAGAAATGTCTTACTGGGACACAGTGTGATTTCCATCCAGATCTGCTGCTTCTGTGCTAGGTTTCATCTCACAGTGTCCTCGGGAGTGTTTTGAGAACACCAGCTGTAATGAGATTAGTTTGGGAGATTAAGAAAGGGCAAAAGTTTGGAATAAAGTGCTAGTGAAAGTTTGGAAATTCACACTGAGCTAGAGTAACTTCAGTCTTTGACTACCCCTTTTTCTTCCTTTCAGATCACGGCTTCTTTTTAAACATGACATCATCAATAAGATCTCAGGGAGGCTGTGGAGGCTCCTTCTCTGGAAGTTTTCAAAACCCTCCTGGACATGTTTTTGTGTGACCTGATCTTGGCTGACCTGCTAGAGCAGAGGGGCTGGACTAGATGATCTCTAAAGGTCCCTTCCAACCCCTACTGTTCTGTCATTCTGTGTGATCACAGAAATAGCATTTGTCCTGACCTGTGTTTACATGATGTGCCACAGTTGGGACCTTGGAAAAGTGCAGACAGTATTTACATGAAATCTGGATCCATTGGTTAGTGAATTTGTCTTTTGGCTACTTCAGTACTTTCTTCTGACTCCTGTTGAAATGAAGATTATTTACTCTTTAGCTAGAAATGTTTCAGCTACCTCTTTGACTTTCACAACATGCTTCTTATACAGTATTGGACCAAAACTAGTGATGGCAGCAAGGAGAGGTCTTGAAGGCTAAGCTGTTTTCCTCAGGGTCTCTACTCTGAGTCCCTTCAGTCTTCTGTTTTCTACTTTGAGTTCCTTCTAACTTTGTCATAGATCCCATTTCTCTAAGCCTGTTATCCTATTTGATGTTTTAATGTGGGCTCCATGCAGCTTCCTTAGATCTTTCTCAGTGCATTGCTCCCAGCTCCTGTTTAAGACTGTGCTCTCCTCAAAGCCTCATCAGCACAAAGTGAGGTGGAATACTTTTAACATGTAATGAATGCAGTTATTTCATGCACTTAACAGAGACCACATCATAAAGTTCTGCTCACCTAGTTGTCTTATTTTCCTTCTGTTTTATTTCAGAGTTTAAACCCAAACCCTTTTTAAACTCTGGTTTGTATTTCCACAGAGCTCGTGTTGCCAAGACAACTATAACAAATGTTCTCTTCTGGAAAAACCTCTTGTAGACATAAGAAGCTTTCCCAGATATACTATTCAAGCTGAAATGGTTGTAAAATGGAATACATAGTGAATTCACTAACATTTTTCCACACACTATTGATTGAAGTGACATGGTGGGATTATTCCTCACTCAGTGTTTGCAGTTTACATTATTCTTCCACTTCATTTGAATAGTATAAAGGAAATAAACCAAATATGGGTGAGGTTTTTTTCCCCTGATGTTTATTGAGTTAAAAAGGAGCAGGAAGTATTTCTGGTCAAATATTTTAGGTAATAGGAAAGCATGTTCTCTGTGTCTCTCTGACATTAATTATCAGTATCTTCATGGGGAAAACGCGGGGGAGGCTCCATTTCTGGCAGAAATATGTTAGCTACTAAAGCAACTGAAGAAATTAACAAGATTGCTGTTGGGTTTTATATTGATTTTTGGATTTTTTTCATCATTTTCTATTTCACTTTCTTGGCACTGTATAATGGAATGTCCCTAGGGGCAACAGTATTGACCTTGGTTCAAGCCTACAAATTTTGGAAGCCCCAGAATAGAGAGATACAAGGTGTTACCATAATTTTCAACAAATCCATCAGTTAGACCTGTGCTTTAGCTCATTAACATTGGTCTTCAGTGCATTTCAAGGTTTGTACTTGTTTATGAAAGAACCAAAATCATATGAGATGAATTAGGCTACACATCACAGCATCCATACCGAACGATTCTACCACACTGCGTCTCAACTGGTACCTGGACAATGAGAAAATGAATTGTGAGTGTTAATAAAAAGCACTCATGTAATATTTTGGATGAAAACTCTCTCTGTTTCCATCTTAAAAGGGATTAGTGTGTTTTTTTTGTACAGCTAGTATTGGATTAACTTAATCCGTGGTTGCACACCATAGTCTCTTCTTGATGGAGTCTTGGCCATTGCATGGACATCTAGTTCAGTGAGGAATCCTAGCTCACGGAGGAGAAAAGAAGCTGAAGAGCACAAACTGAAGGTAGCATTAAATACTGGAACAATGCTTTACAGAGACTTTCAAATGAATAATAAAAGCTATTCCATTTTCACATAAAACCAAACCAACTGGTGTCAAATCAGTGTTCTTAAAAAAAATCTCTTTAGCTGATTAGCTAAAATTTCCTGAATGACATGGTTGTGTTTGGAAGAATTTCAGCCATTCTTCTATTTTCAATCAAGATAGGGAAAAGAGACCTGAGGAAAAAGGAGTGAGACATGTACAGAACTATTTGGATGAGTAGTTTCGAAAAGGTACTATTTTTTGCCAATGGATTAAGATGCAACTGACAAATGCACAAAGGGCTGCAGTTCTCTGGGGCTTTTTTAGGGTTTGGGTTTTGGTAGGTTTTTTTTCCCCACAACAGCTAGTCCAGAAAGATGTGGAAGAGATTTCAGAAGAAGGCTGAGGAAATAAAGTGTGGACTAGTTAGACCTGCTTCTACAGGGAGGTTGGACTAGATAATCTCTAAAGGTCCCTTCCAACTCCTACCATTCTATGATTCTATGATAAATGGAGTAACCAGGAACAAATGTAATCCCTTCCTCCCACTAACCCTCTAGAGGATACAGAGTACTCAGAAGCTCATTTAAAAAGCTATCATTAGCCATGACTTTTCACAAAGACACAAGTCTTTGCAAGTGTAGCTGTTCTTGATCTAGACACATTTCAAGTCATCAGGATTTGGGAGACAGAGAGACACTGTATAACATAATGGCTGATTAGAGGTTCTGCATCCCCAAGAACATGTGAACACTGCTAGGAAAGAATTTTCTTCCTTTTGTCAAAGCACATGCCAGTTCTGCATTTATAGAAAGTGATCATTTAAGATGTAGGGAAAGAGGATCTTGGCAGCAGCAAGGTCTTTGTGGAGGAATATGTTGCTTTCTGTAGAGTTCCACCAACATATTCAAATTTCCTTCCAAGAATCTTATTTTGAGAATTAGCATATTTTTTTATAACTCCTTCTCAGATACAGTGTGTCACTTGCTCTGCACAGTTCCCATTTATAACTGCTATCACATGAGCTTCATTAAGACTCAGAGCAGAGCCTGAGCTCTTATGCCACAGGATCACATCTACGGGCACCAACTTTCTTTGGTAGGTAGAGATGCTTTTAATAATGATTTTAAAAATAGTACATCTGTGCTAAATAGAACTACACTCAGGACTGAAAGAAATGGGGGTCCCAAGTCTCATCAAGGTTCTGCTCCATCCCACATTGCCTTGGCAGAGACATGTGGATGTGATTTCCCAGAAAACTGTCAAACACCTTCAGCCTCAGGAACTGAGAAGTTACATGTCAAACTCAAATGCCTTTCATAGTAACCTCTACTCTCATTTGTAGGTGAGAACCTGTCCTTTACTTCAAGTGGTTTCCTTCAGTCAAGGGTGGGAGAAGCTCAGATCAGGCTGATAAGTTTCTCTGTACCTTTCTTTTAATAGCTCTATTTATTAAGCTCTAGATATGATTTCCCTTGATCCCTCCTGTTCCTTTCATGAGGGACATTATGATTAAGGCTGCCTTTCACTGTGGTAACTTTATGGTGCTGCTGCTTGACCTGTGCCATAGGTGGGGAATGGATGTTGTATGACTCTGAACTGGGCAGACATCTATTGCATGATTGCCTGAACCTGAGAGTCCTGGCATGGGTCATGCACCCACTGCCCTACAGTCCTCTACCTCTTATGTTCCTCAGAATGTTATCAACACTGCTGTGACTGCACCTAACACACAGATGAATAAATTAGCTTTAAATTAGACAAGTGAAACACTGCTCTCAACATAGCTGTGGCAGCAGACAGGAGCCCAGTGTGGGCTTGCTGCCTGAATATTTATTTATCTTCCTGGGCAAGGTTTCGAGCTGACTTGTTCTGCAGCAGCTACATGGCTGGCAAGAGCTGAACTTAGCTGGGTGAATGCTTGCATTAACCTACAGTACAAGCTTAATGCTTGCAAACAAGCTGCAGGCAATGTAGAGCAGAGATGACTGGCGTGACAACGAGAGTGTTGGATGCTCTTGGATAACCCCTCCTGAAAGGTGTTCTCCTGTAACTTCCTGCATGCACTAGCCCTATGAGTCAACAGTTCAAAGGAATAATGTTCAGCCAAAGTGAAGGGACTAAAGCAATATGATAGACTGGTGGAATGGTGGAACTGTAGATTTACTGTGGTGTTGCTATAGCTCAGCAAATCTGTATTTCTGTCATGTACAGGATGAGATACATAGCTTATATCCCCAACAAAATGTTGAGAATGTGAATTACACTGAAACTGGCAACTTCAGGCAAAGGAACCAACTCCCAAAGCAGCTATATTCCAGGAGAGGAGAAGAAAGAAATATATAATTACCTACTACCAACCATCACAAGTGTTAAAATATCTCATATGAAAAAACCCCAGTGCATCCCAGGAAAAAGGAAAAGGATAAGCAAGAAAGATGTATGGATGGGCAACCTGGAAATGCTGGAAAACTCCATAAATCTTACCTCATGGTGTCAGTACAGTGCTGGGTAGCTATCAAATACACCATGTTACAAGTTATAGAATGTTGAGACCTGATATATGCAACCATCTGACTACTGATCCCAAGAGGAAGGGATAAAGCAGCCCTTAAGGCAACTAAGATTTCCATCAGGCTGCAAATTCAGTTGAAATCTTGCTCTTTCCTCATTTATGCTCTTATTTCTTCTCATTTTCTTGAAACTCAGATAAGTAAAATGTTCAAACAAGATGAGAAAGAATCCTTTCTGAAGCCTTTTGTTCCTTAGATGTACCACACAATGTATGTCAGTGTTAGGGGTTACTGAGTTTTGTCAACATGTGTCAGTCTGACGCATGAGCATCTTCTTGGAAATTTGCTTTCCTGATAGCCCAATAGCAAATATTTATACAGTGCAAGAGATTAGAATGAGAAAATAAATAAACATTGTCCAGCTGAATCTGGAAACACTCAGCTGCTTCACCAGTGTGTGTATGTGTAAATGCATATACACACACACATAAATACCAATAAAAAGAATGTGAAATGGAAGCCAGGGGGATTAGTGCTTGCTTTTGCAGACAAAACCAAGCTGTGCTGCGAGTTCTTTATCTGACTTCACAGGGTAAACTGCCTTCCTCTTTGATTTTGTTTTTCTAGAGCCTTTGGAATTGGCTGTGATCTCCTTCTTGCTCAATTAATATTTTGTAAGGTGCTTTTGGTTCACATAAATCTGTACCTGTATTCCATTTGAATTTATTACCCTGTTTTCCCTGTAAGCACTTTGTTTTGATGCATCTACACACTGAGTTCTCAAAGACTTAAGCAGAATGCAAAATACTACCCAGGAAAAGGTAAGGCAATGCTGTCTATGTGGTGAGCAGTTGATGGATTCCAAGGGGCTTAAGGGAGTGGTAGGTTGTATATTTGGACTGCAAGGCAAATGGAAAGTTTTGAAACAGTGTGTACATCTGGATGGCTTCTTATCAACTGGACTCTTAGAGACCCAAAAGCTTTGTCTACTGCAATAAGGCCATAGAGTTTTGTCAGTAGATGGTAGAATTGGAAGAGCTTGTGGTTATCCTTGCTGACATAGCAACAGAACCTGTCAGCAGAAACATTCCTCACATAGTTTTTGCCACAGTCTAGAAAATGTAAACTTTTATTGTAGTTTGAATGACCATTATTCCCATAGTACAGAACTAGAGTTGAAGAGTGTCCTCTGCTGAAGAGCAGTTCCCCAGGCTAAAGAAGCAATAGAGAAAACAATTCTACAGACAAAAAAAGCCCCATTTTAGTCACTAATCTCATTTTGCATTTTCTTTGTTAATCTGTACAGGAATTTATGAAGCACTAAAACAGTTGTTGCAAAAAAAGGATGCAAAGTTCTCTCCAGATTTGGTGGAGCACTGCTGGCCTCCTGCCTGCTTTGGCCTCAGAATGAAAAGAAGAATAAGAGGGAGCCTGGTAACTGGGTCAAAGCAGAGATTTCGAGTCTGGATACCCTTGGGTCCAGGCACAGCTCCCATGCCTCACCACATTCACAGCTGTGAAAGGAGAAGCACAGAGCTCTACCATTATGTTTCTTCCTCTAAGTCTTGTGTGAGTCTTAACTTGATTCCAAAACGAAACTCAGCTGCAGTGGTAGCATGAAAGGATAAGCTTAGCTAGGCTTAGGCCAAGCAGCAGAGAGCCCTCAAAGGCAAAGTTCACTCATGTTTGGTGGTTTTGTGAGGACTTTAACTTCTTTCCATTTGGTCTGGATAAGCTGTGTGCTGCACAACCCATCAACAGGTCTCAAGAGCTTTTCCCAGCACAACGTGGAAAGTGGAGCTCAGGCCAGAGCTGGGCTGATAACCAGCAGCACAGGGAGCTCTTTGGGTTGCTGCCTTACTTACGTCTGCCTTTGAGCTAGCTTTTAACCTTGCAACATGTTTGTATATCTATATAACTGGGACAGATTGATGTGACTGGGATGGAAGTAGCAAAAGAAAGCTTATTGGAAGTTTGTGTGATTTCTCACACATCAGAGACTTCCAACACCACTGAGGACTAATTATCCATCACTCCCATATGAATTACATAGATTTTCACTACACGGGGTTAGAACTGCACCAGCAGACAGGTCATTTCACATGCTAATAGCCTTTAATATCCTTCTGCCACGTTTCACAGTCCAATTATTCATTTATTTAGCAAATCAAGCTGAAAGGGAGAGGAAAAGCATTATGTTACAGAGGATCTTAGCCACAGAAGCTGCCTGTATTGTAGAAACTGAACCCCCTTTTACTTTTCCTTACTTAAAAGCTGGTGATATGAATGGTATAGAGCTCTGAAGGAAAGGGTCTTATCCCAGCTTGGCATCCTGCTTTGAATTTCTGGCTGTTTTATTCAACCATCTCCTTCCATGGCCTCTGCTTTCAGACTCTCTCCTCTATTGCAGGATGCTGTCAACATTTGTGCTGGTATTTAAGTACTATATAAAGTGAGGTTTGATTGAAGTGACACTTCAGTCTTGTCCTATATATCCAAGCATTATAGGGCACTCTATCCTTTAGCTGTGCCTCAGATGTATGTGGTCCCAGGAGTGGGTTTCTTATTACCAATGAAATATTATTCATTACCTTTCAGCTAATGTCTCCCTTTTGAAGTACACTACAGCTTTTTTATTCAGCTTCACCATATTGATGCCTAGCTTTGGACCTGTTTGATATCTGCCTCAGAATAAATCAGCACCTTTCCCTCACTCTGTGAGAAGGGCAGAGAGGGGAAGAAAGCACTAGATATAAAAAGGTAGAGCAGGTAAAGCTGGAGGAATACCTTACAAATGAAAACATGAAGAGAAAGAGCAGGACAATCCTCTGATTTCCTTAAGATTCACCTCCCAAGCAGAAGGCCAGGGAAACATGTTCTGGCTTAACTTCAAAGTGAATGAAAATCCTCCATCTCCCTATTTTGTCATATTTTTTAGTGAACAAGGACAAAGAAGAAGAAATCTCTTTATGTCATTGTTATATAAATGATGCATGGGGAAAAACAAAGAAGTAGAATGCAGAGAATAGAAAATAAAACACAAGTTTTATAGGATTGAAGGAGGAAAAAGCCTACAGGCATTTTCAAGGACTCTTTCTGGTTACTGTTATTACTGAGTGCAACCAGAGTATGACCACTGCTTGAATTGTGCTTTTCAATTATTCATCACTTTTTTGCTTTCATGTGAAATGACTATTTGTAAAGTCTTTAAGCCATTTAAGTTTGGGTTTTTTCTGCACTACATCATGGAAATCTAGGGAAGACTTTAAGATTTACAGAGACATAACTCTGTTAAAAATCTTACCTAACTGGGAGAAGGTGGGAGAGACAGCAGATAGAGCACAAATCCTGAAGTATGCCCATAGCATCGTGGTACTTCACATCCTAAATGATTAAGAAGCTTAAAGAGACAGAGAAAGGGTCATGGAAAGTGCTCTTTGTTGAAGATCCTGCCACAGGACAACGCCAAGGCCAGGAAGAGAATACACAAGCTTAGGCCTTGTAGCTCAGTCCCTTGCCTGTGCATCCCTCCTTGCCTCTGGCTACTGAATAGTTGGTGTTAAACAGTGAAATGACTTTTCTTCCCCATCTATTCAATTTAAAGTTGCTGCCAGCAAGATGGAGTGTCAGAAGAATGTGAACTCTTTCACAGAATTCAGAAAATGTTTCATTAGCCTTCAAACATCTCCTTGTGCCTTTTCATTTCAGTCCTCCCCATATAAGCAGTCACTGGTGTTTCACAGCCTTCTGGTCTGCAGAAAATGTGCTGTCAGTCACCATCCACCTTGTTTTTTATAGTCTGGTTTCCTAAAGGAGGGTGACTTACTATGCTGTCTGGGTCTGTTTCCTGCAATTGCTGTCTCAAATCACTTTTTAAATTCAGATCCCACCCTCATTTGACAGAAGTGAAAAAAAAACCTTTCAGAAAATGCAATTTCTGAGATGAAGCAAAAATATAGGGCTAGAGAGAGAGAGAGGAGACCTTGCTAGTGCTCTTAACTGAAGGAGAGACTGTGGGATAAATCTTTGCTAGTCCCACTGCCTGTGGAACTGTTCCCCTGTCCTCACCCTCCTCCTGTCATTCCTGTTAACTCCCTTCAGATGGTTTATAGTGAGAAAGGAAGCCCATGATGTAGGTGCTTTTCACATGAGCAGCCACTGTAATTGTTAGAATACATTGCTGGATTCCATACAAGTAGAGCTATAAGAGGGGGACACGTTTTTGTCTCAAACTCTGATTTTGGGGCTTTTTTTGCTTTCTTTTTGGTGCTTTTTGTGTTTAATGAAATTCATTTCAGCTATTTAGAACTTAAACATTTTTGGCAACTATGTTTTGAAAGCCATTTCCCTTTTCCCTGTGCTACTTTTTTTATGAGGGAAAAGATTAAATAAGTAGAAAAAGGTGAGGAAAAAAAGCCAACCCAGAAAAAAAGCCTAAGGAAATGTCTTACTTTGTGCCATTTTCATGTGTCCATGTCCCATCCCACCACCCTCAAATGTTCCAGTCATTTATAGAAGAACTTTTAGCCATACCATGGTCTATCTCCTCTTATGGTTCAAGCCATTTCATTTTGGGAGACCAGCTTGGCCAGCTCAGTTCCCTCATGAGAAACAACTATTATTAGGAAAGGTTAAAATCTTTACTTTTCCTCTGAGACATAAATTGGCAAACTCTCCAGTAATCTGTCTTGACTATATTGATTTGTGCTTCTAATTTGAGAGCAGTCCTTGGTTAAAGTATCTGTGGTTTGTTTCAAATAGGATCTATGGTAAAAGCCACTACTTGTATTTCTTTCCCCTGCTCTGTTGCTAATGATGAAGTGTCCCGAATGTCTGAAATCCTTCTGGCAGAAATGAAATCTAGATCTGTCAGCTAACAATGACTCTCTCAGGGATTTGAGGCTTTTGAATCCTTTTACAAAGTCTTCCCTCATATTCTTTTCTCCTGGCAGGTGTTCCCAGGTCGAAATTTCCCTGTTTAAGGTAGTGTGAATAGTGTCTGTGGAATCTCAACGACTTGAGTTTGCTCATCTGAAAGGAAAGCTAAGGGCAGAGAGGCTCTGGCTGTATTTACTAGGAGAGATGTCTCTTTCTTTTAATAAGATGGATAAAATGTGACAGGGTGTCCATTAGGGTTATCCCGTTTTAGCCTCCTTTATTGAATGAAAATGTCTAATGATCTTCACTGCTGCTTCTGACAGGGGCCTAGAAATCAAACCTTACATCGCAGGCCCTGGATGCAGCCTTTTTCAAACATACAAAATGAATAAGCAAATGTACCTCTGAAAAAGAGCAACTATTACTTTCTAGAGGAGGAATGCACTCCTATGTGCTTGTAAAGATTAAAGGAGAAGCGTTTTTTTCCAATTAGATCCGTTACAGGAGGAACAGATGCCTGAAGAGTCTGAAGCTGCGTTGTGCAAAGAGCTCAGCCCCGCTGCACACACCACCCCCCGCACGTACAAAATCACTGGGGATGGTGTTTTCAGCTCTTCTCTTCATGATGCAAGAAACTCTGAGAGAGAAACTCTTTGTTTTGCTGTAGGGAGAATATACAGGCTCAGTGGAGAAGGATGTTGCTTATCACAGATAACACTGTAATGGCTCTTGCCAGAAAGTAGCCGGCTCCACAGGATAATAGGATTAAAACCTCCCCTTCTGGAAGAGCAGGCAGTGCACCAGAGCTGAACTGTCCTCTCCAAGTATGCAGGAAACATTCAGGACTGGGTACACATCTCCTACTGCTGCAGTTGAATAGGCAGCTTTACTCTCTCATCATCTTTGACAGGAACATGGAGGTTTTTTGTAGCTTTTCCAGAGAAACGCAGTACTGGCTGCTAAGACCCACCTTCAGGTGCCTCCTTCTTTCAGAGTAGGGGAATAAATGAGGCCTGTGAGTGAGGATGCTTCTCTCCTAGAGTAGATGGTTCAGGACATAAGCTTGTATTGCTGACCTGAAGAGATTTGGTGATAGGATGTAGAAATCTGCTCTGTTATTCCTGAAAATATGACAACATTGACTCAGTACTTTAAAGGGTCAGGTTCTCTGGGAGATGATGTTGTGGTTAAAGTTTATTTCCTAATGAAAGAAAAAAAGATGGAAATGTTTGTTACCCATCTCAAAAGGAGACCTTGAGTGAAATGCCTCCTTCATGGAGAATCTCCCTCCAGGGCTTCCAGTGCTGTTTGTTTTCAGCAATGAAACCAATGAGCTCCCTTACTGCAGATATCAAACAGCATGTTCATGTTTGCACTTGTTTAGAAAGACAATTATTGTCTTGAAAACTGCATTTCATAAGTTTTTCCTGTACTGCAGTAGCATTTTAAACAAGAAGGAAGGCAGAAATAACCACATTCATAGCAGTAATGCCAATAACTTCTAAGCTTTTACTAAGAAGCCCCTGTGTGGCTGGACAATATTACCACAGATCACTATGGGAAGTTACCATATGTGAGATGACTTCAAGCTTGCATGCTGGAGTTTTTGATCAGTTAGTAAAAGTGGTCATCAGACTATTTTGTCCCTTGTTAATAACTAGTCCTTGATTAAAAAGCTTGTAATGGGATGGAGTGAACCCGGTCAGCCAAAATGCTCCAGCCCCTTCCTACAGCACGTGGGTTGTCTTTTCTACTCAGTGCTACACTTCATCATTTGCTGTTACTTGACATATCACAATAGGAAATATAATGAGATCCACACAGCTCAGACATCACTGCACCACTTGAGATTTTTCAAGCGTTCAACTGTTGAAATGTCTTTTGAGGAGCAGATGTGCCTCTAAAAAGCAACACCTTATGTCTGTATCTGCTCATGTTTTCTGTCTTCTAGTCAGAGGGATGTTTTCCTTACACTCATCAGCTGAGAACAACCCTTCTTGACAATGACTTGAGCAAATTAACACAAGAAATGGAATTTGACTGCCTCAGATGTTATTTGTAACAGATTACAGAGCAAACAGAGGTAAGAAGCATTAATTGACCAACTCTCTTGAAGAGCTATGAAATATATTTACAACAGTGAGCCATTTTTTCTAGGCAGTGGTTAAGATGAATACTCTGATTTTGTGATACAGGCTGTCAAATCAAGTCCTTAGGAGCATATTTTGAGCAATTGCTCTAAGTGGAGCTCTTTGTCATTAACCTGAGACACGCTCTCTAGTTGTTATGGCTTTTGTTGCAAACACAAGACTGAGCCTAAACTGGGGACATAAATTTTCTGACAGTGTCCTGTTTTGAAGGTAATGCAGTCGATAGCTGGGAGAAAGCCACGTGGCTGAAAGCAGTAATTGCCTCCCTGGCAAAGAAATATTGTCTTTCTTTTGGTTAGAAGCATGCAAGGAGGAGAAAGCAGATTGCAAAGAGCCACAGATAAAGTAGCCAGGGGCAAGATCTTTGCCTGAGAGCTCAGGGTAACTCTGGCCAGATGAAGCCAAGCTGGGGCTGCCTTTTTTCTACCCTGCATCTTGTGCTACAGCTACATGGTTTTTTTCTAAGCATGGCAGCTGAAAGGAGAGTAAACAAGGACAGGCCTGCTGTTCCCACTCAGAACCTTGCTCATGGGGTAGTGGTGCATGGTGGGAGAGTAATGGATCAAAAGTTTGAGGGCTGTCCCCATCCTCTGTTACAGACAGACCTGTCGCCACTGCTTATGCTGTGTGTTAACAGCCAATCTGTCACCTACTACTCAACACACCAGGACTAGCAGGGACAGGCAATCCCTAAACCTGTGTGGATGAAATTGAAGTTACACACCAGGTCTAATTCATCACAAGCTTTTTTCTTCCCTCTTGACTGTGAAACTGCACAGATTGTCAACAGCAAAACCCATCTTTTAGCAAAGAACTGGAGCTTTGGGCTGGCAAAATTGGAAAGCCAGAGGAACAATCATAGAATCATAGAATGGTAGAGTTGGAAGGGACCTTTAAAGATCACCTAGTCCAAGTCCAACCCCCCTGTAGAAGCAGGTTCACCTTGATCAGGTCACACGGGAACATGTCCAGGCAGAACAATCCAGGATATGATTTCCATTCCTATTGAGCACTGAAACTTATCAACATTGAAACTGAATCAATAAATTAAGAACTGAAAATGGTCTGAAATAAGCAAAAGCACTTTTTTCTACCTGTAGACTAACAAGACCACTGTGAGCAGAGTCTGGCTTACTAAGGACTCTGCTTTAGACACTGTTTTATCTTATTCTCTGTACAGTGCAAAACTTGTTTAGCATTTAATTTGGCACAAGGTGATTCTAGTCTGATGGATGGATCCACAAAGCCAGTTACTTGAAAATGCAAAATGATTATTATGAATTTTTTTTCAAAGCTATGGTAAGTTTTAGAGGTGAAACAGGTTCATATCAAAACTGAGTGTTTAAAAAGGAATAGATAAATATCTGGGCTTCAGTTGGAAGTGTTACATTATACCTATTAGTGTGGAAAAATATCCCCTCTTCCCATGAAAAATACAGAACAGTTGTACAGGGCTTAAAGGAACAAGAGAGCTGGAAAAGTTTGTTGATTGATGTTCTTTCCTGTGTTAGCATAACTGTTATTTCGTTGCATTTGTGACTAAAATATGGAAGAGAAAAGGTCTCTCAACAGAAGGGTTTAAAATCATGACACCACTACAAAAGTTAACTGAGGTTTATAGAATATATTCAAGAAAAAAAAATCATTGCAACAGCTTGAAATGCCGACTGATTGCTGTGTGTTTATGCATTTGACTAATACCAGAGATCTCTGTATCTAGAATCACAGAATGGTAGGGGTTGGAAGGGACATTTAGAGATCATCTAGTCCAACCTCCTAATTCATATGAATTATTTCCAGGTCAGGGCCACCAAGATGATCAGGGGAATGGAACATCTTTCATACGAGGAAAGGCTGTGGGAACTGGGGCTGTTTAGTCTGGAGAAGAGGAGACTGAGGGGAGATCTTATTAACATTTATAAATATCTAAAGGGTGGGTGTCAGGAGGTTGGGACATCCCTTTTTTCTATAGTAGCTAGCAACAGGACAAGGGGTGATGGGATGAAGCTGGAACACAGAAAGTTCCATTTAAACATAAGAAAAACCTATTTCTCTGTTGAGGTGAGGGAGCCCTGGCACAGGCTGCCCAGAGGGGTTGTGGAGTCTCCTTCCTTGGAGGTCTTCAAGACCCACCTGGACACGTTCCTGTGTGACCTGATCTAGGTGAACCTGCTTCTGCAGGGGGGTTGGACTAGATGATGTCTAAAGGTCCCTTCCAACCCCTACCATTCCCTGATTCTATGAAGTTCAAAAAAATAGTGCTTGTAGAACTGTGATTAGACTTGTTTGCAGTGAGAGATACTGGAGTCTGAGCTCTGTTGAAAGTTTTGCCTTTTCATCCTGGCTGCACTTCCAAATAGTTGTGATGAAGGCAGTTTACAGTCTCCTTTTCTTAGAGAAATCACTGGTGAAAAAAATGGCAAACTTAATAGCCCACTTGCAAGGAGCACCAATACTTGTTTCACTCATTAAATATTTTTGTCCATGTAGAAATGGGATATCAAAACTACGAGATCTTAAAGACTACAAATGATTTCTTTTCTTTACATTTTGGAGCCAACTCTGGGAGGAGTAGAAGATCCAAAGGCAATCAGAGGTGAGAAAATGACAGGTTCTTATGTTTTCCAAGGGCAGCAGGGGTATAAATAGCTGTTTAGAAAAACATTTGTATTTTCTAATGCCATCTACAAATAGAAATATTTTTGGGTGTTCCTTATTTAAAAGGTTAATATGAGGTATGACTCTTCCACTATGGATTAAAGAAAAATGGAAGTCTGAGGAAAAACCTCACAGTATTCCTGTGTGACCTACTCTAGGTGGTCCTGCTCTGGCAGGGGGGTTGCACTGGATGATCTTTCAAGGTCCCCTTCCAATCCTTAACTTTCTGTGAATTATATTTCATATATACACTGTATGCTAGTATTAAAAGCTTCTACCTTATTGGTATACATCTGTTTAGCTGAGCAAAACTCAGGGAACAACAGATTTGCTGTCAAAATCAATTCATCTGTATAAATTGCAATAGAAATAGTTATGTGTTCTTATTAAAATCCAGTTCTAAGTTAGAAGGCACTTAGTTCAGGGGTGAATATTCACCATGCACCATTTGAAACTTCTTGAAAAACTGGTAAAAAAAGTCTTGATGGAGAGAACTTTTCAGGAGCTGGATATAATTTTCTGTTATTTCCCAACATATTAAAAATACAGGAATATTTCTCTTAGTTTTATATTAAATGGACTTTGAGCTTCTGTATGCAAACTGAAACATAAGTTGCAACAGAGAATCAGTGACCAACTAAACAGAAGCAGAACTCTTAATAAAAAAATACCATGTCATAACTTAATAGTTATAAATGGCTTTCATGTGCTAGAATATATTCTCTTTCCCTACCTGAGTTACTATTTTTCATCAGACAGGCTGTAATGTGATACTCTTCCTTCTTGGAATAACATGTTGTCATTTCAGAATACATTTCTTATATTTTGAACACAATCAGCTATTTCCATCTTTATGTTTATTAGTACAAAACTTAATCCTATATGGCTGGGGCAGGCAGAAGATCTTGCCTGATGCCCAAGTGTCTCAACTAGAGAGTCTTTCTCATAGAAATGTGTTGACTTCTCTTTACCCCAAAAGAAAATGCAGATATTGGTAATGGGAAAAGTCAAGGAATCTAGAAATGACCTTGTCATTTAATACAAGACTTCTTGAGTCATTTCCCTCCATAAACTGATTATTACTGGTAACACAACTTACCACCATTAAAAACAGAAATATTGTATAAGCTTTTCCTCCCAGCTATATCTGCTTGAATTCATGTGCACTGTGTGTGCCAAAGGAAGCCCTTGAAGTCTCCCAGGAACTCCACCTCTACAGCCATGTCCTAATGTCAGTCTCTTGGCATTTCTAAACCAGCAGTTCCACATATCAAAGCCATGCTTGTCTCAATTTGTTTTCAGATTCTCTCATCTGCTGTAACAGCTGTCTCCTAAGCAGCACAGAATAGGCTGTGCAGATGAATCTCACCATGGGAATTCTCCTCCGAGGGAAATGTTGCGCCGCGGCAATTAATGAATCGCTCACATGTTCGGAGCGGCTCATACCAGGAGTGTCACGCTGCTGAGATGTTAGAGGAGCCCTGACATGGAAAGTTGACTTGCTTCAGTCACGAGTATAGAACAGCATGTGTGTGCCTCTTCTACATAGTGAAATATGCCAAAGGTAGCACAAAGAGGTGTTCCAATTGGGTGCCTACCAATGGGATTGAGAACCGGTGTTGCAGAGTGCTTAGCCTGAGCTTGGTTCTGGTGCTTTGTATAAGTTACCTAACTGCCTCATTATTTTCCAACTGTGAGGGACAGAATACTTCTCATACTTTTCTACAGATGTTGGTGATGCTTGGATTCACAAAGTCTCTGCTAGAGCTTCATTGAAAGCTCTAGTGCAGGGGTTCTGATTGAAAGCTTTGGCAGAGGGAGTCTAATTTCAGAATGACCTCAAATCCTGTGTCATTTTCCTTCTGATAAGCAAGTGAGGGGTTTTTTTGGTTTAGTTTTTTTTTTGCTCTGTTCAGAAGCCATTGTCATAGCAACTAGCCCTTGAGTCATCTTTGGGTGGTTACCTTTCATCTTCAGGGCTATCTATGTTACTGTTCTGATTTTACCTGAAATGTTAAATGAGGACTTAAAGACCTTATCCTCTAACTGTGTTTTCTTAGAATAAGCAAACACCACCTAAAAAGTCATGTTTGGGTGCTTGTAGCCTGCAAAAGATAAATAACTGAGAACAACAGTCTTATTTAGAAAGATGTTATACTTAACATAATAGTGCTGAGTTAATTTTCATTTTAGAATTAGCTTTCCATGAAGGGGAATATAAGTGAAATATAATCATAATATACATAAATGTAACAAAATACACAATAAAAAAATCTAATAAAGGCCAAAACCCGGAGCAGCTTTAAAAATAGGGCAATCACAATCACCCTAAAACTGTTCAAAGCTTTGGGAGAGCTTTAAACAGCTTGTAAAATTCAAGGGTTCTCCTCCTGTCTCCCCACCTACTGCTACTGCAGCTGTTCCTGCAAAAAGTTTGTTCTGCAGAAGTTAGTTTTAATACCAGTTGGAAAAGGAGACTGAAATATTTTTGCTATGATCAGACTAGATGAATTTCACACCTCTCTATAAAGGACCCAGCTGGGCCAACAGCACTCAAGTCACACTTAATCCTTGTTTTGAGGGTTTGAGGGAAACATAAATCCTGTACTAGTTCTCAGATGAAGAATAAATCTAGGACAAATTCTGCCCCTTCCCTTTTAGCTACTGGGACGGCTTGCAATAAAAAGGAGCCTGCAAAATGAAATGCAATATATTGCAAAGGCTCTCTCTGTATTACATGAAGTTCAAGTTGCCATTGCTATATGCTATATCTTTCCTCATCCATTTGCAAACGTGAATGTTCAGGTTATGGCTCCTGCTGCAGCACTGAGGAGGCGAAAGGGACTGGCAGCGCTGAGCAGCCATGGAGCTCCTCAGTCCCTGGCTCACATACTTGAGCTGGTCTTACAGGGAGGATTTTGGCATGTCTCTTCAGGCTAATTGGCTTGACAGCTAATTAGAGCTAATGAGCCTGAAGCACAAAATAAACAAGACATCTATGCTCTGCCTTTTATAACTCTGGCATTTCCCTCCTTTTGGTGAAGCCTATTCATGTCACATAGATTGAAATACCTAGTTGATCTTGTTACCCATATGACTGCCTGGAGCACATGGTCATGTCTCTCTTGTGTTATTCATATGCTTCTTGACATTAAGTCATTGTAGTGATAACGTGGATCATCCCAACGGGCCTCTCCCATTCACTCACAAACGTGGTTGAAGGATGGACCCGAACCAATGGTTGTTATTAAGTGGAAGGAGACACGCACAGAATTGTCTTCAAAGAGATTCTGACATAGCAGAGTTTTGAATTGGATGTGTTGAAAAGGAAGTAGCTGCTAAAAATAATGACTAAAATGATGATCTTGTAATTCATGTGACATGATGAAAATATGAATGGCTGATTGATGAGATATGGAAAGAATAACAATACAGTCGAGCTGATTCTGCTGCACGTTATGAAAGCAAATACCAGGTTTTACTTTGTACTGCTGAAAGATAACCATTGTCTTCACTGGTATGAGCAAAAAATACAACTTTGTCCACTCACAACTGAGCTTCACTTTTCCAGGTCTAAACAGGATGCTTGAAAATGAGAAGGCTGACCTGGGGTCTCCACATCCTGCTTTAGTGCCAAAACACAGAACCACCACCATATTACTACAGCACGTATTTGTTAGGTGGAAGAACTGATTTCCAGGGGGTTTTTGGGCAGGCATACTCCTGCCAGTCTTTTCCTTCTGCTGCTGATCTCCAGACTGTAGTTTGTGAACAGAATTGCACAGGCATTGCAGTTACACTTGTTCTCATTTGTTCTGTTTCTGGTGTTCATTTTGCCTTTGGACACGTAAAGTCATCTCTCTGGCTGAGTTCTCAGTCTGTTTAATGAGAATGGTTATTCTTCCTTATTCAATTAATTATTTAGAAGGCTAGATGAAGCAGAACTACCTTTTGAGGTGTCACTTTTATTGCCAGTCGGGAAAATAATGCGACCATACCAGGTTCATTTTAAACTCCTTGTCGGTATATAAATGACTGCAAACACTGCAGACAAATTACAGCCTGTACCTTAACTGCTTATGAAAGACTCAGGGACCACAATGACAAACATCATGGAAAACACTACAGTCATAAACTTGCATGACTTTTTACTTCATTGGGTCCATCAGAAGTTCTTTTCAACATATCCATGTTATTAAGGAACCCTGTAAAAAGAAAAGGAGATGCAAATAGAGCTTTTTGGATGGTTGGTACTTACAAAGCATCACAGCACCCATATCAATGAGACTGATCCAGATTAGGGCATCCAGGTCCCATAATAGTACAAATAAAAGAGATATCTAGCTACACTATCTATGTAGGTATATTTAATGCATCTTTTCAATCAGGGTTTGAGGAGGAAATCCTCATATCCTCCTGTATCACGGATGCACGCACTCAGAGGCCATAAGGGAAGCCTGAAATGACTTTTAAAAAAACCCCAGCCTTCTTGTTTCATAGGAAATTACAACAATTAAGTATGAAACAGCACCTTTTGTGCCAGCAATTTACACTTCATGAGTTCACTTGGCCAGCTTTTGTTCTTGAAACTATAGCTACAAGAGCGGAGTGTTCAATCTGGAAAGATTTCAGCTACATGTTAATAGGACAAGGAATTGCTAAGGTTAATTGGAGTTTTTGAAGGAAAGGAGAGAGATGAAGGTTGGGTTAATCATGGCACAGAAAGCATTTTACATGTGTTATAGGGGGAAAAAACCACTTTCCTTGAATTTGTAGCCAGGGGGTCCCGTGAGCCTGCTTCATTCTGCCTCCCTAAGCAGGGCAGGAGATATTTGAAAGCCATTTCTTTCTTACTACATGGCTTTTCCTCTGGGGATTACTCAACAGGACAGTAGTTGAAACTGTCATAGCCTCTGTTATGATAATATTAGCCCCACATCCTTTAACACAGTGTTTAATTGTTTTTGATGACATATCAGCTTTGAAGCATTCAAGCAGTTCCTAAGTAAATGAAGGATATTTAGTGTGTCTTTGTTTTAACGTAGCATTAATTTTACCTACTAAACTAAACCCACCATATCCTTGGTAAAGAATGGGCAGGCCTGAGACTAAACAAATTATTCCTGTAACCATCTCTTCCTAAAAGTAGTAGATGCCCATCACAATGTTTTATGTGGCATGTGTAAATCATAACAGTTTCTAGACTACTTTTAACAACCTATATGATTTCTCCTTTATAATTGCATGTTCATGGAAAATGGTAAAATACTTTTGATATGGGCTTTTTTGAACCTTTTATTAAGCTGCTTTATCTCCAGTTGGGGAAAAGAAAAAGAAGAAAGAAATGATATTATATGGATAAGAAGATTGCAGGGGTCTGTTTCAGGGTCTGTTTCAGAGTCTGTCATCAACCTGCTAACATTTTTTATTATGATTATGATTATTATTATTCAGTATTGTCCTCCAATGATTTTGCAGTGCTCAGTTCATAAGCAAAAAAGGCAAGACTTCATGCCAGTGATATTAAAGGAGCTAATCTGTACACCTACCTCATTAGGAGGAATTGCTCAAGAACATGTTGTTCCTATATCCAGATTGCCCCTGTAAGGCTGCCAATGTCAGCAAGACCTTGGGTGCATCTGTCATGCTGGTGACTGTAGACTTGACACATTTTCTTGTGCATATTTGTGCAAGAGTGCAAAAAATTTATGGACCATTTTGATCCTATGAGTTTGCTCTCTTTGCTTCTTGGATCATACCAGAACAAGCATCTGGAATCAGGCCAAAACACTTTTGAAAAACAGTTGAGATGGTAAAGTCTCTTTTCCTTCTATCAATAGGAATCTTTTCTGATAATTGTGTTAATATTGAAAGCCAAGGGGTTTTTTTGTCTGAGAATTCAGCTTTTACGTGTATTGGATAAGCCAAAGAATGAATTCCTTTAAATATATGAGCCAAACAAAGAAGGATTTTGCAACTGTACAAACAGCAATTGTGCAGATTACCAGGACCTGTTATTTTACTATCTCAGTGTGTAAATGTCTCTCAGGTGCTTCGCTGTTTCTCAGGACAGGAGTGCTCTGTGGTACTGATGGTTGCTTTGAATTATTCACTAGTTCTCAAGGTAGTCAGTGACAATTTTGGTTTTGCTCCTGCTCTGAGTCTCACTGCAGCAGACTCAAATGCTCAATTTTGTGCAAGAGTGATTCCACATTAAGGGTGTTGACTCTGTCCAACAGATCTTGTGATCCTTCATTTAGTGGCTGCTATTGTCTTTTGCCACCTCCTATCTGGTTTTAATCCGCTTAATGTATGCCTCGTTCTGCAGTGTTCCCAAAGCTAATAGTTGGTGAGATATCTTATTGTAGTAGGGCTCCATGACTTGCATAAATCTGCTAAAATGGTAGTCTGTAGCATATTGCCTTCACAATCTAATAAACATTCCTCTTGTTCCTCAGCCAGCTGGCAGACCTTTGTGATATCACTCTGATTTTATGACGAAATGCTGATGTAAATCAGTGATAACCAAAGCTAACTAAACCAAGATAACAACCCTGAATCAAAGAACCAAAGGCGAGGCCAAGGGCTGTAAAGACTGACTCAAAAAACCATGCAGAGGATGAGTGTGATGGCACCATGAGGATGCCACTTTGTGTTCACAGTCTGTTCTGCTGCATTTGTGTACACTCTCGTTCCTTCTGATCACACGCCAGAAAAGGCTTAAGCATTGACATAACTTTCTTGATGTCAGTGATTAGGGTGTTATCTGGGGTTTGTATGAAGGTGATGCTGTGGACAGGACATGGAAACTGAAATGACAAAGCCAGGCTCCAATATCTCTGTTGGAGCTCTAGAAGTAATCTTTCAAAATGGAACCTGTTCCTCCTCCCAGAGGATGTTCTCAGCTGAGCCAAAGTATGTATGTCCTGCAAAATGTGTGAAAAAGAGAAGTCTTGTTCTTGAAAGAGGGTAAACTAGTTGGCCTAGCAGATATTTTCCATTCTGACTTCTAGAATTACTTAGGAAATGATCAATAATCTTTCACAGCAGTCCTGTTTTTCAAATAGACACGTTGCTGCAGGAAAGAACCAGAGGCTATCTTCAAACATACAGAATCTGACAGCGTCATGATCAACACTATCCAGCAAGTAACACCTGGAATATCAAGTCCTCATTTTCCAAAAGGTAATGGAAGAAAACATAATGATCAATGGAAGGAAATGCCATGCCTTGCTCACAGATGTGAATTCTTCCAAACTGGGAGTTTTCAGAAGCGAGCCCTCAGGATGGCAGGTATGTGTGCACTTTAACTAGAGTTGAATTGTTAATCACAGAACTGGTTCTCAGATGTTAAAGGCCTCAGCCCTGAATCTAGCTGCTGTTGAGAAGCTGCCTTCCTGGTTAAGCATAAGGCACTGTGGGTATAACTTTTGAATTTGTCAATCAGCAGATTTCCAGCCTACCTAGTTCACAGCCCCAGACTGCTACCAGCAAGGACTCCTGTCAGGCTAAACCTTGCAGGCTCCAGAGAGCCAGTTCTGCCTCCTAACAACATTCCTCTGTGCTGAATCAGCAAAGGTAGAGAGGAAACCTACTGCAATTTTGAATTTAGGAGTTACCTCACAGTTTTGTAAGTCATCAAACTCCTCTTTTGGAGATAAATAACAGCCATCTTTTGTCCTTTTCCTACAAAAGGGAAATTGGTGTAATTAACATCAGGCAGCAAGATTGTGCTTTGCTTTGTAATGGGAAGGTAATGTTGGATTTGGCATTTGGTGAATGCAGTCTAAGTTCATCAGATTGTTAACCAAAGGGAACACCTCAATTGGCATCATCTTTTAGGGCAGCAATACTCTCAACCTTGGGACTGGAAGCAAGAGCATTCCAGCTTTGCCATTGTGCTTAACATCAATCTACAAACTAATGTGGCTTAGAGTTGGGAAAAAAAAGCCATTGCCATGGTACTCTGGAGATAAAGGCTCTTAGGCAGTCACATTGATTTGGTTCTGCCCTGCCACAAGACAGCTTTTATAAAAGAACTTCTGGCAGTCAGATGGATTCAAGGACAAGTCAACTTGTTTTAATTCACATGGGGGAAGGAACTAGTGGCAAAGAGTGAGCTATCTGAAAAAAAGAGTGATGGAATTGACTCACGAAACCCCCTCCACGATTGAAATACACCTGCAGAATTTCATGCCTCCAGAGACAGGCAGAGTCCACTGACTCTCAGACTTAGCACTCTTCCTTTCCTTTTTTCCCCTCACTCCATCTGTTCAAATAGCACCTGTATTTCTATGCCTCACTGACTCTCCATCTGTTTCTATAATTTGTAGCTTTCTCCTCTGCTCACAGCCCTTAAAATTTATAATAGAGGCAGGGAGACATTAGGAACGAGTGCCTCAACATGTTCATCCTGCAAAGACTTTACACTAATGCTTTCAGTTCCTGCCTGCTGCAGCATCTCTCAAGCCTGCTCCTGCTCCTCCAGGGCAGCTTTGGACTATTTTGAGTAGCCCACCATCTGGTTCCAATAAGCAGTTAAATCTTATTTCACCCAGCTGTTGCTGCTTGATGCAATTTGTACCTTTGTCCATGGATGTTAGAGAATATGATCCAGCAGCAGGCTCACTGTAGACCACTGTGACCTGGTTTCTAGCTGCCAGTAGCTGATTGACTTAGCTCATGCTATACCAACAAAGTAGATTTCTTCTCAGCTGCATGTTACTAGGCCTGGAGAAAAGAAATATAGTTCTCTTTCCACGTTGGTGTTGGCCACTCAGGGAGTTTATTCTCATGCCTCATCTTTCTTTCACAAAAGTAAGATTAAAAAACAGAAGAGAAAAGCTGCCATTTGGTGTGAAATACATTGAACCTGCAAGACATTATGTGAAGATTTAATTGCATTTATGTCTTTCATCTAAAGAAAACATAAAATACACACACAGGGGCATATTAGAAATTTAATATAGAGTGCAAATCCTCATGCTTAATAGTCCAGCAATATCATTTATGCTATATCAGTTAGGCACAGCACTCAAATGAAACGATCCATTATCAGCAAACTGGTACTTGCTCAACCTTGACTGAAGAAACCCTTGAGGTTATACTTTGCAAATATTTTTCTTCATATAGGAAATCAGGCAAAAATAACCCATGGAAAAGTAACCTGCCACACAAACAGTGAAGTTTTTGTCTCTTCTGCCTGTCTTTCTTTGGACTATATTTTCTTGTGTTTGTTTCTCTGCTTCCAAAGCTGTCAGTTGCAGCTTTGTCTTTCTTGGGTATTTTCTATTCCTCTTCTTGTTTTACCTTTAATCATACAGCACAAAAGACTGCTCTCTGATGCATGTTTCTGTAAATGCTATTAACTTAACCCACACATTCAGGTTCTGCATGACAATACTCCATGAGGAAAGACAAGCTGTATCAATGGAGGATATTAAGGCCTTGAGAACCTCAGAACTCCCTATTATATTTTAACACAAGTGATCTTAAAAAAGCCACGGCAACAGTTAATTATAGAGTGGCACTGCAGTTATCCTGGCCAGATGAAAGGTAGCTTGTGTTCCTATATCCTGTATGATATGTTATGATAAGCATTTGCTTACAGCTGCTGTTGTGCCACTGCTGGAAAAGTGAGGAATTAGGGGATTCTTAAAAGAATGATCCAGGATTCATGAAAACCAGCAGAGCTGCTGTGAGGGTGGAACTGTGTTAAGTCACAAGGTGGCTTTTTTCCAGACTAAGTCATTGCTATTTTCTTATTGTAACCCCCCCTCAATCAATCAACTGATTATCAAAATGGAAAATCTTCAAGAGTTATTATTCCAAAGGACTGAGTCTCTCTGCCATTTTTAGTTTATCATAATGCAATTCAATCTGTCACTGAATGTCACTTTGCTCACATACACTTTGCTGGTAATGCTTTCAGTGTAACAAAATATAGTTGCTCACACCATTTCTTAATCTTCTGCTGGTATTCAGGCCATTTTAAGAAGGTGACCTAGTATCATTCTCTCAGGCATTCAGTTAATCTGGTGCAAAAGAACTTTAAATAAGTAGCTGCTGTAGCCTGTTTTCTTGGAGAAGACACACAGCGTTGAACTAATACAGATCCCCATGCTGAATACCTGAGATATAGACTGGAAATATACGTGTATCTATATATATGTTATCAATAAGTCATGCTTTGAGCTTTTACAGTGCCTTTCACCTAAAGCTCTAAAAGTGCTGTAGAAATATTAACTCCCACAATAGCCTTTGCACAGAAGAAAACACGAAGCCCACGGAGTACGTGTGACTTGCTCAAGGTCACAGAGCCAAGGCTGCGTGAGCACCTTGGCTTTAGGCCTTCTACTCTAATAACCAAACTAAGATCCCAAACCCTCAGTAAATAAGCAAACCAAGAATATTTTTCAGTGGTCTAGTAGGACTGGCTGGAAATGAGGTGTAGTTCAGGAGACTGCAAAATAACCTCACGCAGGTGTGTGAGTTGAAAGTCGCTTTGATTTTTGTATGGAGTTCTGAGGATAATAAAATGAGATTGAACTCAAATGAATAATGAGCTCTAAATTGAGAAATGGTGTGATGATGCTTTCCATGGTTCAATTAGTCAACCATCTGTAGTACTTTCTAGTAATAGTTACATTGCCTGGTTTAGAAGAGATTTAAACGCCTCTGTCTAGTTTTCAAGAATATGTACACGTTATACAAGAGATATTGGCCACCATGAGGGAAATAGAACAGGAAATGTGTGTGCACTGACCCACAGTTTAATAGGAAACCAGTCTGGATATTTAAACTGTTAACTGGAGAAAAGAATCTGAATTTAACTGAACCTGAACCTTGTATTACTTTTGCAACCAGCTACTTGAAAATCTTATCCCAGCATTTAATACCTTTTTGCCTTTAGTCTCTCTTTCAATCATGCAGCCCCTGCTTGGATGTTGCCTGATGTATTCCTGCTCAGTAGGGCCAAGTCTAAAACTGTTTCAGTCACACTGTAGAAGCACAGAAAAGCACAGACTCCTAACATACAGCTTATCTTCAGTATGGGGCACTTCATCCTCAGTACCTTGAGTTCATAAAGATTTCATCCTTCATCTGGGAGGGTTTAACAAGATACAGAACTGGGATATTTTTCTTAGATGAAGATGACAAGGTTTTCCTGTACTGCAGAAGTATTGGTCTAAGGTGAGAACCAGGCAGTTTTGAAGAAGTTGGAGCACGCTGAACAAGGGTAAAGCAAATCTGATCTGCCTGACCAAAGAAGAAATAGCTCTAACTTTGGTGTTTCCTGAAACATGATATTAATCCAGAGCAGTTTCAAAATGGCTGATACTGAATTTGTCTGGAAGGCAGGAATTCTTTTGCAAAAGGGAAGGCAAAGCTCTGAAGGAGGATGGCTCTATGTTTCAGTTGGTTTTAAGTAGTGTTACTGTACCCTCTGGGGAAAAAGCATGGTGGAAACCTTCTTTCAAAAGGAAGTTTAACAGAATCTTGGTTATGTTTTTCACTTTATTGATAGCTGTAAAAAGCTGGTTAAACCTATGACTTAGTGATTCCTGCAGTGCACACAGAAGTGTGTTGTATTGACACATCAATCAGGTTTTAAACACATCTGAACTGGGTGACAGTGCTTGTCACTGAAAGGGCACTAACCTGATGCACAATGGACTGACTGTGTTGGCTAAATACCATCTATTGAACCACTATTTATTTATATTCATGTTAACCTCCCCTTGACAAGCTTTCATTGTCCTATTGCTCTCTCGCAGTTAGTAAATAATTTACTCATGATTACCTGTCTCTAAATAGCTGGGTCTTTCCGCAAACAAATGGTAAGTGTTTGTGAACTTTTGGTTTTAGATAAGGAAGATGAGTTTCCTTGTAGGAAAGCAAGTTTAGTAGTCAGCCTGTTTTGTCCATGGGAGTGAGTACAAGCATCCCTGAAATTCGGATTCAAGTTTTTCTCATTTTAAATGAGAATGAATCACACCACTAGAAGTCCTCCAGGACCAAACTTGGACCACTGAAGTACTGAGGTTTCTATACAACAGAACCTCAGTATGGCTATGGCACTTGAAGTGTTATCTTTCTAACTGTGGGTGACAAACACTTTACACTCCTTTGCATTTCAACCTGATTGATCCTTAGAGACATAGATGCTTCTAGAGCTTCATGAGTTTATAGACTTTACTCATTGCTTTCCACAAAATGAAAACACTTGAAATATGACACAGAAAGTTGGGAAGTCTTGATTACAAGCTTAGAAACTGCACTTTGTAATATGTATTTAGCCATGAAAACTAGATCACGTTCAACTACCATAAAGCTTGCAAACAAACCCTCTGTAAAAATTCAAAGGATTCCAACTTCCACAGTTGTCAATCGACTGTATTTATTTGTTTCTTACATGCCGAGGCTAAACCAGCAATAACGTATTACCACGTGTAACCTGTTGTGTGAGATAAGGTAACATACTACACAAGAGTTTATTGCCAGAGACTTTGAATGAGACTTGACTGAGATGGTGACTAGGTGGAAGGCTTGGGATAAATGTATCTCACATTTAAATACAATGTAGTATTCCATTGCCTAAAACTGCATGTTAATTAATATTTAAAGCTATCTGCAGGATATCTACCTGCAAACCTTTATGAAAAGGAATGCTGTATTGTGCTTTTCCCCAAAGATATTGCTACATTGATTACAAATTAGCCTGTGTCTAACTATCATTAGCTATGCACATGTAAATTACTATTAGATATCCATAGGTACCTTTCATTGATGCAGCTACAGCGTTGTATTTGAAGGCAAAACTGCATCCAATGCATAAGACACAAAGAATCCATGGCTTTTCCCAAATAACTTAGATAAGTTCTGACCATAGGTTGAATCACAGTTAGCTTACGTCAGGAAAGAGAAACTAACATCTGCCTGCAGATCAGATTAAATTAAAGCCATGAATATGAGTAGATGCAGCATATGAGGCTATTCAGTTGATAAAGCTTCATTCCACCATTATTATACTGCCCAGAGGCTGCAGCTGAAGGTCACAACTGGAGTTCCATTTTGTTCCTTGCCACTAAATATCCCAACATTCCACTGAATTTAGCCTAGGAAAATAATGATAAACTCTGTTGGAAAATAGTGCCTTTTTCAAGTCAGCCTTTCAGTGTGGCCTTGACTTCAATTAGATTGGATTCAGCCTGAGAGTATTTTGTTTTATAGCCTCCTGCAGGCTTAGTGCCACGTATAAGACTGCTGCATTAGCAGAGCTCCAGCATCTGACTGGTGTCCATGACTGCTGGTATATGTTTGATCCTTAGAAGCACCACTGACTTGTGAGAGGACCTATTTGGATCCATCAGTGAGAAAACAGAATATTATGCCTTTAGAATAGCATCCCAGAGGTTCACCTTTTATTAGGAATATTAAAAAGAATGTCAGTCATTAATCTTTCCAAAATTGTCACTAAGTGGGTGTTATTTGTTAACTGACCAAGATATAGTTCTGAATAGGGAAGGGAATCTTAAAGCTATATTCACTCTGGAACTGGAGGTCACCTTTAGATTGCCCACTAGCAAATACAGCCTCAGTAAGACCTAAGTGCTGATGAAGTCAGCAAGCAATTAAGGACATGACTCCTACACAACCTCTTCAGCTTACTGGTCACTTAATCATACAAGGTGCTGAGCCTTGTCACCCGGACCTAAAACACATGCTTAATTTTAAACGTGTGACTGGGTTCCAGGATTCTGTGAGAGTACTTGTGCATAGCATCAGACACCTGTTTCAATGCTGTGCTGGATCAAAGCAGGAACGCTCAGCATTTTGCAGGACTGTGTGTGAACTGGGTTTTCTCCTTCCTACTGGAAAAACTCTTTAGTGGATATACATTTACGTGGTGCAATATGAAAAAGCATCTTCTGATGATGTTGAGGTTCAGCTTTTCAAACCTTACTGCATAGGCTGGTGTTTGGTAGTGAAAGTGCTCCTGGTTTATTTCTGGTCTCATTTCTTTTCAGTTGCAAATTCCCAGTTCTCAGCTCTCTGATTCCAAAGTGTGAGAGACAAGAAAGCAAAGCAGATCGTTTCAAACACTGCTCCCTCTGTAATTATGTTGAGGTTATTGTCAAAAATAAACATCCAGTTCCTAAATGTGAATATATACCAGGGAGAACAAAGGGTGAGTGGCACAATAAGCTGCAAATAAATGGAGTGGCTGCTCTTAAACATATGGTCTTCTCTCTGTGGTTTTAGTATGCCTGATGTCTGAATTTCCAGCGTTAAGCAGACTTATACCTGATGGACATTAAATTAGGTAGTGTTCAGAGCTGCTTTTCTCACAGGCTGGTTTCAGTACATGCACAGCTTCACATCTTTCTTTCTTTTCCACAACTAGTTGACTTTCAGGGAAGTTTCCACTGGTCTGATTGGAGCAGAGCAGCAGAACACTCCTGCTACTATTACTTTGCTCCCCAAGTAATTTCTTTTTAAATTGTACAGTGCAGACTTTGCAGCCTTACAGTATGCTAAGGCAGGGGGCTGCTTTCAGGAATGACAGGCATGTAGAGGCTGTGATTACTATATTTTACAAGGAAATTTCTTTTCCCTCCTTTCCCTTTTAGTCATGTGTTCGAAGGGTCTAGAGTCACAGCTGAATGGCTCCTAGAAGGAATGAAGTAAATCTACCTGGCCTATATGTACACTTCCAGTATGCAACATAGCAAGTAAAACGAATGGAGAATGATTAAAAGATGAGGCAATAACCATTTAGTTCTCTAAATCAATTCCATTAAAAAAAAATGATATTGGTCTTTGTGAACACTGGGGCAATACCTGAGTAGTTCTGGAAGGCTTTGTTTGCAGCCACAGCCACAGGGGGAACACCGCTGCTGGAAGCTGCACAAGGACATGGGAGATACACTCACACTGCTTTGTGTTTTCAAGATGGTGAACCATACAGGATTTAAATATTTGCTGTACCACGCTCATATTTGCTGTGTAACTCCTTTTGAACTTTCTGGGCCTATCTGCAAGGTCCAAAGGATGACAATATTTACAGAACTCAAGCTGTGCCAAGGGAGGTTTAGGTTGGATATTAGGGTTTTTTTGTTCATTGAAAGAGTTGTCAAGCATTGGCACAGATTGCCCGGGGAAGTGGCTGAGTCACCATCCCTGCAAGTACTTAAAGGCCACATAGGTGTGGTGCTGAGGGCCATGCTTTAATGGTGAATGTGGCAGTGCTGGGTTAACGGTTGGTCCTGATGATCTTAAAGGTCTTTTCCAACCAAAATGATTCTATTATTGTGGTGAGCTGCTTCCACAAAACAAAGTTGCAAAGTGGTGCAGAAAGAACCCAGCAGAGCACCAATGTGTTTCCAGGATGATGTTACTGTCCTGATTTGATACAAACCAAAAAATTCAACACAAAGCAAAGTTAGAGAATTTTTACCCTGCTTCTGGAGTGACTCTTTGCACACTGTTTCGTGTAACTTATTTCTCTATTGTTCTCTCATCATCATCATTCAGTGCAGTGTGAAAGGTTTGCTGCTTCTCACTATGGTTTGGATGGATGTCAAGGCCCACTCAGGAAAAAGGGAACTAATGGTTTAAGACAGACATTTTAAAAGTCTCTCGTGTTATTTGGTTTGGTTTGTCTTGGGTGCATTGTTTAACTGCTATTTCTGTATCTCCTTTGTTAGCCTACCTGTGTTTTAACAGTGGTCGTTACTATTCTGTCCTCAGAATACCCCCCCCCCCAATATCTTCTTACTTTCTTCTTTCCTGTGGCAAAATCCCTGACTGGAAGGAAAAATCATTAGTACAACCAGCAGTAAACAGGCCTTGATTCACAGTAGTCAAGAGTGCTTTTAAGTGTGTGGATTGGTTCTTACTAAACAATCTCAGCAGATAGAGGGTGCCTTAAATGACATCCCTCCTGAAGCCATTATTTCTGCTGTCACCTTTTCTCAGATGCCAGCCACATCTTCTTAACATTCCACTAAAGCATAGGCCATATTTGTTTTCCAATAAGAAGTGGTTCTACTGGCAAGAAACATCACACCTAACCAAATACTGGGAGACTGAGTATGTTTGGTAAGAGGAAAATGAGGACAAGGAAGTACATTTAGGTCTGACTGTTAAGCAAAATACAAAGACATCCAAGAATTGTCTCATATTTTAAAAACCCCCCAAAACAAAGTCCAAGGAAAACACTTGACATTTGCAATACTAATTAGTATTAAATTTCTATTCATACTATATAGATGAACAGGAACAAGGGCTTTTATTTAATATTTTATTTGGCTGGATTAAGTGCAAGGGTTCCAGTACTCTGGAGATGATCACTCTGAATGACTGGGTGAGCCATTAAAGCATTCTGCTGAGGTATGCCTTTGTCCTGCCAGATGGAGGATTATGCCAGGGTTAAGTGCCAAACCAGATCTCAATACAAAAGTTTTAACTAATTCAAGGAAATCGTTACGTAACCTCGCTGCCAAGAATAGTGTCCACGTATACTGTTACAGAGAGATGTGATGGAGTTGGATGTATCTGTATTTGCAAAGGGCTTTGATAAGGAGGTGTCACAGGGTGCAATATATTATCATGCTAAATATGTGCTTCAGCCTTTGAAGAGGGCTTGGGTCGATGCAAAATCAGCAAAACAGGATTTTCAACTAATATGCACTGAAGTGGTGAAATAGAGCAATGTAAAAGAACAAGTGCTAAAAATCCTCACTTGTCCTATGGAAATGCATAGTTACATGCAGCCATGCTACTCCTATCTGTATTACTATCACCTCCTGCAAATATTGTCTTTAAGACAGGGACAGCAGATCCATGCTCACACCAGCGGTGTTTTACACCAGCAAGGGATCCTTTTTAGCATCTCAGAGAGAAAACATTTAGCAACAAAAACCTCCCAGAATTAATGATGTGGTTTTGTTTCCAGTATCTATCTAATCACCAGTCCCAAGACAAAGTAGGAATGGTATGGGAAGGTATTAAAGTGAGACTCCGAGTTTATTATGGAGGAGATCTGTGGTTATACGTACAGTCTGGTTGGTATTAGCGTCTCCATCATTTGAAGTCAAGACCAAACAGCAAGACCTCAGGAATACAGATTTGGCTCCTTGACTAATAAACAATTTTCATTTCTATTTTATTGTATTTCTATGTGTAAATCCTTGCTCTGCCACAGCTACTGCTGTTACATAAAAACCAACAGCGCGTTCTACAGGGAAAACAGACGCGTAAAGGAGGCGGCTGTTGGTCACCTGCAGGAATTATTTATGCTGGTTAATCCATCACGTGAGGTAACAGCAGCACATCCTGTAAGGGATTGTTCACACAGCAACCTGAAGCCTGGTGTTTCAGAGAATAAATGCATACCTAATAGTTGGAACTTGGACTTTTTAACCTTGGAAAAACATTTACCTTTAGAGAACCTCAGGCTGCTTGTTCAATGTTCACTCTGTACCTTTAATCAAATGGGAATGTTTTATATACCACCATTAGACAAACAAGTTGTGGCAAACAAGTTTCTGGGATGTGGGTATTATTTAGCCTTTATAAATACAATTTCCCTCAAGACAGCAACATGAAGTTGTTTTCAACAACTTACCCAGACTTAGACCAAATGCCTTGGGGTAAAACTAGGCAGTATGTGTTATACTGTGAGGGTGAGGGAGCAGTGGCACGGGCTGCCCAGAGGGGTTGTGCAGTCTCCTTCCTTGGAGGTCTTCAAGACCCGCCAGGACACGTTCCTATGCGACCTGATCTAGGTGACCCTGCTTCTGCAGGGGGGTTGGACTGGATCCAACCCTTCCAACCCTACCATTCTATGATCCTATGATTCTCTCCCATTTAATTCTTAAGATAAAAGAGAATATTCTTCGTGTAATGTAGGCATCATTTTAAGAACGTAACAATTTTACACCGTTACTCCATTATTGTGGGGTGTTTCATAAACTCTCATGCCAAATTAATCCCTGATACAATATTGAGTCACCAGTGAAGCTGTGCCACTTCCTTGCTTGAACTCTTCAGTTTTAATGGAAAGAGTTTCTCTGTCTTCAGTGTTTAGTACATGAGCCTTTGGAAGCGCTGGTGGTTTTGTTGTTGTTATCTCTTTACATAGTGCATGTTTTCATTCGTTATTAACCATGGTTTTCTTTACTGGACATGTGCAGAAGATTTTCCTGTACCAGCAAAATGGACAAACCCGCTCTGATTTAGACTCGACACGCAGGTACAGTTACGCAACTTTACTTAGCTTTGTTGTGTTTATTGGACTTAATTAAAAGACTTGGTATTGATGAGTTTTGCAGGAAAATTCCATCTGATTAAATGCAACAGCTCGCTCTTCCTTACTCATGTATTTAATTGCTACACCCAAGATTAATCTGTGTGTTGAGATCACTGCGGAATGGACGGATGCTTTAATTGCAAAGATCCAGGTTTGATGAATATTTTAAACTGCCTGTGATACTGTGCACAAAATATCCACAAGAGGGAACTGTTTTACATTAAGAGGAGTCATTTCCTTGCTGCTAAAATACTGCTTTCTGGAACCAAACTCTCTGGATTTGTGTCGAGCTGGCATGATGGTGTTCCGGACCCTGCGATATGGCAGGAACAGGAAAACCACAGGTAAACACAGTGTTTGTTGTGTTCTGTAAACAGTGTTCAGTCAAAGAAGCAAATTTGGAGCCCTTGTGTTGAAATATTAAGTAGGAAACTCATCTGCCTAAGTTTTGTGTTTGCTCGGAATAGATCTCTCCAGGAAACAGAGCTGGAAAACCTTGTTTGGTCTGCAGATGTGAAATGCAGTCGCTGCCTCAGTAAACGAAGCGTAAAGTGGAGACTGAAAAGCATTCTTCACTTTTTAACACCCATGCTAGAAAGCAGGCCTTTCCTTATTCATCAAGGAGTAAGCTCAAACTGTACTTAGCTGGAGGGATACTCATTCAAATACCATCTTTGTCTCTGTCTATGAATCTGTGAAGAAAACACAAAGTTGCCTACTTTATAAATGCTTTGTCTTGAGCAGGTAATGCCTACTGAGCAAACTTTTCACTGGCAACCCAAGTCTCACCAGTTGATATAAATGAGTTTACCTTTGTGAGTTTCACTTGTAAATATTTGTAGACCTTGAGCTCTATTTGTATAAATAAGAGGAGTTTTGTTTATAAGGACGACAGGAAACGGTTTTTCCCTAGATATACAGTGTTACATTTATAAACTAGACCTCTTAACATATATATTGGTTGGTTTCTGAATAGTTTTCCAGCAGCAGAGCTTAAAATCAGCTTTTTTTTTTAACCAGTGAGCACAATAAATCTCCTACTCCTGTCCAAATCTGTGTGTAAATGTTGTATAAATGCATTCAAATAAACCTCTTTTGCAGTGCAGTCTACATCCCGGGGTGCACTTGGTTTGCTTTAGTCAGAATTCTTCTTTAGGATCATCCTTTGTGAGTACAGTATTAGGGGGATGCTCTTTTAGAAGTGCTTCATGGTCCCGTTTGCACCTGAACCAATAATGCAACCAACATCTGCAGCACTCTGCAAGGGAAGACACGTGCCACATCTGTGGCTTTAGAGACCCAGCCCCTCTTATCTTACCAGAGCAGAAACTGCACTGTGCAAAAGCTTTCTCTGGGATATGCTGTGCTCCTGCTGTTCATTGCCCAGGTCTTTCAAGGTACACAGAGCTTGTGGTTTCCATTAGCTGTAAGAGCATCTGTAAGTACCTGGCATTTCTGAAGATCAGGCATCGAGTGGCTGTGTTACTGCTCCTGCCCTTGCTCCGTTCCTGGTGTTTGCTGATGGCTAAAAGGATCTGTAGGGATGTGTGCAGCTGTGAAAAGGGTGCTCCTTGAACACCAAACCCGGAATGCAGAGCAAATGAGCAGCCTGGGTCCAAATGGATGTGATCCTCTCACGATAATGCTTTGTGACTCAGGTGGCTTTCTAACTGTGAGGACACAGGACTGATGGGAGGGGGCAGTAGCTGTGGCAGCATGGGCTGAGGTTGCATGTAGCCCCTGTGACACGCAGTTTCTCTTCACCTTGACTTGTTTTCTGCATCTAGGAATCCTCCCTCTGCTTGACTTCCTCTTACAAACACCTCCTGGGAACGGGCTGCTTCAGGTACACTGTAACTGACTATCCCTTTTCCTCTGAGACACGGTAATGTAGTGTTTTCTCACTTGTGTACACCTCCATATTACTGCCTAGTGTTTTCTCTATTCAGAGGCCTCTATTAAACCCTTCTCGAAAAAAGGAAGCTCTCTCTTGACGGAATAGACTGGAGGAAGACACTGGAGTGAGAAATCAAGATAGAAAGTTAGACAAATGTTTGTGTCATTTATTGCACAAAAAAGTGAAGCTGAGAGGGTTACAGAGCCCCATAAAAAGCCTTGAGAACTCATACCATCTCATCACAGTCATTTAAGTAAAAAACAAAACAACCCAACCCATGACAGCCACAGAACAGATTAAAAGGTTAAGTGATCACCACTTCATAATGGTGTCTCTGTGCATATGTGACTAGATCAGATGGGGAAATGTCATGCACACATAGGCTGTTGTGCATCTTAGAAAGATGTCAAGAGGAGCTACATAATACTTTGTGCAGACAACTGAGTGAGCAGACCACGTGCCAAATGGAGATGTGGATTTATGTGTATATGTAATATATAATTAAATAGATACATTTGCCAGCTTTTCAATGGGAACCTGAAAAAAAAGGAGTTCTCTACCTAGATTTTCTTGCTGGATTCCACCTCCTTTTCCCCCTCCCTCCCTCCCGCGGCGTCATTTGAAATTGCTATTTCTATTTCTAAGGGTTAACGCCAGGAACGTTGTCGGGATGTGCAGCGATTTACCGCGCGCTCGCGGCATTTCCCCGCGCTCCGTGACGACAAACCCAACAACGTCTTCAGCGGAAAGACCCACGCCACGGTTCCCCGATGTTTATTTCACGCTCCCTTACGGCGTTCTCAAACCAACCCTCCTCCTCCTCCCCACCCCCCCCCCCCCGCATCCCGGGCACCTGCTGCTGCTTCTCAGCCGCCTCCTGCGAGCCCCGAGCGCACCCGCTCCCCTTCCTCCGGCCGCGGGGCCGCGGAGGGGCCGCGCTCGCCATGTCGCGGGGGCGGGACGGGGAAGATGATGGGGCGGCGGGGCGGGGGGGAACGGGGCCGGCGGTGCTGCGGGGGCCGCGGCCGTGTCAGCGCCGTGCGTTCGCCGCTGCGTCATGACATCCGCCAAAGCATCCGCCAAAGCATCCGCGGGCGCACGACCGCCTCCCCCCACCCGCCCCACCGCGGCTGCGGAGCGCGCTGCGCGGCGCCCACGGGCCCGCCGGCACCACAGCGACTTGTTGGACCCGCAGCTCCTCGGAGCGACCCAGCACCGCTCCGCCAACACCTGTAAAGCGCTTCTCCACTCCAAACTCCACCACCAACCCCACCTCCCGCATCACCCACCCCTGCCGGCGTCTCCTCGCCGTTCTCCGGAGCGGGCGCGGGCGGCCGCGGAGCTGCCCGTGGCAGGCCGGGCGCCTGCCTGAGCGGCTGGCAGCAGCGACAGCGCGGCGGCTCGGAGCGGGCCGGACCGCGCCGTGCCGTCACCCCTCCCCGCCGTGCCCCCGTGCGCCCTGGGCACAGCCGCGGCTGCGGGCGCGGGGCCGTCGCGTCTCCCGGCGGCGGAGCGGAGGGAGGGAGGGAGCGAGGGAGGGGCGGGGAAGCGGCGGCGGCGCCTCTGCGCGTGTGGGAGCAACAGCGTGAGCGACAGCCGGGCCCTGGAGGGAGCTCCCGAAGGATGGGCGAGGAGGAGGCGGCGGCAGCAGCGGCAGCGCACGCACACATGGGCCAGCGGAGGATGAATTAGGAGCCACAGGAGGCTGCTGCAGGCACCGAGCGGGGAAGAGCAGAGGAAGGGGCTGGACTTGGAAGAAGAAGAGGAGGAGGAGGAGGAGGAGGGTGCGCGGGGGGGACCGAGTATCGCTAATAACAAGTTAAAGACTAATAACAATAATAACAGACCACCTCCGGGAAGATCCGCGGCGGAGGCTGAGAGATCCCCGCTGAGGCAGCGGGGTTGCAGCGCTGGGTATCTTGGAGAGACGCTCCGAGGCATCAGTTTGTGGTGGTGGTGGTGGATGATTTTTTTTTTACCTTTTTTTTTCTTTGGGGGGGAGGGTGGGCGGGGTGGGGGCTGCGTATGCGGGAGAAGGAAGGAAGGGGTGGGAATCTGAGGAGACTACCTTTTGCTCATTATTTTTAATTTTTTAACTATTATTTTCGCCGTGCAGAGGAGGACGCTCGGAATTCACTGGCCTTTGGGCTCCCGAGAGGGACCCGGGGATTGTGCGGTGGCTTTTGGTTTTTTTTTCCCCTTCATCTTCTTTTGCGTTCGTTCGTTTGGTTGGTTCGGTTTGTTTTGATTTGGGGTTTTTAATTTTTATTAGCTTTTTTTTTTTCCTCCCCTTTTTTTTTTTTCTTTTTTGGTGTGGTTATTTATTTTTGCGCTGAGCAGCAGCAATATGGCTGGTGATGGGTTTTTTGGGGGGCGCTGGCGGCGGGAGGAGCTCTCGGAAGCCCCTGCGCGCCCGGCTCGCTGTTAGCTATGGCAAATGGCAGCGGCGGCGGCGGCGGCTCCTACCCGGGCGGCAGCGGCGGCGGCGGCGGCGGCGGCATTAGAATGAGTAACAATATCAACGCCAACAATCTCAACACAGACTCGTCCTCCTCCCCCGTCAATGTGCCCAAGATGGATGCGCTCATCATCCCGGTGACCATGGAGGTGCCCTGCGATAGCCGCGGACAGCGCATGTGGTGGGCTTTCCTCGCCTCATCCATGGTCACTTTCTTTGGGGGACTGTTTATCATCCTGCTGTGGAGGACCCTCAAGTACCTGTGGACTGTCTGCTGCCACTGCGGGGTCAAAAACAAGGTAACTCCCCCTCCCCTTTCCCTTCTGGTGCCGGTGACGGTTTGGTGCGGTGGTGAGGAGGAATAGGAGCCCGGGCTCGTAGAGCAGGACACCTGGGCGAGGTGGCACGGAGGAGATGCCACAGGGCCGTTATTGGATGGCAGCGTGCTGTCTGCTGCCGTTGGCTGGAGGGGGTGAGGTGTCGGGTGCAGCCCTGAGACATGCTCCCTTGTCCCCTCCTCTCCCTCCCAGCCCGCAGGGGACACATTTTCACCCGGTGGCACCGAAGTTCCCGCCGGTGTTGGCTTTCGCTCTGGCCGAGGCACACGCTGGCGGGATGGGACGGTGTGGTTCAGAAGTTGATGTGCACCCCCGGGACCGTGTGTGATGACAGGGTGGGAAGTGTGTTTTTTGCTGATCTAAAAACTCCGGATTCTCTTGTGGAATGAGAAACTTTGGTGAGACTGAAAAGGTGAACTTGTCACTCGAGTAAATCTTTCTCAAGCTGGTTCCACTCCCTGAGAGCCTTTGATGCTTCTGTTTGATAAATGTAGGTATCTTAGAAGTATTTAATGCATTTACAAGTAACACACTAGGTCAGTATTATTTTAACCTAAGTGCAAACCTCTCAGCCCCTTTGACTTTTGCACGTTACCAGCTGGAAGAAAGCACAGTACGTGAAGTAAGGTCGGCTCCTGGTCTGAAGGCTCTCTCTTCAAACCAAACCTAAGAACTTGCTCAGGTCCAGACTTTCATTGCTTTTTTCTTTAAGACAAGTGGGACAGAAAGTGTTAAGAGTCTGTATTGGTGAAAGTGGATTTTGACAGACCCCAAAATAGACCAGCAGCTGGAGTTTCTCCCCTTCCCTTTTCAAATTTTTTGGATTACAAATGGAATAATATCTGCTTCAGTTATTCCTGGCACACAGACACCCACAAAAACACACACACCTTTTAATATATGGTTGCTAGGTTGCTGGCTTGCTTTGACGTACAGTGAGCTGTCTTCCCCTTTCTCCTGTCCCCTCCCCCCGTGAGCACACTTGATACAGCTCATAACCCAGCTGTACCAAGGATTTACCACTTAGAGGGAACCAGGAACAAAGTTAGAGTGCGAGAAGCGATGGTGCTCGTTTGTTTGTGTGTTTGGGTTCAGCGAGGGAGGTGTCTGCTTTGGATTGCCTAAACGAACCTCCATGTCCACAGTGAACAGCCACAGTGAACTTGGCCTATCTATGTTAGAGATAAGGAATAAAGAAAAGCTTTTAACTCAGCCTTAAGCTTCGCATTTTCTGTTTCATTCAGAACCAAATGTAAACTTGTCTTAGACACAAGTTAATTTCAGTTTTGTCACCATACATCAGGTCTTTACAACAGTAAAAGGTGATTTTCAGGAATGGGTGGGTAGTTAAGACATACCCCCAGCTGCTTCTGTGTGTATTTAGCATTTTCCTCTCCACTTGATGAATCAAACCTGCAAGGGCTATCGGGGATTTGATGAAAAAGACAGTTCCCACAGGTTATCATCTCATGCTTTTTTCCTTGAAAGAATGGAAAGTTAGACTTGTACACAGACTTCTCACACGTACAGACTCAGGCGGGCATGGTTGGGCTGATAGTGCATTGCTGGGACACAGTTAAAGCAGGTTGTTCCTTTCTGAAGCGGTACGGAAAGGCTGATTTAACTAATGTATCAGTTCACCAATTAACAGATATTGTGCAGGGCTTCCAACGCTTCCAGTCCAAACAATTTGACTTACTGTGGCTGTGTCAGGTTGTGAGATTGGAGTTTATTTCATGTTTGGACCCTGAAGTAGCTATGTCCAAGCATACCATTCCCCGGGGCAGGAGGATGAAGGGCTCTGCAGGTAGGGGGAGATAGATGTCTCTTTTTAGATTATATTTGTTCCACTTAGAAGGATTTTGAAGCCTCTAGTGAAGGAGAACTTTCAAGGGCCGATCCTGCATTCCTTCCATGCTAAAACGGGGAACTGGAGGGAATCCTCAGTGTGTAAGGAGTAACTACTCATTGCAAAACACTTTTCTAGGATTTAGGGTATAAAGGCTAACTGGAAGGGACAACTGAAAAATGTTGTAAACTGTCCTGTTATCAAACATATGCTTTGTGCTCTGTTATCAAACACATGCTTTGTGCTGCATGGGCACTTGGGAAAGGCTGACGAGGCAGCAGGTGAAAACTGTGAATGTGTATATAGATGCTGCCTATATTTGACCTGGTAGCAAAAGCAGTATTACAAGAAGTAGCTCCTGAGAGACTGAAGGCATTTTCTGCATGTTAGGACCTTTCCTTCCCCGTGCTGCCTCTTCCTCTGCTCCTCAGGCTATAGCAGAGTTGGGTTATCCAACAGCACCTCACCATCTACGTAAAGAGCGATCCCAGCGAGTTAGCTAAAAGAAGTCTTTCTCCTGTCTACTTTCTGTGGCTTCTCATTGAATAATTCACATATATGTGTGAATAATTCACAGAGTCATGTGTCCATATGTGTTATTGCAAAGAACTGTTAAGCATTTTCCCCCAGCTATATTCTAAGCACAAGGTTGTATTCCTCAGATTTGTAAGTGGTTGTCAGTGTCACTTTGGGGTGTAACAGTTTTTAAGGGCTGCATAGAGGGATTTAGAATGTGAGGTTTTGGTATGAAATTTCACTACAATTGGGTTTTTTTGTTTTTCTCTTAATTTTCTTGGAGATAGGCAAGCCAAGATGCTGTAAGTCAAGAACATGAAAACTTCAGCTAGCAGAATGAGAAACGTTGCCCCTTAAAATCCCATATCCAATTGATTTCATTGTATGTGGATAGAACATTACTGTTAATCATGGTCTGAAATTGATTGCTGACGTTACAGGATTTTTATGCTCCATCCTTACTTTATGAGATGACATGTTAAAAGTCTGTCAGAAAGAAAAAATGCAAATCTTGACCTGTGTTGTCAGTGTGTCGGGTTTAATGTGAGAGTCATTACAGCTGAAGCCCTTGTGTCCCTTTATTTAATATGATATATAATTTTAGATTCCAAAATTAGCCACAGTCATATTGCAGAGACTTAACAAATACTGTTGTTCTCAGGGTTTTCATCTACACTTTTAGGACTGCTTAGATAATTGTTAAAGAACTTGCCTTTGCTTTTTCGTTGTCCCTTGACCGATTTGTTCCTGTTTGTGTATGAAAAGTAGAATGTGAAATTGAAATTGAGCGGGGTGGACTTTGACACCATTAGTTGCTCTTGTTTCTGAAAGTAACAGAAAAATAAACTACACAAGTACATGGTCCACATAGAAGCTAAGTACCAATTATACAATCTGTAGCTCTTTTGATTGTATGGATCTGCTGCTGCAATCTCTGTGCTCCTGAAGGGCATTTTCTACTGACATTATCTGATGTTTTAGCTTTGAACAAACTTGTAAACAAAAAGAAGGAGCAGGAGAATAAGAGAGCTCAAGTTGGGAGCACGGCTGGTTCCTGAAGCTGTTCAGAGCAGAACCATGTGAAATTTGTACCCTTTCTGCGATACCAGACCCTATATCACTGCTCCTTGATTCCTCAAAGAGTGGTACCCCTTATGTACCTTATGCCTTCAGGGCTCTAGCATGTAGAATGGATCTGTATTGTTAACTTCAGTGTTTTGAAGAGCTTTTCCTACCCACAACTCAGGACTCATGTATATACAAAATCAAACGACCTTCTGGTTATAAATAGCAATTGCTAGCCTGAAATGGCAAGTCATAGAAGTCATCTTTGTTTCTGGTCTGCATATTTTGGAAGTTTAATGAATTATGCAGTGCTGGATTTAGTCAGTAGAAGCCAAGCAACCTTCTCATTTATTTTGAATAGAAAAATGCAGTTCTTAGGGGAAGTACAATGTTTGCAGAAGTCATCTTTGACAAGTTAAGGATTTTCACCCAGACCTCCAAGGCCTGAGAAAATGTAGAAGTGGAAAAAATAAAGCAGTGTTTCTACCAAACTGGTTCTCCCATAGGCCAATTTGTTGATTTTTTAGCAATACCTGCATGAATGTTTTCTACAAATAATATTAAACAAACTCCAAAGGAGGCATTAGATATTAAGCAAAGTATGAGAGTGCATTAAAAGGCACATGCGGACGCATAACGCAGGAGAGAGATCGCTTTGTCTAAGTCTCTTTGTGGAAACCTCTCTGGAAGATGTACCAAGCAGAAATGTATGAACAACTGGAAAGCTCAGGGGATTAGCAGTGGACTATAATGCATTTTGCTGGGTAGTCACATGCACAGCCTGGCTCACAAACACTGTCTCATGGCTATCAGGTGGTCTGCGCGTAATTACTCCGTGAGCTTCCCGACGGACAGGTTGCCAGTTGCAGGGTGAATGTGGTGGTGAGCTCAAGGACTGAAAGCAAAGGTACTCACAGCTCTTTGCAGATGGAGTGAAAACAAAAAGGCACTGGTGTGGACAGGAGTGTTTTCCATGCCGTGAAGAGGAAGACGCTTTGGGCTCTCTGGAGCTCGTGATGGATTTCACATTGTATAAACACGTGGTAAAATTGGTTATGCATGCAGCAAAGAGAATGTATGGACAAAGATGTAAGCTGTAAACCAAACAGTCTCAACCCAAATGTTGTTTTGATGCAATATCATGCTTATTTTGAAGGCTGTGCAACAAGTACGTTTAAGGAGAAAATCTGTGCTCGGGAAGAATTTGCAGCTCTCACACGCTTTGCCAGTCTGCAAAGGCAGGTTGGAAACCATTGGATTTCACAGGTTTTTTGCAGTTTAACTCCAGAAAAGAAATGCCTGTAATGGGGAACAAAAAGCTCTTCAATGGCAGTGATCTACATCTGCCATTTGGATGTGGTAGGATTTCTGAATGCAGAATGAGGGCAGTTTAGAACCCCAGAGATACAAAAGCTGGAAATTTAGAGCACGCTACTCCTAAGTATAATCTCTGTAGGGATGGGATCTAATGATTATAATCAAAAAAACCAATGATGGCCCATGTCTGTCCTGTGCTGGTGCAAGAAAGTTAATTGTGAATCTTAAGTCATCGAGTGTCCTTCCTGGGACAAATTCCCAAAAGAAGCAGCAATGTCTAATCAGCAGGTGAAATCCAGAGCAATGATTAGCGTTCCCTCAGAGCCTGCTTCTGCTGTTCTGTGGAATACAACTCCTACTGGCAAAAGTTTATGGGAATTTCAGGCTTGGCTGGTAGTAATTCCTCATCAAGATCAGACTGTAGCTCAGCAGCAGTGAGGCATTGTGTAGCATGAGATTGTAAGGCAGCAGTTCCAGAGAATCTGGTGAGACAAAAACTCTTGATGAAATTAGGGAATGGGGTGTCCTTTTGATTCTGTGAAACATACCTCATCACATTGCATGATGCCACCTTCTTTATCTGTGTGAAAACCATTGAATTAGCAGGAGTCTAAGAAGGACACAGTGACTACAGCTTGTGGAGGTTTCCTAAGGGGAAGATTGCTGAAACACTATGTGTGGGTGTTAATGGTTAAAAAATATTGTTCTCCCCCACATATCATTTCAGTGACAAAAGTAAAGGGACTACACTTTAAAAAGCTGTCATAAAACACTGTACTTCTGTCATGAGTTCAGACTCTGCCACATGGTTGAAGGCTTAGAGTCATAGATTATCTCAAGTTGGAAGGGACCCATAAGAATCGAGTCCAACTCCCAGCTCGTGGCAGGACTGCAGTGCCTGACTCTTCCACCCAGCCTGCAAAGTTAGTGCAAGACTCTGCTCTAGATCACAAGATTAGACTGGCATTTAGGCCAACTTTACACAGAGCTAAATGCACAAATTCCAGATTACACCTCATGGTATTTAAGTGTGAGCGCTTTGTCTGTGCCACACAGGTCACCTTGGGTTGATACCAGAAGGTGGAAATACAGCACCAGTTTGTTACAGTTTTACCAATAATACAGCTAGAGGAATAAATGAGAAAGAAAGATACCCATCTTCCATGCCTGTCAGAGATCTGTTGGTCAGGAAGGGCTCGTTTTGAATCCTGGTGGTATTTATAGCCTGAGAATACATCAGGCTTGCATCTTTGAGAGGAACACTTTATTCCCATATATAGTATGCACGGTTCTGTTTAAATGAATGTGCTGCCACTGAAATGTGTTGAGTTCAATTTGCTTTGAGATGATATATTGCATGTATTTGTCTGTTTGAGAGTTACAGAAATGGAGAGCGTTATCCAAAGCCGGTTGAAATAGAGGGAGGCGAGTCTTCAATTGGTTTTGGACTCGGGCCTGGTTGTTCACAGTGTTCTAGATGAATCAGATTTATTATTTTTTTTCTTCAGATGATTCTGGTGTTAACATTTTAAGCTTTTAAAAGCTTTTTTCTTTGACTGTAGCGAGTTGCATTCACTTGGCTTGTGGCCATTCTGTCTGGGGTTTCAACGGTACAAACATCATAGTTAAAAATCACACAAGGTATGTTTCCATTCCAGTCAAGATCTACACCTTCCTGCCAGCCCCCTCCCCCTTTGGAAACCAAGGTTTGAGTGCTTGCACTGCTGATAATATCCTATCATGGCACCTCTCCTGCGAGCTGATGTGCAATGGTAAATATTGGCTCTTTTTATAGAACCGCAGTAACTGCACATTGAGTGGAGCTGGCAGAGGTCCCTTTCCCCATGGATCACCTGTGGGACAGAGGCACGTGTGCAGCTGCAGCCCCGAGCCCTGGAAATGTCTTTGCCTGTCCTTAACTGCACTAGTTTAAATAACAGAGCTGACAACATATAGTGGAGAAAACCCCCCAGATCTCATCAGCAGGCCAGAAGAGTGTTGAGAAGGACTGTAACATCATCAGTTGTAGTATGACACAGCGACTGGCACAGAATGTGAGCAGCTGGTCACTGTAATTGTTAGATACAGGTCTGCTATGTTGTGTTTTTATTGATCTTTATGTACTGAGAAATAAATTCTTAATCCAGTTTTGTTCCCTTTTGTCCAAGCAAATGCTGATTAAATATGTGGCACTTTCTTTCTCGTAGTTCATTAATTTTTCACGATGCCTTTTACACTTTTATGTAATGCTTTAGCTCTTACTTGTTAAACTAAAAAGGTGACTTTCTTTAAATGTGATGTTATTAATGAGAGTAACTCTAGCACTGCAGGTGTTGGATTCATTTTCTATTTAAGGGAAACATTATTACAGATAAGTCTTTCTTAAAAAAGCTGTTTGCAAGTGGCAGCCTTAATATTATAAAAATAAACAGAGTGATTCTTTAAGCATCTTGTGATTTTTTTTCTAGTATGAACTGAGTAAAGCTTTTTTTAGTTGTGATTATGCTGGGGTATTCCTTATTAGCCTCTTTGACCTGTAATGGCCATAGTTGGTGTAGAGCACTTCATGTGATATCAGATGTGGGGAATCCTTTGGCTACGAGTGCTTTGACATCACTGTTTTGAGAGTGAGTTTGCTGATCAACAGGGAGGTGTGGGATGTTTTTACAATGTCTAGGTTTTTGTGCTATAAATATTGTTTCATAAGGTTGCTGATAATCCCTGCTTGGTTTTTAAGGACTTGAATGGGAAAACCCCTTCCTCTTTCCTCTTCTTTTTAGTCACAAGAAGAGCCTAGTTAAGAGAAAATATTGCAGGGTCTATCTATGTGTGGTGCAAACATTTTTCCCCATGAGGGAATTTTGTAATGCTTTGATTGTGCACTTCTGGTAAGTCAGTTTGGTTACCTGGAAGCTTTTTCCAGCTTTCTGTGTTAGTTTTCTTTCTGTTCCTGACATGTTTATATCCAAAGGCTTCTGATTGCTTCAGCATCAGTGGACTGCTGGTTTTGTGTCTGCATTGTTTTCTTTAAGGCTCTCAGCTCTAATGTGTACTTGTTTCCTTGCATCCTTTACAGTACCATTTTTCTGCTGTCTGCAGGATAAGGTTGTAGTCACCGTTTGTTCTGTTGTGCTTAAGGAATGATGTCTTTAAGTGAGAGAGGGTCTGGCTTTTGGTTCAGGGCCATACAACATTTGATGTGACTAAACACTGGTTTTCCTCCTCTGACTCTGCCTTATTTAAGTTATGGTGTTGTCTTTTCATGAGTCAGAAGAGCAGAATTCATATTATAGATTTGTTGTTCCTGAAAGAACACGACATAAAAAAAGGTCTCAGTTTTGATATTTGCAAAAATAACTCAAGTTGCTTTGCTGGAATGTGTCCCTAGGATATAACAAAACTTTCAATTTACTACAAGTGGAAAAAGCTGTCCAAAGCATTGAGCTCTGCCTCTGTAATTCTAACATTTTAATGTTAACTTAAATGAGATGTACTATAGCAAAGCCTTTGAGTTGGTCTCTTTGAGTTACCAACTGGATGATAAGATAACGATTCCAGGAGTGAAAGAAGAAGACATTTGATTTCCAGTTGATGGCATAATGTTTGTTATGAATTTATGCATAATTTTAAAGGAATACTCACACAGCAGTTGTTCAGGTTAATAAGTGGAACTTAGCTCAAGGCTTGCACAAAACAGCCGTTCAGACACCAAGATTTAGATTTAAGATCTGAATAAGGAGTTGGATTTCAGAGTCAGTGATCATTTCAGATGGTTTCAGAAAGACATACTATTGTTCTTGAAACCTTTTTTACCTTATTCAGATACCTGTCAATGAACACATCAGCTAAAATCCAAGTAACTATTATTTTTCTTTACTGTTGATACATATAATATTCGGGACTTGAGTAGGTTTTGTCTAATCCTCTGCTTTCTCCTCTTTTTCTCCTCTCCTCTTCTTCTCTTTATATATAAACATAGGAGAAGGTGTTTTGATGTTTGTAAAGTTAGACATGGGTTTAAAACTCTTTAAAACAGCAGTGTCCCTTACATCAATGTCCAATACCCTAATTTTCTTTTACCTAAGATGTTGATACACACCCCCTAATAAAAATGTTTCAAGCTGATTGCTCTTAGAAATATTTTTAATTCAAAATAAGTTAAACCCCCTATTTTTTTCATGCTTAAGAAATTCATTTGCAGAACCTGTTGCTTTAATAAAGCTGTGTATAGACTTTTGCCTTTATTGACTGTCCATTCCATTGTTTGTTTTTGGGCTTGTGTTCTTTAAAGTGAGAAATGCTAATGGCTTAAATAGATCTTCATCTTGCTGCTATGCCAGCTGTCTACCCAAGTAAAATGCACCCTTACAATTGATTATAGAAACTTTATTTAGGAATTTTCCTGTCTTATTAAAGAGTGGTTGAATGAGACAACATACATTCATCATTTGTAGAGGTGGGAAATAGTTCAGCCTCTAGGGTGAAATCTTTACTTGTTTTTATAAAGAACAAAGGAAACCCACAATTTCATAGGCTTGTCTGATCCCTTTTTATACACCAAGAAATAGAACATTCAGTTTTGAAGTAGCTGATGTTTCAGCCTGCAACAGCTCAAGGGTACTGCAGAAGAGACTCCAGACTTTTCATCAGGTGCAGTAAGAACATAAACCTGCTGAGTTAGTAATTGTTAAAATCCTTCAGTAGTGGTCAGCCAGGGGATTGCTGAGTTGTTATGAGGTGGGTGATCCCACATAGTGAGCTGATTTAAGAGGTAGGGCTGAGTGGGTGTGTTGGGAGGGTGAGGGGATATGATATGATATGATATGATATGATATGATATGATATGATATGATATGATTGATATGATATGATGGGATGGTGGCTAGAGAGAGCTCCAGGCTGTCATTCAGCACTTAACTGTGCTGTACTCATATGCTTTTGAGAGAGCAGATGGGGATTACCAATTTGGTTTAGAGCATGCCTGATTGCATGATTACTTCTGTGGAGGTGTCTGAGCCACATGATGCAGTGTTTACATCTACTTTGTAATTTGGTATGAAGTAAAGGTGATGCAAGCCATACCTGATCTGACCTAGTACCTGTTGAGGCCCAGTTACATCACTTACCACTTTTATAAGAATAAATGTAATCCATCACAGCAAGTTCAGTGTTCTGGGGCAGTGGTATTTTTTTAATTAGTCATTTAAGACTGGACTTGCCATCCTGAGGTGTTAAGATTCATTCCTGTACAATGCTTCTGCACCACTTAAGTTCCATTTAGAGGGCTGAAAGATTTGTTAATTTTGTAGTATTCTATGGAAGTGGGAAAATGAATTTCTAGGACTCTAGGATATATTTCTTAAACGTTCAGCTCAATACAAGGAGCATTGTGTATTCAAAGTCACACTTAGCAACTTAAAAACAGCTATCTGAACTATTTTTATTATCATAGTATTCAGAGCCACACTATTTTGCAGCCTTAGTTATGCCAGCTCCTATTACCAGCTGACAAAGAAGCCATCCTCTGCCTCATGCCATCTTATGATCTGAGAGAAGATAGTAAGGAGAAAGCCAAGAAGATTGTGAAGAACTGGTTTGCCCCAGTCCATGTAAAGCAGATGAATTTGTTAACATGCATCTACTCACCTCTGAAGGTGAACATGTTCTGAAGGGAACATGGTTTATGAGTCCATTAGAGCAGTTGCTGTTTTTCAGGAGCTACAGGTGATTAAAACTTGCTGTGCCATACAAAGATCCCTTCTCGAAGATGCATTTTTTACATGAGCAGAGAACTAGGAATTATTTGGGGTGCAATGAAATTTTAGCCATAGTGTGTTGAGGAGTTTGTAAGAACAGGAAAATAACACAGTGAAAGGAACAAAGAAGAAGGGAATCAGTCGAGTTCAGTATACAGTGTATGGTATTCATTTCATCTGCATGCAAACACTTTGAATATGCTTTCTCCATTGCCATTAAAGAAAAAAAAACAACCCCACAGTTTTTAAACAGTCATATCCACACTGGATTTAAATAACAGTGTTACTTTTAGAATCCAGGAAGGTTCCCAGTTAAACACACGCTTGTTGATTGTACTATTTTTAACTTCTTTGAACAGCATGTGTTCTCCCCAGATATTTATTTGTGAATGTTGTATTCTGTTCTTAAAAGGAAAATCTCTCTGTGTCTCGATTCTTTTTCTGTACCCGAGAAAGGCAAGAAGCAGAGTTCTGGTCAGTGCTTTACTTCTTCGAAATCCTAGGAGATGGGGTAAATTAATTAAATCTAAAATGGACCCATCTGGTAGCATGAGCAATGCCAGGGGAGAACAGGTGAAAGAATCTGAGCCAGAATAAACATACAGTGCGTTATATAACCCGTAATGTAATTTGTGACACATCACAAGCAGAACACTAATCTTGGCGTTAGGCTTTTGACTTTTCCTATGGTGGTGTTCTTCAGTCAAAAGGTTAATGTGGTAGTTTGAAAAGCTTGTTTCTGTTGCATTGCTAAAAAGCTAAATATTTTCTTGTTATTATTTAGACAGATGTATTTAATCCATCCTGTGAACAACACACCGTTCCCTCTATGACTTTGCTTTGGAATGAAATGCGTTGACATTGTGTGAAACAAAGTCAGTCACTATTTCAGGAAAATAGTATACCTGTCCAAAATTTGGAAACCTGTTCCCCAAAGGTATGCTGCCAACTCAGTTTCACTCCCCAATTTATGTTTGTGTAAGTAGAATAAAACATCTCCATGCAGATGTTGTTGTTGCCAGAATTACCTTGTTCTTTAAATGCCGTGCAGTACTTTGAATGGAGTCATTGCATCCCTGGGAGTAGCAATGTAAAAATGACTGGAAAAAATTGAATTTGTATTACCTGATTTGGGAGGCATGTAAAAGGTAAACAGTATAAATGCTGAGGAGAAGTGAATTAGATTAGAAAAGAAATGGCATTGAAGAGATTAAAGGACGGTGTCTGTTTGCAGAGCAGAGTTAGTAGTTTGGCAGGGCTCCTTAGCACACATGCCTTTTTTATTAGGGCACTGGTTAGACACGATTGTGATGTCGTTGTCAATGTTATGGGGCATGTGTAAGGCACAATCTTTGGGGAATGCATTTCATGAGGGCAGGGCGGCAGATGCCCGGATCTTTTGGTGTGACTCTAAAACAAGTGGAGAAAGTAGGGCAGAGAGCTTTCTGTGAACTTAGGAGCTTAGTAGCCAGATCTTTATCCAGCTTAAAACCAAAACAATCTCATTACCTGCCTTTAAGTCAGATTCCATCCTTGTCTATCAATTGTTTCAGCATCCTCTGTACTTTTAATTCTTGCTGCACAAGTTTCACTGTTTTGTGGTTTTTTTATAGTGTAAAAAAGCCAACAAATGAAACAAACCGTGACAGGAATATTTTATGTGTATAAAATGAAGATTGGAAGGAGCTTGTTTCATTTGTCTCGCATTTCCAACTCTGGAGTGAAAGATTCTAGGTGGTTTGTAAGATTACATAAATGTTGGTTATCTTTTCACAGTGGAGAGCATTGAATTTGATTTTCAGTAAATAATGTGCAGAACAAGATAGTTCTGCCACAATTGGAATGCTTACAAAACTGTCAGTTTAACTGTGGTTTATTATCTGGGGAGAAGGGGAAAGATGATACTGAAACTCTTTTCCTATTTTGCCTCTTTTCCTTTCTAACAGGAAGTAAATATTTGACTTTTCAGTCTTACATTTTATTTCAAGGTGTAAAACAAAAGCAAAGCCAATGAATAGCTTGGTTTGCAGTCTGCTCTCAGGAATCCTATTTTGACAAGTCTTTATAGTTTTTGAGAGTTCTTTCAAGATGTCAATTTGTTGATCTTAAAAGTTTGATGCAAATACATTCATACTTCTGTCTGCTCAGCTGTATTCTCTGAATGTTTCCATTCCTAGGCTGTGGCTATTTAAATATATGTGTGTAAAATGCATATTGACACCTGTGTAGATCTCACCAAGTCTTTTATGGATAATTACACCAAAGTTCGATGTTTTTACAGTGTGCTGTTCCATCAGTGTAAGTGTGTTATGCTCATTTTAATGTCTGTAATAGATTGTGGAAGACATGCAATAATAGCCAGTTAAACCTGTTTCTCAGTTGTAGAAATATGATAAATTCCAGACAGCCCCTCAAATCAATGGATTAGATGAGACCAAGAAAGGATTTAGCAGCTAAACGACTGTAAAAGCTGTGGTCAGCTATTAAATGTGTGGCATTGGCTTTTAATAATTCTTCTGTTTTCATATAATTGTAGATTTGTTAAGAATTTGATGTGGTTTATTTGTTGAAATTGCTATTACAGCAGCCACAGATAAGTATGTTGTAACAAGCATAGTTACTGAATGATCAGCCCTTGAGAAACTGAATGCAGCTTTGCAAGACTGGAATGAAAGAAGTGGCAAGAAGAGAGCAGTATATACCACAGAAGTATCTGGCCTGGGAGAAAACACTGTAAAGAAAATACTGAATGTTGCATAATTATTTTAAGTGCTTTGGTGCATTCATGCCTGTCTAGGCCATTCCCACGCTGTTCTTTTTCATCAGTGTGCTTGTTAGTGTGTTGCAGAGTTCAGTTAATTCTTCAGTGCAGTGTTTTTAGACTTGGCTTTTTAATGCTCCTTATTTTTTTCACTTCATCTGAAGTCTGTGCTGTCATCATAGAACAAGGTAAACGTGCCAATAAATCATGGAGACTGTCATTCCATGTTTGGAAGTTACTCTTTTTTTCCTTCCAGAGGTGAACATCAGAATGTGGAGGAGGCTTGTTGCTATATCGACTGTAATTCATAGTTCCTGGTTAGTGACAGAATTTTGGCAAGACTAATTACCAGAAGCAAGAGATGGTTTGATGCTGCTTTTGTATGTTTAAGAGAGACATAGATTGTTGATATCCCAGGCTATTCTACTTTGCAAGAGAGGTCTGAAATAGTTACTTGCAATGTATGTGGCAGGCTGATGCTTAGTGTAGCTCAAAACTTTGCTGCTCTATAAGCTTGAAAATGTATGATATGTTCAACCAAATATTTGCTTGTCCACAAGCAAATTCAAAACCTCCCATTCTTCCTCTATTGCCCTTTTTTAAGTCTTGTGAGTACTTGATGGAGCATCTTGGTCTGAGCTGATCTACACCAGAAAAAGATTAGTGCCAGGAAAGGGGTTTCCAGGTTGGAAATGGCTGACCAGTGTAGCAGAAATAAGCAGTGCTCTGTGGTTTGAAGGAACTCAGAAGTCTTGGGCTTCTGTTAGTGCAGTGTAATCTGAATTCAGCTGAAGCTGTTAGTGCTCAGTTTTAGTGAGAAATTGCACCTTAACTGTTTTTTAATTTATCCAGATGGCTTTCTGATTACTTTGGTGCTGTACAATGTGATCCTTTTATCCTGTTTGGAGCAGTCTGTTACTATAGAACTTAAGAAGTAAACAGTCATTGTGCAGGTACTTAAAATATAGCTCAGTGACAGGATAATGGTTAAAACAGAACTTTTCTACTTATCCTTTCCTGGTCAAAAATTGAAGCTAACAAAATTCCTCTAGTGATTTTACATACTGATGGTTGCAGGGGAGAGACACAAACACAAAAAAAGCTAATGCTTTCTCTTTCAATTCAGTTACTGGTGGAAATTGATTTCAGAAGTTATCAACAACTGGGTTTTGGTAACATCAAATAAAGCACCAATTTAATGTCTTAAAACTTCTCCATATGGGTGCATGGAAGAACAAGTACCATACTGTTTTATCACAGCTTACTAATGGTACTTTGTAAGTATAGATTGTGTAAGTGCTTCTTAGAATCTGCTGTTTCTGTCAGTCCAGAGAGAGCTTTCACAAAATATCCACATGTACAGATGCTACTGGAAGCTTGACTTTTGATATCATTGTCTGGAGTGACTTTTATTCTTGGCTACTTGGGATTTTAATCCAGGGAGCCTGTTGCTCTCTTAGTTGTGATCCTTGTGTGTGGCATTTATACAAATGGAATTGGTAAATGTACAGTCAGAACCATTCAGAGGACTTGAATAGTTCAGATTTAGTATTTAGTTTGCTTTTATCCTTCATCTAATTTACAGAACTATGATATAGAGCACTGAGATGCCATGTAGAAAACTGCACTATATTGCTTTTATAGAGTCATAACATCATAGAATTGTTTCAGTTGGAAAAGACCTTTAAGATCATCGAGTCCAACACCTCACCTCACACTGCCAACCCATCACTAACCTATGGCCCTCAGCACCTCAGCTGCATGGCTTTTAAATGTCTCCAGGGATGGGGACTCCACCACCTCTCTGAGCAGCCTGTGCCAGTGTCAAACAACTCAGTGAAAAAGTTCTTCCTAATATCCAATCTAAACCTCCTGTGGCACAACTTAGGCCCATTTTCTTGAGGTTTTGTCACTCATTTCTTGAGAGATGACTCCCACCTCACTCCAGCCTCCTTTCAGATAGTTGCAGAGTGCTCATGTCTCCCCTCAGCTTTCTCTTCTCCAGGCTGAACACCCCCATTCCCTCAGCTGCTCCTTGTAAGACTTGTGCTCCAGACCCTTCACCACTTCCTGGCGGTTCTATTTTTCAGTGGATAAACAGAAAAAGACTTGTCATTTTCCTATTATATACTTATATCATAGGCTTAAATTGTCCACTATTTGTGCAGCCAAACATCAGTTCAGTTTCCCACCTTTTCCTTCTCTTCACCCTGTGCTCTGCCTCTTTTGCAGACAAGAGCCATTCTGTATCTTTGTACAAATACCTTCCTCAGGTGTGTTGTCTTCAGATTATTTTGAGTGACTGTAACACTGAGCTGGTGCATTCTCTGAGTAATACATTAGAATATACTACTTACTGCCAGTGTACATGGCCCTCTGGTATACTTTTAATGCTGTGGGGACCCTGGGGGAAGGTGATAAGTTTCAAGTAATGGATGCATCATATAGGAATTGGAATAAAGTGATATCTCCCTGCAGAGCTGTAGGGTGCTGTTAAGGAGATTCATCTAGCCTTGGGTGCATCTTCCTTGGCAGCCTATATGTTAGCCTGGAGTTGTAGGGGTGAAAGAAATAATATTTCTCCAATCATTGCTCAGTAGGGATCCTCCTGACACTTTGGTTTGAAGTATTATTGTAATACAGATGTAAAATAAGTCTCACTATAACAATAATTTCCCTGACAGTTCTCAAGTGAAGTTCAGCTCTGTGCAGGTTTTGGTAGAGGAGGCCTGGAGAGGACCTGTCTGTTGGGCTGACTGACTGAAAGTCTTTCCTGGGAACAGAGGTTGTAGAGGTTAATAGAGAGGTATCTTTGTAATTCCTGAAGAGAAATAACACTCTAAAGGTTCAGAAGTATTATCTCATTCATTTTTTCCCCCCAAGTGCATCTAGCAAGTATTCGTAGTCAAATCAAATCTGAGCTTGTACTTAAGTCATTTTTGTCTGATTAGGACTGAAGCACTTGTCCCATGATGTTTTGAGAAGCCTTGGTTCTTAAATCAGTATTAAATTCTTAACTGCATAATTTATTACTGTTAGAGATACAAATGGGTCAGTGCCAAACCCCAAAATGCAAACACAGGGATTTAGAATCCAGTCCAAGAATTCAACATAAACTCAGCAAATCCTGGGCCAGAACTGGCAGCTTCCCAGCACTCCAGGTCCAAAGCCATTCATTGTCATCAGTGCCATTCCAGCATCTGAATGTTAGCTATTTAGGTCCTTCAGTCTTGAACATCCCCTGATAGCAGCTGGAAGGAGGTTAATGAGTTTAAAAACCCCAGAATGCCAGGGGTGTTGTGATCCCCTGAGCAGCCTGTTTCCAGAGATGAAATCTTCATTTTAAAGAGAATCTCAAACTAACAGAAATTTTCCACAGAGATGAATAATTAAAGAAAAAAAACACAACAAAACACCCAAACCACAAATGAAAGTTCTAAATATGCTTTATAGGCACTGGCATTCTATAGTATCAGATACTGTAACTCAGTATTTTTAGCTACATGCAGGTCCCAGAGGGTAATTGAGGATTGAGACCTCATATTGATCGCTGATAATATCCCACTTTTCTTTAGTTTCCTCTAAAGAACTTCTTTTTTGAAACAAGAAAATGTGTCCCAAAAGTTTAGGAGAGAAGTCTCAAATTTTGAGTAACTATATTTTAATTCCCCCCTTCCCCCCCCCCCCCTTTTTATTAGTTTGGGAGAATCCCTGCTAAGAAATGTCAAACAATACACGTTTAATTAGTTCTTCTAGGATTGCTCTAAAATATAGATATGAAACATCCCCATGTAATGCAACCAGCAGTTGCTAAAATTTCAGTGTGTTACATAGGTATAGGAAATTAAAGCTGGGCAACAATGGATCTCAGGAAAAATGTGTATGGGTGTGAAAAACGTCAGTCGACAGTTAAGTGGAGCGTAGCAACTGTGTAATAGCACATGGAGACACTCCAGGAAAGAAAGAGGAGCAAAGAATATTATACTTAACACAAATTTGGCTTCAGGTACTCAAAGGTGTTTACCTAAAATGAAACTTGGCAAGAAGCCCCAAATTAAAATAATCTCAAACATAAATGCACTTATGTAATTACTGAGAGTTGTGAATGAACCTAGAAAACAAACCGGTCCTGTATTTTGGAGAGTAAAAACAGGAGAAATGTCAGAACACAGAGGGCTTATAATACATTATTCATGTCTCCACCCCTGTATCTCTCACCCTCTTTGTATCCCGTAAAGTCAGCCTAGTCAGCTTCTGTGGAGGCCTCTTTTGTCTATGTTGCAAGTAAGATCACATATATTCTTTACCCCTTGTGGATCTGCTCTTCTGAATGTGTGTTGTGCAACTTTGCTGATGAGAACAACAAAAACCTACCTACAGAAAACAGATCCGGGGAGGGGGGGGTTGTGCTTTAGCAGGAGGTTGTGCAACTCACTCCAGCAAAGAATGCATGTCTGACATCCCAGAAAATGGAGGGATATGGTGGTTGTGTGGGACAGTAGAGAGTGCTCCAGCTTTGGAAAGGGAAAGCAGAGTGATGACAAGGAATGGCCAGAAAATATTCTTCAGGCTTCAGTAAACCCAGAAATATCAGAAATAATATTACAGAGAAATTCAGCAGCTCTTGTTCTGGCTGCCTGTGCAAGGAAGAGATTGAAACTTCAGCAGGAGTGAAGAAAAGCAGCTATGAACCTTCATGTAGTGGAATGTTTTCATTTAAGGGGTTTGTCCTAAAAGATGAGGAGCAGAGAGAGGAAAAAACCCAGCAGGTACCACATCATTCAAGATGATTAATTGCAGTAAAGAGGGTGGGAGACTTGGATAGACTGTAGGAAGCTTGTTGCTAGAAAAAAAAGAGAACTCTTTCTACATTTGCTTGGTGTGTGTCCAGTGCCCTCTATTTATCCAGTGTAAATAGGAAAAGATTGTGGTATGTCACTATTGGTCTCGGTTTATCATCCAAACACTTCTTTCACTGACTTTAGTGGGAATTTTGCAGTCTATCCAAAGTGAAAATACTTCTCTCTGGTGTTAGAAAAACAGTTCCTTAAATAGATGGCCATTTATGTTTCTTCAGAGCATTTGAAAGCTAGTGGACTGCTGTGAGGGTTTCACTTTTGAACACTGGCATGGGATACTAAAGGAAACAAATATTATGCATAGTAAAACCTACCACAGGAACCAGAAGTTTACCTAGTAAAAATGGCAGCTGCAATTACATAATCATTGTGTGTATGTTGGAAACACAGCTTTTGAAATGTCACTTTCAACACTTTTGAAAAGGCAGCAGTACAAGTCGGATATTTTTTAGGTTGCTTTTGATTAAAGGGCTTCCTAAATGCAACTGACCTGTGTAAATTCCAAGGTAAAAGCATGAGAAAAGTGGCTTGGTCTTAGAAAAGAGAAGGTAGGAATATAGTAGAAAACTATATGATGCCAGAGTTTGTTGATGCTCCTTCTATTTCAGCTTTACTGGACTGGAGTTTTAACAGCAGAAGATAAGCTGAAGTACTAGCATCACAGTATTTTTCCCTCTCCCTCTGTTAATCATAAATGTCAAGGCCTTGCTTGCTTTTACTTCAAAGTAAGGTAACTTGGAAATCTGGTATGCCTATCACATTTTCTGGCAACTGGTAAGTTGGAGAGCTGCATAAAGACTTTTCCATCCATTTCTGTGAATCTACCAGTATCACTCAGACAAAAAAACCCACAGAGTGAATGAAAAATCAAACCTTGACCCTTACTTAGGCACAGGTTTTAAGTCTTCAAAGCACTGGGGTCTAAGAGGTGAAATGTAGATTCAATAGTTTAAAAAATCCAGTGCTGTGGAAAAATCTGAAGTAAAAAAAAAGAGTGGCACTTAAAAAACCTGATTTGTAGAGGCTTACTGTATGGAAATTCTCAGGTCACAGTGTGCAGGCAAATGCTGCAGCTGTAGAAGGATGCAAAAGACACAGATGACATTTACACCTTAACAGTCTTGAGCACTTTTTCTGAGTGAATCATGGATGGCAGAAGCACTCCCAACTCCATTTCACGTAGCAAGTATGGAAACTGAAGCTTTTAGCTGTGTCCTGAGCCTCTAGGAATTGGGCTGCTCAGCACATCTACACACCCAAAATAGCTGATCAACGTAATTCCTCCCCCATTTTCCATTTCTAGTGTGATGGCATCTGCTGTTCTGTGGAGACCAAAAGATGAAATATTGGTGCTTCTGACATCTGTAGCCCCTCAAAATAAAAGTCTGCATATATGAAAGAACATCAATATGTATGCTTCCATCAAGAATTTTAACAGCACAGTGTGCCTTCATGGATACACAATCTCAGATTTTAGCCCTGGCTTTAATGGGACAGTGAAATGGCACATTACTGTTTCATTCATTATTGTATGAGATATTATCAGCTTTTAAATTTGCAGTTGTTATCTCTAGTTCATTTACTGAGTCATGCAAAAACCAAACCAAGTCCAAGGCGCAGATGATTTGTAGCACTCTGTGTACTCAAACTATTTCTACTGAGAAACTTAAAATGGGTTTTTCTGCATTCAGTCAGGCTGAGATGGAAATAGAAGTTGCTTAAGTAAATAGGGGGAAAAATGCAGTCTTAATTAGAAGAGCTAGTACTACTAAGTAGCTGAATATGACCAAATTGAGAACTTGTCTTGAGACATTTGGCCTTTGTTTCTTCCTCTCTTCTGACTTCTTGAGAGGAAAAGGGGTTTATTTAAATAAGTGAAGCTCTGAGACCACACACAGTTATACTGAAAAAATAAACAATCTGATGTCTGAGTGACTGGGCTGCTCTTCAATTTGTTCAAAACACAAATACCTCAAATATGAATCTAGTTCAAGATGGTAAGCACATTTTGGCCACATTCTGCTAGTGACCAACGTTCATCATTGCAAGAAATTTCCACTCTTGCAGGAGTATTTTAGCAATAAAAGCCTAAAGATCCAGGTGGGGTGTTTCTGGTTTCTTTCACCCCTCCTGCTAATGTGATGTGCAGGGCAGTGTGTTCTGCTGTAGTTGTGTCCAACCTGGGGAATTGTCCTGTAATGCTGCTTGTGTCCAGCATGGAGCAAGGACTCATACCTGGAAAGTGCAGTCTCAGTGTTAAAGACTTTCAGGATGTAGGTTCAGTGATAATGCAGAAGCTCATGGATTGATTATCTGGTGCACAAGGATGTTTGATAACCTAAGTCCTAGCCAAAACAATTCATCTATTTGAGACCAAGTTTGGTGATCTAAGATAAATGTGGGTTGTATGATTTAATCATATTTTGAATGATGGGGGTTTTTTACTTTCTCAGTTTCTACTGTTTGAGGGAGATGCCTTTAAAATTTGTATCAAACTTCTACAAAATATGATACTGTCATTTTACTCTGGTAAATCTGGCTATGAAGGATAGCATCCTTCAGGCTTTCTAGAGACATAGGAGTGTAACCTTTCACAAGCAAGATCAAAAACCCACAAGGTTTATGGAGGCTGATCTCTTACTGGCATTGTTCAATATTCCTTTTTGTATTTTTAATAGCAATTTAATTGAGCTTTTTACCAGGTTTATGTAGGAAGATTAACAACTTCTGACAGATGATATCTGTGTGTTGTTTGTGGTTTATTCCCCTTACTTCACATTTCATCATCTTAGAAACCCAAGTTTATGACTTCCATGCAGGAACCTAGAAGGATGTTCCTGGATCTGAACCACATGCACATTCTGTCCTCATTAAGATGAACAGCAGCAATGAAGTGCAGTCAGTGAAGATGAAGAGAGGCGATGTGGAAAGCTGACTTCTTTGTGATTGCCACTTTGATGTAATGACTTAAACTGTGCTTTAAGTTCATGCCAACTCCAATGAGAAACCCTTACAGCCGGTAGACTCACATGAGCCTCTCTGCTTTCAGGTCTCTAGATGTTTAAATGCTACGTGAATACTTAACTTGTCTACTAAGTTTAGCTTCTTAAGTATGAATTGTTTAGAGGGAAGTGAAAACTTTCCAGCTCTACTGTACACATTTTGTTGGCTCTTAAAGCTGCCTCTGTTAGCATGTAGTGAATTAGTCATATTTGGAAGGTCTGTCCAGCATTGAGAGCGAGCTTTTTTCTTGAAGAACATGAGATTCTTGCAGGCACAGCATTAGGTGTGGGTGTTTAGAGTCATAGAGTGGTAGAGTTGGAAGGGAAGTCCAACCCCCCTGCAGACGCAGGTCCACCTAGATCAGGTTGCATAGGAAAATGTCCAGACAGGTCTTGAAGACCTCCAAGGAAGAAGACATTGTATCTTGCTTTTTGGAAGGGAATTCCTTTTCTGTTCCTTCACTTATGATGGCATTGGGTGGACATACATCCACGTGAACATCTTCATTCTGTAGGCACCAAGGCATATCAGACCACCTTTGAAAACTCTTAGGATGAAGTCTTGGTTTTGCTGGAGTCAGATATTTTGTAACAGCAGGGAAAGGAAACACTGATTTTTTTTACCTTTGGTTTGCTTTCTTGCTGCCTTATTCCCGAGGCAGTTGTTGAAACTGTGAAAGAGCACCGAGTCAGAGGTTTGCACCGACTAGTCTGCTGTCAATACAACTTCACGTTCACTTTGCAGAAGTGTCAGCTATCAGTGGCATTATTCCCTGTTGGAGTGATCAGAAGAATGGCAGGAGACAGGATTTTCACAGCTGCCTAATGAATATTCTAAAACATTTGGAGTTATTTTAAAATGTGGCTCTGAAATTCCCCATTTATCTTCTGCAGTTGCGAAGAAATAAATGTAACTGCCTACAGTGCAGGTTAAACAGTGCTGAAAGTTGCATTTCCCAGTTAATCTCTGAGCCTCTGAATAAAGGGAGTGAGTAGTTGCTGTTAATGTGTAGGTTTCTCTCTGTACCTTCTCTCCTGTTTTAGTCCCCTGTATTTTCTGTCTGATGTATAGTAAGGGGAGTGTCATCAAGCCCAGACTTCTGCTAGTTTAAGAGAAGACAGTTTTTAGTGACAGAGGCTTGATTTGATGATGAAGGGCAGCTGAGAGGAAAGCACAGCTGAAAGAGGGACACTGAGGATGCAGGCTGGTAATTCTGAAGAGGACAGTGATGAACTGACATGAGCCTGATTCTGAGGGAAGAGTGGAACAAAGAAGTACTAGTGCCACAGCTAACATGGATCTTCAGAGTTTGCCAGCGTAGCAGGGTACGTGTGAATGGATGTGTGCAAAAGGCAAACAGGGATGTACTGTGGAGTAGGGAGGATAGGGCTGAGCAATGGGGTGACTTTTGCAGCTGTCATAACAAAAGATAGGCTGAGTAAAGCTATGAAAACAAAGTAATGGGTGATACAGGGCTCATTTTTGCAATGTCTATATAGCCTGGTTCTATGTGTACTAAATGGTAAATTCTCATATGCTGCTCATTGTGTAACCCAAGCTAAGGAATTCTGGCCTAAAATGTTTCCATAGGTACAAAATGTGAAGTAACTAGATGGAAGGGGAATAAAGCTAATTTAAAAATACTTCCTGTTTAATTCAGGAGAAGGGGCCTCTGCAAAGTACATAAATGCATTTTATACTTTAAAACTGAGTGGTCAAGCTCCTGTAGTTTTGTCTTCAGAAAAAAAGTTGTGTAGGGCTTTATATGCAATGGATCAGCAGCAAGGCTGTTCAGTTGCATGGGATTGTTAACACATGAAAACAGTATTACTTTATCATTCCTTGAAAATGTTCTTATTGGTGTTTCATTTCTGCTTTCAGAATGTGATGTCATAAAAGTTACAGAAACAATGAGAAACGTTATTTTTAAATGTGAGTTAAAGTTGACAGGGTTTCAGAGGTGAGGTATGACCATGGAAACTGAGTAGCTGGGTAGCAAGGGGAAAGGAAAAAACACATCCTTGTATGATTTTGGACTTGTTTTGAGGATATGCATGTGCTTCAGGATATAAACAGGTCTGTTCTAAGGTTTTGATCTGTAAGTGTACAGGTATGATGGTTGCTGGGCCTTTTGTCTTTGTACATATCTGGTGCCATGGTACCTCCAACTCTGTGTGAATTAAGTTGTCACAAGTATTTTCTCTACAAATGCAGCCTCTTGAGTCATATCCCTTGGATTTAAATGTAAACAAAAGGTATTTGTATGGGATGGACTGACAGCATTGAGGATTTACTCATCTGTGCAATTGGAAAACCACATCCACTCTGGCATGACTTTGGGGAGACTATGGGCTCACATCCTGGCGAGGTTTGAGTAATTGATCGAGAATTCATAGCTTGCTTCCTTATTACACTGGCGGTACTTCTTTTATTCATCCTTTTCCATTCGATCCCAGTTTGAGTCAGAGGGTGTGCACAGAAATGGCTGGCTCTAATAGTTTTTTTTGGAGACAGTGGGATGCACAAGTTCTTTCTTTGTATTTCCTATGCATATATTCCTTTTAAATATTTTCCCAGTTGCAGCTTGTTGCAGTTAGAGATGTATGTGAGGTGTTTTGTTAAGTAGTCATACATTTTGTGGTCATACTTCTCACAATTCTTCTACAGTGACTGATACATTCACCCTCCAAGGTGTAATGGGTAATGGTAGTGTTTTGGAAAAGCAATTTGGTTACAGGGATGCTGGTCTGGTTATAAGGCTTTACACTGTTGAAACCACCATGGTCACAATGCAGAAATCATATATAGAAGCCTGTGCATTTTCCTCTTTCAAAGTGAGAGTGCAGTTTGCAGCATCCAGCATAATGATTTTGCTATTGCTGCTCTTCTTTCTTTGTAGATCAGTGATATTGAATATATAGGTGCAAACTTAATGAGAAAATAAACAGTAATTGCCAAAATGAGAGCTACTTCTACATAAATTATAATTCTAAAAGTCATGACAGTAAGATATATGGGATTTCTTGCAGGCAGGATGCATTTCTAACTGCTATTGTAGTCTGACCTACTTTTGCCAAACTAACTGGAAGGCTTTAAGAGAAGGAGCAGTAACATTTCAGAGCTGTAGAGGAGATCTGTTTATATATATGTGTGTGTGTGTGTAAGTAATTGCTAATCTAAGCTGTGAGTGATTGTCAGATGATGGAAAAGAACAATATTCTGAAGTTACTTAAATAGCATGAGTTTCTCACTAAAGGACATAAGGGGATCCACAACCAAAGGGATATATCATAACTATATTTTTGGGACTTTTATTAAGTCCTTACCTGGGCTCCAAGTTGTCACCACTGGCAACAGCACAGGTTGTGCTACCTGTTTAGGATTTCTCCATGGCATAAATGAACAGGGAAGAGGAGAGCCCTGATGGCTGATGGTTGTAAACTCAAGTTCAACAGAATGTAGAGCAGGGTGTTAGACTTGATCTATAGTCTCACGACTGGGATAAAAATAAGCAGTGTGCCATAGATAATCATAACCAAAACCAATTTTTGAAAGGACTTAAATGCTTAATACCTCTGTGTTTTAGTTTTTCTTTATGGAGGCTGTTTGGAAACACAGGGCAAGGGGAAAGCTTGTTGTGACATAATCCCTGGGGGGGTAAGTAATCTCTGAGAATAATTTGGAGTCCTAAAAATCTTCTGAAAAGTCTTCCCTGTACATACTGGAAACTCTGACTGCAGGCCTGCTTTTTCCTTTTCTTTCCAAAGTTTTCAGCACCTTTTTATATCTTCAGTTGACTGGCTGAAATATGAACACTCACAAATCTTGGGTCTTGGGGGTTAAGAGTGATGTTACAAGCTACATCCTCCATAACAGCAGCAATATTAGTTACAAACAGCATCATTCTTGTTATGTGCAAATCTGTATGGAGTAATGTTATGAGCACCACTTTGTGAATTTGAACATGATTTCAAGTGTTCTGTGCTTCTGTCTCTTCAAAGTTATTTCTGGCTTTCTTCCAGGATAGTTTTTTTTGCATCACTTTCTAGGAGTGTGCTGTCCATGGGGTTTATGGAAAAAACAGGCTCATGGGAATAATAATAATGGAACAGCTCTGTCTTCAGAGCTCACCTGCTAGAGATATTGATGTGGGAGAACACTTTTAATTCACTCAGCACACAGAAATCACGGTGTAGTCATCTGGCAAACTGAGTTAAGATGACTGGCTGTGCATTAATGAATCACCAACACCCCACCAAGGGACCATGATGATGGGGAAGAAAGTGCGTTGGAGGTGAGTCACAAGAGCCCCACCAACAAACATTTCTGAGTGGAAAGTACATACGTGGTGGTGAATCACCAAGAACTCCACCAAAAGTCTGCGTGTGCCTGTCTTAATGTTTGTGGGATGACAAGTATTTGCAGTGAAAACCTCAGCTAGTGAAAATCAACACTTCTGTATAGAATAGACTGTAAGGTTCTGGGCCAGTGTTTTAAGCTGGATTATGTTGTTCTGTACTTGTAAGAGGCACAGTGTTTTGGTCTTTACTTGTTAAGGCTTTAGGAGGTGTTGTATCTACCTGGCCAGGTTCCTGCCTGTAGAAGGCTTTTCTGCAAGATGGGTGGCACTTGAAATTTGTAATGCAGTTAGAGATTTTGGTGTGTAAGTTGCTGTGGAAATGCAAGAGGTGGATCTACTGACCTTTTGAAGGGGGAATGGGGACAGACAACTTTAGTGGAGTAAATCAAAGATGGCATTTACTTTGTTTCTCTAAAATGTTAATACAAGGTTGATAAAAATGGTGTTGAATATGAAGGATGATGTAATAAATAAATCTATATAAAAGTCAACACCAGACCTGGGTGCAAGAATTTCCTAAGTAAAGGTAGAATTGGCCAGATAAAGATAAGCCCCCAACTTCCACATTGGTCCTTTCTACTTCATAGGGCAGAAGTATTTCTTCCCTTACAGCATTGCTTCTCCCCTATCCCATTCAGTAAGAATCTTCCCTTCTTAACAAGGGCTTGATCTGTAAGAGAATTGCTTTCTGTGGCCCAGCTTTCTGTGGCCCAGCTTTCTGTGGCCCAGCTTTCTGTGGCCCAGCTTTCTGTGGCCCAGCTTTCTGTGGCCCAGCTTTCTGTGGCCCAGCTTTCTGTGGTGCAATCTTTCTTCATGCAGACTTCCAAATTCTTAATTTGCAGCCATAGCTGTAATCTATAATGAGAGTTGTTTCTTAATGAGTGTCAATATTGACACTTCTTGCAGTTTCCAAGAGAGTTTTCCTATAGTTTGTTAAATGAGATGCTGATGGCAGTTAGCCTTTTTAGGTAAAAAGAAGCTAATAGAATTTGGGGGTTCTCCTTATGGTGCAGTCAGAATGTCTTGGATGTGTGAAACATCGAACATGTTCATTAATTTTTGTTAGAAGTGAAGAGGTCTTATTAAATGAAATGATCCTATGATTAGAAATTAGTGGAAAACCTATGAGAGTTCTGCAGTATTTGTCTCGTGAGGAGAAATTCGAATTGTCCTTAAAATAAAGAATTTCAACAGAACTTTTCCAGCAAGAAATTAATTCCAATAAAGCTATGCATACATGGCTATATAATGTTTGAAAATTAAAACCAAATCCAAAACAAGAAGAAACAGCTGCAGCATGACCAGAATCTCCTCTCAAGAGCAATGTGCTTAAGAAAGATTAGTTCTTCTGGCCTCGGGGATTGTTCATGGAGTACAGTGGAGGATGCAAGGACTTGAGGAATATCTGGAAAGAAAGAGGAGACTCTGTAACATGCATTTTAAGGAAAGTGACTCTGGTAGTGAGGAGTGTCTGTTGTTACCCAGAAAGGTTTCTGATAATCTTCGTGGCTTTGTAGTGTGAAGTTTGGACAACTAGCATCTATGTCCTGCCTCTTTTAAAGGAAGTTTGGTGTGATCTTTGGACTTCAGTTTTTCTGTGAAGGCTGTCATCAGTGCAGGCTGTTGGATTTGTAGCTGTAGCTGTGGGGAACCAAGATGCAGTCATGAGGTGTGCTGCATTTTAGTGAGACAAGTGGCATATGTTCTAATAAAAGCTGAATTTAGAGGACAGTAGTGGTGATTCTCTTGTGTGCTATGTGCCAAATACTGCTTTGCATCACTTGGATGGAAGCCCCTTTCATCTTGCAAGTCACCTGTTTCAGAGGCAGCTGGGCAATGCTTCCAGCTCTTTCAGAACCTGTGAGCTTACGTAAGCTGATTCAAGTTTGAAACATATAGCCAAAATAATTAGTAAAGAGTTTCTGGCTCTTCTCACGTCTGGCACTTTGGAACAAGTGGACCTGCTCTCCCTGTCACAGCAACTGTTCTTAGCAACATGGGGTAATGGAAGATGAGCAGCATTCCTGTGCTGCTTGCTTCCTTAAGGTGACATGTGGAACTCTTGTTTTGGCTGCTCTTAAAATGTGATTAGTGACCCTTAAGTGCTTTATAAGGGTAGCAATATGAGCATAGAGAACATACATACACACACAAACATATATCCTCACTTTAGCCATGCTCATGTATATATGTTGACCTGCTCATGTACATTTTGTATATACTAGTTATATATATGCCTTGCTTACATTTAAAATGTAATATATGGGCTATTCCTTTTTAGAAAGGCAAGAGCTAACCCTGTTAAGCTTGCTCAGTTTTTTGGAAGTGAGATTTTGTTCTTAAACAGCTTTTGAATGTTTTTGGAACAAGAAAGCTGGAGAAAAAGATTGTTTCTGTTTGCTTTTTTAAGCAGAGTGGTAGAGAGTAAAGAGAACTTGTGGGGTTTTTCTTTAAAATAAACACCAAATGAGCAAAATCACAAATGCCTCTTTCTTTTTGATCCTATTTTCCAATGATCACAGCTTAACATTTTCTAATTTTAATGAGCTTGTTTAAAGTACACACATGACTAGTTTAGTAAATCTCCAGCTCTGTGTATCAGAAGTAAATGATTTATTTTCTGGCACTGGAAAGAAAAAAAATCCCATGAGGGCTGTGTGTGAGAGATCATCATTTATCTCTCTCCCATATATGTATAGTTGGAGAGGAACTATTACTTCTAATAAAACTGTATTTGGAAGACAAGCTAGAGAGTGGAAGAATGGAGGTAATTTCTTTACACTTCCAATGACATATAGAGCATTAATTTTTATTTAGTGATTTTTTTTTTTCCCCACTACTTTGCAGTAAATTGGGATTGCAGGATACAAGCTCTTAGCTTTGTGGCTGTGCCCAGGTAAGCTGATAGGAAAGGCTTTTTGAAAGTTAGTGCAGGTTGAAACTCATCATGAGCAACTGGTAGGTTCACGTTTATGTTCTTCTTGGATAAACTCTAGGTGAAAAAAGCAATCCATGACACACATTTTCTATATGCTCACACAAATGAATGAAGGGCAAATAAAAAGTTCTTAAAGAGGAGAAAGAAGGAAGTAGTAAGATGTGCCTTTGAACAACTCTGGCATGTGGTCATTTGAAGGGATGTTTGCATCTCTTCTCTGATATTGCCATTTATTTATTTTTAAGAGAAATGATGGGAGCTGTTTGCTTCAGTAAAGGGATTTTGCAATTTTGTGCTCTTCCATGGACTTCCATGAAGCTACTAGACTGGGGTACTGGAAGACAAGAAGTATCTCCCTTTACATGGTACATTTTCTTTGTGGGCGGATTTCCATCTAGGAGCACAGTAAAATCACAAGCTACTAAGTGGCAGATGCCAGATAATGATTTTCACTTGTTGCTGGTAGATTTGAACTGATAGTTTAATCCTGGTCATATTTACAGTGTGCTAAATCATGCTTTTTCAGACCATGAGTGGTTTTCCTTTAGTTTTGCAGATAGGATCAAATGAATGCAAGAGATGAGAAGGATTTTTTGAATTAAAAAGAGTGAATTTGTCTAGGTTTCAGGTAAAATCTACAGTGTAAAGTTGGTTTGGTTTTTATCTCAATCAGCAGGGTTTTGTTCTTTTAACTGGAGCAGTTTAATTTGGTTTTATTCAAAGTGCCACTTCACTAATTATATCCCCAAAATCTTAATTTGAGATGCTATAAATAGGACTTTTGCCACAAGTGGAAATGCCATTCCTGTCTTTATTACTCCCCTAACTTAGATCTCAAGGGGACAGTGTAAGCTGGGACACAGAAGTTTCTCCGTAGTCCCTGTTGTTTTTTGTTTCCTGACAGTGGCTGAGAATCAGGGATTCTAAAGCTGGACAGAAATCTGAGTAAAAACACTTCTAAATAAATAAATTGCCCTTTCTAAAATAAATTACTTAAATAGTTCAATGTGTCCTCACTGGAAGAGCTGAACTAACAGATAAGTTGCTTTAATTTCCCTGTGGTTTATGTTGCTTCAAGTCCCTGTATCGCATCAATCTGGCTGCACTTAAGACACTTCTGTGTGTAATAAGGCCCTTCCATTTCACTTGTGGTACTGTTTCTCTCAGCACATCTTGACACTAGAGTGCAAATCAGGAATCTTAAGTTCATTTACCAAGTGCTGCCATGAAATGTCTTCTCTTAATCCTCAAATGTAATTTAACAATATTTATTAAAGCCACTTTTAACGATACTTTTCAAGATACTTGGGTGTATGCTGATTATTGGTGTTAGTCTGGCTGCTATTTCAGCAGGGGATGTAATGAAAACTGTAAGAAAAGGAATAAAATAATGATTCAGAATGAGTAAACTCCCCACCAACCCAACAAAGGAAGTGCAAAAATGAAGTTCATAGCCACGCTGGCATGTGGCTCTGTTTAAGGAGGAGGAAAATACATGGTGTGTCTCACACATTTAGTATATCCTTTAGAGATGTAAAGAATTAATAGATCTAAGAAGCTGGCTGGATTAAATGCACTTAATACAAACAGTATGATGCAGCAGTCTGTATCCCTGTTGTCATGAGCATGCCTTGTCGTGGATTCATAACACTGTAGTACACAATACACGAACAACTTGGGCTTGTGGGATGCTTATGAAAAACCAGGTGTGAATGTGAGTTATCTATGAAATGTGAGTAAAACAGAGACTTGATGGGCATTTCATCACCTCAAAGCATGCTAGCTAAATATGGACCAGAGAAAAGCAAAAGGGAAGTACTGTTCATTTAGTGGCTGTGCTGTCAAAGACCTGGTTGTGGATAAGAGTACTGCTTTATGCTTGTAGCACTGATCACTGTCAGCTTTTGGAGAGAGGAGTCTTAAAACACACTGGTTAATTTCTTTAAACCTTTGGATCAGGTTCTGTTGATATTACTTGGCTGGCTTGCTGCAGGTTACCTTGAGAGGCAGTGAGGAAATGCTGACAGCTCCTTCTCCAAAACATTAAGATCCAAAACCACATTTTAGGGCTTTTCCCCCCTTTGTTCCATGTGTTTAAGCCTTCTTGTTGTGTTTTGGGGTTTTTTTTGTGCTCCTTGAAGTCATAAATACACAAAAAGAAAATAAATTCAACCACTTCTACATCTTTCTTTAAATCAAACCAGAGACTCTCACCGTGGCTTGAAGGAAACTGAAGAAAATGAAACATGTCGCCAACACAGCAAGATGAGGTGGCCAGAATGGATGTTCTGGACCACTCAGCTCCTCTAGATTGTAACATGCAAGTATAAAATACAATTAAAGTGACTGCCTCACAGCTTCTGCCTTTCTCTAGTTACTGAAAAGAAGTATTAGGTTCAGTATCATCGATGGAGTGGCTGTGGAAGTGAAGTTGCTCCGTCGCATACTGGACATAGAAGAATCTTTGTGTTGTCCTGGCTGCCTTCACTTGGTTCTTAAGAATACTGTGCATGATTGCTCTGGAAGTGTATTACCTTTGATCAGCCAATGGCTAACTAGGTTAATTTCTGAAAGGGTATGCCTGAGCAGCTAACATGAGGCACACAGTGATCCTTTGAATTGTCATTGTGGGTTATTTGTAAAGCATTTTATTGAGAATAGGATAGATGATCTGTCAGAACCTGGTCTCTTCCATATCATGAGAGCAGGCATATTTTGACAATGGATTTGGCCCAGCTCTTGCATTGATTAGAAGGCCAGAGTTGAATAGAAAGATCAGGATTCTTCATTGTCTGTCAAGCTTATCCCATTGTGTTCTGGGAGTTAAAGGCTCCATCGCAGTAATTGGTGCTTGCTCCGAGCTCAGTTCCCTCTCTTAGCTATGTGACAGTCAAAGACTGCCTGGGCAGCCTTTGCCTTTTCCTGATCAGGCACCATTGAGGAATTTAGCTGGCATTATGAGGCCCACATATAATTCATGGCAGGACAGAAACATGCAGATAGTCTGAAACAAGACTATTACAGAAACATACCTAATCAAGGAATATTTAACTAAGTGTTAGAATACCACTCTGGGCTTGTATCCAGATGATATATTGTAATGAGAGATGATATACTGTAATGAGGGTGCTTGAAATAACTAAAACTTGTCAAAAAATGCAGCCAGCTTTAGCATAACCCTGTAATAGCAGCAGTGCCAGCCTTTTCAAGAGCTGACAACCACTGGCAATCCTTTAGGTGCAAGAACACTTAAATAAATGCCAATGCCTGAATATCAAGAGACTATTAATGAATTCAGAAGTACCATTCTTGAAGATCACTTCCAGGAGGCCTATTCATTGTACAGCTTATGAATTACTACCACTTGAACTCAAAGGTAAGGTCATCTTTATGGAAAAATGGGAGAGGCTGATCTGAATAGAAAAAGAATGGTAATTTGGAAACCCCAAACAATATAAAAACATCTTTCCTTGTATTTTCCTGTTCTGTTTGAGATAAAATAAACAAACATAAATGTATATAGGTACTTACATGGAATCTAATGGCAGCAATGTTTTTGTGGGAGTTATGAAGTGATAGTCTAATCAGTGCACAAAAGCTTAACATTATCTGTCAGTCTGCCCCAAGCAGCTTACAGAGCAACTGGAATAGGCAGACACCTCATCAAGTTAAAAACTGTCCCAGATCAGCAGGATGGACAGTGAGATGGCAGGTGAGTGCTGCAGTACTGCCACGGAGTTTTGGCGTGGACTTGGTTAGAAGAGAACAAGCTAAAGGGCCAGGAAAAAGGAAATGGGTGAAAAGAAAAGGTCTAAGTGAGCAGGTCAGGTCTCAATCCTGGCATGCTGTGATCCACGGCTCTTGTGTGCTGTTCCAGGGGTGAAAGGCCAGAGATGGGCCAGGGCTCAATGCTTTGTGCTGAGGAAAGTAGTGTAAAGGATGGTTGAGAGTGGCCTAACACTGCTGCTGCTGGCAAAAGGGCAGGATTAAGTAGTGGCTTTTGCTTCATGGCACTTCTCAGCAATTGCTGCTGCTCTCTGTACTTGAACTTTGTCACATAAACGAACGGCAGTAGCATCCTGACTGCAGGGTTGAGCAGTCAGTCATCACTGTGTCCCTGCTCCCATGTGTTTGCCATCCAATGCAGTTTGTCTCCTTTGTTCCTGTCTAGAATTGACTGATGGGAGAAGTTACTGTCCAAATTAACTTAGATACTACCAGAGGCCCACTGCTAATAAAAGATTGAGGTGTACATTGAAGGAGTGCTGACCCTCTCTTGTTAGAAGCTGTAAAACACTAAAATGGGAAATCTTCAGTTTGTGGAAAATGATGTGAGTGTGTGGTGTGGCTAATATGTGGCTACTGCTGCTGGAATTTGAGCATAATCACAGTGCTAATCACACTGTGAATAAAGTTATGAATATTTTACAAGTAATAAAAAAAGGTTAAGACTATGACTTGTAAGTGCAAATGCCTTGAAGTCAAAGTAGGAGGGTTTTTAAAAGGCAGAAGCAGGACTGCTTAGATATCAAACCCTCTCTGATGCTATGCCACTTGGAGACTTCTGTGACAAGCTAGGAAATTCTCTTGAGGCAAAGCTAGAACATCCAGGCTTGGTAACTGAGCAGTAATTTGTTTTCTGCCACTTTAAGATCTGCCCTGTGATATTGAGTGTGACATTGTGAACCTCAGCTGAGAACATGGTGACTGTACCTTTCACTTTGTATGAGATTCTGATTCAGAGTTTATATTGGCTTTTCTGCTGCTGGTTTCTCAGCTGCATCACACTTACCTGCTGAGGAAGAAGTGCCTTGGACTAACAAGGGAAGCATACACATTGTACAGCAAAACCACAGCAGAGATTAGTTGATACTCTTTTCTTGCACATCCGTCCCTGAATCTTTGGTGCCTTTCCACAGGTGATCTGAGACAGGAATATTACTAGTCTGCAGGAGACTAGCTGATGCAATAAAATGCATCATCACATACTTACATAATGCTGCCATTGTAATAGCTAAGGGTTTTTGCTTGTTATCTGACCCAGCTCCTTGCATGGCATATAGATTAGTTTTATCTGCACTGTGTGAAATTAAAAGTAACAAAACCTGAAACAAAAAGTAGCTTATCAGCTCCTGTTCTGCAGAGGCAGAAATCAAAACTGTGTAAATATTGGCTACGTTTCAGCATCCTGGATTACAAAATGTGTCATACAAAGCTGTACAGGGAAAATGAATTGGGGATGGGACGTTGAAACATGGAAGGGCTGAGGGGAGAGGCATGTTTCTGCAAAAGTACTACTGGGAGGTGCACCCATCTGCATTGGTGTGACACAACATCCACCCTTGAGCCTGCACACTGTGCTCTACAGCTTTCAATGTAGGCTCTGCACTTCCTAAAGATCAGCAAGTGCAGCTCTGTGTTTTCAGAAATGATTCACCTCCTTGCTTCTTAATGTGTTAAAATATTAACATCCTCCAATAGTATTCCAATAGTATAATTGTTTGCAATAATGGAGCTTGCAGGAAAGACTTGGGTTTATGCATAGCTGAAGGATCAAAGATCACTTCCCAGCTCATTAACTAGTAGTGTTAATGTTTCAGCAGCATCCTACTCTCTTACTTGGTTCTCCTAACAGATTTTGTAGCTTTGGGGATAGTGTTTCTGAGCAGTGCTAGTGGCTGTCTGGATCTCTGTGGTTCATGCACTGTAATGGTACAGATAGCAATGCCTTTGAACAAGTGAATCTAATTGATTCTCTTTGTGCCACATAATTGGTAGTAATACATGTGCTAGGGCTCCTTATCCTGAAGATTCTGTGTAAATACAAGATGTTTTGAAATAAGGAAAGTCCTTTAATATCATTAACTCCTGTAGTAAAGTTCTCTTTGGTTTTTTCTTAACTAAGAATTTAACTACAACTTTTGAAGGTGAGTAGAATTAATCAATAAGAGTTAAAGGGAGCTGTATCCATGGACCAGCTAATTACTTTAAATGGAGGTTAGTGGTCACCAAAATAGCCCTGGGCCTGATCAAGTAGTTTTCCAGTATGGAAGATGGGCAGCTAACTTCTTGAGACCCTTGGGAATGAAGTGCCTCACTCTGCTTTTGAAAAATATCCCTCACAGTTTCTAATTGTTGGTAAGTTCATCATTCTTGACCATCTCTTGCATAGTTTGGAAGTAATTTTGAATCTAGGTCTGTGTCTTCTTCAGTTTGACTATTGTTCCTCTGTGTTGCAAGTTGAAGTGAGCCAATTTACTGCCTGGGATCTCATCATGCCAAACCACTGCTATTTATATGTGCACACCATCTTTAGAAATTGAGTAGGATGTTTGTAAGGAAGTGCCTGCTGCTTTAGCAGCTGGGTGGGGAGGAAAGGAGGAACTGAAGTATGTATTTCTGTAGACCCCTTGAAAACGATTCCTTGTGGGAGACCGGTGTGTTTGGATTAATCAGTCTGTCTCCACAGCAGTCATAGGTGGGACTGGAGCTAGTGGGGGCAGAGTGTTGCTAACTTTAAACTAGAGTTGAGCAATAACAACAGTGTAGCTATGGCAACACACAGCTCTGGTTGGACAAGCCACTTCTTTCAGGCAAGTTTGGAGCCTGCATTGAACTCCAGGCTGTCATAGTTACAGTCCCATCAGTACTTGGCAGAGATAATTTGAAGCTAAATAAAATGTATATCTACCTGAGGAAGGGGGGGAAACAGGTGGTCTTGGCCATCTGGGATCAGTCAGGTTTGCTCAGGGAGTGCTGTATGAATCTGGTGCTCTTGGTCAAGCCCTTGGGGCAGGGAGGAGGGTGCAGGGTGGCATGGCTGCAGGTGATAGGAGCCCTGACTGGTGGGAGGAGGAAGGTGATGGGTGGTCAATCAGTTATGAAGGTCAGGTGTTTTAGTGGGAGATCAGAGGAGGGGGGAAAAAAATGTTGGGATTGTTTGTAAAGCTGGTAAAACCACATAGGATCTACTGCCATTAAAACCCTGCCCAGGTTGGAGAAGGAAAAAGGTGAGGGAGAGGTGGGCTGGGAGGAGCACTGCTGATGGTTGTTTCTGTTATATTTTATAGGTATTACCTTCAAAATTAATACTTTCTTTTTTCAGACTAAAATATTTGGCTTTGGTTATTGGAAGACTTCACATTTTTCTCTGAAAATTCAAAATTCAAAGTGAGAAAAATCTCCTTGTGAACAGGGAGTAGTTCCTCAGTAATTGCTATTACTCAATACACCAAGGGTTAAAACTATGGAGCTAAGCAGGTCATGAAATTAAATTAGGACAGTTGACTTTAGAGGCATAAGTCTCTGTGGTAATAGATGTTAGAAATATTGGTTTTGTCTATTTACCATTTACTACACATTTTATGAATGGTTGGAAAGGGTATGGCTGGCAAGGAGACAGATGGCTACTTTGTGCAGTCCAGCCTGTGATAGTCTGGATGAGTTCAAACAGCTCCTTTGAGGGAAGAGGAGTCTGTTCTTCCCTGGGAGTAATGAACTTGTTCAGGTAGAATAAGCTTCAGGAGTGCAAGGGAGGCAGCTAGAGAGGCAGGAATTAGGGATGCTGACAGCAGGGAAGTCCATCAGGCAAAGTTGTGGTGAAGAGGGAGCTTGCCTTCCCGTAAGAAACAGACTTAGAGCCAATTATAAGACATTTTAGTGGAAATGTGGACTCTTGTTTCAGCTTGAGAAATAGCCATGAATGGATCAATGAGAAAACAAGGTTGGCAAATGGGTCATGTCCTTTCCTTTTTCCCATCTGGTGCAGCAGATGTCAAGTTATCATCTTAAAGGGACTATCATTTCCCAGTTTCTTTTAGTTCTATGGATACATTGCTTTGGTAGTTTTAATCTTTCCAGCAACTTCCCACAAGTTCACTTTTGGAATGATAGTCATGAAGCAGCCAAATCTCAGTTCAGTTCTATTTGCCTTGTCAGGGAAGTGCTGTTGAAAGCGAGGAAGAGACTGCTTACCATCAGTGCCATAAAAGCTGTAATTTCCTGGGAGCTTTGGGTCAGTGGTAGGAAACCCAACTGCCCTTGGTGCTCGTGAGGAAGGAATGTGCCATTTAGTCACTTTTACATTGTTGTTTTACTGTAAAGAAACAGTGATGCCATTCAGTCTCAAAGGTTGGATGGATTGTGGATCTTGTCCTACTGATTTTCATTTAAATATATCAATTGCAGAGCTGTTGTAGTGTTACATAAGAAATGCAGGGGTGCAGTAGGTTTCTATATGCTCCTCCTTTCCACTGTAGACACCAAAATGAGAAGGCTTTGGCTTACAAATATCTTGCCTTTATTGCATCTTCTCAAGGGAAACATGCATATTTTGTTTTACTTTTTTCTACCCAACTGGGAAAAGAAGCTCTCATGACTTATTCAATGAAATTAGTTTCTATAAATTAATCAGTAATAATTGTGTTTATATGGGCCAAAGCTTCCTCAAGGGGACATTAAATGATGAGTGATTTAAAATATATTTATTTAGAAATCAATGGCAGTGATTTCAAGCTATCCATTGAGATGAATGTGGATGGCAGCTCTTTGGCTGATTTGCCAAGGAAGCTGCAATAAATCAAGGAAATGTATCCTGGTTTGGAGGACATATTTCAGAGCAAAATACTATTAATCAAGTTTAACAAACAACAAGCATGGGAAGTTTGATAAGCCACAATATTGACTTTTGCTGAATCTGTTGAATGAAAGATGGATATGATAGTTGTAATAAAAGAGAATATAGGTGGGATTTGGTCCTCTCAGGACACAGCATGCAGTTGGATTTCAGACCACAGATCACAGAGTCCCAATCCAACCCTTATAACTGGTTTCTGCACCAATTTCTAGCAGTGTAGTTGCCTTGTTAGATGAGTTTGTGTATTCATATGTGAAAGACATAAAGCACACTTAAAGGAGTCAAATTGTGATGTTGCAACAGTATGAGAAATCCAGTTTCATGTTCTTGGTTAAGAGAATTGGGTTACATCTGGTATCTGCAAGTTTGACTCTCTCCCTTGCACTGGCCAGGCTGCTCTTGTTCCACCTTCATATGCTTTCTTCCTACCCTCCCTACTATTTTTACTGTCTGTCACTCACTATCACTGTACTGCCTGTGTTGTTTTTGGCTGATGGGACAGTCCTCTAATAAATGTTTCTATGCAGTAAGTAAAACTGAACTCAAGGGAAATGAATTGGCTTGACCTTACTTTTATGTGTAAGAAATACACATCTTAACTTCTATCCAGCACAGAGCAGAAAATATAAAAGAACAAAACAACAGCCTTAATTCTGGATTGGTATTTTTTTTTTGGTCCAAAATTTGTCTAGTCCTTTGACTTTACCAGAGGTACTTAAGATCAGTGAGGAACTGTGCATCGGGAGTTGCTGTTTGTGCTCTATTTCTTTTACCTAATCCTGCTGTTAATACATCTTATTAAAAATATAAGGCAACAATGGAGCAAATCATTTCATTATTACCAGTTCATTAGGCTTAAAACATGAATTAGTGCCAACTCCAGCTTTCAGATTCATTCACGTGGCTCCCACTGAAGTCAGAGAGGCACATACATATTCACAAAGCCAGAATTTGGCTCTTTGCCCAAGGTTTGAGTAGACCAGTGTCCAGTGCACGCTCTGAGGTAGTAGATCATTTGTTATTTACAGCAGATAATGAAACATAACTCTGATTTTTACTTAAAGACTGTATGTAACAAAGCTTTAAGTTGGTAGAGGAAAAAATATTCTCTTAATAGGCTAAAAAATGAGACGTTGAAAGAAGCTGGAGAGGAAATAAGGCTTTTTTTTAAAAGAGGTGTTTTAACTGTACAAACATGACCTGTAAAAAAACCTCCAAAAACTTGCTTGGACTTGATGTTTTCTGAGAGTTTCATCAGACTCTGGCTGTGTCATGTCACAGGGGCAGTCACTTTCCTCCCAGCAGCTGGCTGCTCCAGAAATGCCACTTGGAACTGGAAACTTTCAGAAGTATTTCACAGCTTTCTTGTGGTGAGAAGTGCTTCTCACCATGGGAACTTTTTTCAGATCATTGGGCTGAAGGGAATGGCAGGAGTTTTCCTGTAAGGTGAACTGGCTCTTGCTCATCATGGAAGCTTTAGACAGCTTGAATGGAGTGAGTGGTTTCTGAACCCTTCTGATGTTATCTGCTCCTTTCACCCAGACTGGGGGCTGTGATCACCCCCAGAGGAAATTCTCTGTGTGTTTAAGGTGAGAGGCTAAACATTTCTTCTTGAGTAAATCTGTGTTATTTAAATAGTTGAAGTTTTTTCCCCCCTCTTGGTGCTGGATTTCAGTGCAAATGATGACAGGGAGAGCAGTAAGGGTTGAGCCAGGGAAGGGAAAAAGAGCACACATTGTGCAGTGCCACCATGGAGTCTCTTCAATAATTACTTTTGAGATAAGTTATTGATCAGTGAATGAGATCTTCTAAACTGTTGTTCTACTTGGGTCAGCTCCAGTTTAAAGAAGAATTGCTCTTCCTCCTGCCAGGTATGCTTGTGCCAGGTATTGAGTAATCTTGAAGAGACAGGGCAATATTTCATCATCTAGTCCTGTGGCCATATTATCCAAATAAGCGCTGTATCATGTGTAATTACAGTCCAGATATCATTACATGCCCTGCAACCCTAGCAGTAAAATAACATCATGATGTCACTGTGTAAAATATAGCAAGTCGAGTTTAGTGGGATGGGGAGGTTTGTAAAAGCAGAATGGCCACTTCCAGCTCTTGTGCAGGTGACTGTGTTATTTCTCAAAACAACATATTGTCTTCTCCTTGCTACTGTCAGAAAGCACTTCAGTGCTGAATGGCTTCAGTCTTCACTAGGTTCTCATTTAAGGAATTTCCCCCCACTTTGCCTGCACAATGCCCTAGAAATTAAAAATAGTAGTGTCCCAAAGGCAATGTTTGTCTGCCAGCTGTATTCTGGGATGCTGTTACTTGTTTGGTGGCAAATGGTTTAGAACTGCGAGCGTGAACTCAATTGGAAACATGTAAAGCCTGATCTCTGAGCTTTAGTGCCATACCTCTTTCTTAATATTCATTCTTGTGTTATGCCCTATGGATTTTAATACTTGTAATTTACACCCCATGGCAAGTGCATCTGTGGAGCATCATACCCTCAGTCAGGTTCTTTGCAGCAGATATTGGCAGCCATAACTGTTTGCTCCAGAGATGTGCATCCTGCTATGCATTTATATTACAATCCAAAGCATCCCTTTTGGATACTATCCTCAGGGCAGCTTTAAATACCAATAGAGTGTCTTGAGTTCTGAGAAAATGGTGAGATCCCTGGCTTCCCTGACCCCATTGGTGTTTCAATTGAAAATGGAAACACTCTGTCACAGGTTGAGCTTGTGACAGACTGAAGGTGGTGGAGAATGTGTGACTTGCTTTTAAATGTTACTCTTTACAAAAAAAAGAAGAAACAGAACCAATTTTGCATAAATTATTTCTTGTATGGTATCTTTTTTCCCCATTTTCCATATAATAACATGGATTTTACAGCAGGGATGAGCCTCTTATTTATTTTAAATAATATAAATGTATACTTTTAATGCCATTTTGGGGGGCATCTGACTCGTTATGGATTGGAGAGGCAATAATGCTGCCCTCTAAATGTATGACATCCTCTGTATCCTTCATGAGGTTAATGACTGAGTCCAAATCTTTTGTAGTAAGTGTCAACTACTGAGAAACAGTGCAAGCTGATGGACTGGATGATCTCTAAAGGTCTCTTCCAACCCCTTACCATTCTATGTTTCTATGTCTTCTCTCTTCCTTCACAGTGCCATGTTTCTGGTTGTGGCAGGAGGGAGGAGGGAAAAAACCCAACTCAAAACCAAACAACGACCTATGGCAAAATATTGGCATGATAAGCTACACTTATTTACCAAGTGATAATTTCTACAGCTAAAATGACTGTTAAGAGGCAGGAATGTTAGAACAGTAGGCAGATCAGTGGAATGCAAAAGGTAAGTTTCTTAAATCTAGCTGGTACCTCACAAGCCAAAAAGCACAGAAATACTCCCCCTCTCCCTTTCCATATCCATCTTGTATTTGATTTTAAAATGTGATTTGATTTCAGTTTTGGTTTCATTAGATTTAGTTGATTTACATTTAAGGTTTTTTTCCATTATACAGCATTGCTACTCTGCAGGTTGCTTGAAATGTTTACCTTATGACAATGAATTACAAATCTAGAAACCAACTTTCTGTGCATATATTTTACTTAACCGAGGCCCATGTGTAAACCTGAAAGAAAGAATCTCTCTGAAAACCAGCTTTT